>NC_133971.1:94480153-95767653 GCF_031877795.1 Strix aluco | reverse complement strand
TTAGCTTGGATTTGGGAAAGAGCCGGAATCGCGGCCCCGGTATTGACTCCCGACAAGGCTCCGATGCCCGGCTGGGCCCTTCCCTTGGGGCAGAGCCGCCCGGAGTCGGGGGGATCCCCTGGCCGGGTGCGGGGAGCGGCGCTGGGCTCCCTCGAGCCGCGCTGGCGGTGGTGGGGAGCTCTCGTGGGACGACAGAATTGCGAAGGAAGAGCCGCGTGGAGCATCCCAGCCCGGCGGCAGTAGGTAGCGCTGCCCCACGGTTGTGGTAGGGACGATGACGCCGCCGTTGCCAGGACTTCTTTTTTTTTCAGAAAAAAGGCAAACTTGGAAATCCAGCAGTGAACTGGGGAGCGTGCCCCGCCGGCTGAGCGCCTGGGGGCTAACGCTCCAGCAATGCCCTGCTTTGGGTTGGTGTGTGGTTATTTATTTAGCCCCCAAACCCCCTGCCCGGGCGGGAGTGGGCAGAGCAGCCCCTGTCCCCCTCCGAGAAGGGGGGACGGTGTGACGCGACTCGTGGGGACGTCTCCGAGTGCGGGGGGTGCTGAGCCGCTCCGGTCCAGAGCGATACCGCGCCTCCCAGCTCAGGGAAAAGACCTTCCTCTCTTTTTCTGTGCCCACGAGTTATTTGAGCATCAATTCTGTGCAGATCGCTGGATTTTTAAGAAGTTTTTGTAGCTCGGTCCTGTGTAACTTAATCTGTACTTCTATATAAAATCATTTATATTTTTTGCATAACTATTTCTTGAAAATGCATCAGGTTTTACTTTTTGGTGTAGTTTCCTTTTGCATGGGCAAACTGCCCAAGCAGATGGTGTAATGTCACCTGTAAGCAATCTGAATAGATAGGTTCATTCTTACATTTTAGAGAGCTTTTTATTTCCTTTATATACGGTACAACTATTGCTGAGAGACCGTTCAAGATGGTGTTTCTTTTTGTGTTCCCTTTTAAAGAGATTTCTGCTGTGATTGGTTCTTTTTTTCCCCCCAAAGTCTGTGTTTTTGGGCTCAGTGAAAAATCTGTGAGTTAAGAAACTTTCCTGGTATTGTTGAAATGGCATCGTATGAAATCCTTGGTCCTTTTTAAAAAGTGTAAACGAGGAAGTGATAGAATAAGTTAAAACCACATTTGATTGTTTAGGCACATAATGTTTTAATTTTAGAAGTTCAACATTTGCTTTAAAAAAAAAAAAAAAAAGCCCCAAACCCTCTTAGTTTTGCAAAAGAACATCTTTTAACAACTACTGGTTTTTGCAAATGCTGTTCTTACTGGGGGTGCCAGCTCGGCACCCCCCGACCCTGCCGCTCCACCTGCCCCCGGCCGGGCTGGCCCACGCCGCGGGGCCATCGGGCCTTTGCCGCGGTGGCCCCGTGGTGGCTTTGGGAAGGCGGGTGTGCTTCTGCGAAGAACTGGGGTGAGGCCACCGATGTCTTTCCTACACGTTCCAGTTGATCCTCAGTGTGGAGAGCTGATGGCAGACGGATTTGTACTGCTCACATGCCCAGGGACTTAAAAGCAATAGCAGCAAAGTACAAAAGCTTTCACCTGGGTCGGTTTGGCACAATTAGTTCTTAAAACAAGGGGCTGTTCTTACTCTGTACACATGCTTGGTCCTCGGTGGGACCTCCGTGCACTGGTGTAGTACTGGTCTTACCAACCTGAGCTGGGGGTGTTACACCTAAGCGTCACGTGAGTTCATTTTCTGCTAGTAAGGAGTTGGAGCTTTCCCTGGTAAGGGCCAGGTACTACTTGTGTTACTACACAGCCGGTCCCCTTGACCTCAGTGGAGCTGCTGGCAGGAGTGAGGTGAGATGTGTTTGTATTTAGAAAGCTACAAAGACACTGTGAATACATTCTCAAGCTTAAGTATATCTCTACCATACAAGCCCCTTAAAAAAAAATAATCATAGAGGCCTTATTTGTATGTTTTTCCTTAGGGAGGAGCTGAATAAAAGATTATTATTTTAATTTTTTTTTAATTTGTGGTGAATGGGAAGCAACGGGATCTTGAATGGACTGAGAGAGATGGTTTTGTTCTTAGCACAAAGGGAGAGAAGCCTTTGTATATCAGGACACCATATATTTTATATGTGTTTATTTGATCATATAAAATCGCAGGGCGCTCGGGGTAAAATATTCAGAGCTGACTGCTGATTTCAACGTGTGCTGTGTGACACCCTGGGTCTTGGAGGAAACCAGAGTGCTCTCATAAACTTTATTTTAAGTTATGAATGCTTCATTCTTCTGAAAATCAGGGCTTAAAGTGATGCATCTGAAATTAGGGACTGTTTCCAAGGGGAAAAAAGAATTTACTGGATTAGAAGAAATAAACAGCTCGGCAGTGTTTAAAAAAAAAAAAAAAAAGGTGAAATAATTGGATAATTTGTTCATCATTGCAGTATTTTGTAGTGAGAAGCCCACTCCCATCGCTGTCCTGGCAGGCTGGGGGAGCACTGGCTATAACGAAGCATTCATGGCTTCTTGGTGCTTTTGCAGGGGAGAAGAAGAAATGAACTCAGGATTTTCCAAACCCTGGTGAAGGAAAAAAACCAGGAAGATCAGATTGTCATCTTACCCTTCTAATTTGGGATTTTTTTCAAAAATTCTTTGTTTCAGGCCCATTTCGGTATCTTCTTTATTTTTATAGAAAATACATTTCATAATCAACCAGGACATTTTATGCTTTAATTCCAGAAATACACAGTATTCTGTTTTCTGGGAAATAATACCATTTCCTGTGAAAGGTGGCCTTCCTTTTCCAATCCACACAAAAGTCCTGATTTGATCAGCACTTCTGGTTTACCTTTAAAAAAATGCCCTTGCAATTTCTGTACGAGCACTCTTAACACTTGCAAAGCTTGTTCCAAGTTCTGCCCTGGTTCGAAATGTTACCTTTTCAGAACGTTATCATTCCAGCAATAATTCACCTGGGAATGAAAAGCAAACTAGCTAATACTTTATTGTCAGAAGTAGAAATATTTGCTGGGGTTGCTAAGGCAGAAAGTGGAAAGTCTCGGGTGAACCCACCCTGGTCTTAGCAGGAGTTGTTCCTGATAACAAGAAATTACAGCACTGCATTAAAGGGTTTTGAAGATGGCTGAAAGTTAAAATTTTTGGAACTTTCTTCTCTCTGGCTGTTCTGCAGGTGACAGTGCTACTCAGCTTCTCTGTGTTAAGTCTGCCAGCACCTTTCTGTGAAAATTTTCTGTAAGAATATTTTTTCATTAGAATTCATTCATGTAATAATTCAGAATTACTGATCGTGCACAGAAGGAGTTGTGAGAGTTTGAAGTTTCTGCAAACCAAAGCATATTTGTCATGGGTACATATATATCAGGGTGCTTAACAAAGTGCAATTAATAAGTTGTTACTTCTCAGGCATAAAAAAAAAATTACTCTTGCTGGAGTTTAACGGGTTCTTATGGCTCTAACGTCCATTTAGGTCAGTTGGGAGCTTTCTGTTTTCAAGCAGAAATCAGGATCATTACACCTCCCCCTGCCTGAGTAAATGTATTTTGTGCAGGTGAAGCAACACGGCAAATGGGCTCATTTTTTCTGGGAGACAGACACGGAGGGTTTTGTGGCTGGGAGCAGGCCGGGAGCAGACTGATGACTGCCGCCATTCCTGGTGCAGCTGCGTGCGCCTCAGCTCAGAGCTGAGCACTCGCTCCGTGGCACGATTGAAGGGGAATAAAGTTTTTTGGGTGCTCGTGCAGCCGGCGAGCCCTGCTGGGACCGGCTTGGAGAGGTGCTGCGGCCGACCTCTGTGTCCTGCGTCACCCGTTTGACATGGCTGGACGGACCGATGGGACAAAACCAGCCCATGGTGTGTGCCAGGAGGGTCAGACGTAGCTTCCTTTTCTTCCTAGGATCCCAAACCTGTAAAACTTAGGCCTGAGCATGGGCTTGTGTCTGAGCGAGGTGGCTGCAGTGCAGCCTGGGCCTTGGCGGCGGCTCTAGGACTTCTGAAACGTTTTCCTGTGGTGAGTCCTCTGTGTTGGGCCTCCAGTACTCACCTCGTGAAACTGGGTGAATTTTGGACATTAACAACATATACTGGGCTTGTACTTGGCCTAATTTTTAGCTGCATTAAATTCTGTATCTGGTATATTTAACTTCTCAATAAGAAGACAATAGTTCCAGTAGTTGGTTTTTTTAACTTTGCTTTTCCCTTCTTTTTAAACATCTTTTGCTTAAAACCATGATATAGGGGAAGTAAATACTTTGCTGAAGTTTTTATTCTCTTTCGTTAATAGCTCAGCAAACAGTGCGTTTGAAAACAAATCCAGGCCAAAATTTCAGACTTGCTAACGAAAAGCAGAAGTTCGACACTGACAATTGCTGTACTTAAAAGCTCCTTGGATCAGGTGTTGTTTTACCATATGGACATTTTAATTAGTAATAAAAATGTTGATCAGGATTTAGTGGTGGAATCTACAAAGCACAAATTTCTGCCTCATTTTGCTTTGTTTTACTGGTGTGAATTTAGCTGTATTTCTCTCTCCATCTCCCTTCTCTTCTTCATTTATGTATTATCTATTTTATCTATCGCTCTTGATAGCCAAGCAGGTAGTCACATGGGTTAGAATATCGCCAAGTGACGAGGTTATTCCATGAGCCTATAGAGCTGTATTACAGAAAACATCCATTTTAAACCGTTTTGTCTTCTCGATGGTGCTGGCCCAGTGGCTCACCGATGCCAGGAGTGTTTTAAAGAGCCATTATCTATTTGGTACGTGCCCAATTAAACAACAAATAGTTTAGAATGGCACATGCGCTTTCTGTGAGGGTGCCTGGGAATTTTTCTGTGAAAACACTGAAATTACATACAAAATGAACTGCCCTTAAATGAGCAAAGTACCGGGGGGCTGAGGAAGGCTGCCTGCAGGCGCGTGGGATGGGTCCGTTCCTGCCTCCCCAGCCAGCTCCCGTGGGTGCCGCCAGCGGGTGTTGCCACGCGCGTCCCTCGTGGCGGAGCCGAGGATGACACCGGTTCCCGCTTTTCCCCGGAGCCGAGGATGACCCCCATGACGTGACTGCTGGGGGTACGTTCCCCGTGAGGGTGCCCGCCTCTCCCTGCGCCAGGGTGAGACCCGCGGCTGGTCGCGGCTCTCGTATACTCCGTGACAGCCCCCAACAAACCAACCCAGCAATCCTTCTCTGGCATCTCTGCCAGTAACCTTAAATTGTAAAAACACATTTTGAAAGATGTGTGACTTTTTAAGAAGTTGATGTCCTTTTAATATGCAGGATCTTTGGGGGAAAAAAAAAAGTACCCTTTTGAAAATTAAAGCACGTGCCACAAAAGCATGCATTTATAATCATAGGGGTCTTTGTTCCAGTGCCTGCAGTACTAAATGCTAAATCAATAATAAATTTAAGATCTGTGTGAAGAACTACAGCACTGGAGTTAACGGATCCGACTCTTTTTCAGCACTGGTTTCATAATGGTCTTTGTTCTGCCAGCGCATCAGGAGGGCTGCCTGCCGTTCACCTTGCCTTTCTGCCTGGGGTAGTCCTGAGCTATCAAGTTCAAAATAGTAACTTCTTGATTTACGTAAAGAGTTTCAAAATTTTTCAAGGATTTTGTTCGGTTTGTCTGCTTTAATCTTTGTTCATGGTAGCAAAGCCAGCAATGGTTTCACGTCATATAGAAATAACAGTAATACGTTTAAAGTAATCTAAAACCACTTTCTTACAAGGAATAACAAAACACAAAGAAAAATTATATTCTTTTTCCCACTGAAATTGATGTGTTAAAAGTTCATTAATGACTGCCTCAGTAAAGGAACCTCCAATATTCTTATTAATGATTTCTTCTTTTTTAATTCCTATTTCCCAAAATCTTAAAATAAGGATGCATTTAAACTTAAATTTGCACTGGTCTCTGTCAGTGCAGGTGATGGGCTTTCAGAAGGTCTTGTGAGATGGGCACAGCACTGTGTAACCCTGATTATAAAACTCCAAAAGCCCTCCATGAAACAATTCCCAGTGTTCCCCAGTAGACCCCAGAGCCTCCCTGGTCTGGTGATGGTGGGGCGGCCGCCGGGCACAAGCCTTGATGAGAGGCAGAATGGGAGTCATTTGGAAAATTATTGGGTTTGAGCCTTAAAAATGATGATAAATGCTCATTCTGAATAAGAACATAATACTAGAAAAAATAATACTATATTCCAAGCCTACTGAATAATTAAGGAGTGACGACTACTATTTTGGGCTTAGAAATGCCCAGTTTGGCCATGGGCGCACTGAGTTCCGTGCCCCTTGGTTTCAGTGAAGGCGTTTTCCCCGTTCCCCTCTGATCCCTCTGGAAATCCCTGGGAAGTGTCTGTTGATCCCAGCGCTGGGCAGGATGAGCCCTTACTGGTAGCAATGTTGGCTCAGCCTTGACAAGTTGGAAATTGAAAGAAATAAAAGGGATTACAAAAATAAGAGCTTAACATTAGGTTCCCAATTCCAGAGCCTCTTAAGTGGTTTGTTCTGGTGTGTTGTGCGCCAGCAGCTCCCACTGCCACCAGTGACACTGGCTTGGATTTACTCCTGCCTGTGAGACTTTATTTAAATGCCTAAATAAGGATGTAGCTTTGGTTACCTACTTTATTTTTGCAGCGTGACCCCAGGGCATTGCCCAAAAATGGTTAGGCGGTTATTTCTGCAGATTTTATTTCTGAACGATAGCGGACCTGCGTGATACTGGAGCAGAAGAACGACAAGTTTATCAAGTCCTTCTGTCCTCTTAGGCAGAGGAGGGTCTTTGCAGGGCGTTCTGGAAACATTAGTTACCGTTTTCAGCGCTGCGTTTCCAAATTATTTAGGAACTTCATTACGCGTGGCTAATTTGCGTGGGTTTTCTTCGAATTGGTCCGTTTGTTATTTATGTCAGTCCAGATCGATCTCAGGTGTGGCCAAGCCAGTATTCCCAGTTCCTGCGGTTTCCCAGCAGCTGGTTACGAGGATTCCTTCATAAGAGCCCAAGATTTTGGCTCTTGAAGCAAAAATCGATGGTGGGTGCCTTACAGAAAGATTTCATTGACTGTTTGCGTCTTTGGTTAATTCAGGAGTATGATTTGGGAATCAATAAAACCCCCCATGGCAGCGCTGGGCTCGGACCTGGGAGTTACTGGGAGCTGGATCCAGTTGGGTGCCCGCGCGTAGGGATGATCCACGGAAGGTGGGGCGTGGGGAAGGCTCAGGGGGTGCGCACGGCTCCGTCATTCGTGCCATAAATCGGGAAGGCAGGGACCGGGAAGATGGGAAGGAGCTCGCTGAGCGTTAGTGCTGTTACCTGGCCTGTGTAGGAGTTCTCCCGCCAAGAAGAGGCCGATCGGGGAAAACCCACGTGCCCGCGGCTCGTGGTGGGTTTCAGCGGATGGCTCCGGGGTGATTCCTCCTGCCGCCCTCCCAGCCCTTTGTGTGGCCACGTTTCTGCTGCAAGCGCATCACCACGGCTTTGGGGACGGGGATTTTACGCTGGTTTCTGCTTTTTTTTTTTTGGCTTTACTTTTAATTTGCTCTTTAACAAACTACTACATTTATACTAGCTAATAATAGAAACGCCCTGCACTTAGCAAATTTACCAGGTATGAAAATGGCTTGATCGGGAGTGGTGTTTAAAGTAACTAAGTCCATGAGATTTTGGAGAAAATAATTTTGGCAAAGCAGCTGTTCAGGTATAGCTAGCTTGGTAGATCAGGTAGAGGCTTTGGAAGGGCTGTATGAAAATTGAAAGACTACAATATCCGAAATTTAATAAAAAATAAAGTAAATCAAAGTAAAGTCTATAGTCAAACTCCTTAATTGTGATGCATTTGCTGAGTTTCCCTCTTCCATCGTCGGCCCTGCTCCGATGCCATATGGTCTACCATGGAACATTTAACTTGTCAGATATAATGGATTGTCCTGGAAGCAGATTTTTGCTTTGAGCGTTCGGCTCCTTTCTTGCATTTCACTCTCAGCTCCAGGCTGCAGGATGAAGGATTGTGGTGGAAATGCAAAGAAGAGACACACAGTTGATTCCCCTTAAGAGAGTGACCTATATGCCACAAAATTTTACCCACGTAAAGAGGCATTATCCCTGTCACTGACCCTAGCAGGCTGCATGTCAGAACCATTTAAATTTGTCTGGACTTAACAGATTGTGCAAATGTTTCAGAATCAAGTGCTTAGGAATAATAAAGGCTTGTCATTTCAACTTAGGCAGCGGCGGAGCAGCTCGCGCCGGCCAAGGGATGAGTATTATTTATTGTGACCTACATGTAACCTAAGCTGCCTGCCTTGTAGACCTTGTAAATTAAGTTCATCTCCCAGGGCTACTAAACTTAAAAAAATATATATTATCTGATAAGGAACCCAAATAGCCATTACTCTGTGCTGTAAAGTGGAGGTTGAGGTTGGGAGGGATCATTTCCACGGATGGGCCGATAGTTAATTACTGTCGGCGTTCCGGTGCGTTTGCACCTTTCTGAATTGGGGGGATCCTGCCACGGCTGGAGGGGGGACTCGCTGCGGCATCTGTGGCTGAAGGGCTCCTGCTGGACGCCCTGGATCAGTTGCTTTAAAATTGTCTCTCACTTAAGTATATTAAGAAACAATAAAATATTGTCTAGAAACCGTAGGTAATATTGCCATCCCGTTCCATGAAGTAACTGGCAAGAATCTAGGATAAAAATCTGACCCTGCTAAAGATACTCAGTTTTATTTAATATTAGTGCGCCTGATATTTCACCTCTAGGGAATAAAATATTTGTAAATCAATCTAAATTTTGCTCTTCAACGTAGCATTCCTTTCAGCTGTGAAGTTTGTATTGAGGAGTGGTAATTTTTTTTTTTTTTTTTTTTTTTGCATGAAGGTTATTGTCTTTCCATTTGGCAGCAAAAGGAAAATTGTCAGCTGGTGGAAGTGGGAAATCCCTCTCTCAAGGACTTTCCTCTTTCCAGCGTAGGAACCAACATTCCTAGGTGTCTTTTCACACGAGAGCTTTATCATCCTTGATCTGAAGCTGGTGGAGAGCGTGTGTACTGATGCTATGAGTTTGCCTGTATTCTCAGCCCAAATTGTTTGTTCCCGAAACATTTAGGAAATGTCAGTTCTCAAGTGTAAAAATCTTATTAGGGTCTGCATGCCCTCTGCTGGATATTACCGATTTGAGACTATTGGGTATTTCATAATGTTACAGTATATTTACCACATCATTCCTGATGTTTTGCCATACACTGAGAAGCTTGTAGTTTGTTTTGTCTGCTCGGCTAATCCACATTATCCAGTCCGTTGTTTTTAAAACATCAAAATCATAACAAAAATAAATGCTAGCTTTTTTAAAAAAAAAAAAATTTCTGTGCTGAGCAATATTACAAATAAATACTGTTTCTGTAGAAATGTATGATGGAGTATTTAATCTCAGTGTGAGGCTGTGTTAGAGACTCGGGTAGTTCTGTCTATATATGCAGAGAGCACGTGAAGATGGGGGAAAAACAGGAGGTAAACTGCTACAAAAGCACTGCTGCTTTTGCTGTTAAAACCTGAAAAATCTACTTTTGCCATCGGGCTTTTAAAATGGATCCCTGTGGTCAGCATTTGCTTCCTTCTTCCTGGCGTGTAGATGATGCTGAAGACCTTAATTTGGGGCTCAGCAGCGGGGGGCCGGCCCGCTGGGTTTGGGGGTCCCGCTGCCTGGGCACAAAGTCACCCAGAGTCCCAGGTGACGCCTCTGCTGGCACCTGGGGAGGGACCGCAGCCAGCTAATGAGTGTGGTTGCTGTTTATCGTGCCGAGGTGTAGATTTGATCCCCAATCTGCACGATAAGGCTTTTGATCTCTTTATCCTTGCTCGTGTCCAGCGTGGTTTGTTTTAGGAGCCTTTTAATAAATGCTACTGGATAGGGGTGGTTTACAGAGCAAAGATTTAGAGCCCAGACTTGGGCTGAAGGAAGGTTTATCGTCCTCTTTCAATTCTGTGTCTTTCATGGCCTTAGATCCTTATCTAACTTGTTTTAGAGTGATTCTGTTTTCATGCTTGAGTGAAAACCCAGGTTTCCAGATACATGATAAAGATCTCCTGAACTGGTCCCTGAACAAATGATGAGGGATCACCCTGCAGTGTATTTCAATTTAAAATAGCCCTGTGAGGCTTACTTAGGATAAACCAATACGCAGTGCTTTACGTTCAGTTCTTATAGATTGCTTTCAGGTCTGGGGTATTATTACAACATGGTTTTGTCTCATATCTTTATGAAAATGTTGCCCCTTTTCATTATTCTGATTCTCTAGTATGAGATAATGCTTTTGATTTTTTTTTTTTGTTGTTCTTCGATGCCTGTCTTCATCCCCTGCCCATCTTTTGACTATTATATGTTCCAAGAGTGAGAAGGGTAAAACACGGTGAATGGGTTTCCTTAGAGTTTTTGTTTCTCTCTGAAATAAATTTGCCTATTTCCAGAGTGATACAGGTGTTCAGGCTTAGACGATCATAATTATTTCCTCTAGACTGAAATTCCATGCACATATGAAAAGGAGAGGAGACTAAAGATGTTTATGAAGTCAGATGCGTCTTCTCTCTAAATGAAGGATTGTCTCCCATAAATGTTCTTCCGTTCACAGCTTTTGAGTGTAGGTGCCCGGTGGCTCCGGGCTTGCTTGAACGTGGCCGTTGGTGCCGCATCAGCCTCCGCGAGACAAACGCGGTGGCCCACGACAGTGAGGAGTCTTTAAGGTTTCTTCAACTCGTTAAATATAATTTCTTCAGACGGCGTTGAAATAAACAGTTGTTTTGTTTAAATACCTAATTTAATTATGAAAGTTTATTATTCTGGTCTCAATTAGTGCATGTACTTGATATTAAGCTCATTAATGTTCCTTGTCCGCAGAACGCGGTGGTTATTTATTGGTTGCACAATTGCAGCGGTGGCTGCGAAATGGCAACACTTGCGTATCCCCTGATTAACTTCAAGGTGCTGAAAACCTGTTGCAGAGGGTGCAGCGAGCTTGTTCTGACTGGATTAGACACAATCAATCCTGTAATGCAGCTGTATCATCCAGGCAGATAACCAACTATTAGCGTCAAACCTTTCTTTTACGGGGTAGTGTGATAATCTTTACAATCTAATTGATTTTGGTGCGACTAGTCGAGGACTAAGAAACTATTTAAAACAAGTCTGGTAGAATGTGGTCTTCAATATTCTCTCTTCATATTCTTAAAGTTTTGAGTCTAGTTTTGCCACAGCTATTTTGTTTTAAAAGCACGCAAACAGAGAAATCACATCCTGCCCTGTAATAGATGCTGTTATTTGGCAGATCGCAGAAATAGATGGAGCAATTTGCTTCAGTCTTTTGGGTTCGGTCCAATATTTCGTGAACCGAGATCAGCGACAAAAGAATTCGATCTGGTATTTTCATGGAGTAAAAGGGACCTTCCTGCAGTGCCGGGGTCGGTCCCTGGCCCCCCGGGCGACATGGGGCAGAGCTTGCCGAGGGCAAGGCAGGCAGCACCGCTGCTCCCGCCCGGAGGGAGGGATGGAGGGAGGGAGGGGTGTATAGGCACAGGCACAGAGCCACAGCCTGGGTGGAAGGAAGGAGTTTGGCCTTTGGGGTGTTTGGGAATTAACCGTGCAGGTTTAAGCGTAAGCACTAGCCCAGCGAGGTGAGTCAGTGGAGAAGTCCCGCTTACACTCTGAATTTCCTTGCTTTAGGTTGTTCGAGTCAGCTCTGTAGCTTTATTTTAGTATAGATTTTAGGATTTAATTTCCTTTGCATTTTGATGGTATTGTTTAAAAAAAAAAAAAAATCTCCCTTTATAATGGTGCCTGCTCTGGCATCATAACGTCTCTTTAAGAACCATTACTGTTTACTGCACATCAGTGTAAGTGCAAAAATCCTCTTTCATGTCAAAAAGATCTCTTTCCCCTAGCATTGTGCTGCATTTTGGGGCGTGATGCCATTCAGATTATTGGGATTAATACCTTCCCTCAGCTTTGTACCCAGTTTGTGGACCTTCCCTGGATCAGATGCCATGTGATTTGTACTATTTTGTGAACATTATTGCCCAAAGTTTGCTTAAAATCTATTAGATTTCGTTCTTATTGTCTGTACTTCACATATAGCACAAAGCAGAAATAGCTCATTAACATGATACTTCCATTACCATCGGATGAGATTCTTTGTGATGTAAAATACCCTGTTCAGAACCTCCCTGAAAGAAACGGGGTATTTTGGCTGCGTGTCCTATCCCGGTAAGCGCGCTGCTGTTGAAGTACGTATAGATCACCCAGGTCAAGCCCGAGGCAGGAGCTCGGCCGAGCTAGGCAGCTCTCTCTGCCGTTTAAATGTTGGAAGAGGAGAAATCTCAGCTGGGCGCCCGGTGCTGGCACCTGCCGCTGTGCCCCCTTGGCCCCCCGGATGCCCACTGCAGGTTGTCCGTGCCAGGGCTGCGTGGTCCCCTGGCAGGTCCCTGCCCGGGCACTGCGCCGGCGAGCACCGCTCCCTGCCCGGGTTAACGGCCGAGGAGGCGCCGAGCCGGGAGGAAAAGCTGGCTGTCACACAAAGGGGGACAAGCCTCCGGCCAGCTGTTAGCCCTGGTGCCAGGGACGCCGTGCGGATTTGCTTCCTTCAATTAAGAGGCCAAAAAATTTCATTTAATACTAAAAGCATTTTCCTTTCTATTTTTCCTTCTTATTTTTCCTTCCCCCCCTTTTTTTTTTTTCTTTTTCTCTTTTAAAGAACAGTATTCAAAAGTTCTGAAAAAATAAAGAAGCTACCTGCTGGCTCCTCTGGTGAAAACATGGGCAGGCTATTTTTTCTGTCAAGGGCAAAAGCCAGCAAGGCCTGGGAGGCTGCCCAGGGAGGGCACAGGGTATATTCATTTCTCCCAGAGTGAGGTGCTTATAAGTATAGGATATATAGTGTACAACAGCTCATTTATTTCAGTGAGGTTTTTCCTTGAATAATTTGTAATTCTATACAAATTTTAGCTTGATTGGTCTGCTGAAGTGAGTCAGGTTTTCAAATCTCTGAGGCAAAAAAAAAAAATAGTACTGGTAGTCTGGCTGTCACCGTCAGAAGTTGCTGTGCAGAGGTTGTCCTCGTGTCGGGCACGTCCCGGCCTCGGAGCCCCTCGGCCACGCTGGTGAGCACCGAGAGGAGTCCTGCGCTCGCTCCCCAGAGGGCTCAAATCTGCCCTTCCTCGTGCCACCAAACCTAAACAAGCATAAGAAAATTTTGAATGCAAGAAGTACAGATTAAGGCAGAAGTAAACTGTTTCATGATCCTCATAACCATGCAAATAAACCCCGCTGCGACCGATAACACGTATGTGTTTGTTATATGCAGACAAATGTGGAACTCTAAAGTTCAGCCCATTCTTCAGTTGCTCAGAACTTTTTCTCCAAGTATGCTCCAGCTCTGTGCTCCTCGTGCCTGGTCCGGCTTCGACACTGAATTCTCCTTTAATTCGTCATTCTCGGTGGGGGAATCGATGGGGCTCTCCCTTCAGGATCGGCCCTCAGGGGGAACAATCATCAATTTTCAAAAATGCTAGAAATACAGTAATAAAATAAGAAATATGTTTAAGCAGAATTGCAGACCAAATTCACAGCCATTAAAATTGCAGCCCCTGATAGAATTACCTTTTTTTTTTCTTCTCCCCCAGACAGGTTTCCCTTCTTCAGTCTAACCAAGAAGTAAGCCCCAAATGTAGGGCAGCGGAAACCTGAATTAGAATGTTCTGGTCGAACTCATCTCTCAAAAAATATGTCAAACACGAAATCAATGTAAACATTGAATTGGAGTCATTTATAGAAATAGCTTCACTTCCTTTTCTCTGCAGATGGAAAGAGTTGCCTCATGCCTCTCATGCTGCCTACCAGAAAAAAGCCAAGGTGCCCTATCTCCCAGGGCAGGGGAAAAGAGAGTGGGGAATCAGATGACTTGCATTTGTGCTTGGGAAGTTGCTTAAATTTTCTACTTAATTTGATTAATTTTTCAAAGTACACCATGGAAAGGCAAGTGGCTTCTTTATTGATTGATTGGCAATCCTATGCTGCTTTTATTTTCTGCAGTTAAACAAAAATGCAAACAAAATATTTATGAAGCAATCGGTTTAGTTTAGTGAAGATAAGCAGGATTTTTTTTTCTAGAGGTATTTAGAGAGCAGAGCCTTGAGATTCAGTGTTTGTCAGAAAACAGGAGCTGCATGTAGTTCTCTCTTTGTCTCTCCTTTGATTGGCATGCATTGTGTCAATTAATTGAATATATATATATATTTACACACACGCTAAGTTATTGCCTCCGATAATAATGGAGATGCTTTTTCTGCCTTACCTAAAGAACAAGTGCACACTTGAAAGTTATTCACCAGCCTTTGTAGGTCAACTTCTTCCATGGAGCTTTGTTTCAATTGTCAGATCATAAAGCCACGGAAGGGTATAGATCGTGTTGCGTGTTCGGAGTGCTGGTAACAAATGGCACATTTTAGCATTTGGTCCTCTAGGTAGAAAAAATTAATCAGATGTCTGACAAGATTTGTTATTCATCTCTATTTCAGGCTCTCTTTTTTTTTTTCCCCTTCTTTTTTTTTTTTTTCCCTGGCTTACGACAAATATTACTAACGGGTACTTTTAGATTTTAAAATATGGACAACAGTACTCCATGCAGTAAAAGACTTGAACGATTAATGCTACCCTTATGCCTCTTTTGAGTAGTTTTAGCCATGGGGCTTGGCACTGCCACCATTGTCTTTGTGCCAAAAAATATCCGCAGCGGCTGCCGCATTCTAGTACTAGAGGGTTGTCTCGAAAATTCCGCAGTGAATGCGTCGGGTGTCTACATCGCTGTAGACGCTCTCTCTTTTTTAAAACATTTTAAAAAAAAAAAAAAAAAGAGAGAATCTTTAGCTCTTGCAAACCTCAGAAAATGCACAGTACAGGCTGGGGTGTTCAAGTGACTGAAAATGATGCATAATGTACAGTAAACGTAGAAATTCAGGAGAAGCTTTTGTATTTGTGAGCACAAATAGTTGCTTAAAGAGCCTACTCTTGCATATTATCAGCACTCTTGCAAATTTTATTATCTGAAACAAATGTGCCAGTGAATTTTAAGCAGAAAATCAACATCAAGACTGTAGCTAATTTTAAATGGACAGTTTATACAAAAGATATTCCTCTCCCTCCCCCCCCCCCAATGAAGTGTCATTACAAAAAGTATGATAATTTCATAATTACAGTTGATAGTGAAAATCTACGTATGTATATCTTTTTAACGGTTTCTTGACTTTTTCATAAATTTCAGTTATTTGTTCTTAATCGAGGAGGCAGATTTCTAGCTGTATGTGGGAACAACAACAACAACAAATGTAATAAAGTTAAAGGCTTACACTATCAGAATGAAATGTGTTCACTCATGATCTCCAGAGCTATCTGTTTGGTGGTAAAAGTGGATGCTATAGATGAAATCTTTACAAGGAGCATAATCCTAAAAAAAAAAAAAGTCAATCTCCTGCTGGCTGCTGTGCCGCTTTGGTACCTCACAGACTTCGACAGAGTCCTGGACGAGTGCCCATTGATGTCATGGAAACACTCAAATTACTGAGAATGATTCATGTCTATGCTGTTCTCTTATCCTCCCCCACACAAATAGAAGTAGATTTTAACCCTGACAACTTGTAATTTGCAGTGGGTTTATTTTTGTATCTGGATAAATATTTTTTAACAACTGAAATTAAGATGAGGCTGCCTGTGTCTGATACGATAGAAAAGAAGATTACTGATACCCAGGCAGGAGCGAGAAGCCTGTTCAAAGTACCTTGTGTCGCTGCTTGTACTTGGTTCCCCTCGACCCTATTTTTCTGTTTGGGATTTTTTTTTTCCCCCCGTCCTCACCGCTCGTTATTTGCATCGACTTTCTGGCCCTCTTGGGGTGATGGGAAGTAGCACACGTAACTCCAGGCATGCCAGCAAGACATTTTGTTTGCAGATCTCGGCATTGGACTCAGGGATTCACGATTAAAATTTCATTGTCATTTCAATCTTGAATTATTTCTGCAAAGGCTTCCAGTACTCTGAACCTGAGGGGGGCTATGGAGTGGGTGATCCATCATTTTTGTATAACCAGATACAAGTGTTTTCAAAAGTTATTACATGTGCAAATGTTCTATGAATTGCAAATAAATTTTGGAGGTTCCTGTGTATAAGTAACTATGTGGAAAACAACAAACCCAAAACCAATCGAGAAACAAAAGCAAGCTCTTAAATTGTGATGAGGAGAAAGGTGATTTTTTTTAATTCCAAACCACTTGCGATAGTCAAACTTTAATACCTCTAAAGGGCAATCACACCTCCTAGCCGCATATTAAAGGAAAGGCTTGCGGGGTCAGAATGTGGCCACGCCATTTTGGGAATGATTAAAATAAACTCCATCGTCCTTTGTCTAACAATCTGCCTCACCGTGGGTTCTGTATGAAATTTGGCTCGCGTCGGGGAAAACGCAGCCCAGCAGAGCTCGGCGTCCGTCGGGCAGTAGCGGTGCCAGCCAGGGCCCCCTCACCCGCTGCCTCGCTCGGGCCCCGCGGATTTGTGAGGTCGGTGGTGCCGTCGTTACTAAAACCTGGTATTTCCAAATTAAAGGAGGTTTTCTAACGGCTTCGGTGGGCGTGCGGGCGCAGCGGCTGTGTCTCGGCGGCGTGGGCTCTGACGTGGCTGGGGTGCGTGGCCCCGGGAACCTGGCATCTAGGTGCAGAGGTGTCCCCAGCATGGCTGGGAGTTACACACAGAGATAAACCGAGCATCTGGTCCCTAGTAACTGGGACTGTGTGTTGTGGGTTTTATGCCCCAGCCTATAATAAAAACTTTAATTTTATGAGTGATTTTTACTGTGTTCTTGGATGTTTTGTTAGATAATACCTCCCCCCCTCCCGTGATTATCCTCACCATAAGGGTGGTCTTTTAGTGTCAATATGTTTTGTATCAGCCCTCTTGACTGCTCTTTGTCTCGGGAGCACGTGGTGCGGTGCTGCTCAGCCATGACTTAATGCTTTGCAGAAACCACCTCTTCCCTTCTTGATTTTGCTCGAGTCTGGCCATTCAAACCTGAAAGAACCTTTATTTTCCTTTGTAAATATGGCATAACCGTAACCGGTACTGCAAGTCAGGCTCTTGGATCTGAGTTGTAAAGGCTTCCTGGGGGGGGGAAAGAAAAAAAAAAGCAAAAAAAAAAAAAAAGGGTACTTAGGGCTGGCGGAGAGTCTTGGCAGTCATCGGGCCCTTGTTCAAGTCCCAGCACCATTGGGGCAGCCCCGGCGTCGGTAGCAAATGGTGAATTCCCAATCGGTGTCTCCTTCCCAGGTGTAAATTCCATCACGACCGTGATGGTGGGGGAGTTTGCTCCTGGGAAAGAGAGCAGGGAGCCGCGTCCCGAGCATCTCCTGGGCTGTCGGGAGAGTCGGGCAGGGGCTGGCCGTGGCCCTGGCGGGATGGGGAGGGTGCCTGGGTGAGTGCTCAGCCCTCAGCCAGAGCCCGTTAAATCTCAGTTCCAGGAGGCGCGTGGAGCAGCGGAGCTGGGATTAGGAAGTTTTCTTTCCCATCGCCATCCTCAGCATGAAAAAGTGTTAGTCCCTTTCTCGTTGCCTACGTGCATTGCGCAGTCAGCAGTGCCTATTTTACATATGTAAACAGCACTAGGAAAATGTGGTGAACATCGTATAAAACGCTTGGAGATGCTGTATATATCCGTTTATATCTGTTATACATATCTTTTTTTTTTTTTTTTTGTTAACAGGTAAAACAGAAAGGGGTTCATACTCATCATATGGAAGAGATTCGAATTTACAGGGTTGCCATCAGGTAAGTGAAAGTCTGCTGAGCGGAGGGGGTTGTGATAAATACTCTGATAAATGAGGTTTGCTGCTTAAAGTTGTACATCTTAGGGCTAGGCTCCATCCTAAACAGCGATGGCTGCAGATGTGCGTCGCTCAGAAACGGGCTTTATTGCAAACGCAGGTTTTAAAGCTCCTGCCTGAGCTTTTCTAGCCAGGATACAGTTACTGGAGACTAGGAGGACTTGGGTTGACCTAATACTGCCCCAGCCAGCGCTGCTGCTGCAAACTATTGATTATTGTCCCTCGCAACAATGCGGCAGTGTTCGGCGTGGCGGGGCCTTCCCCAACAGCACAACTTCCCAAACTGCAGAACTGGAAACACACCGCAGAGCTGGTGTCAGCCCCTAGCTTTGGATGGCTACTGCAATAAATTATAGTTTTCATAGAATCTGTATGATGTTGTGTGAAAACAAGGTTGTATTGAGGGATAAAAATGTCTGTGAAAATATGATTTGTTGTCCCTTTTTGTTTCTGAATTGTTTTTGGCTGGAAGTCAAGGCCAGCAGGCTAACAGCAAAGCCGTCTCAAGGGAAGCATGCGTGAGCTAGAAAAATAAGAGTAGTTTAATTAAATAATAAAATGCCAATGTAATACAAAGGTATAGCATGTGTGTGCGTGCGCCTCTCTGCACTTTGCATTTGCATACTTTTAAGTCTCCAGAGAAAGTCTGAGTCTAAAAATACTATCAATAGCCAAAAGTCTGTGCTTTGTTTCAAGACAATTGATTTTTTTAAAAGACACTTTCTTTTTAATTTCAGTAGCAATATTAATCGTCTGTTTAAATTCATTTTGTTCTTGAAGAGTGCTAGGCTTCCTTTCCTTTTTCTAAGTGCAGTAGCTTCGCACTTTGGAAAACTATTGAAAGAATTTAATAGCCTTCTTAATATTCAAAGCTTTATGCTGTTCAAATCTGCCAGGAAAAGAAAAAAAAACCAAAAGCAACAAAAAAACCAGCCAAAATGCATATTACTTCCCTATAGGAAAGGGAAATACTTGATCCCTTCTTTCTTTTTGGAAGTCCACGTTCTTTGGTAGTGTGGAGAAACAGCCTATTCTTACATTGTTGGTTGGGCTTTTTTAAAAACATTTGGTGTAGAAAAGTGAAATCGTTTTGAGCAACAGAACACAAATTTCTGCTGTCCGCCCTCAGCAGTGTCTGGAGGCCGGGGCTGTGCTCTGGGCCGCCTGTCCCGGCCCTCCACAGCCCTGCGTGGGCTCATCCCGGCCCCCACGGCCAGACAGACGGAGCCGTCCAGCGCCGGGGCAGCCTCGGAGGTGGCGGCAGGGTCCCTGCGCAGGTGGCCACTGGGCCCCTTCCATTGGCCACCGAGGCCCCTGCGCTCGCCCATCGTCCTCCGCCTTGTCGGAGTTTTTGGGGAGGTTTCCTGCGCGGCGTTTCGCTCGCGGAGCTTGGGCGAGGGGAGGCTGCTTTCCCTTGCTGAGAGCACAATTACACGTGTTTAATTCTACGTCAGAGGGTGCAGGGCTACTCGCTGGGGAAGGGTTACAGGCCAAGCCTTGAAAGTTGACTTAGTGATGTCCTAAACCTCCGCATACATAATTTAGTGAGTCGATAAGTGATTTACTGGTTTCCCTTGCAATAACCAGCACAGATAAGTGCAGGAGATCGCACGTGTAACCCTCCCCTGATCCAAACCAACCGCAGCAGCTCTTAATTAATTTTAGGAGCCATTTCTAGCTAGTCCTCTCCACTTTAAAACGCTTTGGCTTTCTGTTGTTAGGAGGTAGCAGGGTATGTCTGTCCCCAGCGTGTAGCAGTCCCCATCCAAGGGTGTGACCTGTGTCCTCTGCAGCTCCAGCCCCTGGAGATCCCGTTCTGAGGCTCTCCTGGTCTGCTGCCATTTCACGTTTCATCTGAAAAAATACCTTTTCTTTGCTGCACTTTGCTTCTAGCTTTTCTTTCAGTCTCGCCATGTTCCGAGTGATCTCATGACGCTGCAAGTCAGTTAGAAATTGTTTCCGAGTTCAAAATGGCATTACACCTAAATAAGTTGTGTGCTCTATATATGCCTTGGGCGTGGAGTCTTAATGCGACTCGTACTGCGGCCTCCGCGCACACCCGTGTCTGTGAATATCTGCAGGGCACAGATCTGTGTTTAATTCAGGAGTGAAAAGTCAGCCTTAGAAACTAAGGACAGAGGTGCAGCTGTAGGCTTGAGAAGACAGTTTGAGGTAAATAGATAATTTTTTTCTTCAGCATCCTCAGCTCTGTGTCCCAGCCAAAGTGAGCTGGCGTTTGGCAGAGGCCCTCGGTGGTAGTAGAGAGTGACCTGCTTCCAGATACTCCCAGTGTGAAGTGATACAAAGTGACTGGGTGTGATGTTAGTGCTGGGAGCGTGGAGGGGTCGGGGCAGCGCGGATCAGTCCCGGGGGGACGCTGGCGGGTCCCCACCCAGCCCTGCACCCAGCCTGGCCTCTCTCTCAGCCAAGTGACAGATCAGTCACCAGCTGAAACCCCTCGTGGGGACCTGCCGGGTAATTGCCGTAACGAGGACGGTTGCCCACAGAAACGGGCAGCCCGGTTCCCACCGCCTCTCCTCCTGCAGCACCAACCGCCCGTGGTAGGAGTCCACGCGCCGCTCCTGCTCCCCAGACTCTTCTTCTGGGAGAGGACAAACCTGGAAGTGCCAACTGGCTCCAGCCGCTCGGCGAGCTCCTTCGTATCGCGGGAAAAAGAGCAGTGCAAGCCGGGGGGATGCTGAGCCTGTGCCCCGTGCCAGGGAATACGGCGGGTCAAGATACTGGAAAAAACCCAACCTTAATTCCCATAAACAAGCCAATGGCTGTGGTTGTAGTATGAGAGTTAATGCCTTTTTTTTTTTTTCCTGAATGACAACACTTCAGTGGACCAATTCTGAAGTTTCCCCAGAATTCAGTTGGTACAGACGTGGTTGGCTCTCTGGATGGATCCTCGATTGTATTGACGTGGCAGTGCCCTGTGGTTGTGGTGGGTCGGTGAAGAACCGATGGAGAAAACCCAACCTACCCCCTCGCCTTTCCTGTGGTTTCATTCATGAAAATTTGAGGAATATTAGGAAGATGTTACAATAAGAGTGCAAATACTAAAAACTCCAATCCATGCGATAGGGTCTTTCATTCTACCGTATGCATCCACTTTCTTGAAGTATAATGGAAAAGTGGATGAGGCAGATGTCCAGTGCCCAGACAGGAAGGAGAAAAAATATTTCTAAAATAAGAATCTCTGAAATTCCTGAAAGGTACGGAAGGAATAATGCTTAATGCCGAGGTTGGACCATCTGTTGTCTGTTCTCCAGGCTGCAGAACTATCAGGATCCACCAAATTATTAACAAGTATGAACCTTCAGGCTTAAAAGAAAATTAAAAGCTACGAACCTACTGCAACATTTCTAGGATGTGCTTTCACACGCGTTGAGAAAGATTAGCTTATCTGGAGAGAAGATATTGAAGAAAACTTGGTGAATTCCAAAGGAAATGCTGGTGGTGATACTGTGGGTTGTTGAGAATCCCCTGAAGCCTGGGGTTATCCGAGGGACTGGAGGAGCGGCAGTAGCTGCCTGAGCTCCTTTTTCCTAAACCCAAGAGGAACGTGCAGATTTTGTTGATTTCTGAAAGGTAAATTGCTACCTCCAGATGTGATGCATTGCTCTCTGTAGATGAGTTCCTGGAACAATTAAGGAAAACTAAATACCTAACGATATTGAACTTGCTACCTATTAATCTTCTGGTAGGAAAAAAACCAACAACCTCTCTTCACACAAATAGCAGCAATGATGGGAGGTTTCGTCCCCGCGCTGTGTTCACACCAATGAGAGAAGAGGTCAGATACACAGCAACCCATTTACTTCAAGATGATTTTTATTTCCGAGCCTAGGGCCCAATTGGGCTCTCACTGAAAACCATAGCAAATACAACACTGATTACAGTGGGAATGGAGGAAAGCTTATCTTGGGAACTATTTAATTCCATTAGAGAGAAGTCATCTAAGAAACATGTACCGAAGTTGTTGTCAAGACACTTTTGAAACACTGGCTTCATTGCAGTTAATGACAAAAATCTCATTTCATTCAGTGAAGTCAGGATTTTGCGTGTTGTCTTAATTCTGTGCTACTTACCATTTCCCCAAAGATCAATTTTTTTTATATTGTGCTGGTTTTGGGGGCATTAGCAAGGCAGTAGTATTAAAATAAGCCTACCTACTTGATTTCTCTAACTTTATTCTGGTTCCCTGTATTAGTCTGTATTACTGGTTTGGTACTCAGATTGTAAGTAAGGGCCTGCACATGGTAACGAAGAGCAGTGAGTCTGCTTCTTTATTCAGAGAGCTTCGTGTAAATCAGCCCTGTAAAGGACATTGTAGAGAGGTTGGTGCTGGTCTCTTCCCACAGGTGATTAGTGACAGAACAAGAGGGAACGGCTTTAAACTGCAACAGGGGAGGTTCAGACTGGGCATGAGGAAAAAATCTTTCCCAGCAAGAGTGGTCAGAGAGTGGAATAGGCTGCCCAGGGAGGGGGTGGAGTCCCCATCCCTGGGTGTGTTTAAGGGTCGTTTGGATGAGCTGTTGGGGGATGTGGTGTAGGGGAGAACTTTGTAGAGTCGGGCTGAGGGTTGGACTCTATGATCCCAAGGGGCTTTTCCAACCTCAATGATTCTGTGATTCTGTGAAAGAGTAAAGGCAGGCAGTGCTAGAAGAACCCATCTAGTAGGTAGCACTGAGCGTCGGCCGCTCAGGGTGGGTGCAGGGGTCTGTGTGCGAGCAGGGACACGCTCCGGAGGACTTGCGAGCACCTTGCTGTGGCTGGAGGATTGGCTCGTAAATCCCCACGCTCCCGTGGCCCAGAGACAGCCAAGAATGAGGGGCTGTGTCAGTTCTAAAGAGGTTATAAACCCCTGATAGTCAGTCCTTAGTGCAAGAGGATCTGGATACACAAAAGATCGTTATTACTAGTGGTAGTGGGTGCCACTTACGTAGTGTGGTCGATGAGACCGACCTGGAGTAATCCAGAGCTATTGCGCTTTTCTGAGCAATAGTTAATTCAGAGAAGCAATGAATAAAGAGAACTGTAAAATGAGCTTGATGGCCAGAAAACATACGCTATAGATTTCCAAGGCAACGCACGAGATTGTATGTGGGAATAAATTAGACAGTCCTTTGAAAATTTGGATTAGGCCTTTTTGGCAAACGCATAGTAACAGATACTTAGCTTTTAAGGTGTTTTAACTTAAAGCAAAATCCCCAAATCCTAAGATGACTTGTTTTTACTACTAAGTCTTTTAGAAAGTGAGTCTAAATGTTAGTTTTGGATATACTGATTTACTTGATGTTCAAGAAACACTCTCGGAGGCCAGTTGGAACCATCCCACTGTTAAAAGCTGACTCTGGAATGAAGTGTTAAGGTAAAAGCTAGTGGAGTTGTACAAGCTCAGCCAGCTTTTTTTTGGACTTTTTTAATAAAAAAAACCTGCTACCAAAATGTCATAAACTTTATCCAGATTGAGATCATACCTGCCAGCCTTCAGCTTGATTCAAGATACCATGGTAAGGAGAAAGGCCGACCACCAGAATGCCACAGGCAAGATTTAACTTTGGGTTTATTGCAGCTTCAGTTCAAACAAGCAACATTAGAGGCTGCAACAAAATGGCTCCTTCGTGCATTTACAATGCCGTAGGCACCCGAGGGCAGTCTGCCCAAACCTGCGGCAGCTCTCTGGCTTTCCAGGATTTCCTGAGGGACCGTGGCAGTTGCAATTTATTTGAGGAATCCCCATCAGAAAGGAGCAGGCTCCGAGATCCTGAGAAGTCGGGGGGACGCGACTGGCAGGACAGCGTTTCTGCAGAGAGCATCTCTGCGCCGCAACACAACGTTTATCATTTCACTTGCCACTTCTCTGTCTTCCTTTCAGTCTTTTTTTCTCTGACTCCTCTCTTCCTCCTTGCTTCCCTGTGCTCCCTTCTCTCCAAAACCTCCGTCCTGTCCCTCTGGAAGCGGCGGTGTGGCTTTCCAGGAGCCTGATGTTGCAGGGCCCAGCAGGCTGCTGTGGCAAGCGACCATGCCAGCTCTGGCTGAGGTTTCTAGAAACTCATTTAAAAGTTCACGCAGACCCAACCCGAGTTCAACCGTCTTGTAGCTGCTACTGTTTTCCTGTATCCTCTCCCGTCAGATCCAACTCCAAATATCTGTTGGACGCTGCAGTCTCTTTACAGACTCTCCACGCTCTTTCCTGACGTCCCTCCTCCTGCGTGGTTGTGGATCCTCTCTCCTTTGCCTCCCATCTTTCCTTACTCCCCCGTCCCTCTGTGATGGGTGAGAGGAGCCTTTGGCACACGACGGGGCTGCTTGTGCCTGGGACAGCCTTTCTCAGAAGGTTTTCTCACGTGGTGTTTTATCCTCTCTGTGTCATAGCTCGCTCTGAGGGGAGAAGTCGTGGCAAGGAAGGCCTTGGATTTTATTTTTGTGAACGTTTGTGGCTCAGTGAGCATAGTGCAGGGAGGATATGACATACCTCTGACGGAGATTTTAGATAGAAGTAACGGGAACATTGCTGGAAAACTTTAAGACGAGTGTAATGGAAATGAAAGGAAAGACCCCCGTGGCTTCTGCAGCAAGTGCGTGTGGATTAACTCGGCCCAGCTGCCCGTGGCCGCCTGTCTGTGTGTCCAGAAAGGCTGTAAATCCTTGCATAACGCTGCTCTTCTCCTGCTGAGAAGGGAATGGGCAGAAAGAGCTGTTGCCCATTTTCTTTTTTCCTCTAGAAGTGCTGGGGTTTCCTTTTTCTGCTGTGAATTACTGAATTGTTGCAACATCTCTAGTTATATGAAGAGTCGTCCAGCAAAGGCAGAAAGGGGGAAAAAAAAAAAAACAAACCAACAGGAGGGATTATCTTTTTATCTGATATGTACTTTTAAAAGGTCCTTCTTCAGTGCTTCATTCAGCATGAGATTGAGACTAATGCATATTCTGAAATCAGGCTTCTGATTTAAGCCGCTAAAGAATAACTGTTACAAAAATAACTCTGGCAGCGTCGCACAGGGGCTTCCAGCTTCTCAGAGACCTCACCAGTGAGCTCACGGGTGCTGCCCCGTGCGTTTAAACGCTCCCGGCTTTCTTGAATTTGATCAGCAACACGTTCCTCGCTATCTTGCAGAGCACTTTGGGGGTGGTTTGCTTGCTTTTTTTCTTTTTTTTTTTTTTTTTTAATGGCCTGCCCACCTTTTCATAGTAAACAATAAAACCGTCGGTATCGTGGCTGCGGAGAGGGGAGGTGTGAGCCGAGGTGGGGTGCGGGTGCCTGCGCACGGAGCCGCTGCGCTCTCAACTGCTTCTAATTTGTACTTTGTTCATGAACGTCAGGGCAAAGAATCTTTCCGTTTTATTGGTATTGTATACAATAAGTTATTAAATTTCATCTCTGTAATACACCTGCAGTAAAATAACAAAACATTACTGCACTTAAGGAACATGTGTGTGTGTTGCAATGTTCCACCCCTCCCTTCCAAACAGCTGCTTACGGATTTCAAGATCCATTGTATATATTCCCTAGAGCCCACCTCTAATAATCGAGACACATCTGCCATTGCAGTATTATAGGCATATGTAGTTTTATTGAAAACTATACCTGTATATAAAAAAATTAAATAACTCCTACCTCAATTAAATTGGCAGGCTACCTTTTCTGAAGATCATATTGCAGACCTCTGGAGACACAGCGAGTTCATTTTATTCTTCTGTTACAAATTACTGAGTATTTTTTTGCTTAGTCAAATAACTAGGTTTCCTCACATTTTGATGACAAGATTCCTTTACCTCTAATAATCTCTCCATCATTCTCCCTCCCTACAAAAGCCACACAAAAGCTGTACTAAAGTGATAAAAGATACCTAATGTACCAAGGAATTGAGGTTCCTACGAAGCTAATCCATTTTTTTTGTCATTAGACGTGCGGTGTCAGTGCCCTTAACAAAAGCTCCAGCTCTTTGTTTATTTGCTTTGAAGTATTTGACCACTCTGACTTTTTGGCTGGGCAACGTGTCCTTCCCAGCCAGGGCTTCGTGTGGATGCGATGTGCTCCGTAGGAAACCCGGCTTCAAAACAGAATTACACTCTATTGTACTGGCTAAAGGAAATGCAAAAAGAGCTCCTTGGCCCCGGAGTCCAGAATTCCTCCAGCCGTACTAACCTCTTGTGTAGCTACAACCTTGCACGTGGGGCAAGGAGAGGGAGTAGGCAAACTCTGAATCTGGCTTTCCCTGAACACATCCCTGCCCCGGGGACAAACGATCAATGTGAGTGGATAAAATTCTGGCCACTGTGAGGTTGGTGGCAGAAGTCCCGTGGAGTTCAGTGGGGCTGGGAAGCAGAATTTCGCCTGGTGACTTCCGTGGTGATTTGTAGCTGGAGAAGATTCACTTCTGTCGTTGTTTCTGCTCGAGCATCTCGCTTTGGGAGGTGGAATCGTTGCTCCTGCTCCAGAAATTAGTTCTAGCGCCCATAAACTATCCTCCTGTGATCATGGGCACATTGTGGACTAATGTTTTTGATGTTACAGCACTGAAATAATGACATAAGAGATAAAATTTCCATGTTAATCAAATGTATTAAGGAACAGACTTAAGTTCAGATGTCTGAATGGCTCATTTAGCAGAATTCCTCATGCATCCAGAAAGACACGGTTTCATTGTCCATATCATAATTGAAGAAATGCTAAAACCCAACGCTGCAATTTAGTGGTAAAAGGAGTGCTTTTCTCTTAGCCCTTTGGATCAAATGTTAAGCTGAGGGCTATTTTGTTGGAAGTGAGCATTCCAAGGGCACCTTTCTGGAGCTTATAACCTGGCAACAGAATAACACTGCGATTTGTAATGTGCAATAATAGGTTTATGTTGTGGTTGAGTGCTAATAGGAGCTCGGTTTGCCTTCGCAGTCGCTGCACTCTGACTTTCTGTGCTATCGTCAACGCGATAAAAAGGGGAGCGCCGCTTGCCCGCCGTCGTACCGTGGCAGGTTGTGGGCTCGCTGTGCTGCGCGCTGCTGGTTCAGGTCTGGTCAGCGTTTGATGGAAGACCTCCAGCAAAAAGGCAGGCTGTGCTTTGACTAATTCTGGCAATTTTCAGGCCTCAGAATTGACTGTTGAGGGCCGCGGCGTACAGGGGTGATAGCTGGGGATGCTCGCCTTGGCATATAAGGGACGGTTTGGCAGGTTTTGCTGACATAAACGCATCAACTCTAAAAAGCAAAAATTCAGTCTGGTGGAATAATAGCTGAAACCATTTTCATTGCATGCTTGGTGCAAAGCTTTTACCAACCATTCACGGCTTTCTCCAAAGATGACGGTCTCCTCTGTAGCCCTCTGTTCACATCTCGGTGGTGAACCACCTGCTCCGTTAAGAAGCCGTGTCCTCTCTGAGTCACTCCCGTAACGAGCCGTCAGGCCCGTTAGATCATCCAGCTCGCCTCACCTGCAAAGTAGTGACAGTTCAAGCAAGTTCTGAAGAAAAATACCACTTCTGGGGTTATCAGAAATTCTTATCAGGGTGGTAACTGTGAAGACAAGGATAGAGTCTCGCTAAAGACACTCCAGCTCTAGAGCTTTACTCACAGAATTGTGGAGGTTGGCACCTCTGGAGGTCACCTCGCCCAAGCCCTGCGCAAGGGTGCCCAGGGCCACGTCCAGACGGGTTCTGAGTATGTCCAAGGATGGAGACTCCCCAGCCTCTCTGGGCAGCCTCTTCCAGTGGTTGAGCACCCTCAACAGTAAAAAAAGTGTTTTCTTGTGTTTCAGTGGATTTTCCATATTCCAGGCTGTGCCGGTTGCCTCGGTTATGAAGGGGTTTGGGTCATTGACTCCAGAGGGTTCAGTAAATCTCCAGCTTTCACCGGCAATTTTACACAAAGACGGAAAGAGGAGGAGGAGCTCGGGCGTGCTGTGTGTGCACACGCGTACACAGCACATACTCATCCGTTGAGATACTACAAAGGATGGTGATAGACCCAAGATAGCTGTAAGAAATGGATTTCTGGGGGATGCTTCAGCGTGCTGGTATTGACCTAATTTCTGACACCTCTCAGACAAAACAGTCTTGCTGTTTTCTGGGAGCAGTTGTCTTTCGAGAGTCTCCTTGTGCTCCTCCCCTCTTTCCCCCAGCATTTCAGCAGCAGTTACCCTCTCCAGGAGGCACCTGCCTTCCACAGCTTTTTTGGCCCTCTGGACACACAGGCTTGGTTTGTTAGTGGTGGCTTTGGCTGCTGGGATGCTTTTCTGTCTGCTTCTGGCCAGAGCTTGTCCAGGCCATGACTGGGGTCTCCGCGTTGCCCAGTGCGCACAGAAATAAAGAGGTTCTTTTAAATATTATTTTCTTCAGGTGACCGTCGTGTTTCTGGACGCGATGATCTCCCACAGCTGCCACAAACCCACGTGGCTGCTTTTGTAGCGTTTGCGGTACGCTGTCGCATTGCTCGTTTCCAACAGACCATTTCCAATAGCCTTTTTACTGCCCAGAAGTTTCTCCGTTCTCCCACCACCCCCTTCTGACATGTGGTTACCTGCTGCTTTGCAGGGGAATGAATAGCATCTTTAATCACACTTAATTACCATGCGACTGCAGACAGGAACTTCACATACAGAACAGCTCAAGATGGAGAAACAAGATCCTTTACGAGCACAGATAGATACAGAACGCTAATTATTAAAATAATCACTATTTTCAAAACACACACTACACATAAAATTTAGGATCTCTACTTTCAAAGACAGCTATTAATTCCTTTCTACAAGTCACAAAATTTCTCATTTTCGAACTTCTTTACCGTATTTTATATCTGTAAGTTGTCCAGATCTCTCTGAGTTTCAAACTCTAGTGCATCTCCTTTGTTTGCACTTTGCATGAGCTAATAAATTTATTTTAGATTATTTAAACACGGAAGTAAATAGTTTGCTATATGGATACACGGAGAAATCAGTGTTTTAACAAACAAGTGCCGTACATTTAGACAGCAGCTCATTCTTGCTGCACTGCCTGTGGAATTTCTTCACCTGTTTTACCACATACTCCCTGGGAAGGTCCAGATAAACACAAGCCCACGATCTGTGTATTTTTAAGAGCTTTCACATTCCAGTAAACTCTCGCCACCTGATTTTCACAGAAAGCTCTTTAACTTCCTTCTTGTTAATAGCTGGAAAAAAAAAGAAGTATGTTTGCATCCCACTTGAAAGCCGGTGTTTGAGGATTGTGGCGTTACGCCGTGGTTACCATCAGTCCAGCCTGGCATCAGCACTGACCTTAGTGATATTTTTTCTTTGGAAGAAGACACTCTAGCTGTGCTTCTCTTGTTGTGTGATTTATTCCTTTGCTGCTTGGCTTAAAAAAGGAGCAATTACTTTTGACAAGTAGAGATTTCAGGGAATATATGAGGATACGAATCCTACCAGCTATTTATGTATGGAATAATTAAAAACAATGACTAAGTTCTGCTATCAGCCTGCCTAAAAAAAGAAAACCCTCTGATACCTCAAACGCACAAGCAACATCAAATGGCTGTGGAGTTGTCATGGAGCATTCCCTACTTCTTTTCTAATTCTTTGTCTTCGCCCGTCTGAAGATGCTTTTCCAGCTTGTTTTATTTCAGCAGGAAAATACTTCATAGGGCAGCAAAGTGCGGGGCGTTCCGGGCACCTCAGGGTTTGGGTCCCTACATCCCACCCACGTTGCAGGTGGCCGTAGGTGCCTCCCCAGTTACCCGAAGGGCGTCGTGTGGCTCTTCCCAGAGACACGGGGAGGGGAAGGCTCAGCCTGGGACCCCGTGTCCCTGGCACAGGTGCCCGGGGGGCGCCGGGGTGGAGGTGGCTGCCGGTGCCCCGTGGCTCTGACTCTTGGAACCGGGTGAGCTGAGTCATCCCCCCTTAATCCTCTGCTCGGGAGCAGAAACCCACATTTCAGGGCGGCCGTGCTGAAGTTAGGACTCCACATCTGTAGGGGGGGGGGGCCATCAGCCAACGGCTTAGCCATGCCTTGTGGTGTGTCTTTCTCGCTTCCCCTTTCCTGTTTTGCTTGGTTTTCACTGTTCCCCTTTCATCGCTTTTTTTTTTCCCCATAACTGACCTGTGTTTTGCTTCAGCCTGTGGCTGGTGTTAGGCCTGTTCTGGTGAGGGCTCTGGGGTCGGGTTGGGGGAGGAAGAGGCCTCGACCCCTCCATCCCTCCACACCGTGTCTGTCCTTCGGCTGCAGCCCGGGCTTCCCCCGCGCAGCCGTCCTGCTCTGCCTTGTGTTCTCAGCCTTAGTCAGCTTGTGAGCAGCATTTTTAAACCTTCTCCCCCCTACCCCGGCTTTGAAAAGTGCCGAACACATTGTTGGTGCTTAACAAATACTAAATAATAATATAACACAGGAGCCAGGTACTTCTCGAGGCCTTTGCAGCAGCTGAGGTGCATGTCTGCCAGGCATTCAAGTCTTGCTGCAGTATGTTTAGCAACAATGGCGAAGTTAATATTTTTATTTTGGTTTGAAGTTAATGACAGAATATAGCCATCTGTCTGCATGTTTATAGGTCTGTCTTTTTTTGTTTTTTAAACTATTTTCTTTCTTTGAAAAAAGATCCTGGTTGACTGTCAGGAGAAAACACTTTGAAATAGTAAAGGTATAGGCTATACTACAGTTAGAGTCATGGCTATTTCCCACATCCTTGTCTTTCAAAAGTGTCTGGGGAAAAATGCATATAAAGCTGAATAAAAGCCAACTGTATCACTGAAATACAACTCACTTGGGTGTTTCTCTGTCTCTCTTTTTACATACACTGTAATATACAGTGATACCTTTACATTGCATAACAAGGTGCTGTGACAAATCCAATTTTTGGAGAGGGTGATATTTTCATTATTTCATGGAATGCAAGAAATGGCAATTAACTGCCCAACATATTCTAGCCATCCACAGAGAAAATTAGCAAGAAGCTGCCCGTTGCTTTATGGCACCTTCCCCAGGCCACGGAAGGGGTGCTGGGCTCCTGCAGTTTACCAGCAGAGCCTTCAGTGTATCTGTGGTGAAGAAGAAGATACGAAATAGGCTGTTTCCACAGTTTGAAAATCCTCCTTGCCCCGTTGGTCCTGAAAAGTGCAATGTTGAGAACCTCAGACAGAGGTTTCGTGAGGCCATCTCGCGTCATCGAGAAGAGTCGCCCGTGTCTTACCCTCTGCCCACATCGTGCTGGGAACAGCCTCTGCCTTTTTCTAATGCCCTTGCAGTGACTGTTGTCCAAAACACGACTCACTCGTTCCATCCTTGTTCCCTGCTCCTCTTCTTTAAACCTTGAGCGTGGAAGAGTGCTAATTTCCCATGAATCCTTACTATTTTCTTTTTAATACGTATATCCACTTCAAATCAATCATTTTTAGAAGTTTTATTCCATGATGACCAGTCTTGGACAGGCTTTGCAAAATGATTGATTCCTAGCCCAGCTTTGGAAGACTTGTGAGAAGCTCCATTTGCAGTTAGTGCAAGTCACCACTCTGCTCTTCTGGCAGCAGCAGCAGAGTTCTGTAGCAGCTACATCTTTCTTCCTCCCCGGGCATGAGATACTGGAGTCACATATGGAAATTTCTCCTGCTTGTCATATTTTATGGGCACATGGCACATCCTGATACCGTAACGATAGATTTGACGTGATCGTACACGTGTAGAGCAGCACAGACAGTTTGGGAATTGCAAATGTACAGTAGGAAGACACCTTTTGTGGTGTGTTTCGAAGCAGCCCAGCGAGGGTGAATGAGGCTGCTTCTTCCTCGTGGACTCCCACTGCTGCGTCGGGATGGGAGAACAACGATGCTGCGCCCTTATCATTTTCCAGTATTAGAATCTTATTCTGAAGTTAGCTGGTCTTACAAATTTTGCTGTGTAACTTCTGGCTCTTTGCCTTTTTTTTTTTTTTTTTTCTGCTTCAGTCCTTTAGCGATTCAGTTGCTCGAAGATACGTTCTATGTATTTCTGTAGAACGTTAAGTAAAATCAGGAACAAAGCAGTAACTCTGAAACTTCTCTGTGCTGCTGTTCAGCCTGGTATTTCTTTTCTGTAGAGTCATTCAGCAGAGTGGCTTATTTATTTTTTTAAAAATTATTTCTTTCAGGTTAATTGCACATTCTGTGACAACTTTTGTCCCTAGTATTAGTCTGAAGCGGTGGTACCACGCCTGCGGAGCTCAGCTCTTTCTGCGTTTTTTTGCCTGTGAAGGTGTTGCTCTGTCTTGTGTTAGTGCTGCGAGTGCAAACTGGAGTAAACGGCTGCGGAAGGGAGACGTGAGAGGAGCCCCAGAGGGAGGCATGTCCCCGTGCAGTCCCGTCCTGGATTATTTAAATCCGCACCAACCCGCACAGGCTGGTTTCCCTGAAACCAGCGGGATGGCAGAGTGGGAGTAAAGCTTCTCCGCAGCACAAGCAGGATAAAACCTTGCCCCCCCCCATAGCGGAGATCCTCCTGCCCTCGAAAAGGAGGGAGGAAAGGCCCCACGGATGGCGAGCAGGGCGGGCAGAGGGTCTGCTCTTCCCCAACTCCTGAAATCCCCCTTAGTCGCTGGGACTAAGCGCCTGCCTGGCCTTTTGGGCCGCATCTTTGGAGTTCAGTGCATGTGTTTCACAGAATCCCAGAATCATCTGGGTTGGAAAAGCCCTTGAAGATCCTCCAGTCCGAGCATGAACCTCACACTGACCATTCCCAACTCCACCAGATCCCTCAGCGCTGGGTCAACCCGACTCTTCAACCCCTCCAGGGATGGGGACTCCCCCCCTGCCCTGGGCAGCCCATTCCAACGCCCAACAACCCCTTCTGCAAAGAAATCCTTCCTAAGAGCCAGTCTGACCCTGCCCTGGCGCAGCTTGAGGCCATTCCCTCTTGGCCTGGCACTGGTTCCCTGGGTCAAGAGACTCATCCCCCCTCTCTGCACCCTCCTTTCAGGGAGTTGGAGAGGGCCATGAGGTCTCCCCTCAGCCTCCTCTTCTCCACACTAAACCCCCCCAGTTCCCTCAGCCGCTCCCCATCACACCTGTGCTCCAGACCCTGCACCAGCTCCGTTGCCCTTCTCTGGACACGCTCGAGTCATTCAATGGCCTTTTTGGAGTGAGGGGCCCTAAACTGAACCCACTCATCGAGGGGCGGCCTCACCAGTGCCGAGTCCAGGGGTAAGATCCCTTCCCTGTCCCTGCTGGCCACGCTAGTGCTGATACAAGCCAGGATGCCATTTCTTCACAGACATGTTGCTCCTCCCTGAATTTGAGCAGGTTACTGGATCCATCCTCTTATTTGTATAATAGAGATGAGAGGAACCGTGAGGGCAAAACGTTGCTGACTGTTTTCCTTCACGTGTGTGAATCCTTGGGTTATATATTTGCAATACATCTACTTGTAGTAGGAACTCCCCGGTGTACTCCCAGGCGTGCGGACGTTGGATGGGCGCTGCGGCCTATGGAGACAATCCTGAAGGGAGACAGCAGAAACGTGAGGGTGCTGAGCACAGGCAGTGCCCGACCTGGGAGGAGAAGCCACCGGGGACCGTAACGTGCCCAGCAGTGACACTTCAGCTCCATCCCCTCCCTGCCAGCGTGGCTGGGGCACATGCTGCAGCATTTTCATCCAATGCACACAGTCTTCATTTTGACTTAAACCCGTTGGTTTTTCCCTCCAAACGTTGGGTTTTCCCCCCTGTGGTGCTGACCTGACTGGGAGGCAGGCGAGCAGGAGCGGGCTGGGGTGGCATGCTCCCCTCTGCCTCACTGAAATACCAGCTTGTTATATTTTTACCTGTGTCAGCATGAAAAGGTGCTTTTTTTTTTCTCCTTCCAATTTCTCATAGCAGCTGAATTTGCCGATTTTGTTGTTGTTGCAGGGTGACTAATTTTTTGTCCTGTCTTAAGCGCAAGGTGACCTAAACTTTGCAGACTTTACTTGAAATGAATGTGCCTTTGCTCTTTATCCAGCCTCAGCTATGTGCTGTGGTAGTATATATCAGTTTCTGTTGAAGAGCAGGTACTTTAGCTGTGTGGAAAAAGATTGCGAGTAGCAGAGGGAAATTTAAAATGGAGGAGAAAAGAAAGTTCCTATTTTAAATACCACAAGTGTCATTAGTTGGGTTTGGGCGTATTTGCATAACATGGTTCTGTAAAAAATAAATGTGACTTTATAACACTGAAAACATAAGGCTCCTGTAACATGAAACACGATTTTGATACTCAAACTGCTCAAGTTTAAATTTTTTGTAGTCCTTTCCCAAGAAGACGATGGCAACGTACACCAGCGTCATGTCTTTGCATTGTCCTTGTCAGTTCACTCACTTCGGTCCTGGGAAGGTCATCGCTGACCTTGCGGAAAGAACCCGAGTTTTGTTGTTGCTCTCTGGGTTGGGTGGGAATCCCTCCGTCCTTTCCCCAGCTCTCATGCTCCTCGGGGGGCCGGGGGGGTTCCGCCGTGGCTTTGCCGGGTCGCAGCGTGCCGCTGCCTGGGGCGCGCAAGCGTGATTGATTTCCAGCTCTCGCCTACCGTTAGCTTCAAGTCCCACTTCTTCCCTCCGCTTCCTCTGCAACGAGCGGCTGAGGTTTCACTTCTCTGCTCCTCACCCCAGAGCAGGCGCACGCTCTCGCACGTAAATAAGTGAGCTTTAACTAATGAAGCATCCTTTCCTAACCTGCGTCACGCAGATCCACGCCAGCCTTGTATGATGCTAAATCATTCGGGGGGACACAAATGGCTTTGACACGGAGGATAATGATTTTTTTTTTTTTCCCTACAAAATCTTGCTTCCCCACCCATCAGAAAAGGGGGAGGCCATTGTTTATCTTCAGAATAGTAAGAAGTTAAAAAACACATCCTCCGAGGCACTGCAATTACTTAGCAGGGGTTTTGTTATTTTTTTGGACAGGAAGTTTCTTTGGTCTCTCAGATGTTTTTGCGGTAACTTTGGTTAAAAATATTACTAACATAATTTCAGAAAAATGCTGTTTCCCATGCATTTGAACTTCTGTAAGCCTTTCCTGTGTTCTCATATTCAAAGGGAAAACAATAATTATATCATTAAAAATGGGAATTCAGCCACGAAACACCTTTTTAAGACTGAGGCATGTCAGGGTATTTTACCCTGTCTGAGCCAACTTGAGCCAGGATTTTTGTCGTAAGCTGTTTGTAGTCGAATGCTTACACAGGGAAGAGTGATGATAATTGTCTTGTGAGGTTAACAGGTCTTTTTTTAGGGTTTGTAATAATTTGCCAGAGAAGAACATTTTGAAGCAAGTGGTGGTAGGACATCCTCACTGAATCATGTTGAAGTGCTTACTTGAATTGAAAAAAAGCAGAGCCCAGTGAAGCAGCTCCTGCCAGCAAGTCTTTGGTATTTTTCTCAGGGAAAAATAGTGCAAAAATGGCCTTCTCTGCGCAGCATTCGTTTCTGCATGTCATTAATCCTCACTGTCTCCTATCCATCTCCCCCCCCATAAGTGACCGCAATGCTGATACCTACCAGATGGTATAGGATTGGAGATGTTTGAGAAAGTGGGCACTTATAGATGTTCTGAACTTCAGTGTTGCATAGAAATACAGATATTTGTGTGCTGGGAGGTACTGTGAGAAGCAGGGATACCAGGACATGTGTTTCATAATTTAGCGAGCAGTTCCAGTACGTATATACTGACAAATACCGGGTTTGTCTCATCATTATTCAACCCTCCGTAAGTTTTTATGGTGCCCTTTTTTAACCACACATTAATATTCCACTACTGTGCACCTTTTCATACCTGAAGCATCTTACCATACGTATTTAGCTTACATTTTTGAGTGGGATAGGTACGGAGGGATTTTCTGATGAATTGGGAAGATGTAGATGGGCTGAACTCTGGCGATGTGACGAGCCTGTTTTCTCACAGCGCTGTGGCGCTCTGTAAAAATACTGCAGACAAAGCTTCGCTATATTCAGCAATCCCCAAAAATCCAGCTGCTGTCTGTGGGGCAAATTCTTCCCTCATTAACACCCAGGAGGCCCCCGGTGACTTCAGAGGACTTATCCTGGGCTAAACTGAGGGCTGCTCAGTTCCATACCAAATCTTCCATCCTGGAAAATGGCTCTACCAGTGTGCTTCAGATAATACTCACGTTAAGCTGAACTGGCTCCATGATTTTCTACAAACTGAGTATCTACAGTTGTCCTAAACTTGCTTCATTTTCTTGATCACAAAGTCTTCGCATGGTATCGCGGCATGCAAAGAGGTGGGAGTGCTCCTGAGGTCCGAGGCACTGGATTTTCACGCTGTTCCACTGCCTGCAGATGGTTCTGGGGTGAATTTTCCCAGTAATGGGCCGTTAGGTGGGGCCCAGTGGTTCACCCCCTCAGCTCCCCACGGTTCCTTTCTGACACGGCGCTGTTACAAACCGGGGGGGGGGGGGGGGGGGCACAACAATCTCCGATGATTTCCCCTCGCAGAGGGGCCGTAGGCGCTGGCGGTGCTGTTGCCTCTGGACCGTCGGCGCAGGGCGCAGCGGCCAGAGCCGTCGGCAACATCAGGATGTTGCAAAACCAACTAAAACCCAAAGCCAGGCGTTTTCGTGGGCACAGTCAGCAGCGCAGCAGAACTTTCTCTGCGTAAAACACTCCTTGGGCTTTGACCAAAGTCCCTTCGATCGCTCGGTCCCATCTTCCCCAGCCACCTTCACCAAATGCCAGCCCTTCTGGGCGGTAAGAAACCCAGCAGCTTTGTTAGATTTTAAATTTTTTTTTGAGGTTTTATGGCTTTTTTGAGGTGAGCACGGTGGCGTGTTCCTCACCCCATCCCCCTTCCCCAGTCACCACAAGGACTTTCCCCTTTTTGTGTTTGTTCCTCACCAGGACATATTTATATGAGTATTACCTGTATTTAAGCGCGTGTTTTTAAACACTATAATCATCTGGCTCAATTTCAGCGTGTAAATGAAAACTATATTCTGAAGGATTAATAACAAAGCAGAGAGAATGTCCTTATTGCTGCCTGGGAGCCAGCACAAAGGAGCCCGATGGTGCTTGGCCGGGGAGGAGGCGGCAGCAGCGCGGGGCTGGCAGAGTTGGGAGGGTATTAGCGTCCAGAAAAGTCAGGCCATTGCATGGGACACCTGATGTGCATGGGTCCGTGCGTGTTTGGGTATGTATACGTTACACACCATCCATAAGCATATATAACACCGCGTTTTGCTGATCTTTGCAGCAGTGAAATCACGAGGATTCGCATCTGAACTGCAGTTAAGGGAGGTATTTCCAGCTCCAAAACTGTACAGCAGGAAAGCTTAAATGGTGCAAAGGTTGTATTTTGCAAAACTCCTTAGTGGAGGAGAAAGTCCCGGCTTCCCTTTGAAATTTTGGTGTCTTTTACTTGTTCTGTTGAGGCACATTTTACCCATTTTTCCCATATACTAGGAAATGAAATATTTTCATCATACTCAAGCTTTAGAAAAACAGCAAAGACCGTGCAGTTGATGAGGAAACGTTCAGTGTAAATGTGAAAGATGGGGATCGTTAATGCAAACAAGTAACTAACCTTTAGTGATAATCAAGCAGCAGTATAATAATCTGAGTCATCATGCCTAATGGTGAACGAAGGGATGGGAAGAAGCAAGCAAACACCAAGAGTAAATGTGGGAAAAATTAGGTAAGAAGCCACAAACATGTTTGTTTTTTTTTTTTTTTTTCCCGCTCACCTGAAATAGATGAGGAAAACGAGCACAGGAACAAATCTGAAACTCTCACTAGCCAGAGGTGGTTGATCCTCAGCCACATTTAAGAGCACTCCGTGTCCACAAAATGCTGCTGAAACCAGTCAATGAACTTTGAAAGTTGCTGTTGTTGTGCTGATATTATATTCAAAAAGCACAACTGGGAAAAATTACTCCAGAAAGCTTTAAACTTAAAGAGCAATTTTAAATTATGCAGAGGAAGAGATAGTGAAAAAAATTAAAAAAACCTGGAGAACTGATACTGATGACATTAATGCACAAGGGTTAGTTGAACATGAAAAATTATTTGATAATACCTGCAAGCATTTTTTAATGGAAAAGGTCAAAGTCAAAAGAAAACTGCTGAACACTGTGCACAGCTATCTGAAGGTGCTGCCCTAGAAGGCAGAAGAAATGAAACAAAAGGTTATTTGCCATCAGATAGAGAAAATAAAATAAACATATTAAAATTTCTCTCACTTCATACATGTGAGTGTTCTTGAAAAATAGAAATCTCTGTGAAAAATTAAATCTCCGTGAGAGAAGTTCCTTTGTTCTGTAAAAGTCAAAATTTTTTTGCAGATACTTTTAAGAATTATGGTTGGTTAAGTAAGAAAGGAAAACAGTACCTTAGCTTGAAAACACACTCGGCGAAACCCAGGGAAATTGTTTCTCTGTGTTTGCCATCAATGGGTTGCAATTTACACTTGGCATTAGAGAGAAATACTGGACGTAAATGACACAGAAGATTTTGCAGAGAGCTGCCAAATTTCCAAAAGCCAAAGAAAGGAATATTTGTAGGAATTGGACAGATTATGAACAGATGCCCTGATAGTCACATGATAAGTGGAAATTTAGTTTCATAATTTGATTAAAAACAGAGGATTGAAATCACAGAAGGAAATAACCAAGAAATGATTCAGATGTGTATGCAGCATGACTTAGTTAACTTGACTTAAGTGAAAATTCATAAACTGGGGATAGAGCATGTAAGAGCAGCTGAAATCTGGATGATGAGATATAATCCTGTATCCTGTGATTTTACTAAAGGATAGGAAAACAGGACAGTTGCAGTTAGAAATCTGTTGTATTTAAAAAAAAAAAATCTGGGAAAAAATTACCTCCTATTCATCTGCTTCAGCATAAATTAGATGTGATTTCAAGTTGCTTTGTTTGTAAATTTGCAAGGGAATAGATGTCGAAAAGTCAAACGGGGATGGTTTAAGAGCGCTGGGAGAAGAGCAGGTATTGGGCGGGGGGATGGCCGTCGCTCCCAGCACGGAGGAGCAGAGCGTCGCAAATTATCGCGTTGGGTACGTGCACAGCACCCGTCGGGCTTTGGGGGTTGAGGAAGGTGACAGGACACCTTCCTTGCTGCTTTTTTCCCTGGAAAAACCCATAATTGACTTGGGTGGGTGGGTACCCCGGCCGAGCGCTGCGGGGTTGCCCGGGGGCCACGGGCCCGCGGCCACGGAGACGTCGGTGTCGGAGCAGAGGCAACAATGCAGGGAAGGGGGAGCTGGCAGGAGAGCCAGGGAGGCCGAACCCCCAGTAAAGCCAGCAAAGGAGCTTTGATCTTGAAAAGTGTAAAGAATTTTAATATAAGAAACGGAGCAACACAATGAAAAATAGCAGGGCTTTTTGGTTTTTTAGATAAAGCGCGTGGATTCTCACCGTAGACCTGAAATTTATGGCTTTTAGAGAGACATTTTGGGCGAGCTAGCCAACAGAGTTGTAGGAGACACGTCGAGGCGCCCGTGCTCCTGCCGGCGCCCAGGTCGGCCCCAAAGACGCCGAGGAGCCTGCGGTGGGTGGGGGGGGTGTCTCAGCCTTCATCCCCACTCCTCATCCTCGAGGGGGAGGAACCCCCAGCGGGTGGGAGAAAGCAGGGGTGCGGCGGCGGTTTGCCTCCAACCGTGCCCGCACGCCGCCGCCACGAGGCTCTGGGCGAGGGGAACATATGTCCCGCAGTCGCTATACATCGCGCGGGGCGGCAGCTGCGCGCGGGAACACTCCACCGCCAGCGCGACCCACAAACATTTGGCAATCGTTCAGGAAAGGAGCTTAATCTGTTTTCATCTAAGCCCGTTTTTCTCCTGCCTGCAACATCCCCGCGATGATGTGTTTGATACCGGATCGCGGCGTAGCGTGAAGATGGCAGAAAAAAAATACATCCAGGTTGTCAGCCAAAAAAAAAAACCCACCACCAAAACCCCAGCCTTTTCTGAGGTATTTTTCCCTGATCAGTGTTTTCAGAGGCTTTCGGATTACAGGCATCAAGGCCATTTTCCTTTAATCTGAATTAACGTTCTATTAGTAAAATGCAGCGCTCTGTCATGCTCTAATCTCACCTGTTTCTGTAACAAAGGAAAACCCAAATATCTTTTTGTGAATGCGTTTCCTACTTATTAGGTCAGAGACAAACATTGAAGTAAAATTCACGTGATTTTTCATTTGAAAAGCAAAACTTCAGGTTTGCAAGGGAAGCAACATTTGTTTTTTCCGGGAGGGGTAATATCGTATCCATATGGATATTACTTTGTCATAGTACGTGCGTATCTTTTTCCCTACCCAGCTTTAATTCTTTGTCTAGTTATTCAAATGTTGGAGGCAGGATTCACTAGTCGATGACTTATTTTACAAATTGCTAGAAAGAAGACAGGCTTGTGTGTAGCAACGAGAAAAGCAAAAACATTGCAGTTGATAAAAAATACAGCTGCATGGCTCGATGTGAAAATGGATTTTGCTCCGTTGCTTTTTTTTTTCTTTTTTTTTTCCCTTGCTGTGATTGCTTTTAGCTCAAACTCGTAACATTCAACTGGCAAATTCAATACGTTATTAGCTTTGTTTATTATGAAACAAATAAACTGCAAACTGCGTGGGTCTGTGAGTCCAGTATATGCTCTAATGCAAGAATGTGCCCGCGGGATTTATACAGATGAGCTCAAAGATTTGCGACGTCTCGCGGCCCGCCCGCTGCCCTGCTCGCACCCGAAGATAACCCGTGTACAGACCCGGGAAACCCCCAGTTAAAGACTGGAGAGGAGTTTGACAAATGTAACACTTTGGCTTTTAAGCTCATCATTTCTTAGCGGTAAATATGAACTTTGATGCCTAATAGTTCATTGCGTTCCTAAGATCCAATTTGGAGCAAGGGCGAGCTCCAAAGGCTGTGTAATCGATGGCGTTGTGGTTTGTAAACGTTTTATCTCTCTCTTTGTTGCAGGCCATTAGCAGTGTGACATGTAGGCTGAACAGTAATAAATGCCCATTGTTCCTTTTACAAGCATCTCAGAATAACTACATATATATTTTTATCTTTGTTTTCCTCCCCGGAGTGCCCGGTGAGGTCCCCTTAACGCAGGAACCCACCTCTTTTTTACCTCACAAGAAGGTCTCTGTCCCAGAGCAGACAAAGGAGGGAGCTTTTCTCTGCTTTGGGTTATTCGTTTGTGGGTTTTTTCCTTAACAGAGCAAAGAAACGAGTCTGTGACAGTTACGGCGAATGTTTTTGAGATGCGTTTTTCCCAAAAAAGTTAATCTTTGTTGTAGAAAAAGCTGTCTGTAGCCTAGCACTTGGGTTTAATTTGGCGAGATGGGTAGTAGCGTTAATTAGGAGCGCGCTGGGCACACGAGGCTGGGCCCCGGGCCAGGGGCACCCACTCCTGGGGTGGGGGTCTGGGCTGCAAAGCGGGGTCCTGGGCGGGAGCCTGCGGTGACGCCCCACGTAACCCTGACGGCGGCAGCTCCCCGTTGGGGAGCACCGAGGGGACAGAGCAGCCCCTCGGAGCGCAACTGGTGGCAGGGAGAAGCCTTCGAGCAAAGGCAGGCAGCCTGTAAAACTGGGACATGTGTTTCCTGCTAATATAATAATACAAGTTTGGGATTTTTTTTCTGTAGAAACCTCTGCATCTTTTTATAGAGAAAAATGTTTGGATGAAAAAACAAAAACAACATAGGGTATGTGTATGTTTTATGCTCCTAAAGTGAATCGTGTTTAATCTGAAATAGTTTGCAAACGCTGTCTTATATACGTTTGTTGGTTGTTTTGTTTTTTTTTTTTTAAGTCAAATGAAATCTAGTAGGCTGGGTATAGGAATTCATACAGCTGATGGCTCTAAGTCTTTCAGACTACCCGACATATGGATAAACCATGCACAGATTTAGCAGGTCTGTCTTTATGTTAAAACGTATACGTGATAAAAATATATGACTGAAGAGAATTTCTGTGGTTAGCACTGTTTCATTCTGAAATGCTCCAAGACATTCAATAAAATTACATTTATTTTCAGAGGGTATTCACAATGAATCGATAACCCTTTTTTTCCGAGAGTTTTTGCATATATTTCTCTGCCATTATGCAATAGGCTTGCAACCATTTTTGCCGGTGCAGGTGTTGTTTATTAAAAGGAGCCTCGTCATTGCAGGTGTATATTAGACATTAGCTGAACGTAAGGATATTGGCAAAAAGTGCCTTCCGCCTGGCATTTTTATATTTTTACGTCTCGGAGAGGTCTGTAAAGGCAGATGCTAGGCTGCACACCAAGAAAGGGTTTCAGCCCCAATCAGTCAGAGCCCATTTGTCCATCCCTCGTCAGCGATTCGCATTTAGCCTCTCTGGGAAAAAGAGGAATATAGTTTTCTAGAATCAAAAGTTATCTTTAAATGTTTTTAGAAGTATAGTCAAGGAGTAAGGATGTTTTAATTTCTGATTTTCCAGCTCATGGCTCATATTTGACCAACTGCTTTCAGCAGAAGACATGCCACTTTGTTGAGCTATTTAGGAATCAAAAAGACTGTCTTAATTTAAAACAAGGAGCCTTTGTTTTAGTTGGTGACTGCCTTGTGAAATTTTTCAGTTCTCAGCGGGTTAACCAGGGAACAGGGGCAGAGTCATAATTGGCCTATTTAGAGTATTTTGCATGTGAATAGTGTGTTAGTGAAGCATTACTAAGTCTGTTGTGAGTGACATGGTGATTAGAATTTAGATTAGGGAAAACACATTCTGTACTTTATCAAGTACAGTAATTAGTTCAGTCAGTAAAAGTTGATTACAAGTAACGATAAAGTTAGATTTTTGGTACTTAATTTTAAAATTTCTTTATTAAATGGTAAATTTGTTCTTAATATAAATGGTAGTATCTACACCTGTTTTATTGCGTATCAGAATAATTAAAAGAACAATGTGTTCAATGCAGAGTATAATCAGGGGATTTATATATTATGGGTAAGTTTCAACATAGTTTATAGCAAATAGAACATTACTCAGGAAATTGTTCTTCTGTCATAGTCTCTCGAAGATTTATAATTTTTCTTATAGCGTGGGTCAGATAATGTTTTCTGCTGTTTCATGGAAACCATAGACCTTCCGTAGCTGAGAAAACGCTGCGTTTACTGGGATGCATCTTGTTAGTTAATGGTACAGGCATAAAATGGATATATTGAAAGTCCTTTGCTGCTGCTACTGCTGCTGCTATACAATAGCGTTAATTGTTTTTGGTTTTCTGAGGTGCTTTTTTTTCTGATCGCATGGCAGAAATTATTAATAATGTATAATTTTATTTTCACGTTTTAATCACTTATTGCGTACAGCCTGCTGTGCAGATTTTTATATTGCAGAACCTGATCTGTTTAATTCACGGATACGAATTTTCCCTTGCACGGGGATAGACAATGAAGCTGTTTCATGCACACTGAACCAACCGCTCTATCAACAGCAGGAATTTTTTTTTTGAGTTTTATTATTGTTAAATCCGTGCACTTAACTATCTTGTTTGCGGTGAAGAAACTAAATTACCTTCAAATATATTAGCAGAGCTCCAAAAGTTTTTAAAACACTGATTGCATTTGAATAAGTAGGCAGTAAGTCTCCTTTAAATGTAAATAATCGTATTTTAAATTAATGACTTTGTGTTTTCCTAGTAAAGGCAAAAGATGCTCAACTGGAAATTTTTGTACTGTCTCCTTTAAAGATTTGGCAGGTTCTTGTCTCAGTGTTTCAGTTGCTTGTGAAGGTTTCTTTACTGTGTTATTTTTAGGAATGAGAAATAGCTAATGATGAGGAAAGTCGGATTTAACATGCACGCGCACACACGTATATATTTTTAATCTTTTAGCAAAGTCTCCTTGGAGGTGACATGGATATTGGCAACCCAGGAGCGCTCTCCCCCACTAAGCCTGGCTCCCAGTACTATCAGTATTCTAGCAATAACCCCCGGCGGAGGCCTCTCCACAGCACCTCTATGGGTGAGTGACTTTGTGTTCAACCTTTTTTTTTTTCCATTTCAACAAATAATCGGGAGTTTGGTCCTGTTTAGCAATACTTTGAAATAAATACAATAAGTGGCCGAGCGTACGCGTACGCCGCCGGGACTCTCGGAGAGGTTTATTTAACGTTAGCTGATCGCTCCTCTCTTTGTCGAGCGTGTGAGGAGCCTTAAAAAAAAAAAAAAAAAATCGCTTTTTCAAAGCAAATCTGTGTAAGGCAAAAACAAAGGCCCTAACACTCAAGATCAAAATATGAATGATTTTTCAGCGTTTTACTGTCAGACTTAAGAGCAGTGGCATCCACTCGGTGTTACTAAAACTGCTTCAAGCCTGGCGTGAGGCGGCGGGCAGGGAAATTAGCAGCTGGGTTGGGGGGGGGGGAATTAAAAAAAAAAATTCCTGTCTTATGAAGACACTGTTTTATCTTTTTTCAGAAGTACAAACAAAGAAAGTTCGAAAAGTTCCTCCAGGTTTGCCATCTTCAGTAAGTACCGCTCGTCTGCCAGCTTGCTTGTGATCGCGGTGGCTTTGTTCGGTTGCAGGCAGATAGTCACCAGCCGGTCCCGGGCTGGCAAGAGCGCTGGGCGCTCCAGGCTGAGGACAAGGTAAGGAGAGCTAAAAAAAAATAAAAAGAATCCCCTCGCTTGTCCCGACGTGGGAGCGATCGCCGGGACGGTGGGGCCGAGCGCGCGGCGGCTTCGGAGCGGCGGCCGCCAAAGAGCGGCGGCGGGCGGCGCGTACCTGCGCGGGGCCAGCGTCCCTTCCACGTGCCGGTGGGTGCTTTGTCGGGCTGCTGCTGGTGATTTAGGGATCGGCGTGTTCCCAGGGGTGCGCGGAGAGGAGCGAGGAGGAATTGCCGTGGGTTTCAGCTCGGGATGCGGGGCAAACGGCTTCGGTTTGACGTGGGGGCTCTGGGCTGCGCTACCTGCCCAGGTGTCGACTGCTGGGATCCAGCTGCTGCCAGAGGCATTGTGGGTTGCTCAAGCAGTAACGAGAAAGCTGGTAATTACCCACGGTTTTCCCTGATATTTTAAAGAATATCCCCGATACCTCTTTGTAAGGAGGGTTACAGATGCCGTCCAGCTACCCCGGGCACGTTTTTTCAGCGTTTCCTCGTGAAATCTTCGCGTCGTGCAGTCAGAAGTTGGTGTTTCGCTTTGGTTCAGTGAAGTCCCTTTGTTTTGTGATCCAAATAATTATTCTGTTAGTTTTCATTTTTCTCAGCATCGTGTAAAATCTTTGCGTTTTTTTTTCTGAAAAAGCTGTACCAAGGTGCATTACATCTCCGGAGAGCATTTACTTTTAAATTCATTGAAATATATAGAAAATAGCAGTTTTAAAGGAAATTCTACAACATTTCAGTAGATACAGCATAAAGCGTAGTACGGCTAAAGAGCACATTTTATCCTGGTATTTTTATTCTAATTTTTCTCTGCCGTTACTTTAAAAATACATAATACATATTTTCGTATCAATATCAGCAAACAGAAAACAAATCACTCAGATGGGGAGAGCTTCCCTTTCATACCTGATAACTCTATTTGTTTTATCTCTAAATCTGGTTATTAGGAGGAGCTGAGTGGCAATCAATCTTGCGGAATATATAACAAATTGGCATGTTAATCTCAGATGGGTTTTATGTTTTTACCATAAATCCACATAAATTTGCAGTTTGCAAACTAGCAGACTTCTAAAGCTTCAGTTGTTGTAGTGACTGTGCTAAACAGTAGTTTCATTGCTGGTCACTTCATAAATAATAAAATTTGAATCTGAATGAAAAAAGCATACAAACATCCTAATTTAATCGCACGGATTATTGTCATCTTTATAATGTTAAACAAATACGAACAGAAATCTTTTTTGTAAGTTGTTGAAATATGGAAATTCTCAAATGCAAGTTTCCAGTAAAGTCAGAACACTATTTTTTTTTTAATTAAAAATAAGTTCCCACACGTGTATTTTAAATGGATTTCACTATGTGTTTTTTGGTTTGGGTTTTTATTGGCCTCCTTTACAGCAATAGCTAATATCCTCCCCAAAGCTTTTTATGACTACTATTATGCTTGAAGTTAGAGGTGGATTTAATTTAGACGAAACTTTAGCCGTTCCCAGTTTTCCTGAGACTTTACCCCGTGCAGGTAGCCGGGGTGGCAGGGAGCCTCGGCACGCCGCGAGGCTTCGCCACGCTCCTGGCACCAGCCGGCAGCCAGCTCGGCGCTTATTTGTGAGCCGGGGTTTTGTTTAGTCATTGCAGCAGGGAAAAAAAAAAAAAACAACCAACACGACACCCCAAACGTGCGTTTTTTTATGATTTCAACTATTGCTCCGTAGACAGGTGACCATCTCGGGACATTTACAGGGATATTTTTGCCTCTGTGTTACAAAAGACGCTGTCAGGAAAATGGTACCTGCTCTGTGCCCTCCCTGCGTGGGGAAGAGTGGCAGCGTTTCTGCTGGACATGCCAACCTGCAGGGCTTTAGAACCGCTGCAAAAGTTTTTTTCTGGATTGCTTCTTGCTTCGAAAGAACGAAAGGCAATTTATGTTTGTCGCTGATTAGTCTCAAATGTCTGCTTCCTTTAATTTTTTGTGAATACAGTTGTTGTGCAGAATGGCAATACTTCTACAGCTCAATACTCTCCATTATTTTAACAGTATTTTTATTTTTAAGCGAAATTATCACAAAGCAGAATATGCACTTTAAATACTTAAGTTATTTGAATGACCTGTACAATTTATTAGAAACTAAAATACAAGAAGGTATTGCTGAATATTTTAATCACCCATAGCTCTGTCTTCCAAGAATAAGTAAATTAAAATACAAATCCAGTAACGTGAGTACAAGAACAGTACGATTCTGAGGGAAATACAGCCCTTTTTAAGGAGACATACAGATAGGTATTTGGGTCTTGTTGTCTGTGTGTATCATGAATCATACATTTAATTTGAAATAATACTGCTTTAGAAAGAGCACTTAGGTGTCTCAAACAGAACAAATACCTTATAAAAGGTCAGATTTATTTAGGTTATAGATTGTGTCACACTAAACTGCCAGGATTTATGATGCTGAATGAAGTATCTGCATTTATAAATGGACTAACTAGATTATAATATACTTAGTTGATAGGGTGGAAATATTGCTGTATTTCTCTTAAAATATGTATATTAACTTGTTCTCAATGTGATTTATGCAGTGGATATGGAGATTAATGCAGCAGCGTTTGTGAAAGCAGTTATTGTTGATTAATTCATAAGTAGTCTTATAAAAATTTCAATGATAAATGGTAATAAATATGTTGTATTAGCTCCCCTTTATTATAAGAAATGGCTATGAGTTTGGAAAACAAATTAAACTATGGAAACAATCAGAATTTAAAAAATAGGGAAGATTTGAACTCAATGTGTTGTGGGGTGGGTGACACTGTCTCAGGTGTGCTTGGAGCAGGGTGCATCCCAGGCCAGGCTGTGACCATCCTGCCCGTGCTGGACCTCCGTGGCCAGTCTCAGCCACAGCTCATCACAGTAGTTACAAACTGGAGCCAGGCCTAACGTTAAGCCGGAACTAAAGTGTTTGAACTCCAAAAGCTGTGTGTGAACGAAGACGTTGAGTCACGGGTGGCCGTGTCCCCGCCAAAGCAGCCCGTTCCCGGTGTGGGGGGACGTGGGGTGCTCTTCCATGGCATGTGTTGAGGTTGGCTTTGCCCAGCGTGCTCAGGGCGTCCTGTGAGGAGCTTCTCCCTCGGCGGGGCTTCAGGAGGGAGCACTCACTTCAGGTGGTGTAACCCGCGCATGTCTGCACGCCCCAGTGTGATCCGACCTTGCTGGCAGCAGGGCGTGGGGCCGGGTCCCCCCAACTCTGCCCACTCCTTGGGCACACACGGCCTTGGCATGTCCTGGGCTCCTGTCCGTGATACAACACGACCGAACGTACGTCCTTGGACATACGGACTCTGTAGGGTCTCTCTGGGCCAAGGGGGTTCACTGGGACCATTGCCTACTGGAGTTTTCTGCCTTCGGTTGAGAGCGTGAGGGTCAGGGTAATCTGGATTGAGCCAACTGAAGATGAGATACATTGGGCATGAAGATGAGATACATTGGGCATGACTATATTAGGAAAAATTAGATTTTTCTGTTAAAATTTGTTTTCCTTGAGTACCCATGTGCCTTTACCAAGCTATGACACAGTAACGTTTTGTACCCAGGCTGGTGCATCATCCAATCCAAGTGGCTTCTCTGTACAGTCACCTCACCCTTAACTTCATTTCAAGGCTTTGCTGTTCTTTTAATCTTGAACCTGAAGCCTTCATCCATTTTAGCTGCTGATAGTTTAATGACATCTGACCTTTTACATTAAGTGTTTTCTGCCTTCCTTATCTTGACCAGTAAGAGTCAGGAGCGAGCAAGCTGCACTGGTGCGGATGGTTGGAAGCGTCTGTGAAGGAATGGGGTGTGGAATGGGAAGTCTTTGGGGGAAAAAGTGAGCAAAGAAGGAAGGGTTTGTGTTGTAGAGGTCATGTTTTTACAGGAACTGACTTAAGGAAGTCACAGGCAGGGAGGGGCTGTCTGCCCCAGTGAGGATTTCCAACCCGTAGCACCTGTATGTGAAGTGTTACATTGAGGACAAAAAGAAAGCTCAGAAACGAGGCCTTCACAGAGAGCTTAGGATGCCGGTCATCTGCCGGCATGGTAGGAGTGATTTTTTGGCTTTCTTGGAGCAGGATTGCGTGCTTCAGCAGAAAGAGGGGTTACTGAGACTGACTCAGAGGAGCACAATGGTGAGGTTGCCTTCGAGGAGCGAAGAGCCCCAAGGCAGGCCCTTCGCTTCTGAGAACGAAGATGGGTGCGCAGGCCCAGTGAGGGCCATCTGCAGGCTTTCTGCCTCTCACATTGCTCTTCTTTGTGGCCAAGCTTTCCAGTAGCGTGCCTGGATATGATAAATTGCTCAGCTCATGCATTTCCTCTGTTATCATCTAGTAAACGTGCTGTCGAGTGCAGTTGTTATGGCCCAGTATATTCCAGTTTCCTTCTCCTTGGCCAGTCTTTTCTTCATGACCACACTGAGGCCTCCTGCCCTCTGAGCTCCACGGGAAGGCTGGATGGGTGCAGTTGTTTGATCCCCGTTTATGGCAGACCCGGGAGCTGTAACCCAAGCTGAAATCCCACGTCCTGCTCTACCCCTGGAGAGGGGCGTTCAGGCTCTCAACCCGAGCTGATAAATGCAACTCTTGGCCTGTCCCGAATCCCCAGCCATGCGCCTCTCCTCGCAGTCCCGGCCTAACAAAGCTCTGCTCTGCAGGCTGGTGCAGCTGGGTGCGGAGTCGGAGCTGTGGGGTTGCCCCCGTCTCCTGATGCTGGAAGGTCTCAGCAGCACCCAGGGTTTAGCAGCCGGGTGGGACCAGCCTCTCCAGCTCGGCCTCGCTTGCCGCCGGAGCACCTGAAGGAGCTCGGCGACGTAACCGCATGGGCTGGAGTGAAGACTTCGGTCCTAAACCACAGGTTTTGCAGCTCCGTGGCGCAGCAGAGCTAACACAGGGCTGGGTTTGGGAGGCTTCAGGGGCGGGGCGTTCGCATTGTAGTAAGAGATCCTGTCAGTATGTAGCAAAGTGGGAGGATGGCGGCGGAGTTACTCCAGGTTGTACCCTGCTGATAGTAAACCCTGGGTGGGCGATGACACAGTTTCTCAGTGGTACATCCCGCTGTGTCGAGCTGGTGTTCTCCAGACCCCACGTGCTGGCCATGGTGCAGGCAGCAACGGGGTGATGTTTGGCAGGTTCGGGCTTCCCTCAAGGGTGGTTTTCCTGGCGCTTCCCCCTGGGACCCCATGGAGGTGTTTCACCCCAGGCTGGTTTCCTCACGACTCCTTGAGGAGAGGTGGAGCGTCTCTGAGCGTCCCCCATCCCCGGGACAAGCTGCAGTGAAACAGAAAGAGCAAAAGCCATGGCTTTTTGACATTGTGGTCATGTCGTTCTGGTTTCCAAGGTTAATTCACTCTTAGTAGAACCAACAGTTTTAAAATAAATAACAGGCTTAAAAATGGAGGAAAGAGGAGGAGGTGATGGTTCCTCAGGTTGAACCATCTCCTTGGAAGCTGCATCGGTAGGAGCCCTTGGGGAAGATGGGCAACCTCCTGCTTGGGAAGGGGTTTTGGGGCTCAGCTCCCTCCTCTGCCAGGGGCGTCAGCTCTGCCCGTGGCACGCACTTGGCTCTTCGTTCATCAGACAGATGCGAGTGGGCTCGGGCTGAAGGAGCCGGGTCTGGCAGTAGGAGCTGAGCTGCACCAAGGAGCAGGATTGCGACCACGGCCTTTGAATGTGGATACTGAGGGAGGTCTTGTGGGGAAGATGTTAGAGCCATGATAAAGAGCAGGAGAAGTCAAACATCATCTCAGATGTGTTAGAAGAGAGGAACTGAAAAATTAATGGATTTTGTGGTTGAATCAGCAGGAAGAATGTCCCGAGCCTCAGTTTTAATGTCAAGAGCCTCTTTGTTTTGTCTTAATTTAAGGTGTCCTCTCTTAGACTGGAGAGCTCTATCTGCGCTCGCTGTTGTGTGTATTTGCACCAGCTCCGACCTTGCTAGCCAGACAGATACGGAAGCGTCTGACTCAGTTGTACATCCTAAGGAAACACCTGCTTGGTTCCAAAAATCAAGCAAAGAGAAATACTACTGGGATGCCACCTGGAGTTTTTCCACAGCTTTATTCGGATTTCCACGGGAGAAGCCTTGATAATTTCGCGGGGAGGTGAGGAAGCACTGCTTGCGCTTTTTGTGCAGACTTCGCAGACTTCCTACCTCTAGTGAAAAAACACAACCGTAGGAATTTCCCTTCAAACATCCAACTTCAATGGGAGTTTTCCAAAACAAATACGATGTCCCCGTCTTTCCCTGCACCACCTGCCCTATCAGAAAATCACCCGGTCCTGGGATGCCGATGTCGTGGCTGCTGCCGGCATCTTCGGGGATGTTTCTCCGTTGGGTGCTTTGGAGCTTCCAGGGGTTCAGTGGTGGGTTGTGGGTTGTCACCCACCGGAGCCGTGCTGGTGCGGTGCCTGCCTGGGGCGGGGATCGCAGTCTGGGGGTCTTTGAGGACCAGCGATGTGGGGTGAAGCCTCCTTGGGACAGAACTGACCTTCCTGGAGATGGGCATCCAGGGTAAAATGGGGGCAGAACCTTGGGGGCAGCTCAGTGGGACCCGGCCAACAACTTGCGTCAAGTGAGAAGGAGTGAGGTGGGAGCTGGATTGAGAAGGGTATAACGGGAACTGATATTATAATTTTATCACAATATTTGAGTATAATTCAGCATGGTCTGAGAGCCCACAGAGCTGAGACTAGACGTGCGTAAGGCCTGCAGCGGGGTACCCGGCTTTCCTCCGCGCTCGCCCCGAGTCCCGCTCGGGCAGTGGCCGCCCTTCCCCGGGTGCTGCCAGGGGCACCCCCGGCGCTGGGGCTGCTGCACTCGCAACCTTTATCGGGTTGACAAGATCCTCTCATCCGGTGGCCCTGGGGGAAGCAGCCTGGCGAACATCCCTCCTCGCCCTTCTGGCCAGCCATCTAAATCACACTGCATTACGAGTTGGGTTTTTTCCATATTAAAATTAGAACCTTGTTAAACTCCACACCGCTTTTTTTTTTTTTTTCCCCCCAGTTATAACAAAGCTCTGCTTTTTGCTTTAAATAAATAAATTTGGAAATGCAGCTTTAGCACATAGCAAATGAAGTCAAACCAAGGAAATGATGAAATCTACTGTACACCGCTGAGGTGATCAGTTAAAAGACCGTCTGTTGCAAACCGTACCTGAAATCGCTCCTGAAGGACTAAGAAGTCATTTTGCAGACAAAATGCTGTGTTGTTGTTGTTGTTTTAAAATAGATTAAAAGGTAGGGAAAACGCAGATTAAAATGGCTTAGTTTGTAGTTTTTAATGAATTGCACAGGACATCTTCAACATGAAAAAGCAGTTGGAAAGGGATGGTCTGATACGTGTATTCTTAGGCCTTGGCTGTACGTTATATTTAAAGGTAAAACCTTCTCTGCAAAATTCACACACTTCTGAATGTTTAGCTATTTTGGATTAAAAAACAAACAAAAAAAAATTAAAAATCCAGTACTGAATAGTTCTGGCCCATTTTTAGCAGCTGGCAACAGAGGTGTGGGATTAGTGGGGGTTTTTTGTTTAGCTTGAGCAGAGACTCCCTCTTCAGAGTACTGCAGGTAGTGCAGAAGGCACTTAAGTCTTCATGGACTGAAGGTTTTGGCCAACAAATCCAGACGATTTCTACGTGCCAGCAAAATGAGACACGGTAGATACTCAGCGGTATTTTTAAGGCAGTTCTTTTAGTATTGCTTTTTAGGCAGGGCAGCGTTTATTCCTCCGCCGCCGTTCGGACGGTGCTGGCGCCCGAGGAGCAGACCCCGCTCACGGGGACTTTGGTTTGTTCTTTGGGGTGAAACGTGCCCTGTGTGCCTAAGCCTGATGTCTTTTTTCCCCTTTTAAGCTTGACACGAATTTTTTATTTAAACTTTTCGTCGATTTATCTATTTGCATACACTGAGCATCAGTACTGGAAGGTTCCCAGTAGAACAAAAGGCAGTCGGGTGATGCCGCCTGCGCCCCGCTGAGCCCCGCGTCTCGCTGCCCCTTGGCTCCCTTCGACATGGATCGGTCAGAAAATGCACTTTATTCAGTAAATAAATGTAAAAATACTTGGGGATTTCATGTCCAGCCTTCAATCATTTTCTTTCTATAGCTATGTCATTTGTAATTCTTTTTTCATTTGGGAATTAAGCTGAGTTTCAGAAGTTAAAACTCAGCACTTAATTTTTCTGTTTGAACTTGAGGATAATTGTTAGGAAAAGGCATTTAAAGATAAAAAAAATTTCTCTGTGCAGTAATTTGATTTTGTAGCTTTTCTTTAAATACTATCTGCAGATTGTGTTCATTACAAGCAGTGCAGCGCCTTCAGATCTCTGATTAGCACAGTTCAGCATTTAAGATAGAAGCATTTAAATCCTGTCGTGTCTCTGGCCTTTCCAGGGTGGTTTTAGGAAAGGATGGCTTCTGGGGTTGGGGATTTATTTATTTGATCTCGTTTGCTTTAAGTTTTTTCTTCTGTTTCAGAACGGATTGGACGTGGGGTCGGGGTGGGGAGAGTGATGCAGTGTGAGGAGGGGAGGGCAGGACGTTAATGAAGAAGTTATCTATGGAAGTTTAAGATAACTCTCTCAAGATTGATATGCTTGCACTCTGACTGGAGTACATTTGTTAGCAGAGTCTCTGTATTTTATCAAAGGAACATTAATTTTTGCTCTAAAGTATTTTTTGCCTTTACACTGAAGCGCTAAATGAGCAAAAAAAAATCAACATAGCGAAAATACAGGGAAAAAAAAATTGCATAAAGAGCTCCAATAACTATTAACATTGTTAAATGCATAGCAAAGCTCCCCTGACAGTTTCTTGGCACAAAACCTAAGAGGCCTACAATGGCTGGTTGTTTTTTTATTGTTATTTTATTTTCAATGGCATACAGCGCCTTTCGACAGGCCAAACAAGCGGTCAGAGTCAGCGCCCGAGCGGAGGGGACACCGCAGCGGCCCCGGCGCTTTGAGACCCGTAAACGCGTGTTGCCTTTTGCTTCCCAAAAGCTTCAGCCCCACGGGCACCTCCAGGAGCACCGGGACGGGAGCTCCTGCCCTGTTTGCTCTCCCCACTGCAATCACCCCTCCCCGGTTAAAAAATCCCTGGAAAAACCTCCAGAATACCCTTTCCTGGAGCCCTTGGAGGGCTCCTTTGAGCCGTGCCGGCGGTGTGGGACACGACACGCCGCATGTTTAATGCGTGGGGACGGAACGCACGCGGGTTTAATCTCTGGCTCCCCAAAGGCGGGTGCAGGTGCCCAGGGCCAGCCCGGGGGGCCACAGCCAGGCCCCCAGAGCCCACCCGCAACGTTGAAGGGCACGGATGGCTCAGCGACAGGCCGAGGCCATCCTCCTACACCGGATTTGCCGCTTTTCCAGCAAATAATAAAGATTCGACTGGTTTAGGTGCCTCTGAGACCCGTCCCGTGGGTGCCCTCCACGCGTCACCCGGCTCTGCGGCGAGACCCCCCAGCGGGGAAACGCGTGTCCCCGCTCTGGAGCGAGAGGGGGCTTGGGTAACTTGGGTATTTTAAGCAAGATTTGCATATTACAGGCGATTTGACGACGTTTCCAGATGAGAACATCTTTTCCCTGCCAAACGCAAGCCACAGAGTGACAAGGCAAAGTTAAATGGCTTGGGCCCAGGCCAGTTTGGCGGGGCCAGGCCTTGCCAGCGCGGGGGGCACGGGGCAGGGGCCGGGGCAGGCCGGGGGCTGGTAGCCCTCCAGCCCTCCCTTGTTGTCATTGCCACCTGGTGGAACACAAAGGATATTGGTTTGCAGCGAACTCGCCTTTAATTTTGGCTCTTTTATTGCAACCACACTTTGGCAAGAGTGTGCGAGAGTCCTTAACCAAAAAGATCCTCTCGTTTGCTCTGCAACACCTCATTTCTCCGCTCACAGTTCATTTATGATTCTGATGAGAGTGTTTTTTCAGGAAACACACATTTCACTTTTTGACCTAGGAGCATCTGTTAGAATTTTTTTTAATACTACTTTGGCATTCTGGAAGTGTTAATGTCTTTCATATCTGTTTAATGCTATTTAGGGATATTTATGATCACCTCTTGGTTACTTGGGGTAAAGTGTGTTGCAATTTTTTTCAAACAGACAGGAAAGCATTCATATGAGGAAACAGATTGCTTTAAACATGTGCTTCCTGTGACAGTAAAAAGAACAAATTAGATTTAACACTGTGTAATGAATGCATAAATGTGTACGTTTAAGCTTTTAAAAGCCTTACATTTGGTTCTGGCCTAAACAAAAATCAAGAATCACCTATCCAGGCGCAACAAAGTAGATTTAAATACGTACAACCAAGCCTGTTCGTATTTTCAGAGCGATTTTGCTGCAGTTTTCCGTTCTGGTCTAGACTTTTCCCCCTTAAACTGGGTAAATTTGATCTTTGGATGCTCTTTCCTGGTCCTCCGAGCGCTCTGCGTCAGCGCATCACAAAAGAAGGAAGCGCTCGTAGAAGGGCGCTGATGAAAACCGAAGGAGAGTTCATCACTTCTGTAATGGGTGGTCCCTTGGACGGTGGCCCCACGTGTGGTCCCACCCCGGGGACGAAGCCGCTTTGGCGAGGGCCAGCGCCGGCCTCGAGGGTCCCCTCGAGGTCCCTCCCGGGGGCTCAGAGAGGAGCTGCTGGGGGGCTGCACGGCGGGATGGGGGATCATCGGGCAAGGGGCCGCGTGGCCGCCAAAGCGGGCGCTTGGGCGGTGCCAACATCCTCTGCTGGCACCGGCCTGCAGCAGAGCCGATTAATTTTTTTAGGGGTGGAAAAAGAAAAAAAAAAAAAAGAAATAGTGAGAGTTCACTGGCCCAGGAAACAGCCTGGAAGTACTTACTGTGCTTTCCTCTGTGTTTGACCTGTGCCTCATTTTTCGGCTACGCTGGCTGCTCCAGCTCAGCCTCAGAGCCACGTACAGAGCTCAGAATACAACTGAACTCTCCCTGGAAATGCGAGTGAAAGGAAATTCTGGCACATTAAACGTGTGCCTTAAGATATCTTCAGAATGCAAACAATGGTGTAATATATACTTAATTATTGTTCTTTACTTACCTACTAGGGAGTAGGAACTATTCGGAATCATAGCCATAGCAATTCTCCAGGAAACATTCTAAATGTCTGCTTCTTGTTTGCATCCTTGTTTTTCTTTGAAGATGCATCTGGAAAAGAATTAAAGGCAGTTTCTGTCCGCCTTCAGCCAATTAGTTCCCTCACACCTCTTATTTTCAGTATTTCCAGAAGATTTCTTAAACATAAAACCTACTCAGGTGAAAACAGAGTGTGGGTTTTTGTGTCCCTGACCGGCAAAGTGCTTCCAAGTGCGGAGTGAGGATGTGGGGGGATCGGCTGCTGTTTAAAACAGCCTTGGACCCGGCACGCACACATCCACAAATGGAGCAAAATGCCAGAAAAATGACCGGTTTGTGCCGAGCCTGAATTTTTTTTGCAGGCTGTGGGAGTTCGGTCTAGAATACAGTTTGTTTGATAATTAGTGCACATCTCCTAAGACTTTCAGAGATTCGTGTTTAACCTTTCTGCCACCACGTTCTGACATAAAATTAACGCACCTTTTATCATTCTCCGGTATTTAAGTAAATATTTTTGAACCATCTCCATGCAACAGGTTTCCAAAGATTTAAAGTATGCCGCAGGTTTCCAAAAAACTTCATTTTTTCTTATATTTTAAATGTTCTGTTTGTGCAAAATTTTGAGAATCACCATAAGGGCTTCTTTGCATTTTTAATTTAGTAACTAACATATGAATAAATTTGCATATTAATTAGTTGCAGATTAAATCATGCATACATAATTGCCTCCTTACTGTGTTTAATGTTTGTCAAAATCTCCAGCCTGGTTTGATGGATGTCGTATGAAAGATTACAATTTGATGTACCCTTGGAAGTATTTACACCAATAATGCAGGATTCTTAATAGCAGAATTCTCTAGTTATATACAGTTTCTAATAAACATGTAAGATAGGTGCATGTCCCTTTTGACTAGATTTTTTCCTTGCACCAAGTCATTTACTATTCATAATCATTAATGCATCTCCTAATTATACAGCATATGTCTGTTAACCACTTCACTGCCAGTCTTTGGGCTGCAGCGCCTGAATTTTTAGCACAACTTGTATTATTTGAGAGACTATTCCTGAATTGTTTTGCCTCTGACACGAGCCATCACTTCAGGCTTTCCTCGCCTGTGATATTTGGAGGAAGAGTTTAAAATGCAAGGTACATTTTGCGGTTTATTATTGAGGTTGAAGAAACGAGCTGCGCTTAATTCATGGCTGAAGGCTCCTCTGCTGTGGCTACTGCAGTAAATAATCAAGGACATTCCAAGTGCAAAAATAATAGCTACCAAAATGATCGCTGACGTCGTGCCGAGCCCAACCGAAAATCGTGCCGGGGGGTGGCCAGGGCAGGTGGGATTGGTGCTGCCCCTCGCGCGGGGCTCCACGTTGCAGAGGGGCTTCAGGGGGATAACATGGCAAAAATCTGGCCTCGGGTTCCCGAGCCACGAGTTGGCAAAATTCAGCGGACACTTGGAAGCGTGGAAAGGCAGTAGGGTTGTGTTTGCCTCTTGGTTTTTTTCTGAACTTTTAGCTGTGCTCTGATCACACTTCCAGGTTCTGTCCACAGCTGTGAGGGCCTGAAGCTGCTCTTTTTAATGAAATCTAGATTTGTGTGTAATTACTAGATTTTTGGAGCTGAGGCTTTAGGAAAAAATAAAACCCAAAAAGAACAGGAAATACTGCAAGACTCCTGATAAAATCCCAAGAGTTGGCTACCCTGAATTTATCAGCAAGCAGTTGATTTCCATCTTAATCTGGCTATCCATTAGCTCCTTTTCAAGCAAAAGCAGCTTTAGAGGACCTCCAAATAACCATATTTTGTTATAGAAGTTGGCACTAACATGTGTTAGGCATTTAAGTGTGAATTTGAGCAGTCGATGGGAATATGGTACAGTGTTAGGAAACAGCACCAGGGAAGTTGGACCTTGCTCCCCAAGCTTGCTGCCTACCTGACAGAGAGTTTTCTGGCGAGTGACTTCACCTCTGGGGGCCTTTTTTTTTTTGGCTGCCTTTGTTCATCCAGGCTGTAACCCCTTCAGGTCAGGTGGCGGCTCAGCACGGTGCCTGCGCGGCTCAGGCTGACAGAGGCTTCTAGGAACGGCTGTGGGATGAAAATATGTATTTTAATATAGCATCTGGATTCGCGTAATTGAAAATGTGCTTTTGAGTATTAATTAGGATTGCTGAAGGGAAAAGTTCATGGGAAAGTGTGAGCGTGTCATTTCAGTGAGAGATTTCTTCTGTAATATGTATGTGTTTACAGTTGGTTTGCTGTGTATTTTAAGTGCATGCGTTTTGTATATAAATAAAAAGTATGCATATTTGATACCATATAAAATACACAGTGAAACCACTGCATGGCCCTGAAGACTCACAAAACCATCTACTTTGTTTCAGAAGACCCAGCAGCCTGACATCTTTAGTCCAACCAGTCAGGTTGCAAGATATATTTTAGCACGTTGTTCACTGCGAAAAGCCCAATGAAATCGCAGGTACCAACACCCTTTCCTCCTGAAGGATTTTACATAGTAAAAATAAAACATCGTGGAACTAGTACCCAAAGACCACACAGACTTACTCTCTAATCACAGAAGAACATAAACTGCTTAATACTTACCACTAATTATCCTCCCGCACTGTGCAATTCGGTATTAAACCACAAAAGAATGTTCAAATACCATTAAGGGACAAATCTACAAAAGCAAGAAAATCGTGAGGCCGGGCCAGATTCCGTAAACTCAACCCTGCAGTTAGCAGATGCCGTGTACAACAACGTCTCCGGCCCCAGCGCAGCCCCGGCGCAGGCTGGGCATCAAACGCAAACACCAGTTCAGGGGTTGCCTAATTAGTGCGACTTCTGCCCTTTTTTTGTGCCCTTGTTTAGAGAGATGCCCAAATCTTGGCTCCACTTGCTGGTGAACCCACAGCATGGCCCTCGCGGAGGCACCGTGCCCGGCACCCGCGGGTGCTCTCGCTGCACCAGGCCACCCGCTTTTTGTGTTACTGTCACATCTGATTCAATTTTACTATCCAAAGCGTTAAAATTCACCCTGAAAGCTGAATTCGTCATCTTTTAATGGGAAAATGAACAAATGTTGCCCAGAACATCTTTTGTTTGAAGATCTCCAAGGAAAGATAGATACCCGATAGTTTTCTTCCTCAGAGCGATATTCCTGGAGAACTTTATGCAAAGAGAGGGGGGAAAAAAGACTGTAAGAAGCAAAAACACTCCCACTGGTTACAGCCCAATCCGGCACGGCCGGCAGAGAGCTGAGATTTGGGCAAAAAATGATGCTTCTCATGCTGGTGCTTCAACAACCTCCCGCAAACCTTGCGGCCTCCCCGCGCCCCAGTCCCAGGCTGGACTTAGCTCCTCTCCCCATGTGCACGAGCAAGGTTTAAGCAATAAGTTCTGATTTCTTGGAAAGCGACCGGGACTTTGGAAATTTTGCAGCGTGCTCGGGGTTTAAAGGTAAGCTCGGTATAAGCAGCAAAAGGGAAGAGAAATGATGTGGTTTAGTAGAGGAGGAGAGGTAACCACAAGTAATGAGACACAAATAAACCAAAAAAGCTCTGGCAGAATGTCAGGTGAAGCTTTCTGTGGCAGGAGATGGATTTTTGACTCCGGAATAATCTCCTGTATTTCTTAACGTAGAGATGAACTGATAAAATATCAAGACGCGTGCCACGTGCTAGAGGCCTTCCCACGCTGCAGCTCAGCCGAGCTGCTCCTGCACACGCAGAGCTGGGACAGCAGAAATCTTTCTGGTGTTATAAAACCCTTTTCATTCTGTCTTTGGTTCTCGGGTACCGTGAGCTCTGCCCCAGCGAGGAGCCCAACCCCAGCGGTTGGGGTGCGGAGGGAGCAGTGCTCCGTTGGTGTGGTTGGGAAGCCCAAGCCCTGACTTTCCCCTGTGGCGTGGGGAGACTCTCTGGGTAGGGTCTGGGATCACCAAGCAGCATTTTGTGATCATTAAATACCAATTATTTCACATTCTTTTCTTTGTTTGAGCAGTATCCTCAAAGAAAGCCCTGCCCAGGGCCTTCCCTTCTTTCTTTTTCAACCAGTTTCACGCTCTCCACCTTGGCCAAACCTCTCACCGTGGCGTTTCTATCTCCCCTTCCATGGGGGCTGCTCTCCCTGGGGTGACAGCAGATCAGCGTTCAGATTTCCCTGTGTCCTCCCTAATTCTTTGAGGTCTTCAGGACCAGCCACTTCATCTTTCTGTGCGTTGCCCATCCTGGCAGCCAGCAGCAAAACCAAACGTATTGCTCGGTACGGAGGGTGATGTTTGTGGGTGAGCAACGCAAAAGGATTTTACCTCGTTTTCTGTGGGGTTTTTTTTCAGAAATGCACCATCTCTACCCCTGGCTATTTGAGATTGGGGGTTATTTTTACGTACAAGCAATCCCCAAGTACAAAGTTAATCTTCAGAGCAAGTTACACACATGTAAACGTGACCCCCTCATCCCTGAGCATCCCCGGGAGCTCAGGGCTGGGGCTGCCGCCGCCGAAATGTCTTGTGCGTCATGATGTGGCCGGGACACGGGTTACCAGGACCAGGGTGACCGTGCTTTGTATTTTCCCTTGTAGTGGGGGCAGAGAGCCCGAGCTGCTGCCCGGGGAGGCCCCATGCTGGAGGAACCTATTCGGGGAGGCCCAGGCACTGATCCCCTTGGCACCGCTGACTCGATGCCGCTGCAGCACCGGCGCGGCGCCCGTGGCCTCCCCGAGCTTCAGTTTCTCCGTCTATACAAAGGGAAACGGTGACAGAATAATATTTAACTGCTAGATAGAGGGGCTGCGAGGCCTAACTATGTAACAGCTGAAAAGTCTTCCATATGGCAATGTGCAATAAATGAGGAGCAGCGTTCCTCTCCCGCTCCCTCCCCAGATTCTTGTGGCAGAGTGGGAACAAATCCGAGTGTGCAGGATCCCACATCTATGTGCAGTCCTGCAGATCATTTAGCAGAGAGGAGGGTAGTGAAAAACGCTTTGGAGTGCTTTGATCAGCTCTGCTAACAGTTTACTATGTAGACAAATTGCTGCATGCGTCGGAAAAAAAAGGCCACGTTGTGGTTCTTAACATTAGCCATGTGCCCGTTCGCATGGTGTCCACCACTTTTTCTTACCTTTTCCGCATTCTTTTTTCCTTTTTTTTTGGTGTATCGTTTTAAAAAATAGCTCTGCGACAGCATAATATATTCTTTCTGAAGTTGTGGTGCAAGTAGGCCTTTTATCATTTTATAAAACACTGAACCCACTTGGGAGAATATATATTGTTTACTAACAAAAATCATTATATTTCAGTGCAATTTTTTTTCCTAAAGACTGAATACAAGATCAGGTGCTTGGTTGCCTTATGCTTCAAAAACATTTATTTGTCTTGTAATGGCAGCTAATGCTAATGGAGAAGAACTGACCAAGAACTTGTGGAAACATCTTGGTAAAGCAAGAAGAGCAGTGACTACAGTGTTGATTGCTCTAGAGTGTACTTGGACTGCAAAAGCAAAAATAATCCCTTATAATCTGAAATTACTTGTTGGTTGTGTGGTGTGTATAATTGGTGAAGTGCTCGGTCCTGTATGAAATCTTTAAAATCTTACTCTGTTCATTTATTTTACTAAATCCTTCTCCGGTGAACTCTAAGCTGTGGTACAATGTCTGTAGTCTCACGCTGAGACCAATGACACTGAAATTTCCAAATGTAGGAACCTGCCATCACAGAGAAAATGGCAGAAATGAACCTTTAAACCCACTTTTCGTTTCCGTAGTGAATCCTGAATCGGAGCCCAGGGGATGTTGAGGCCCATAGTCCAGGCTGGCACAATTCCTGACTTGGGGCTGGTAACCCCGATGCCACCTTGTCGGTGTTGTAGGGTCTGTTCACGGGGCCAGAGCAGTGTGGAGAAGCTGTTGTAGTATTGCTAACCTCCAAAGTTCAAATATCATGAGTCAGCCGCCCTCCTGTCCACAAAAAAAAGAAATCACGAGATTTTAAAAATAGTAAAGATTGGGTTGGTTTATTAGCCTTTGGGGTTTTCTGCCTCAGAGCTCCCATTTCCCAACTCTCCTCCACACTTAGAGTTAGAAGCTTAATCTTCAAAATACGAAATCTGAGATCATCCTGTAATCAATGACAACGGCAGCTCTGGCTTCCCAGAAAAGAAAGCCCACCAAATACTCTGATACTCAAGATAAAATGGTAAAAATTGGCAATAGTGCCTTTGTGCAGGAATAAATCCTGGCCCATGTGGTTTAAGTTTCTCTCTTGGCTTTTCGCAAGCAGTGTAGTCAAAAATAAACCTAGTGGCAAATGGATATTTTAGATAGACAGTTTTGTTTAAAATAGATTAACTGTAAAGTGTGTTTCTATGCTTTTTTTTTTTTTTTTTGCAAGATAAGTTTTCTGGAGAAGCCAGAGCGCCCGGTGCCCTCCCCAGCTCCGGGGGGGGGGCAGGCCAGTGCACGCTGCAGCTGAGGGGGTGTGCTCAGCCCCATCATGGGTTAAAATCGGCTTATCTGGAAAACAAACATTAGATGCTGGTTTGGTTTTCAATAGCTAGTTTTGATCTAGGGTTTTATTGTGTTATTAACTTCATGTGCTATCTAGTAAATACAGCCTGTATAGCATTGGAGGTAAAAGGAGAAGAAGTTTGATGTTTTACAGATTAAACTTGGCGGATGCTTGCAGAGATGTTCTATGGTTTATTCTGGCAATCTCAGATGAACTCTTTTGCCATATTCCCGGCTTCCAACCTCAGTCCCAGCACCCACTTGGGCCGATTAGTTGGTGTTTGGCAGTGCAAGAACAGGAGCGCGTGCAATTAGGTCACCGAATCAGCCGCTGCAGAAAGGGCGATTTCCTTCCGACCTGCTCTGGAACGTCGAACGCGCTCGGTACACCCAAACCAACAAGACTTTGGTGGGATTGACACTCATCCTGACACCCACGAGTCACGTCTGACCGACCAGGGCCGTTTAGAAAGAAACTTGTGAATGCATTTTGGCTGACATGCTTTGAAAATTCCCCACCGGCGTGGCCGTGGGTGCTCTCCGGGTCAGTCCCGACTCCCTCAGAGCAGGCTGAGGCGCTGCCGCCTGCGGTCCAGGCTCTCTGGGGAAATAACCAACCGTCGGGGCCACCCCCTGAGCTGCACCCAGTTAAATCATCTCCTGGAGTTTGTCCCCTTAACGAGAAAGAGAGGAGCTAGTTCAGTGCTGGGAACAAGGTTTGCTTCCTCCTGGCAGACAAGCCTGGAAACAAAGCGGAGGATTATTGGGTTGATGAGGATTGCCATCAATAGGTAGTCTATAATATTAAAGCAGCTGTATCCACATTTGGCTGGTTTAAAGTAGCTTTTTAGAGACTGTGGCTTTTAGGATCTGATTTATTCATATAGCATCTGTATAATTAGATATTTATACTGTATTCAGTCTATGGTGCACAAGTATCTGAATGTGAACCTCTTCCTAGGGAGGAAGGAGAGAATATTAATGTACAAAACCATTGGAGAATAAGTGTTACCTTTAGCTGCAGTAGTTACAAAAGTGGCATTTACAAATTACATCGTCTAGAGCTCAGCGGGTTGATCCAACTGGGTTTGGGATCCTCCAAAACCAAGACCAGAAAATGGCCACGGCACGCCCTACCAAAAACGTGTCCCATCTTCATGTCTGTGTAAGGTAAATATGGTGCAACTCGGTCTCCTGCTTATCCAGCACCCAAAGGAGCTTTCTGCCGTTGGGTTTGTGTCCCCTCCCGTCAGCAGCACTGGGGCCCGGCCCTGGCCGAGCTCTGCTGCCACCAGCCCCACGCAGGTACTTAGCAGGGGAGTTGAAGAAACCTTTAAGCTCAGCTCTGGCATCTCCTAAAATAGACTCGGCTTTGGGGAGCAGAGCTGAGGTTTGCTTCTCTCTTTTCCTTAAATAGGAGAGAGAAGCTGGGTGGAAAAGGCTGGTGGGACGCAAGGTTGGACGCGTCTTCACGGGCCGTCTGAGCGGAGGTCCCGGTCGCTCAGCTGGGGCAAAACGCCACAGCTGGGGCAAATTCTTCACATCTGGGTGTTCAGAGCCTCTTCTCCACCCCCGGTGGGTCCGTTTTAATAACTACACTCCAGGATTTGTGTAAGAAGGATGAGATTATCCACATGACCCAGCCTTAGAGGAGTACTGGCTATTTTAGTCATCTTGCTGGATATTTTACCGTTATTTGGTTCAGCCTGTGGCTGCCAGCTTGCCGTCCAGCGGATAGCTTCCCTTTCCTTGCTCCTCTTGTTCCTGGCAGCGGCAGGAACGTGGGGGCCGTCCCTCCCTTCCCGCATCCTTTTGCCGTGACCTTCTGGAAGGTCCCTTTCCAGACACGGCACGTGCCCGTGGTGGAGCTGCTCCGTCACAACACTGGCCATTGCAGCACCCCCGGTTCACCGTGGAGGGGGCTCAGCAGCTCACAGGATGAGGCCCTTTCCAAATTCTCTTGTCTTAAAAATCTTGCTGGAACAGCAGGGACTCACTCCCTCCTTCCTCCCCTCCTGGGCCAAGAGAGATGGTTTCCTGCAGGAGCTGCAGACCCACCTTTCTGTCCTTTTTCTTGGATTTCTCAAATATTTCCTCACCCTCTTCTGGAATTTGCTGCTGGGATCTAACAGGAGAGAAGTGAGGGGAGAATGGAAGAAATTTGGTATATATCTACCAAAACATTGGAATTATAGCACAAAATCCCAGCACTGATTATTTCTAGGCAGCCCCACCTGGTTTCTCTGCCCATACCTTGCCTGCGTGGCTGGGCCAGGGTGACCAGTGGTGCAAAGGGAAAATGCAACAGGAAGGTTGTAAAAGAACTTATTAATTTGGATAACGCTAAAGTAAGTGGATTGTGACAACATGGCCACGTCCCCGCGCGTCCCGCGCTTGCCATGTCGTGCTACGGAGGTGACATATTGACCTGTGTCGCGTTTGGGGAATGTATTTATACCATAAGCACGTGGTTAAGTTACACCTGATCAGCCTTGTGACCTAAAGATGCTGAAAGAACGATGCCTAACGCAGAAGGCGCTGAATTAACGCGTTACCGGAGCATTTTATGCATCTGTTAGGTTTTAGGTGCTCTCAAGTCCCCTGCCTGTTGGCGCCGTTCCCTCAGGTACAGCACACCACCATTTTTACCAAAACCAAAGGTTTAAATATTCCTCCTTGAGCCTTCACGTGGACAACAAGTTCCTTTTGGGCCGTGCTTAGACAGGACGGCGGGGAAGCTGCTCCTCCTCGCTTGGTGGCCGGTAGCGGCACGGGGCGGTGGGACACGCTGTCCCCACGTCCCTCCTCTTCTTCAGCGTCTTCCCCGCTGCCAAACATCCCTCCTTCTGAGACGAAGGCCGGGACGTCATCACGTGTGGCAAGGGTGGGTGTGTGGGGAGTGAGAAGGGGGGGGGAGCTGCTCAGCAGCACAGATGCAAGCGCGGGGGGTCTGCGGGGGGTCCCCCACAGCTGCACCTGCACCGTGCCCCCCTCCCCGCACCCTCACACCCGGGGCTGAATCCCGGCGGCACATCCCGGCCTTTGCCAGGGGGCTTGGCTCTCCAGCAAAACCCAGCCTAGCAAAACCCAGCGCGGAACAATCGCTTTTGCCCGGTTCAGCGAAAGCCCCCGCCGTGGCTACGCTGCGGCCAGATGCAAATTCCCAGAGCGCTGCGTTTGGAGATGAAAACGCCAACAAAGATTTTAATTTTTTAAAAAGGCTGCTTCTCGTCAGATAACTCCCCTTATATTTTCAGCAATTTGCTCTTTTAATCGATGGGCTCCTGTTAGCCAAGAGTCCAGCTCGGGCCATGCCGGCGTGCCAAAAAATGGGGGTGTGCTGGGTTTGAGGGGTGCAGGGAGTCCGGGGGGGGGTGCCAGAGGATGAACATCACCTTGCCCTGCGTCATTTCAGAGCCCTCCATGCCGTTGGTGTCTCTCTGATAGTACTCCTGGCTGCTGTTAGTATGAATTTTATGTCAGATATAGACATTTCTATTTCTGAAAAAGCAAAAAGGAAAAATATCCGGGATAATGACAGGTTCCCGAGCGAGGCAGGAAAATATATTAAAGTTATCTCCATGTATGTGTCAAATGCAAATATGATATGGTAAAGTAATTAATTTTTATTGTCATGTGTTGAAAATGATGGTGTAGTTACGGGCTTACTCCCTGCAAACCGCGTTAACTTCTTACCGAGGCGCGTACGGTATATTTATCCCGAATTTTTCCCATTCAGGAGAATGAAAGCGCCAGGATCCAAATTAAGTTGGACCGTTCCCCACTCCGAGGTTGCAGAAAACAAACTGAAATCATCTGCAGTCATTTCCATGACACATTGGTCACGATTCGAGGATTGCTTTTCAGAGTCGCGGGTCGCTCTCCGTTTCCGTGATCTATAGACGCCGCCACGTGAAATTTTTAGAATTATTTTTAGAATTCCCTCGTGCCAGTCAGAAAAAGCTTATTCTGCTGGAGTTCGGGGATTGTCTCCGTGGCAGGAAGGTGATTAAGTTAGATGATTTAAAGGTCCATCCAATCTCATTTTGTGGTAAAATTTTGTGCTAAAATGTAATGCTAGTTGTATAACTTTGTGTGGAGCTGTGAAACTACAGCTTTTATTAAGAAAGACAATACCGTATTTTGCAGTTTGCAAACGCAGGAGGGAAGAACGGGCTTGATTTCTAGGCGTGTATTAAAAACACCAGAAGGGGGTTTTTTGAGAGATGATCAAAGCACTTTGTTATTTTTCACCTCTGGAGCGTTAATACCGACATTTGTAGGAGGGTTAGGTCTCTCAAGTAGATTTACTGGTGGGTGAATGTCCTGCCCGTCTGCGGGAAGCCCCCGGGGTTTGAGGAGTTTTCTCTCCCTTTCTGGTGGAGCGTTTTGTTGCACGTTGACCTGTCGTAGTTGGGATTTTTGGCCTTCTGTATTCTACGCTGAGGGTGGTTTAAAGGTTACAAATGTGATCTTGTCAGATTGACAACCAACCGTTCTAATGAGGAAAAAAAAAAAAAAATCCTCAAAGCATGAAATTTGAATGAAATGTGTGATTATAATTCAAGTACTGTTTACCCAAACCTCCGGGGACCTCCCGAAGCAACGCGGAACAAGGGAGTTCGATAAAGCTCGGCTCCGCTTTCCCCCCTCGCGGCGGCGCGCGCAGGCCCGCTGATGGATCCGGCTGGAAAGTCTGAAAGAAGGAAACTTTGCCCGTCGTCGCCCAAGACGACAGCTCGGAGTTGACATCACCGTCCCTTTGTCGCCGATTAATACTGTATGCGGTGCGTTCCCGCGGCGAGGAGTAAGGAAACCGGGGCTTTGAATTATTAAAGCGGAGCCCGGCTGCATGCTCGGGTGGCATTTGCTTCGGTGTATGCAAATGATTGAGTTGCATTTGGGAGCGATTCCCAGGGGCCCCCCCTTTTCCTGTGATGCGCGGGGTTTGGCAAGGAGGCCCGATGGGGGGGTGTCAGCCATCCATCCCCCCCCCCCTTCCATTAACCCCCCCTCGTTACCCCCCCGCTGTTGTTAGAGCGGGAGGGGGGGCTGTCAGCACCGCTCGGGATGTTTATTAGCTAAAAGACACTAAAAAAAAAAAAATAAATGGGGAGGGGGGGGGGGCTGCGCGGGGCTGCGCGGGGCGCGGGCGGGCCGCGGCAGCTGCGCACAATGCTGGGAGCGCGCCAGCAGCACGGACAGATGGCGGAGTTATTAGATGTGCATCATACGATTCCCTTCCTGCCACTCGCTTTTTAATCAAATTAAAACAAAAAAAAAAAAAAAAAAAGGAAGAAAAAAAAAAGAGGAAAAAAAAAGAAAAAAAAAAAGGAAAAAAAAGGGAAGAAAAAAAAAAAAAGGAGAGAGCGAGGGAGCGGGCGAGGGAGAGGGGGAGGTAATTAAGCGCATTTGTATTCCGCTCGGTAATGGGCCCCGGCTCCGCGGCCCCGCGGGCGGCCGGCGGGGAGCGTGCGCGGGCGCGGGGCGGTGCGCGGGTGCGGGGCGGGAGGTTGAAGGGAAAAGGGGGGGGGTGGGGTGGGGGGGGGGGGCGCGCAGCCTCCGCCCCCGCGCGGCGAATGGTCTCGCCCTGCTTTGCATATTGAGCGCGCCTGGCCCGGCCAGATGGGAACATGCGAGTGGAGGAATTGTTGTGAAAAAAGGGAGAGCGAGTTTGAAATAAAAGTTCCGCGAGCGGGAGCGGAGGGGGACGGCGGCGGCGGGACCATGTACTGCGCATACACGATCCCCGGCATGGGCGGCAACTCTTTGATGTACTACTATAATGGGAAAGCGGTAAGCTGGCGCTGTAATTAAAGGTGTAATTGGGACAAGTTTTATGGTGGCGGGAACGAGCATCCTCCGCGCCCCTCCGCGCCGCGCTGCCAGGGGCCCCCGGCCGGCCTGGAAGGAGGGCTGGGGGTGGGGGGGGGTGGTTTTTCTTCGCTTGCTTTTTTAAAAATAATCAGTACACTCGGGATTAAAAGTTTGGGGGGAAGTCAAAATAGCGCAAAGGGGGGAAAAAAAAATAAAGAAGGAGGGTGGGAGCGGAGCGGGGCTGCGCGGCCGCGGAACCGGCGGGCACTTAGTAGCCCCCGCGGGGCCAGCGTGGGGCTGGGAGCCCTCCTCAAAAAGTGCCCGTAAAATAACGGAAAATGAGGGGGGAAAAAAAAAAGCCCCATTCCCGCCCGCATTGTAGTGACTTGTCTCTGCCGTCTGACTTCGGTCCTTCTTTTTTTTTTTTTTTTTTTTCTTTTCCCCCCCTTCCAACAGAAACACTTTATTTAAGAAAAAAAAAAAAGTGTCTGGTATTTTGTGCATAACCCCAGCAGAAGGTTTATACTTGCCATCTGGAGGTTTATTTTTTTTCTCTGGCTGGGTCTTGAGAAGGAAAAGTATTTCAGTATATTTTAAAATATTTGGGGGGAGGGGGAAGGGCGAGGTAAGGAGGGGAACTGTTGCTTGAAGGGAGAGGAAAATAAAATTTGGAAATGCTGGGAAGAGGGAGGGCAGCGCGTGGGGGGGAGCGGGCTGCGCAAACTGCTCCAGTCTCTGTTCTTTCAACTTTTCGTTTCATCTGATCCCAATCAGGGCGGCGTAGTTAGGCCAGAAGGGAACTGCTGGAGTTTAAACCCGGGCCCACTTGGGACGGAGGGGATGGAGCAAACTGAATTCCCCTGCCCGGGCGCGTGGGGATGTGTCGGCATGTGTGCCCTGGGCAGGCTCTGCTCCCCCAGCTCCAGTGGTTGCGGACGGAAAGCCGCTCTCCTGAATGAACATCTGGTTGAATAACTGAGATTTTTTTTGTTGTCGTCGTCGTTAAATATTGCTGGCGAGAGCTGTGGGCCTCGTCTCTTGGTTTGAATGTTTTGCAAATGATACGTTGCGGTGATGCAGGACGTGGGTAGTAAACGGAGGGAAATCTGCGCAGGAAAAAACAATAGATTTCAAATCATTAAAATGCCCCAAATAAATTTTCATTCATTTAATGCAGGGCGCTTTTTTTATATATATTTTTTTAAAAATTTTTTACATTAGTTATTCCTATTCCAGAGCTCTTAAGGCTACCCCTAAAGCCTACCTGACATTCCCATGCATGGCAGGGCCAGCCGGCCTCACCAGCTTTAAAAGAAAAAGTTCCTAAACGCTGCTATTCATCCTCAGTAAGTAATAAAATCCTGGCGACGGCAGCCTGCGAGCAGGAAGCAGCGCTGCACAGCGCTGGCGCAGCGGCAGCGCTCCGGTAAACAATTTTCCACACTTCGCCCAACTTCATTTTTGGGATTTTTCTTGCGGGGGGCGAGATGGCGTGCTTGACGAGCGACGTGGGGGTGGGAGCTGGGGTTTTCCTTTTGTTTTGGGGTGTGGGGTTTTTTTTTTCCCTTCGTTCTAATTGTATATTTGGTGTCGGTTTCTTTTTTAGTTTTTTTTTTTTTTTTTTTTGAAGTAACTAGAAAGCCAGAGGCCCGGCCTGCGTGGCGAGCGGCCCCACGGGCCGTGGCACCGCGGCTGGGGACGCTGAGGCCGTGATGCCGCCCGGTCGTGCCAGCCGCCTGTCGTACTTACATAAAACTGCAGAATATGACATCAGAGGGCTGAGAAACCCCCCTCGGCTTGCCAGGCCTTTTCCCCTCTTCTTTGTGTTTTTCAGAAGGTGGGAGCTCGTAAAAACCCAGGGTGGCTCCGTCACGGGAGATGTTATTTCTGAGCACCGGGGGAAGGTGCTGGTGAAAAGCCAACGCGGCCTCGGCGCTGCTGGGAGAGCACAAAGAGAGGGGCGAGGGTCGGGGGGACGGGCAGCCCTGGCAGCGGTGCCCGCTCCGGCATTCCCGGGGCGCGGGGAAAAGACCCCGGGAGCCGCGGGAGCGGGGGGACGAGGCCGGCACCGCAGCCTTTGGGAAGGCAGGCTGCGGGGAGGGGGGGCGAGAAAGTATTTCTGCGTCCACTTGACAAGCAGATTTTTGTGTTTTATAGAGCCGGCATTGTTCTGGCTCCGGTTCCGCATTGTGCAGCTCTTGATGCGGTGCCAGGCAGCGTGCGGAGAGCGGGGATGCCATGCATTAATTGTTCAACGCCTCGTCGAAAGGACCCGCCGCTCTTGGGGCTGCACGGCTCTCGCCCAGTTGTTGGAGCAGAGCAGGGGCTGCTCTGTCTCGCACAAGTTTCCTTGTGCAGGAAAGACAAAGTTCTGAATTCCTTCCTTCCCCCCCCCCCCCTTTTTTTTTTTTTTCCCAGTGACAAGTCAATTACTTGTTTAAATTCAGTTTGAACTCTCTGAACTGCGAGCAGGCAGCGGAAGCAGGTCTTCCCTGGGAATAAACAAAAGAAGAAAAAAATGCAAAATCATTCCAAAGCCCTCTGAATCGAAGTTGCTGTGGGAAGAGGAGTGCAGTTGGGTACAGGAGTCACAAAAAATGGCTGGAAAAAAATTCAACTGCCATAAACGCAAGCTTTGCAGAACATGTTTTCTGCAACTTGCTTTTTTTTTTTCCTCGCTCGCAGGGCGTTTTAGGAGAGCTTACTCTATGGGAGAGCACTTTTTGCCTTTAACTATTTACTGATGTTCATCGGTAAGAAATCTTTTCCTTCACATCTCTTGCGATAGAGGATATTTATTTTAGAAAATCGTAAAGCGATAGCAAACCTGCCAGTGTCAAATAACAGAGTGTGAAGATAAGCTAGTGCTTGGTGATCACACTGATGGTGTCATGTTGGGCTCTTGATTCACCTTTTTTCCCTAAAATACTATAAAAAAGACATTTTAGCAAAGGAGTTTAGAAGTGTGCGCACCGTTAACAGTGATTAACTAGATGAACGCTTGGATTCTGTTGGAAGCAGTGAGACAAGAGCCATTTTTTCCCCGAAGCCTTGCTGCTTGTTACCCGAGATGTGGGTGATATTTTAGGGTATGCACATCACCTGGAAGGGGGTGGCTGCAGGATTGCTGTCTAAACTTGATTTTCAGCATTGCTTCTTTTCCATTGCATCTCCCCGAGATTTTAATAAAGTATTATTTGGTCATAGACAATCTATTGAAATGCATGGAACTATAAAGCAGAAATTATTGCAAATGGAAATGAAAACCAAAAGTGGCAAAATTTTCTTTTAATGGTATCTTAAGATCACATCATCAGCTCCCACCATGCGCATGTGTTAAATCATATAGGGAAACCTATAATTATTGTAATTGCTCTTTTTGCTTTATCCTAACAAGCTTCAACCCATCTCTCAAACTAGTTGTTTTGAAATAGTTATTTGTCAAGTCATCAAATCACAAAAAGTAAATGCTAATGAGTTTTTCCTGTTTACATTCTGTCTGCTATTCTTATTATAAAGCTTTTCAACTCCATAAAGTTCCTAGATGAAGATGAATGCTCCATGGTATCATTCCTGCTAATAGGCTAGGCCAAAGAGTGTAATAATTCCATGTACCACGCTTAATAATGACAAGTGAGGAGTTGTGAATGGCACGAGGCTGGCGTCGCTCTGGGAACGGCGCGGAGAAAGTTTTCTTTTTGAGCCCGAGGAGGAAGAAATCTCCAAATCGAACTGAGAGAGACCCTTGTACTTGCACCCTTCTGGCTGAACCGGCAGTAATTCAGCGTGATGTTTATGGCTCATCTTTGTTTAAAGAAACGTCAGCGTTTCATTCGCTGGGAATATTGTGGAGTACTGACACGCAGATCATAAAAACATATTTATTAGCAAAAGTTACAAGGTACTTTAAACTATTTCCGAAGTGTAGGGATAGATTTTGTAACGAGTAGGGCTAAATTTACAACTCCTTCATCAAATTGCATCCACATACGGGTAGCTGGGGCTGCATGATTTGAAATCCATCTGTGGAGGTATATACGTGTGCATATAGAAATGCTCCAGCTTTTCAGGATTGGGAGTAAAAGCCGGAATATCTAGAAGACTTTTCTAGTATTTGTGGGGTTTACGGAAGGGCTGTGTGTTTATATCCTAAATTAATATAATCTTGCAGGCTCCCTACTGATAACAAGAAAACAAAATTCTGGAAATTCCAGCTGTATACCTAAACCTATACATACACACACATTCTGACACAATCAGTGGGTTTGTGTTTTACATTCTGGAGGAAGGGACGGGAGAGAAAACAGATTTATTCTGCATCTTTTGAGTTTGCAGAAATAACTGTAGCCCTGTTTTTAAGGGTCAGGATACCTCACTATTGAATTAAAATTTACACTTGGCAGGTCTGATCGCTTTCTGCCCCGTTGTACGTGATGGAAATATGAGTGGCCTCGTGTTTGCAAAGCTGGAATTTTGCTGAAATATTTTAGGAATTATTAAAGCTTTAGTATTCTTGCAGGATGTTACGTTGAATCTTAGTTTTAAATATGCTTTGCATATGCTGATCACAAGTGAACTTCACCTCTTCATCTGTGCCAGTTTGGAAATTATTATGGTGGGGCTTTTTCTCAAAAAGAAATTATAAATAGAATTTTATTTTATTTGGTTATAGATTGATGGTAGACATGGAAAATGATGGTAGGGTGTTGACATCTTATAATAGTGTATATTACGAGCTGCTTTTTTGTGGGCAGGGCTGGGGGGGTTAACAAAAGATCTAATGGCTGGTGCAGTCTTTAAATACCTTTCCAATTGATCTACAGGAAATTGTGCAGAAGAATTGTTTGTTTCCTGTTTCAGTATAAATCTGGTTTGCATTAGACTTGGTTTACTGTAAAATTGCCGTGGCACTTTGGAGACATGGGATTTGGCTCTTTTGCATGGGGAATTTATTTTGAAAAGTGAATATTTTACCCCACGTTGGCCAGTTTCTGATTTTATGATACTGTGTTGCTAATGGAACTTTTTTTTTCTTTTTTTTCTTTTTTTTTTTCCCCCCCCCCCCGGCCTTTGAAGTTTTGCAGCCTGGCGGGGTGGTGGGAAAGGTGACGGCGGTGCAGCTCGGTGGGGAAGGTAGCACGGGCTGGGGCAGCCTCTCTGCAGCCAGGCTGAAATACTGTGGGAAACTGCTGCCGGCACAGGGTACCTGCTCCCAATTGCCCTTCCTTTGCCTGGCTTTTCCTTTCTTTTCCCCTTAAAATCATCCTTTCAAAATTCCACTGCCACATAACTGTATTTTAATATGTCATTGCCAACGCTAATAAAAATCATCATGCGCTTCTGCTGAAAATAATCTCCTGTACAGCCAGAAGCCGTATTTAACAAACATTGGCTAGTGTGTGCCCAGTGTTTTCGTCTCAAAAGTGTTTGTATTTATTATTGTTTGGTTAATCAAAAGATCTGCCATCCCGGATAGCTGAGAACATTACGTCAGAAATGATCTCTCGCTCTGTTGTGCTCCTTTTTACGGTGGAGAAATTCTCAGGCTCATTAAAAAGTTTCTGTAAGTCTCTCGGGGTTCAGTGTGGAGACGGCTTTCTCAGACCTCAGCAGGTATCTCAAAATATTTAGCATCCAGCTTTGTTCTGGCATAGCAAGTCAGAATCATCCAGAAATCCCAAAGCATACGTTTCACTGGGAAACGCTTCTCCCCCAAAATTCAGGGCAGGTCTTGCTTTTCTCAACTTACTGAATTTATGCATCTTCGTTTGTAAGTACCTTGGGTTGGGTTTTTTGGGGAGGGGGAGCTGTTTGTTTCTGCGTTTGTTTTTTTCCGTGTGTGGGTTTTTTTGTTGTTGTTGTTGGTTTTCCTGAGCAAGTATCATTGCAGCGTTATCTCCTGTAAGTTAAAGGGACTTTTAAAGTTGGAATTTGGCTGCAGGAGGCGCAGAATCAGCCCTTTGGTCTTGAGGGATTTGTCCTTTTGTGCTGGGGGTTGCCTGGTTTCCTAAGGCCCAGCTTTGGCTCTAGATGCTGTCGGTTTTTTCCCAGGCGGAGGTGTCCACGTGAAATACAGCGTGCAGAGCACAAATCTTCCACCTACATTTTAAACTCGTACGCATCCAAATACACTCTGCAGTTTGTTGCGTGCAGTTTGGGGCTTGAGCTTTGAATTCTTTCCGCTATAAGGACTTTCGCCTATAAAATTAATAATACTTTTTTTTTAAAAAAAAAAAAAAAAAAAAGGAAAAAAAAAAAAAAACCCTCCCCGAAGTTTGAGTAGAGGAAATTTCATACACCTGCAGAGCTTTATTAGGTGTCTGCACAGGAGTGGGACTGGTGTGAGAACTCATGTGCACAGGATGAAATTGTTCTTTAAACCGCGGGCTGCTCTCGGGGTAATGAAAAGCAGCTGAAGAGGAGAAGAGGGGTCCCTCGCCCCCCGGGGAGGCAGGAGCGGAGGCGGGTGCTGCCCGCGGGGGCAGAGGGGACGGGAGGGATCCCCGCCAGCGTTTTGATGGGGCTTTTTCACCTCGGCAGGGACGGCAGAGCAGCATCGGTGCGCGCCGGCCGCAGCCCTGACAAAGGGATGTCCGCAGTGAAAACACAAATCTTCCTGCTTTAAAAATAGCGCTTTGCTCTCGAAGGGGCCTTCCGTAATTGCAGTTAAAGGAGTTTATCCAGCATCTGGTGAATCATCGTTATTAAATTCTGTTATTAGCCCTATAGGTTGGGTTTCTTTTTTTCCCCTGAAATCCAGGAGAGCAGCAGTCGTACCTCCCGGGAGACACAGTGCACAAATAACTCGTCCCTCAAGGACAACCTCATGGAAAAGGTCTTGTGCAGTGTGTTTAGTAACCACCCCCCCCCTTTTTTTTTTTTTTTCTTCCAAAAAAGAATAATGCTGAATTACTCAATGGCTTTCTAATGAATAAAACAAACCAAATTGATGTAACATGCATATTTAAACCCATTCAGTGAAGTACTGACGTGATTAAAATAATCAAATGTATGACTTAAAAAATGAAAAAAAGCAAAGTTCTGCACCCCGTTATTTTACTGACTTTCAACTCTAAATTGCAGAAATGTTTACGTGCCTCATGGCATTATGAAGCTAAACTGCCAAATCGGAGGGAAAAAGTTGCTTGCCCAGCACATGGTGGTTAGTGCACCTGTCATCACGGGGGAGAGGGCTGCGTGGGGCCACGGGTGCGTTTAAAGCGCAGGTTTGCTTCTTGCAGTAGCTTGTTCTTGCAGTCAAGTGATTAACAGGCTTTCAAAAATCTTAGGCAGCTTCGAGGGGAAAAAAAAAAAAAAAAATGCAAATACAGGGAGAGGGGTAGTACTCTCTGATACCTGCTGCACGAGGTCCCCGCGAGCAAATAAAAGCGCAGATAAAGGTGTTTGCGTGTGGAACGAATTGCACACAACGAGAGCCTGTAGTTTTCAAAGGATTTGTGTGATGAGCAGCAGAGAGCATTAATCTAGGTGAGAATCCCAGCTAGGTAAGGCTAAAACTGCTTTAATACAACTGCTGCCAAGTGCTGCTTTGGTGCAGTTGGAAGCGTGCTGGTGTGTTTTTCCCCGCTGATCCCGGAGCCTCCCGGATGCCGCCGTCCCGAGGAGACGCTCGGGTGCCAGCCCAGGAGCCCATCGTCGCCTTCCCTCCCAGGGCTTACCTATTTTTCCCTCTTCTTTTCTGTGTTTTAGCTAAATACTTGTTATTGTGCTCTCTGCTTCTTACAGTCTTTAATTTGGTTGTTGGGAACAAGAATTAAGAAATATTCCAGTTCAGCTGCTCTGAAACGTTGCTCTACCCCCACGTAAAATAGGTAGGATATAAGAGTTGAAGAAGAAATGATTAAGCTATCAATGTCTTTTAAGTGGTGGTTGGTTGAGGTGCTTAGACAATTACACATTTTGAGTTACAGAACGATTTGAATTCCTGTGATTTCTGAACACCTGATACGTATCGCGTCTCTCTTACATCCCCTCCAGCTTCGCAGCGCAACGCTCGCATAAATCCATCCTCAATCTTGCGGTGGCTGTTGGACTCGAGATTTTTCAGAATTAACGCTATTTCCAGCATGAAAAAAGATTCCTCAGCTGTGGCAGAGGGGAGGGAGGGGGGATGCAACCAGAAAACCAAATGTATTCCTTGCTGTTTTAAACCTTGCTGGTGCTTAGAGCGGGCTGGCACGGCACGGTTCGGCACCGGAGCCCGTTAGGAGCCAGCCCCGTGCTCCCGGTGCCGGTCCTGCGGGAAGTTTGGCCGGCGAAGGGCGGGATAAGTGTGGCTCAGCCATCTTCCCCCCCCCAGCCCGTTACGTTTGCAGCACGTCCCCGTGTGTGGTTTGGGAACGGGGACAGCTGCGAGGCTCCGCGTGGTGGCAGCTGCTGGGATGCAAAACTGATTTTTTTTTTTTTTTTTTTTTTTTTTTTTTTTTGCGCCTTTGAACACCTGAAAAAGAGACGGGGGTAGCACCGAAAACTGAAATAACAAAAGCTGATGCGGGTTGCTTCGGGAGAGCCATCCCGCTTCCCAGCAGTCACATAATGAAACGCAGCCGTTGCCTGACGGGGATGGCCAGGAGCCCACGCGCGGTCCCACGACCCCTCGCGGGGGGTGCAGGGGAGTTTCTGGGGTGTGGGGGCCAGGACCCCGCTGCCTGCGTGCCCGGCTGCTCCCAGACAAGGTTCCTCACCACGTGTAATACCATTTTTTCTTTCCCACTGTTTGAGAGCTCTAACTCATAAATAAAAACCGTCTCCAGGACAAAAACTTGCTGGTTGTTGTCTTTATCAGGAGAACAGCTGCAAATGGTGGGGATGGTTTTTTGTTTGACTTCCTCACTTAGTATTTGACGAACTGTTGGTCATTTCAGAAGTTAAATACATGGTGTTTTCAGTGGTTCCTTAGAATACAACGCTTCTGTGCTAATCTACTTCAGGCAGAGTTTGGGTGCAAGGTGACTGGTCCCAGGTCCTGGTGGCCAGTAGGCACCATCTGTTGGGATGATCTTTTTTTTTTTTTTCTTTTTCTTTCTCCTTTTTTCTCCTCAGCCCACCCTTTCTCACACCAGTGACACATGTATTAGAGGGGGGGGTTGCTTCTGATCAGCAAGGCGGTGGAGGTGGTCACTGCTCAGCATCTTTGTGATTACAGAGAATTCATATTCAGAACAGTCGTAGGAACTGTAGGATAATACTCTGCTTCAGCATCGTGAAGAAATAAATACACCACCACCACCCCCCCCCGCCATTCCTGGGGAGCAGCATCTCCCCTGGTTAACGAATCTGCGAGCGCGGTGCCAGCACACATCTGTCTCGTGAAGAAGGGCTGTTGATTCTGCCAAAGCCAAGAGAGGGCACCTTGTAGGGGAAAATAAAATTACACATGTATAGACAGCTCTGTACTGATCACTTCTGGCAGAAGCCTGTTTCTGATAATCCCCCTCGCTGCCTGAGCCACACACACAGATCTGTGGAAGCCGGAATACAAAATAAGTTCTGCTGCTCCGATTGCATGCAGAGATCTGCCACAGTTTTGAGGTTGCAGTTGTAGATCTTCAAAAGATCTAGACTGAGGTCTTTAATTTGGTATGCTATTAACTCATAGGATGGTAATTTGCTTTCAGTGTCTTGGTGTCTTATTTATAGCCTGAACTATTTTTCATGGCAACTTTTACTGTGCTAGGGAGGGGGGGAAAAAAAAAAGGAACGAAAGATCTAGTACATAAAATCACGCCATGTTAAACCATCCTTTTTGTGTCCTCTATTTGATCTGGGAGGAAATCACAGCATTTTTAGTTTCATGGGACAAAGTCCTCAATCCAGGGGGAATAGCCTGTGCCTGCCCCCGTACAGCGCTGGGCGCTGGCCGGGATGCAGGGATGTGTGGTCCCTGCGAGCCCCAGCCCGGCTCCAGCACCACAACAGCCCCAGCGTTTACATTTTTTTTGTTTACAAGCAGATTATAAATGCTTTCAAAGCACGACTGTTCTCTAATGAAAAATATTTTGGGGAAGTTCAGAAAGTTTACTGCGGAAAGAGCGAACCGTGACAACTGGGCTGCTGGCTCAGTCCTCGCATTTCTGAATCGCCTTGAATGGGTGTCTTAAATATTACCTATGTGCTTCTGGACTTGCACGGTTTGTAACATCTTGGTGTCCAGCCTGATGTCCTGGTCACCCAGTGCAATTTTATAAGGTATTGAGTACTTAGTCGAGCTGTCATGTGCAGAAAAAGGGCTTTTTTTTGTTGTTTTTTAATCTCCAGTAAGACGTAGACCAGATTCCCGTAAGCACGTACACGCGTGCGGTGGCTTCATTGGAAATATTCATGTGCTTAAATCTGTGCATACTAAAGCTCCCAGCTGGAGGAGATCCCAGGACTCTTACTTGCAAAAAAAAAAAAAGGGAATTGTAAACACAGACTTTCATGTGTGTGCTGGTGTGTTTGCAGTTAGGAGCACGCAGGTGGGAGGTTTGAAAATGTCCCTCTCTGGTGCTTCCTTCAGAACGGTTGGAAGGTTGAAGGGTTTTGGTTGAAGGTTTGGTTGATGGATTTTGGTTGAAGGGTTTGGTTGATGGATTTTGGTTGAAGGGTTTGGTTGAAGGGTTTGGTTAAGGGTTCGATTCCCTTCCCGTTGGCCAGAGAAGTGGCCATTACCCTTTGGGAAATGCCAGCGATGGCCTGTGCCGACGCCTGGTGCGGTTAATAAAAGCCCTCAAAGGCAGCGGGTGTTACGGGGACTACCTGTGCTGGTGGGAGTTTGGCTTCTGAACGCCTGGGGCAGGGGGGATTTAACCCTTTAACTCCACCTCAGCAGGCAGGGGCTCAGTCCTGTGGCCTCCCCTCCTTGGGGCACGATCCTGAAACAGCCCTGCCCCTCCGGGTGCTGAGGCCAGCAGAGTCCGTTAACAAGAGCTGGGGGACTTTTGAGCCCTGCTCTGTAATGGGAGACACCTTCTTCTCTTTTCCCAGACATACGAGGCTTGCTAGTAGTAACGTAGAGATTGTTTTTTACAGATGAACCATGAGAGAAATCCCCGAGTTATTCTTACACTCTCATTCTGCAACCATGGCATTGTTCAGCTTTATTTTTAAAATGGAGCCAACAGTTGTACCCCTGCAACAACTGCAGCTCCCAGGCTTTGCCCACTCCTCTTCGTGTTTAAGCAAAGCAGCGTACACCCCAAGGGAAGCTGGAAAGATTTATTCCGGTGCTGATGCCACAGCAGAGATGTCCTTGGGTCTGATGACGCCCATTTGCTAATAGGGAGGGAGTAATTGGTTTTCTGAGTAGCTCCTTTCCACTTGTGGTAGAGACGCATTTTTTTTGAAATATTGCTGTGTCAGAGTCCAAAGTCTGGTTCATAACCGTATTTACTTTGAGATACTGATTACGACAGCTAATGACTCCTTCATTAGAGTAGGAATACCTTTGGCTTGGCCTGTGGCTCTCTGCTAACAAGCTAATCTTTCACTGCTACTGGCAGCCCTGTATTCTAATGCCTCTTGCAATTTTTAGTTAGGATAGTCATATTTGCATAAACGCGTTCCCATTTTTTAAAATTGCATTTTGTACCTATCTTGTTTATCAGCTCCAGTGAGTGCAGAGGCTTTTCAGACACTCTTTTCTTGGTGAGACCGGGCATCGGGAGATAACAGTGTCGCAAACTGGCAGATGCTTTATCCTGGAGCTCGTGATGGGGTGCACAAACCATCGTTCTTCCCTTGCAATAATTATGGTGTTAAGAGGCATTTGTGTTGTGTGCTCTCTTTCAGCTTGCACCATGTTTGGTTCCTGTTATGCAAATACCGCTTTAAACTTAGAAATGCCAATTTGCATTAATATTTTGGTTTCATATAGCTAGCTATTGCACTGCAAAAACAAGTGCATTTTAATGAGCATTTGGCAGAATGTTAAAAAAAGATATGGTACTCATTAAATTCTATTCTATGAAATGCAGTAGTTTGTTGCCAAAAATCATTAGGATAAAATATAATGCAAGTTAAGGCCGCAAGTACAGCCCTCATCAAAGAGGGCTGCGACACTGTGGAGCTGCAGAGCAGCGGTGGCGTTTGCTGCATCATGCAAACTTTGCTCTCTAAACGAATCTGTGGCCCATCGCTACTTAGTTATTAAATTTCCTTCTCTGTGGATTTTTCTCTTTATTTTCTTCCCGCTTTGCAAAACGGGAATACTTGTGAACTCCCAACGTTTCTCCAAAGACTTCCCTGTCCCTTGGCCTTGCCAGGTCCAACCTTCCTGCTCTAAGCAAGCCCCTGTTGGCGTCTGATTCCTTTATCTGACCCCACAAACTTTTCAAAGACATAAACGCTAAATGCAGAAGCGATATTTCGGTCCCTAACGCGTTTCAGAGCTGAATTTTGCAGCCAACTTCTCATTAGGCGCAGGTTTCCTTCGGCACCCTCGAACCAGAGCCGCGTGTGAATCGACGGCTTTGTCAGGCCCGCGGCGTCGCTGCGGGTCAGCGGAGCTGCTCGGGAGACTCTTCTGGGTGCGGGGGAGCTTTTGGTAGAGTTTCCTGTAGTTGGTCAAAACGAAGTGTGGGTGTGTGCGTCTAGATACGTGCACCCATGGGTGCCCTCCCTCCGCCCAGCACCCCGTGCCAGGCGGCCGAGCGCTCGCTGGATTTTCCACCCCTGGGTCGCTTATTCCCCTCTACGAAAATGCCTCTGCGTGGGAGACGGCTTCGCCCCGCGGAAGGAGGAATGTGAGCTGGGAAAGCTCGCCCTCCTCCGACACTTTTTTTCTCTTTTAAAAATTTTTTGGCCTATTAATATTGGAAATGCTTCCAAGGGTGATACTTGAGAAGCTGCTTTTCTGTAAGCTGGCTGAAGGAGGGCTAGGACAGGGTTAAATTAATTCTTTTCTTCATTACTCAGAAGTGATATAGACTTTTCTTTGACTAATGTAGCTTAATTAGTGGTCAATTAAAACTGAACATTGTTGAATTGAAGTTCTTTGATCAAAATCCTTGGCATGGTCTCCCTTTCTTTAACTAGCCACCATCTTGAATTCATTTGGAATCAGTAGTGTAAACAAGTTTAAAACTGGTTCTTTTATAAGAAGTCAGCAGGCTTGTATAGCTGTGGTTTCTTTCTTTTCCTTTTTTTTTTTTTTTAACTTCTGTAGGCGGCAATTCAAAGCAGTGTTAAATGAAAACAGTGCTACACCCTGAAAAGTGCATTTTTCAAAAAAAAAAAAAAAGTTGCATTAATTAATCAGGATTCAGTGGTTCCTCCTTGTTCCATTTCTTGTCATAATCTGTATTTCCTCTCTGGTGAATAATTTCGTTATTATCTGAAATATATCTTGTTTCATAATTGGGCGGCAGTTGTTCAGAGCGTGTTCAGGGACTCCGCAGTCGACAAGCAAGCGAAAACAAAATTGGTAGAGAGAGGAACGTGTTTTAAAACCAGCACAGGGCCTTAGGTTTAATTAGAGAAGTGCAGCTTTAACTTCTGGTGATGTTGAACAGCAGTAACTTAAGAAAAGACTTGATGCATCATTGGTGAATTTTGCTTGAGGGGTTATTTTAAGAATGACATCTGAGAAGGTTTCTGGTAAGTGAATGTTACGCTCAAGAAGGGCACAGTTCAGACCATGGTCATAATGTGTCCTCTCAAAGTATTTTGGGTTACATTTTTGTTGTTTAGCTAATATCAGTCATTTCAGCAGTAAGCTTGAACCAAAGATGAAAATGCTCAGTCATTGCTAAAAGCTTTGTGAAAAGTCACTGTTAAACGCCCAGCTTTATGAAAAGCTAAGTGGAGCTAGAACACGCCTGTCAGTGCTGACAGTGAATAAAGTCGATTTTTGAACAATGTTGAGTTTTTGATCAGCTGAGTTCTCTTTATAATACTGATGAAGCAGGCTGAGATTTTCAAAATACATGTATTTATCACTAGCTTTCCTCTAAATGCAGTCCTTTAAGCTACAGTATTCATACTTTTATAACACCTTATTAGTATTATTTCGCAGCTGAGCTGAATGAAGACTATGTTTTGGGGTTTTTTGTTTGTTTTTTTCTTTTTTAAGTTTTCCAGTTGTTTCCTCTCCGTGTCCTTGCTGGTTCCATCCCCGTGCTCTCAGGGCTGTCCCAGACTGTCCCAACTGGAGCCCATCGGTTTGAATCGCAGCCCCAGATTTTGGTGTGTTTGAGTATGTGACACTATTCACGCTTAGAAGACTCGATTCTGCAGGCTGTGCCTGGGCTGTTTTGTGTGCCTAATTTGTGTGCACAATTAACGGTGATTGCATAGCCCGGCTGTGTACAAAGGATTACGGAGCAGCGGCGCGGCGGAGTCGCGGGCACAAGTGCTTCATTTACATGCAGTCATGGTAATGGGGAAAACACAACTCGGAGCGTGTTTGAAAATCAGACCCCGAGAGTACCCTTCATTCAAAGTGCTTTTTAAACACTAGCAAACTAAACTTCTCAAATACAGCTGCGTGCAGCTCGGGCTATGAACCAGTGGAGCTTTAGAGCAGTATTTTTTTTTTTTTTTTCTGATTTGAATCCGCCCATCTTCGCATGACAAAGTTTGAGTCAGACTGAGCCGAGCCCAAATCTGCATGTCAACCTTCTGCATTTCCCCATGGCCGCTTTTAAACCGTGCACGTTCACCCAGTCCTGATACTCTCGGTATTAATCAAGTTGGCTCAAAATTGCTCCCCCTCCCCGGCACGAGGTGCTCGCAGGCTGCTTTTCAAGTGCGATTCCTCCCCAAGAAATGAGGTTCAAGGCGTTCGAACTTCTGATGCGTTTATTTAAGCCTGGCACTGCTGCGTGGACTTGGGCAGAGTGTAAATCTTTGTAGCCTGGTCTGGTGCTCGCTTGCAGCTGGGCGGGAGCTGGTCTCCCACCATCCCCTTCCCACCCTAATGCATTTACCTCGTCTTTTCGATCAAAATATTTTAGAACGTAAATCTCCCGCTGGAAATCATAATAGAGAAGTTTAAACAAATGACTTGCATATTTCCTAACTGCTTCTGCCTTGCTCTGGGCTTTAATTGTAGGAGGGACTAGGAGGAAATTGCTCTGCGGCGATGACATGAACAGACTTCTTTCTTTCTTTGAATGATGGCATTTTCAACTTTTAATCCCTTTCATCAGAAACTGGGTGAAAATCATAGTCCTAAACAATAATTAAAATAAAATTTCCATCTCTTGACAGAGAGAGAAATTGTTTATAGTAAATGTGCCTTTCAGCCTTCCCTCATGCCTTCTCCCAAAAGGGCTGATTAGGATGTAATAATTGGGGATGATAGCAGGAGGAAGACGACAATTCCATTTAATTAAAGATAATTTATTTTACTTTAACTTGGTGATGTCCCACATGAATAAGAGTAGATTTAGCAGATAGATTTATTAATGGGTACTGACATCTCTGCTGACATAAAAAGCAAACATTTTCTTTCCTCATTGTTTTTATTGTGTCTCGGCACCTGAAACGGCTGTCACCCCACTTCCCGCCGTTCCCGGAGATGAAGCCGTTTCCGCAGAGGGCACGGCTGGTGATTCATTACCCGCTTTGGCTCTGAGGCGCTGGGTTTCAGCTCAGGACCCCCCTCTTCCTACAGAGCAAACCCGCAGGAAGGCGGAACGCGGTCTGGGCTCCTGGCTGCTCATGGCTGCAACCTTCCTTTCCGCTTGAGTTGGTTGAGCATCCAGTTACTCCGGAGTTCCCCAGTTCACGCAGAGGACTGGGTGAAATCCCGGCTGCTTGGGGGACGGGCAGGGGGTGGCACCCACCTCGCTGCCACCGCAGGGATGGGCTGGAGCCAGCGCACCTGGCACCCAACAGCAGGTCTGGCGTCCTAACTGCTAGTAGAGGAGCTTGTAGCTGATCTCCAGCCCTAATCCTCAACGGTGGGATTTCCATCCCATCACCACTCTCCGGTGAAGCACGATTGCCTTCGGGTTGTCCCAGTCCCTCCCAGTGCACCCAGTTCAGCCTGCGCCCACTTGGGTCCCCTCTTTCCCTGCTGACGAGCACGACGACCCCGCAACCGGCTCTGCCGATGGACACCCGCCGTGAGGGTGCACCGTTGGGTGTACAACCCACCGCGCTCAGGAGCCTGTGGCGGGACTTCAGGCAAACAGATAAGGGCTAATTAATGATTGTATATGCTTTAAATTATTTGATCCCACTGTGCTAGGTAGATAATGACCAGAAACATTGGAAGATGGCAAAATTAAGGCTCTTTTCTTGTGGAGAGATTTGAGAGGAAAATATGGGCAGATGTCTGATACATTCACTGTCTCTGCATGTATTTGTAAACAGAGCATAGAAAATCAAAAAAAAAAAACAAACCACAAAATGGTTCTCAAAAATGCAGTGGAGTAAAGGAAGTTATAAAGCAGATCCCAAAAAGACGGAAAATGCATGAGATAGTCCTTTTCCTTTTCTCCATCTCTTTTGGGAACTCCTTTCCTAAAAAAAGAAATGCTTAAAAACACACACTCTTACGTGAAATGTGAGTAAGAATTCACGTATGGAAACTGCCCCTGGAACTCAGCCAAGTGGCACCTTTGTTCTTTTCATCACTTTTATTCCTATTTTCCCACTCCTTTTCCTCTGCTCCCTCTTTATTGCTTTTTGGAGGTCTGGTTCTGCCTTACTGAGCATCTGCAACTGTTGGAATCCTGGTCACTGCAGGACGTCAGCTTAATTTTTTAATTTTGTCCCATCTCTCCGGTCACACCCCTGGTTCTTTGTCCTTTCTTCCTACCCACTCGCTCTCGGTTTTGCTCTTTTGCTTCTCCTGCTGGCCGTGTCTCCTGCTCCTCCCCTGCGTCCTCGGGGCCCTTCCCTGAGCCCCACCGCCGCGAGGCCGATCCAGCGCTCACCGTGAGGGTTGCGCGTTGGTTTACCCAAACCGGGTAAGTTGGCCAACTCTTTCCCTCCGCTCTTGAGTCACCTGCTCCTCATCAGCTTTCATGGAGTCGGCGTCTCCAAAGTCTATCATCTTCTCTTTCCTCTTCTTGCATCTTCTGTGCTGGAATGTCTTCCCATCCCATTCTCCGATGCCCGCAGGGCTGGCGACGTGTCTCAGGGCTGGTCGCAGGTTCTCCAAGCCTCCCCTGCTCTCGTCCCTGGGACCTGGTGGCTTCAAAAAACGCCCAAAAAAGCAACACAAAAAAACCCAAAACCCAAACCCAGATGGCACAGCTGTGCCCAGCTGCGTGTCGCTCAGCTGTGCCCAAGGTTTTGTGTCTGATGCTGCTCTTTGGTTCTGCCCATCTTGGCTGGTCTCGCTGCTGGGGGTGCCGGAGATCCCGGGCATCCCCCTTTGCCTTGTCCCTTCTGTAATATACTCTTAAAACCAGTGAGGTCTTTGTGCTGTGCCCATCGCTGTGGCCCATCGCTTCTTAGTTATTAAATTTCCTTTATTTTCTTTCTGCTTTGCTTCCCTCTTTTCATTCCTCATCCCTGGGGCTTCCTCTTGCCGTCCGTGGCCATTTCCCAGTCTCTCCTTAGCCACTCCTTCGTGCTCTCCTTTTCTTGCTGCTCTCGCTCTTCCTTTCCTTTCCTCTTGGAAACACTTGTGCTTTGGCGGGACCGTTTGGTGAGCTCTGCCTCCTGGTTGTCCAGGATCCCAGAAAAACGATGTTGTGTTAGAGCAGAATCCACCTGCGGTTCCCGACCCGGCTGGGGCGGTGGGTTTCGCTCTGGGAATGATCCGGGACAGCTGCCTGATAAAGACAAATGGCAGAAAGAAATTGGAGTCTGAATAGAAAATCTCCGGGTCTATTTATGTTATTGTTGCTTTTTTAGAGTGTGTGTTACTGCACAGGGATGACATAATGTTGTAATTTTTTTTTTTTTTTCCTCTCATTTAGTTGACCCCTTTTTAACTTTGGGCGTTCACGAGATGCAGTATTCAGCAGTCCCATCTGGAAGACATTTTAACTGAACAGGATCTGCGGACTTAGAGGATCATATAGGGTGGGATAAGGGGAAAAAAAAAAAAGTCAGGCAGCTAATGTTTAGGGTATGCTGAGCGTGGGGCAGCTCTTTGTGCGATCAGTGATTCCTGGTGGGAGCGGAACAACCAGCACGCAGCAAATAAGGTGGTTTGGTCCCGATCTCAGCATTTCCACCTCAAAACGAGCTGCGGTCTGTAAAGCTGGCACTTTGTAGTGGCTTTTGAGTCGACGTCAGGCTTTGCAAGTTCCTGCTCGATGGCGTTCGTGCGAGGGAGAGGAAACCCGGGGCCTGGCGGGAGGGAACGGGGATGTTTTGTAGGCGCCAGGCCGGTCCCGCACCAAACCCGCGCTTCGGGGAGCGCATCCGCGCCAGTGCCCCTGGTGCAAAACCTTCCCCGAGAGGCGTTCCAGTCCACGAGTCTCGCTCGGATTTTTTAATAAAAACGAGCAGCAGGAGAGGAGGTGGTCGCGGGACTAACCCTGCAGCCCGGAGTCGGGGGGGTTCGGTGCACACCGCCGCAGACCTGGCGTCGATTAAAGGCCGTGGTACGAGCCACGATGCAAAGGAGACGGCGGGAGGGGGGGGGGGGGGCGTGTGTGTGTGTGTGACCAGTCTCACACCTGCGCTCATTTTCCGCAGCACTAACGAACCTCCATCATTAACCCCTGGCCCCCGCGGGCCCTGCCGCCCTGGCTGCCGTACAGGTGGTTACCCTGACTCTGTACACTTGTTTTTCACGGTGCACCGTGCACTTAACGGCTCAGCGGGACCTGCAATTTCATACCCCTCACGGGGCCGGGGGGTGGTTTTGCATGTGCTTTTCTGCGTTGGGGCTCATATGGTCTCAATTACCATTTGATGGCAACGCCAGGCCCGAGGCCTTTCGCGTGTTTGTCCTGTGAGAAAGATCTGGAAGAGCCGACATCTGGTTTTGATTGCTGCAATTGCAGGTTGATAGAATAAACGCAGGGTGAGGTGGGTGGGTTTTCCTTCCGGCCCCTTCCAGGCCGGGCTGGTAATGCGCTTCATCAGCGCCCGCCGCCCCCGCGCCCCGCTCCTCTTCCTCTCCCCCCCCCCCCCTCCTCCTTCTCCGCTCACCCACAGCAACATGTGGCTGAAATTAGGGACCTGCGGTTTGAAAAGTGCCCTTCTGCTGGAAACCTGGAACAGGTCAGCCTGCGGAAAGGGGGGGTCTGCTCCTTGTGCATATTAAAACACAGAATTATTATTTTTTAACTAAAAGCTGGGGAAATCCATCCCTAGCCTGGCAGAGCAGTCGCTGCTCTGATGGCAGAGCTGGGAGGAGTGAGGACAGCAGCTGAGTGTGTCTGTCGAGCGGGTGTAAAAGAAGATATCATGATCTTTTTTTTTTTTAATATTTAATTTTTTTAATGTTGCTGGTGAGAGCGTTTCCCTCTGCGTGCCCTGGCTGGGGACCGTGCTGCTGCCCCGGGCAGTGCCACCCTGGTCCCGCACTCGTCCCCCACGAGATTTATTCTTCCTGACAGCTCTGATAGCCACTACGCTTTGCCATTTGGTAATGCATTTATAATCTAATAAATGTTCTCGTTGAGATCTTAATTTTAAAGGAGTTTCGCCCTGTATTTTAAAGTCCCTGCACTGCTGATTGATGGGTTTATTCTCTTCATAAATATTTCCTTATAGCAGGTACCTATTGAAGTGGATTGTTCCCTATGTGGAAATTAGCTGCTCTCAACCACGCTTGTGTTTTACAGCTTGTGCTTTACATTTGTGCCACACGTGCCAGGTAATAGATATTTTTCTGAATTTCACCTTGCCTGTGAAGGCCGGGATGGGGCTGCCCCAGCCCCATCGCGCTGACGCATGCCCAAGGGATGCCCTCCCCTCCAGCCTGCCCCGCGCAGAGCATCTCGTGAGCAGGAAAACAGAGACACGCTTCAGTCTGAAGGGAAATTTTGAAATCTTCTGGCAACGGTGTGGCCAGTGCCTGAGAGCGGAGGAGATGTGGAGGGAATTAAGGGCCAAGATGGAAAGGGAAAAGAAAATCCCCACCGGTGATGTCTGCGAGGGCTGGGCCGCAGCCCTGAGCTGTGGTGCTGGGGTTTCTCACCAGCACCAACCAGCGCACCTCCAGTTCGTTCAGTAGCTAATATTATGACTTACTACTGGGTGGTTTTAAGGCCATTTAGCCTTTATTCAGTGGATTCTGGATGCTCAAGGCTTGACCACGGAGAGCCCACGTGTGGTCCAGCCATCCTGGGGCGCTCGGCTCAGCAGCTCCGCAGAGCAGGTCTCCTGAATCCTGAAAAACAAAAGATGTTGGGAACATGTTCTGAGGACAGCAAGCTTTCCGGAAGAATTGAAGAAGAAAAGGTGTTTGGAACTTGCAGGCAGGCTCCCAAAAACGGCAACAATGTGATAATTTTTTCATCATGTCATATTACAGAATGGCGTGTTTTTCCCAGATCATTATTCATCATCTCTTCAAACCTCCCAGCATGAGTCAGAGTGATTTTCTAAATTCAGGCGCTCTTTTAAGAATATTAACATCTTTAAATCTATAATATATTTTCTGTCAAATCGGAAAGTCACTTGTACACATCCATGGTTTACTCTTTTGCCTTTTTGGAGACAGCATATTACCATTTTTTCCAGTGTCATAAATTTAACCTGTTTTACTTCCACTCTTCTGGATCAAGTTATTGGGTTGTTTTCTTTATCAACACTTACTCATGATAATTTATGTCTCTTTAAATGGGGTTATCGGGGCAGTTCCATCTTCGTAAAATTATCTGGCAAGCATTTTTGGACAGATTATTAATGTGATTAAGTAATACACTTCTTGCTTTTTTTAAACATTGCTTTGTGGAAGAATGACAAAAAGACAGGGGCCAGTCAGAATATTGTTCATCCAGTTAATCATCTCCTACGCTCTCTTTATCGCCTGTTGAAAGTACTGCAGTCCCGATGATCCAGAGGGAAACAAATCTGGAGACTTCTGCACATTTTAACATGGGAGGAATTTCCATGTGTGCTCCTAGCTAATGTCGTGATAACATGAGAATCCCACTGTGATAAAAATCTGAAAATTATGAATATTTATGTTGAAAGAGTGACACTTCTTCAGGAAATACAGGATTTTTTTTTTAAAAAAGCTACCTTATATCTCCTCACGTTCTTCCTATGACTGAGCCTGTCACAGCAAAAGAAGTTAATTTGCTTCAGCCCAGTGACTTTCGCTGTGTCAAAACTCAGCTGTAAACCCAACAGAAGAATAAATCAAGTAGCTGTCTTAAGCGAGGAAGAGTTACACCCAGTTACATGACACTTTGTGAGCTGCCATGCGTTTTGGCTATTTTTCCCATCATTTCACGACCGCCAGCCTCCCTCCGCCCTCCCCTGCTCCTCCTCGTGCTTTGTTTTCCTTCCCTTCTCGACCTCTGAGCTGACCTGCGTGCCCAGAGGCGCCCAGGTGGGCACCTCTAAGAACAGTAAAGAAAAATCCCTGAAGGTTTGACCCGGCTTGAGTTGCCGCCTCATCCTGGCACGTCTCCTGTTGTAACGGGGAGGGGAGGTGGCAGCCGCAGGCGGGTGAGACCCACGGGCATCCCCAGCCAGCGCCCCGGCTTCACCCTCCGCCGCCGTTTTCTGTAAATCCATCAAAGCGTTGGCCGGACCCGTTCTGGTTATTTCCGAAGCGTGTTCCCGGCGAGCCCCATCAGCGCGGGGGCTGTCGCAGCTCAGGCACCAGCCTTGGAGACTCTGACCCCGCAGCTTTACGGTTCAGTTTGACAACAAGCAACGAAGCGAAGCAAACTCATAAATTAGGGAATAAGTCAGCAAGAGGTGTAAAATACATACTCGTTTTCTTTACAGTGTGTATGGGGAGCTGTTAGACCTTTATAACTCACGCTCTGCAGGTACTGCAGAAAGCTGAGGTGCAAAGCCAAATTTCCGTTGGTGGGAGGGGACACTTTCTGGGCCTAATTTTTGTTGAGCTGGAGTCTTGTCTGAAAGCAGCTAGGCTGGATGGCTGCAGGAATGTAGCAAAAAACAGGCCTTAGGTTGAGACCAGTGTCCGTTGTCGTGAGCAGGAGGGCTGTTTGGGAAGGGGGGGCCGAGAAGGGACCGGCCCTGTCCCAGAGCAGGTTTTTCTTCAGCTCTTTCCAGGGCCCATCTCGTTTTTCCCAGGTAGCCGCACTTGCCACACCGTATATTCAAGCACATTTTTTTTTCTCTACCCGTCCATCTTTCAGCGTTAAATCTGGCATTCAGCTCTCTTTTCTGAAAACCTCTGCAATTTCTGTCAGGTTGTTCTTGCGTGAAGCAGTTTTGAAGCCGGTGCGGGAGCAGCAGCGGGATGAAGCAGGAGGTTTGGGCTGACTGCTGCTCCCCTTCATCCCATCTCTCAGGATTTTCAAAAAGCCTCTTGCCTGTGTCCTCGACCTTCCTTCACCTCTTTGCAAGACACAGCGGGGCTGAGATGAAGGGGGATTTGCCCCCCAGCCCCGGGTTGAAGCCATCGCTACCGTCCCCTGCCAGCTTGCTGTCTGCATGGCTCAGCACCCTGAAGGGAGAGCTGGTCTGAAAATGGTGGCGCCAAAGGTGCCGATCTTGGAGATGACACTTTGGGCTCTCACAGCTGGTGCTTGCCCTGACCCGTGGGTGCAGGGCCCGATCCTGGGGTGGTGGGACCCCCTCAGTCCCTTGCTGTCACCATGGAGGCTGGGACGGTGGTGCCTGGCACGGGGCAGCCCTGCCTCAAAATGGCAGCCGGCCCAAGAGCTGGGTTCGGCCATTACTTGTTACGTATTTACACCCTGAATCCAGTTAAATGCAGATGCATGAGGAGAAAGTTTGCTCGTACAACAGCGTCAGGGCAGTTGGCAGCAACTTCGTCCCAGCTGGTGCCTCCTGGGTCGCTTTGGTTGAGTTCAGAGCTGTGTTCCCTCTGGTTTTACCCATCTAAAGAATCTCTGGGCTTTCCTCAGGCTCGCTCCTGGCCGCCACCACACCACCGGCATTTCTCCTCCTGGGTGCCCGACGCTGAGCACCCCAAACCCATATCAGCCTCCCTGAGGCATAAGGCGCTGTATTAAAAACAAACAAAAAAGGACTTTGGGTTTGATTTGTACCGTTGGGCTTGTCCTATTGCTGGTGGCGGCCCTGTCTGGGCGGGTGATGAAGCCAGCGAGCTGCCACCAGGCTGCCCGGCCCCATCCTGCGGCTCCGGGTGTGTGGGGAAGCCCCTCAGCCCCCCACAGCCCCTCGGCCTTCCGCTCCCTGGTGTTTTTGGGTGGTGAGGTGGTTTTTGGGGGCTGAGAGAAGCCCTTTGCTCGCCCTGCCCTGGCTGGGGGACGCCGGCAGAGGAGGGCCGGGCGCCTGTCCCAGCCCCGCCGGCGGCCGTGTTTCGCTGGTGGATTTCTCTTCCCTTTCGCTGTGACCTGCGAACGGCGGAGCAGGCGCTCTGCCAATTTTGTGATCTGCTGCCTGCTTCAAAATGGAGGCAGGAAGGTATCCATTTTCATCAAGGAGATGACAGTGCTTCAGTCTTCCTGACCATCTGGAGAGAGGCACCTCCAGCGCAGAAACAAAGCGCGGCGGAATAGAGCGAGCGGATAGGCAGAGGGAATAAATTGCGCTGTAAATAATAAATTACACTTATCAGCCCGGACTGGTTTGGGGGGATTTTTATTTTTTTTTGGTTTGGTTTTGTTTTTAAATGCTGTCTTGGTTGAACTAAACTAAAAGAAGAAATACAACAGATATTTTCTAAAAGGCAAGTTGCAGAAAGCTCTGGTGTATTAGTAAACAAATATAAGCAAATGAGTGTTTTGGCACACATGCTAAGTTTATTGCACAGACAAATGTAAAAAGTCCTAAGAAAGGAGGAGTTTTTCCCCTGATGTGTACACATGCTGTGTTGGTGGTCTTGTGTAGGTCCAGGTTTTTAATAGCCCTTTCAAGCTTCTCTGGAAAGAGCTTGATCCATGGGAATTTAATATCCCAAGATATGTTTGTAATTTTCAGCATTCCTCATAATGCTGTTTTTCTGAATTTCATTTTTCTTTAGTTTAGGAAATGAAGTTTTTGACTTCCTCGCAGTGCTTTCAGTTTTGTTCTTAAGTGGGTAAAGTCCGTACTCTTTCATATGAGAAAATCAGCATTGTTTCAAGTTCTTGTTTATTTTAAGCTCTGTAATGCTCTAGGAAGAACATGTGTACATCTGTTTGTTCATTCTATTTACAGAAATACATAGTTTGACAAATAAATACCTTGCAAATATCCTTGTTTAAAGCTGGAAAATGTCAGGCTGGAGTTTCTTTTGAAGCTTAAAATTTATTTTCCAGTCACACGTATAGTGAGGTTTTTGTGCTCTGAGAGAAGAATTATGTGGTGTTGTGAACGGATTTATACTGAGCAAGGTAAAAACTCAATATTTCTTTCCTGCTTCCTGCTAAAGGCATACTAAATTAGTCTTTTTTCCTTAGGTTTATGCCCCGTCAGCAAGCACTGCCGACTACAATAGGGATTCACCAGGTTATCCATCCTCAAAACCAGCAGCCAGCACTTTTCCTAGCTCCTTCTTCATGCAAGGTAAGGCGCTGCTTTCAAAGGGCAATCTATTTTGCATACGTTTTCTGTGTTTGTATTTTAGTTTATATGTAGTCGAGACACGCTGGAATATCATCTTGTGGTGTGTAACATTACCATTAAAATGAAGACCTGTACGTCTTCGTTTGACCATTATGTCTCTGAACATCTTGTTTTGATCCCGCAGTGAAGCAGCGTAATGAATAACTTGCCAGCCTCTTATCACCTGAGGTTCTTGAAGCGTTTTTTTTTCCCAGCGTGTGTGTGTGTGTGTGCATGGATATTATGCATATGCTAAACGCACACAAATTTGTGCATGTACTTTGTGCGCTGCTGGTTTACGTTAATGAGGAAGATTTTGCCTTGTGTAAAGTATATGGTGCTACAAGAATGTCTGTTTGCCTGCATATGCAATTAGAGCAACCTTTTGAAGGTGCAGCCGTCTCTCGTTTGAGGATGGGTTAATAGTTCTCATGTATTCCCTGCTACCATGTTATATTTCTCAGAACGAGTACATGCAAGTAGAATGAAATTTGGTGTAACGTAGTAAAAAAAACTCTTAGAGTTTGGAAAGATCCACACGCCATTAGGGTACTCATCTTTTGCCACATTTAGGGCAAAACAGCCAGCTTTTAAACCCTTCTACACATACTCTGCTTTAGGCTAAATAAAGGGTAAGTAAATCTGTTTAATTCAGCAGGACTGCTAGGCTAAAGTCTTTGCGGGGCAAGGGATTAGATTTTATTCTATATACGCTTTCCAATTCCCACAATTAGGAAAAAAAACACCACAAAAACCAACCCACTTTTGTGTCCCCACCACCTGAAGGTCACGGGCGCTGCTCAGTGTCCCTGGGGATGGCTCAGCTCCGGGTGACCGGGTCCTCGTCTCGTGTCTCTTCGTTCGAGGATGCTGGTGTCTGGGTTAGGCAGCTGCCACGGGAGGACGAGCTGGCTGCTGGCGGAGGAGCAGCAGCAGGCAGGGACGTGGGCAAGAGTGACCACTGGCCCCTCCTGCCCACTGCTCCTCCGCCAGTGCTGGCGGATCCTCGCGGGAGGGGAGAGGCCATCGCTCAGAGCACTGGCCCTGCTGGTCACCTCCTGGGTGGGGCATCTGCGTCTGGACAAAATACAGGCCACGACTAGAAAGTCAACGCTGCTCTTGGCTTAAAACACAAATATACCACCCCAAGAGCCAACCTGCTGTGAAACTCCCGTGGACTTACAAAGCTGGGGATTAATAGGGTTCTAATGATGCCAAATATTTACCCTTTGTAGCGCTCAGGCCGTTCTGCGGTTTTAAATGTTATCTTCTCACAGATTCGTGTTGAAGCCATCAATCTGAGTTAAATGACTGTTCAAACAGCCATGGGAAGGTGATGCTAGAGGTGCTGCTGCTGCCAGGGTGTTTGAAGTGTATAAATAAGGCAGGGCTGTAGGTGAGACATCATAATTTTTTATTAGACCAACTCCTGTAGTTTGAAAAAACCCACGTGCCTGTCCTTCAGGTCTGCTGATCGTTACAGAAAAGTTACCTTTTCTTTTTTTTTTTTTGTGAACACATTGGCATTCTTCCAGTAGAAAATACATTTCGCTGCGTTATTATGATTCCATTTCAGCATGTCTAGTTAAACGCAAAATACGCAGCCAACTGTTTGACTTGATAAAATCTGGGGAGCCTTTTTTCCACTCCTCAGTGCCTCGGTGGTGAACTGGCCTGAAGGATGAGCACAGGGGCACAAGCTGTGAAATCCCTAAAAGGAGAAACCACACAAGCGGTGCTACTCTCTTTTTAAACAAACAAACAAAAAGCAGCAACGAAACAACTCCCAAAACTTTCTGGATGTGGAAACATTCAAAATTCAGGAATTATCTAATCATTTCCCAAGTTGAGGCATCTCCAGAGCTCATTAGCCCATCCTCGTTCTGTGGGCTTCGGTGTGTGTTGTTTCAATGTTCAGATTTTTGTCTCTGATGAAATTTGTTACAACGGGAGTTTATGTACTTGGGTTTGTGATACCAGAGCAGGAATAAAGCAGCAGGAGCCTTAGAAGCCTGAGCGATGTGACTCTCAGGAAGCATCGCGGGATGACGCGAGCGTTGTTGCTCAGTTCAGCTTCATTTTTTTAAATTAAAGTCCGTGGCTTTATGCCGAAGCGGCGCAGCCCTGTAGCCCCGTTGGGGACAGAGTTTTCCGGGGCCCGGAGCCGTCGGTCCTGCGGGCTCCGGCACCGGCGGCCAGCGGCGTTTCCCTCCTGTGTTACAGATGGCCATCACAGCAGCGACCCGTGGAGCTCCTCCAGCGGGATGAACCAGCCCGGCTATGGGGGCATGTTGGGCAACTCTTCTCACATCCCCCAGTCCAGCAGCTACTGCAGCCTGCACCCACACGACCGCTTGGTAAGGCGCGGGCAGGGGGTGGGGGCACGGCTGGCATCGCGCCGACCCGAGTCGTGCCGCTCAAAGCTCCTCCGAGCGCCGTCGGGCGTTGGCCGGCGCCGCGAAACCGAGGAATCTCAGAAAAAACGTTGCCTTAAGGATTTTATCAGGGTTCTGCTGAGGGAAGGAAAGTTTTTGGAGCGGAAGGGTGGCACGGGCTGGGCGAGGAGGTGGGGTGGCGATTGGGTCCTGCGGCGGCTTTGCCCTCTGTGCGCTGCCGGGTCCGCTGCAGGTCACCACCTCTGTGCAGAACCTCTCTTGGTGCAACTGGGAAGTGAAAAAAGGGGAAAAAAAAACCCCTGTCAGGCAGGCTGTGCCTTCAGCCGACAGTGCGAGGAGAGGGTTGAGCCCGCGTTTGCGCCCTCTGCTCGCCTTCGCGGCCGCCAGCCTGCCGATGAGCTGCGCGCGCCTCTGCTTTTGGTGTTCATTTATGGCATTCAGTGTCCTTTGCTGCTCGGAGTTTCTAGATAACTATCTAGCATCAATTTTCTGCTTTAAAAAAGGGAGGTATTTTTATTTTCTCCGGTACATCCTGATCCGTAGCAGGAGGAAGTTGCTGGGACTGATTCCATCCATTGTATTGGAAGAGAATAAAATTGGAATTAAATCTGATCTGAGTACAGCTTAGGGGATATTCTCCTAATATCATCGCTGAATTGATTATGTAGAAATAACACTGGCTTCCATCAATTCCATTTTTGGTTTTGTTTTGGTTTTCAGTAAGGTGTAAAGAACAGACAGCTAAAGTGAAGTCATTTTTCTCCAAATGGGTGAAACATTCCAAGTAATGTTTTTTTATTTTGTGCCTATACTTTTCATTCGTGAAGACCATTAACAAGGAAGAGTAATGAGGAGCACTGGTTTTAAGGGAGGAAAGAGTCCGTTGCTGTAAACTCTCACAGAACCATCTTTTGGGGAATCAGAAGAATTAAAGTCACTCTTGCAAACTGGAAAGTAATTTGCAAAACAAATCTTTAAAGTCTCACAGTTAACGAGGTTTAGCACACTGCTGTGTAAAATTAATAGGAAGTCAAAAGCAAAAGAAATTGCCTCAAAAACTGCTTAATCATGTCCTTATATAAGGCATAATTAAGGCACTAAGCAAACTTAACGTTGCTGTGAAGTGACAAGCCTATATAATAAAAATTGAGCATAACTTTTAAAACCCAATTTAATCTAATTTGTTATCTACACTGGTGCTCATTCATCAGAGTTAGGTGGCTTTTCACGGTATCAGCTCAGGGTAGAGGTAAGAGAGCCGAGTGCCTTGCTGGGGCCACTCTACAAGCATTTTTGCATTTCAGCTTAACCTTGATTCTGTAGTTCTTGGGTTTGTAACATGTAAGAGGTTTTTATGAAGAGCTAAAATATTTCTGCGATGTAAAATGGGTAGGGACGTTGCACCTAAACTCCCCAAAATGTTTTCCTATGTAGATGTAATTATATTTACCCTAAATTTCAGAGATAGTGAGGACCACTGATAAATTTCAGTGATAGTGAGGACCTACAGTCCAAGTTGTAGGTGCTCATATTAATCATTTATTACACATGTCTGGACTGGCAGAGCCTTCTGCGGTTTTGGTAACGCTGGGACAGAAGGGAGAGGGGGATGCTTTAAATAGTCTCTGCATAATTTCTGCTGGAGCATCAGCGAGAGGTCAGCAGTTTGTGGTCAGCTTGTCGAGGAAAGTTTGAGTGATTTCAGTTCGGTTCCCTGCAAATGTCCTTAACTTCTCAGTGACCTGTAGAGAAAATGAATATAGCAAAAGAAAGGAAGAAAAGCTCTTTATTATTTTCACTTTCTCAGGCATATCAGTGATTTTCTAAATTGATGCATTGAGCACAGAGAACAGTTCTCTGCTCTGCTATTCACATCCCATGGTTTTCCTAAAATATTTGGCAGTTGTGGCTGGATGTCTCCCCCCGAGAAATGAGAAAATCCCAAGCCAGATACGTGGCGTGGAACAGCCGTTGAGCCTGGGAGATGGAGACCCTGGTGTTGGGACCGTTGACCTCCGCAATGGCTGGCTGCTCGTTTCTCCGTCACACGAGACATTCTGCTCGGCCAGGCCTTTTTGGCCAGTTGGGTTTGGGGCTGAAGTCCTGGAATGGCTTAAAATGAATCAAAGCCTGAAAACGTTACTCAGACCTCAGTTAGAGCTGATGGTCGTTTTTCCATGGATAAGAAAACCAGGTTTGGGCTGTGTTGTTTACATTCTTTGAGATAACTTTACAGTACTTGGCACTTAATTACAAGAAATCCTGTAAAAGTAGTTAAGTAGTACAGCTGAAGGGAAGGATGTTCTCCAGCCAGCTTACTCTGAACCACCAAAGGAGGCAGAGGGCACGGAGATGATCTTGGTCTTACTTAATGCCTTGATCCTGGGCCAGGTACCACCACGTGTCTCCAGGTACTTGTGTTTCTCAGGAGGCTTTGTGTGAGAGTCTCCAAAACCTAGAGGTCTTCTGCAGGATCTCATCTCTGCTGCGATGGAGGTGAAAGCTGGGCCTGTTCTAGGACCTGTCTGCACACAGGGTCTTAGACTGATGGAGGAAAGACTATTCTAGAGTGACAAACAGCACTAATGTAAGCCAGGTTTAAAGGAACGCAGATTCAGCAAAACGCTTGACCGCAGCAGCGTTGTGTCAGAGTAAGGCAGGTCTGGTTGAGCCAGCGGTGTAGCTACCCCAGCCGTCTGCATGCCGCCCAGCCGCTTGGCCCAGGCTCGCTGGGAGGACTGGGACGTCTGTCTCCCCGAGGGGCTGCGGTGGGAGGGAGCAGGGCTCCCGGCGGTGCTGCCCTGCGGTGCTGGTGGGTGTCCTTAAGGCGCCTTTTGTAATACCAACCTGGCGCCTTTTGTAGTCAGGTCTTGGTTTTAATGTCATGGGGTTCCTAGCACTTCCTTTGGAAGGCTTCTCCTCCAGCCAGGAGCTGTCCCTGTCAAAAAAGTTCGCTTCATTTATCACCCAACCTTCTATAATTCCTTCTCATTACATCTCTATGGTACCATCACCAATGACGACCCATCCACTGTGGATATTTATCCACATCAGGTGGGTGTATGCTGCGTCTCCTCCAGAAAATGTTGAGTTAGGGTAGAAAAATACACTCCCCATGTAGCCTTAGGGCAGCATTCTGCTTTTCTCAGTGGGGTGAAGTACGACAGCGCTCGGGACTGGGGCAGTGTGAACAGCCTGCTGCTTTCCGTGGTCTGGATACTTACAATATTTCCTTTTTTTTAATCCTTTTTTGCCGCAGAGCTACCCATCACACTCCTCAGCAGACATCAATTCCAGTCTTCCTCCGATGTCCACCTTCCACCGCAGTGGCACAAATCATTACAGCGCGTCCTCTTGCACACCCCCTGCCAACGGGACGGACAGTATCATGGGTGAGTCGGGGTTGGGTGCCGCGCCCGCCGCTCCGAGGCTCTCCCTTGCCCCCCTGCCTCCCCTCCCGTCTGCTTCAGCGCACCGCGCTCGTGCCCAAGAGCTGAAATGTGATGGCATATCCCAGTGTGCAGGACTAGCTTCTTAGTTCAGTAGGTGCAGAGAGGCAGCAAGGATTTTGTGGAAATGAGTACGTCATAGTTGGCCTTCACCTCCTTTGCTCGTGCATTTTCCTTCTTTTTTGTGAATTAAACACAATTACAGCAGAGCGCTTTGCTTCAGAGTTTGTGCGGAAGACGTGGCACCAGCTGAGTGCCCGATGCCACTGGTTTTGAAGTTTGATTTTGTGGTTTTTGGTGATTGAATCTCTTGGTGATGCTCCTCTATCGCGACGTTCATCCCCTTCAGTTCATCGCCGGGTTCCCACGTGGTGTGGGGGACACAGCGATGGCGCCGTAAGGGAGAGAGCTGCCTCTGACCCTGCCGCCAGTGACGCCGAAAATTAAGAGCATACCTCTGTCTACTTAAATATTTGGCAAATACCGGTTCATCCTTAAATACAGGAAATAAAAAAATATTGCTTTGCCTGTATCTCAAAGAGCAAATAACGCTAATTAAATAATTGGTAAATAGGGAACACATCGCTGGACACATGTTTCACATTACACACATGATTCTGTATTGAATGACTGCGAGCAGGACTAATGCAGTAAGAATGGAGGGTGGGTTCAAACATTAACACATGGGCATCATATTTTTCAGGGTCTCTGAACAAAGAAGAAACTAAATACAGTCTCTTCTTAATTTGTCACTGTCTGAGAAAAACGGATCCCATTTCAGGGTAGCATTTCTGTGCTCAGCCTCGCCATTCCGTGGAGAGTTCTTCCTTTACGACGTATTGCTGCTTCTGTGCGCGTGACATAGGCAAATCACTCTCTTTTTCCCTCAAAAGAAGTCTAATGGAGTCCCAGTTTAATTCAGCCATTTTTACGCCAGTTATGCAGCAGCCTTACAGATAACAGTTAGGGATGCGAGATCTTGTGGAGGGATGTAAACAGGTGGGAGTCTCCTGCCCCTGTGCCTCCGGGAGCCACCCAGAAAAGTGCCTGAATTTCCCATGTAAAAAAACGCACCCAGCTTTTCATCTGGCTTCATCTCCTGAAAACCCCAGTGTGTGACTCAGAAGAGCAACAATACAAACACGCAGATATTTTTTTTTTTTTAGCGGCTGTAAATATTCAACAAGTAGTTGGGCTGTGTCTGAGCTGAGGGCTGCAAAAGTATTTCTTGGGTCTCGATGCGAGTCCTATTCTCCTCCTAAACCAGTGAACCTCCCCTGAAGTCTGGGCACACTCTGTCTTTGCCCTGATTTTCCCGAGCAGGCCCAGCCGGGAGCCGCTGTGCCTCCATCCCGGTGACCGGGGAGCGCGTCGGCCCGTCCTGGCATGGGGACCCCGAGCACAGCGAGCAGGGCTGGGGCAGGGGAGCCCCGACACTCGGGCAGCAGGGAGAAAATCCTTCCAAGGGACTGCAGGACGGCATCGGCGGTGGTTAATTTTACACTGAGGGTTGGCTTTGTATTTCCAGAGTGCGATGTTGAAGCGACCGGTTACTGAGCTAGAGCAGACGCTGTACGAGCCGATCGTACCCGTCTGATGCCTGGATTAATCCCACTTGCTGCTTTCGCTTCTAATGACGTGTTGTTTGTATGACATTATGCACTGTGACATGCAGCTTTTCCAGGAGAAACATCATGTGCATTTCCCCTTGAGGCACTGGTTTCACAGTAATTTTATTACCAGAGCAGTCACATAATACTGCACTGTATATTTTACAAGAATGTTAAGCTTCCAGTTACAGGAGGGTGGTGAACTGTCGCACAGTATAAGAAGAATATGACTTTTATCCAGCAATGTCACTTCCTCATAATTTGGGAAGATCATCAGCTGTGAATACCGAGATGGTGCAAGTTTTTCCACTCTTCTTAACATAGAAACATCACTTCCAGTCTGCTGTTTCAGAAAGCCTTATTCCATCAGAACAGCGTGAGTTTGTACTAGAATTTAAACTATAAAAAGTCCGGCTGGAATTCTCTAATAGAAGGCTCCAGCCTATCAGTTACACGAGATGCTTTGCTAGATAGAATTCTACTCGCTGAGATACTGATTCCTGGAAATTTATTCAATAATCAGAGATTTACAATCAGAATCCCAGCAGAAGGATGTGAAAAGGCTGTACTTCGTCATTCTGTCCCTTTGCTTTCCAGCGCGGAATTGTTCTTCGCAGAAACATGCTGAGAAAGTTTTAGGAGATTAACTGTAACAATAAACACGCTCTTCAACAAGAGTTAGAATCAATCCATCAAGAGGTTGCAGTCTTTCACGAGGCCTTCAGTACATTAATAGTCCTGCGAGTGGGGGAACAGCTCACAAGGAAAAGCCACAGCTTTGGCGGCGCGTTTTCAAGTCCTGTTTTCCAATCCTGTGCCCAAGTTCTCTTTGTCTTCTGCATCACGCCAGAATCTGCTGATGTTTTGTGTCGGCGGAGACCTGCCTTCTCTAGCGGGGACACCAGCGTTTGGCTCACGTGTAGTCTCTAGTAACAAGCATCTTTAGGCCACTTGGAGGAAATAAAGACCAGCACAAGTAGATAAGAAATGCTTGTTGCTTCAGATGGGTGGTCTAAGTTAGATAACTTAGCCCTCAGCGTGATCCTGGGCCTTCCCTGCAGCTCCTGCAGCCAGGACCGTCACGTTGGGGTGGTTGGAGGGGACATCCCTGCCCGGCTCTTCAGGCACCTCTTTCTGGAGCTGTGGTCCGTGCAGTCACCTAATCCCCTCTGAACCTGCTGAAGCTGCCTGCTTGCCCAGCTTCCCCCAGCTGCACTCTCTGCAGGGATGGACTTCACCTATTTTAATTTCTTTTCCTGGAAGTTTCATCAAATGTTCCCTTGCTCTTGCCTCAAACCATTGTCCATCATCAGTTAATGAATTAAAACCTTCCTTGGAGTCTGGATTTGGCTGCTTCGGTCAGTTAAAGCCCAGTGTAGAAACGTCTTGGATAAACTGTGCCCTTCCAGTTTTGGGGGAGTTCCCTAGTGTTCCTCGTGTTAAATTGTTCCATGTTTTGCTTAAGAACTTGAAAACATCTGTCCTTGTTCAGAGCAAAAGCTCATCTATGCAACGGTCCTGCCTCCAGCAAAAACTCTTACGGATTTCCTGGGAGGAATATCAAAACAAAGCAAACATATATGATATTCTCCCAGTTGTTCCAGCGCTCAGTATTTAGGAAGCTCGAGTTCATTCTTCTCCATGAAGTGACCCGGCCTTCCCTAGAGGCTCGGCCTGGCACGGTGATGTTACGCACTTGTGGAACAGTGCTCCTCCTCCTTCAGTCTGACTCTGCTCCCTCAGGGCCCGATGTGGTTCTTCCCCCTCGTGTTGCCCTCAGCAGGAGATGACAGCCTTTCTGCCCTGTTGTTTGGCTTCATGTATCATATCACAGAATCATCTGGGTTGGAAAAGCCCTTGAAGATCCTCCAGTCCAACCATGAACCTCACACTGACCGTTCTCAACTCCACCACATCCCTCAGCGCTGGGTCAACCCGACTCTTCGACCCCTCCAGGGATGGGGACTCCCCCCCTGCCCTGGGCAGCCCATTCCAACGCCCAACAACCCCTTCTGCAAAGAAATCCTTCCTAAGAGCCAGTCTGACCCTGCCCTGGCGCAGCTTGAGGCCATTCCCTCTTGGCCTGGCGCTGGTTCCTTGGGTCAAGAGACTCATCCCCCCTCTCTGCACCCTCCTTTCAGGGAGTTGGAGAGGGCCATGAGGTCTCCCCTCAGCCTTCTCTTCTCCACACTAAACCCCCCCAGTTCCCTCAGCCGCTCCCCATCACACCTGTGCTCCAGACCCTGCACCAGCCCCGTTGCCCTTCTCTGGACACGCTCGAGTCATTCAATGGCCTTTTTGGAGTGAGGGGCCCAAAACTGAACCCACTCATCGAGGGGCGGCCTCACCAGTGCCGAGTCCAGGGGTAAGATCCTTTCCCTGTCCCTGCTGGCCACGCTATTGCTGATACAAGCCAGGATACCATTGGCCTTCTTGGCCACCTGGGCACACTGCTGGCTCATGTTTAGCCAGCTAGCAATCAACCCCCCCAGGTCCCTCTCTGACTGGCTTGTATCATACCCCACTGTCATGGTCCCTTTTCCAAGCTGGAGAATCCACGTTTATTGAGTTCATCCTCTAAGGGAACCACCCTCTACTTTTTCTGACTCTACTTCTTCTGCTCTCTAGACCTTGATGCTCTTTCTTGATGGACTTACCAGATCTTTGCTCCGTATCCAAAATACCAGTGTGTTGTGAATTCATAGAGGGACATAACAGGCTTCAGGGTTGTCTCTGCTCTTGGCCTAGTCGTTGCTCGTCGTTGGGGGCGGTGAGGGGCTGGTTCATCAGCTCAGATTGGCACTAATGACTCGCTGTAGCTCTAGGTGTTCTCCTCTTTCTGGACTGTGTATTAGGTAACCGAGAGCCCGTTTGTGTGCATTTATGGCATAAGGCTTTTTTCCCCCCGTGTTCGTTGCCTGGTGGGTTTTGTGTATGTACAGCATTTACTACCCAGCAAGCTGGTGTTGCAAGAGCTGCTCTTTACACATAACATCATATTCTATTATCCTGAATCAGGATCTTGCCAAACATCACAACTTCAGCGTATGCCACATCTTTTTCCAGGCCATGTATGAGTATGTTGAACAGTACAGATCAGCACAACTGGGAATTTTCTGGGACTACGCCTCCCTTATAAAGCTAACTATTAATTCCTGCTCTCGTAGTCTCCCTCTTAATCATTTCTTAATCTGCAAGAACATCCTGGCTTCCCTGTTATCTGAAGACAGTTTCGTTTCTTTAAGAGCCTTTGTTGAAGCTGAGCGTAGAAATCCGTTTTATTTACTGGATCTTCCACATCAATGCGCTCCTCATGTTTTTGAAAGAATTTAGATTTGCAAGACACGACTTCCCTCCGCAAAAGAGCGGCGTTGGTTGTGTGATACGGTGTATTTATCCACACGGATATTGCTCCTCTGTATCTTCCCTAGTAGAGAAGTCAGATTTAAAATCTGGTAGCCCTTTGAATTCACAGAACTTTGTTTTCAATATTAGTTTTTAATATTTTCTACCTTCTTGACGTCAGCACTAGGTTGGCCTAAGCAGTTGGTTTTACGTTGCAGTTAGAAGTTAGACAATTTTGTTAGCTCTTAGAAACGTCATTTGGCTGTTCTTTATTTTTCTTTTTATCAATTTATTTTAAAGCCTTTACATTGACACATCAGTTGGAGCCAATTTTTCTGACTAATCCTTTGTAAAATATCATCTGTCCCGTGGCAAGGCAGATGAAAATAATCTGTTTAGCATTTCTTCTATTACCCTTCTTTTCCCTGCATTCTGTTGCATCTTGGTTGTTTGCAGGTCCCACCAACTCTCCATCATTGTCCTTATTTCTGATGGGCTTGAAAAAGCTTTTAGTGCTAACTTTGAAGCCGTTAAAAATTGCTTTTTCAAAGTATTTTTTTTTGGTCTTGTATGTAACTTGCATTAAATATTTGCCTAAGATCCTCTGTCTTGCTCTACCCTTACATCTTAGGGTTTTCTTCCGAAAGCTGAAGTGGAGGAGCTCCTGTTAGATGTGCTGAAAGCCTTTTATTTAAATAGGATCGATACCTGTTCTGCTTTCTACATTTTTTTGAAAAACCACCTGAGGTTTGGTTTTACCCAGGGGTGACGGAGTATTTAAATAGTGTGTCGTAGGAGCTGGTGGTGAAGGGATGGACCAACAACTGTGTGATATTAATAGTTACAGTTGATTATCTTCCACAGCCGTTCCCTGTGTGAAGCAGCACTGCACGTTACCGTTCTCTGTAGTGATAACCTGGATTATCTTTTCCTACGTTTGAGGTCTGGTTCTTATTTCTGTAACGCCCAGTCCTGGGATGATGTTAATTTTGTCACAATGCTCCCGAAATCATCGGGCACTTGCAGCAGACGGTCCTTGCTGTGTTTCTCCTCGAGACTCTTATTTTTCCATTCTTCCTTCAGTACAGGTTTTCTTTAGTCACCTGCAGATCTCAGTCCTGTCCCTTACATTACCAAAATGACAGCTAAAGCAAATCTTAGCTCACATGTAAAACAGTGATGTAAGAAAGAAAAGCATACATTGAAAAACGTAGCTGTATTTAAGCAAACCCAGGTATTTTTGGGACATGCACGCTTTCAGGAGATCTCTGTCTACTTACGCTTATCCTGGTCTTCCACGCGGAAGGTCCCGTAGTTGCCTCCCTTTGCCCATTTTCTCTGCTGTCCCTGAGAACCCAAAGCCAAGATGCTGGTGGGCAGCTGGGAAGGAGCCTCCACCCCTCCCTCCTCCGCCTTCCCTCGGGGTTTTGCAGGCCCGAGCTGGGGTTGCCTCTGGGGCTGGTGTTCAGTAGCCACCGATGGACATTCTTCTCCACTAATTTGCCCAGTTCTTTTTAAATCTATTTATACGTTTGGTCTTTGCATACCTTAGTGCAGCAGTTTTCCCCATCTCCTTGGATGCTACTAAAAAAAAAACCCACGTTATTTTTGTTTGTTTTAATGGGTGGCTTTCAGTTTTTATACAACGAGAGCAACAAATAATGCCGTGAGCTTGCCTTCCCTGTGTTACAAACCCCTACTCTACTGCTTTTCAAGCATCCCTTTCCCACTGAAGCTCCTTCTTCTGCGCAAAAGGGGACTTTGCACGCTGCTGCCCATCCCTGAGGCTCTCCCTCTATGTTTTCCAGGTCTACCGCATTAATTTGTCTTCAAAGTCTTACAGGAAAAGTTTAATATTCAATATATCTGAAGAATTCCTTTGTTCTTAGCAGTAACTAATAGAAGACATGGCCCAGCTCAGTGCTGTCAGGTTTCTGAGAGCACGTGGAGCAGGACTGTGGTCCCTGCCTTTGCTTCTCCCACAGGACCAGTGTAGCTCATCTCATTAGGAGAAACCAGCCTTCAGACAGACAAATGGAGGACTTAATTTTAGAATAATGCAGTTAGAGTCACTTAAAAGAAGGAAAAAAACAATGCATGATTTACATTTAGATTCGCAGTTCACTTTAGAGCAAAGTAACTGAATTTCTGGACATCTGCCTGGTATTATTCAAGGCTCAAACCTTTAGATTGTGATTTACAAGGTTAAATTACCCTGAAAAGTTGTATCTCGAGCTGACACCGCCTGTTCTATCTGTCTTCACGTTTCTTTATTTATCTTTCTTTGTACATCTTGATGCCCAATTTCAAACTGAGCTGAGATCACAAATAAGCTGTCATTGGCAGATGAGCACATTTTCAAATATGCAATAATAAAGGAAAAGTTTAACTAAGAAAAAGAGTCAGCAAAGGCGTAGTTGCAAATGGCACCGTACGAGTTTGACAGCGTCGGGGACACGCGTAGACCTTGAGGCCTTCCCAGGGGAAGATGCTGTAGGAGAGACGCTGAGATGTCCAGGTTACACAGTCAGGTTAAACGTCAAGGTGTAAAAATTTGGTAACACGCACGTTGTACGTGAGAAATAGAAGGAAAACACTGTTCTGTGCCATTCCTTAAGGTTTCTTAAGCAGACCCTGCTGAAGGGAAACGTTGGGTTTAGGCGGGATCAGTCCCTGGTGGCTCTGAGGGCAGAGATGCTGCTGAGCCAGGGAGGCTGGGATGGAGGAGACAAGGGATGGAGGCTTGGAAAAGCTGCATGGAGGGGGTAAAGGCTTTCAGGGAGGGGAGACTGGAGGAGGTGGAGCAGAAAGGGTGCGCTGAAGGGGAACGGCAGGACATCCCCTGGCCCACAGGTTTCCCAGCTGCTGCCGCGGAGCTGCAGCGTCCGCAGGCAGATGGGCTCCTCTGCTTTGGGCGCTGCGTTCAGTGATTAGTGCCTGTACTGAGACCCACAGCCAAAATCGGCGAGCTGTCCAAAGGATCCACTGTTTAACTCAACATTTAACTGAATAACACTGCGGGGAGACTAACGGGAGGCTTTTTAATATTATTTTTTAATGACCAGCAAGTGCCTGTGCTTGCACTTGCTGGTACAGACGTGGGCTGCGTTTGCTCCTGAGGTCCTCTGGGCACAGGATCCAGTGGCCTCGTGGTGCAGAACCTGCTGGGGAATTGGGGGGGACACGGGGGGGCTGAAGCCCTTCAAACCCCGCGGCATACGGGATCCTCTCCTGCCTCAGCTCTCACATTCCTGACACTGCTCCAGCCTTTTGAGGGGTGGTTCCTGACTGGGTGGTTTCTCACGTTCTGGCCACCTCACTTGGGGGCCTCAGGGGTGAAAGCAGAAGTGTTGGTCATGGGCAGCTGCGCTTTTACTTTATAAATGGTCATGCAGATGCTGAAACTTGTGGGATGTTTGCCCTAATTTTTCTTCCCTTCGATTTCTCCTGTAACGGAGTTTTCCATCCTGTCACCTGAGCGTGAGAAACTGGTGGCCTGCTACACCAGGACTTGTCTTGCCCTAAGTTTCTGATGTAAAAGGTGCAATCCCATCACCTGAGAGACGGTGAAAAATCATTTCATTAAACGCTCAATGAACGTTCAAGCGAAGTCAGAAGGAACACTTGGGAAAAGTCCATACGAAATTCATGAAAGTCTTCAAACCGCGTGGTGAAAAGTAGACAAAGGACCAGGGTCACAGGGTGAATGAGGAGACAACAAAATACCGAGTAGCTGCTTATTAATTGTCCTTCCCTGGCAACGAGGCCGGCTCGGGCTGCGGGGGAGCGTGGCAAAAGCTGCAATTAGTGACTGGTCCCAGTGTGGGCGCAGAGAGAGGAACTGGGCCACACTGGCAGGCTGGGCTCCGGCCTTCCCAGCTCCAGGGCGTTTGTCTTTGCCACCTTTATAATGTTCCTCTGCAGTCGTTTGGGATGTTTTATATGTGAAATATTGCCCTTATATATTAGTGCCATAGAGTTTTTGAAGAGGAAAACCCTTGTTAGAGTAGATTGGTGCATCCTAGAGCAGAAACTCAGCGCCCTGGGACGGGGCAGGGGAGGCAGGAGCCCTTCCCCACCCCCAGGCTTACCTAGCTGTGTGCTTGCTTATTTTCCACACCTTTGAGTATCTTCTGCTATCAGAAGCCTTTTGTTCAGAAAAAGTAAAGTGATATGGCCAAATACTACCAAATACGCCATATATTTTTTTAAAAAACAGCATGTCAAGTTTATATTTTATCTGCAAAAATGGAGCGTGAATGTGTTTGATATCTACCTCAACAAACAAATTAATGGTAATTAAAGATTAATTTTATGTAATTAGCATTAGAATGCAATTAAATTATGAGTAAGTGGACCAGGAATAGAAGTCTGTGATGTCTTGCTGTCTGTTTTTACATCGAGTCTTTTGTTTTTCAGCAAACAGAGGAAGTGGGGCAGCAGGCAGCTCGCAGACTGGTGATGCGCTGGGGAAAGCACTTGCCTCTGTAAGGAAATATTTACTTTGGAATACACGTTTACCGTTTTCAAAGTGTGAACTTTAATCAGAATTGGACGCCTGGAGTTTACGAAGATGAACAGCAAACGGGAGAGATCTGGTCTCAGAGGTCACCCGCGTGGAGTTACTGCCAACCGAAATATTGAACAATCAGTGCAAAATGGTGTTTAAAAAGTTTTAGATTTAATTTTACGGTAGAATAGAAACGGCGAGAGGGGAGGCCTTGGCCTGGTCACGCTGACTGGGTGCCGAGGAGCTGTGTCTGTTAGTCTATCCCACACTAGGGCGAGGGAGGTCTGAACAGAACCCAGCGGCAGGATGACTTCTGCGCTACCGAGCCATCCGCAAACAGGACTCCTTTTGAATTTGCCTTTAGATTTTCTATTTTTCGTGGCAGTTTCCACCTATTCAGTTCCTGTGGTTGCTGTTAAAGTCAGCGGTGGCCCCTCTTACCTGGGTGGCTGGGGGACGGCAGTTTTCCGGCTCGAACAGGGAGGAAACCCTGCCGTGCCCCAGCCACCGCTGCGGTACCGGTTGGCACGGGCTGACTTTTAATAAGGACCACTATAGTTATTTTCTGGGCAGAGTGGGTTCCATTGAGTTCTCATGAGAGTTAATATTTTTTTTTGCATATTCTTCGATGCTTCATTGAAAAAAAAAGACGAAAATGTCAAGACTCTAGTTTGCCTGAACCGAACTGATACAGTACAGAATCCACTTTGAAGTGGTGCCCTGACAAATGGCACGGGCGGTGAGCGGGGACGCCGCGGGGCGGTGGCACCCTCGCCCGGGCACGGGGCACGCGGGGCCTTTCTCGCTGGAGCAGCGGACGAGTAGTTGGGAGTTTGCTGCTGCGGCTTAACCCCGCTGTGCCAGGGTTTAACGTGCTCCGCTCCCTTTGCTTTATTTTGGCCGTTAAGGGATTTCAGCAGAACGAAAAAAAGCAATTTTCAGGCGTGTTTTAAGGCCTTGTTCAATGACGTTCATTCGTAAAGTAGTTTATGCAATGAAAATGTGTATATCTACCGTAGCAGGTCTGTGTGACAATCAGAAACCATCGCTGAATTGGCTAGTGTCTGTTCCCATCAAAAGGGGTCTGTTGTCTAGCTTCCTGCATCTAATATGTCTTTATAAAAATATTAATATTTGAATAAGAGGCTTTTTAACCTGTCCTGCTTTCATTTAAATGAACTGAATGCATAAGAATTCCATATTTCTTTCTGCATCAGTTTGTGATGGCTTTAGATTAATTCTGTATCATCTTTTAAAGATCTATTCTCCAGATCACACCAACAACAGCTTTTCATCAAATCCTTCAACTCCTGTTGGTTCTCCCCCTTCTCTCTCAGGTATTGTTGTTACAATTCTATTTTACTGAACTTTTCAACGTATTTTTGGTAGGAGGTGCCTGAATGAGCTCCCGCGGTGCTGGGTGTGAGATGCGCATCCAGCGTTGGCCGCGTTGCCGCGCGAGCGCGCGCAGGAGGCCGCTGGTCCCGCGGAGATGAGCAGAGAGGGGTCCTACACGCTGGATTGCCAGGGCAGAGAGAAGGTCGTTGCAGCTCTCAGGCAGATGTATTTACAGAAAAGCAGTTTTATTGCATCCTTATTGCGGCTTCCTTGCAGTGTCCTCGGGCTCTTGCGGCAGATGGTTTCTGCCCTGGGCACAGCGTGGCCCTGTGCAGGGACACCCCGGCCCTCGCGGCGGCCTCGCTCCAGGGCGGCCGTGCCAGGTACATCTTGACCGTTCCCCCCCGCAACATCCCCTCCCGGGGATGAAGCAAACGCCTGTTTGATCCCTAAAATGTGTCTCTGGACAAACCGAGCCCCTGTGAATCCGCTTGATTCATTTTACGCTTTGTTCACAAGAATGGCCCATTTTAACTAAACCCACTTTACTAATAAAAGTAACTGAAAAGATCGAGAGGCCCAGGGTAGTTCTCATGAGCATCAGGTGTTTTAAACATTTACCTGAATATAATTCAGATTTCTTAAACCTTGAGGCTTTTCAGCTAGAGCGTTAGGCTTCTCCTCGCCCGCAAGGCCATGCTGACGCCTTGCAGAAGGCCTCTTGGCTTTCCATCCCCTCTTTGAGATGAGGTCTGTGTCACAAGCGACCAAAGGCCCTGCTCTCCTCTTCTGTCTGCGTGAGCCCCGTTAAACCTCCCCGGGAGCCCTAAAAAACGGCCAAGGCTGCCGTGTTTCCGTAGGGCAGCGCTGGCGAGAGGGCTTGAGCCATCCCTCCTTCGCCATGGGGCATGAGCAGCAGGGTGGAGGTAGAGGGAGCTCCTGGACTCCTCGTCCTTTGAAGTGATGCCCCAGCCTCCACAAGGCACAGACCTAGGAGCAGTTCTACGGTGCTGAGACCCTTTCGGAAGGAGGGACGGAGGGAAGCTTGTGCAGGGCGAGGTCCAGGAGGACACCGCTTGCACCTCTGTCACACCCAGAGTATGTAATGTTGGGGTGAAATCCAGTCAACCAATGTCCCCATAAAGCCACCCCTAGCTGGGGACAGAGGGACCGCCTGGCCTCTTATAGCCTGGGGGGGTCCCACACCTCAGAAAATGACAATTTGCCCTTATTTTGCCTGGAATCACCCCCGAGGTGTAGCACCCCCAGCACTGGGGCTGCGTTTCTCCTAGCGAGGTGCTGCCCTCCTTCCCGATGGAAGGGGCCGAGCCACAGAGAAAATCCCGTGCTAATTTGGGCTGCGTTGCTTTCTGCAGGCTCTACTGGGTAAATAGGGAGAACTGAGTGTCAAAAAAAATAAAAATACGGAGTATAAGTGCATTTAAATAAGAGCTGAAAGTGTTTAGCATGCAAGACACTTTCCCTCAAGGATATCAAGGGCTAGTTAAAAATTATTTTGAAAGTAAAGATTGCTGCTCATTGCTCCGTTCAGTGCTGTAGCAAAACCTCAACTAAAAGCTCCACGGGGACCAGAAAAGGGAAGATTTAAGTTTTAATTAGAACTGACATAATTTTGACTTCTATGAGAAAAAAAATTACACTGCGAGAGCCTAAAAAAAAATTGCCATGAGTTCCACCCTGGCCTATCTCAGTTCAAGGAAATGCCACTCAATGTAGACGTTAAGATTAAAATCCTAATATTTCCATCTCAAATTCTTAACCCTGTTTTATGAGATCATTCAGAAGATCACTTGTTCAAAAGAACATTATAAATTGTCTAAGCGTTGTGCTAAATATATAAAAGCTGTTGGGAAAATACTCGAAAAAAAAACCTTCTTTTCCCCATGTTTGCCTCTTTCGCAAGGGCAATTTTTTCCTTAGAAAACGCTGCTGGGTACCAGGAGCACTTTTCTTCCCGCAGCAGCAGGAACAGATTTAGAGCAGCGGATCCAAACCAGAAGGTTTTCGGTCAGACCTTTGGTGGTCTCACCGGGCCAAACCAAATAATCTGCCCAAAGAGAGCGCAAACCTTATCGACGTCTCCGTGAATGTTGTGTGCAGTGCTTTTTACTGACTGCTTTTTTTAAAGATTCTGTAAATTTGACGGTGGGGTGACGGAATCGGTGGCACTGAGGATGTCTCGAAGCAAGGCTAGGAGAATGGGCTAGTCTGTGCCGGGCTGGCGCAGGGGTCCGGCCACCCGCAGCCCCCCGCGGCACCGCTGCTTCTCCTTCCACCACCGAGACGTTTCCTTCTCCCGGAGCCTCTCGCAGCTCCAGCTGCCGAATGAATGCAGCCCTCTATGCGGAGGAGCAGCCTGGGGGAACTTTGTGGCCTGCATCTACGTGCTTTGCTACAAAATACCTTTTTTTTTTTCTTTTTTTTTTTTTCATCCGTGTGTATTTTGGAAGTTCTCCATATGTCTGCTCTATAGTCTATCTGGAATACGGCATTTACATGTCTACAAAACTGTCCAAAAAGTTTGAAAGACATTTTTGTTTGCATAGTTCTAATGGTAATTCCAATTTTACTATTAGCAGGCACAGCTGTTTGGTCTAGAAATGGAGGTCAAGCGTCATCATCTCCCAATTATGAAGGTCCCTTACACTCTTTGGTATGTTTTGATTAGTGACCTCCTCTGCCTCAGTATTTTACTTGCTGTTCTTTCCATTTCTCATCCATTCTTCTCACACAGGTTTTCATTTCGTTAGTGACCGCTATGCCCTCGGACTTGATTTTACCACCTCTAAATTCGTATCATGGGTGCCCCGTGCTTTAGATTACGTGATGCGGTTTGAGATGCTGCTGGCCAGGGTCTCCTGTTCGACAGGGGATGCAGTCTTGAAACCGACTGAAAAGGGGACAAGGACCACAAAAAAGAGGGGGAGGAGGGTGAACAGGCAGGCGGAATAGATCGAAGAGAAGATGGGAGTAGAAAGCTGAGGCGTTGTCACGCAGGACGGCGCGTGGGCTTAGCCCCTCAGAGCTGGGGAGCGCGGGAGAGAACGCGGCCAATGCAGCGGGGATGGTCAGGAGTCCTCTCCCTGGGAAAGGCCGGCGGGCTGAGCTTGCCAGGCTGAGCTGGGCCTAAACGCTTACGTGGCAGAGAGGGTTAAAGGGATGGCAGTAAGATTTGTTACCTTTCCTAATGGAAGGATTAAGAGTTGGAGTTGGTCAAAAGCATAGTAGGACGAAGAGCTGTAGAGGGTCCTGTGTCCTCTGTCTTGCTCTTCTTGATTGTTGGTCTCGGTGGGAAGTCGAGAGGGTTTCACTAACAGCTGTGAAAAGCCTGACATGTTGTCGGGTGTAAAATAAACAGCACTAGAGCTTAAAAGCTTCCTTAAAAAAAAGCGATTGGATAATTCCCGAGAGCACCGTGTTTAACCCCCTAGGACAAGGTGATGTTGACTTCCTTAGAAGTTTGCCAGAGTCAGGAATTGGTACAGACTGGTTTTTCCACCCTGAACCAGAAATCCTTCTCCTGATTGACCATGATATTTTCTAGACAACGTGTCTTCTGGAGGTTTTTTAGTTATTTTGGTTTTTGGAGCGCGATGGGTCGGTTAAGAGATTTGCTGTAGAGATCCGTAAGCTACACCTAATGATTTTTGCAGCTCAGGTTCCCCAGTATTTGGGGGACTGTCCTGTTGAGCTACCCCTTTTGTATTTTATTAAAAAACAAAGACTTGAGGTGCCCAGCCCCGCCCCTGGCTTGTGCTGGGGATGGCTGAGGACAGCGACGGGGCTCAGGGGAAGCAGAGCAGGGGGTGCAGGGGGGTGTCTGCGGGCAGCAGCTCCCGCAGTGGGTTCTTGGTGGAGCACCCCCACGCAGACACGGGGCCCTCCTTTCCTGGAGCAGCCAGGGCAGGCTGAAACCTTGAGGTTGTTATTCCCCATGGCCCGTTGCTTCTCCTCATCGTCGCCCCGCCAGCAGCCCGCCTCGGGGGCTGGGTTTTGGCTTAGCCGGAGCGCGGCGGCGTTGGGAGGCGTTGGGAGGCAGGAACTCGGGAGAGCAGCGGTCGGGGTTCTCGGGGTTGTGGGTGTTAGGATGGTTGGAAAAGTGGGAGCTGAGGTTGTAGGGACCCCAACGGCATCGCACCCCTCGCCCCCCGCGACCACCCCGGCTGCTAGTCCTTGCCACGTTGCTCACCGTAAGCTGCTCAGTTAGGGAAGAGTATTTATCGCTGCTTTAACCAGTGATAAAAAGTGATTTCTGGATGCATACCTGTAGGGAAAAAAACCCAACTGGCAGCGAGGGACTGTAGGAGCTGGTAGTTTATCTTCCTCTCTTTGTGTGTGATCCTGGGATTAGATGGGGGGAGGAAAATCCCGGTTAGAGATTGATTACAATTAGAGGTATATTTGTTTCTTTACTTCTACTTCTTTTTTATTTTTTTATTTTTTTATTTTTTTTTAAGTATCACTAAAACTTTTCAAAGACATAGAGGGCAACATATGTACTGTAATGATTATGTTCATGAGGAATCATTGAACCTGTTTTGCCCATGAAAATCAAAGCTGTACTCGTGTTAACCATGCTCTCTCCTTCCCCACAACGCTACTCTAAACATTGCCCTAGGGAAACAAAACCACTCCTCTCCAAAAAAAAAAAAAGGGAAAAAAAAGCTAAAACCAACAAAAAAAAAAAAAAAACCACACCGAGGGGTTGAGAAGGAAGGACTGGCTGTCAGTGACCGTGCCCCCGCGCGCCCCACGCCCACCGGCGGCAGCGCCTCGTGCCCGGCGCTGGGCAGCCCCGCGCGCTTGCTGATGCTCTTCCCGCTTTGTTTCTCGCTCCCAAACAGCAAAGCCGGATCGAGGACCGCCTGGAGAGGCTGGACGACGCCATCCACGTGCTGCGCAACCACGCGGTGGGGCCCGCCACCGCCATGCCGGGGGGCCACGCCGACATGCACGGCTTGATAGGGCCGTCACACAACGGAGCCATGGCCGGGCTGGGCTCCGGCTACGGCACCGGCCTGCTCTCCGCCAACCGGCACTCGCTCATGGTAAGCGCGTGGGGTGGAAGAGGAACCTGCTTGGAGGGCTCGGGGAGGGGGAAGGGAAGGGATGGACGGGGCGGGGGGTTCACCGCTTCGTGGGCGCTAAGGCGTGTGTGCGTCTTCCAGCGAGAGGGAAGGGATCTGACCCCTGTGCTCGGCACTGGTGAGGCCGCCCCTCGATGAGTGGGTTCAGTTTTGGGCCCCTCACTCCAAAAAGGCCATTGAATGACTCGAGCGTGTCCAGAGAAGGGCAACGGAGCTGGTGCAGGGTCTGGAGCACAGGTGTGATGGGGAGCGGCTGAGGGAACTGGGGGGGTTTAGTGTGGAGGAGGCTGAGGGGAGACCTCATGGCCCTCTCCAACTCCCTGAAAGGAGGGTGCAGAGAGGGGGGATGAGTCTCTTGACGCAAGGAACAAGCACCAGGCCAAGAGGGAATGGCCTCAAGCTGCGCCAGGGCAGGGTCAGACTGGCTCTTAGGAAGGATTTCTTTGCAGAAGGGGTTGTTGGGCATTGGAATGGGCTGCCCAGGGCAGGGGGGGAGTCCCCATCCCTGGAGGGGTTGAAGAGTCGGGTTGACCCAGCGCTGAGGGATGTGGTGGAGTTGGGAACGGTCAGTGTGAGGTTCGTGGTTGGACTGGAGGATCTTCAAGGGCTTTTCCAACCCGGATGATTCTGGGATTCTGAGAGCAGAATGTGTGGTGGGGTCAGGCTGGCCCCCAGTGGTGGGGTCAGGCTGGCCCATACCTTTCCAGGAAGGGGGGTTGTGTTTGGGGGCCACCAGTTTGCCCTTCTCATTAGCCACGTGCACAAAGGGGCAGACTCTGCGTGTGGGTCCGTGGGTGCACGAGGTGGGTGTGAAATCCTTGGGTTCGTTTACACTTTCACTTCCAGGCTTGGTGAACCTAAATTCCCTGCCCCTCCCCATGAATTCTTTTCTTTTTTTGCTTTCAAACAGAAGTCCGTAGCGTTGCGTTTCGCTCAGGACCCGCCACTTACGCGGGAAGCCGGGTGCGGTTTTTCGTTTCGGGTGCGGTTTTGGCACGCGGGGCTGAAGAAGGTTTGAGGAATGGGAGCTAATCTCATCCTTGTTTTTAAACCTATGCTTAAAGCCAGGAGGAGGAGGTAGTTCAGAGCCAGAGCTGCGTGTGCTCGCTGTGGCACGTGTTTCATGTGGGGTTATGAGCTCTTTCTCCCTTGAGAAGTCGTGGGTGCGGAGGAGCCTGGCTCTGCAGACCCGCCTTGGGCTCGTGCTGGCGTTACGGGTGACTGGTGTGTCCCCAAAGCCTGAAGGATCAGGTCTATAATTTGCCTGACATGCACCACTCGGGGCTCCAGGACAGACAGCTTGCACTTTGCAAAGGAAATATTTTGCAGCTGCTTTCTTTCTTGCAAAGGAAAACCATCTCGCTTCAATATTCTTTGTTTTTGGTATGTCAGAAAAATAATAAGGAAAACCATCTAACACAATGCATGTGAGTTTATAGAAATCTTCAAGTCCTGCAGCAGAAGTTAATGACAAAAGACGATCCTGTGGGAGCAGAGAAACGGTGATTCTTGATTAGGACGCGGCGAAGTTGTGCCCGGGCAGAGCTGAACCAGATCAGTGCGGTCTTCAACGGGACTAAAAGGCACTTGGTTTTATATTCCCAAATTTCATTCCAGAAATAGAGTTGCTTACTCTCACGTGGAATGGAGGAAGGGAACGAGGAGTTATCTGGCAGTATTTTCAGATGGTTCAAGCTATTTAGGTTTGTTAAGATGGGGGGAAAAGCTGTGGAAGTAGAAAGGGACCTGACAGATCCGTGGCCGCTTTGCTGCTGCGTGGCGCTGCGGAGGACTGGGCTTGATCCCCTGCTCATCCCACATGCTAAGGGCAAGGCAGGGCAGATTAGAAGAAAGAATTTCCATTAACCATATACATAGAGGGAGGAGAGCGTGTGCCTCTGCTAGAGTCACATGGAAATTTCTCCTCGCTCTGCAAGAATCCCTAAAAACAAGACCAAAACCCCCCTGAATTGAAAAAGCCCATGAAAAAGGACCCCAGAGCTGGTGGAGTGGCAGTGTGTGCCTCGGGTATGTATCTGCACGTACATACATGTGTGTAATACACCTTCCCTGGAGCTGTCTTCTGTTTTGGTTTTCCTATCTCAAAAAAGTGTAGTGGAATTAGGAGGAGCGCGGGGACAAACAGCAGGAATGATTGCAAGCACGGAAGGATTTTCCTGTGAAGGGAGGTTGAACAGATTGTGGTGATTTTGTTTAGAAAGGAGCTGAATAAGAGGAGACATAATAGAGGTACATAGAATAATGGACAGCATAGAGAAGGTAAATCTAGCTCTCCCATTCATCCTGCCTCATAATTAAAGAACAAGGGGACATTCAGTGAACCTGACAAAAAGAAATACTTTTTATTCAACACACAATGACCTGTGAAATTCATTGCTCCAAGATGTAATCAAGGCCAAATGTTCAGAAGCATTCCAAATAGGATTAGACATCATATGGAAAATGCAAACATTTAGAGTTTTATTTGACAGGATTCAGACAGGATTCCTCCTTTTTTTCACAGGGGAAGAAAAAAAAGAAAGAAAGAAAGAAAAACTTTGATGCCAGAGCGTGAGGCAACTGCTAGGGCAAGGAAGGAGCTTCTTCTGGTGGCCAATTATTTGCTAATTACCACGTTCCCTGGCCTGCTGCGCGCCGGGGATGCCCCCGCGCTCGGCGCTGTCGCGATAGTGGGTGAGGTGATTATAAAATAATGAGCTTGCAGCGGGATGGAGAGCGTGGCTTTATTCAGCGGGGTCTGGCCTGGCTGGGGTCAGCTCCGCAGCCCTCGGCACGCTCCGTCTGTGGCCAAGGGCAAGGTTTTCTGGCTAACTGGGAGCGCTGACCACCGGCCAGAGCCTTCACAACCCGACATCTGCCATCTCATACGGAAATTTAAATATCCCAGCTGGCTCCTGCTTCCCCCTGCAAGAAAAAGTTTGATGTTGAGGTATCCTTAGCCAGCTAGCCTTGACCGAACAGTTCTCCCCTTCAGACTCATCCACACACAGTGCCCTAAGCAAAATATTTGCCCATAGTTTCTCTCGCTTCAGGTTATTAAAATGTAACATCAGTTGAAATCAAGCACCTGAGAAAGCAAAATAAGGGGGAGTTTGTCTTTTTTTTTTTTTTTTAATCAGGGCAGGTTTGTGACAGGCTCTGCTCCTTGTTTAAATTAAACGTTACTATAAGTGACTCTGTCGTGGGTAAAATATCATTAAAAGCCACAATAGAGACTGCGCCGTTTGCAGATTCAAAAAAATGTGAAGTGTTAACTGAAAAGGGTCTGGTGAAAGGCTCCGAGAGGTAAAAAGATGCTTTTTCAGCAGCTCAGTTAAATCCATCTCCTCTCCCCTTCCCCAATAAAATTAGCATGAACCAGACATTGTTTTGCTCTCTGTGGCAGTTGCTGAGAATTCACAAAAGGAAATTCTAGATTGTAATTTAGCTTGGCCTCAGGTAATATGTTAAATACACTTGGGATACATATAATCTAAGATTTTAGTTTGTACAAAGCTATTTTTTCCTCCAGTGTTTAAACAATACTGCTTTTAATGAAGAAATCTGGCTTTATTAAAAGCCAGATCTGTGACTTACAACTGTTTCTGCATATCTGCTCTCAATCAAGAGAAAAGAGTTTAATTTTTGTAGCTTTGTTCGCTTTGCATATGTTAAACTGATGGAACATGCACCCAGGGCATCACTTCAGAGACAGTTTGTTCCATAAATATGTGCTCCTCACTTAAATACCAGATGTAGGTGAAGTTAGATTTAAACAAAAAAAGCAGCAACAATGAGAAATCGAAGTGCCAGGATCGTGCATCTAAAAAAAAGGCCTTCGTATTTTTAGGAATGTGTAGGCACTTGGCGTTTTTCAGGAGAAATACGGAATGACAGGGTCTGACTGGTTCTGTTTGGACTTTGCTAAGAAAGTGGATGGTCGGAGCAAGGTAACTGCAGAGTTTGGATGCTCTGAGGGCAGCGCTGCTGCTGCAAACAAGACGGGGACGTTTCTCTGCAAAGGCAGAGTCTGCCGCGTTCCCAGGCAGCATTACTCACTGTCTGAAACCGTAACTTGGGTGAAAGAGTCGGGCCCGATAATTTCTTTTGGAAAACTGGTCTGAATTTTGAAGTAAAAACATAAGAACAAAGGAAATAGTTTTTGAGTAGAGTCAGTCTGAAGTTAGCCTTTGACCATTTGATACATTCCACGCTGAAAAGGAAGTTGAAGGGGGAAAAAATTTAAAAAAAAAAAAAAAAAAAATCAAGGAGGATACTGGTAATGTTTTCCACATTTGAATTTTAATACATGAAACAGGCTATAAAAGGCTGGCCAGCTGCAGTAAATAAAGTAGCAGTGGGAGGTATGGACCGGAAACTTGTCGAGCGCGCTGGTGGAAGCGGCTGTGCCCACCGCGCGCTGCCCGAGCGCGCCCGAGCGACCCCGGGGCGTGCGGAGCCCACGCTCCCTGCCCGCACTGCCTGCCCGTGCTCCTGCCCGTGCTCCTGCCCGTGCCCCCTCCCTGCCCACACTCCCTCCCTGCCCACGCTCCCTCCCTGCCCGCGCTCTCCCTTGCGCAGCAGATGTGCGCCTTTTCTCCCCAGACAAAAACCAAGGCAGAGATCGGTCAGACGCTGCTGGAAATGGGACTGGGAGCGCTCGGGTTTGCCTGGAGCCAGGCCAGGTTTACAGCTGTGTGGCTGGGAGCAGCGAACGGATTGCTCCAGCAGGCTGGCTTAAAAGGGATTTCTTATTTTACATTCCCTCGCTTTTTTTTTATTAGCGGCCCGGTAAGGAGAGCGTTTAAGCATTGACTAATTTTTAGCAGGCCCCTGGAACTCGCTGATGGCCCTGTCTCCAATTTTCCCCGTGCGCATTCATTCGCACCGTTTACAAATACAGTGTGTTTGATACCAGTTTAGCAGCAAACTGGTTTAGCGGAGAGAGCCCGGAGGAGCCGCCTGCTCCTCTGCGCCCGCTGTGTCGCAGCCGCAGCACGTGCAGCCAGGAGAGGGGCAGCAGAAAAGCTTCAAAATAGGGATATTTCTTCAATCGCAGCCCTCGGGTGCAGGAGCTCCGCGGGGGAAGCCTTCGCAGGGCGTCAGGCGGGGTGGAAGGGTGGAATTTGAACACCCAACACCTCTCCAGTGCGCCCAGCATCCCCCTGCTTGTGCCCCAGCGCTTTGCAGGGGGAATTTGGGGGTCGTGGGGTTGAAGGGGGTGACCCCCTCATCAAGCCGGGGAGGTGGAGGTTTGGGTTTCCCACCCCACCAACACCCCCGGGTGCATGTGCTCGACTTCGTCACCGCGAGTCGTCCCGTTGGGACCGCGCGTGCCATTGGAGTTAAGCACGTGCGCGGGCAAGTTGCGGGATTGAAAACACGGTAATGAAAAGGGAGGTGACCTCCCTTCAGCGGGCTTCTAAAGTCGGTACAGAACCACCCGGGACACCCGCAAAAAACCTTCTGGGAAGAGGCCAGTGTGGCTTAGAAATGATGGACGAGGGAGGGGTTGGCGTCAGGCCGCTCGTAACGTTTCTGTCTCTTAAGGGTCTTCAAGGCCAAAGTTTTAGAAATCGCACGTCAAGATAAAAACTTGGGAGTTTTGGTTGATTTAATCTGCCCGTCTCTGTCTCTCAAGGGCCTGAGCTGAGCGTGTATTTTGAGCTTTAGCCGTGAATTCCCTGGCTTTCCGCAGTTGCTGTTATTTCAGAGGTTGTGCGGATGGCGGGGATTTTATCGTAACACTTCGACTCGAACTGTAGGAAACAGCAAAACCCGAACTTTTGCACAGGGATCTTTGAAGACACGTGTTTCTTTTGCAGCAGCGCACAAAAGTATTGATGAAAATTATAAACCAGAAATTCACATTTATACATCACATTTAAGACAGCGCTTAGAAGCCCGTCAGCCAGCCTGCACGCTTCACGTGAGGGCCCACAGGAAGAGAGCGTGTTCGTGTGTATTTTTTTTTTTTTTTTTAACATCCACATTAAATTAACTTATGGAATTTTCCACCCCTAGGAATTAGAGTAGCAGCTCATGAAGTAATTCGGTTATGTCATTCGTACATAAACAAAGAGAGTCAAGCGACTTGGCGTTATTTAAAAGACAAAATTTGGCTTTTGCTGTCTTGTTACTATCTTTTTCTCTTCTTAAGTTTTAGCACAGTTGTAGCTGCTGCGTCTGTGGTTTGTTTTGCTTGACTGTGTTTTCTAGTGAGCAGGTATAATATAAATTTAAAAAAAAAAAAAAAAAACGGACAGAATGACCTTACTGGAATGAAGTCTGACATAACAGGCACCAGTGTAGGGTTTTTATATAGCACCATTTTCTGCCTAATTGGTTGACATTCCTAATGCTGCGCAATTAGAGCCTTTATCATATTTTTAAATTATTTTGGAGCTATAAACTTCATTTTGACCAGGAGAGAAACCGCTGACCAATATTTAACCGACACCTTTTCAGGAAAGCGTTGTCCTGGCACAATGGCTCCATTCATTTCCAACCAGCTAATTAGGCACATGGTTAAACCCACCCCCCCACCCCCGCATCGTATTTGGGTTGCCGGGTTTTAATGTCTGCGTCGCTTGGTGCGGTGGCTGAATCAGAGGTGTGGAGCTGAGGAAGGTGCCGGGGGGGGGAGGAAGGCAGCAGCGAGGGTGGGTCAGGCACCTGATGCTCCAAATGGGACAACTGGGAACCAGAATAAAGTATCCAGGTGTGTGAACTTGCCTGCAGCGGGGTTTCCCCCCTCCCTCCCTCCCCAGCCGTTCAGTGAAGAAGAGTTAATATTCTTAATCCTGTACTTTAGGACCCTTTATATCCCTGGATTTAGCCAATACTTAAATGAATAATCATCTCTGCTGGAAAGAAATGGCAGTGATTATTGCAGTGACTTCCCTCCGACGGCCATGGCAGCCCACTTCCCTCCATAATAGGTCGCAACCGGTTGCTTTCCCTTAAAATACTCCAATTATCTCCCACGGTGGGAACGCGAAGCCGGCGAAGTGTGGGAGCCCTCGCGCTGAGCGAGCGCTCATGGGGGGGTGGGGGGGACAGGTTGGGGAGAGGAGCTCAGCATCAGCGGCCTCGGTAGCACCAGATTTTGGAAAAAAAGGCTGGAAGCCGGCTCTGCCCCCCGCCCCCCCCCGCAGCCCCCCGGTGCTGCCGCACTGCGGGGACCCCCCGGGACACCCGTGGGTGCTGCGGCGGTCTCGGGGCGCGCTCCCCGGCATCCCGGCCTCGCACTGAGACGTGGCACTTGGGCTTTTTGGCCCCTTCATCTTCGTTTGGCCCCTTCCTTTGAACGGCAAAGTCCGGCTTTGCCGCTTTAGACTCCGTTTAAACGGCTTTCGCATACAACTGGCTCGCAAACGGCCCTTTCATAAGATATTTGGCGAGCTGCTTAGTACTCAGCACTACTCTCTTTTCTGTAGAAAAAAAATGTGAACTTTGCTTTTTCCCTGATTTAATGCCACTCTTAATGTCTTTTTTTTTTTTTTTGTCTTTTTTTTTTTTATTAAATCCTTTCTTTTGCTTTTGATCTTATTTATAGCTGAGCCACCGGTCATATGGAAACTATTATTGTATAGCATGGAGATGAAAGACTTCGGTGCAGTTAAATAAGGGTGAATAATTTGGACCAATAATACACACATACAGTGAGAGACCATTTGTGTCAGAGTGCCCTGCGCTGTTCCCTTTTTAATATAGCGGTAGAGGTTTATAAGGGCTTTGCACAAATCTGCTTTCTGTCAGACTTATAAATTTTGACAATATTGAACACATGTTAACATGCATCACCTTACAACTTTCTTGCCGCATGTTTTTATTTATCTAATTGGATAACACAAGGTCATCATTTTTAAAAGGACAAAGCATGTTGCTCGTTGGGTTTGTCCATGATATTGCCCGGTTAGGAATAATCTTTCCCTAAGTATAGAGTGAAGCTGCGATCAGGGCTGTAGGTGATAGTTTTTCCTTTGTATTTAGAAAGTTAATTGCGTGTGAGACGGCCGCCTCTCAGCGTGAGAGGGGTTAACCGTAAGGAAAAGGTTGCAACGCTCGTAACTTCATAGGAAACCTTTCCCCATTTTTTACAGCTTATGTCTGCTCCTTACCATGCCCAAACTTCAAATGCCCATCTGTGAGCAATAAAAGAAACATTTGTATGAGAATTTCTTACCGCTGCTCGGGATTCACTTCTGGGTCAGGTAGGGGCTCTCCTTGCTCGGGACGATAAAGTTTCCACCGTCACATCCGTGACACAGAACCGGAGGTGATCTGAAACGAAAGGCAGCGCTGTGGGGCTCTCGGTGCCGGGGGGTTCCACGGCGAGGGTGCAGTTCAGAGGCACCAGCACAGCTCTGTGTGTTGAGGAGGGACTGGGTGGGGGGGTGCTGCTCACCACGCAGACAGGTTTTTCTCTTTATGCTTGCTGAGAACGGAGTGTCTTCCCGGTCTGTCCGTAGCAGCAGGTGAGCCCCTGTGTGCTGGTGGGGGGAGGCAGGGTGGGAAGCTGGTGCCCTGGACCCCCATTCCTTCTGGCCACCCATTCCCCCTGGACCCTGTTCCTCCTGGCCCCCCCATTCCCCCTGGACCCTGTTCCTCCTGCCCCCCCCCCCCCCCCCCATTCCTCCTAGCCCCCATTTCTCCTGGCCCCCCATTTCTCCTGGTCCCCCATTCCCCCTGGAGCCCCATTCCTCCTGGATCCTGCTCCTCCTGCCCCCCCTATTTCTTCTGGCCCCCATTTCTCCTGGCCCCCCATTCCCCCTGGACCCCATTTCCTCCTGGATCCTGTTCCTTCTGACCCCCCTATTCCTCCTGGACACCCATTCCCCCTGGCCCCCCATTTCCCCGTGGCAGCAGCTGGGAAGGTACACATGGAGAGCAGGGTTTCACTTCTGGGGGGGTGATGTAATACATCTTCAATGGGGGAAGCTCTCCTTTTACATAAAAATCCGTGATCGCTCTGTATAAAAGGGATTTTTAGACAGATCCGTCCTTCCCAGGGGCTTAGGCACCCCTGTCTGGAGCCGTGGAGGGGGGCTTAGGCCAGCACCCTGCTCTGGGGACCCTTCTCTGTGGGGATAATATTAGTAGGGATCACAAAACTGCCAAATTCAGTGCATCGGTGAAATAAGCATCTTAGCAGAACAGTTGCTTTTTAAAAAAGAAGCAAAAATGCACTTTGTGGAACAAAGGTGAAACTGAATTATTTTCCCAGTGAATTATCCCAGCCTCGTGTTCTTCATCTGGGTGAACTACAGGTACACAACTCCATCATGAAATGCTGAGTATTCAAGAATTAATTTCCACGTAGTTTTTTAAAACAGCTTCCCATTCGTGATGAATGTGTAGATAGTGCAGATAATCTGGAATAGACACAGACCAGCATAACCAGAAAAACCTGACGTTTGTGCTGATATCTGTTCTATAAAACAGAAATGCACAGGGAAGGGAAGACAGGGTCTAGCTTTCTTCCAATTATTAAAGTTTTTAAAATACCATAAAAGAATTGTATCAGCACTAGTGTGGCCAGCAGGGACAGGGAAGGGATCTCACCCCTGGACTCGGCACTGGTGAGGCCGCCCCTTGATGAGTGGGTTCAGTTTTGGGCCCCTCACTCCAAAAAGGCCATTGAATGACTCGAGTGTGTCCAGAGAAGGGCAACGGAGCTGGTGCAGGGTCTGGAGCACAGGTGTGATGGGGAGCGGCTGAGGGAACTGGGGGGGTTTAGTGTGGAGAAGAGGAGGCTGAGGGGAGACCTCATGGCCCTCTCCAACTCCCTGAAAGGAGGGTGCAGAGAGGGGGGATGAGTCTCTCGACCCAAGGAACATGCACCAGGACAAGAGGGAATGGCCTCAAGCTGCGCCAGCGCAGGGTCAGACTGGCTCTTAGGAAGGATTTCTTTGCAGAAGGGGTTGTTGGTCGTTGGAATGGGCTGCCCAGGGCAGGGGGGGAGTCCCCATCCCTGGAGGGCTTGAAGAGTCGGGTTGACCCAGCGCTGAGGGATGTGGTGGAGTTGAGAACGATCAGTGTGAGGTTCATGGTTGAACTGGAGGAGCTTCAAGGGCTTTTCCAACCGAGATGATTGTGTCAGTTCAGGCATCCTCTGTCCAGGTTTTGGTGCCGTGTCCATCGGCCTAGTAGGTGCGTGCCACTGGAGGGGCCGCAGAACGATGTTGATCCTTCCTCTGATTTTGATCCCTGCCTCTGGGATCAGCCTTCTCTGTACCAGTATTTATTTATCTTACAGGAACCTTTTTAACCTTAATAGCCAAAAAAGCCCCAGGACTGGGGCTTCTCGTGGTTTTTCCCTGAATTACCTCAGTTGTGGTGTACTTCACACGTGAGTATGCACCTGCATGTGCCTGGGATGGCAATGGCAAAGGGGAACTTAAGGCAGGGATTTATTTGCACATCAACAACAGAGCCTGCTTATACCTCCCCTGCACATTTTAGGATTTGTTCTTTGTTGGGGTTTTTTTTCCACTCCAATCTGCTGAGTGCTGCAGTAGGGGGTTGTTTAAAGAGATGGAAATAAATAAAATATTAATAGAACTTCAAAGTGAGTTTGATTCTCTAAAGATAAGTATTATTTATAATCTACCCTCCCCGGCTGGGGGGGAATGATTCAGATCTTCGCTCCACCTCAGGGCAGAGTTGTTTGTATAACAGACAAACCAGCGGCACTGCTGGCTGAGGAGGGAGGGGGAAGCAGAAAACGCAGCGTTTTCGGCGTCGCCAGCGGGGCCGGGAGCTCCCTGAGCTCGCGAGCGTTGCTGCGTTCGCTCCCTCCCAGCGTCTGTAGGCTGGGCTTTATTTCAGCAGGTCACCTGGGTTTCAGCTGCGTTGGCAGCGTGGTCGTGCTCTTGAAGGTCCTGGGCTCCTGGAGGTTGGGTGGAAAGCCTTGATGGTGTTTAAAGGAGAAAAGGAAATTATGTTTAAAAAGACAAACCGGGCCAGCCCATTTTAGGGGGCATCTGAGACCTGAAGTTTGCTGTCAAAGCGGTCATGTGGGTCCCCCCGCACAGGACAGAGACCGAAACTGGCCCTCGTAGTCCTCTGCTTGGGGGAGTACTTGGCGTGGGTTGGTTTTGATCTCTTAGTAGAGATCCACGTGCATGCACAAGGCATTTGTAGCCTGGTAGAGTTGGAGTTGAAGTCTCGCCGTGTCCCAGAAGATGCGGATAATGAAGTGATGGGGCTGCCTCAATCTTCTTGCAAACGCTTGAAGCTGGAGAAATAAATTACCCAGGAAAACACGCTGTGGAAAGGCCCTTGCCAGGTGGTTTGTGTAGCTGTAGAGTTCAAAAGTGTCGGTGTTTTGGAGCAGCCCCCTCGCTGTGTCATGGGGAGGGTCATGGGTGGGAGAGGTGAGCTCTGTCCCACCTCGGGGTGCCCACCTCCCACCCAGAGAGAGGGGAAAATGGGCTCGAAGGCAACCACAGCGGATAAGAAATGATCTTTCTTTTGTGCAGAGATGGCCAGAGGTTGGACTTGCTCACTGAGCAAGCCTGGAACGTGCCAGTTGGCAGGACAAAGAGTTGCAAGTCTCAACAAGCAAGATTGATCACATAGTGGGTTGTGAAAAGGAATAAAAGAATTGATGGGTTTTGTCATTCAGCTGTGAGACGTAATGCAGGTCGTTACCTCCCAGATCTCTTGAGAACCTAAAGGAGAAGAAATGTGAGGAAATTTTTTTATTGGAACTAATTTTTAAAGTGTAACTAAAACTTCCTATCGGTGTCAGTGGTAGAGTGGTGGTGACTTTATGGCATTTTTTTTTTGCATCCAGTTGAATTCAGTCCAACGCTTCAGTTTAAAAATCCTCCAAATCATTAGCTTTCGATTATTACCATGTCTGCTTCTTGACATTGGTGAAACAAGGTGTAGTCCTCAAGAATTCAGGCCAACTATCGAGGTAGCCAGGTTGTCCCTCTTCAAGCCAGACCACCCAACTGGAGGCATCTTGTGTAGCTCCAGAACGGAGGTGGTCCAGGGGAGGAGGTGGGCTGCTCCAGGGCAGGAGCAGGATGGGATGCTTGCCATCTCTGGGTCTGTCTGTCTGTCTGCCTGCACAGGTCACGGACGGAGCCCGGGGAGGCTGAAGAGGAAAAGGGAGGGACCTGGAGGGAGACGTGGCGTCTGTCACAGCGCCTTTACAGCTTCCAGCCCCTCTTGGGAGCTCTGCTCGAAGCGGGGTGGGTGGTTGCCAACCAGAAGTGGTATCATATGTTCTTTTGTCTTCATCGACCTCAAAACTTAAATGGTTTTGGTCTTTTGTAGAATCACAGAAAAATGTAGATTGGATGGGACTTGTGGAGGTGGCTGGGGTGAAGCCCCTGCTCGTGGTGGCGCCAGTTCTGGGGTCAGGGCCAGCTCGCAGGCTCGGTCAGGTTGCCCAGGGTCGTGTCCAGCGGCGCTGGGCATCGCTGAGGTTGGGGAAGGGCAGCCTGTGTCTTCAGGCGTTTTCTTTCATAGGTGCGGGGGGAAAAATACTTCCTCTCCTCAGAAGGATGTCATCAGGATTTTATTGCCTTTCCTGCATGGAGATTTCAGGAAGTGGAACTGCCGAACTCTAAGCGCCCCGTAACAACCGATTCTCTCTTAAAACCAAATAATTCCGGTTCCAGTCTTTTCTTAGTATCTCATGTTGTAAAAATTAAAACGTCGCAACAAAGAGAGAGTTTTTGTCTCTGCTATTTTACACTTGCTTTCGGTTATTTGCATTTCGTCTAGTAGTAAAAGATTTTCTCAAGTTCCCCTTGGCAGGATTCCCTTTTATCTTTCTTACTGCGGTCTCGACTTGCTGTTAACAATTATCCTATATTATCTTGTAAGTCTGATTAGAAACATCCCTCCATCTTTTTATCTGCCTGAGCACTTACTTTTTGGAGAATAAAGAGCGATTTACAGTTCTCTGCCAGGTTTATCACCCCTTTCACTCCAGCGGGAGGGGCTGCCTGCACCTGAGGAGGTGGAACGCCGAGTTTTTCACGCTGTCTGTCCGTCCCTGCGGTCGGTACCTCCCGGGCTCGGGGGGAGGCAGCGCCAGCGTTCCCGCTCCGGGTGCTTTTATATCAACTTGTGACAGTTTTGCTCTTCAGCTACTTAAGTCTTCTCATCGGTCTCCTAATGAAGGAGCAACCCTGCTCCACAGAGTGTGTCCGTGAGCCACGGCGAGGGGAGGGATGGATGCGTTGCCATCACGCCCGCGCTGTCAGCTCCGATGATGGCATTACTGGAGTGTTTAATAAAACCTTTATTGCTATATTACCCGGAGTCACGGCGTTGGCAGGGCTCGTGCTCCTTTGGGTTTGGGACTCGGTGCTTAATGAAATACAGCGAGCGCTAATTTGGACGGGGCTGCTCGTTTTGGAAAGGCAGGTGACACGTTATTGTATTCGGGGGGGAGCGGGGGGCCGCGCCGCTCACTGCCGCAGCTCCCGCTGTCAGAGGCTTAGCTGGCATTACGGGGGAAAAAAAATGGCAGGCCCACGAAGCTGATCCCCCCGAAATGAAAGTCGGATGCCAAATTGAAATTCCTGCAGGATTTCCGATAGCGGTGGGGGAATTGAGAAGCCCACAATTAAGCATATGGGCATTAAGATAATTGTCAGATCTGTTGGCGGACATGATAGAAGACAGATGGGTAGGAATCGGCGCGCTCGGCTGCAGCACCCTGGGAGACAATTTGACGTTTTACCTGCCTGAGCTGCTCGGGCGGGTTTTATCAGGAGGCCCCGCATCCTCCCGGGCGGCCCGCGGGGTGTGGCGCGGGGTGTCGCGCGCGGGGCGTCGTGCGCGGTGCCGCGGTGTGCGCGGTGCTGCTCTGCGGCTCTACGGGCCATCTGCGCCCTCTAGTGAAACGCAGCCCGGCGCCACGGCTCCATCATCCCCATCCTTCTCCCCGGGGTTCCCCGGGATTTGGGGGTTCGGGGTCTGACCGCTGCCTCTCTCTCTGTCTCCTCGCCGGCAGGTCGGAGCGCACCGCGAGGACGGGGTCAGCCTCCGCGGGAGCCACTCGCTCGTGCCAAACCAGGTCCCGGTCCCCCAGCTGCCCGTCCAGTCCGCCACCTCCCCGGATTTGAACCCGCCCCAGGACCCCTACAGGGGTGAGTACCAACCGTCTGGAATTCCTGGAATTCTGGGGGGCCGAGCTTGTGGTCGCGGGGGTGTTGGGGACCGTGGCGCAGAGCCTGTGTGCTAATTTATCTCTGCATGCTGAGATCCTCCAGCTATTACAGCTGGAAGCGTGCGAGCGACTTCCCTCTGGACAGTGAGTTTTGACACCGGGGCTGCTTTAAGCAGCAAAATTCAGAGTGTAGAAAACTGCTGGACACATGTCAAAAAGCGGCTGAGTTTAAGGTGAGACTCAGACCCGCAGATTTTCCACCACCTTCGCAGTTCTGCCTGCGGGCAGGGCAGCACCGGGGTGCCTCTGCTCGGCTCATGAGGTGTGTTGCACCATCCTGAGCCTCCCCGACTCCTCTGCGGGGCTTTGCAAACCCAGAGCACGCTGGAATTAGGCCTAGAGGCAGCTGATCTTCCTCTTAAAGCAAGGAATAAATTGCCCAAACTATTACGATGGCTTACGAGGTCTGCTCATTCATTGCAGCCGAGGTATTTTGATTATTTGATGATAATTACATATTAAAGATTTATTTGAAAATGAAGAAGTTACAGAGTGATTGAGGAGCAGGAGTAGCATCTCATCATCCTGTGCCCCTTTCTCCAGACCTCAAAGCCTCACCTAAAACCCGTTGCCAGGAGCTGCCGTCCCCACGCCGGGCTCTGCGGCGACGAGCGGGGGCTTCACCCTTCGCGGGGGGGGGGGGGGCGGGGGGGGACACAGCACCCCGTTGGCCTTGACCCCTCATCCGTGTCTTTTTTTCTCGCAGGCATGCCCACCGGACTGCAGGGGCAGAGCGTCTCTTCGGGGAGCTCCGAAATCAAATCTGACGACGAGGGAGATGAAAACCTCCAGGACACAAAGTCTTCTGAGGACAAGAAACTAGAGGATGACAAGAAGGATATCAAATCAATTACTAGGTCAAGATCTAGGTAACAGTATATAATAGTGTCGCTTCATTTAATTCCTTTACTGGATTTCGATGAAGTGAACAGAACAGGAGGAAACTATGAGGTTTTTTCCTGGCAGGTAAAACCACAGCCTAAGCGGAACGGCGTGGCTGTTCTGGCAGTACCGAGTACCTTTCTGGTACCTGTACTCCAGGACGTCCTCAAATTGGAACAATTCACAAATTTGGACACTTGAGCAAGTTCTCCACAATCTCTAAAGAAATTGCGTTACGCTAAAATGGACGAATTAGGCTGTTATTCCTCTCTGCCTATGCTTGCAAATTGGAATACAGTATGGATTTTCACCAAAATGTGCCTGAGAGCTGATCACACCTGCATCTGAACTAACAAACCGTATGCTTTTCTTTGACCTCTGAAATAAATCTGTCATTCCCAGTCCTCAATTTCTGTAGGGCTCCCTAGGTTTAAGCGGAGGGTTTAGAGGCCTTCGCTTCCTTGGCGTATTCTATATAAATTTTTGGAAAGTACTAGCGAAGCTGTAGCTGGATTATATCATCTGGCCACTCGTGGGGAATGTGAAGAACCTCTGTGGGTGCTGCAGACGTGAGCCTGAGCAAGGCACAGGCTTTACTTCTGTCCCTGGGACTCACCACCGGGCCCGGGGCACGGCTCAGGACTGCTGATACTCCTCTTCATCAGCTGAGTCCCAAGCTTTGTAGCAAAAATCCCAATAAAGCTGAAATCCAGGCACAGCCCTGCTTTGTTCAGGGTTTTTTTCTGAAGGTGAACGGCAGTGTCCTTCTGCCTTTTCTCCTTCCACGCCTGGTTTCTGTCTGAAAACCCAGCCGAGGGAAGAAGCGGCTGAGCAGACGTGCTGCCCCCGGGAGCGCGCCGAGACTCGGACCTCTCCGGCCGGCGCTGGCCGGTGTTTAAAACGTTAATTACATTTAATTACATTCGCGTCTCTTATGACTGGAGAAGATACATGACACTCGAGATTTTCTCTGAATAAATGTGTTGAAGTAACCATATGTAGAAGTGAGGCTTTCACGTGCGTTTACGATATGGTAAGAAGAAAGCACCTTTATGCTGATGTGAGGTGATCGTAGTTCTTGTTAATTCAACAAATATGCTGTTGCTTATGCATATTTATATGTGCTTTGAAGCTTTTGTAGGCTAACATTTTTGCTTTTAACATGCTTATAGCTTTAAAAGGTTACTCCTGATATTTAGTTATATGTCTAAATCCATGTTGTTAGGGCTGCTGAAAATTTATTACGCTATTTGCATAACCAATTCAAATTATATAGTGCCAGTGACTCACCGGTGGATGTGTTTTCAATTTAAAATCATCGTTTTATCTGGATAGAAAGCAGTCTTGTTGCAGAAAGGATGCAGAAGTTCACCGTAGGGCTCTTCACAGCCGTGAATTATTTCCGTGGCTCTTTGCCGGTGCTCCGTGCAGGGACTGGGGTGCTGCCCGTGGCTCCCCACCACCGCTGTAGAAAAAGTTTCTTCCAAAACCCAAATGATGGGAAATGTGGAAACACATGGCTGATTTCTGGCTTGGAAGCTACTGCTGAGGGGCCGGAGCCCGTGGGGTGTGAGAGGGGCAGGTCCCGTCACTGGTTGGGGACGAGCTCCTCGCTCCGGGGCGAAGCCACGAGCAGCGAAGACGGGAGCAGAGCAGAGAGCCCCCAGCGTGTCCTGAAACACAGGTTAAAGAGATTTGCCACGGTGTAAAACTTGGCTGTGATAAAATACATTATTGAAAAAAAGCTGTATTTTTTGTTTCTTTAAAATACCAGAAGTCCCACCTTGCAGGTTGTAAAGCTTTGTTACAACCTGGAGCTTTAACTCCGTGTAAAATTGAAGGGGACTGAATTTTGCCCAGGTTTGGTGGATGAGGAGCAGCAACCAACTGCTCAGAATGTGTCTGCTCATGACTCGTAGGCCTGGTTTTGGACAAAGCCTGTTGAAAATCTTTGCACTGCTTATTTTCCACATCATTAGAAAATGATGTATTCCTTTTGTCTCCCAGCAATAACGATGACGAAGACCTGACACCGGAGCAGAAGGCCGAGAGGGAAAAGGAAAGGAGAATGGCCAACAACGCTCGGGAGCGCCTGCGCGTCCGCGACATCAACGAGGCTTTCAAGGAGTTGGGCCGGATGGTGCAGCTCCATCTGAAGAGCGACAAGCCCCAGACCAAGCTCCTGATTTTACACCAGGCTGTGGCCGTCATCCTCAGCTTAGAGCAGCAAGTGCGAGGTCAGTGTGCCGCCGCGTCTCCCGACGTCCCTGCCGGCCTTCGGCACCTCTGAGCGCGCGGGGTGCTGGTGTAGGCCCGTGGCACGTTTTAGCTTCTTTGGCAAGATCCAAATTCAATATTAAGCTTGGCTGCTCCTCAGCGAAGCACAAACCAGGGGGGTGTTGGCAGAGCTTGGGTGCGCAGTTGTGCCGCATCTCAGCGCTGGACCTGCCCAGGGCGCTTCCTCCGCGTCAGCGTGCTGGGTTCCTGGAGCGGGGCTGGAATGAATCCCAGAATCATCTCGGTTGGAAAAGATCTTGAAGATCCTCCAGTCCAACCATGAACCTCGCCCTGACTGTTGAGTAACTGGCAGTGAATTATTTTAAATGCCCGTGCGGTGAACAGCCCGATCCGCTCTAAAAATGTGAATATTTGAAACCGTTTTTTGCTTCATTTCAACAGAAAGAAACCTGAATCCTAAAGCGGCGTGTCTGAAAAGAAGGGAAGAAGAGAAAGTATCTTCAGATCCTCCTCCGCTTTCCCTGGCAGGACCCCACCCTGGGATGGGAGATGCCTCCAATCACATGGGACAGATGTAAAAAAAGGCAAGTAGGGTCTCCGCCGTGCCCTGGGAGCCTTGTGCCCCGCACCCGGGGGGTTCCCCCCGCCCCAGGCCGGGCTGTTCCCCGGGGTGCTGCGCACGGGGCGGGGGGTGCCCACCTGCCCCTTCTAAATGGATCTGGGGGGGCGCCCCGCGGGCACACTGGGCTCCCAGGGCAGCGTTCCGGCGGGTTGCTGGGGGAGGGTGTGGGCACGCCCGCTCGCCTCCCCTTGACTGATGAGATTTTTTACTTCTTCCACAGGTCCAAGTTGCCACATTTCTTCATTTAAGCAAGAGACCACTTCCTTAACAGCTGTATTATCTTAAACCCACATAAACACTTCTCCTTAACCCCTTTTTTGTAATATAAGACAAGTCTGAGTAGTTAAGAATCACAGACGCAAGAGATTTCAGCATTCCCGATTATTAAAACCGAGAAAAAACAAACAAAAAGTGCAACTTGAGGGACGACTCTCTTTAACATATCATGCAGAATGTCTAACGCAGTATGTTCCGAGCTGTAAGTGCACAGCCTAGAGACTGAATGGCAATCTTCTCCACACTGTGGGACAATGCATTTGTGCCTAAACTTCTTTTGGAAAAAAAAAAAAAAAAAAATATAATTAATTTGTAAGTCTGAAAAAAATATTTAATTTAAAATTGTAAACTTGCAATAATGAAAAAGTGTACTTCTGAAGAAAAAAAAAAAATGAGCGTTTTTGTTGGTGTGCTAGACAGCTAGTGTTTATACTTACTGGATATTAAAAGGGAAGCTTTGCTGCCCAGATATTTACAAAACCAGCAAACGTCCTAATGAAAACTGAAGCGATGACATTAGCCATTCCTTAGGGTAGGAGAAACAGATGGATCTTATAGACCTATGACAAATATATATATATAAATATATATATAAATATATATTAAAAATTTAGTGAATATGGTAAGCTTTTGTTCATTTGTTTCAGACTTTTTTGCTCCTGTAAAAAAATAGTACTGATTAACTTTTTTAAAAAGAAGATTTTACTGTAAATAAGGATTTTTTTGTCTTATTTCTGTCCCTCTCCCCTGTTTTTGTTATTGTAACCTGTAGTGCCAACTCTGTCTCTGGAGGGGTAGTGCAGGATGAAATGCTGACCCTGACGTTGCTTCTCATTCATAACTAACGTAGAGAGTTGTTTCTTCGGTCTTGGGGGAAGACAGGACTCGGGGCCGGCGCTGGGCCGGCGCCCCGGGCGCGGGAGCGAGCCCCGGCCGCCCCGCTGCCCCGCTCGACCCTTTTCTGGGATTTTCAGAGGTACAAGGTTAGAATGCTACAATGTTACCACTGTGCCTTCCAATGTTTATATCATCGGAAACATAACATAATCAAAGTGGCTGTGATTAACGAACCGATTAAAGTGTTACCTATGTGTGTAGCCTAAATAGTGTGCAGTGAGGCGTTGCTGAATACATGGTCAGATTTGGGGGGGGGGGGGGACCATCGCGGGGGAAAATTGCAAGTAGTGTGACAGATTTGATCGACTTCTTTTTCTGTTGTTCTTCTCTCGTTTTTAAGTGGATTATTTAAGTGTAGACCACTTGCTGCCTCCTCCTTTCTTTGTGAAATGCCAATTCCGGTCATCATGCAGCATTATAACAAGCCTTATGAGTCCTAAAGCATTAAGTTGCACTTTCTCGAGGAGGGGTGGTAGTACAGTATTTCTCTGGCCAGTACGAATGAAGTTTTTACTTAACATATTTAATAGTAACATAGCTCAAACTATGGCACAGCAGCTCATCAGATAACTAGCTTTGAAGTCTGGGCACAATTGAACCAACTTCCATAGTGAATCTTAATAACGATTGACTTTGGTGTACAGTACGATTAACAGATAGTGCTCCTAGTTAAGTATTTGTCAGCATCCTTTTGTCTCTAATTCCAGTTTCTATTTTTACAGCCACACCAACCTGGCATGTATTTTAAATAAAAATCTCCCTGTTCGAGTAGATTTTCCACCTATCAACACTGAATAAATGCCATAAATCCATCAAACGGTCTAAATGTTCCATCTGTTCTCCTGTTTTGCCAGTTATATAGTAATGAAAAATACATTTGTAAATTTTATGCAACAAATGGCAAACGTATCATTATTTTGAAATTGTGTATGTAAAAGTTATATTTTTACATGTAGACTCTTGTTATTATGTGTTTTAATACATTGTATCAGTTTTTTTGTTTATAAAAATCTGTGTGGTTGAAAAAAAGTCTCATTTAAATGAAATAGTGAGATACAAGAATCTGAATTTTATGTTTGTTTCTGAAAACGTAAAGAACAAAATATGATAGTTACCACGTGCTCACCTTCGACATCCCCATACCCATTTGGATTAGCTGTGTGCGTGCTGAAAACTGTAAATATGTTCAGTAGCGATAAAACTTTCAATGTTTTGATTTGTCGATAAGTTTCTCAAATGTGGAGGTGGATTCAACTGCTAGAGCAGCCGCTAGAGGAGACCACACTGAGGCTTATTGCAGGAGCTGGACTTGGAGCAGGCCTGGTTTATCTGAGAGGGGGTTTAATAAAGCTCGAGCCCGGGCGGCGCTAAGGACGGCCAGCGGTCCCCTCGGCAGGCCGGAGGGCTCTGCTGCTCCGTGCCGCGCGGGTCGTCCCTCCAGAGCACGATGCCGATGAACAAGCCATATCTTTTTTTTCCAGGAGACCTCAGAACCGGTGGAACACGCTCGGTTTGGGGTCAGTCCCAGTGGCACCACCCGAGCGGGGTAGGGAGCGGCAAGGAGATGATCACCGCCGTGCTGAGGACTGTGCTTCTGCTAAACGCTGTAAAAAAAAAAAAAAAAAAAAATAAGACCAACTTCATGTTTATTTAAAACAATCTGTGGACAGAAAATAAATGACGAGTTTAGTTTCTGGAACTTAAAAAGGAAGGAAAAGCTTTTCTTGTTCCGCTCGCACTGGGCTCTGAACCGGAGGAGCGGCCGCACGCCGCGGGCACCCCGAGGCTCGCAGCCCTCGGCCCCGCCCTCCCCGGAGTTAAGAACTGAGGATCCCGGCCGGCTTCCGCTCCCGATGAGGCAAGATTTAAAAAACAAACACAAAACCAACGCCCCCCCCCGGGGGTGTAGTCCCTCATTTTTTCCGTTATTCCCCAGCCCAGGTAAGGTGTGCGCATCTCGCCGAGGGGATCGAGCTGATGAGACTTAGTGAAAGCGGTGAAGGTTTTAGAAAGCTGTACCCTGTGGTAATAAAGAAAAATACTGAATTAGCAGCTTTTTCTGAACTGATCCACCTCCACATTCAAGTAATTTATGAATATGCTGAATAGGGAATCTGTTCATCTAGAACTTTTTTACCATTTGTCTTCTGTGTAGCTGCAAGGAACACTAATGTTTATACAACTGTCAGTCCTACCAGTGATGCAACTTGTACTGATTCAGTCTTCCGAGGTTTTTTGGGTTTTTTTTTTAGGTTTTTTTGCAGGGGTCGGGGCGGGGAAGGCGACGAAGACGGGTGGTCAGGGAGAGGAGGGGTTCACCTTTGTATCCAATAGGCAGAATATGATCCGTGTCCAAAAGCGAACAATAACAGAATATTGCCAGGAATGACGAGATTTCAGTGGAAACAAGCACAAATAAAAAAAAAAAAAAAAAAAAAACTTAAAAAAAAAAAAAAAGGAAAAACAAGAAAAAAATAAGAAAAAGAAAAAATTAGTCCACTGGTTGACTGGAAAAAAAAAAACCTAGAGGTGGAATACGATGAATTCTAACACAGCGGGGCACCAGGGCCCGGGGGGGCCCTACCTTTTCGTTTCGTTTTTGTTTTGTTTGTTTGTTTTTTAAAAAACATGTTCTTTCTCATGGGACTTGAAGTTGATTCATATTTGTGCAGTGCTGGTTTGACCATACTCATTTCAAGTATTATAGACTTATGTAATGGTGAAAATATATGAACTGTGGCCTTTTTCATTCTTGTTACTTGTGATGCAATTAAGTGAAGATAAGAAAAAAAAAAAAAAGCAGAGATTTACCATGTATCAGTGCCTGGCTTTTTGTTATAAAGCTTCGTTTGTCTAGTGCTCTTTTTGCTATAAAATAGACTGTAGTACACCCTAGTAGGAAAAAAAAAAACTAAATTTAAAAATAAAAAATATATTTGGCTTATTTTTCACAGGAGCAATCCTTTTATACCATGAATATTACGGAAAAAAAAAAAATTGTCAGATTCTGAATATTTCTTCTTTGTAGATTTTTGGAATCATTCTGAGTAAAAGTTTGTTACTTTATTTTACTATTTAAAAGATGTTATTTTACCATGTGTTATTGAGATGAAACTGTATGGTAGCTTTTTTTTTTTAGTTGTAGGTCGCAACGGGGAAATTTTTGCGACTATACACATAGCTGCAGCAGTAAAAACAAAACAAAAAAAAACGGGAAAAAAATGAAAAAAAGGGAAAAATATTTAAAAAAAAAAAAAAAAAAGATGAACAGTTACACCTTGTTTTCAATGTGTGGCTGAGTGCCTCGATTTTTTCATGTTTTTGGTGTATTTCTGATTTGTAGAAGTGTCCAAACAGGTTGTGTGCTGGAGTTCCTTCAAGAAGATGACAAGCAAACAAAGACAGCTTGGTGTAGGCCATTACCTGTTTCTCATCTGTAGTTATTCGATGCCGTCATGTACATGACCGTTCTGTAGCAATAAATGTGCCATTTTTATAAACCGTTTCCGACACTTGGGTTTCATTTCATTCCGCATTGCCCATCGCTGCCGGGGCCGTCCAGCTGCCGCCGTGCCCCAGCCTGGTTTTGGGGGAGTTTCTTAGGAGAATGGGTGCCTTTTTTTTTTTTTTTTTTTTTTTTTTAATATATATATGTGTGTGTGTTTTGGGTAAAAACCCGTCGTTTCTGTGTGTCCTGGTGTGTGTGGTGGAGGAGCCGGTGCCGGGCGCTTCAGGCTTCTCCCCTTGGTGGCTTCTTCACCGGGTGGGAGCGTTGGCAAAGCGCTTTCCAGTCCTCTCGGTGCTCTAAAAAGATCATTTCATTCTCATTCTCATGCGAATTTTACTCTGCTCCATAAGTAAAACATCAGTATTTCACCCAAAAACTCTTTGAACCCCGGGAAGAATCCAAAGCACCTGCTAGAGCAAGCAGGGGTGTGCTGGAGCGTGGGCAAAGCCACCCCATGAACCTTGGAAAAACGGGCGGAATCTGTAAAATTCGAGGCTGCGTTATCGGCGGAAATGGAAACGGCGACGCGTTTCGCTGTGCCCCCGCTCGCCGCGTCGGTGGGTCAGCAGTTCTGCACGGTTTTTTCTGCTACAACTTCATGGCTGGAGCTGGAGCGAAGACACAATCATTGTAAACCGAGCGCTGCCAACCTGACTCATGGTTTCACGGTATTTACACTTTTTTTTTTTTTTTTTAAATAATTCACTTCTGGTCAGCACTGTTGGACCTTCTCAAGTCGGAAACCGAGTTCAGCCCTGCACCAACTCTTTGCATCACCTCTTTCCACCAAAAAGTTGTGCAAATTGTGGTGGTGGGGATGTATGAGCTGAGAGGGGGGTCTTGGTGGAACGGCCTTGGGTTGGAGAAATTGGGGGGGCTGGTTCTCTCAGCATTTTTACAACACCCGAGACAAACATAAAAACAATTGCAGGTTTGCACGGAGGAATTATTCACCCTGCGTGGTGTCTTTGGGATCTTTTCAGTTATTCCTGACGGCCGCCGGCCGCTCGCTGCAGGAGGAGCCCGCGAGGTCCATCCGGGCGGCCGCGACTCGATTTCCTCAGTTACACACGACGGGCATCTGACACTTGCAAAGCTTTTGAGTGGTAACACCTTGAGTTTTGCCGAGGAACGGGGTTGTATTGCTGCGGTTCACCCTTCTACCACAACTCATTATTGCTACTGAACGATGCAGTTTGGTCTCTTTGAGTGTTACAAATGAAATGATGTGTTTAACTTGAGTTTTCCTTCCTGACCAGGAGAGTGGGTCATTTTAAATAACTGCAGACACTGGCTGCCTGGTATTTCCTGGGGGAGGGTGCTGAGACTTCTCAGAAAATCATCTCAAATTAATCCCTCCTGGAGAAAGTGGGTTTCAAGGCCAGCCCTGTGCCGCTGCGCCCACCCGGGGCAGGTCTCCACGTGTCCTGCCAACTCTCGGGGTGTTAATGTTGGGTTGATGGTTGGACTGGATGATCTTCAAGGTCTTTTCCAACCTAGACAATTCTGTGAATTCCTGCCAACCCCCGAGCCCACATCCCTGCTTTTCATCCATGACTGCCGGATCTCTCCTTCCCTGCACTGCCAGCCCAGAGCGAGCAGGAGCCGCTGCCCGTTTCTGCCTGCGCTGCCTGCTCTGAAGATACCACTGGAGCCGCCTGCCCAGCGTGTCCGGGTGCTGCTGGTCCTCTTCCTCCTCCTCCTCCAGCTCACCCACGTTATATCTCCACTTGCAGAAACCAAAGGTGCTTTGCCCAGGGGTGCCCCGAGGGGCTGCGGGGTGGGGTGCTGGGCAGAGCTCTGCCATCCCGGGGCCGGGCAGGATGGTGCCCGGGATGGAAACGTGGCCACTGACAGCAACGCGGCCACTGACAGCAACTCAACCACGCTGCGTTAGAGGGCTTTCAACAGGACATTCAGTTGGTAATTCATTTATGAGGAGCTTTTTGTTTACTAATAAAGCAACGGGGCTCCAAATTTCTTCTGAAAAAGAATAGAGGAGCTGAAGGGTGGAAGAATGGGTCTCATTCTTCTGGTGTGTCTATAGATAGAGTTTGGATGAGGAGTTATCCCACCCTGTCCCGTGGCTGACAGCTCTAGGGAAGTTGGCTTGATATCATATGCAATTACACTGCAATTATGTTGGTAGCCAGTAAATACATCTCAAGTGTCTTGAGCTTGTAAATCTTCGAAGTGTGAGCACTGGGAGTGAAACCGCCTCGTCCTCTCGGCTGGAGCTCAGACGCAGAGCCCGGCTGCACTACATGGCCCCACGGGGTCACAGCGGGGTAATGGGGACCTTCACCTCGTCTCTGAGCCAGAGAAGACCTCTGGGGCTCCCTCCCTGCACCCCATTTCTCTAAAGTCCCCTGCGGTGACCTTCTCCCAACATGTAGGTTTGGGGTTTTTTTGTTTTGTTTTGTTTTTAAAAACAGCACTGAGGCTAAAACACAGTTCCCCTGGTCTTGATCTACTTTGTGCTTCTGTACCTGTGGTGTCCCCCAAAGGCTGTAGCTCCTCACCGTCAGATGCTGATTTATGTGAGCATGACAACAGCCTTTTGGGTTTGGTAACAGTTTTTATGAACTTGATGGGGAGGTGGGATTCAAGGCTTGTCCAGGGGACAGCGTCTGTCACCCAGAACACACGGTCTGGCCCACGGTTCCATGCTGGTGCCTCGAACCTCACTAGGAAAAGAGATTGCCATTGCTTCTTTCCCGTGATTAGGAGAAAGAGCTAATTATTTGGGTACTTCTATTCGTGGAGAGCAACTCCTCTGTCAGAGGGCACATCCCCGGACAGGCTGGCAGCGATGCCTTTCACAACGGCTGCATTTTCTGATGCCAAAAAAAGAACAATAACAGATAAACCGGGGCAAAAGACTCACATCGGTTTGCCCGCGATGCGTCAGCCGGAGCTCCCTCACCTCCCAGTCCACAGCGGCTGGTGGGTGCCGGTGGAAACATCTGGAAACAGGAGGTGCTTGTAATGGTGCAAAATACACGTGCACGCACACACACGGGACATCCAGCCCAGGATCAACCCCCGCACAGGGAGAGGAATGGGATGGGGATGGGATGGGATGGGGATAGTTGCATGAAGCAGCTGAAGGAAACAACCAGGCCAGAAACAACAGCATGGGCAGAGGTGGGGGATAAAAACTCCCTGGGTGGTGGAAGTGGCTCCTGGGTGTGGTTCTAAACTCAATCAATCAATCAATCAATTAGAGGCCAGGCTGTTTGCATTTGGGGAAGATGGGCAAGCCAGGTGATTTATTTTTGAAGAACAAGACCAGCTACTTAAGGCAGTCACAGGCTACATTTTGCTCCAGGACTTGTTGGTGTTGGCCCAGCAATGTGGTGGCCCTGGGACTGACTGGGATCATGCAGGAGCTTGGTGACAATGCACTACAGCCTCAGGCAGGACGGTCAGTAGTGTTTTCTTCACTATTTTTTCCTTTAATGGCTTAATTTTACCCAGCTACCACTGGACTACACGTTCTTAGAGTAACTTAAGGAGTTTCTTCCCCCTTCTTTCTGCTCATACCAATGTTACTGGAAGTTGTTGGGCTCAAAGCCTGTTTGAGGCACCTCTGGGAAGAGCAAGCAGGAGCTTCCCTGGGTAAAAGGGGTTTCTGGGGTACTCCTGCCCACATCCCAGGGGTTCCCAGGAAAACTGTTTTCCCATCCAGTGGATTGTTACTGGCAGCATTGGCAAAGCTGCTGACATTCTCCCGTTCACTGTGGGAGGAAATCTGGGAGTTTATCTGGCGATAAATGAAAATGCTACCTCAAAATACCCCCAAATCACCCAGGGTTACCCAGAAACCTCCCTTGGAGGGTGATGCACAGTGTTGAGTCCTTCCTGACCTGCAGGAATCTCTGCAAAAACAAACTGATGCTAAACAAACTGGGCTGAAAAGTTTCTCTTTCAGTAAATAGCCCTTTTGGCAAGAAATGCTGGAAAATTTCTGTTTGCTTCTAGGCGCCGATTTTCTCAAATGCTGCTGCTTATACGATCAGATAGATTTCTGTAGCATGAGCTGCTTTTAAGCTCTTCAAAACCCGCTCTGTTGTAATCTAGTGTTAATCAGATCGTAGTCAGCTGTCCCGGGTGCAGAGCAGTGGGGCTGGAAGACTGGGAACGTGATGCTGTGGGGTGGCTTAAAGCCTCGGTGGTGTTTATGTAGTGCTGCTTCCTTAGCAAAGAGGGTGTTTTGGTGGTCGTCTCTCTGTGAGGATCTGCGATGCTGAAGGTGAAGCTGGGAGGATTTGCCCGACTCCCAGCAGTGAGGAAGAGCCCTGGGTTTAACTCATTCCTCCGCTGGTGGTTTAGGGTCTGGTACTTGGAGCCCTGGCATCCCTCCAGAAGTACTAAATACTGTTGAGTAGATCCTTAGCTAGGACTCGTTTATCTTCTTTACTCCATTAAGCCAATATTGTTATTTATAAGAGAAATCCTGTGGCCGCCTTCTAAATCCATTCCCCAGCACAGCTGGGCAGATGTGCTGCCGGCACCGGCAGGTTCGTGGTGGGGTGGTGAAGACCTTACCCAGGTCCTGCTGTAGCCCCTGGGCTTGAGCTGGGAAGGTGCAGGACAGAAAAACTCACAGACACATCTGACTAGTCCACAAATAACCAAAATTTTATTTTAGTAGGATTTCTTTTTTTTAATACGAGCGTAATATTGATAGAAACGACTTTCCGTTGTCATATATTCAGTGCTTCTATCAGAAAAAGAGCACTGGGAAAGCAGCACTGCAAATTCAATTCCAAACTACCTCTAAGAGAAGCCCGGCAAAGCGTCCCCATGCTCAGAGCCACGCGGTGGGGGCTCCGGCACCAACCAAGCTTTGGTGCAGATGCGCTGGTGAGGGCTCAGATACTTACTGAAATGCGCTAAATAACTGTAAGCCTGAGCTTCAAAGAAGTCTAAAGAGGATTAAATCATCTGAAATAGGCCAGAACTATCTTGTGGCTGCTGTTTTTGGGGTTTTTTTTTGAACTTTGTCAATGAGTGAGTCACTAGCAAGGTGCCAGAAAGCTCGTCACCCTCCTCACACAGCTGGGAAGACGGTGCCAGATCTGGGAGCTGGTGGGCGAGGGCGAGCACCGGCAATGTAGGGCATGGCGGGCTGGGGGGCTTAGAGATGCTCTAACCCAGAGAGAAAAATCGCATTTGTTAAAAAAAAATAAGGGGGGGGGGGGGTGGTGGGGCAGAACATCTCTTGCCTTGCAGCCTGCAAGCTGTTGGTCTGGGGCTGCGTAACACCTCGATGCTACTTTACCTGCAGGAGCTGAGAAGGGGAAATTTCATGCGGAAATTTTTTGTCCTGTGCTGGGTCCCACGCCCTCAGCAAGGGCAGAGGCTCAGACTCAGCGATTTTTACATCAGAAGCATCCAGGCTCCAGTTTGGGGGTGAAGCATCCCCATAGCACTGCGTGTCATTGATTTTTCTGGTCGTGTTTGAGCCCAGCGCATGGGCTGGTATCGCCTGTGACCCTGCTTCCCCAGCAAGCCGCTGGGATTTAATGATTTGTGAGGGCAAATACATAAGCCTGGAAGGTAGAATTAAAATCCTGGGGACTCTGGTGTGCACCACTATATGTGTGTATAAGTATGTGTGGACAGCCAGCCTAGATAGAATAAAAGGTGATAGAAAATATTGCTGATTAGTCAAGATAAATCAAGGTTTTTTATCAGGTTTTGCCCACACAGATGTGGAAAAATATATTTGGCCTTCGCAGAGTGTTGGAACTGTTTTATGCAATATTAAAATGAAGTGTAATTCTTCGGGCATCCCCTGCCCCATCGTGGCCACCTGGGCTGACCCTCTGGCCTGGCCTTCGTAGCTAGAGCAGTGTGGGGGGGATCATGAGGCTTCACTGGAGATTGTGGTATTTGTGGAGATGAGAGGGGATCAGTTAAAAACCCCCTCTGAAGTAATGGCATTTCAATAGATGGAGGCTTTGGCTGCGCTTTGTGGGATTTTCCCACTTGGCCTCTGGTGTGTCTGAGGGCTGGCACCACTCCCTTGCTTTGAACAGGGCTTCCCAAGGGACTTAGGGGTTGGGTTAGTACTGCTGGAGTGAGATGTGCTGCAGAAATCAAAGCCTTGGAGCCTACAGTAACTGTAAAGCCACGTGTGGAACCCCCCAGGGGTGGCAACTCCCTGGAAGGAGGGTGCAGAGAGGGGGGATGAGTCTCTTGAGCCAAGGAACCAGCGGCAGGCCAAGAGGGAATGGCCTCAAGCTGCGCCAGGGCAGGGTCAGACTGGCTCTTAGGAAGGATTTCTTTGCAGAAGGGGTTGTTGGGCGTTGGAATGGGCTGCCCAGGGCAGGGGGGGAGTCCCCATCCCTGGAGGGGTTGAAGAGTCGGGTTAACCCAGCGCTGAGGGATCTGGTGGAGTTGGGAACGGTCAGTGTGAGGTTCATGGTTGGACTGGAGGAGCTTCAAGGGCTTTTCCAACTGAGATGATTCTGTGATTTTGGGGGGTGATGCTGTGTCTTTCAGCAGAGCTCTTTGATCAGTCTTTGAAGACCATCACTGGGGTGTCTCAGTGCTGGCAGGTGGCAGCAGTGCCCTGGTTTGGGGTGTGGGGCTCACGGGCATCCCTGGCTTGATGCTTGGTGTAGCTCCTAGATGATGGTTCTGCCTTAGATGGGACCTGAGCTGTCACTTTTGGCCCAAGGATCAGGTCTGAAAGCCATGTTTGAGCTTGGAGTTAACCACGGAGGTGTCCCGCTCCCCTCCCCAGAGAGTGGCATGGGCACTGCTCATTGGTCCTGGCAGCAGCACCCATAGCCCTTGGACTGCACCCCTCTTTCAAAGCCTAAAAAGTTCAGTTTGACCCTTTTTCCCTAGAAATATAGAGCTGTTGGAGGGAGAAGTGCCAAGGAGGCTGGTCCCACAGGGTCGGGCTGCGCTCGCCCTTGGGTTTGCCCTGGGGTTCAGCCACGGGGAGGCTGAAGTCAAGAGATGTTCAACACATTTGGGGTGAATTAAACAAGAAAACAGCGTTCAGTGTGGATTGATGAGCCTCCACAGGGAAAAACAAGGGACCCTCTGGGAAAAACAGGGGCAAGGATGGGTCAGCACCACAGGGCACAAGGACTTGCACCCACAGCAGACCTGTACAGGGGTGCCCTTCATCTCAGCTGCACATTAAATGCATCTTGTTAGCAAACACCATCAGGCCTTGCAGCTGAAAAAAGGATTAGTCCAAGGCTGTGGAAGATCCCTCTCCTGAGTGTGGGTGTGCCGGGTCAGATTGTGCCCTCCAAATAATCAAGTAAAAGGCGAGAGCCCTGTGAAACAAGCAGGTGACAACAAAAGCTTCAGTGGAACGTGGAGGAGCGCCAAGGGAAGACAAAAAAATATCGGCGTGGATTAAAGACAACGGAGCCACACTTAGATGCAAAGATGATGTGAAATTCCTGAATAATGTGGAATAAAAGGGACTGAAAGATCATTAAAATTAATCGGAGATTAACGGAAACAAAAATGCAAGACTGCTGAGCCAGTCTTATCTGCGGTCAACTGAACTTATTTTAGCTGAGAAATAAGACTATCAGATTTGGAGCATAATGATAAGGATAAGTGAGATCTTAAGCCTCTGGAGAGACCCTGTCAAGTGCTCCCAGCCCTTCTGTGACCTCCCCGGTGGGGGAGCAGCTTGGTGTCCCTCGGTCTTCCCCATCCCCGCTGGCAGGTTGGGACCCCGAGCTCCCCGTGCCCCACGAACAGCCTGCCTCTCTGAATTAATTATCTGCTGTCGCAGTAATGATAATATTTGGAAAAACTTTTCCCATCAGAAGATCATGTGCTTCTTCCGAGGGAAGGGGGCAGGATTTTTGCGGAGGGTGAAACGCAATGGGCTGGTGTGAACGGGGCCAGCTCATTTTAACTGCACAAGAGCTGCAGTGAGTTGCATCCAAAGAGGATCTGGCACGCGGGATTTATTTCAAGAAAAAAAAAAACACTACAGCAAATATGTAGTGCCTTGTTTGCAAAAATGTGGTTCGGATTAAAAGAGTTATGCTCTAAAATAAAAAAATAATATTGTGCTTGAAACATCACAGGGGAACGCTCAGACACTGGGGAATGAGTTGAATTTAGCGACGGTGTGGGTTGGGTATGTGGTGGGAGAAAACTGCTGCCGAGGAGAGGTTTTGCCAACTGCCTTTCCCCAGCACCCTGCCCTTCCTCCCCGCCTTCCTCCCGCACCTCCCAGGTACCCACAGCCCTTCACCGGGGCTGCCCAGCCGCAGGGGTCTGGCCCTGGGGCTGTTTGATGCTGTCAGTCGGAAGTCAGTTGGATTTGAGGAAGCTCAGGATATTACAGCATCAGAGCCGGCATAATTAGAGGCAGATTTGCAATTGCTGTAAATTGTCTTAGCTTCATTGAAGTCAATAATCTTTGAAGTGGATGGAGGTATGATAACGTACACCAGCTGAGGATCTGCCAACAACTCTTGGGTTTTTACAGTCAGTTTTTCATCCTCACAGCCCAAGTACTAACCACCGGCCTCACCCGGCCAGGAGCATCCCTGCACCAGAAATACTGTCCCTGTGTCCTGGGAATATTCAGCAAATATTATATAAATATATTTTCTGGAGTAATATAAATATAAAATAATATAAATTTATTCTCTGGAGAATAAATCCTGTGAGGAGCCATTGAAGGAGCTGGGACTGTTCAGTGTGAGGAGGAGAAGGCTGAGGGGAGACCTCATCACTCTCTACAGCTCCCTGAAAGGACATTGTAGAGAGGTTGGTGCTGGTCTCTTCTCACAGGTGATTAGTGACAGAACAAGAGGGAACGGCTTTAAACTGCAACAGGGGAGGTTCAGACTGGACATGAGGAAAAAAATTTTTCTTAGAAAGAGTGGTCAGAGTGGAATAGGCTGCCCAGGGAGGGGGTGGAGTCCCCATCCCTGGGTGTGTTTAAGGGTCGTTTGGATGAGCTGTTGGGGGATGTGGTGTAGGGGAGAACTTTGTAGAGTCGGGCTGAGGGTTGGACTCGATGATCCCAAGGGTCTTTTCCAACCTCAATGATTCTGTGAAATGGATCCTGGGGCTGAGAGTGTGAAAATTCAGATGGGGGGAAGAAAATTATTAGTTGATAGAGCATCACTGGAGGGTTTACCCAGCAGGCAGAGCTGGGAGGAGTGGTTTATTTTTTTTTTTAATAAAAGCCTCACCAGGGTTTTTAAGGTGTTTAAAAAAACAACCAAAAGCCCAAGACCTCGTGAACTTCCTCAGCCTTACTTCTCTCCCCTGTGCTGCAAATCAGTTTACTCCTGCCAGGCTTTGCAGTGAGGCTTTTGGGTGAGAGAATGAGGATCCACCAAGGAAAGGAGCAGGTAGGCTGAGGGGAGACCTCATGGCCCTCTACAACTCCCTGAAAGGAGGGTGCAGAGAGGGGGGATGAGTCTCTTGAGCCAAGGAACAAGCACCAGGACAAGAGGGAATGGCCTCGAGCTGCACCAGGGCATGGTCAGACTGGCTCTTAGGAAGGATTTCTTTGCAGAAGGGGTTGTTGGGCGTTGGAATGGGCTGCCCAGGGCAGGGGGGGAGTCCCCATCCCTGGAGGGGTTGAAGAGTCGGGTTGACCCAGCGCTGAGGGGTCTGGTGGAGTTGAGAACAGTCAGTGTGAGGTTCATGGTTGGACTGGAGGAGCTTCAAAGGGCTCTTCCAACCCAGATGATTCTGTGATTCTGTAGTTTTACAGTGCAGCATGTAAATTTGCCTTATGTCTGCTCAAAAACATCGATGTTTATAATCTTTACTCCCAGTTTGCACCACCCCGGGGACACACGTATCCCTCATGGAGGGCCTGGTCCTCACAGCTTGCTATGGCTGCCAGCCAGCGCAGAGTACCCTCGTAAAACATGCTGCAATCGGTTCACCCCACCAAACCTTTTCTTTCTCCCTTGGTTATTCTAATTTTTATGGAAAACTCATTGCTGCTTTGCTGCAGTATCTCTACCTTCAAGTTCCTTCTCAGACCATGAGGGCAAACTAATACAGAAAGCTAAATTAGCCATATTGCATAGGAATGCAGGCTCCAATCAGACCCTTGCTGCTCATTCCTCTGCACAAAGCATATAAATTCATCCCAGATGGGTAAATAAGCAGTCAGCTTTTATTGAGAAAACTGTGTATTCATTTTGCTGCTGCTGACTAATTTCTCAGACATTCCTTCCTATGTATTGAGCAAGCATCTTCCCGCATCCCTCTGCTGCGCTGTTAGCAGGAGAAATTATATCATTCTCTTTCTAATTTGTGTTTAGTCATTCTAGCCCTTTTTAAATAGGCTTAGCCAATCAAACTGGGGCTCTGTGATGGAGGTGAGCCAAAAATCTGGAGACCTACTGCCAGGGCTTCGTGCTATCGCCTTTTGAGTGGTGGGGACTCGGTATAAATTGATCAGATACTTGGTGGAGAGAGATGTCTCCTAGACACATCCAATTATGCCAGCTTCCCTCGTTTTGGAGAAGGCCAGAGATCATCTGCTCTATCTGGGAAGCCGCCGCTTTTGCAGGAAATGCTTTTGAGGCTTGTTTTGGGAGATTGGGCATGTTCCGTCACCGCCCGCCGCAAAGAAGTGGTGGCAGGGGGTTGCTCCCTGATCCCCCTTCTTTGGGGGGCAGCTCTGCTCAGGCCTTCTGTGATGATGGGGTGCAGGGCTGTGGAGCTGGCAAAGCAAAGGCAGATGCTGCAGCTGGGACTGGTCCCCAGCTCCTTCCTTTCCCACAGCCCCGGGTATTGTCTTGGCGGCTGCTCGGGCCGGCTGGGGCTGGCCGGCCCCTGCAGAGCGCCCACGGCTTTTGGTTCTCATTCTTTAGAAAAACTTGGAGGGGGAAAGAAAAAAAAAAAGGAAAGAAAAACAATAAAGTGCAAAATAAGGAAGTTTCTTCATCTGCATCCCTGTGGGGATATCAGGGTCCCATCGTGGGGTTGGGTGGGTGACCTGGCAGCTTCCCCTCTGCCCTGCCTGGGCTCCCGGCACGCTCTGGCTGCTCCCAGGGGTGCTGGCTTGGCACCCAAGAGCGGGACAGCTGCACCTTGCCTGAGGGGCAGCAGATTTTAGGTGCAATCTGAGCGTTTGCTGCTGGTGGTTGTTATGCCAGCGGTGACCCCAAAGACATCAGGACCACTGAGAGATTCATCCCCCCATGAACAGGGTCTTTAATGGGATGATCCTTCCATTTCTTGCAGTTATTTCTGCACTCTGAGAAGCTGGTGGGGTTCCCCCCACCCCAGGGTTTCTCCAGCTGGACTTGGGAACGCATCCATGAAAAGCTGAATCCCAGGATTCATCGTGGTCCCAGCTCTGCTGCCAGTGGAGTCTCACACCCCACTTGGAGGTTCCAGGACCGCCTTTGCGGGGGCTTTTTCAGCCCATTTGCTTTCATGTGAATGCGTTTGGGGTCTTGCAGTTTCTGGTGGAGCTTGGGGAAGGAAATGGATTTGAGGTTTGTGGATGCTCAGTGCATGATCATTCTCTTCTCTCTCCTCCATGCCTTTGCCCTCTCCCTGGCTCCTTTTTCAGTTACTTACTAGAAATTACTCATTTAAGGAAGTCTGATAGTGGAGCAGGTTTATATCTTATTAATTTTATCCTACGTCTCAGAAACACATGGCGTATTTTCAAGGGAGAAAATATGTGTTAAGGTCTAAAATTTATCCATTCAAAGATTGTATTTAAAGCCAGGGTGGGTCAAGCAACCTCCTGGAAGGCTGGTATCAATTTTAACCTGGTATTCAGTTATTACACAGGTGCAAGTTCTTAAAACAACTCAGGAAATGAAAAATAGGGAAGACATCAGGCTAGAAGATTGCCACTTACTCAGAAATTTGCATGGGGAGAAAGGGCTGCGCTCAGCCGCTGAACCCCATACGTGGTTGTCAGCTGGGGGGGACATGGGTCAGGCAAGAGGATTTGGGGAAGGGGGCTGGGACCGCAGGTCAGGAGAGGAGGTGTTGCAAGGGCAGGAGTCGGGCTCAGTCCTGTGTCCTCTTAGGAAATGCCCCATAACAGCGGGGACAAGTGGGGATGGGGGTACTGGGATGAAGTGGGGCTTGGGGTGGCTGGGGCAAGGGTGAAGCAAAGGAGACAAGGGATTTGCCCGGGGAAAAATCCTCGTAAAGGTCTGTAAAACTTTCATCTCCTTTCAGACCCTTCCTCTGAGCCCTGAACGTGTCAGCAAAGGCTGAGAGAAAGGTCTGGTAGCAACCTGGTGTGTAATATTAAGGAAAGGAGTTGGAGGCTGGGGTTGGGGAATACCAGGGCTGACCCGAGAGGCAATGAGGGACCCCTTGGAGGGCAGCAGGGCTAGAGTCTGGGGGGCAGGAGGGGGCCAGGTAGGTGGGAGCTGGGGATAGAGAAGTGCTCCAAGGAAGATGGGAAGAAAAGGAGGTGGGGAAATGGAAAGCAGAAAGGAGGGGACAGAGCCAGTGATGCTGCAGGAGCGGGTGAGTGAGCAAAAAGTAGGAAAATGTCCCCAAAAGCCTTGCAATCACTTCCCCCCCATTGGCTCTGCAGGAGGAGGAGTCCACCCTGGGGAGCTCTTCGGCCAACTTGGGTAGCGATGTCCTGTGCTGCTGGTATGTCAAGTCAAGAACCATTTTTAAGTCTTTTTTTGTGCAAATTGGGCCACTTCTCGCCCTCAAGGGATTCAGAGTATCTGGAGCTGCTGTTCAGCAACCCTTCAAGTGACTGTCAGGATTCCCAAGGGACAAAGATAACTTTTTTTGTAGCAATTGGTAGGAACCAAAAATGCCCTTTAGTTACATCCTGTTAATCTGGAGGGAGGTTCAAAGTAAATTTTCAAAAAATCCTTGTGGTTTAGGGCCAAATGCCATCACTGATGACAGAGCCAGATTCTGCCATTTGCCAGTGCTGCAAGGTCAGGCGAGTGCTCTCAAAGCTGAGAGTTACCCCGGGATAAAATCTGGGGCCTGGGTTAGGCTCAGAATAAAAATAGCTGCTAAGGCACTGCTAATATCGAATAGTTCATCTATAGTTCAAAGAGTAAATCTCCCAACCCCAGAGGTGAGCCTGGCCCAAACTGTCTAGCAGATTTCTTCTTTCATCCACAATCCCAATACTTAATTTTGTCAACCTTGATTTTAAAAATGGCCAAAAAAGGGCCCATGATGTGGGTTGATCTAAAGCAGAGAGAGAGAGGTGTGATGCGCACATTGGCCCAGCATGGCTGGAAGTGTCTGTATCCTCAACAAGCTCGTTCCTGACGAGGGGCCGGCGATGCGCCCCAAACCCGGCTGCTTGATGTGCAGCTCGGCGAGTGCCTGCATCTCGTCCTGCCTGGACTCGAGGAGTACAGAAACATCAACAACAATTAAAGCTAATGGGAAACAAATGCTCTGTCCAAAACAGCCGTTGATTTCAGTGGGAGCTTTACGAGAAAGTCGGAATTGGATTCAAAGGGTTTGTCTTACATTTGTCTTAACTCCTGGCTCTGCGTACCAGCTTGTTCCTATTTTATCTAAATCTGGTCTTAGTTCGTAGAGCTGCGAGATTTGTCCAGCTTAGGGCTCGGTTCCTGTCTCGTACTCGTCCTGAGGCCACAGGGGGGAGGATGAGCGCTGGCAAGAGGGTGCTGGGCAATAGGCCCCTGTGCCACCATGCCTCAACCTGCCACAGGGTCCCTTTTGTCCCCTCTGAACAAGAGGAATAACGGCCAGAACCTGAAGGCGTTGGCGTTGCCGACGCATCAGTCCCAACCACCCGCGGCCATTGGGGTCTGGTACCAATTAGCACGAGCTTCCGGCGGCTCTACGCGTGATGCAGCGAGAAAGGCACACAAAGAGCAGTACCAGCACAGCGAGGAATCCCGTGGGGAGGGATCCCAGCGCGCTCAGCACCCGCCACATTCAGCTTCGCGCAAGTGCCTGGTGAAACTCTTTAATGTCTGGCTCTGCTGGATCCGGGCTCAACACGGGCTGGGGGAGCAGAGGGACCGCAGGCACCTGCAGAAAGCTACCGCTGCATCAGTCGAAAGGATATCTCCTCCGTGGCTGTGTCTTTTCTTCTTAATGAGTAATTTAGAGCCTGTACAGTGCTGGAGACCGGGTATCAGGGGGCTGGCCGTGGCTGAAGGCGGGCGCTGCTGAGGGCGTTAAATCGCGGCCCTCCTTGGCCGCCAGAAACTTGAAACAACAGCAGGAAATTGCTTGTTAGACTAATTACACACTTCATCTTTTAAGTACAGGAATAGATTAGTAAGAGGATATCTAGAAATATAGAATTTTTATTTATATATGTATGTAGAAATTTTCATTAGGATTTGAATGGTGGTGAACTTCAAGCCACCTATAGACTACATGCCCTTCTCTGCAGGCACGTGAGGGTGGGATGATAATACGCACTTCTCTGTAGGTCAACTACTTCTGGGCCAAATCCCTTGATTTCAGCTGGGGGATGATATATAGTCTAATAGTGAGCGTGACCCAACTTCTCTGCTTAACACTTTACCCACTGATTTTAACCAGAACTCTGCTGCTGTGAAGGTGAAATCAATTATTTAGCAACAACTGCTTAAACACTGAATTTTAGGGAATGAACAACTAGGCTGGTCATTGCAGAGCAGCAGCGTGCCACGTGCCTGTGGGATTTCCAGCCCTATGTGCCCGTGACCCTCAGCCCGTCCCTAGTCAGTGGGTCTGGAGAAGGATGAAGCTCTCACAGCCTGCTGATGTCATTATTTCTGAAAAAGCTGAGTATCCTCCTTCAAGTGATTTATCAGAAATATTTAACATCAAACATTGACGCTCCTGCCATCACACAAAGAGTTTGTAGGCATCAAAACATGAGTAAGGATATTTGCAGCCGTTTTACTCCAGAAATCCTTTCATAAATGAAACATGCAAGAGACTATATTTATAGTAGAAAGACCCACTCTCTTGGATATGAATAGCATTATACCATATCATGTAATTAAAAGCTGAATATGACTAACACATTCCCATACAGATGTATCACAGCGCTGGCGACCATGTGGGATATGTGGAGAAAAAAGACCCAGTTAAAGAAACCACAAATTCCAGGGGTGGGAGTGTAAGGAGGGGGATAATGAAGCACTTTGCAATCTATTTTTCTTCTCCTTTTTTTTCCCCTCTTTGCAAAAGCATGAACACATGAAAAACATTAGGTAGTGCCTTGCCCACCAAAGACCCGGCGGTGGCTGCCGGACCCACAGGATTGAGCATCCCCGGCCCCACACTGACGCAGCCCCCCTGGAAGGAGAGATAATGAAAAAATGGCAGATAACTGCCAAAACCCTGCAGATGGCAAAGTACCGTCCTGCAAAGAGACTGGAAATTTGGAGGAAGGTCGGAAGGTGCCTTCAGAGCAGCGGGGCTGGCTCTGGATGCCCACAGAGCTGAGCACTTGGGCTTTGGGGTCTGACTGTGACCCCACACCAGCGTTGGGGTGGGCCCTCTGAAGCCAAGTAGACCTTAAAATACAGGCAGAGCCATGAAGTCATCTCCGTGGGTCTCTTCTCCCTCCAATGATCCAGCCTGCTCCAAGAGACCCTCATCGGGCTCTCTACACTGCTGTGTTTTCTTTCCAGATCTCCTCCAATGCTGCTGTATAAAAGCCTGATTGCCTAACACAAAATTGTCTGCTTGGGAGGGACAATGGGTGTTGAAAGAAGCAAAAGAAGAATCTATGACTGAGAAAACAGTGTAAAATAAATACATAAATTGAGGGAGGAGACAGATTTTTTTTCCCCTTCAGTCTTTTTATGTATTGGAAAGCAAGCATCGCGTCTTCTCTAGGCTCAGTTAGGGATTTACGCAGTCTGTCCTTGCAGGTCGTGCTTTATGTGCAGCGTGTTGCCACGTTCTTCTGGACTCCTCCACACCTTTCCTGAGGTGCAGCACCCAAAAGCAGACACCGTTCTCCAACCCAGGTCTTACCAGTACCCGGGGGAGAGGTTGGATTCCCTCCCGTGCCTCACGAGCAGCGCGGCTCAGCGTACGACCCGCTGTAGTTGGCTGGCTGTGTACTCCCATGTTGACAGTCTTCAAACTCATCCTTGGGTTTGGTCCTCCCGTCTCCACCTGCTCCGTCTTGTTCTCCTCCAGGCTGTGCTCCCTCGGTACGCTCCAATCGCAAACCTTGCCAGAGCGCAGACATATGACATCCACAGCTTCTCCCCCGTGCACGAGGCCTGCTGCCCTGCTGGAGGCTGAAATTAGATTGGTTTGACATGATTTATTCGTGACAAATCCATATTAGTTGTTACTCATCTCCTTGTTCCGTATACTTAAAAATTCTTTGATTAATTGCTCCAGTACTTTTCCGCGACTTGATGCTGAGCTGACGGCTCCATAATATCCCTGCTCGCTCTTTCTTCCTTTTTTTTTTCTATTTTAAGGATAGAAATCCTGTTTTCCATCTTCTAGATTTCTGGTATCTCTCTTAGGACTCAAGTTCTCAAAGACCACATACGTGTGCTGGTATTTGCCAGCCCTTTCAGGGACCCGGCACGGCCTGGGACCAGGTCCTGCACCTCTCAGGATGTGGCTCACTCTGTCTTTCCCCTCTGCCCCTACAGTGCCTCTGCCTACGCAGGGTTAAATTGTAAAGCTTCAGAAACAAATCAGGTGCCTCAATGACACATCCCTACTTTTATTTAGAAGTTCTTCTGCTCTGATCACACGTACTTGTCTGAAATACATTGTAAATCAATGCGCCCTAATCCAATCTTGTGTTAATTAATTCTTCCACTTGCCTTGTACTTAGGGGGAAACAGAAGAATAGATGTAAAAACCATGATAGTGATGTTGGAGTGGCTGATTATTATTCTTTACAATAGTGTATTGATAAGAAAATGAGCATGTTCTTTTCCCATTTGCAGCACAACCTTGGGCAGGAGTTTGTTATATTAGAAAAAAGCAATTTGAAAAAATTGCTCCCTGGCTCCTGTACAGCCACTTGAAAATTGATTTATTTTGGGGTTTCCACAGCTGTGTGTGGGTTTCCACAAGACTTTATTTTCTGTTATTAAATCTGGCCGTTGAAATGTTCCTTTGATTTAATGTGAAGTGTGTTTTATTCGATAATTCCTTATAGATATGGAGGGGAGGTCTTGCTGAAGCCAGAGAGGAATAAACAAATAAATAGATAAAGGAATGGTTTGGTGGCTACGGTGTACCCATGTGAGATGCCCCGGTGGTCCCTCGGGAGGTGGGTCCGTGGGGGGACCTGGCAGAGGAGAGATGTGTGGGTGCAGCTCAGGGAAACCACCCCACGAGGACGAGGGGGGATGGTCCCTGTCAGGCTGACCACAGCTTTGCGCATCACATACTCAGCTGCAGCATCCCCTGAGCTCATCCCCCTGAGTGTTCTGCCTTGTGCCCCCCGCCAAAAATGGGAGCCGAAGCCTCCGAGCAAGACATCCATCACTGGAGAATGGAGCCCAGGGTGCTCCCTGCCCTGCCTGGGGACAGTCGAGGTCTCTGGAGCGGAGGAGGCAGCTCCTGAAATGTGTTTTTGGTGAACAAAGCCAGGTCCCCCCTCATCCTCTTGCGACCTCCTCATCCTCTCGCCACCCCCGGCACCACTGGCTAAGCAGGAAAAAAGAAAACCAGGGAAGTTCCTCCCCAACTACAATTCCGTGCTGAAAATCTGCCTGGGCAGGCAAAGCCTGAAGTTGAAGTTAAAGCTGCAGTCGCTTCCATGGCTCTTGTCCCCGCCGGCGTCACACGCCGACACGTGCCCAGTGTCAGCCCCTGTGCTGGGCAGCGCTCCGAGCTAGACCAGACAAGAGCCCAGCCTGGCATCTAAACACAATTAAAATTAAAAAAAAAAGAAAAATGTTTTCCTTAGCAGAACGAGGCAGGAGGAGCTGCAGCCTTCTGCCTTCATTATTGAATTCTGATTTTTTTGTGCCTTAACCTCTTACTGTTCGCTATGGCTGACACCAGCTTCACCTCCCAGTGGTAGCAGTATGGGCGTTCTAGAGCGGCCACAGCTCCCCAGTGCTCCCAGTGCTGCCCCAGCATCCTCTGGGAATTTTCCTACAGAAAGTGAAAACATTTGCTCAAGGTTTTTCTATGAGTAAACAAAGCGCTCGGTGAGCTGTTTGTCTTCCGAAGTAGCATCGTTTTCTAAAAGCTCTAATCTTGGGATGAGCTTTTATTCTTTTCTTTCCTCTGTAATTTTTTTCAGTAGTTTTTCCTGCTGTTTTTGCATCAGACATTCCCCCCCTTCAGCCCACCCACTGTCCCCCCATCTCAGAGCCCCCAGCCCCCCGCTGAGCAGCAGACCCCAGGTTAAGTGGAAGGGGCAACAACACAGGGCATAATCCTGCTGCTAATCTCTATTTAACCAGAGCAATGTGATTGAGTAAATGAACTTTTTTTGCCTCGTACAGTTGCAAAATCTTTCGTCGGGGGTAACTAATCTTCCAGGGGATGGAGGAAAGGATGCAGCAGAAGGTCAGTGGTTGGACAGAGCAAGCACAGGACAAGGGCTTTAAACTCCAACAGGGGAGGTTTAGACAGGGCATTAAGAAGAAATTTTTCCCAGAAAGAGTGGTCAGAGAGTGGAATAGGCTGCCCAGGGAGGGGGTGGAGTCCCCATCCCTGGGTGTGTTTAAGGGTCGTTTGGATGAGCTGTTGGGGGATGTGGTGTAGGGGAGAACTTTGTAGTAGAGTAGGGCTGATGGCTGAACTCAATGATCCCAAGGGTCTTTTCCAACCTCAATGATTCTGTGATTCTATGATTTTCAGGGTAATTTTTGGGCTGATCCAGGACTCAGGAACCAGGAGGTGGTTGTGTCAGTTCAGTAAAGCTGTCACATAGCCCATCAGCACTGATTTTACTCAATTTTGTGAAGCGAGAGGTATGGAATCACTCCTCATGGGTTAAAAGTCAAATTAAACAATACTATTTTAATAGGCCCCAAATGGTCAACAACAGGAAGAAAACCAGTGCTGATGGGGACAGCAAACGTGGTTGTGGCAAATAAGAAACAAATACCAAGCCCCTGACGAGCCCCTTTCACTAAGGACCACAAGGTGGTTCATAAGCAATAATGAGTGCACGCCGGGAGTTTTGCCAAAGGTGAAAATTAATCAAAACAATGGTTTTTTTGTTCTACTGGAGCTGAGCTCAGTCCTACCTGCATCTCTTCCTACTTCTGCTTCTTTGACTCCAATGGGATTGCATTAGGTTTAGCCAAGAAACGGACTGGGAGGGCTTTATAGAAAATCAAAGTCCTCCGATGGTTTCTTATGCTCCTTAATTTGACCCCAACAAGGCTTGTCAGAACATTTGGGAACCCTGTCCAGTTCCAGCCTCCTGTGCCAGAGGAGCAGAAGCTGGTGGCCAAGTTGCCCAGAGGGATGACAGGCAACTGGGAACGTAGAGGATGCTCTTGGGTACCCCAGGGGTGATGAATTCCGCAAGCTTACCATTAGATTTTTAACAACAACAAAGTAAAAAATAGTTTTGCAATGAGTCACAGATAAAGTTGCTGAAGTTTAGGTTTGAAAAGTTTATTCCAAGACAAAAAAAAAAAAAAAAAAAAGTCAGTCACTTCTCCTTCCAGTTGCAACAAAAGATTTTGGACCTTGTGAAATATTTCCCAAGAAGGCCTGGTTGAATTTGTTGTGACAGGGATCCCAGAAGAGCTTTGTGGTTTGGGTTGGTAATGGAAATCTTAGTCACCTTAGATAGCTTTTGAATTCTAATCGTAATTTATGGGCAATGTGACTCCAGCAGTGTTTTCATGTATTTTCGTTTAACAACTCTGCAAATACTAGATTTGGAGCTTGTAGCAGCTGGAGTGGAGTACCATCCTAATTTATGTTGGGTCGGGTTCAACCTTATGTGACTCTGCTGAACTCGTTCACCCTTCATTTCCCCTCCTGCTCCAGTTATGCTTCCTAATATTCTGCTTTACGCCTCCCATTTCCTTCCTGCTCCGGGCCTTGGCTCGCTGCCCTCTTTCATCTGCCTGTCCTTGGAGCGAGCCGCTGCCCTCCTGCTCACACGTACCTCCACCTCCCTGTCCCCCATCCCCTGTCCCCCCGGAGAAACCCGCTTCAGCCAACAGCCTTTTTGGTTTTCCTGGATGTGGGAGTCCCTGTAGCATCCCTTCTTGTACCTGAATTACCCCGCAGATGGCCTCGGGCAAGTAAATGGGTATTTTCTTACGACTCTTCAGGGCAAATTTATGCAGCATGATATAGAGAGACCGGCACCAAATATTTCGTTAATAATTGCTGGGGATGGATTTGGCCTGTTACCTCTGCCCAAGAAGATGTTCCAGCTCTGCAATATTTCCTTAGTCTGACTGGCTTCATTGCAAGTAAACAGAGCACCCAGCCAAGTCAAAAGGGCTTGTCATGGCCATGTTCGCTCCGAGATGCTGGGATTAGTGCCAATTGCCAAGTCATTTTGCAAATTATATTGCTTAGTTTAGCTCTTCAAGATGCTCCTTCATTTCTAAGCCATTCGAAGGCTCTGCCTGAGTTTGCAGGAGCCACCGTGGCCCTGATGAGAGTTTCGAGCTGGGATGCTGCAGGCAGTAAGCACAGCCATAGCCCCAGGTCAGAAAAGGATAAGATTTTTAATTTGCTGGCCTAAAGTACATCATACAGCCAGGAAGAGCCTGAGTTCTTAGAGGTATTTCCACACCACTATTTGATGTCCAACAGAGGATGGTTCTGGGAGTCCTGTGAGCATCTATACTTGGCTGCTCGATCCTGTGGGCCCCCGCTCGCTGCCATCACAAGCTGGTGACAGCGTGTGATTTGTCTAATCCCATTTCTAATAGCAGTCTGGGTATCTGCAGCACAGAAAAGAGACGCCGTTGCTTGTAAAAGGTCTGGTACAATGCACAGCGAGAGACTTTTGCACCCGAACAAGAAACTTCAGTGGGTTACAGGAACTTCCAGATTTCTTGAGCGCAAACGCTCATTAAATCCAGGTGAGATTTGGAAAAAAAAATCTAAAATCTTGTATTTGTTTTTCTGGATTTATCCTGGCTTTTGGTATACCCTCTGCTTTACGTGCTGCAGGGGAGGGTTAAAATTCAGCCTAAAAGTGCAGAGCATCCAGCTCCCCAGGCCTGCAGGATGAAGCTTGGGATTCGCCCCCAAGACCACTTGTGTCACCCTGAGGGTCCATCTCCCATGGCGGCGGCCACATCTGGATGCACGGGGAAAAAAATATAAAAATAGGACATGCAAGTGATGCTTCCCTAGAAAACTTTCCCAGGCTTTGGTGATTTGCGGCTCCTCCTGTAGCAGAGGGGACGGTGATCCCCTGGGGTGGTGGATGGGGGTACGCAGCCCTCGCCCTCCCCGTCCCCGATCCCACCCCAGAAATGGGGGGACACCCCCTCCAGCACCTCCCCTGCCCCTCAAAACCCGCCCTGCTGTCTCTGCCCGCTCCCCACGTCCGCTGGCATGTGCGTGCCGGGGCAGCGGCCGTGGAGCAGCGGAGCAGGGCAGAGCGTGACCTCTCCTCTTATTAAAATGCGCTGACCTAATTTAACTGATGGATCTCTGGATTTACATGGGCTGCCCACGGAATAGGCTGGCACTGACCAGATTAACTACAATTATTTGGGATTTACAGAGACTGTTTGCAGAATAAACTGGCACTGAGCAGATTAACTAACTAAAATAATTTGGGATTCAGGCAGACTTCCCACGGCAAATAGACTGACACAAATAAAATTAAGAGAGGACCAGGGGAAATACATTTGGTCTGCTTTTTCGTTGCAGCTAAAATTTCTATATTCCCTCTTCCCACAGATCTATCTTTTACCTTGTCCCCCAAACAAATAAAAGGTATTAAGTATATGGAGCGATCAATCCTTCCTACCATCTCCACCATGATCAAACACAATAAGAAAACAATTACAGATGGGTCGTTTACTCCAACATACTTGCAATCTTTTGATTTTATTTGTTGTTGGTGTTGCCCCTGGAAACACTAAGCACACCCTGCCTGCAGCCACAAAATGATGCTCCTTTGCCTCCCAGCCCATGGTATTATTATCATGATTGACGACCTGTGACCAATTAAGAGCCTGTTGCAGAGCCTGGGGCTGAGATCAGGAGAGCCATGTGGGGTGGCCAGGGCTGAGGGGGGGGTGCAGACCCCCCCCACGGTGTGGGACCCCCCATCCCATGGGCATGGGTGCGCTTTACCGGACCCTTGCGGGATGATGCCTAGCCCGGGGATTGATGCTGCTGGGACACATCCCTGGAGGGAGGGGACACAGCAGCATTGGGGGGGGGGGGGGGGCACTTCACCCCAAATCTTGTGCCAGGGTGATGCACAAGAGCATGAGCCAGACCCCAAACTGCACCGACCCGGAAACAGCAGGTGTGGCTCGAGGGATTCACCTGCCCCATCTCCCCCCAGGACCTTGGTGTGGGGCTGTCCCTGCCACAGCAGCCCCCCCCCCAGCGACCAGCTTTGGCAATTTTTCTCTCTAAGCCAAGTTTTCACATCGTGCTTTTGCAGAAATCCTGTTTATTTGTATGCTCCCCCCTCACTATGGCTATTTTAACAGCCTTTATCTTTCCTTCCGTTGCCTTTTTATTTTTCCTCATTGCATTTTCCTGGCAGGGAATAATCTCAGGATATTGGCAGGCCCTTCTTTGAAATAACAGGGTCTGTGTGCGTTACCTGAGCATTTCTGAGAGGGATGGGGAGAAAATCTGGCAGCACAAAGTAGCCTTGAAACAATGCTGAGGGTACGTGCAGCCAGATCCATCACTACAGCAAAACTTCTGTGCGTTTCGCTGCTCTGCAAAGCCGCCGACATCCCAAACTAGGTTAAGAATAGTGTCTTAAAAAAAAAACCAACCAAAAAACAAACATGCTCACTAGATCTAAACCACCCAGGGTGCAGCAGGGAGACCACAAGAAAGCCCAGGACAGCTCTCCATCAGTTCTGAAGCAGGAGATGGTGTGTACACGGGGAATATGAGACTCGTGTCCAACCCTGCGCCCGGGCTGCTGCATCCCACAGTGCCATCTAGCGCGGTCCAGCCCGGCCGGACCCGCCCTGGGAGGGTCCCTTTGGGCTCTGTCCTGCTTTCAGCTGGGATAGAGTGAATTTTCCTTCTTAGTAGCTCGAACAGTGCTGTGTTTCGGGTTCAGTGTGGGATCTGGGATGAGCAGAATGCTGATAACACGCTGATGTTTACGGTTGTTGCGGAGAGATCAAGGTCCCTCCAACTCCCCCCGTCCTGCCTGTACGCGGGTGCACAAGAAGCTGGGAGGGGGCACGGCCAGAGCCCCGGACCCAAATTAACCCGTGAAATATTCCCTATCGTGTAAGGTCATGCTCAGGGTAGAGAGGAGGGGCGGCCGGGAAGGGGGGGTTCTCTCTCGCTTCTGGGATTGCGATGGCGGGATCTTGGTGTTTGGGGATCGCTGGCCGGGAGCGGGCTGGGTGTCAGTCAGCGGGTGGTGAGCGATTGCGTTGTGTGTTACCCATTTGTACTTCCTATTATTGACATTATTTTATTTTATTACAATTACTAAATTGTGGGGTTTTTTTTATCTCAACCTATGAGTCTCCCTTTACCCGTCCAATCTACCCCCTGCATCCCCTGGGTAGGGGGAGGGTGAGCGAGCGGCTGCGTGGGGTTTGGCTGCCGGCCGGGTTCAAACCACGACAAGGTCTGTGTATGAAAAAGTGGGTTTTTTCCTTGCTGGAAATGACAAAAATACTTGGTGCTGCAATTCTGCAAAAATCACTCATCCCTCCTTGCTCTGCAGCACCGGCTGGTTTGCAGGTGGGAGATGTGCTCGCCTCCCGCTCCATCCAGCGTGAGGCTGTGCCGGGGGGTGACTGGGGGGGCAGGGAAGGATACTCTGCTCTCCTCTGTTCTCCATGGCACGTTTCCATGGGGTGCAGCACCCTGCCCGGGTCTGTGGGCACTGCTGGCACACGGGCTGGTAACTGGCAGAAAGACCTCGGAGGGCGAGTCATTTCGTAATCTTTTCCTGAGCACAAGAGTCTGTTTTAAACTTCTAAATGCCACCATAAATGTAGTCAGGCATATATTTCCATACTGATACTGGATAATAAACACAGTAGGAGCCTAAAGTACCTTGAGGGATATCCTGCTGTGCTTATTATCCTGTACTTCTCCGCTAATTACTAGAGCCTAAACTTTAATACTCATAGATTTGTTTACCTACCACTTTATCAGCTGCCGTATCAGTTTTGCAGCTTCCCCGTGACTGCGTTGACATTGCTGTGCTTTCCCTCCTGACGGGCTGCGGTTTTGGGCTGAGCTGCCTGTTCCCATCCCTGAGCCATGTCACATGCATGGCTCCAGCTCAGGAAACCGTCCCTGCTTCACCTTGGCCCGGCTGTGGGGCACGCGGGGCCGAGGAGCTCAGACGGAGACAGTATGGAGCTTCAAAGCCACTCATGTCACTTCTGAGATGAGTTTCCACCCAGGAGTGCCGCCTGTTTACCCAGAAAACATCCATTAGCAAGAGCTGAACTCCTTAAAAATGAGCAGAAGGGGCTGCAAAGCCCCAAATAGTTGATGAATTAAACCCAAGAGGAAAGCAGCACGAGGTGGGGAGCGCTGAGGAATGAAGTCGTGTCATCCGGATGGATGGCAGCGACAACAACGCAGAAGCAGAACGACACAATGGGGGTTGCAGAGGGCAGTTTTGGGAAGGTGGCCCAGACACGTGGGTGATGCAAACCTGCATGGGGGATATAAACCCATGTGAGCAATGCAAACCTGCCTGGAAGGCCAATGGTATCCTGGCTTGTATCAGCAATATCGTGGCCAGCAGGGACAGGGAAGGGATCTGACCCCTGGACTCGGCACTGGTGAGGCCGCCCCTCGATGAGTGGGTTCAGTTTTGGGCCCCTCACTCCAAAAAGGCCATTGAATGACTCGAGCGTGTCCAGAGAAGGGCAACGGAGCTGGTGCAGGGTCTGGAGCACAGGTGTGATGGGGAGCGGCTGAGGGAACTGGGGGGGTTTAGTGTGGAGAAGAGGAGGCTGAGGGGAGACCTCATGGCCCTCTCCAACTCCCTGAAAGGAGGGTGCAGAGAGGGGAGATGAGTCTCTTGAGCCAAGGAACCAGCGCCAGGACAAGAGGGAATGGCCTCAAGCTGCGCCAGGCCAGGGTCAGACTGGCTCTTAGGAAGGATTTCTTTGCAGAAGGGGTTGTTGGGTGTTGGAATGGGCTGCCCAAGGCAGGGGGGGAGTCCCCATCCCTGGAGGGGTTGAAGAGTCGGGTTGACCCAGCGCTGAGGGATCTGGTGGAGTTGGGAACGGTCAGTGTGAGGTTCATGGTTGGACTGGATGATCTTCAAGGTCTTTTCCAACCGAGATGATTCTGGGATTCTGTGATGCAGACACACATGGGTGATGCAAACTCACATGGGCAATACACGTGGGTAATGCAGAACTGCCTGGGTGATACAAGCCTGCATGGGCGATGCAGCCCCAGGGGCACCCATGGGTGCTGCAGAGATGTGTCCCTGACCTGCAGTGCTGGGGGATGTTCTGTACACAGAGGACAAGGCACCCTGCAGGTCCCTGTGAGGGGGGACGGGCAAATATTGTGTGATTTGACGAGGAACAGGTGGGCAGGAGAACCGGCCATGGGGGGAAAGAGGGTGATGGAGGGATAGAAAAGCTACTGCCAGCCCACAGGAGGCCACCCTGGGGCTGTCAACGGTCCTCGCTGTCCCTTCTCCTCTGGCTGGCAAGCTAGGGACCACCACACCACCCCATTTAGCCGACAAAATTCAAAGCATTCGTGTCCAATAAATTGGATTATCGCCCTTTTGTTGGATTAAGATGAATGACTTTCCAAATTCTTGGCCTGTTTACTTTGGCTGCGCTCGAATCCTGTGAACTCGGCTTCTGATAACCGTGTTAGAAAGAGGGATATGTGGAAAAAAGATTGAAATAGAAATGTGTAATCACCAAATGGCTTTCTGGTTGGCTTTTGTTTTATGTCAGAGCTCAGAGTCCATTCATAATTACCTTCATTACTCTTGACCTGAGAACAAACTCAAAGGCACTTTTAAAAGAGATTAATAAAAGGATTTCTGAGGAGGAGAAGACATTGCAAATCATTTTCATGTCTGTCCTGTGTAAATTGAATCAAGCGTCCGTGCAGCAGCGGGGGCTGTCTGTCTGCCGCCCGCCCGGCTCCGGCCCCGCGTGGGGCAGAGGGGCTCCCCGCAACCCTCGGCCTTTGGGCCCCATCACCGGCGCTGCAAATCCGCTTTCAGATGCCAAATACCAACCGCCGAGTCACGTCCCCAGCCAGAAAACCACCATTTGAAACCCTCAAACCAGGCAGGCAGCAAACTGCATCCTCCACCTTCATTTCCACGGAGCCAGCTCAGGACCAGGCGCTGGTTATTTGCCCGGCAGGGAAGGCAACGGCTGTTTTTCCCATGAGATGAGCAACCCCTGGGTGACGCTGCCCTCAGCCACCCTTTGTCACGTCCTTGCATCCCCGGGGCACCAACGGGCAGGCCCGGAGAGCTTTGCAAAGCGGGTGAGCACAGTGCAAAGGCACAATTCTCCAGCGGCAGCACCCAAACCACGTGGCAAGGTTGCAGGAGGACAGGTGCCCAGCGAGCCCCCATGCCCACCTTGGTTGGTTTATTTTCCCCTCTTGGCATGGAGATGGGTCCCACCCAACTGTCCCAGAGCCTTTGGGGACAGGACGGGCTGCTCCTGCAGCAGAGCATCCCCGCCCAGAGGTGCTTTACACCGTCACCTTGTCCAGCTCTGGCAGGGCAGGAGGAGCGGGCAGGAGCTCTGCATGGGGACTTACGAAACCCACAGAGCTGGCACCAGCAAAGCTCATCGGTGCGTATGGCATCTCTGAAATATCATCCAATCCTGCCCTCAGTCTCCAGCAAGATAAAGCAGAGCGAGTTGTCCAGGACCGTGTCCAGAGAGCTTTGAAATATCTCCAAGGATGGAGAGGCCACAGCCTCTCCGAGCAACGTGGTCCTACTGTCCATCCACTCTTACAATTTAAAAAAAAATTTAAAATAATGAGACTTAAAGTGGGATTGTTTCTATTTTGATTGTAAATTGAGCAGTGATATGTGCATGCCAGTAACTGTGGGTGTTTTGGGGATGGCCAAGAAGGTGATGAGCATAACCAGGACTCTGGGCAACCTGTTCCTACTGTCCATCCATTTCCACAATTTAAAAAAAAAAAAAAATGATGAGAATTAAAGTGGGATTGTTTGCATTTTGGTTGTGAAATCGCCAGTGATACGTGCACGTCAGAAACTGTGGGTGTTTTGGGGGTGGTCAAGGTGGTGATGAGCATGATTGAGGCTCCAATTGCAACAGGACCCACCAGCACTCCGTGTACTACAGAAATGTATTTTTATTTGCTCTCAAGTCCTCAGTTCCCCCTGCCAGGAGCTGAGCTCTCCTCTCCTCAGCCCTCAGCCCAGGTCCTGGGAACTACTCACAGTTTGGAGCCAGCTGCCAGGGCCGTGAGTGCGGGCAGGGAGAGCAGTGCATCCACCTCTCAAGGAAGCAAACCCAGACCAGTGCTCCCAGTAAACACTGGTGTGAGCAAATGTCCAGCGAGAGAAAGGCATGCCCCCAGCGAGGTCGTTATCACTGCACTGCTCCCAGCAGCTAATTATCAATGCAAATGATGGCTCTGCCCAGGAAGGTCTGCGCCCCAGCGGGGTCGAACAGGATGCTGTGCTATTTCGGGGGTGTCAGGCAGAGCTGTGAGCAAAGTAAAGGCTTTGGGGAGGAATTTCCACTTACTGCTGTCCATATGTGCATGGGGAGAAACGACACGATACGGCACTTCAAAGCAGGACGGGGACCAGCCTGCTGCGGGGAAAGGTGCTGAGCGATGCTCCGGCACGGCGAGAGGGTGCCCCGGGGAAACTTGGCAAAATTGAGTCAACCCCATCGTCACGCATGAAAACTGGAGAGAAAGACTTCTGGACATACAGCGTGGGCCCAGCTGGTTGCCAGCACACGTGAGATTATTGCCATGGAGGCCACGTGGAAGCAGAGGTGGCCGGGTCCGCTCGCCGTGCTCCGGCGTGGGCACCCCCTCTCCCCCTCACCTGCAGCACGTCTTTGGGCAGCTCAGGCGAGAGAAAACGTGTGAGAGCCCCAACTCCATCTTCAAGCCTGGTCCAGGGAGCCTGCTACGATCTATCTTGCAAAAATAGTGCATCTATTTTGGGGGTTAAGCCATCTGCTCACCTTGTTTCTGTTCAGAGAAGAATTAATTACAGGCCGTCTCCTTTACTAGAAACAGAACCTGCCTAATGGGTTTATTATCAGAACCTGTTTCTAAAGGGTGTCCCGTCCCCATCTGATGCAGCAAGCTAATTACAAAAGCTGGTTTTGATTAACTTGAAAGGTATTGTGACATCCAGCTTTGAACATCTGGAATGAAAAATGGGATTGCTTTTAAAAAGGAACTACCCGAGACAGCTAACAAGGCAGTAGGAATACATTATTTTGTTAAAGACAATACGTTCACCACAGCACTCCTAAGACATGTGCTAATCCTCCCAGTGATCGCTGCTTACCTCCTTCTGCATTTGTCTTTATCCTTCCCAACACGCCCTGCAACAAGGAAGGTGTTGTTTTATACGCGTAAGCAACACAACGTAATAAAAAGGGACTTTAACGCTAAATTAATGACTCTGGGCTGTGGGAGTGGGAGTTACTTGTGTAGCACAAATGAAGGAGGCCGAAGGAGAGCTGGCAGCAGGTAGAGCAGGCAGAAGGCAGGACCCCTGCCTGCAGTTCAGCAGAGGGTCCCCAGGGCTCTCCCAGGGCACGAGGTCCGGTGGCAGCAGCACAAGAACCAGCCAGGAGCAGCTTTCACGCCGGCGAGAAAAACGAAAGGGAACCAGACGACAAACTGTTGAAAGCAAAACCACAGAAATTATTGAAGAAAAGGCGTGTGACACCCACCAGGAAGGAAATGGGGAAGAACAACAAGAACGACATAAAAATGTTGGGAATTAGCGAAAAAAAAAAAAAAAAAAAATCAAAGGGCACCCTTCAGGCAAAGGAAAAACTTCCTTCCTCCCCCGCGTCTGCCCACACAGGGTCTGGGTCCCCATGGCTGGGTTTTAGGAGGTGTCTCAGGCCAGCCCCCAAAACATGAGGCACTAAAACAAGACCCCTTGCTTCGGGAAAGCTTGACTCGTGCTCAGCTCTGCAAGGCAGATGCCCCGGAGAGAGCGCACAGCTCTGTCACTGCTCTGGATGTGTCCTGGGGGGACACCAACCAGACCCTGCCTGTCCCCACCCGCAGCCTAACAGCCGGTATCTTCCCAGACTGAAGGTGGAGGGTCCTTGTGCTCTGCCAGTTCCCCCCAGCCAAAATCCAGGTCAGAGAGCTTGGAGCTTTTTGGACCCCTCACTGCAAAAAGGCCATTGAATGACTCGAGCGTGTCCAGAGAAGGGCAACGGAGCTGGTGCAGGATCTGGAGCACAGGTCTGATGGGGAGCGGCTGAGGGAACTGGGGGGGTTTAGTGTGGAGAAGAGGAGGCTGAGGGGAGACCTCATGGCCCTCTCCAACTCCCTGAAAGGAGGGTGCAGAGAGGGGGGATGAGTCTCTTGAGCCAAGGAACCAGCGCCAGGACAAGAGGGAATGGCCTCAAGCTGCGCCAGGGCAGGGTCAGACTGGCTCTTAGGAAGGATTTCTTTGCAGAAGGGGTTGTTGGGCATTGGAATGGGCTGCCCAGGGCAGGGGGGGAGTCCCCATCCCTGGAGGGGTTGAAGAGTCGGGTTGACCCAGCGCTGAGGGATGTGGTGGAGTTGAGAACGGTCAGTGTGAGGTTCATGGTTGGACTGGAGGAGCTTCAAGGTCTTTTCCAACCCAGATGATTCTGTGAGTCCTCTGGCCTGTGACAGTAGCACCTAACACTGCAATAGAGCAAAGAAAGAGCCGTAAAGACACAGGGGGTTGAACTAGGTGACCTTTAAAGATCCCTTCTGACCAAAACTACTCCATGAAAGAGCCATAAAGTCTATCCTGAATGTTTCCAGCCCATCCCACACACTCCCTGCACCGAGGAGCGGGACCAGTGCCTGCGCGGTTGCAGAAAGGGAGCTGGCAGGAGCAGCACATTCTGCTGCGAGTGCTACAGGTATTTTGCATTTGCCAGTTTTGTTTCTTTTTTTTTGTTGTTGTTTTCACTCCTGGGAGAGCTAATTACAAACAATTTAATTAAGATCTCTCACTCATTAATGTTCTAGTAGTTCAGTAAGTTCGGGTTCGCTCAGCAGGTTGCAGAGGTTTTATTCTATCCGTTATCCCCCCATTAACTCAGCCGGTGTCAGCGGTGTGTTGGCTTCTCCCCCGCGGCCTCGTGGAGCTGCACAGTTCGAAATCCCCTCAAGTGACTGGTCCTGGGACACCTCTATTTTGGGGTGGCACAGGGCCCCCTCACCTGGCTCTGTCCCCATTGGGTGCTCGGCTGATGCACCCCCCTGCACCCCAGCATCACGCCGGCAAGCACTACCCCAGGGAAATGTTAAAGTTTGGTGTTAAACAAAGCGAAGAGATAAAAAACTCACTTTGTTAGAAGGTACCTGGAAGGTTTAAAAAAAAAAAACAGGTGAGAAAGGAAGGGGTTTGGGGACACAGTGGAACCAGTTCTTTGGGTATCAGCACACCAGCCCAGGGGAAAGAGAAATCTGAGCACTAAAGCCCCTGGAAAGTTGGGAAAAAAACATCACAAGTCACTGAGAAAAGAGAGGAAATGTATTTTTAGTCCATTTAGAAATCTGGTTTGGTTTTGTTTTGAATTAGCTTAAAAATCTGCTTTGGGTTTGGCTAATGCTTTCAGTTCAGCGAGGAGCTCTTGAGCAACGCGCCAGCACCACATCCCAGCCGGCGGCGGCCACGTCTCCAGTGGAACAGCCTCAAGCACCCCCCCACCGCTGCTGCCAGCTTAATGAACTTCGTTAATTTGGGTGCTGGGGGGGGACCTTGAAGAGTAGCATCCCCAAGATACATTTTTCAAACCGCAATAAAAGCCAAGTTGACCCGTCAGCTGACGTCGTGCTCCGGCATCTGCCCCGTGGAGGCTGGGGGGGGAATCCTCTGGCACATGGAGCTGGGTTTCTCCTGCTCGTTGTCGGGCAGGATACGTGTATCAACCTTTTTGTTTGGTTTTCCTTTGCTTTTCCAGTAAGTGGGCAAACGGCATATATCTATATCTATTAGATCAGCAGCGCCTGCTCTTACAGCTGGCTGTCAAGCGAAAATGAATACAGAAATCATTAAAAGTGGTCTCGCAGGAGGCCATAGGCCAATGGTATTTTATTGTGATTTAATGAAAAACCGAAGCGCCGCGAGCACACGGCGCAATTCTCTTTTCATAACGATTGATTATGGCTTTATACTCAGTGAATTCTCTTTTCGTAACGATTGATTATGGGTTTATACAGTGATGCGCTGCTCTGCAGCGCGGGGAGGTGGCTCGGTCAGCCCCTGCCCCGTGCCACGGTTGGGCTCACCGGTCCCTGCAGGGATGTTGGGATGAAAAGGTTTTTCCGAGTCCCTGCTGCCCTGTGGCTTTTCATCAAATGAAGCAATGGCGTTTTATTATATGAAATATATAATTTCACAGGGGAGGTTCAGACTGGACATTAGGAAAAAAATTTTCCCAGGAAGAGTGGTCAGAGAGTGGAATAGGCTGCCCAGGGAGGGGGTGGAGTCCCCATCCCTGGGTGTGTTTAAGGGTCGTTTGGATGAGCTGTTGGGGGATGTGGTGTAGGGGAGAACTTTGTAGAGTCGGACTGATGGTGGGACTCGATGATCTCAAGGGACTTTTGCAACCTCAATGATTCTGTGATTCTGTGAAATCTTGTATTTTAGGGTGGTTGGAACACAACACGCAGCTTTGCACTTGATCAAAGTTAAATTGTATTTGGGGCATCATAACACTTTACCCCTCTGGTGCGCTGGGTGAGCAGAGATCCCGTGACTGAGCATCACCGGGAGAGTCACCCACCTGCAACTGCACACAACGAGCTGCTTTGGCTGCTTTTATTTACGGTGGCCGCTTAGCAAAGAGACAAACCTCGGCGGAGAGCTGCGCAAGGGCAGGCAGATGTCCAGCCACATCTGGACTGATCCGCTTGGAACCCAGCCTTCCTGCTGTACACAATTCACAGAATCCCAGAATCATCTTGGTTGGAAAAGACCTTGAAGATCATCCAGTCCAACCATTAACCAGTAAAGCTAAAGCTCGGAACATGGGGAAGCTGCCTTTGGTTGCCGCTAAAATCAACCCCCTAATGCCTCGTGGAATGAATGCGAAGGTGCAAAACCTGCACAGATATCAGGTTGACGTTGGAGCATTTAAATTTTGTATCATATTCACCCTAATGCCTCACATCTGCTTTGGATTTCAGTGTTGTCTGCATAATCCTTAGCAGAGCAGCACATTTGCAATACAGAAAAAAAAGATTTCATGTAGAGTTATCACAGTCTCTCTCCCCAGCTTGGGAAATGTTTGTCTCTGCAGCTGAATAAGCCATTAAACTTGGAAGAAAGCGTGCTTTGGTGCGAGATGAAAAGCTCTCTCTTGGGAGGAGAGGAAGAGGCTGGAGGACTGGGATGCTCCTCCACGCACGTGGGGTGGTGGGCTCAGAGCTGCTGGCAGGGGCAAACGAAATGAATGTCCCGTTTCTAGATGCACATGATGAAAAAAATGATGCCCGTGGGCATCTTCGCAGGAAAGACTTAATCTTCGTGCTGGGATGTCGATGATTTTTCAGAATTTAGCTCTGTGGGGGGGCTGCCCTTGGAGTCATGCCAATTACTGGGGAAAACCCCCAAACAATTCTATATAAACTGTTGTTCTGACTAGAACTTGGAAGTGGAAGATGTCCCAATTCAAGGAAATTTGAGGCATCTTCTATAGGATAAGGATCACAAGGCTGGGTAGGAAAACCAACGGGAATGGCGCACGCGTGGGCAGACATAGAAACATCTACAGATGTGCAGATGTAGGAAAATTAGCTAAATATCTGTGTGCAGGGGATGCTTACGGATGAACTATATGCCTGGAAATGACTTCTGTCTGTAAAAACATCCAGGGAGATGCACAGAAGTTAGAGGAGTTGCAGCCTCTTCCCAGGAGGGTCGGTGCGGGAGGGTGCCTGCAGGGACAGCACCTGGAGCAAGCTGTCTCCATCCCGTGTACAGTTTGGATCCTTAAAGGGTTTAAGGGGGAAGGAAAAAAAAAAAAGGTTAGAAGCACAGAAAACAAGCCTGAGGCAGAGAAAAATGCAATAAGCACAAAGACTGCTTGACCTTGGGGTGTCCCAAAGCCCAGGGCCTTGAACTTCCCGATGGGCACAGCAACACCCGACAGAGCCCGACCACAAAACGTTTGACCAAGCACTTCTGGATTTCACCAGGAGATGACTCTTTTCCTCTGGGATATGAATTTATTTCAAACTGAAGTGAATTCAAATCACCTCACAAGAGAATGATGTCAATGTTGCTGTATAATCTCAAAGAAGAGCGATATACTGTGAAAGGGTGGCGAGGGAGTTGCTAAATACAATAACCATACAGAGGGAGAAATAGATGTTTAGGGAGTCACCTGCAGCCTTGATTGAAAAATCAGAGTTACATTAAAATTTTTCCTATTTAATTATCTCACAGATAATATCACTTAGATTGAGTTTCATATCTGAGCAAATTAGTTGTGCCACTATTATTAAAACCTACTTAGGAAATGCAATCTGTGAAAACTACCACTTTGAGGCTTAACACGTGCTAGGAACAGAACTGGAGAGGTTTGCTTTTTTTTTTTTTTTGTGTGAAAATGAGCTAAAGTAACTTTACAATATAGATAAACGTAATGTGAGTGAATCCAAATTAACACTACATTGTTAATGGGAACTTTCAATGTTGGGTTAATGGTTGGACTGGATGATCTTCAAGGTCTTTTCCAACCTAGACGATTCTGTGAAAAATTGCTTTTCTATTGAGCAGCAAAGTTGGTCTTGAAAAATTTAACAAGGTCATGGCCAGGCTACAGCCAGCGGGAGCTGAGTCCCCTCTGCTACCGCCCCAGATGTAGCATTAAATGGAAATTTTATGTATTATCCACACAGGGCTCTCTTCTTGAAGGGCTCTTGCTCTTCAAGATGCAACGAATGTTACGGAAAATGAAAAATTTCTTCTCCAAAATTTAATACATTGTTATATAAATGGAACCGAGGGACGGGCCGGAGCAATCTTCATTTTCCACTCTTCCGTGGTCCCGTCCAGACGAGGAAAGCTGCAGCCTTTGCTGTCACATCACCAAGGCTCCGTTTCAATCCCATCCCTCCCGCTCTTCCTCTGGATGCCGGAGCCCTTGGGGCATCTTCAGCTTGGTGAAGGAAAAGCTTCACCAACATCTGAATTTTTGCACAGCTGCAGCCTGCACTACAGATTCATTTAGTTCTGTAGTTTTGAATTGCTTATTTTATGCTCCAACCAGATTTTCTTTTTTTTTTTTTCCCCCCCCTCCAAATGAATGCTGTTTCCTGCCCTTCTTCATTTGCAGAAGTAATCAGTGTGGGCTTTTGCAGATTTTTCCATTTCAGCAAATATCCTGAAAGTGGTCTGGCTGCCAGCCCCATCCACCCCAGACAGCTCCGGCTCTGCGGGACGTGGGGAAGGGCTGGAAGGACTTTGGGGTCAGCACTGCTCGCCACGAGTGGGGATGAACCCCCCAATTCCCTACCCGGGAGAAGAGCCCTAAACCCCACCAGGGTGATGATTTCCACTGTAAGCAATGAGATAAAACACCAGAGGTCTTGTAACAGGCTAAAAACATGGGGAGCTCTGGGGGAGCATGGGGAGGGGACTGCACAGGCATAAGTCCAGTCAACACAAGGCTACAAAAAAAAAAAAAAAAGGAAAAAAATCAGTTGTACAAAGCCACGATAGTTTGCAGTTTGATGGATGCCTGGTCTGGCTCGGAGCAGGGGCAGGGAGCGGGGCAGGGGTGGGCATCTCATTTCACCCTGCACCATTTTCTCCTCCTTTCTCACCATTTTTCTTCCAATATGAGAATCTTCTCTCCCTCCACACATAAGGGGAGGTGTTGCAGCCATCTCGAGCACGTGCAAGGGCCAAACACAACTAAAATTACTGCACCATCTATCAGGAGCCCTTGGCAAATCTTTCACCTTAAGGCTTCCTGCTTTTTTTGTTTTTATCTGTAAATGCCCCATTCACAAGGTGAATCGTGTCACCAAGCTTGATAACGCGATGTACCGCAGGCTTCCCAAACCTTCTCTTCATGGCAAAATACTCTGTTGTTTCACAGTTTTATGTGTCTCACACCTTCAGACCCACTTCTCAGCCACCTTTGGAGCTGAGTTATCCCGGATTAATACAATTCCAACCCTTTTTACTTGACTGTTTCTGCTGAAGGATTTCAAGGTTGTGGCCGCAGCTCGACCCGATGCTGGTCCTACAGCCCAGCGTGGGGAAGGGCTTGTGATGTGGGGAATGAAGAGGGACCACTGGCTGTCTGCTGCTGGCCAGGGCGAAGGCAGGTCCCCTCCGGGGTTTTACAGGGATTTCTTAGGGATTTAGCGCTGGAAATCAGTGGATTGGGATAATGACATGACCCAGTGGGTGCAGTTTCTGTGCTGATGCCCTGTTAAACTTGCCCCTCGCAAGCTGGCGTTGCCATTTCTTCTCCAGCACGGGCACTTACAGGTGGGGCTGGTGGTCAGGATGGAATCATAGAATCACTGAATATCTCAAGTTGGAAGGATCCATAATCAAGGCCAAGTCCCAAAGGGAAAGGACTCTCTTCGGAGACCTGCACCCTCCTGTTCCCCCAGCAAAGCCCACATGGGGCCCCATCCAGGGGTGGGAGGCATCTCCATTGAGGGCAGGGACCCCCACGCTGTGCCACACAAGATGCCTCCTCCTGACAGCATTTCTTGGGAACGTCCTGACGTAAAACTGGCTCAAAAACCTGGCGGGCAGCTGCCATGAGAGGGGTCGGGGCTGGCAGCAGGCTGGGGACAACCACAGCTGCCCCACTGTCCCGTCTCTCCTGGGTGACAGCATCTCCATTGCTGTGGAAAACAGTTTGCTGTTGGCCCATGGATGCGGTTGGATTTTTTAAATGGAACCAAAAGTGGAAATTACTTTTTTTTTTTTTTTTTTTTTTAATTCTGAGTCTTAAAATACATGTGCAGGCTTCTGTGTTATTCTATATTCTTAATATTAAGATACCCATATTAACTTTTTAGCTGACATAAGAAAATACCATTTCAAAGCACTGCAAATTTAGATAAACTCCTCACATTTTGATGTCATCCATTCTGTACAAAACAAGTGGTATTTACAGGAATACTTCTCTATGTAATTACACAATTATTAAAAACATAGTAGTGAAGTAGGAGCTTTTATCAAGTCATTCAAATTAGAGCTGTTTCATTCTAATCACTATCTACTTGAATACGTATCGCTTGGATGAAACTGTAAAAAGCTCATTAAATATATTTTTCTTTAAAATTTAATTACTGGGAACTTCTTCAGAGAATAATGATTTTGGGTCATAATTAGGATCTTTGTTTCTGTTTGTATTTAGACTCAAAGGTATAAAGACGAGGAGAAAAAGAGAGAAATTGCAGATCCAACATTTGGGAAAGGAGCTGTCGGGAGGGGAACAGAATATTAACAAGCCAGATCCAGCATTACAAAGCAGAAAGATGGTGCTATAATTTGATAGACTTATTAAGCCCTTCGTTTCTGGTGTTAAGAAAGCTGTGTTGTAGTCTTCTGCAAATGTGAGATACTAATTGGATTCTGCTTCCATACAATGCATTTATGTGCATTAACTTAGTTTAAGCAACGAGGGTGCATTTGCAACCTGAGTTTGACAATCTGAGTTTGTCTTCTGTGTGATGGGTTCCAACGGGAAAAAATGATGTGAATGTTTTCCATCATATGCCAATTCAAACATTTAGGTGGAAAAAAAGAAATCACCGTATTTTTTCCCACAATGATAAGGGATGGAGCAGAGCTGGAAGTGAGAGGTGGATGTCAGTGGATAGAGGTGCTGGCAGGGGCAGAATGAGGAATTCTTACAGAAACAGTTCCTCAAGGTAAAATAACAATGAGTGAAATTTAAAAAAAAAAAAAAAAAAGTCCTTAAAAAATAATTAGGAGAGGACCTGAGCCTGCAAACCCTAATGCAAATATTCATTTCACTCACAATTTTGCCTACTGAAACCAGGCTGCAGGTTTAGGTAGTAATCTGAAAATTAAAAATCACATGCAAGTGATATCAATTACCCACAGTTTTCTTGTTTGTTAAGGTTTAATTTTTATTGATAATTTTAACTCAGTTGAAAAAACGGGTTTGTTTACAGGAAACACATGTAGAAGTGTTGGGAAATGCTGCAGGTACCGAGCGTGAAATGAGAAAAGCTGAAGCAAGGCTGATGCTGACGGCCCAGTGCCGGGCTGGGTGAGTCTGGGGATGCTCCCACCTGACTATATACCCTTTATTTTTCTTACCCCACGATTTAAACACATCCATCATCTTCTGAAGACGGTTGGCTTCGCCCTTCTAGTTGAAGAATGTGGGTAACAACATTTTATTTTTAAATAGCCCCTGCCCTTCATGTGTAGGAGCCTTTGAGCCGTTTCCTTTCGTTGCCTAGGGAATGGGGCGATACCGAACAGCGATCACAGCACCGATCAGCTTTTGCAAATATTTTTACTGCCTGCTTCCAAGGTGCCATCAGGAGCCCCAGTTACCTGGTAGAAATGACAAAAGCTCATTTTTTAGAAGGCGCATCACGGGCACGTCTTTATCTGCACTAAAATGAAGGGTAAAATATGAGTTGGGACAGAAAGGAGAAGAACACATCTCTTCCCAGAAGGATGCCTGATACTTTTGCACCTTCTAACCAAGATTTGTATGGCACTTCTCAAAAGCACAACCAGTACAGAGAGAGAGAAAAAAACCTATGATTTAACCCCGAATTCCTGATGTTTTGTTACATGATCCTCCAGGTAGTCTCAGTGATTGTACCAATCATGGGAAACCAAGGAGAGCAAGCAGGGAGCCGTGCTCACCCATGGCACTGATGCACGTCCCTAAGTCCCAATTCCTAGCACAGGCAGGCGAGTGCAAGCTCTGCACACACCCATCAGGGAGGAAAATAATTCTGATTTTTCTTATTTCTCAACATTGAAAACTTTCTGCCAGCTGCCATGAGGCCCCCAGCCTGGACTAGTCCCTCTGGGGTCAGGACCTTCCCCCAGGACATGGGTAAATAAGTATTTCTGCTCTGCATTGCCCATGGGCAGCCCTTCAAGCAGGCTGAACATTAACCAATTAATTGATACAGAGAGTTTTATTGTGAACTCTATAGAGTCACAGATATCAGGGGATGCAGGTTTACACTTGACATCAAAATACTGACCCAAAGACTCGGAGCCTCGGGTCAAGCACTGAGCTTCAAGCAGTGAAACCACTCTCAGCACAGGCTGATGTTTTCGGAACATCACCCGCCCTCAAATCTGAAAGTTAAACCTGAAAACTTTGTTATTAGGCCAAAATGAAGAGCTCATGGCTGTGGAGGAGACAAACCTTGTGCATCCATAAGCCCCCCCTCACAGTCGGGCACCGAGAGGGCTCCTTGGACGCAACAGGCGCTGAGGTCCTGAGCAGGGACCTTCAAAACTTGCTGCTTTTTCCTCAGCATGAACAAGAGTTTCTTCATCTTTCCACCACCGTGCTGTCCCCGTCCCTCCTCCGCCATCCATCCCCTCTTTCCATTACCCGCCCCGATTGCCGACAGGTGCCGTGGGACCTCCCGGGCCTTGAGTACCTGGTAACTTTATTTTTAATGCAAAACGGTTGTTCATTTTCGAGGTGATATGTTGAGGACACCCCCCCCCCCCCCCCCCCAAGCTGCTAGCTGTACATTTTTCTTCTGGAGATGAATCATAGGCAATTAACAGGAACAATTCTAATTAACTGACATAATTAAAAAACTAATAATGTTTAACATTATTGTTTTATACAATGACATTAGCTTTAACAGCCTAGCAACACATCAAGGCTTCATTTGCATAGTCACTGAGTATATTATTTATTCTTGGTTTCTTTGGTAACCAAATTGACAATAAGAACTGCAATGTGAATTCCTAAATTGTTTTGCCATATAGCTTCATAATTTATGCCATTGGCAGTAATTGTAATGTCTATATAATTTCCTTTTAATTATCAACTAATGAAATTTACATTCATTTGGGTAAAAAACAAATATTCGCCTTCGACTTCCAATCACCTGTCCAAATTTCCAATCAATTTGCCGATGTTTGCTGTGCCTTATGTTTATTTATATTTTTGAATGTCAAAATGTGGGAGAAGTGCTGGAACCTCTTTGACTGTTAATGGCTCGGGGAATAGCGATTGCTGGAGCTGCTGCCACTGAGCTCTTCCTCCTCCCAGATTTAGGAGATGCTCCTTTCCAAAATAAGACAGAAGATACGGACTTTATCGCATTAAACTCTACGGATTTTAAGTGGAATTAATTCTGTAAACTTTAATTGCAGAATAATCTCTGCCTGTTCCCTTATCTCTTGATTTATTACAGACATTTATTTCTAGTTTGAAAATTTCTCATCAGTTTCCCAGGGAATTAATTTAGTTTTTCAAAAAGGAAAAAAAAAAAAAAAGGAGGGTTGGGGGAAGGAAATAGCTTCTAAATTCAAATTGAGATGCTAATTACAATAATTATTTCATGAAATTATATAGAAACTTTATACATATGAGTATAGTCATTTCGTTTAAAAAAAAATATTTGTGCATAATCTTAATGGAACTCAACTTCTGAACAAAACACTTTGGCTCTTTTTGTTTTAAACAAGGGCACTTGGGGAAGTCACACAGCCCCAGCAAGGCTCCCCTCAGGCCACGATGCTGCATTGGCATCGGGCGGGGTCCCAGGCTGGGGTCCTGGGGGGGGCTGCCCCGGCGTGGACCCCCCCACTACGGACCCCATCCCCCAAGGAGAACCCCAAGGGTCACGGCACCTCGGCCAAGGGACCCGGCGGAAAGTGAGCGATGGGGTCCATTATCCTCAATTACCTCCAAGTGATTTCAATACAGATTTGATGTGAAGCCGCATGAGACAAATTAAAACAATTAATGGACAATCTGGGCCGGTCCTTGAAGGGAAGCACTTATTGTTTGTGTCTGAGTTTTTCTGTTCCATCAAAGATGCCTCTTGAACGTAGAACCTATTAACTCCTTTTTGATTGGAAAAAGGAAGCTTAAGAATAATAATTGCCAACGTGTTTCTTCTTGGGGGACCTGATTCCCACCAAAGTTTCCCGTGTCTCCTCGGAAAGGAACTATCCGTGTGCTTAACGCTGCTTCGGCAGCTCCCGATGCGCAACCCACCTAAGGGGCGAACAGAGCACGAGCTCCTTAAAATAAAAGGGATGGGAGGTTGTGAAGAAACGAGCATCTGCGAGCAGACTAATGTCACCCAGCAAGCGGCAATTGTGATCCGCGTTTGGGTCCACTGAGCAGCATTTCTATAGCAGTTGAAAATTCATTTCATTTCATTATCTGAACTGTTCAAGCACCCCACTTTGGATCCGAGAAATCTTTCCAAACCTGCAGGAAACTCATTTACCCCTGCTGAGGCTCCAGCTTCTCTTCTTATATTAAGGTAGCGTTGTCTTCCTTACAAATTCTGGCAGATATACATGCAAGGTTTGTATGGAGAAGAGAAGGACCATTTGCTGAAATCCAGAGTGGAAAAGAGCAGCGTTATTACTCTTCCCTGCTTTATTTAGGTCTGTTTCAAGGCTACTTTACTGATCTCTCATCTGTAACAAATACAGCTCGCGATATATTAGAGAGAGCTGCCTTTGAGGGGATGTGATGTAGAACAAAGAAAAGACCATCTACCCTCCGAGATTTTGCTAATGAAGAAACTTGCAGTATCATTAAGTTGAAAAGAGAAGGAAAAAAAAAAAAATAGGCGGTAATCAAAGTGAGATGTTTTCAAATTAGGGACAAATTAATGCAGGGAAAGTGTCTAGCGCTGGCGGTCCCTGGGAGCAAGCACCTTCCCTTCCACAGCGTAGCAGTAGTTTCTGATCCACACTGCGAAACTTGACCTAGTTTCTTGATTACAATGATGTCAATACCTACAAAGTTTGTGGAAATCAATATGTTTACTCCAGAAATACATCAATGAAAATTAGCCCGGAATCGTGTGATCTGTATTCATTATATTGCGTTTCCATATGCACAGAGTAAATGCAGAATATATAAGAGACTCGTCGGGTTTTGTGCCAGATTTTCAGCCCACGTATATCCGTATAAATAAATATGGCGTTGCGCTCAGGAGAGAGACGATCCCGTCACAACCGCACCCCTTGCGACCCCCACAGAAGCCGCCTCTGTGGCCCCACTGACAGCACAATTTTTATAGGTCCCATAAGCGTTGACCATCAAATAAATCACTGCTGTTGCTCCGCAGTGACCAGCCCTCCACACCTGGAACCCGTTACCGAAGCCAATTACCCCAGTAGAGATCAGACCCGTGCGCTCGGGAGAGGAATTCCCACGTGGCGATGTGTTTCGTGACTTGCGCGGAGCCACATCTGCTGGCCCTGGGTCACGCTTTGGGCTTCTCTTGGGTCTTTTGGATCTGGGGAGGGTTTGTTTTGAGTCTAATAAGCCAGACTGGCCCATGAAGGGACGTAGATCACCCAAGTCCTGCTTTTACATCGAGTCTTTTTTTCTGGAGGCAAGCGGGGATGCAGGGGCACGTGGAGGAGCGGAGAGGAGAAAGGGAGGGATGAAAAGGGAGCAAAGATGGAAAATGCTGTGGAGGTGTAAGCAGGATAGGAGAGAATAAGAGGGTGGATTAATGAATTATAAGGTGAGAAAATAAAAGCAGGTTAAGGTTAGAACAACTGCAGTTAAATTCCCTACAGCGTGGCTTATATTGCCTTTCTTTTCCTCTTCTTTCTAATGGCAACTTTAAAGCAACAATAAAAGCCAACGTTTGAGGTCATTCGTCTTTCCACAGCATTCACTGACACCAGGCGAGTCAAGAAAGTCCTTTTCCAAGAGGAGCTGGAAGAGTATGGAGCTGGTCTTCGGCTTGCAGCCAGGGGCTGGTGGTGGCCACGCACAGGCCATCTCGGGACAGAAGGGGCCACACACGGTGGGTGCAATTAAATCACAGGTGATGTGATGAGCTGGGGGGTGAGAGGCACCCACCGTCCCTTCCACAATTCAGGCACATTTGGGAGTCTCCCACTTGAACTGAGCAATACGTGTAATGGAATTTTTGCCTCGCACATATTCTACCATCACACTTGTCTTTCAGAAAGGGCATCTGTTCTTCAGTTCCTTTTTTCTTAAAAAAAAAAAAAACAACCCCAAACCAAAAAAACCCAACACAGAGAAGGAATGAGGAATGAAGTGAATTTTTTATTAGTTTGTTTCTTTGTTGAAAAATCTGTAAACCAAACCGCTTTGATTTTCAGCACATCTGATACTGGAACGTACCAGTCGGCTTTGTCTTTTTCAGGTATGGATGTATTTTTTCAATTTTGAAAAGCTCCCTCGATCTCTCGGGGTTTGGCGGCCCTTTTGACAACTTGAAAAATGTAAAGGAATAATTAATGTCTCTGAATTTAAGAAAGAACCTTTAAAACGATTATTCACAGAAAACAGCCATTGTGTGGGGGGAAGAAAAATAATAAAAAGGGTGAATGAAATGTTTCATCTGGCAGTTCAAGGTAATTATTTGAGCTAAAATATGAAGACTTATATAAAGGTTTATTCTATTTTTAGCTAGAAATGAGGTTAAAATTAGCACTGAAGTAACCACTCCAGGCCCCCGCCCGGCCAAACCCGGCCCTTCCCGGCGGCAGAGCGGGGCCAGCGGGCAGCACTAGGTGGCACTGCGCGCCCGCGCATCCCCCGCGCATCCCCCGCGCATCCCCCGCGCACCCCCCGCCGGCTTCCAGCGCCGGGGCCGGGCCTTGCAGAGGGGCCGGAGAAGCGGGGGAGAGAGCGACCATTGCCTGGGGCGAGGATCCAGCATTGCTCCCACAAGATTGAAGTGCCTTCAGAATTTTTTTTTTTTTTTTTTTTTAAATTTTCTGGGATTTACCATCATTATGGCAATTTTTGGGTCCTGGGGGCTGTTACAGCAGCCTTCCAGGCCAACAATCTTTTCCTCTCTGTCTTTTTTGCAGGTTTTTCTGATTTCTGGCCAGTTTTTTCACATGTTTACCGAAGAAGTTTGCAGCTCAAGGAAGAAGTTTCCCTTTTTATGTCAATGATTGCAAAGAGCAAAGAGTCTTTTGGAGCCCAGCAGAGTGAATGCAAAGACCCTGGGGAGGGGGCGAGCGCTGCATTTCTTGCTTGAATCGGTAGATTGACAATTATTTATCACAAAACTTCTGCATTAGCACTTTTGTCTGCTGTGGCTTCACGTGCCGCTCGGGTCAGGTCAAACAGCTTGATTTTGAAGGGGATATATCAGATATAGAAGCTGGACAAACCTGGTTGTAAACACTTCACGGTGTCATCACCATCCATCCGCACCCTCCGCTCTAATCTTATCGGTACCGGGATGTCAGGAGCAGCGTTTGCCCTTTGCAGTTTTTTGGGTGATGGATGGGGCAGCTTCAAAGCCCCCTGCCCCACCATGAAATCAAAGAGGCTGAAAGAAACATTCAGCAAGCAAAAACTTCCCAGCAAAGCAAAAACCAGGATCAAGTTGAGTTAAAAGATATAAGACACTATCACGTAGAGAAGTCCAGAATGATGAATTTAAAATAATTCAATGTGTTAAACAGGATGACAAAAGGAACACTGTCATGTAGGCAGGTTAAATAGTCAAGGCTTAAATAATTCTATGAACAAACATTACAGCAATAAAACCCCGAAGGGTTTGGTCAAAAGTCCCTTGAACTCAGTGCCCTTTGGTGGTGGCAGTCATTATTTAGGGTCCTTTATTTCCTGGTCTGGTTTCAAAAGCAGCCCGTGTGGGCTGGGGGATGCTGGGGAGCCCAGCGAGCACCCGCCGGGTGCAGGCGGGACCTCAGGTCACGTCTCTCCCTTCACACCTTTGACCTTTATCAACAGGCCTAAAAGATGAAGATCTTCACGTGGGTGTGGGGACCGGCAGGCATCACCCTGTCATCAACTCTGGACCCGTGAGGCAGAATTCTCCCGTGAGAATCACGTCACCTCCTGGAGGGAAACTCCTCACTAATTGTGGGGCCCGTCCATCCTTCTCCCACGTGTCTCCGCAGTGAGGCTGGGCGGTGAGGACGTGGCACAGGGCCTGAGAACGTGCGTCTACCTCACCGACACCTCAAGAGAAAGCCAGCTCAGAGCTCTACAGATGGAAGCACGGCCTTTTATAACCTATTTACAGCCTCTTTCAGACTGCGGCTCTGCCTTTGCGAGAGGAGAACAGGGACTGACTACCGTTGCTTATCAACTTTTTGCGCCATCGTGGATCAATAACCTTATCTCCTCCAATTCAGTGGTCCAATCTTTATATTTCTGATTAACTGGTGATTCAAGGAAAACCAACAAAGACCCCAGGTGCTGCAACATCTTTGGTTCCAAATATTTCACCTTGTCATCTTTGGTTCCAAATATTTCACCTTGTCATCTCCTCATCTACTGTATTAAAGAAGAACATAAACCATTGCAAGTACTTGATGCCGTGATCGTACCCAGAACAGAAAGCCTGAGGGCTACAAGAGCAGAGTCTGCTCTCCAAAATCAGCAGAAAGCCTAATGGAAGCAGTTTTGAAGTGAATGAGAGCACAGCTCAGGTCCTTAGGCTCAAGAGGTGAAATTCAGTTGGCAGAAGAGGGGTGATTCAGGCAGCAAAATGTCCGTGACACGTTGGCTCAGACGGGAAGTCAGGATGTGGTCCCAGCCCCGGCACGGGTTGAGTCATTAAATGCTGCTGGGGCTTCACTGCTGAGACATCGGCGTTTTTTGGGTTTTTTTTGTTGTTTTTTTTTTCCAGCGAGAGGCCAAGATGATTTTGTCATGTCGCTTCTGCAATGCCATGCCTAGGAGATAAAATCTGGTACCGTGTAAAGAGCCGTAAGCAGTGCTATCATTTCTCGAATGCAGAATTAAATGGAAGTGGCACATTTTCAAAACTGTTAGAACAGAAACCCCAAATTTATCACTGTCTGTCATTTTTCAATATGTTTCTTTCTAAGCCTCGCTTTCTGATGAGTAGAATAATTATAATTTAGCTACAGTAACTTGGGGCTCCATTTTCAGTTAACAGATTGTTTATCAAAATGAAGACCCAGAGCAGCAGCTGTAGGATGGGGAGAAGGAGATTGACGTGGATCGCAGACCAGTCCTGTGGGAAGCAGCTGAACAGAAGGGAATTTAATGACTGCCTCCCAACACAAGTGATCGATTCACTGAACCCACTCAAGCAAGGCGGCACGGAGCGATTCGGTTTGGAGAATTCATTATTCATATGTATTTATTGTGTAAATAGAGAGAAGAGACACCTTTGGAGAGAAATTCAGAGCAAATGGACTTTGCAGAATTAAATCGGCGAGGGATATTTTATTTTAAAATTCAAGAATTTCTGCTCTCTGGGAAGACACCGAGACAAGCGTTGACTCACGTATTACTCACCAGCCTGACCACTAAAATCATCGTGGGTTCATTACAGTCCCGTCTACCTCCACATGTGCACGTACATGGAGCCTCCCCAAAACACACGGCAGGCTCAGCCCCCCCAAATGACACCCCAGACCCTGGGCCGATGCTCATGGCAATAAATTGCTGGCCAAGATCCAGCCCCACAGATGCCAGCAGCAAAGTGCCCCTTGACCAGTGACTTTCAACCCTGTGCTGGGAATGAAAGGCTCTGCATGGCGAGATTTTCAATTTTTTAAGTTTATTCTCACACTCGTGTCTAGATGGTAAAAATGACGTGTAGTTCATATACATCTCATTTCCACTCTATACGGCAACCCTATCAAAATAAATGTAAGTACTATAAAAACACACTGAAATTATATTTTTAAACAGCTTTTTAACTGCGTTTTTGCAAGTTTTTGAGCAGTTTTCTCATTTTCCATCTGACATTTACTGGCACCATGTTTCCTGGCATGAGGACTCTGAACATAATGCCAAGGTATGAAGGCAAATGAGTTCCAAGCAGCGAAAAGATGCTGATACACAAACTACCACTCAGAAAATACCATCAGTAATGGAGCTTAAATACAGTAATTCCCAAAGTGTGGACTACAGAGTACCTGTAGCCCACCCAGCAGGCTAGTAAAGGTCCAAATCTGTGTCGTAGTCGTGTTGTTTTCACCCTGTTTTCAGTTAATACTTGATGACACAACTGCTTGAAAATCAGTGAGAAAACACGATGGATGATAGGATCAAGAAGTGCCGTGGAGATTCACGTATGTGTCCTATTGCCCTGCTCACAAAAGAGATAACGTGGCACTGGACGGTGCTGTGAGGCTGCAGATCTCTGAGATAACAGTGAGACGATGCTGATAACTCCTCCTCGCCGCAGCGAGTTGCTCTGTGGTTGTGCCGATGACTTCATCTTTCCAAACTGGAACCCACCACGTCTACACCGCAGCGTTCCTCCGCCCTTACACACTCTGGATCCCCAGCACAGCAGCTGCTGCCCCACTCACTCCCAGGCACACTTCTCAAGCACCTGACTAATGTTCAAGTAAATGGGATTTTTTCCTGTGCTGAGAGGCAGGAAAACACCTCAAGGCGAAAACTATGAAAATAATTAGGTGTCTCATCTAAGTGTTGCTTCGAGAAACCCAGTGTGAATGTGCATCCCCAACACCGGGGAGATTTTGGGTAAGCCCAGACATTTCTCCTGGTAGTTCTCCAGGTCAATCATCAATACTTGCTGCTGAGCGCCGGGCTGCTGCTGACCCAGCGGACCCCTCAGTCATGTTCCAGCTACGTTAGGACTTCAGGATTAGGCCCTGCCCTGTTTATGTCACCCACAAGAGCTCCTTGGGTGTATCTGCTGGGTGAGAGCCAACTGGAAGCACCTCCAGAAGGTTGGGGCCAGCCGTTGACTTTGTGTGCCCATGCACGGTGCGCTCGCCCAGGATAAATCCCCCTTTCTGCTTGAATAAATGTTCATCACCTTCAATGGGCAGTGTCCCCTGAAGTCTTGTATTAAATTGGGCTCAAAGCCACACGTTGAACTCATTTCCTCCAGGATAACTTGGTGGGCAAGCGTTGAGGCTGTGGGCTCCTCCCAGCAGCAAAGTGATGGGGTCTGGTGCAGCAGTGGTTCCTCATCTGGGCTGGAATTTCTTGCTGCAGGTCAAACACAGATTATGTGACCCAAGGCTGTGAAAGGCAGATTCAAGTATTTCCTGTATTTCCTGCAGCTGGGGAGAACACCCTGCAATGCAAATCCTAGAGGATTTAGACATTTGTGTATCCCATCCTGTTCATGAGGGGAAAAGGGTCTGGAGGAAAGGAAAACCGTTAACTTTACAACCCAGAATGGAAGAAGACAGCTTATTTGTTAGTAGGTAAGAGAATATCACTGAATCATTTCTCATCCGGAGTGTTCACACAGGCAAGAAAACGTGTGTCTTGGATCTTCTTTTCCAGCATCAGACCGTGAAAATAGTTATTTTCTAAAAGCAGTCGCGTATGAAGATTAAAAAAAATCCACGTGGCTGTGCTTTACTTGTGCCATACAGCTGCACAGCAGATCAGGGTGGAAACTGGTGATTCACAATTTCCAGACCTTACTTTCCTCATCACTCAGTGCAGAAAATTAGCACTAAAGCTTTATAGCAGCCAGGTGTAAACATAAGCATAATGGTCCAGCTCAGGTTTTCCTGACTCCTTTGAATTTCTTTGTGCAAAAAGTCTATCTTCCTAACCCGAGCCTCCTTTCTAGGGTGGTCTCTGTGCTGATTGGATTAATTGGTTCCTGTGATCTCATTAGCCAGCCTCGGGCTGGCCCAAGGAGCCCGTTAAGGACTATGTGCCACGAAACAACCCGCTGGTGCTCTTGGGGAAATGTAAGGGTTTTCTTCCAACTACATGCCTCGCAAAAATTGAAAACTGGACCTTAAAATGATTTGTAGGAGACTGAGGAATCTAGAGAGGACAGGAGGATGGGGTGTTTGCCCTCAGCGAGGCGTGACCACACACAGGCACGGCCCCCGGGAGCCGTGTCCCTGATACCACTGGCCATCCCGGGAAAGGAACTGGCGAAGGGAAGGTCCTTCTGTGACTAATATCAGTCATGGCTTAAACATCCCCTCCCGGGTACACACTTGCCCAGAGGAGTGGTAATTTCAATACACAACTGGATAATTATATGGGACTGCTTCGAAAGGCAAGTAAAGTTTGGTAGGATTATTTAGTACCAACAGAGCATATAAATCTTTCCAGTAACCACCCGTAATTTTAATTACAGCGAAGCAAGTTTTATAGGGAGAGCATTTTGTTAGAACAAATGATTTATTTGGGGGGAAAAAAAAATGACAAGCTCTTCGGTTCACAAGGTCTTCTGTACATATGAAATGGAAGGAACAAATTTCAAGCTTTAGTTTCTATTTAATTCAAATTAGTGGTTGGTTAGACCAGACACAATATTTATTTCATTTCCAAATAACAAATATTGTGAGAGGACCTATTTAGTCAGGAGTAAGCAGGCATTTCCTAGTCTTGGTTAGATGCTTTTAAAATGTCTCTATAAACTGCAGGAAGAGTGAGGGCTTCATTTTCCTGCTAATATTGTGTTTTCAGCCTAGGCAAGATAAGAAATACTCTTTATTCTTGCCCAAACTACTCATGCAACAAAACTCTTATCTTAAAAAGACATTGACAGGAACAGTTAACACACTGTATAATTAAAGCAATAAATTAATTACCAGGCTTCCCTGGTGACTATTAAACACTTGAGGCAAAAGAGCTGTCTTTTGCTCCTTGTTGAAGGATTATTACTCTTTAGTTTGAACATTAGCTTGAACAATCTAGGTTACTTTCTCTGGTGCAAATGCGTAGCCACAAACCCCTCCGTGTTTGCAGACATGTAAAAGTTGTCAAGGCAGCTTGGCTAACGTGTATGGGACTTGAGAGTTGGGATGTCCCATACCACATTCCTCCAGTTTTGGGGTGATTTTGGTGGTTTCAACAAGGGATGGACACGGACAGCTGCTGCAGAAGGATTTTAAGTGTAGGAAAATGCCTGTAAGCCGCTGTCCGGGGTCGGTCCAGGGAAAATGTCACTGGTGAAAACCCAGGCGTGTGGCATGCTGGGATGCACGGGGTATTTGGCATCTCTCCTCTCCTTGGTCCTGTTGACTCACGCCAGGCAGCAGACACAGGTTTTATTGAGCTGATCAGCCAAAATGTCATCGGACGTTCTTATCTAACGTTAAATCTTTGTTGAAATACCTTCTTCTGGGGTTATGGATGGAAACCATTTCAAAAGCCATCAGTAAAAGGCTGTTTATGCACGGGGAGCTTTGCTTAAAGGAACTTTGAATCTCCATTACAATTTATAAATCTTTACTTTAAAGCTTCCTGAATGTTTTCCATGGAAGCTGGCTTCAGATGAGCTCCTTGGGGAGCAGAGAGTCAGACGTGCAGGTAAAAGCAGCGGGCAGAGGCGGGCAGTGCCGTGTTGGGAGGACGCATGGCAGAGGGTCACATGGAAGAGCCAGAAGAAACATGAGTCAGGGCAAACCGGTTCCCAATGAGGGATGTGTCACGCCTTATTGATCAGCAATCTTCCCACTAAGGAAATTCCTGGCTAGGCTGGAGCTGAGGCACAACATCACGCTAATTGAGACCTGGGACAGGATCGCTGAAGCTCGCAGGTCTCTGCAGTCACACCCATGAAAGAGCCATCATGCACAGAGGAAAAAGTGAGGCAGCTGAATTACTGGTTATATTTTCAGTAGAGCCTCTTTCACAGGTATATAAAAAGTGTCTTTCCGTTGTATTCAACAGGCTTTGGGTCAGACCCCCAAATTTGCAAAAAAACTTAATGTTTTACTCATCAAAACACAAAACTGAAGTTTTGAGGGAAAACCTATAGCGACATATTAACTGTTCCATTCTCTTTTTCATGGGTTTGTGGATATAACTGTGGTTTTATGTAGGTAAAAATTAGCTGTTTGAATAATAACATGAAATGGTCACCTAATTGAACAAGCTCTAGGAGCCGAGTTTCCATTCATACGCTGAGCTCGCTGCGGAGCCTATAAAAACCTACGTGCGGCGTAATAGCTGGATGAAAACAGGATGCTGCGGCAAGGAGGGACGATGGTCCCAGGGCAAGACTGAATTGCTGACCTAAATTACCCAGGTTTGTTACCCTCCACTGCCGCGTGGGAGTTACACCGGTTAAGGACTCAGGTTAGTCGCAGAGTCCAAATTCTCTAGCAACCACTAATTGGGAGACCCAGCCCGTCTCTTGTGCCGGGGCAGGAACACACATCACCCAGACAAATATTGCTGGGCCGGAGCGCGGGGCTGATGCAGAAGTTTAGGATGAGTCTCCTGGAGCCTGTTTTTGTGTGGTGGATCTGGAGAGCGCAGCAGGACACCTCCACTGGGAACGCTGACGGGGCCTACACAGGCACCTGGGGGGGGGTTTAGCTCGTTCAATCCCTCCTAAATCACCCCAAAGGGCCTTCCCCATCGGAGGAGGGATCCCCACATCGCCCTATGTCAATGCTCTGCTGTCACCATCACGCTGCAAAGTGCTAAATCTCAAACCCTCAGAGATTTCCCATGGCAAAATTCTATATGCGGCTTCCCAGATATATCAAGTTGCATTTTGCCTTATTCCTTAAGCAATAAATGCAAATGAAATTATCACCCTGGATTCAGCCTTCCTGGGCTGCAGAGAACAGCTGGAGCCTGCTGAGAAGGTTGTTAGTCCCAGGAATGTGCTCAAGATTAACCATCAGTGGTGAGCTATTTAAGTGGGTCTGATAACAAGAAAAACCACCTCTTGGGCCCCCCATTTTCCAGATTTAAGAGCTTCTATTGGTAAGGAAGAAACAGCCCGGGAGGCTGGAGCTGGAGGGAGGGCAGGAGCGTAGGGAAGGCGGGGACCTGTGCGGTGCCTGGCAGCACTCGCTCTTCGCTCCCCAGGAGCCGACCTTGGAGCTGACCTTGGAGCTGGGCGCTGCCTCTCCTGTGTTTGCTCCCCAGCTGGGAACCGGCCCAACTTTGCCCTCAGGCAGAATGAAAAAAGAGCAGCTTTTTTTTTTCCCCCCCATTTCTAGTTAAAAAAATCCTCTCACACCCCAACAGAAACCTGTTGTTCAGACAAGGGGCTCACACAGGGTAACCGGGACCATCACAACGGCCTCGCTCAGAAATGGGGTGAGGTGTGTGCATGGCAGGAAGGTTCAGCTCTTGTGGCCCCCGGCCACGCAGGCACATACGGGGAGGGACGTATGGCAGGGGACGTATGGTGGGGCACGTATGGGTGTGCAACACCTGGACCTCCCCTGCCTGTCCTGGCCAAAAGCACCCTCAGATTCAAAACGTTGCTGGAAAAAGAAAACAGAGTGCAACCTGATATATTTATGGGTGTGATGTGATAGGGAAGGATATAGATCTTAGGGGACTGGACTTGCTGATCAAGACTTTCTTGTTTGTAAAAGAGTTTATTGCACACTTTTATCTCCTCATTCTCCATTTTACCTTCTCCCCCTTTAGCCTGTTTCCCAGTATGTTTGTGGCTTTCCCAGCTGTATTTCCATCAATATTTTTCTTTAAAGCACTGTTCTTCAAGATGTTTCTTTCCTTTGAGGTATCTGCTTTTCTGTGCCTCGCTTTTATCTGTATTTACCATATTTTCTCGCCTTCTTCCTTCTAGTTTTCTTCTGCCTCATTAATACTAAGAGGTAGCATTAATCACCCCAGCTGGATGGGACATCTCTAAATACCTCCTTTTTCCTCATCCATTTTTACCCATGTAGAAAAAGAGGAATTTGATGAGGGAAAAGCCAGTTCCAGGCACCTCTTGCTGTGTGCACTCGCAGTGACATGTGCACGTCTGGGGACATGGACTTGGCAGTGGTAGGTTCATGGTTGGAATCAATGACACCAGCTGCTCCTCGTAAGACTTGTTCTCTAGACCCTTCACCAGCTTTGTTGCTCTTTTCTGTTGGGCTTTACTAAGATCGAATGGGGTTTTTTGTAATGGAGATACCTTTGGATTATTTTCTTACTTTTAAGAAGCTATGGTCAATTCATAAGACTGGACCAAGTGGAACCAAGAGTTGCCCCTGTGTGGAGGAGGACAAGAAGACATGAACCTCCAACCTAGAGCTCTGTATTTAGTTCCCAGGCCAAATTCTGCAAACATCAGCAAGCAACTTACTCTATAGGTCCCAGATTTTACTCCATAAAATGGAGATTTTTCATCTTTCCCCGTATTGTCTCCTGCTTAGTGTGGTCCCAAGCTTTTCAAAGAAGAGTGTTGGTCTCTTTTTGCAAGTAACAAGCGACAGGACAAGATGAAACGGCCTCAAGTTGCCCCAGGGGAGGTTTAGGTTGGATATTAGGAAAAATTCCTTCACTGAAAGGGTTATTAAGCACTGGAAGAGGTTGCCTGGGGCAGTGGTGGAGTCACCATCCCTGGAGGGATTTAAAGGACATGGAGATGTGGCCCTTGGGGACATGGTTTAGTGGTGGCCTTGGCAGTGCTGGGTTAACGGTTGGACTGGATGGTCTTAAAGGTCTTTTCCAACCTGAACAATTCAATGATTCTGTCATTCTGTGATTCTATGGTTTTATATATGAGTCTATGATTCTGTATATGATTCTATCATCTTCTCCAACCTCGATCCCATGATTGTGTGTCCCACTCAGCTTGGATGTGTCCTGGGGGCATCTGGTTGAGGTTGGCTCCCTGCCGCGGTGACCCGGCCCCCTCCCCACCGCACAGGGGCTGCACCCCACGGGTAGGGAGAAGGACCAAAACCCCCCTTAACCCTTCTCACAGGGCTTGGGGTGGGGCCACCAACGAGGGCGGGGCATAGTGGGGCGGGGCAGGGCGTGGCCACCAAGGCCCAGCAAGCCGACAAGCAGCGGTGAGCTGGGCTCCGGGCTGGGGGGGCGCTGCCCAGGAGCCGTGCCGGCAGGTAGCATGTCCTCCCCCTCCAAAGGTGAGTCTTGGCTGCGGGGGCACCCATTCTTCCCCCACGACACCCAAAGGGCCCCTTTCCCCCTTCAGTAGCACCCAAAGGGTCTCTTCCCCCACCCCCGGTGGCACCCAAAGCCCCAACCCCCCTCCTCTGTGCCTGGGGCTGTCAGGGGACGAGCCCCACGCCCAGATTTGTGGTTGAGCCGCTGGGTCTCACAGCCCCTTGCTCACCATGACCATAAAGTGCTTTTTCAGCATTTCCCCCAAATTCTTGCACCCCACAAAACCAAACCCTGGCAGATCCTTGTCCCCCGGAGGTACCTTTCCCGCCTACCACCACACGCTTTTAATCAAGCAGAATCTCGCTACCCTTTTCTTTTTTTTATTTCCCTCTATCCCTTTGTTAACGAGTCCATGTAAAGCCAGAAGTGAATTATTCCTCCCGGCTCGTGCGTAGCTGATGCCGTCTGGATGAGCGAACGTCTCGTGGCCAAAAGTCTGTGGGTTGTTTGCAACCGACTCCTTGCGCTGAAGTGTGTGTTGTGCTGTTAGTCACCGGTTATCTGATCCTCTCCCTCGCCCTCGTTGTCTGCAGAAGCGCTTTCGTGCGGCGGGAGAATATAAAAAAGGTGTATTTGCCTGAGGAGAGACGGGCGTGTTTACGTGTACGCTCATGTATTCGTAAAAACTCTTTCTCAAAGACTTGTGGGAGCAGCGGTAACAAGTAACTGCTTTTTTGTGGATATGCCCAGGCACCAGGTATTAAAAAGTGAATGAATATTGTATAAACTCCTGTTCAGCGGTGGAAGGGGGGTGGTATTTATTTACCTGGTTGTGCCTGGGGTGTGCACAGGCAAAAAAAAAAAAAGCAGAAACCTTGCGTTTGAGTTCCAGTGCTCAGCATGGAATTACTTTATCTGACCATTCCCGATAATCGTGAGTAATTTGGGATGTTCCTTATATAAGCAAGGGTGGTGCTTTCCTGCTTGGTGTGGCCTGGTTTCTCGCTCGCCTGAGCTTTAGAGCAAGCGACCCATCTCGAGCGAAAGCACGGAGACGTGCTTTTCTAGTCTTAAAAATGTAATTTGAACAGTGCTGCGTTTGTTGCACCTGTGCTGGCGAGCTCAGGCCAGGCAAAGAAAATCTCACCTGCGTGTTGGGTCGCCGAGAGGTGAGTGTTTATAAAGGGTGGTGAATAACAGACGAACTCGGCACTTCTTTTTACGCTTCGTTCTGAAGTGGAGAGAGCAGCCGCGGTTCTTCCCCCATCGTTGTTCTTTCATGGGGTGTTTTGGGGGGCACCCGTTGAGCTGAGCATCCTCACATGTCTGGCCCCACAGTGCTTCCCCCATCGCTGGGGTTTTGGGGGGCACCCTCTGAGCATCCCCACATGTCTGGCCCCATGGTTCTTCCCCCATCGCTGGGGTTTTGGGGGGCACCCTCTGAGCATCCCCACATGTCTGGCCGCACAGTGCTTCCCCCATCACTGGGGTTTTGGGGGGCACCCTCTGAGCATCCCCACATGTCTGGCCCCATGGTTCTTCCCCCATCGCTGGGGTTTTGGGGGGCACCCTCTGAGCATCCCCACATGTCTGGCCCCATGGTTCTTCCCCCATCGCTGGGGTTTTGGGGGGCACCCTCTGAGCATCCCCACATGTCTGGCCCCATGGTTCTTCCCCCATCGCTGGGGTTTTGGGGGGCACCCTCTGAGCATCCCCACACAGCTGGGTAGGGAGACAGGGCAGTGTTGGGGTGCTGATCTCTGGGGTGCGGAGCTCCAGGGTGCCACAGGCAGCTTTGGTACGATGGTTCTGCTGCCACCCCGCTACCAGTATCCCTGTGGGCTACTGCTCTGCTGCTGGTGGTTGCCCAGCTGGGCACGGAGGATCCTCCCAGGGACTTGTGCCTCCCAGCGCAGGGCCAGCAGCTCAAGTCAGAGAGTTGTGCTTGTTATCACTCGCTCCTCCTGGCTCAACTGGTTTAGAGCTGAAAAAATATTTCCATTCCAGGATTTATCCCCTGGGGGCGAGCGGAGGTTTCAGCCTGAATTAGTGCAGGCTGAAGGGAGAATTGATCCTGCCCGGCCTTTGTGCGGGTGACTCAGGAGCTGCTGGATTGCAGGCAGGAGGGAAAACAGCAGCCAGCAAGACAGAACAAACTTTGCTTAACCCCTTGTAGCATCGGTGGGAACCGTCCCCTGTCCCCAAGAAAAACCTCTATCGTGCCGTGGCTGGGATTTCGGCTTTATCCCCCAGCCTGGATAAACTGTGGAATCAGGGGATGATATTTGAGTGAGTGATTGGTTTGTTCTTTATTTTTTTTGCTTGAGGTCAAAGCCCTCAAAGGTCGTGTCTGGATATCCAGCTCCTCTTTGCTGTGCGGGTGGAAGTTATGGTAGGAGAGTAGCTTTTTTTTTCCTCCTCTCTCTCGTGTCCAGAACAGACCAGCTTGGTGATGGCCGGGGATGCAGCATCTGCTGATGCCTTTTACAAGGTAGAGAAGAGTAAAAAGGAGTGAAAAGAAGTAACAGAAGAAGAGTAAAAATAGTAGAAAGAGTAAAAAGGGTAAATAGGGTAAAAAGGGTAAAAGTAACAAGTAAAAGAAGAATAAAAAAAGAGTAAGAAGAGTAAAAAGAATAAAAAGGGTAAAAAGGGTAAAAGTAACAAGTAAAAGAAGAATAAAAAAAGAGTAAGAAGAGTAAAAAGAATAAAAAGGGTAAAAAGGGTAAAAGTAACAAGTAAAAGAAGAATAAAAAAGAGTAAGAAGAGTAAAAAGAATAAAAAGGGTAAAAAGGGTTAAAGTAACAAGTAAAAGAAGAATAAAAAAAGAGTAAGAAGAGTAAAAAGAATAAAAAGGGTAAAAAGGGTAAAAGTAACAAGTAAAAGAAGAATAAAAAAGAGTAAGAAGAGTAAAAAGAATAAAAAGAATAAAAGTATCAAGTAAAAGAGTAAAAGTAACAATTAAAAGAGGAGTAAAAAGGGTAAAAAGGGTAAAAGTAACAACTAAGAGAGGAGTAAAAAAAAGAGTAAAAAGAGTAAAAAGGGTAAAAGTATCAAGTAAAAGAAGAGTAAAAAAAGAGTAAAAAGAGTAAAAGTAACAAGTTAAAGAAGAGTAAAAAGTAATAAGCGTTTTTATTTTATTGCTTTTTGAATTTGTAAATCCCCTAAGAATTGGAGTTCTGAGCGAGCCGTAGCTCTGGGGCACTTAGAGCTCACGTGTTCGATTTCTTTACCCTTTTTTAGAGTTAATTTTGAATTTAGCCCTGACTTCTCTGCCTGGGACACAGGGTGATGGTACGTGGTGACGTCGCTGGTGTGGGTGAGCCGCCGCGGCCCCCCCGGGGCAGTTCTGCAAACCAGCTCCGCCGGGCTCTCTGGGAATGGCATTCCTCCTCCATCGCAGCAATAAATGTTTCAAGTTGTCTAATTATATTTTATTAGAAAACGAGCTCGTTCAGAAATGTGCTAACCTGAGCGATCTTCCTGGGGGTGCTGCAATACCTCGGGATGACTCAACAGACACAAGGGGTGCAGACAGGCCTGTTGTTCCTCAGCTAAACTGCAGGAACCCCAGAACCTTGAATTTAAGTGTTTGAAATGCATTTTTAAATGAAATATTATTGTAAATCAGCTGGAAGCTTTGCAAGGCTTTTTGTTTCCTCCACTGCAAGCACATCCAGGCCCTCTGTGCTGGCTGAGTGGCTTTATTACTCCTCTGTGATAACCTTAATTGGTTCCAGACCCTTCCAATGTGCTCGTTAAAAATCAGCTTGTCCTGGGAGCTCGCTGGCTACCTGGGAACGAGCTCAAAATGGGCAACTTGAGATCCAGCCGTTTGCTTCAGAGCGATGGAGCTGACACTGGATGTCACCATTGCACAGCACAAACCCAGCTGAGGGTGCTTGGGACTTTATTCTCTCTGAGAAAAAGCCTTATCTCTTCTCTCCCATCTCCTCCCCCCAGGTAATTTGTTGGGTTTTTCTCTTTTTTTTTTTTTTTTTTCCCTGAGAGTTATGATATCATTCAAGCTTTGTGCTGCTGCTTACAGCTAAGCAGGATGGGGGTAATCCTCCTGAACCAGATTAAAATCAGTTCTGTGCTGGCATAGTGGTTGGGAACACAGAGCTGAGTGTGGACTGAATTTGAGCCAGCAGTGTGCCCAGGTGGTCAAGAAGGCCAATAGCATCCTGGCTTGTATCAGCACTAGTGTGGCCAGCAGGGACAGGGAAGGGATCTTACCCCTGGACACGGCACTGGTGAGGCCGCCCCTCGATGAGTGGGTTCAGTTTTGGGCCCCTCACTCCAAAAAGGCCATTGAATGACTCGAGCGTGTCCAGAGAAGGGCAACGGAGCTGGTGCAGGGTCTGGAGCACAGGTGTGATGGGGAGCGGCTGAGGGAACTGGGGGGGTTTAGTGTGGAGAAGAGGAGGCTGAGGGGAGACCTCATGGCCCTCTGCAACTCCCTGAAAGGAGGGTGCAGAGAGGGGGGATGAGTCTCTTGAGCCAAGGAACCAGCGCCAGGACAAGAGGGAATGGCCTCAAGCTGCGCCAGGGCAGGGTCAGACTGGCTCTTAGGAAGGATTTCTTTGCAGAAGGGGTTGTTGGGCGTTGGAATGGGCTGCCCAGGGCAGGGGGGGAGTCCCCATCCCTGGAGGGGTTGAAGAGTCGGGTTGACCCAGCGCTGAGGGATCTGGTGGAGTTGGGAATGGTCAGTGTGAGGTTCATGGTTGGACTGGAGGAGCTTCAAGGGCTTTTCCAACCCAGATGATTCTGTGAATTCCCTGACAGCAGTGGGATTACTGTGCGCAGGATAATCGGGTTTGCTTTATAAACTTGGAAAGTTTTGTTTTGCCCTTAGTTAAACTGCACCCATCTGTGTGTTATTCCCTTATTTTCTGCCTGGGATCTCTGGCCGCATGTTTTCTGGAATAATATGGGATTGGGATGTAGGTTGCCAGTAAAAAGTCATTAAAATCTTCAGTGATAATAATGTGTGACTATATCTGTCTTCCCATCCATTAAAAAAACAAATAATCAGCTGTCTGCCTTTTTTTTTTTTTTTAAAGTGGTCCTTATTGTTTGGTGCTTTAAGCTTGCAATGCCTGCTTGGCTCCAGCATGTCCCTGAGCTTGAAACGGAATGAAATGGGATGGAATAATGGAATTATTCTCTGTCCTTGCGTAACAGAACAAGCCCCTCTCTTCTCTCACTCGTACAGAACAGAGAAACACACGTATAGTGATGACTACCCTGCTCCTCACTGAGCAAATAACACGAGAGGACCACGGCTCGGAGGGAAACTACGTCCTTTATGGGTCCTCCCGTTCCCAAATTACCGAGGAAGCTGAATATGTGAAAAAGGTATTTCTGAAGTTGTCGCTGTTCTGTTCCTTTCTTTGCTTCGGCAGGAAACAGGGTGAGCAAAACTAGGAACTGCTGAAAGAGAAAACTCTGACCTGCGTGGCAACACGCACCTTTAGGTTTACACATTGGTTCTAGAGGTGCTAGTTACTCCGCAGTAGTGACTTAATTTAGCATAGCCTGTCTTAGGTTGGGTTAAACGTCTTTAAAGCTGGTGAGGTTTTTCTTTTTTTTGTTTCTAAACTTCCGAATTAAGTCAAAAGAAAAGAGATTTTTCTGGTTTTTTTGTTTCTAAACTTCTGAGTTAAGACAAAAGAAAAAAGATTTTTCTTTCTTTTTGTTTCTAAACTTCTGAGTTAAGTCAAAAGAAAAAAGATTTTTCTTTCTTTTTGTTTCTAAACTTCCGAGTTAAGTCAAAAGAAAAAAGATTTTTCTTTTTTTTGTTTCTAAACTTCCGAGTTAAGTCAAAAGAAAAAAGATTTTTTTTTTGTTTCTAAACTTCCGAGTTAAGTCAAAAGAAAAAAGATTTTTCTTTTTTTGTTTCTAAACTTCCGAGTTAAGTCAAAAGAAAAAAGATTTTTCCAGCTTTTTTTCTTCCTAAACTTCCAAGTTAAGTCAAAAGACAAAAGATTTCTTCATCCTCTCCATAATTACCTTTATGAAGGTGCAGGGCAAATGCTGTAACTTTGAATCTGAAAATTTTGTGATGAATTCTTATGCATCTCATAATATAAAATCATTTCCATGAAGCGATTACTGCGAAAAAAAAATATATATATTCTCTGGTGGTGACACCAACTCATAAAGGGGCATATGAAGCAGCGCCCTGCTTGATGCTGACACCACCATGAGTGGGTAGGACGTGATTTTTCTTTTTTTTTTTTTTTTTTTCCCCCAGAAGAGATCCTGGGAACAGCAAGACTCAGCTGATAGTAGAGCTGATATCTTACTTCTTAGCTCCAAGCAGCAGAGCACGGTGATGATCACACGCAAAGGCAGTTTCTCTGCATCCCAGCTGAGCCCAGGAGAGCACTGTGGGATGCGGGAGGGGGAGGATCAGTGGGCTGAAACATGGCTAATTAAGAAATAATTGATCGCCAAAAGTTCTTTTTAAAAAATGCTTATTCCTTTCTCTGTTCAGGTAAGGAATGAACTTGAAGAAAAGCCTCTGTAGTGAAAAGAAACTGATTTATGGTTTGAACCCTTTAAAAAGTACAGGCTGCCCTTTGTTCGTGGTAGTTTATTTTGAACAAATGAACTTGGTGTAACATAAGAAAGGCCGTAGAAATGCCGGCGTGTTCTGGCATAAATCTGAGCGCTTGCAGGTCGTGTTGCTTGAGTCAAAACAGGAGGCAAGCACTGAGCATTTGTGAACACCTGTAGGGGGAAAAAAAAACTCGGTTTAAGCAACTTAAAACCACTGTAAGCAAGTGGTTTGGAGCGCAGAGGCAGCGCTAGGAAGCAAACAGATTTGGAAATGTTGTGTCCAAATGATTAAAATCTGGAGGAAGACGTAGTTTAAGGGGAAGCGTTGGCCAACAATTACCTGCGTTTACGCAGCCTCACCTACAATATGCCGCAATATTGTAAAACTGTAATTTTATGCAGGTGCAATAACGCTGTAGAGAGTGGCAGAGAGCTCTTTATCAGGACCGACAGGCAAATGCTTTCCAGTGTGAAGCCCCGGAGAGCTGTGCAAGCGGAACATTTTAATTTCAGTTCCTCAGTGGAGGAGCTGTGCTGGCAGCCACCCCGCAAGCTGCTTGGCCCCGGCTCTTCGGAGAGCTGCCTCCCTGCCTGAGCCAGGGAGGGGTGTCCAGAAGCAGCCACGTCTTCTCGAGTCAGACGGATTTGCTCAAGCTGCTTTTCTATTATTTTAAGAATAATTTCCATGTGTGTTTCCTTCAGCAGGTTCCTCAAGTCTTGGGCAATAAAGCGGAGTCAAAGAGCGGCTGGAGCTGGGGCTGCAGTCCTGTGGCGACGACGATGAAGGAAACAGAAGAGCAGCTGCTGGTGGTGAGCAGGGAGAACCAAGTGCTGAAGCTCAAGGTGTGTTTGGGTTGGTTTTTAAGGTTTCAGATGATGGCGTGTGCCTTGCAGCCCAGTTAGAGCTGGGTCCTGGCTGCTGCAGCACGGTGCCCGTGCCGGAGCACACGCTGCTTTCCCGGCTGCTGCAAACTTTGATTCTAACAGACAAAGAAATTCATCTCCAAACCTGCTTCTGGGGGCACATCCCACTTGTGGCTAGTGAGACAGCAGAGTTGGCTCTGTTGTTAGTTGACAGCAGGTGTATTTACAAGTATTTTACGGTTTGGGGGCCACTCTTGTTTAACATCTTTATTGATGATCTAGACAAGGGGATCGAGTGCACCCTCAGTCAGTTTGCAGATGACACCAAGTTGGGTGGGAGTGTTGATCTGCTCGAGGGTAGGGAGGCTCTGCAGAGAGACCTGGCCAGGCTGGAGCGATGGGCTGAGGCCAACTGGAGGAGTTTCACTAAGGCCAAATGCCGGGTGCTGCCCTTGGGCCACAAAACCCCCAGCAGCGCTACAGGCTTGGGGAGGAGTGGCTGGAGAGCTGCCAGTCAGAGAGGGACCTGGGGGAGGATTGATAATGAGCCAGCAGTGTGCCCAGGTGGCCAAGAAGGCCAATGGCATCCTGGCCTGTATCAGCAATAGCGTGGCCAGCAGGGACAGGGAAGGGATCTTACCCCTGGACTTGGCACTGGTGAGGCTGCCCCTCGATGAGTGGGTTCAGTTTTGGGCCCCTCACTCCAAAAAGGCCATTGAATGACTCGAGCGTGTCCAGAGAAGGGCAACGGAGCTGGTGCAGGGTCTGGAGCACATGTGTGATGGGGAGCGGCTGAGGGAACTGGGGGGGTTTAGTGTGGAGAAGAGGAGGCTGAGGGGAGACCTCATCACCCTCTACAGCTACCTGAAAGGAGGTTGCAGAGAACTGGGGATGAGCCTCTTTAACCAAGTAACAAGCGATAGGACAAGAGGGAATGGCCTCAAGTTGTGCCAGGGAAGGTTTAGACTAGATGTCAGGAAGTATTTCTTTACAGAACGGGTTATTAGGCAGTGGAATGGGCTGCCCAGGGAGGTGGTGGAGTCCCCATCCCTGGAGGTGTTTAAGACTCGGGTCAACATAGCGCTGAGAGATATGGTGTAGATGGGAACTGTCAGTGCTAGGTTAATGGTTGGACTAGATGATCTTCAAGGTCCTTTCCAACCTAGCTGATTCTGTGATTCTGTGAAGTGATTGGAAGTGCATCTCCCCTTTTAAACCATCATCCTTTTGTTTGTCATGGGGGGATTACTCAATACTGAATAAATCTGGATTTATTTGGGAAATCAAATGCCTGTCACATCCCGCCCACAGGTGTTTAGGATTCCCTTTTATTTTTTATTTGTTTCTGATAAGGGTAAATACTGAAATTTGATCTTGTATAGAGGGTTTGTTTTTCAGCATGTGGTTATACCATCACTTTTTTTAAAGCACTATATACATGTATCACTCTTTCTAGCTGGAAGCCACGAGAGAAGCAGGTGTACAGGCTCTCAGATCTGCCTCCCAGAAACTCTGTGAGAATTACCAAACCCGGTCAGAAGAAATGAAAAAAAACCATGAGCGTGAGAAGCAGCAAATACAGGTACAAATCTCCCTCCGTCCTGTTCACTATCAAAATATTTATGTGTGCTGACTCTGTGCTGCAAACGTCGACTTAGGAGCTGCTGAATCTCTTCTACTGGTGTGGGGGGGAAATTTAAATAGGAAAACTAAAAAGAAAAATGATTTTGTTTTTTTTATTCCTGATTCTTGAAATTGGGTTGGTAGAGTTGGCTCAAAATTCCATCTCTGTCACTCTGCTGCGTTCACCAGCTCCCAGCACGCCCACATTAATGCCCTTCTTGGTCCCAGGCCTACAATCTCCAAGAAGAAGAAAGGCTCCAGGAGAGCACAGAAAACATCAGCCACCTTGCTGAAGGCATCAGGGAAAAATGTACCCGCATCGCAGAGATGGAAAAGCGCGTCCAAAGGATGGAGGAGGTACGGCTGCCCGCTCCTCGTGTCTGTCTGTCCATCCTGGCACCGGGAGCGCTGGTGTTTGGGAAGAGGAATTAATCGCTTCTGGGGTTTGGGGCATGTTAGTGGTTTGAACTGGGACTAAAAAGGTTCCTGCCATGTTACACCAAATGGAGAACACTTAGCTGTAAGTATAAATCATGCAATTTGAGCTCCCTCTTTCAGAATTTGCTTAAATGGTCTGGTGCAGGGTCTGGAGCACATGACTTATGGGGAGTAGCTGAGGGAACTGGGGGGGTTTAGTGTGGAGAAGAGGAGGCTGAGGGGAGACCTCATGGCCCTCTCCAACTCCCTGAAAGGAGGGTGCAGAGAGGGGGGATGAGTCTCTTGACCCAAGGACCAAGCACCAGGCCAAGAGGGAATGGCCTCAAGCTGCACCAGGGCAGGGTCAGACTGGCTCTTAGGAAGGATTTCTTTGCAGAAGGGGTTGTTGGGCGTTGGAATGGGCTGCCCAGGGCAGGGGGGGAGTCCCCATCCCTGGAGGGGTTGAAGAGTCGGGTTGACCCAGCGCTGAGGGATCTGGTGGAGTTGGGAACGGTCAGTGTGAGGTTCATGGTTGGACTGGAGGAGCTTCAAGGGCTTTTCCAACCCAGATGATTCTGTAAAAACTGTAGAGCATCAGGGAGAAGTCTTAATTTGTAGCTATTAATGATTTCTACTCCCGAGTAGTTGCTCTTTACCTTCCCCCCTCAGCATACTTCTGGCACTTGAAATGAAAATGTAGCCCTCCTAGCACTAAAACCCGCTCCTTTTAACCCTCAGGAAAATGCCACTGTAAGGAACAAAATCCTGGGCAGGCAAACAACTGCTGTGCCCAGAAACTTGCAGAAAATTTCTTCTCCTTTATTGTGAATTTTCTTTGGGGGTGTTAGTTGCGTTGGAAGAAGCAATGGCAACGCGCATCGTTTTTGTGATGCATGCACTCAGTAGAAGGGGAAATACTCCCGCTAAAATGGAGTTTTCCCTCTCCTGGGCTTACTGTAAAGACAGGGTCAGTAAATGTATTTTCACCACCATCACATGCAGGTAATCTTTCTGATCTAAAGAGTGTTGTCATCAGTTTTGTTCAGATTTTCCCCCTGGTAGACGTAGCAGTAACGTGGTATCCCCTGGCCGCAGAGCAGGGACTCTCGCATAACCGGAGTTTGCTAATTAAGTAAAGGAAAGAACCACTATTTTAAGAGAGTTTGAACTTTTCTCATGGTAAATCAATGCAGTCAACCCCTCTGGCTTCAAGAGAGGCCAGACTGGTTTCTATCACCAGCTGATGCTGAAGAAGGCTGATGTAGGTGGTTATTAGTGAATTCTGCCTGTTCTCAGGCACTGAGCGGAACCGCTGAACACATAAACTTTTTCTGATCAAATGGCAGGAAGTGTAAAATAGTTTTTACAGAACTTGAATTGTTTCCTTAGGAAAAGAAAATTCTGATAGAGAAGAAAATGTCACTTGAAAAGATGCTTCAACAGATGACGTCAAGGAATGAAGACAGCAAACGGTGACTAAATGCATGTGATAAAGTGTTTTCTTTTCTTTCCGGGGGATTATGTAGGGTACCAGACAATGCCTTACTCAAGTTCCTTCTGGTAGTAAAATTATTCATGATGAAAGCAATTGGTTCAAATATTGATTTACATGACTGCTGGAAGAAGCCAAGACAGATGTTGGTGTCCTACAGCTCTCAGGTGTTGATTCTACTTGAATTCTTAGCACTTTTCCCTCCACCTTGCATGCACTAATTGCTTCCCTTTCCTAATTCTCACGTGGATGCACTAATTGTTTCCCTCTTCCGAACTCTATGGATGCACTAATTGCTTCCCTTTCCTAACTCTCACGTGGGGTCAACGTTGCTTTGGTGACATCGTGCATGTGGTCGGTAAGGAAATCGCCTTCATTATTTATGAATTTATTTATTACCAGCTAGTAAGCGTAGTCCTACTAGACAAAATATGTCTCAAACCATGGTTTTATTTGTTCTGCTCAGTAAAGAAGCTTTTATACGTCTAGTTCTGCATGAATTACAGCCACGTGTCCTCAGGACCATCCTTGCTAGCAACAAGCTCTTGAGCTGACCCTGGGGTGGGAGAGGGGCTGGGTGGGTCAGTGATCCCTGGGGATTGAACTGGGGGTGCTTCTGCTCTTGCCCGCAGGTGCCTGGATCTCCAGCAGCAGATTTCCACCCTGCAGGAGCAGATCAGCCATCTGCAACACGTGATCCGAGCCCAGCACCACGGCCTGCGCGGCGTGATACAGGAGGTCAGGTCTTTGGAGGTCGGGAGAAGAAATGGTGGGGGGAAGGAGAAATGGAGGGGGGGGGAAGAAATGGAATTAAAAATGGAAGAAGAAAGGGGAGCCACTGGGATGTGGGCTCCTGCCTTAAGTGCAGGTGCTGAGGGTGAGCAGCTTGCTCGTCGCGCTGCGCCCCTTTTTGCGCACCCCGTGGTCAGACATTCGTCCACTTATCAATATTAAGATGGAAATGGGGTGGTCATGGTGGAGTTGGTGCTTTCAAGCAGAACCCTGAGTCTTCCTAGAGTGTTCCCTGGGGGGGACCTGGCCCCCCACTCCCTGTCGTGCTCCTGAGGGGGACCTGCTTGTCCCAGGGATGCTCCCCCAGCGCTGGGTTCATGTGAAGCTGCTCCCATGAGCAAGGCCTGACACATCCTAGGAAGAGCTTCCCAAAGTCACGATACAGCGTGAGCTGTTTTACTGACCAACTGCTTTTCCCTTCTCCCATGCAGCTAAGGCAAGGCCCTGCACTAATTAGCTCTTGTAATCAGGTTTCTGTGCATCTGCCAACAAGAGGTAGACTTGTTATCCTACGGAAAACACGACACCGTGTGTTGAGAAATTGTTTTATAAATTGGTCAGTCAATTAGTTTGAGTTTTTCTGTGGGAAAAGACTAGGGACTTGAGCGGTCTGCAATTCCCCAGGTATGGTGAGATGTTGAACTCTGTGGTTTGGCTCAACACAGACATGTCTTTTGACGTATTGAGGTTTCAGATCTCTTACAAACTTGGTTTGCTAACTCTCAGGCGGAGGAACTCAACAATGAACTCAGAAGCCAAGATAAAAAAATAGAAAACCTGACAGAGAAGCTGATGGTCCTGGAAGCACAGGTAAAGTTGGAAAGTAAATAGATAAATTGAAGGGAAATAGCAAAAATAGTTTTCTATGGTCAAGACTCTTCACACTGCAGGGCTTGTGTCAGTATTACACTGCATCTTTCACTTGGTTTAAAAAAAAAACAACCTGCCCAAACCCCCCAAAAACCTTTCTGGAGGAGCAGCAGGTCATAGCTGGCATCCAGGCTTGTCTCCTACATTATGCTAAGAGGGGTTTATTTTCTTTTTTTTGCTTGCAGAATAAAGAACTGAAAGAAAAAGTGGAGTTCTGGTCTGGCCAGCCCAAGGCGAAAGTATCCAGAGCTGTCTGGACAGAGTAAGTACCGCAGGAGGTGGCACGGAATGGCTGAGCCCGGGGCTTTTGCAGGTCCCCTCCGGTGTCCCCACAGGGCTTTGAGTGAGCTGAGTCAGGCCTTGCTGAGAGCAACCAAACTTCATCCTGCAGAGATTAGATGATTCTGTGATTATCTTAAGGAGAAGAAAACCACAAGCTCTGCTACAAACATAGTAGCTAATGGTGGGATGGCTGTACCCCCAGTCCTGACTCCCCATCCAGCTCGGTGGGATGTGCCCAGCACGGCTTGTGATCCATTCAGAATTAAATGGGAGCCTCTCCTGGGGGGTACAGCCCTTTGCTGTAGTAGATCTGGACAAGTGTTTCTGCTCTTAGCAGAAGAGGTGCTTGAAGTCAGCTCCTCCATATGTGTGTGCCCAGGTGGCCAAGAAAGCCAACGGCATCCTGGCTTGGATTAGAAATAGTGTGACCAGCAGAAGCAGGGAGGTGATAGTCCCCCTGTGCTCTGCACTGGTGAGGCCACACCTGGAGTGTTGTGTCCAGTTTTGGGCACCTCAATACGAGAGAGATCTCGAGGGGCTGGAGCGAGTGCAGAGGAGGGCAACGAGGCTGGGGAAGGGCCTGGAGAATAAATCCTGTGAGGAGAGATTGAAGGAGCTGGGACTGTTCAGTGTGAGGAGGAGAAGGCTGAGGGGAGACCTCATCACTCTCTACAGCTCCCTGAAAGGACATTGTAGAGAGGTTGGTGCTGGTCTCTTCTCCCAGGTGATTAGTGACAGAACAAGAGGGAACGGCTTTAAACTGCAACAGGGGAGGTTCAGACTGGACATGAGGAAAAAATGTTTCCCAGAAAGAGTGGTCAGAGAGTGGAATAGGCTGCCCAGGGAGGGGGTGGAGTCCCCATCCCTGGGTGTGTTTAAGGGTCGTTTGGATGAGCTGTTGGGGGATGTGGTGTAGGGGAGAACTTTGTAGAGTCGGGCTGAGGGTTGGACTCGATGATCCCGAGGGGCTTTTCCAGCCTCAATGATTCTGTGATAACCAGGGCCATAGTTACAAATCTCTGACTTGTTTCATGGTTGTGGTGGGTTTAAACCTGGCTTAGGCAGGTGGGGGTGTCTGAGTGATCTCATGCTTCACTGTGCAGCACCCCACTCTATTTTGGAGCATCCCCTTACCTGCTGCTCACCAGGCTGAGGAAGCAAGAGAGCTAAAGGGACGACTGGACGTTTGTCTCCTGCCTTCGTCAGAGGGACTCTTCCTGCGTGTCGCAAACCTCTTAACTCCTACGGCCTCTTCATTCCAGCAAAGCGCCTCCAGCCTGGGCTGCCTCTCTGTGAAAGGGGGTACAGAAGCTGTGCCGCAGAGCTGAGCTTAAAAGAAGAAACCTGGAAACAAGGCGAGAGCTGACGGGGATGAGCTCACGAAGGAGCAAAGCCAGCCCCAGCCATGCCGGGGGGGGGGTGTTGCACCCCCAGACCAGCTCTGGCCCTGCCCCGTGCAGGCAGCAGCAGGCACCTGCCTGCACAAAGGGGCTCCTACCTCCCCAGAGACTCGGTTTAAGCACAGCTTTCATTTAGGTAAGATTATAAAATAAACCTTTGGCTACCTGGAGGTTGTTACAGTCGCCGCTTTCCTGCTTGCTGGTGAGGATGGAGGTGGAGCAGTGGCCCTGCCCTGCCAGGGGGGCTCTGCTCTCCCCCCGTCTTCAGCACAGCGTGTTCTGGCCTAAAAAGTCTCTTACTTTCCTGAAAACTTCCCACAGCAAATGGTAAGTTTTCTGCCCACGAGGGTGAAGTTCCTCCCTGAGCCTTTCCTGAAAGCCCTTTTGGAGGGTAAAGCAGCTGCTGGAGGGGGGAGAGCTGGTTTTTTTTATCCTCCCTAAAGTAGGAGCAATCCTTTATTTGAGAGATGGGGCACGATTTGGGAGCTAAACCGTGTCCCCAGGGGAGTGACGGCGGATTTGCACTCTCGTATTTACCTCTGGATTGTGGGACAGAAGGAATCTGAGAACGGCCACGTCCCGGGTCTGTCCTCTAACCCCTGTGTGCAGAGAGCAGCACTTGAGGGGGAGAAAAAAGAAATCAATTAAACATGTTGATCCTTAAATTAAAGCTATGAAGTTTCAGTTTGTTCTTTTTCTTGCCTAACTTTAGGTACATTACACAGCCACAGTGTCAGGCCGGGATTAACCGGGTTCAGGTGCAGATAAAAACCTGGCAAACTGCTGAATGTTGGGTGGTTACCCCTGCGTAGTCAGCACTGAGAAAGGGGTGAGTTTTGTAAAAAGTGCCGTTTTCCTGTCAGGTGAGGGCCGGGAGCTGCTGCTCAGTCCTTCTCCCATCCCTCTACCTTGGGAGAAACGGAGCCGAGGGATTGCTAACGCTGCGGCGCGAGGCTGCACCTCTTTGGGAGACAGCGGCTTGAAAAATGGCCTTTTATTCTGAAAAGAACAGTGCAGAAACGGAGTCACAGGATACATTCCTCAGCGGTATTACACAAACCCAGTCAGCGGTGAGTCGGTTGACGGTACGTTTTGAAGCCACGGGTACTTTGGTACAACAGAGTGACACGAACAGCGGTAAGCAAGCGCCACGGTCCGATCAAGGGGCGTCTAATAATCAAAAATCGATAGTTTCAACCACACTCATAGCACTAGGCCTAGCACAGATCTGTTGGAGACAAACATAAAACATGCTTACAGTAGCAGAACAGAAGGCAACACTTAAAAGGTAATTGGTACAGGATGCTTAGTGTTTATCCAGAAGGTGAAAGATACCTTAACAAAACCAAAGAAGAACCATTTAACTTCCATAAGTTGAGTAAAATACAACAGGTTTCTTCTAATATACACTTTGTCCATGAAGCCCTATTGCACGATGAGGATGGACAACTTTAGGCTCTATTTTCTAAAGTTGTTTGAACTAGGTAACTGTATGGAACAAAAGCACATCGCAAAGAATCATTTCCTCTGTTGCCTTTAACTGCTTTAGATAGAAATAATAACAATAAATTAGAAACAGATCTGCCCAGCATCAGTCCCAAGTCAACAGCATCCTCTGGGGGAAAAAAAAAAAAACAACACAACAAAAAACTTATCCTATATGGGGGGGAATTTATGTTTAAAGTAGAATTATTAGACAGGAAAGAAGCTGTGAAAATTTGGGTTTCTCTTTAAAGGTGCCTCAAGCCAGGTGTCCTAGCAGTCAGGTAAAAAATGATTCATTTTTACAGCTTCACATCAGTTCCAACAGGGTGTTTTGGTTTTTTTTTTTTTTCCCTTTTCTTTGTAAGATCAGAGCACGGTCTGAAACTCTGCAGCGTTCACACCTGTATAAAAACAGCAGTTATTTTTCCACTTGCTACTTTTCTTCAGTTATAGTGCCAAGCATACAATAAAATAACAGCTCCAGATTTCTTTTTTTTCCCCAAAGTTTAGGCTGAAAACATTAGTTATATTCATAGACTGAAATAGTTTGAGGAGATAAAACCTTTTACCTTGAAACAGTCCCAAAGAGTTGCTATGGAGCAGGTATCAAAATGGCATCTTACACAACTTCTAATGAACTTTCTGATGTCATCCAATCCTCTAAAATGTAAACGTATGTATGACAACCCTCACACATTCAGAATGTTCAATAAGGTGTAGCCTCCAGAAAAACAGTTAAGGCAGACGGTTTTTATAAAGTTACCAAGACAGCAAGGAAACGGCAGCTGCTCTCCCGTGTCTTTTGCTACATCACACCGCCAGTCTCAGCCAGTCTCAGCAGGCAGCAAACTCCCTATTCTTGCCTTATGTTTCCTCTTTTAATAAAAAGCATGTTTCAGGCACCCTCCTTTTTCTTATTTTTTTTTTTTTTTATGTTTCAGAGAAGCAAACACCTTTCCTCTTGCAAATGCCTGTAAAAAGCCACCAAAGGCAAAGACTACAGGAAAAACAAGAGTTATTTAAGCTCCTGCTACTGGTTTTCTTGAGTGTCACCACCTCTCCTAGGGGCAGGGGGGCACTGGGCTGGGAGAGGGTGAAGGGGGGAAACCACTGAGAAACGAGGACGTGCTGCTCTGCACAGGACTTTGGTACCTGCCAGGGCTCTGGCTGAGCCAAGTCGCTCCCCTCCCAACTGATTTTATTTGGAAATGAGGCATTAGAATAAGGAAAAAAAAAAAAAACAACCCACCATGTTACTAGCTGATCGCAGATAAAAATATTCTGTAAAATGAAAGCAGGAGATTAAATAATTGTGAAGCCTGACACGCTGTGCCACACGCTGGCTCTGAAGGGGTATCGCTACACGTCAGGCCCTCTAAGGACTTCTGGAGAGTCTGCTTAAAAACTCTGCATTGAAGGATAGGCACGAATAATCCCCTGGCCTTTTTCAGTTGAAAATAAAAGAATAAAAAGACGCTTGTTCATACGCGTCTGTGCACAGAGTTGGTACTTCTGTGCGTGGGTTTTTTTTTTTTCATTTTACACCATTTCAGCTCCAGTTGTTTTGCCCTGACAACAGCTCCTGACTTCACAGAGACACTCCAGACCCGATTCAGCCAAGCACCTACACACAAGCTTAAATAAACTTCACAAACTGGGCTCTCTGGTAAACACTGTAAAGATTTAAGGGCCCTTCTTTTCCTTTTAGCACCACTTCCAGCCAGCCAGCGCTCCCACCGCTCCGCCTGGCTCCGCAGGTAATTTGTTTTATTCCTGAGGATGCAGAGCAGCACAGGACCCTGCTCTGGCACTGGCCACCATCTCCCTGGCACTGGCCACCATCTCCCCTTGCCCACCCGGCAGCAGGGCTGGCCCGGGGCAGAACATAAATACAGGCAGTATGAATTCATCACTGGAGTCATCTCTACAGCCAAAACGCAGGAAAAAAAAAAAAAAAAAATCTTATTTGACAAGTGTATTTCCTTTCTTGCATTCCTAAAAATGGTCTTGGCGCTACTACTCCGAGGTGAAGGGCTGGGGAGGGTGAGGGCAAGGTCAAAGGCCAAGTAAGAGCAGCACAACATCAACAGCTTAAAGATATTCCCTGCTGACCATAAATTTCCTCACTCCTCTACGTGTTACCCCCAGGGTCTAAATTCCCTAAACGGAGCAGCAACACCCGACTTTGGCAATGCCAATATTTAGCAAGGGATAAGGGATGTGTTTCTTCCACCAAGACACGCTGAGCAAAAGGCTGCAGGGAAACGGTGCAAGCAGGGCATCACCTACAGCTGTAGGTCAGCACTCCAGCACTACCCTAGCACGGTGTATTAACAATTTTTGAGGCCACATTTTCACCTTCACACATAAAAATACCTGTAGATCAGGAAAAAGAATGGACTATGGCGAGCTCTGAGAAGAGACAAGATTCGTAACGCCGTTACGCTGTGTGAGTTAACTGGGGGACACCGAGAGGATTAAGGGAACACATTCAAGAAGTCGAGTGACTTGAACTGTCTGGGTAAATTATCAGAGCCCGGGATGGCTGCTGGAGACGAGGCAGCAGAACTGCACAGAGAGAAAAGGAAACCAAAATTATTCTCAGCGTAAGATCCCGCAAGGTGAAGGATGGGTATTACCTTTGTCAGGGCACAGCACTGTCCAGTTCAGAAATTACCACCCCTGCTGTGCCAGAGAGTCTGCAGGCAGAACTCTTCACTGGAGGGATACTGGAAAACTGAAAGAAGGTGTTTCTAAAAGGACACAAAAAGAGACTTTGAGAAACCAGCGGCTGGACTGAAATTCAAAGATAAAACCCCACAGGGTTAGAACACCTGCACTGACATTTAAATTTTAGTATCACCCTGGATAAAGTATCCCAGAACCCTCTGTCCCTCTCCAGCCCTGATGTGGGATATCTAGCAGGCTTGCAAAAAAGCTGTATTTGTGCTCGAAAGCGAACGTTTAACTTTGAATTCAAATATGTATAATCAAATTTTGCAATAGCAGAATCTGGAATCAAGTTGTAATGGGATGGGGGGAGGCTATATCCTACCAGAGAGGTTAAGCAAAAGTAAATTCATTTCCCAGGCCGGCGTCCTGGAGGAATTTATAGGATTGAACAGGTCAAAGTGAAACACTTTGACCAAAAAAAAGGATGAAAGCGCTCGGATACGTGGGCTCCAGCCAGGGACAGGCTCAGGAGTTCCGTACAGAATGTGAATCTGCCAGCGGGCACGTGAAACCTAAGAGGAATAGTTGTGAAGAACAAAAATGGAGCAAAGATCAAACGATGATGGAGAGGAGGCAAGTTTTAGTCGGTTTGTTGTCTAGTTTTTTGCAACGGGAATTAACCTGATAAACAACAAAAGCGCCAGCAGCCATTTGGAATCAGACATCAGGTTCCCCTTTTCTTAATTTAATAAAGTGAGAGCCACATACAAAACTTCTACCACCTACCAGGGTAAGAAACACGTTTAAATTTCCCTTCCTTTCCTTTGATGGCAAAATCCTTCTGGGATAATGGTTTCACACACATTCCCAGATTTTTTTTTTTTTTTTTAACACGCAGAATAATCATCAGTTTCTTGTATTAGAAGTATATAAATGGAAACCAAGCAATGGAATTTTTACCACGGTCGTTTCCCTTTCGTTCCTAAACCGACCTCTTGAGCAACACCAGGCGAGGGTCGGCCGTGTGCTCGCTGGAGTTTCCAAGACTGGATCCTTACAGACCACCAGCTTGGAAAATTCACACTCCCTGAAGCTCAGTGGCAAGGTTGGGAGATACTTTCCTCTAGACCACCCTGTTCTGGCTATCACAGCTGTATTTTTTTTTTTTAATTATTATTCATCTAAGAACGCTTGTTTCAGCAGGTGGAAGAGAGAAATAGAAGCAAAGTGCTCTGAAACAGTGCCAGGTTTGGGATTTCACACCTTTGTATGAATCACCTGTCTGCTACCGAGGTCACTTTTGGCTCTGGAACAGCTTTTAGACAATTTATATTTCAGCTGCTCTGGGAAACACACTTTGGTTGACTGTCAGTAATTTACTATTCTTAGAAACTTGGTTCACTCCCATTCAACGGGCAAAAATCTGACGCCACACAACAAGAGATTTCTTTGGAAGCGAGGCAGGGAACTCCTCAGATCATCATTTTCAGGAATTCAAGACATGTTATTATTTTTTTTTTAAATTATGTTTACATTTTATGCTACATATTAAAAAGCAATACAACCACACTTCAAAGAAAACCCTGAACTTCCACTCTACTTATCTGAATATCACTCTACTTTTACATCTTCTGCCTGGCAGATCTCCTGTTGACCACCCCAACAGCTTCTCCACCTCTTGAGGCTGTTTCCAGCCTATAAAAGGACCTGCTTTAGACCTGGTTGGACAGTACACACTATATAGGCTGTACCTAAAGGCTATATCACTTATATAATCTTTACAGCCTGCAAGTGAGATTTCTGGCACGGTACTCGCAGCTGTTTGGTTACTCACCCGATGGGTCTGCTCCTACGGATGGTACCATCTGCCCTGTTAACATGCCAAATCATCAAGTAAACATTTTTTAGGAGCTGGGCAGAAAAAACCTGTTATTTGTTCAGCAGCGAATCTGGTAAATTCTCCATTTCTGGGAAGCACTGAAACATTTCATGAGCTTGCTATTCACAAAGTTTGCAATTTTCAATCAATCAAAGCTGAAATAAATGGAAGCCTGAAGTCCTGTCAACCCAACTGAAGCAGCTTGATTTGTAAAGAGATCTATTTTCCCCCCCAATCTCAACCCTTCCATGTGATTTTAAAGTAGTTTAAAGCTCAATAAACACAAACAGACCTTTAACTACCACCTGTATAAAACCAGAACCGTTACTCTACAAAAAAGGACAGGGTAGACTAATGAATATGCTGTAACTTGGTCTAGAAAATGAGCTATACTTATAAATATAGTATTTTGATTTTTTTTTCCTATATTTCTCTCTTTGCTTGCGACAAGCAACTTGCTATTTCACTAGAACTTGCCTTCACCCGCAGCAGAAATCTTTTGCACCACGCCCTTCCGCAGCAGCAGCACCCACCCTCTGCGCCGAGATACCTGCCAATCCTCCGACACGCTCCTCTCTACTCAGCCACATATGCTGGTTTCCTGCCATTCCAAGTCCCCACCTCACAGTTTTTCCACTTTGCCCTCTCACAGAGAATTTCAGAGCACGATTTCCTCTGTTGAAAACCCAAACGTACGGAGGACAAAGCTGCAGAGATAACTTGGAGGGGCACTCAGCACAGCAGAGCTTACAGTTCCCTTCCTCCCTCCTGTGTCCTACCCGTGATACGCAGTTACGCGGAGAAAAAGAAGAAAAAGGAGAGTTTCCTTAAGCTGAGGAGGGGAGAATATTTTTTGCTAACGGTTACAAGTTGTTTCATAAAATATAGTTTCTCTCTCTTCCCACACATTACACTCTCTTCTTTATAAACTGTCCCTGCAGTGTCAGAATCCCTCTCCATACCTTCTCCCGTTCCCTGCTTGGATTATTGGCAACACAAGCAATGCTGCACGATTCCCTGATTTTTTTTATTATTTTTTTTTTCAAATTAAATGCCCTACTTCCTCCCCCCCAAAACCCAAACCACACACACACACACACACAACCCACCCTCCCCAACCACCGCCTCAGTGATTCAGTCAGGACGGATTCACAGCATTGCTTAGTCTGTGCAAGCGATAAAAGTTTTTCTTAATAGGCCACATAAAAATCTTTTGTATCTCTGCCCTAGAAAACACACGGTCCCTGACGCAGTTTAAGGATTATAAAGAAACAGGATTCTGTGGAAAAATGGCACAGACCTAGAAAACCACCCACCTCCATTTTAATTTCAATATCCAGTGTAAGCAGACAATAGGTTCTTTCCCTCTTTTTTTAAAAAAATAAAGCTACTTTCCTCTATTCAGTATCCTGATCACACAAAAAATAAAGATGAGGGCTGGGGGAAAAGGAGCGGGGAAGAAGAGGCGGGAGAGTTTTCCATGAAGACGGCACCATATCAGGAAGAATCATTGCAGCACAAGAGCCTCACTGAAACACAGCTTTTAGTTTTAACCCAGTTCTTTGGAGCAAAATGCACAATCCCAATAAAACAAGGTAACGTTGCTTCTGTGTGGGGCTCCACAGAGCCCGTTTGGGATTTGGTGGTAGGTCGGCCATGTTCTGATGAAATCTTGTCACGGGTTCTCACAGTTTCGAGGGGATGTTTAGCAGGCACACTTTTTCTCCTCCGGTTTCGCCGGCTCTAGCTTCCCCGAGCTGCCTCCGTTGGCTGTGTCAGAGGCCTGTGTCTTGTCCACGCACTGCTCCATACGCTTCATTATCAAGTCCAGGAGCGTGTCCACCGCCTTCTCCACGTTCTGTCCGGTAGCAGCACTCGTTTCGAAGTATGGTATGCTGTGGGGAAAAGGAAAAGCTTTGCTGGAGAGATTTGGAAGACAACCAAGACTCGACTATCTGTAACCCACTCGGTGCAACCATCAGCGGTGGGTTTAGCGGCCATGAACTGAACGGGACAGACTTTTGGTTTGTCAGGACACGATTTCACAGAATCATCTCGGTTGGAAAAGCCCTTGAAGATCCTCCAGTCCAACGATGAACCTCACACTGACCGTTCCCAACCCCACCAGATCCCTCAGTGCTGGGTCAACCCGACTCTTCAACCCCTCCAGGGATGGGGACTCCCCCCCTGCCCTGGGCAGCCCATTCCAACGCCCAACAACCCCTTCTGCAAAGAAATCCTTCCTAAGAGCCAGTCTGACCCTGCCCTGGCGCAGCTTGAGGCCATTCCCTCTTGGCCTGGTGCTTGGTCCTTGGCTCAAGAGACTCATCCCCCCTCTCTGCACCCTCCTTTCAGGCAGTTGCAGAGGGCCATGAGGTCTCCCCTCAGCCTCCTCTTCTCCACACTAAACCCCCCCAGTTCCCTCAGCTGCTCCCCATCACACCTGTGCTCCAGACCCTGCACCAGCTTCGTTGCCCTTCTCTGGACACGTTTCCTTGCTGGGCAGAACCCAAACTCCTGTTCCTAGCACAGGTGGCACGATGACATGAGCAAGAAAACCGCCACATTGATTTACAAAACTTATCCTGGCATTTTGACTTCAAACTGTACTAACAGCAGCACAAACCTTGGCTGAAAAAGTCTTTCAGGTAACCAGAAAATCAATTTAAAAGAGAAACCTAGGTCTGCATTACAGAAAATCTCAGGGACCACAGAACATACCGGAAATCTCTTTTTTTTTTTTTTTCTTCAGGCAGACAGTTACAACTATTACTGTTTAGCATTCCCTGTAAGCACTATCTCCCTCCCTTCCTTCCTACTTGTAAGCACAACTGAACTTAGCTGCTTCCATTCTGAAATCCCCTTTGACTCCAGAATATTGCCTTCCAAGTCATCTTTTGCAGAAGAGAAGATTATAAATTGCTTCAGCACTTCCATGATATGAAATCTGGCATGAGCTAACTTCTCCTCAGTATCACGGTTCTCCTTACCTGGCTGCAGACAACTCTTTAATATTCTTTTAATATTTTTAAGTCTGATTTGCTTATTACTCCTCACAGTCTCTCGGGTCATCTTCTGCTGCTGGCCCAATTCTCTCTGAACATCCCCCACCAAGTTAAAAAATACACACTCTCTTTGCCCACAGCACTATTTACTAACTATTACACAGCCAATTTATCCAGTTACAGGACGCTCTGCTGGTGTTATTAGTGCAAAGAAATGTAGAAGGCTCACTAGAATGAGAAAAAAGCCATTAACGAGGGAAAACCAAATAAATTCAGTGCTACTGTACACTTAGAATCTGACACAAATCCACAGGTGTCTCCACTTTCAAACTAACTAGAAAAAAAGAGTTTTAAATATTGTTAGTTATTCAGTGCCTGACACTGAGCGTGTATCTGCCTTTGGTATGCTCTGTCCTGAACTCTCAGGACAAGACAACATCCCAAGAATGGAGTTTTCTGGTAAGAATGTTTCATTTCAGCCTTGTTTCTCATGTTGTAATATTTTGGCCAAACTACCAGAACAGTGTGTCTCATTTTAGCTGTTTCCTATTCAAACAGGGTGATCTGAAAGTGTGGCGAGCTGGGTATCACTGTAGGTGTATGTGATTCTGCAATGCCCACAAATCTCTCCAGTTTATAAGTATACTTGCAAGCATCTCTAGCCAGTCATCAGCTACACCTACAACAGTTACAGACTAAATTGAGCTTCTGTCATAATTTGCTTACCCATATTTGTCTGCCAGGTCTTTTGCTTGCCTTTCGTTTACCTCTCTTTGGTCTGATAAATCAGCTTTGTTACCAATTAAGACTATGTCTGGATTCTCACAATATGCATTGGCTTGCAGCTGACCTAGAAGCAAAAATAAACACGAGTTAAGTGTATGTTGGAAACGCCTTAGAGATCAAGATTGTTGACAAAATAATTCAAACTACCTTTCTTACTCCTCACCTCAAAATATCCTGGACTAACCACTTCATGCCAACCACATTTCCTTGTTGTACGCTCACTTGCTAAGGGGAATTTTTCAAAATAGGAAGTAGAAATGATACTAGAAAATTATTTCCAGTATTTATTTTATCAACATACAAGACTTAACTGCAGTGAGGTGCACTAAACACAGTGCTTTGGCAGAGGAGAACCTCCACCAGCCAGAACTTTTATTCTACAAGACTCAGGAGGAGATTGTGGAAGTACAAACAACATCCCACGTCATCTACAAACGCAGCTCTTCAGAAGTTGAGGATAAAATCCTCAAGTGTGTTTTTCTCTTGGGTATGCTCAATGGTTTAAATGCAGGTTTATCTATTTGAAGATCCAGGCACGAGTAGTGTCCACAGCCTCACCCCTCCTAAGTAACTGTACAAAGCCATTTACTTAATATTTGCCTCAATCCTGAGGGGCCTGACTTGAAAAGCTGCAGTATACACTGAAGCAATTAGAGACTCGGATTGGTAAGCAGCGGAAGATTGTGATGAGAGGGATTGTTTAGTGGGAGGAAGGAATCTCTGAAGAAGATGGAGCTGTTTTCACAAAGCTGTGTGGATTCTCACGTTGTCCCCACTTCAGCTTGTTTGCTGGAAAACTGCCAGCTGGAAGTGTACTGGCCTCAGTCCTTCCAGCACTCTAAACGCTCTCAATTAAAAACAAACTTTAAGAATTTAACATTTGTTTCACTTTTAGTCTAGCCCTTGTCTGAAGGAAAACCAACAACAGCAAACACTATACGCTTTCAACCCAAATCCTCAAAGCCCAATCTTAATTTAAACCTCAAAGCAGACAGGAAAAATCACATTCTGCTTTACAAATAAAAAACACACCATAAAGATAAGGGTGATATCCAAAGTACACTTTCCAAGCTCCTGTATATCATCTAAAATATGGGGTATGGCCAAGGAGGTGTCGAATGCCATGAATTTTCAAGAGGCAACAGATTTATTCAAATTGTACCAAATCCAAACAAGATTATCAAGAATATGCCCAAAACAGTCTATCATAAAAAAAAAAAAAAAGAAAAAAAAAAAAAGAAGAGCATGTATCTTTACAATTTGATGAAGCTTTCACCCCGAATTACAGGCTGCAAGTACCCTGCTTATGGCTGCACTAGACATAACTGCTTTCTTTGAGCATTTTCCAGCTCACAAACAGTGACATGCATAAAGCCTAGAAGCCTAAAATACACAAGAAAGCTGCAAGTCAACCGATAAAAGCAAACTCTACGCTTCTACTTACTCATCCAATTCCTGACATTTAAGAAGCTCTGTTGACTGGTGAGATCAAACATCAGTAAAAAGCCCATAGCATCTCTGAAAAACGCCGTGGTGAGACTTCGAAACCTGAAGGTGGAAGAAAAAAGACACCATAGCTCTATTAATACAAAGCGGTCCCTAAGGTGAGCACTTCCCTGGCAAGCCTGAACTGAGGAAAGTTAAAAGAAAGGAAAGCTTTTCTGAATTGCTTGTGCAAAAATTCTGTTTAAAAAAAAAAATATCTTGACATCTGAGGACTGCAAGATTCAGTGGAAATACATTCCCTCGGAAGGAAAAACAAAATAAAATAATCCTTGACGTTCGTTTTAGCTATGATGCACCACACCAGTCAACATTTATTAATCAGGGTGTTAGTAATTTATCACAGGAAGCGTATATGTGAGAATATAAACATTGTCAGTGACTAATCTATTAGTTCAAATTCTGCCTGATTTAACCGAGAGTGAGACAGGGACCGAGAGAGAAGGATTGGTTAAAAGAAAAAAAAAACCACACCGAAGCGTTTCTGTACCACAAATCACACAGGTAGGAATGGATTCACCCACCGACATCACACACACTTACTCACTGGGTGTGCACTACTCAATATAGTCAATATTAAAGAAAATATTAAAGAAAAGGATGAGTAGGTGGCTGTTTACATGCCTCTGAGTGTTTGATGGGAAGCTCTGCTAGAAGGAGAAGGTATCCTCTCCTTGCAGAGCTCTAGGCACACACACACTCCACACACGTGTGTGTTCACAAGGGATGTGGTTACAGGCTTCCTGCAAAGCTGCGGAGCTGGGTGAAACTACAAAGCACAAAAGGCCACAAGCCTGTTCCCATCAGAAACGTGAAGGAAGGCCAAATAATATTAAAATGTTCAGACAGTGCTGGAAAAGGCCACAAGCCTGTTCCCATCAGAAATGTGAAGGAAGGCCAAATAATATTAAAATGTTCAGACAGTGCTGGAAAACTGCAATGGCACGCCGGTGTTTTCTAGATCACGGTGATCTATCGCATCACAAAACAGCACTTTATAATCTCACACAAACCAGCAGTGCCAGAAATGGTAACTGATATTTTACACCACACATCCATGGAAATTAAAAAAAAAAAAGCTCTCCATGGAAACATGTCAGATACCCGACACTACTTGTAGGATTTCTTTTCAGAAAAAAAAAAAAAAGTAGCCTCAAAATATTTAATCTCTTGCAGAGGGGTACACACAAACGGTGTTTGAGTGTAAGGGGAAGAAATGCAGACACAAAATTTCAGCTTTCTTCTGCTTTTTCATCAGCCAGCAGCGACCTCTCCCACCCGGTATTTGCACTGCTTGCTCTGGAAACCTGAGATCTGCCTCATCACTACTTTCCTTCCTTCCTCAACGCTTCAGTCTGCTGCTCTTCAGTCGTGATTACAGAGGAAATAGGTGTGAGTTGCATCTTCTTCCCTTGCTGACAGGCGACAAAAATAATAGGATCGAGTTTAAGAGCGACAAGTCAAAAAGGTCTTTGGGGAGAACAAACAAGCGCGCACACAGAAGACGGGGAACGACGGGTTAAATAAAAAAAATCCACCTGCAAAGGAGGGTTCTGGTCAGTCATGAACTTTGTTGTGACAACTGTTGCTGCAAAGGTGACAAAAAGCCCCATAAAGGTTAAGATAAGAAGCGATTCTTCCCTGCTACTCAGCACTGATGAGACTTGAACTGGAATTCTCCACCCCACTGGTGCTGAGAGGCTGGAATCAGCCTGGGGCCGTAGAGAATGTTGAAGGTTAAACTTTTAGAACAACGTAGCAATATCAGGCTTAGGTCAAGAAAGATGTTCTTGGGATATGTTGAAGCTAAAGGCATCCCTCAACAGCAGAACAAGTCAACAGCCACCTTTGAGCGAGGACATGCCAGAGTCATCAGCCCTTGAAGAGGATACGGTGCCAACTTGGCAAACAAACTCAAGGCCCGTGGATCCTTCGCTGAACTACCCTCATTTAATACTAAAAATCACGTCTACAGGTCAAGAAGAGCCTTGGCCAGGTGAAGACCCTTCCCCTGAGCGTGTGTAGTAGTAGAAGTATTGCGTGTTATAATTGTATGCAAATTACTAACCAGTCATCCTAGAGAGGATGGACTTGGCAAATTACTAACTCTGCAAGTTTTGTGTATAAATACAGCGTGAAAAGTTCCGTTGGGGTGCTTGATTTGTGGGAAACCACCAGGCACCCAGGCTTGAGCAACCCTAAAATAAATAAGCGATGTCTCTCCCGAGGGTGTGATTATTGACCTATCACACACCTGGCGATGGATCCGCTTTCCGGCCAACAAGCCCAGAAAGGCTGCCAGCCACGGAAATGTCTGAGCAAGCCCAAGGCATGTCAAGTGGACAGGACTTGAGGAAGGCATCAGGCTGCTCAGGACCTTGTGCACCTGAGCTGTGACACCTGAGGGAACACAGACTGCACTGAGAGAGAACCTCTCCCACGGCCAACGCTTTGTGTTCTTCTACCTAGCTGGAATATCGGTGCTGCTGCTGGTGACTGCCACCTCCTGCCCCTTAGCTGAGACGAGGCTGGCTCTTCTCCTCACTGGGTAGATGAAGACAGTAATTAGTCTTCTCATCTTCAGGGTGAACACGTTTGGCCCCCTTCCGCCCTCGCCGGATTGTCGTAGGCCCTGTCCTAACGATATTCCACTTCAGTTTATCCAACACCCTTTACCATCCAACCCAACAGCAAAGAGTTGAGATGGGAGAAGAGGACAGCTAGGTAGATTATCCAGTATCTTCTGAAGGAGATTAAGAACATTACGAAGCCAAAAACCAGTACGAAACAAAACAAACGAGCTAACCAATGACCCAACAACCTGCGTGTGCCAGAAACACGGCAGCGTGCTGCCGAGGCAGGGAGCAGACCACCTTCAGTTCTTCCAGTCCTATTTTCTGGGATCCTCTGATCACCACACGAAAGCAAAGTCAGAAAAACATTTATTTTGGGAAGATATTTTTCTTATCCTAAAACACGAGGATTTCTGAGATTTCTTTTTTCACCTGAGTGGACTAATGGTTTAACCCAGAAGCGTGAAAAATTCTGAATTGCTTTTCAATGAGCTGAACTCCGTTACCTTTCCTGGCCGGCTGTGTCCCAAAGCTGGAGATGGACTTTGAAGGTTTTTCCTGGAGATCCATTTGCTCCTCTGCTGTTGTACACCTAACGAGAGAGTTGAATCAGTACAGCCACTCAGCTCACGCTGAAACCCAGCGCGCACGTCACAGAGTTTGTGCAAGCAACGAGTAAGGCGTAAGAGTTCAGTGCTTTTAGTAAAAGCTGACTCTTACCTTGAAAAGCCACTTCAGAGGGTTGCTTATAATAATATTTTAAAACCCAGGAGCCACATGAAATGTCTATGAAAGCTGCACTTTATAGATAATTTGGTCATATTTAGTACTTCAAATTAGACACCAATTCTTTCAAACTTGGCATAGCACTGTGCTGAGCAAGCTGGCTCTGTTCTGTTTCATTGCTGTTCTTAGAAAATTTACAGCTGGCTGACAGGATTAACCACTATTCTAAAAAGCTATTCTTTATTCATTAACTTCTGTTGGCCATTAATGACTTCCTTACTAACTGCAACTGCAGACTCATGGTGCTGAAAGAAATCACTCTGCCCTTTTGCTGGGGCTCAATTCTTTATTAAACAGCAACAGCGTGTAAATTAGCTGTTGCAGTAAAAGGTGGAGGGATAAAGTGAGCATGAGCTGGTTTTTGTTATCTGAGGTAGTTTAGCAGACTGGCAGCGATTTTCAAAGCGGGCAAAGATGGCCCTTGCATTTAGATCAAGAGAATATGGACTTTATGGACATGGCTGTATCCAGAGGCCGCACTGACCTTACGTGGGGAAGCGGAACGCTTCCTCACCCGCCCTCCCCAGGCTGTAAAATAACGTTCAATTTTCCTGCACCACCAAGTTAATATAAATTGGGGGTTGGACTAGATGACCTCAGGAGGTCCGTTCCAGCCTAGACTATTCTGTGATTCTGATTAAACTGTTGTCATTTCCACAGGTAGTTTCTGACTGCAGGTGCCAGATCTGAAAACCAGAGAAAATATCAACAGATTAACCGTGCCACATTTGTGAATTCAACTGGTTTGCTGGAGCATGTTCCTGTAATATTTAACAGGATAAACAAGGAATCTCGCAGGGTCATTTTTTAATATGACTTTTACACAACAGAAAAACACCTATTTAGCTTTATGGATCTCTTTCTTAGAAGACAATTTATTGGACTTTATTATCTATATTAGACTTTATTATCAATTTATTATCTTCAAGATATCTCAAAGCCGATAATTTCATGTAAGATGTAGTTTCTCTTACAAACCTGCCTACCCCAAAATGTACAGTAATGGAAAACAACGGAAGAAATTTGTCGTGCAACCTTTAACAGCAAAGTTCAACCCTCTGGAAGGAATCCAGCACCCATGTTCAAAACACATTAACAAGCATCTGACCAGCCAGGGAAAGAGCATTCCGGTAATTTGCATGTTCAGACATTTCCCTGCAATAAAACTGGGTTTTTAGTCTTTTATTACATCACCACAATCCTGTAGTGCAGAGAAGGAGCCAGGTACCACTGCAACCTGAACCTGACCTGGCCTCCACTTCACTGACCTGAACTTGCGTAGTGCTGATTATAGGTGATGTAAGACATAATCCAGATCTATGGTTGTTTTATTCAGGGGACGCCTGAACCCCCCATCTCCCAGGCAGGGCCTGCCCATCCCTGTCACCCTGGCAAAACTGAACTCAGCAGCCACAAATATGGGCAGTCATGAAGAAGTTGCCAGGGAAGATGAACGGGGGAATGATGCCCATCTTTTCATCGGATTCTAGTGAACTAACAGGAGCTTAAAAGCAAATGAAATAACAACAACGAACAACTTGCTTTACATTGCCAAGACTCGTGTTTTCATTCCCCTGCTTCCAAACTGGGAACTGTTTTAACAATAAATATTGTAAATGACTTTTAGCTCTTACATGAACCTGATGAAGGGCTGCGAAGCGCTTAGTTCTGTTGAAAGTGAATAGTGAAAAGTTTTATCAGCACTCGAGCTCTCGGGTACAAGGAAGAGCTCACCAAGTGCTCCTCTCTCCAGGCTGGAAAGCTCTCCATGAGCAGTGGGTCTTCTCCCAGCTTACTCATCTCTGCACTGACAACACTCCCAAGGACGTTTCATGCGTCACTCAAAGTATTTCATTTAAGTTAAAACGAAGCACGTTTAAAGAAGTCTTCATCTTTGAACTGAGCAAGTATTTATATTTCTTTTTAATAAAGAAATGACTAAAATAGTTATCCAGGGTCTAATATCTTGTACTTATTATGGTGTCACTGATCGAGCAAGCTAGGATTCCTATTAGAATGCTGAATTTGTCCCCTATATTTAGCCGTTATCAGGATCTATGAACAGATACATTAGTCACATTACAGAATCCCAGAATCATCTGGGTTGGAAAAGCCCTTGAAGCTCCTCCAGTCCAACCATGAACCTCACACTGACCGTTCTCAACTCCACCACATCCCTCAGCGCTGGGTCAACCCGACTCTTCAACCCCTCCAGGGATGGGGACTCCCCCCCTGCCCTGGGCAGCCCATTCCAACGCCCAACAACCCCTTCTGCAAAGAAATCCTTCCTAAGAGCCAGTCTGACCCTGCCCTGGCGCAGCTTGAGGCCATTCCCTCTTGTCCTGGTGCTTGGTCCTTGGCTCAAGAGACTCATCCCCCCTCTCTGCACCCTCCTTTCAGGGAGTTGGAGAGGGCCATGAGGTCTCCCCTCAGCCTCCTCTTCTCCACACTAAACCCCCCCAGTTCCCTCAGCCGCTCCCCATCACACCTGTGCTCCAGACCCTGCACCAGCTCCGTTGCCCTTCTCTGGACACGCTCGAGTCATTCAATGGCCTTTTTGGAGTGAGGGGCCCAAAACTGAACCCACTCATCGAGGGGTGGACTCACCAGTGCCGAGTCCAGGGGTAAGATCCCTTCCCTGTCCCTGTTGGCCACGCTATTGCTGATACAAGCCAGGATGCCATTGGCCTTCTTGCCCACCTGGGCACGCTGCTGGCTCCTGTTCAGCCAGCTGGCAATCCCCCCCCAGGTCCCTCTCTGACTGGCAGCTCTCCAGCCACTCCTCCCCAGGCCTGTAGCGCTGCTGGGGGTTGTTGTGGCCCAAGGGCAGAACCCGGCATTAAATTAAAACAAAGCGACCGTGCTCTTGTAGCCACGAAAGCACCAGACAGACACTACAGAAGACTCTCATCTTCTCTTTAAAGTCCAAAAACAAAAGTATGGCAGGGCAGGCTTGCAGCCCTCGTGTTAAGCAGCACATCAATCCTAAATGACGAGGAGTCCTGATCACAGGCTCGGTGTGCTCGGCCTCCAGCCTTGGGGCAGCTTCTCCTGCCTTCACTACTCTACTGAGTGACCTGAAAGGAAGCTGAAACTTTCCGGGCTTCTGTAAGCTTCCGTCTCTTCTATTTAAATGATGAGTTGGGGGGGCCACAGTTATTTCTAGTTACAATCACACCTCATTCATTAGCGCTATGGAAACTTGCTCTTGGAAAGGTCCTTTTATACCAATGTGCAATAAACCACTTTACAATCCAACATCAGGATGAGGATAGTGGCATTCTCCCTCTTCATCCTGTTCCTAATTAAGACTTGACAAGGAAAAGCATCATCAACACATGCTATACCCCACAGTAAGCGAGGCAGTACACGTTTACAGGAAATTTGTTCTCAGCAGAAATGAATAAAGAAAAAAAGAAGGTGGTATCACTCGTGTGAGACAACTTACCACTCGTTTTTCCCGAAAATCTATCCCTACTGTCGTGATGAACTTTGGATTAAACTTGTTATCGGTGTATCTGTACAGGAACGTTGTTTTTCCAACTCCAGAGTCTCCAAGGGCCAGGAGTTTGATCAGATAATCATAGTCTCCATCAGTCATAGTGCTAATTTTTAGGAGCCTACGTAAAGAGGAGAAAAAAAAAAAAAAGTGATTTAACGATAACAAAACCCCCTTTCTGCTTGTTTTTGCCTCATTTCTATTTTTGTTCATTGAAATGCTGCTGCCTGTTGAAAGCTGTTTGTGTATTTTGAAAAAACACGAATGCAAAGCAGCAGTGAAACTCTTAATTTCGGTTCAGGTGCCAGGAGTTAACACTTCCAATTTTCTAAATAAATAAAATTGAAGCTGAGAATGACAGGGTTTGGGACAAAAACATTATTTTTGTTCTGAGGATGACAATAAGACTGATAATGAACACAGGTATGAAATGCAGGGTTAAATCCTTCTGCTCAAAGTATTTTACTACGAGTTTGAAGAAAAAGGGTATTGCAGAAATAGGAGTGAAAAGGAAACTCGGGGACGTGGCAAGGGCCATTCTCAGGGCTTAAGCTCTAACCAGCATTACACGACATTATCAGGGCTATGTATTTCTATCCTGAAAAAATATTTTCCCCCTAAGAGAACTAATTAACAAAGCAGAGTAAGCAGTTATCCCAGGGCAGCTTTTAAGAAAAGGAGCGAGCTGAAATGCAGTTTACTCTCTGGTATAACCAGATGAACCCACAGCTGCCTTGCTCTGCGGAGTACACAACTAAACCCACCTCCTCCTCAAAGGCTGCAGATCCTAATTGGAGGGAAGAAGGAAGAAAAGCAGATGGTGAGCCCCCTGCAGCCACCCGAGAGGGACCGACGTCCCCGAGGCCACAGACAGCTCACGCGCCTCGACAGCTTTTTTCTATACCTAGCAGCGAAGAAGAGCAGCAAAACCTACCTCATTAAGCACCCATAAAACAAATAGATGTGTCAAAAAGTAGCACAAGTTTGCAGAAAGAGGAGAATATTTATCCTATTTACCCAGGGTGCCTCCAGGCCCAGGCAGGAGCGCCCGGAGCAAAGCACGTGCCGCAGAAATTATTTCTGTGGGGTTTCCATGGCCCCACGCAACAGTTCCTGGCTTTCCCGAATCTGCTGACCCACCAGATCTGGGAGGAAAAGTCAAATATAAAGGCAGGACAGCTTTTTGGCTTTTTTTTTTTTTTTTCTAGTCTGGTCTTTTCCTGGTTGGCCAATGTGACCGAGTGCCTGTGTTCAGGGTCAGCTGGGCTCCCACCAGCAGCAAGCGGAGCACGGCGCCTGCCACCATGGCAAGAACCACGCCACCAAGAGCCAACTTGAGCCCAGCACCTTTATAAAACGACTTGCCAACCTGGCAAGAACCACGCCTTGGAGAGCCAGCTTGAGCTGAGCACCTTCATAAAATGACTTGCCAGCCTGGCCAAGCCTTCACCCAGACGAAAAGCAGCCTTCCTCCAACTGAATTGCTCCCCCAGCAGGTTTTTTTATTATTTCAAGGGGAGTGTTACAGAATCACAGAATTATCTCAGCTGGAAAAGCCCTTGAAGCTCCTCCAGTCCAACCATGAACCTCACTCTGACCATTCCCAACTCCACCAGATCCCTCAGCGCTGGGTCAACCCGACTCTTCCACCCCTCCAGGGATGGGGACTCCCCCCCTGCCCTGGGCAGCCCATTCCAACGCCCAACAACCCCTTCTGCAAAGAAATCCTTCCTAAGAGCCAGTCTGACCCTGCCCTGGCGCAGCTTGAGGCCATTCCCTCTTGGCCTGGCGCTTGGTCCTTGGCTCAAGAGACTCATCCCCCCTCTCTGCACCCTCCTTTCAGGTAGCTGTAGAGGGCCATGAGGTCTCCCCTCAGCCTCCTCTTCTCCACACTAAACCCCCCCAGTTCCCTCAGCCGCTCCCCATCACACCTGTGCTCCAGACCCTGCACCAGCTCCGTTCCCCTTCATGTTGTATTACCCTAAAGCTCCCATTACTGTATTTACTTTGTTAGTATTTGCTGTGAAGCTCTCCAGGAGAAAGAAAAGGACCTTTGTAAGAAAAAGACCCTCAAAATATTTATTCACATGTATGAAATGCCCCGATGGTGAGAGAACTGGAATCATATGAAACACCACCCAGTTTACATCCTCTCTTACCTTGTTCTCAATGTCTTTTAAACCTCTTTTTTCCAACATCTTGCTAATCCTCAGCACGGATAAAGAGCCGTTCCATTCGGATCTCCATGCTGCCACTAATTACTGTGGTATCAGAGCCCGAGACCCTGGGCCATACCCCATTCATAAAAACTACTGCTTGTTTCAGTACAAGACCTTAATTTCCATCAGAATAAACTCTACCTTTCTGAGCATTTAAATTAGCAAGTACTGACCTGCTTTGACCAAAATAGCGAACTAAGCCCGTTTTGATTACCCTGCATTTCAACAGCTTTAAGGATAAAAATCTGGCTGTGTACTGAGCAGTTCCATTGTACGAAATTTATACCTTTGACAGATACAGAGCCACCCAGAGAGGTGGGCCAAGCTTTTGAGAAATTCATCTTCCGATGATAAAGGTTGAACGAATCTAGAGAAAAAAAGGCCCCTGATCTGACAGCGCTGCGCTGCCTTGCGCTGCCTTTGGGCTGGGCAAGGCCAGAGCACCAACACGGCGACTTCACAGAAATTAATTCAAGGTTTTTCATCCTTTCCAGAATATCCCAAGTTTACCACAAGGCAAGAAATTACTCCCCAGAAGTCTGAGGATTATCAAAATCAAAGTATTTCTGATCAAGGCAATAACTGTTCTCTAGGCATGTCGTTCAACAAATCAGAAAAAGAAAGGTACCTTGAGAGATGATTCTCCCCCAAATGCTTGACTGGTAATACAAAGTATTCATTTGGGATTAGATGTTATTCCCAAATATCTGTGTTCCCTGGGAGGTGAAGTTCAGTCTCGCTACGTAAATGTTCAAAGCAGAACATCCAGAATTCACCAGACCTGTAAGCGTTGAGCACAATATACATCAGCCTAGGATGATTAAAACCCTATTTTTGGAAATCTGTCACGAGAAGGCAGTTGGTGCTGCTATTCCCAGCACTGGCTGCTTTTCCAGAAATTCCTGCCGGTTCTGCAGAGGCGTCGCAGTCCTTGTCCCACCAGGGCAGGGAGGCAGCCTGGGAACCGGCGTCTTTTGGCAAGGTTGCCCCAGCTTCGCTCTCCCCGTGCTCTGTACCGCGTAGGAAAGCACAGAGGCAATTTTATCCCTTCAGATTTTAATCTGAAGCCACCAAATAGTTTTCCTTTCCTTGGCCAGCTACATGATGGAGACAGGAGGAGCGCGCTTCACAAAAACCTGGGTGTGGGGAGAGTTTCACAGACCAGACCGATCCACGGCCATCACTGCTTGACCACTTCCAAAGTGCTGTAGGATACCAAACTACGTTCTTCTTCCACAGGAAATCTGAGCGTTAAGATTTTAATTTCATTTAGAATGGGTCAAAATTACTACTGATTACTAATAACTACTATTAGATAAACCTCTGAGGGTGCTTTTAACTGTCTATAATTAACTGGATTTCAAAAGTCCAAATGTTTCACGACAAATGTTAACTTAAACAGTAGGTACAACTGAAGCAAAGTCATACACCACACCTGAAACAGAGCCAGGTGCTTCAGTGGAGGGAGTCTGGAGTTCTTAGAAAAGAGACTTTACTTCAAGAAAATTTCTTCTGACAAAAATCTGAAAAACACTCCAGAATTTTCTACTGCCACCACTGCTTGTCCACTTCCAAAGTGCTGTAGGACACCAAACTACGTTCTTCTTCCACAGGAAATCTGAGCGTTAAGATTTTAGTTTCATTTAGAATGACTAAAATTACTACTGATTACTAATAACTACTATCAGACAAACCTCTAAGGGCGCTTTTAAAAGTCTATAATTAACTGAATTTCAAAACTCTGAATGTTTCACTGTGTTTCATGACAAATGTTAACTTAAACAGCAGGTACAACTGAAGCAAAGTCACACACCACATCTGAAACAAAGCCAGGTGCTTCAGTGGAGGAGGTCTGGGGTTCTTAGAAAAGAGACTTTACTTCAAGAGAATTTCTTCTAGCAAAAAATCTGAAAAACACTCCAGAATTTTCTACTAAGAGGTTATCAACAAGGCATTTTAAAGTGAAATCTACTTTATTCAATTCTCATTTAAATGGCTCAACATATCGAGCTACTGAAAAGAAGCACCCCTGGGCTGTAACTCACAAGTCTTCCCTGCTAAAACAAAGCAACTCAATTCCCAAATTCCACGACGACTTTCAAAAACCACCCCTGGGCCTGGAACCTTCACGTTCAAAGTCCTCCCCTTTCTGAGAGCATCTAAAGGGACCTGAAGTCATAACCCCAGCCATGGCAACTCATTTTTGTCAGAGTAGCCCAAAACAGCAGTCTCCCCCCGCCACCCCGCAGGGCTCAGTCAACCCACCCAGACCAAAACCAACTTTCCACTCGACTAACACCATCTCACCCTCTAATTCGGAAGCCTCCGCTGTCTCGCTAATACCATGGAACCAGTGAAGCTTTACAAAAACCCAGACGCGGCTCCTGACCATCCCACCCAACCCTCTCTGCCAACATGGCCAACAGCCAGAGGATGATAAATGTGACGTTTCTTCCAGGCTGTGCATCTAGACTGAGCCTGATTTAAAAAACACTCTTCTGCTTTCTTGGCAGACAAGATTCTCATCTAGACCAGAAGCAGCATCTTGTTTCTTGATGGATTATTTTGTTCCCTCCCTATTTAATGTTCTCTAACTGCAGCGTGAAAGATCATTTAAAATCTGGCACTTGTCAGCAGACACTCCAGAGAACATTCTCTCGATAGAGAGATATGGCTTCAGATAAACCAACCAAACCTTAAGCCTTTCATTTATAGCCTACGGGGAGAGGAAAATCTACTCCTCGGGTATCATGCCTTTGCCCTCACCCCTCCACCTGAAGGAGCATCTCGGCACCAGCCAGCAGCTCGTTCTGAATCGCCGCTGAACTCCGCTCCGGAAGACCCACCCCAGTGCATGGAAAGGGACGGGGAGGAGAAGAGTTGTAAGTTTGGTTTTCTTCTTCCATTCATAGCATGTTCCTTAAAAACTGGGAGAAAGGCAGTTCATGGAAATCTAAATTGCATGTGGAAAAAAAAAATTACTTTTGACTGGGAACAAACTCCACAGGAAAATGGTTTCAGTTCAGAAACTCTTTTTCATCTCAAGATGTTCATATGTGTGGTAAAACCAAATTAAGCAGGCTGAATTTCTGACGAACCTAACCTCAAACCACGGCCTGTTAGTCACGCTTTTCATCTCTCAGAATTGGAAGTTTGAAAAACTTTAAAACATCTAAATTTCAAACTCTGCAGATTTTTTAATTTTAAAAGCCTTTCCTAATCAAAGAGCCTATCTGCTAGATCTTCTGATAACACATTTGCTCATTAATGGAGAGTTGTTGAAAGGAGTTCAGCCATTACATAACCAGCTAATGGGAATATCATCAAGGAAAAGTTAGGCGTGCAATGAGAGTTTCAGAAAATAAGATTATTTCCCTTGACACACTCCAAGTTAAAAGTCCAACACACAAAAATCACGTATAAATAGCGCTAGCTCAAGAAAACGCAGGATATAAAATCCCAGCGCACATATTGTACCAGCAGCTGGTCAGCAAGAGATTCGTTCCCTCTGCAGCAAAATAAATCGGCACCAATACTATTCATCCAAGCTTTTTTTTTTTTTTAAATGTAAAAACACTCAGAAAAAAAAAAAAATCACTGCTGCGCTGAGGGCCAACTCAGGGATGGCGGTACTGGAGGCACAGCACACGTACACCAGAACTGTCACTTACTGAAAGCAGTTCCAAGAGCGCAGCAACAGCCTAAGAGATCCAATAGCACCAAAAAGCTACAAACCGACCCCATTTGGCTTTTTCTGGCGTGTGCCACGAGCCATCGCGCCCCGGGGCACGGCATGACAGGCCTAAGCGCAGGCAAAGCTACTGGCCCGCGTGAAGATGACCCTGCGGCCCCATCCTTTCGCTCCGGAGATCCCGCTCCTGGATCCTTTTGGGGTCAGCAGTTGGATGGAGGTGACAACCTTGGTGCTTGCCACCAAGAGGGATGAGCCCAACACCAACCCGTGGTTTAAAAATCACTGGGCAAAGGCCTGAGAGGCAGGTGGGCACTGACCCAGTTTAGCATGGTGCCACCAAGAAGAGCCGTTCTCATTCCCCAGCACCCCACAGACATACCGTTACGTTTCTGATAAATAAAGAGCTGCACGGAGACTCCCAACCGAGAAAAGAGCAGAGAGCTAGGCAAAGCTGATCCGTGGGGGGACAGGATGCCTGCTAGGTTTCCTGTTCGAGTCACTTCTAGGAGACAAAAACCACTGACAGCAGCAGGTTCCTGTTGGAAATCAGAGTCGCTACGTAAAGGGAGTTTTGAAATGAATTATTTCTAGCTCCGTCCACCCTCCTAAACAAATCATACGGGCTGTAGCAGAAAGACATCCCAAGACTGACCTGGACGTGGCTGGTCTTTGAAGTTTTTAGCTCCTTTGAACAGAAACGCAAAGCTCTGCAGCATGAGCAGAAAGCCTCCCCCGGTCTTCTGCGGGAACACCAGAAAACCTCCTTTTCTTTCATCCTCGAGATTCTGACTGGTATTAACTCTATCCCAGCCACAATCAGTACAGCAAAGAACTCAACTCCAGTCCCGTGTCGCCCTCAAAACCCCACAATCTGTTACTCTCTTGCTGTGGGAGAGCATCTCTTGCCAAGGAGCATCCAACGGAGAACCCCACACCGACCAGATTATAAACATCAAACTCATTAACGCAGCCTCGTTAGACACCTCTTCCCTAGCAGAGAGGGCATACAGGAACGTCTGCGACGCAAAGTGGAACAGAGAATGAATTTAAGAGTGCATTATCAGAAAGTAGCCCCGCAAGTCCTTCCCGAGCGGGAGAAAGAGACAGGATGTAGGAAAGATCAGATAAAACTCCAGTCATCCCAGCATCACACTGTAATTTGTCTGCAATCATCTGCCTAAAAGCAGAGCCTCACAGCTGCCAAGTAAACGGCCCACAATGAGCCAAACATTTTTTTCCCCTCAAAAAAAAAATTAAAAAAAAAAAAAAATTCAAACAACTCACTGGAGCTACGCTGAGATGAAATTAAAGCTGGCTTCTCTGCTCAAAAGTCAGGCACGCACAATAATTTCCATATAGGAGCCGTGAGCAACAATACGTAACAAATGTGGCATCGGTGTGAAAGAAATGATCCTTCCTCATTTTCTTCCTTACAGTGGAAACCCCCGGAGGACCAGACGGCTGCTTGCTGGCATGGACACCTCGCAGCGTTTGAGCGCAGACAGTTTCAGGCTTCAGTATGTAAAAGACTCTTGGCAAGCCACAGCCACGTACTACTCGCTTTTAGTAAGCCAGGATACCCTTTTTAATAAAGAAATATATACAGAACGTACTGCGTTTTAGAAGTTCTTTAAATATATGGATTTTCAGCCTTCACCCAGTGGAGCACAGGCTCAGCGTAACTCCACAACTGAGCATAACTCCACAGGTAAGAAGGGGAGTTTGTCACCGTGCTCCTCGCATGTGCCCCCAAAGGAGCCCTCAAGAATTCCACTTTAAATCCCCAAGAATTCCACTTTAAACCCCCCTTCAAGTCAGGAGAAGCCCGCAGCGAGGGTTCACACAAGCAACACCAGCAAAATCTCCAAACCCCGCTTTTTAAATAGACATTTCCTAAGCTAGAACCCATTCACGTGGCCGCACGGCCCGCAGGTGTTATTTGGAATAAACCAAGCAGCACGCTCTCACCCCTCCACGTCCATTCGTGTTTTTCAGCCACATACCCACAGCTTTTGGGGTCCTTTTCTCACCCGGCACGCTCCACCACCCCAACTCGTAGCTAAAGAGGGAAGAGCAGCGCTGAAGCCTTTCCCTTCCAGGCATTGCTGCCCAAAAACTCTCTCGCTGCAGGCACAGACAGCAAATACATATTTACATTTGTGTGGGCAAGGGAGAAGAGTGACTAATTCAGTCATTTTCGGTATTAATCAATATGAAAAATAGACGCAATACAAAAAAAAGAAAAAAAAAAAAGGCAAAGACAAGGAGCATGGCCAACCATTACGGGAGGCTGTTGTCACGATATTTCCGTGGTGTTTTTTTCCTCTACGCCAAACACATGGTGCGAGGTGAGTTACAACACAAGCAACCAAACATATTTTCCTCTATTTCACCACTTCAAAAACCTGCTTGGTAAGCACAGGAATTAGTTCTGGGTTGACTGTGCCACGGTAGGTCTGTATTTAACCCGTAATCCAGTCTATCACACTTGATTGACTACACAAATATAACTGTGCTACTGAGCAGAAAATAACGATCGCTTACAAAATACCCGCAAAATACACAAGCCCAAAATGGATTTTGCAAAAGGCAGCACAATCCTGCCACTGTAAAATAACCCAGATGGCAAATATTCTAACCTCACAAGCGCAGGGTCACTTCCCAACACGCCGCAGATTCCGGGAGAGACGCTGAGCAGCTCCCTGCTGACCTGCTGTTCAAACCCTCCGTGTCTCTGCTGCTCTCCGGAGAGCAAGCGAAGCCTACCCTTCATCATGTTATTTATCTGTCTGTGTGTCAGGGGAAAAAAAAAAAAATAAACTCGATGAAAATTTATGAGCTAATATAGTTATTGGAAAGACACGAAGTGGGCTAGACTTCCCTTTTAACTGCAGAAGCATGGTATCATTATCCATACTTGGTCTCTCCCTGACCTTATCAAATTCATGCTTTGAATCCAAAACTCATCATAAATCTTTTGTAAAACTCCTTTGACAAAGCCCAGCCTTTGCCACCAAGCACGTGACTGTTACACTGTTTTTCTGCAGATCTCTATTTAAATTTAGGAACCCTGATACGCCGATGAAGACTCCAAACTGGATGATTACATCTAAAAGCCCTGAACGTTTGCCAGCTACTCGTGTTTTTTATAACACTACCCTTCCTCCTGCATACATGAATCAATGTGTGCCACGAACAGTTATCAACAGAGTAAAGAGCAAGGGGGTGGAGGGAGGAAAGTCAACTCCACAGCTTAGAAAGCCTGTCCCGATAGTTAGGGCCGTCCTCTGACGGTACGCAACAGCGTTGCTCCACTAACCAGTTACTGCCTTACAGTTAAGCCAGCCCAAAGGTTGCTCGGCTTTGTTACCGTAGATCCTTTCTAATCTCCTGCCAAAAATATTCTGGGAAGCAGCAGGGGAACACAGGGCTGATCACCATGAGCCAGGGGCCATTGTTAGCCCTCTAACTGATCCCCGAATGAAGCCAAACCTGTCTTCTGGAGCATCTTCATAGCGAAGTCTCTAATGGAAAGTCTGAATCAAGATTAAGACTGGGAGAACTTCTACTTCGTGCTGCCTACAGATAATGGGCTGTATGGATACTAAAGGGGGGAAAAAAAAGTACATAGCTTTAGTGAAAACCAAAGCTGCCATTACAGCAATTTAAGCTGTTGGCTGGCTGCACCCTGGACAGATCCATATTTCTACACATCACTGCTTTTCCCAAAACTCTTTGGGCTAGGTTTTCAGTTCCTTTAATAGCAAACCTCCCTTAGGCTGGCAAACTCACCTGGCTGCATCGCAGGCCTGTGCAGGGACTCACCTAGAAACACGGAGGCTTTTTTGGTGGCTGAAGTGCAGCTTCACAGGGTTCTCTCACATCCCAAAAGGCCAGAGGCTGGCCCTGCCGCCTGCACACTCAGCTCACACCTCACCCCGGGGAACGCTGTGCAGGCAGATACATTTGATTGCACTTCCTACAGGCCCTTCTGCAATCCTCAGAGCAGTTTCCCTTTTGCTGTCAGACAGGTAAAGATTTTTGGCATGAAAATTAATGAAAATTAATGTCTTTTGTTCCCTATTGCGTAGGACAGGCTTGGAAAGCTCCAACTCTTGGAGTGTCCCCTTAAATAATCTCTGCAATAATTAGCCACAACAGCAGATACACTTCCCTCCATACAGCGAGGCAGATTTCCACTCCCTGTATCATCCTGTTTAAATAAAAACATACAGCAGGGATCAAAATGGTTTGGCTTGTCAAATAATCTGATCCCATTTACTGTGGCTCTTTAAGGACTGCCAATTGTAAAGAAGGTTCCTCCAGATAGAAAGTCATTAGTTCTAACAAGCTAATGGCTGTTAGACGTTTAAATCACTGCTTTTGAAACAGTAAATCATTTCTTCTTTGCAAGCTGATTATTCCGTGAAAGGTTTGAGGAATTAAAGTCTATTGTACTGCTTGGGCATAAATTGGTTATCCCCGAAGTTTTAACCCCTTAAAGCTGCAGAGAGAACAGTTATTTTTCTCCTCCAGCTGAGGCTGTACCAGAGAGGAGAAAGGTCTTCTCTTGCCTGTCTTCTCAACTCCCCATGATGCTCCTCCTGGGCTATCGCTCACACCTGCGAGCTTCCCCGCGTGTGCTTCTCCTCACCCTGCACCAGCGGCCTTCTGCTCGCAGGAGGACAGGGCAGGCAGACACCAGGAACACCCCTTCCTCAGCTCTCACGTTAGCTGGTTCTCCTCTGCCTCGCAAGAAACAGCCGTGCTCACCCCACCCTGGTTAACACCAGCCCTGCCTGAACCACGCCAATGGCACCAGGAGCGGACACGGGGGCTTAGGGGCAGACAAACACATGAAAGGTTTTGAGGGCGAGACCGAGGAGTGAGTTAGGAGCTGCCACAAGCAAGATTAGCAATGAGTTTTATCCCTCTAACCTACAGGAATTAGCCAGTTCTTCAAGATTCAACAGGAAACGTACATCTTAAAGCTCCTTTCCTGACAGGAAATTTCAAGATTACGTGGTTCACTCTCTATCAGTCACCCCGGAGAATTATCCACTGCTTGATAAACCTGTGGTTTAGATCACTGAAATGGGCTATTTCCACGCTGTCCGGCCATTTCACAGCCATAGTTCACCAGGACAGAGCACAGGGAGTATCGCAGCAGGGAGTACTCGGCTGCTGGACACAGGTACCCCCACCCAGGCCACAGGAGTGGCAGGGGGGAAGGACCCACTGCCAGGCTCAAACTTTGTCCCAATTCCACCCAAATCAACCGCAGACCCCCTGCGTTACGCTACTACTGCCCATGTTGCTTCCCTGTGCTGCATTTCAGCAGACAAAATGCAAACCACAGACTTTGTGCTGAATTACTCTTGGCTATTTTGTTTCTTAATGAAGGAGCAAACCTAACGCTTTCGTGGGAACCAGCACGACGTGTACTTACAGCAGCAGTTCTGAGACCAAAAACCTGCTGCATGCTAACAGGAAAATCAGCTTGGAAAATTGAGGCTGCAACGCACAAAGAGTGAGAAAAGCCCAGCTTCTCCCAGAATAAAAAATAAAAAAGACCTCTTGCAAATGCAAATTCGGACTTTTAGCAGGCAGGGCTCACGGATATACAGGTAAGCAGTGTACAACTGTATTTTGTGATGTGCTCTCAAGGGCAGGATATTTTTCGAGACGCTATGATGCCAGCTTTAAACAGTGACAGCATGTATTTCAGTAATGACCAGGTTGTCATATGTCAGCCTTAGCAGTTTCTAGGCACGCTCTAAGGGAGCATGTTGCTACTCCCCAGTTCGCACATTTTAGCAGGCTGCAATATATTGCTGTTTCTTTGAAGGCAAAAATAAGCACCACACCATGAGAGCTGTCGCTTTTCTCTGCAGCTGTTCAAACTTCCCTAGCACCATGTTTTAACAGAGCTTTCCAACAACGCTGTGTGCAAAACTGCCAACAGTGCCTTCTTGCGCATTTACTTGTAACACCCCATCTTGAGAACTTCACACGCAGCCAAAACCCACCAGATTTGTTGAGAAGAGTTTTTCAGCATGGGAAAACTGTTTCTCCTTTGAGTCAAAGTCTGATTAAAGAACTGAAAGAGGAATCACACTCTCTCTCACTGGTGTGAATTAGCATAACTCCAAGACTCAGGCCTTTTTTCCCCCCATATGCCTGCAAGTATGCAATTCATTTTACCTTTGGCAATTTTTTTTTTTTTTTTGCGCCTACAGCCCACGGCACAAAGCTACTTTAAAAGAACTTTTATACTAGAGTTCAGAAGAGGCAAACTCTTTCTCTGCTACTCCGTGTACCTGCCTTTCTCCTCCTGCCACAGCCGCTCGCAAAGTCGCTTCAGTTAAACTCTGCAGAAGTTGGGCTTGGCTACGAATTTAAGGACCAAATCTGTTTCCGTGGCCCCTGCAAAGTGCATAAAACTGCATGAAAGAAGCCTCTCTGCAATAATAGGATTGAGTAGGTATAAAAGAGTATTAACCATACATTGGCGTAACAATAGAAATACCAGTTCACGGTATTTCGGAAGCAGTTGGGTATTTTTTTTTTAAATGAAACAGTGCATTCTGCTTCCGTCTCTGCTGATCTTTTTATATACTTCATACCATATTCTCATCCCATTCCTCCCCCCAAATTAAGAAACGACAGCAGACACTGCGCCGTAAAAACGTGTCTGCTCACGGAAGAACTATTTCGGGGTAACTATATTTGGACATTCCGGAATAAAAGCGCCTTGTTACGAATTCATTTTAGGCTTTAGACGCATCATTCACGAGATGCCCTTCCCTTCCTACGAGCCGGGTCTTTGACATTCACAAAACCTGCCAGCTCAAAACGCAGGATGTGCCAGACATCTAGACACCCTCTCACGCCCCCCCACCCCCCCCCCCCCCCTTCGTTGTCATGAGGGGAACACTGTCGCGACAGTGGCTGCATGTCGGGGGTGGGACTCCCGCCTGCCGCCCCGCTCCAGCCCGCGGCCCGGGGCGGCCGCCCCGGGCCGCGGGCTGGAGCGGAGCGGCTGGCCGGGCTCCGTGCTCACCTTCCCCAAGCGATTTTAAATCCCGCAACCCGCCTCCCCACCCCCGATCTCCATTTTACCCTCCCTCCAGCCCCCAAATCCCGGGGCCGCCCCACCGCGGGCCTGGCCCACCGCCCGGCCTCCGCGGGCCGCGGTAACGGCGGGAAGCGAGGCCGGCCAAGGTGGCCGCTGTTCCCGCCCTTCCCTTCACCCGCCGGCGGCAGAGACCTGTTCTCCGGGAGCCGCCGCGCTTCTTCCCTCGCTGTCGGCGGCGAAAGGGAGACGAGCGAGGCGCGGAGCACCTCCCTCTGCGGGAGCCCGGCGCCGAGGCTGGGCTGAGGCGGAGGCGTCGCTGCCGGCCCCGGGGCCGAGGCGGGCGGCTGCCGGCGGCGGGGCGGGGACGGGACGGAAGGGGATGAAGCGGGAGGGTGGAACACACACACACACGCACACAACCGGGTTCTCCTGAGGGGAAGCACCCCCCGGCCCGCCCTGCTGCGGGTGTCTCTTCCTGAGACGCTAAAACCTGTGGGAGCGAGACGGGGAGCAGCCCTCCCTCCGGGCGGGAAAACGCGGGGCCCTCAGAGACTGGGAAAAGGGGTCTCACAGTAAAACCCCCCCTCCCTGGTTTTCCCTCAGGCGAGGACCCCCCTGCACTCTATCACTCATCCCTGATTTTCCCTTAGACCAGGGATACGCCATCCCTCATTTTCCCTCAGGCGAGGGAACCCCCACACTAGACCCCCCCTCCCTGATTTTCCCTCAGGTAAGGGACCCCCCATCCCTCATTTTCCCTCAGTTGAGGGACCCCCCCATCCCTCATGTTCCCTCAGGCCAGGGAACCCCCAAACTAGATCCCCCCTCCCTGATTTTCCCTCAGCTGATGGACCCCGCATCCCTGATTTTCCCTCAGGCCAGGGACCCCCCATCCCTGATTTTCCCTCAGCTGAGTGACCCCCCCCCAACTAGACCCCCCCCCATTTCTGATTTTCCCTCAGGCCAGGGACCCCCACACACAAGCCCCCACCATTCCTGATTTTCCCTCCCTCTCCAGTGGCAGGTTTCCAGCTTTCCCCCCTCTCCGAGGAAACCAGGGGCTTGAGCAGCATCTTTGCTCTGAGGGAGAGTCTCTGCTCCAAGCAGGACCCAGCCATCGGCTTTCCTCGGCCTGCGAGCAGGGCCAACACTGCTTGAGGAGGAGGAGGAGGAGGAGGAAGGCCAGTCCCAACTTGTGCCCTGCCATGGGTTAAATGGGTGTTCAGGTTTTACCAGGGGAGCGGCCCTGATCCAGAGCAAAGAGCAGCTGTAACCTATTAGTGCTCACCCCCCTCAATCCTTAGGGGAAGGCGTTAAAGGGCTGCTTTCCACAGCCTTGCTAGCTCAGGTTAACTCAAATTTTCCCTTTAATCCACCTCCTAGTTCATAGAATCACAGACTGGTTTGGGTTGGAAGGGACCTTAAAGATCACCCAGTGCCACCCCCCTGCCCCGGGCAGGGACACCTTCCACTAGCCCAGGTTGCCCAAAGCCCCGTCCAACCTGGCCTTGAACCCTTCCAGGGAGGGGGCAGCCACAGCTTCTCTGGGCAACCCGTGCCAGGGCCTCACCACCCTCACAGGGAAGAATTTCTTCCTTACATCTCATCTAAATCTCCCCTCTTTCAGTTTAAAACCGTTCCCCCTCATCCTATCCCTACCCCCCTGATCAAGAGTCCCTCCCCCCTTTCCTGTAGCCCCTTTCAGTCCTGGGAGGCCGCTCTAAGGTCTCCCCGGAGCCTTCTCTTCTCCAGCTGAACCCCCCAACTCTCTCAGCCTGTCCTCACAGGGGGGTGCTCCAGCCCCCCCAGCATCTTCATGGCCTCCTCTGGCCCCGCTCGAGCAGCTCCGTGTCCTTCTGCTGTTGGTGCCCCCAGAGCTGGACCCAGCACTGCAGGGGGGTCTCACCAGAGCGGAGCAGAGGGGGAGAATCCCCCCCATCGCCCTGCTGCCCACACTGCTCTGGGTGCAGCCCAGCACACGGGTGGCTTTCTGGGCTGCCAGCGCACGTTGCTGGCTCACAGGCAGTTTTCCACCCCCCAGCCCCGCCAAGTCCTTCTCCTTGGGGCTGCTGTAAAAAACTCAAAATTTAGTTCCCAAAACTCAATCCAAGACAGTTGGCCAGCTGGGTTGTGTTTCAAACCCTGTCGCTACTCCGGCGTCCCAATGCTGCGAGGATCGAGCGGTGCAGCTACAAGAGTTCATCCAGTGCTAATCCAGTCACTGCTAACGCAATTACTCTGTGCTACTGAAAAAAAACCCCCAGTATTTTGTAGCTAAAAAACCCTCCAGTATTTCGGAGCCAAAAAAAACCCCAACAACCCAGCATTTTATAGCTAAAGCGCAGCTCTTTCTGAAGCGCTTCCACATGTCAATCCTAGGATTGGGCTACCTTCAGTGAGCTCATACAGCCCAGCAGCACAGTTATAATAATTTCTGCTACAGGCTTGTCATTACACGAGGGTAACTCTTTACTCTAACTTAAAATGAATTTGATGTCTGCATTGCAGAGCACCCGAGAAGCCTCCCAGGTTATTGGTGTTAACGTGGAAAACAAGTACAGCATTTGCACTATGCTGCTGATAACCAGCACATAGTACTAGCAGAGTTTGGCCCCAAAATATCTGCTTTAAAGATAAGAACGCACTAGGCAGGAGAGGGAGAGAGCTGAGTGAGAACAGCACAGAAAAATAAGGGCTGGTGTTACCCTGCGTGCTTATTCTGTCAAGGTTATAGCACATTGCAAAGCCCTCGGGTGGCAGAGCTGCATGTTCAGAGTGAGTGCTAATAATTTCACTCAAATCCTTGGACTTGTCATAGTTTCGGCAGAACGTACTGTGAAGTTTATAATTTCTCTTTTACGTGTCATTTTTGCGTGCGTGAGGTCATTGCTGAGATGTGACGGCGAAGGCTGAGGTGTCACACCGCTAAAGCCGGTCAGTAAAACACACCATCGGGTGAGGAGCAAAAAATGGGAGTTTGAGCTTCACACCCTACGTGAACATATAGGAACCCTCTGCTGTTATTTGTTCTGGTTTGATTTCTGTCTGTCCCGATACTGGGATAGCTGCAGGGGACCTTCCATGATCCCAGGAGGATGATCCAGCTGCACCCAGTCCCACTTTCTAGCACTTAGAGTCTGTTTAAATGGTTTCTGCCCTTCGCTGGGGATTGTTACTGGCCGTGTTTCAAAACGGTGCTGTCACTACTGTGAGAAAAAGAGTTTTTCTGAGTTTTTTCTTCTTTGGGCTGCACAGCTTACGAATAAACCTTCTTACCAACGGCGCACACGTCCTTTTTGAAAAATACTTCCCATGCAGCTCAGCTGGGAACAGCAACCACTCAGTTGAAGATCAGTCAGACCGGTTGCCAGCGTTACCTCCCTTCAACATTCCTAAACGGGTTATCGCTGCTCCGTTTGCCCCTCTCCCCGCTGCTAAATGCCCAGTGCTCGTAGACAGAGGAGATCAAACTGTTGGCAAACATTTCTTTGAGGCCTCACAGCTCAGAACTTTGCACCCACACAGTAGCTGACAAATTGGCTCGCAATCAGCAGTGATTCAGTTTGGCCACACAGGCAATTAGTAACTCTGCTGGTTGCCAGCTCTTTTTATATAACTGGAAATGTTTTGCTATGACGGACGGTTTCAGACAGAAGCATTTCTCTAAAGCCCTTGCAGTTTCTAGATAAGTTTCCTCTTTATCTCCTCTAGGCTGCTAAATGTTGAATAAAACTATGGGAGTTGTGTTTCTTTTGGGTCCCATAAATTCAAGGCAAATGTCTTACTTAGCAGCCCAGTTTCCTGCTTATTCCTCTTAACAATTAAAATTCGGCGTTATTCACAAGAACACAGGAAATGTGTGCGGATCCTGTTCTTTCCAGATAGAAAAATTTCATGTGAAACAGCAGTGACTGAACAAGTACTTCACCGAGTTATTAGAGAAGATCATACAACGTTAATAATGAAAGGGTGGTATTTCCTGATACGCTGTTTTTTTAAAAAAAGGGCTGGATCTCCTTTGGAAGTACTAGCAGGATGTGGTATTTACGTTCCCTGTGACGAGCATATTTGCATTAGCTGCGATATTGCACCACAATGAAAGCAAATATGTTATCTCACCTGCTCTCCCTGTGCCCGCAGCCGGGAACAAATCCCAGCTGGCAGCAGCTGCCCAGCTAGGCATAGCTTCACTCTTCTCCAGCAATAAGGAAGAAGTTGCAGCCAACTCTCTCTCTTCCCCTGTTTTTCCTTTAATTATCCCAGATAATGATTTCTTATTCAAATTTTTCTTTAAGGCCTGCTCTACTCGGAAGGGAAAAAAAAAAATAATCATTTTAACTCCGTTCAGCAAAACCGGTGTATGCCTTTAAGTAAGTTGTCTTAAACCAGTTCTTGCGGCTCAGTTGTGGTTTTTCACAAAGCATTAACAGCGTCATTTTTCATCTCACTAATGCAAGCTAAATTAATGTAGATTCAACCTCATTAAACTGCTATGAAGTTCTCACGCAAGTGCGCTCGGTCTGCTTTAGTCTTGCTTAACTCAGCGTGGGGCTCTAAGGGCTGGGGCACGCTGTTTTCTTAAGCTGGCCTAACAAGTCTCACGCATCAGGTAGGATTTTGGTCGCTGGGGCGTGCGATGTGCCAAAGTGTGCGGGGGGCCTTAACACACATAAGACCAAAGGGCTGTCAGGAGCAATTAATGATATTTAATGAAAGCAATCAATCAGACATGGCTATGTCTGAACTGAGTAATGACAAAGTGTTGCTAGCGTATTTCATATTCTTTCTCATCCTGTCCTTGACCAAAGTACTGCCTGAATTGCCAAGGTTCTTTGAGGAGAAACTTTCTGTATGTTTTAAATAGTATCAAGCATGTTTCTTGGCCCTCGGCATAAAAAAAACCCCACCCAGACTAAATGCACAAGCAGCAGCATAAAATGTTTGTAAAGAGCTTATTTAGATTAGAACACAAAACCTGGCTATGTGACCAAGGTGAATCTGGAGCAAACAGTTGACTTAGTGACATAAGGCCCACAAGTTCATTAGATAAGGCACATATCACAGATTTATTTAATGAGTCAGTCTTCCATGTCTATGCTGCTTTCTCCCCTTCCTCCTCCTCTCTGCCACCACCCACATCCTCTCCCAGTTGTGCTGGGCATCTACGAACAGTTCAGGTCCCCAGGAGCTCCCCTCACCCCTTCCTCTGGTTTGTGTGCTCGCTGGGTGTTGGACTAGATGGTTGTAGGTCCCTTCTAACAGAAATATTCTAGTCTATTCTAGTCTGGCCTAATCTAGTCTAGTCTATGCACTCGTACACAGAGACAGAGCTCACCTCTTGGTGGCTGCCAGTGTAACTCCACTAAGCTCAACAAAACTCGATCATCTTATGCCAATAGGATATTTAATCCATTATACGTTTCCTAAACCATAATAATTCAGCAGGATATGCTCATATTTTCTGCACCATGATTCAATAGCCAGGGGCTAATTAGTTAAGAAGAAGAAGAATGAACAGGGTTGAACGGAAACCAATATCCTCTTCTGCCCAAAATGATGTTAAAAAGAAAAGCCCCGATTATTTAGTTACTTATTGCAACTAAGTTTCTGGATTAAAATACATTTTTCATCCAGAGGCTTGCCGCAGATTTGTTTCAGACCCAGAAAATGTTATTTTCCTGAAAAAAGAACATTGTCAAGGCCAGCAGATAATGACCTTGATCGTTTCCGCCTGGTCAAAAATTCTCTCTGCAATTGCAAGTGATTTGCATCACTCTTTAAAATCAGATCTGTTATTTAACTTCAAAATGCACCCGTTTTCCCTAGTTCCTTGTGTTACGATGTTTTAAATATTTGATGCGCCCAACCGTTCAGAAACAAACCAGGATCACTTTGATGTTGCAAACGCTGAGCATCAGCCCCTAAATACTGCATCTGCATTTATTTATTCGCGGTGAGGAAAGATGTACAACAAAGCCTGCGCTGAACTTCATCAGTTCCTTGAGTTTGACTTGGTCTCCCGTGACTCTCACTTGCTGCAGAAGCAGCAATTCGCAAGCGCTGGCCAGTTGGAAATGTAATAATGTTCCTTTTCAGTACCTGGGGCTGTTGCGATAGGAAAAAACACCCTGATTTGAACAGACCTGTCTCATTATCTTAACTTCATTTGAGGCGATTTAGAACAGCTTATCACACTGCCTCTGTGTGCGTCCCTTGTCCCTACGTTTCCTCTGGACATTTTCACGTTATCTACAGAAACATTGCAAAACCAGAACAAAACAGAAAAATATTTCACGCCGGCCCAAATTGCATCTCTTTTGAGCAAGCCACTCCTGCGTTTCAACAGAGCTAGCTGTAAATTTGCTTTAAAATTTATGCGGAATCACTTTTATAAACTCCGAAAAACAGTCTGAAGGAAAAGACCCGGCTTCGTGCAGGTCCCCCTCTCCCACGGTGGCAGCTGTGGTCTCCCGAGGCGCCGGTCGGTGTCACAACTGCAGGATTTTCTATGGATTCACCCACCGAGTTAATTAGCAACGCAGGAAAGGAAGCTGCTCGTTTGCAGGGCGGGTTTTCTGGGGTGATGGGGAGGGCACAATCTCACTGCACAGACACGGCCTCAGGTCCCCGCTGCTCTGCCATCGGGGTCGCTGAGGCAGAGACCGGCCCGTGGGGTTAGAGGGGAGGTGAGGGGAAAGGCTGGGGTTTACCCCAAAAACTCGGATGGTGATGTCGTGCCCTTCTGCAGCAAGAGGAAACAGTGCAAACATCATTGTCAAAACCTCTGCTGGAATAAGGGAGAAAAAGAAGCTTCTAGTCATCCTATGCATGGATAAGAATGGGCTAATTCAATTAAAAAGTGAGACAGAATGGCAGAAATATAGGCAAAACCTGCCATTTTCTGAACGAATGGTTCAAAATTGCTTGCTCTAGTTCAAACAAAACGCATTGGCCTGGATGAAGAGGTACCAACGATCAGGTAGATCAGGTCTAAACCCAGAACTACCAGACAAGGAGGTTGTCGAGGTCTCTTCTGCCCATCATGCAAGTTCACAAGAGTGATTCAAATCACGAGTCGGACATAGGCAGAGGACGGGGGTTAGTTTAGGGATGTGGCACCACATCCTGTACAATCTACCTGAGCCACCAAACCCATCGATGTAGCTTCATGCAGAACACCAGCCCCTTGAAGTATTCCCATATGCTCATACATCCCCCATCCAGAATATCAAGCGGAAGACATTTGAGCTAGGAATCACATAAAAACTCTTTCTTTGCACTAAAAATGGCCCTTGTTACATGCAAAGGCTAAAAAGCTCTGAATGAAATTAATCTGTAAAACCTGGAAACAGAGTGCTCCTTAATGCGCCGAGTGAGTGTGATTTGCCGGGCGCTGGAAAAGAGCGTGGCGTGCCGAGAACGAGGAGTGCTTTATCCCCGCTAAAAATGAACCTAACAAGATTGCTGTAAAATTATGACTCACTGAGAAAAGCTTCTGGATGAGCTCTGGCTAATTAAACTGTGTGGTTGGAGAGGTGGGTGGCCGCTGGCTACGAGGGGCAGGGAGTGCCGGTTGCTCCTCGCAGGCACCTCTCGCTCCCCACCCTGTGCCTTTCTCTTTAGAAAGCCTGGAAAGAATAAAATTAAAGCTTGACCCAAGTGGGAAGCTGGAGACAAGGGCTTGTGTGATGTCCGCAAGCGAGCAGGACGGCACTGCCTGGGGAATGTCCTTGGGCTGGTGGGGGGTGACCTGTCTGCTGAAGCAGCACGTAGGGGCAAGATGCAAAACCCGAGGGGGTCTAAACCTGCAGCCTGAGCTCGGGAACACAATCGTTCCCCCACATCGAAGCAGGAGATGCGGGAAGACATGGGTCATAGGTGCTTCACAACCACTTCTTGCCTAGTTTGGAGAAGGAACAGGTGATTTGGCCCAGAAGGAACAAATGTGGTCTAAGTGCTCCACAGCTTTGACAAGAAGTGGCTCTTCACATTTAAATGGCAGCAAACCACACGAAATAGAGATTCACCGCAGAAGGCAATCAGCAGCGCAAATTCCAATCAGGCTCATCAAGCCTCGTTAGCTCCTGCTCGGCATTGACCCAGTTGGGTCCCAGGTGGCTTCTGCAGAGCTGTTCCTGCATGGAGATGCTGCAGTCCAGGGGGGCTGCTGGCCTGGGCACTGAAATGAGCTGGAAGAGCTGCTCAGTGCTCTGGCGAGCGTGGGAGACGTGCCCTGGGCCCTGTGCCAGGCGGTCGCCACCCCGACCGTGCTCTAGGCGGAATAATCATGGCTTGCTCAAGGCTTGGGGAGGGGTGGCTGGAGAGCTGCCAGCCAGAGAGGGACCTGGGGGGGTTGATTGATAATGAGCCAGCAGTGTGCCCAGGTGGCCAAGCAGGCCAATGGCATCCTGGCTTGTATCAGCACTAGCGTGGCCAGCAGGGACAGGGAAGGGATCTTACCCCTGGACCCGGCACTGGTGAGGCCGCCCCTCGATGAGTGGGTTCAGTTTTGGGCCCCTCACTCCAAAAAGGCCATTGAATGACTCGAGCGTGTCCAGAGAAGGGCAACGGAGCTGGTGCAGGGTCTGGAGCACAGGTGTGATGGGGAGCGGCTGAGGGAACTGGGGGGGTTTAGTGTGGAGAAGAGGAGGCTGAGGGGAGACCTCATGGCCCTCTGCAACTCCCTGAAAGGAGGGTGCAGAGAGGGGGGATGAGTCTCTTGAGCCAAGGAACAAGCACCAGGACAAGAGGGAATGGCCTCAAGCTGCGCCAGGGCAGGGTCAGACTGGCTCTTAGGAAGGATTTCTTTGCAGAAGGGGTTGTTGGGCGTTGGAATGGGCTGCCCAGGGCAGGGGGGGAGTCCCCATCCCTGGAGGGGTTGAAGAGTCGGGTTGACCCAGCGCTGAGGGATGTGGTGGAGTTGAGAACAGTCAGTGTGAGGTTCATGGTTGGACTGGAGGAGCTTCAAGGGCTTTTCCAACCCAGATGATTCTGGGATTCTGTTATTTAGTTATTTCCCTCCAACCATACGCACTGTTATGCAAAGGATGTGAATGGGAGGAAATGGGGCTTTTTCACACCATTCCCCAGCCCTGCAGTGGTTGTTTCTCATTCTGCATTTTCATGGCTTTCCGAGGTCCCTCCGCCGTTGCAGCTGGAATAATGTGCTCGTATCAAAACCAGCTGCCTCAATTTTTGCAGGTCAACAAAATATCTCTCCAGTCTGAAAATATCGACAGTTTTCCTTTGGTGTGACGCTGCCCCAAGAGCGCTCACGGGGGCTCATTCCCTGCGAGAGCAGGGGGCACCGGGCCTCCGACGGTGTCCGCTCTTGGGTGGCAACTGGGGAATATAAACCTTGAAATATGCTGTGACTGTCGATAGAAACCTGCTTTAAAATATTTTAGAATCTTTCCAAGCCTTTTATTAGTTATTTCCCATCTCTCTGTCTTCCCTTTTTTTTTTGTTTTGTTTTTTATTTGCAGGTCTCATGTATCAGTGTTTTCACTGCCAGCGCCTGGAGCACAAACAACAAGCAAGGCTTTACACAGGGCGATCCTGTTCTCTTTAGAAAGCTAATATCTTTTATTTTCCATGGGAACAATCCGTCAAGATTTTATAATCTCGATGAGCCGTGAAAGGCTCGCTTGGCGCAGCTTAAGCCTCCTTTTTGCAAGAACTTGTACCTATAGATGCACAATTTTCTCCTTGTATCTGATATCTTCACAGTTTTGCACGCACCAGTTTTTACCAGTAAAATTTTCTTTTTATTTCTCTTTTGCTTTGAGGATCTAATTCCCAGAGTTACACCTTACAAGAAGAGAATTATGCAGATAGTTTTTCTTAAGATAAAAGGTAGTGTCTTGAGATGACTGTGAACAAGAGAATAGTCTTTAATATTAATTTTTAAATTGAAATTTCAACGCTCTCTTTTTTTTAAAATTTTGCTTCACTATTTGCAGTCATTAAGGAGCCACGTAAATGTTCATGGAAAACAAATGTAAAATTCAAACACTCAAAATTCTAACGACTTGAGAATTTTGAATTCTGCGTTGGATTGTGACAAGTTGCCACTCCAAATTAATTGCCTCTGAGCAATTTAAAGTACATGACTTTGTATAACTTACCCAAAGACAATTTTGAGGAACAGAAGCTCTAGCATGTGATCCGGGCTAAATCATTGAATACTGAATCTTCTGAGTAGAATTTGTAATTGGCAGAAGAAAACACCTTTCACTGAATAAGTAACTGATCAACCAAGCCGGAGACTGCATTGAACAGAGAATATCTGCTTTAAAAAATATTATTCTTCTGTCCAATCGACACAGCAAGGGGAAGGTGAGGTCGAGAGTGCCCACCTGTAAGGAACTGAAGGAATTAATGCCTCGAACAGTCATCGACACAGAAAACCTGAAGGACAAGCTGTGGCCTTTGTGATTAGCCAAAGGAAGCAGGAGTGTATCGAAGGGTACACATCCCCACTCCCTCACAGTTGCATTGTCAAATTCCTTCGATAAGCCTCAGAGAGGGGAATTGGATCCATAATCCCTGGCTCCATTGTATAAACCCGATATTTTGTGGCTTTAGGCACTGAGGAGGTGATAAGGACTGATAAGAGGTGAGCGTCCATTGCCAGAAGCTGGATGACTTCTCAAGAAGCATCAAATCAGCAAAAGTCTGTGGAAACTGAGGAAAAAATAAAGGTGGGGGGTGTGAGCACGACCGCTGAACCTGTGCTCCACCTTTTTTCCTCATCTCTCATGGAAAGGAGTTGGTGGAACACCCGCCTCTTCTTGTCTAATATGCAAATCAGCTGATAAGATGAACTTAAAAGGCGACAGAAAACTTTGCTGTGCACCCACCACCCAAGATTACTGGACCTGAGACAATGCTGGATCGAGGAGTGGTGACAGGGTTGCTTTGACTCTCTGTCTTTCCTTTCCTTTCCTTTCCTTTCCTTTCCTTTCCTTTCCTTTCCTTTCCTTTCCTTTCCTTTCCTTTCCTTTCCTTTCCTTTCCTTTCCTTTCCTTTCCTTTCCTTTCCTTTCCTTTCCTTTCCTTTCCTTTCCTTTCCTTTCCTTTCCTTCCTTCCTTCCCTTCCCTTCCCTTCCCTTCCCTTCCCTTCCCTTCCCTTCCCTTCCCTTCCCTTCCCTTCCCTTCCTTCCCTTCCCTTCCCTTCCCTTCCCTTCCCTTCCCTTCCCTTCCCTTCCCTTCCCTTCCCTTCCCTTCCCTTCCCTTCCCTTCCCTTCCCTTCCCTTCCCTTCCCTTCCCTTCCCTTCCCTTCCTTCCCTTCCCTTCCCTTCCCTTCCCTTCCCTTCCCTTCCCTTCCCTTTTATAAAAGACCACATCGCTTATTATCTTTTCCCAAGTTTAAGCTGTTTTTACCTCAAGTAAAACATTTGAACCTGTCCTTTGGTGTCATTTCACCTTCATTTAACCTGAGGGGATCACAGAACCATTGTGACCCTCTGGGCTTCCAGTCCGGGTCGTGACACCACCCTGGATGGGGGCCTGGGCCTTTGCCTTCAGCAGGACATGGCGAGCGGTGTCCCTGCGGCGGCGGGGGGAGCTCCCGTTTGGTCCTGCCTCCCCGTGGTACCTTACCAGAGGAGGATGAGGAGGGTCTGAAAATATCAACTACACTCATCTATCCTCTGTTGGCCTTTCAGCCAGGATGGACATTTAACGCACATTTTTGCCATCCTCCTTTCCCACAAGTGCTAATGTCCCTGAATAACTCCAGGTCCTGGCTGTGAAGATTTTCAAAAGCCCTTTTAAAGAGGAGGATATTTCTTCCTTACTTTGATGGAGACGTTTTCATCCCAGTGGGATGGAGACAGCTATTCTTGTTGAATGCCCTCCCCGCGTCGCCTATGAGCTGTGCTGTGTGAGTGGCGGGACGAGACATCATTAGGAACCAAAAGAGCCTGTACCATGGCGTGCGATTACGAGAGAGTGGATTTAAACTCGTTTGCCATGTAATTGTGTACCGTGCTCATTAGTCTTCCACAGGAACAAGGAGAAGAGTTATTTCTGTTCTAAACCAGTGCCGCAGTCCTGTCGTAAGTTCCACCTGCTGAATGCAGCCACAGCCCGCTTTGAGTTCGGCTGCAGTGAAGTCACTGTTCAGCTTTCAGGTTTAATTTTGACCCCTGAGGAACTCCTAAACCCCCGTGTATGCCTGGGCTGGCTGTGGGAGAGCCTTCTTTGCCCAGGTGGCCAAGAAGGCCAATGGCATCCTGGCTTGTATCAGCACTAGCGTGGCCAGCAGGGACAGGGAAGGGATCTGACCCCTGGACTTGGCACTGGTGAGGCCGCCCCTCGATGAGTGGGTTCAGTTTTGGGCCCCTCACTCCAAAAAGGCCATTGAATGACTCGAGCGTGTCCAGAGAAGGGCAACGGAGCTCCTTATGGAATTTCTCTGGGCTTTTTACAGAATCCCAGAATCATCTCGGTTGGAAAAAACTCCAAAGCTCCTCCAGTCCAACCATGAACCTCACACTGACCGTTCCCAACTCCACCACATCCCTCAGCACTGGGTCAACCCGACTCTTCAACCCCTCCAGGGATGGGGACTCCCCCCCTGCCCTGGGCAGCCCATTCCAACGCCCAACAACCCCTTCTGCAAAGAAATCCTTCCTAAGAGCCAGTCTGACCCTGCCCTGGCGCAGCTTGAGGCCATTCCCTCTTGTCCTGGCGCTTGTTCCTTGGCTCAAGAGACTCATCCCCCCTCTCTGCACCCTCCTTTCAGGGAGTTGTAGAGGGCCATGAGGTCTCCCCTCAGCCTCCTCTTCTCCACACTAAACCCCCCCAGTTCCCTCAGCTGCTCCCCATCAGACCTGTGCTCCAGACCCTGCACCAGCTCCGTTGCCCTTCTCTGGACACTCTTTTGCAGAGAATTTGGGAAATCTGACTTCCATCCTGCCTGCTGCTAGAAGTATTTTTAAACCTGTATTTCCCTTCACGAGACAGTGCGCAGGAGCGTGCTGGTGCTCAGAACCGTCTTTTTCCACAGATTACAGAAAAGATTCATGACAAATAGTTAAGAAAATACAGAATATTATCAGAAGGGACAAATTCACTGCAAGGGGTGGTCAGCACCCCTGTTAGAAATCATCATCTGTGAATCAAAACAGGCAGCAGTTAGGTGGGTCTGGGCTGCCAGAAAGGACTATTCTAGGTCTCTCAGCCCAGCCCAGGTGACTCCCCACAAAATGGGAATGGGGAGAAGCGCGTGTCACTGATGAAGACCTTCACATCCTCGTCGCAGTCTCTTTTGATGTCTCATGGGCTGAGGCAAACCCGAAGCCTCCAGGTCATTAGATACCCACACATCCTCCATCTCCAGCACAGCTAAGCACTGCCTTGTAATTCCCGACCTCCCGGGAGTCTGGGGACTACTTCTAGGGGGCCACGAAGGATAACTGAGAAAAACCAGTCTAGTGGAAGGAAGCAGAAAGTAATGAAGCAATCTGTTCCCCCAAGGAAACATTAAGCTGAACAGATTGGATTCACCCAGTCGAGGGAACGATATAGCTCATCTCGTCTTCGTCACCTGAGCCTCAGAGCAGACTGAAACCAAACCGCTCTGGGCGGTTCCTTCGGCAAGTTAAAAGGGTTATTAAAAAATGCCAAGTTACTCTGAAGAATTACTCACGTTGGTCACGCAGTTGTGCAACTCTACCTCGTTGTATGATGTAATTATCTTAGTAAATAAAGTAGGAAAAATTCTGATTTCGGAGCTGAAAAGAGAAAGATACTTAGAATCACAGAACGGTTCACCAGTGACATTAAAATAGTAGATAATTTCTAAAGAGACATTAATTCTGCAAATTCAGTGACCGTTTCAGGGGGCAAATCTGCACTTGCACCATGGGATGCAACCTGGGTTTCTTACCCACAGAGTAGCCTAAATAATAATCTACATGATATTATATATGATATTATTATATCATAATAATCTACATGATATAATCACACAGAAATACATTATTAATATCAAAACCTTGCATAAGCAAGGGGTTATCTTTTCCACGTTTTAGGGCACACGCTAAATTCAGAAATTAAAAATTGCTCTAATGGCACCGAGTTCTTTTATCTACATTGTGAAATGCAATTGGGAGTGCACGGCAAAGAACAGGCTGGGGATGCAAAGAGGGACTGGCATTTTTATCTAAAAGAATACGGAAGCTCGTTAAATTAAAGGCTGTCTAATAGGGAAGGTATATAATAGTGTTGTCTAGAAGAAAAGTGCTTGTTTCAAACCAAGTTTTCCAGTTCCACCACCTACATCTATCACTAGGCATCTGCTTACAGAGGCAAGAGATGAAGGCTGTTTGTTGCGGCGTTGAGCAGACAGCGGAGTCTGCAGCCTCTGATGAACTGTCTGGGTTATTTTTGAATTTTACACATCTGAGAAGAAGTGATTTAACTGTAACAAAACAGAACTGGTTTCGTGCTGCCTCTGTCTTACTGGCATTTTCCTTGCCATCTGCTCCTCCTTGTTCCCATGAAAATCCAGATACGTGTTTCAGTTATTAGCAGTCTAACCCCGTAAGCTACACTTGGCAGTTTCTGGAGAATTATTGGATATTTCCAGTGTGATCTATCCATTTTACACCTATCAAAGAAGCAACAAAGCCTTGCAGAGGAGAAGTGCTGAGCAACACTAAAGGGCTGAGCTGCAGCGTGCATCCTCAAGGCAAGCTGGCAATGGCAGGACTGGTGATGCTGCCCTTGAAGCAGAGAAGAGACAATAATAATTTGTCAAAAATATGTCGCTAAAATCTGTCACATGAAGCATTATTATTGTCCTGACATGACTCAGAATCACACAGAATCACAGAATCATCTCAGTTGGGAAGGACCTTGAAGATCCTCCAGTCCAACCATGAACCTCACACTGACTGTTCTCAACTCCACCACATCCCTCAGCACTGGGTCAACCCGAGCAACAAGACCTGTGCTCCAGACCCTACATCAGCCCCGTTGCCCTTCTCTGGACACGCTCGAGTCATTCAATGGCCTTTTTGGAGTGAGGGGCCCAAAACTGAACCCACTCATCAAGGGGCAGCCTCACCAGTGCCGAGTCCAGGGGTCAGATCCCTTCCCTGTCCCTGCTGGCCACGCTAGTGCTGATACAAGCCAGGATGCCATTGGCCTCCTTGGCCACCTGGGCACACTGCTGGCTCATTATCAATCCCCCCCCAGGTCCCTCTCTGACTGGCAGCTCTCCAGCCACTCCTCCCCAAGCCTGTAGCGCTGCGGGGGGTTGTTGTGGCCCAAGTGCAGCACCCAGCATTTGGCCTTAGTGAAACTCCCCCAGTTGGCCTCAGCCCATCGCTCCAGCCTGTCCAGATCTCTCTGCAGAGCCTCCCTACCCTCGAGCAGATCAACACTCCCACCCAACTGGGTGTCGTCTGCAAACTGACTGAGTGGACACTCGATCCCCTCGTCCAGATCATCAATAAAGATGTTAAACAGGAGTGGCCCCAAAACCAAGCCCTGAGGGAGAACTCGAGGGCTCCTCTCTCATCGCAGTGTCGGGGGGTGGAGGTGGAGGGCTCTGGCTGGGGACTCAGGACCGCGTGCTTAACGCAACGCTTCCATCACAGCACCGCTTTCCAACAGCCGCTCCACCCATTCACAAAAAATTGGGTTTTTTTAGATATCATGGGACTTTCCCCAGCAGCAACAATCAATCTTTAACAAACATTTTTTATAACACAGATTCAAAATATATCTGAAGGAATTCTGGTAAGGCCGAAGGGAAAACTGCGTATGAAGATGTTACAAAGAGCCCAAATCTTCTTCAAAACAGCAGCAGGAGGCCTGAGCGCACCCTGGCAAAGTGGGGTACCCGGGGGGGACACCCCATGTATGCCCCTCAGCAGCACCACGCTCTCCTGCTCCTCCCTGCTAAATCCAGGCCCCTGGTTGCCCATTCCCCAGTCCCACGGGTCCACCCTGGCCAGCACATCCCAGTGCCTGGCTCCTGGTTATATCTACCCTGTGAAATAACAGTTCCCCGGGGGGAGCATCAGGCAAGAAATATCGATTCCGTGAATTATACCTATTTCCTCAGGCAGTTCCTCAGGGGGGAAGTGTACAAAACGGCCTCAATAATTGAAAGTAGCTCTGCAATTACGTTCGCCGCCACTCGTTTAGATCAGCTGCGCTTCCCACGTGAACCCCGTGCGATGCTCTTCATTCGCGTGGCTCGTTTCTCAAACCCACAAATGCAAAAGTTCTTGCACCAACCCGAATGCAAGGACACAAACCCACCGATTTTCACTTTTCGGCCTCAGAAACCCTCCTGTTGTGTTCAACTAAGAACCAGACCCAATTTATGCTCAGGAATGTGCTCAGAGCAATGCCAACGCCTGTTATTTATCGCCCAGCGCTTGTGTGTCAGGCGCTTAATGGCTCTTTTTTTTTTTGAGGTCTTTGGAGTCTGATGAATTTTCACCCCACCATCTTTATTTTCTGCCAAATGAACCCTCAATAATGCCCGTTTTTCACTCACAGGTTGCTGGAGCTGATCCGTGTGAGGAGCCAGCAGCTCGGGCTTCGTGGCACTGAGGCGGAAGGTTTGAGGATCTCTTTGGCTGGGATTTTTTTCTTCAATATATGTGAAATTCAAAATTAGTTTTAGCCAAAATAAGATATTTTGAAGAATACACACTCGACAGTTTGAATGTGGTCTCCACCAGCAGTCCTGTTCTTGGGAAAGCTGGATTGCTTTAGACCCTGGGATGTCAGAGCCAAACCAAATAACTAAAAATTACAAACAACTGAAAATTATATTGAAACCCACAATACAACAGTACCCAAGACATGGGCACCTTCCAGGCAGATCTTGACACTCCTCTCTTCCAATAGTTATTCCTATATAATCCTCTCCATCCCCAAAACTGGTGGATATGAAGAATTTCCTGAATTTAGATGACAAGAGCTGGTGTAGGAAGCCCCCAGCAATCACATATTGGTCAACTTTCCCTCTCTTCCTAAACGAAGGTTGATCTGGAAAAATCATTTACATTTGGCATTTGGGAGAAACCCTCTAAGCTGTATGGATCAGGATCCCTACGCTGGGATCAGGATACACTGAGGGGATCAGGAAACATGATTATTTGAACCAGTCTCCATGGCAGGATGGAGATGAGGTGCGGGGATGAGCAGGCTCGGAGGGAAGAATGAGATCTGCTCATTATTTTAATAGTGATTTCACATATAAACAGCATCCCTTCACTTTTTCACTGTACATCATCTCTCTGGATGTAGTTATCCCAAAGAAAGGATTTGTATCTTTCTTTTTTCTTTTTCTTTTTTTTTTTTTTTTTAAAGTATTGATTATTTTAGCGTCTACTCTCTAGGAGCTGGCAAATGATCCACATCCTTGGCGTCAGCGTGATGGCACCCAGAATCACAGAATCATTCAGGTTGGAAAAGCCCCTTGGAATAATCGAGACAACCCTCAGCCCTACTCTACAAAGTTCTCCCCTACACCACATCCCCCAACAGCTCATCCAAACGGCCCTTAAACACACCCAGGGATGGGGACTCCACCCCCTCCCTGGGCAGCCTATTCCACTCTCTGACCACTCTTTCTAAGAAAAATTTTTTTCCTCATGTCCAGTCTGAACCTCCCCTGTTGCAGTTTAAAGCCGTTCCCTCTTGTTCTGTCACTAATTCCCTGTGAGAAGAGACCAGCACCAACCTCTCTACAACGTCCTTTCAGGGAGCTGTAGAGAGTGATGAGGTCTCCCCTCAGCCTTCTCCTCCTCACACTAAACAGTCCCAGCACCTTCAATCTCTCCTCACAGGATTTATTCTCCAGGCCCTTCCCCAGCCTCGTTGCCCTCCTCTGCACTCACTCCAGCCCCTTGAGATCTCTCTCATATTGAGGTGCCCAAAACTGGACACAACACTCCAGGTGTGGCCTCACCAGTGCAGAGCACAGGGGGACTATCACCTCCCTGCTTCTGCTGGTCACACTATTTCTAATCCAAGCCAGGATGCCGTTGGCTTTCTTGGCCACCTGGGCACACTGCTGGCTCGTGTTCAGCTGCTTGTCAGTTAGAACCCCCAGATCCTTCTCTTCCAGACAGCTCCAGCCACACCTCCCCGAGCCTGTAGCCATGCAGGGGGTTGTTGTGGCCCAAGTGCAGGACCTGGCACTTGGCCTTGTTGAAGCTCATCCCGTTGCCATACGAGTTCCTGCTCCCCTGTTTTACAGAAGAGCAGGAAAACTCTTAATCCAGGACCACGCTAAGGAAGTCTGCGGCAGGATTCAGACGAGGACATCTCCTTGCCGCTCCACCTCGGGCCGTGGAGAAAGGCGGCTCCAGCCGCTCGTTGCCTTCCCGAGAAGACTTTTATCTCCGCCTTTTGCCTTTACCGCTGCAACAAAGAGCTGGCACACGGCTGGCACGCTTGTGTGCCCAAACGAGGTGCTTGCACCAAGCAGACACAGAGAGCCATAAAGCGTTTCAACGTTACAAGATACAGAAATCATGGATTTGCACCCAGTTTTAAATGGAAGAGCATTTTAGTGGAGTGGAGAGAACAAAGAGCGGTTCATCATGCAAACGAAGAGCCCTGCACAACAGTCTGACAAACTGAAAGCTTTAGGATTTATCTACAAACTAAATGAGCCTTTGCTATCTAGAATGATAAATATCTGTTTACAGTGTAAGTAATTTCTCCCTCCTACTCCAGTGCAAACTCGGTGCCTTCGGAGCAGAATAGATGGCCCCGACCAGATCCCTTTATTACTTTCCCCCAGTTTCTGTCTGGAAAGTGCTGGGGAGGAACTTATTAAAGAGGACATTTGGAAACAAAGCCCAGTAGGAGCGATCACATTAGATAAATGAGTATTTATCTACCATTTAGCTTTCTGGCATGCAATATATGTCTGCCTATATTCTTTCAGACAGTAATTTTACAGATCTGACCATTAGCCATAAATTTACCCAGATGAGAAAACTCTATTTAGTGTCTTTGATTCCAGCAGCCATCGCTAACGGGCCTGTGAATGGCCGCTCACTTCTTCCATAAGTGCCCGACCCATGGGAGAGGGGCTCTAGGGTCTCGCCTCGACCTCCACCACTGCCTGGGGTTGGGGGGGTCCCTCTGGCCCCCCTTAGAGACATCTGCCCTGGTGACACGCCTTGGGGTGACTTGCACCTCGGGGCCGCAGGAGGTCTTTAAGCTGAGCTTTTCACAGGTCAAGCCCTGTTGGTGACACGTCCGTGCTGATGGAGCCATGCTAAAAAGCCGAACGGAAGATCCCAGCTTTGGGAAAAATGTTGCCTTAGCAACGAATTGCTGACCTGTTTTCACAGAGGAGGCAGCTGCGGCTGCATTTACGCGCAGGTTAACTTCATTTCTGCCTCAATAACCGAGCAGGATTTACACTGGAATCACAGATATTTGCAACTTTAGCACGCCCAGGCCGTGGCTGATTGCTCCCGCCAGCCCAAGGGGGCGGCTGCTCCCGAGGTGGGACAGTGGCTGCACACGGCCAGACCTGCCACTTCTCCAATGCCGGAGCAAAAAATAAAATCCTGACCCACACCTCGGCTTTCACTAAATATTTGGGGAAGCGGCGTTGCGTTTCCTACAAGTTGCTTAAATCTCTTTTTGTGTATTTTGATGGTGATGGTGTGTTATTTTTAATGGGAACCCTCACAGATTGGATCCTTGTTAATTTAATTTCACAGAATCACAGAATCATTCAGGTTGGAAAAGACCCTTGGGATCATCGAGTCCAACCCTCAGCCCGACTCTACAAAGTTCTCCCCTACACCACATCCCCCAACAGCTCATCCAAACGACCCTTAAACACACCCAGGGATGGGGACTCCACCCCCTCCCTGGGCAGCCTATTCCACTCTCTGACCACTCTTGCTGGGAAACATTTTTTCCTCATGTCCAGTCTGAACCTCCCCTGTTGCAGTTTAAAGCCGTTCCCTCTTGTTCTGTCACTAATCACCTGTGAGAAGAGACCAGCACCAACCTCTCTACAATGTCCTTTCAGGGAGCTGTAGAGAGTGATGAGGTCTCCCCTCAGCCTTCTCCTCCTCACACTAAACAGTCCCAGCTCCTTCAATGGCTCCTCACAGGATTTATTCTCCAGGCCCTTCCCCAGCCTCGTTGTCCTCCTCTGCACTCGCTCCAGCCCCTCGAGATCTCTCTCGTATTGAGGTGCCCAAAACTGGACACAACACTCCAGGTGTGGCCTCACCAGTGCAGAGCACAGGGGGACTATCACCTCCCTGCTTCTGCTGGTCACACTATTTCTAATCCAAGCCAGGATGCCGTTGGCTCTCTTGGCCACCTGGGCACACTGCTGGCTCGTGTTCGGCTGCTTGTCAACTAGAACCCCCAGATCCTTCTCTTCCAGACAGCTCCAGCCACACCTCCCCGAGCCTGTAGCAATGCCTGTAGCGATTTGCACCACAATTTAGTTAAACTACAGCATGAAATGAGTCCCTGTGGCCTGAGATGTTTAAACATACAACCAGGATCACTCAGGACCTCCTGGCCGCGTTACATGGTCACATCGTTTTGATGCCCTGTTAGGAACATCCTATTTTGATGTTCCTTGACATGATTCACACCTTGAAACGCCGGATCATCCAAAAAAACTCCCCCTGCAAATGAGGAACAGTGTTGAGAAAGGGGGATGCCCTCACCTGAGGATGAATTCAGAGCAACAACAACCCATCAGACGGAGAACGTAGGTCATTTGTATCATTAAAATGTTTTACAAAGATAATGATACCTGACAGCATACAGGAGAAAAATTCATCCCCCAACAGTTGATGGAACAAATGTCTGTCTGAAGTATGTAAAATTATGTAAAGAAGTATGGAAAAAAAAATTAAAATCCTAACTGCAGATGGGCGTGTTCCTCCAAGATTTGAAATTTGGTGGCAAAAGGACTCACTAATAGTTCCAGGTGGCTTTTAAAAAACCAGTTCATAAATTCCTGACACCAGTGCTTGAGTTTCACTGAAATCTCTGCGGCTTGTAGATGGATTCTCTGAAGAATCAAATCACTCCAATGTTTTGTATGAAAAAAAAAAAAAAAGAGAAGGGATTAAATCAGTGGGGGAGGCGCAGCTCTCTCTACGAGTAGCCCTGGTAGGAGGGTGATTAATGGAAGTGGGGTGGAGGGGAGGGTGCTGCTGTGGTTGACTTTGCTCTCCTACGGTGATAAACTGGGTGGATTAAAAATGATATAGTAAAAAACACCGTAATGGTAAATCTAGTAAAGATTGTCTGAGAAATGTTTTAGAATGACTCTCCCCACTTCTTAATTTTAATTAAATTAACACACTGTTCATTGAAAAAAAGCCCTGTAATAATTTGCAAAACTAATATCCCAATAGCTCTTTGTTTCTTTTAAAACCTTTGAGAAGATTTTAAATCTTTATTTTATCAAATTGTAAAACTTTTGCGAAGATTTTTAATCTATACAAAATTTTAAAACCTTTGAGAAGATTTTTAATCTATATCAAATTTTAAAACCCTTGAGAAGATTTTTAATCTATATCAAATTTTAAAACCCTTGAGAAGATTTTTAATCTATATGAAATTTTAAAATATTTGAGATTTTAAATCTTTATTTTACCAAATTTTAAAATTTTTGAGATTTTAAATCTTTATCAAATTTTAAAATCTTTGTGAAGATTTAAAATCTTTATTTTATCAAATTTTAAAATCTTTGTGAAGATTTTAAAACTTTATCAAATTTTAAAATCTTTGAGATTTTTAATATTTATTTTACAAAATTTTAAAATCTTTGTGAAGATTTTAAAACTTTATCAAATTTTAAAATCTTTGAGATTTTTAATATTTATTTTACAAAATTTTAAAATCTTTGCGAAGATTTTAAATCTTATCAAATTTTAAAATCTTTGAGATTTTTCATCTTTATTTTACCAAATGTTAAAATCTTTGCGAAGATTTTAAATCTTATCAAATTTTAAAATCTTTGAGATTTTTCATCTTTATTTTACCAAATGTTAAAATCTTTGCGAAGATTTTAAATATTTATCAAATTTTAAAATCTTTGAGGAGATTTTAAATCCCCAAACCTGAAACTGGCTGTTTTGCCATCACCGTTCCTCTCAACGAGTGGACAAACGGTTGCAAAAAGAACCAAATTGTACAACCCTCAGCAAATCGGCCGGGGTGAGTCACCTTCATCCCCTCTGCCACCCCTCCACCTCCTCATCCTCGTTGCCACAGGACGAGGAGACTGAGCTGGGCAGGCAGCAGGTTCCTGCTGCCCCACGGTGCTTTCGGCTCCGGACTGGAAGCTGGTGGGAGATGCTGAAGGGTCGACACCGGCTGCAGGTTCTGATGGGACTCATGAAAATGGGTATATATGGAATTTTAAAGCTCCTAGGGAAGGGAGGTGGTGCTCCTCACTTTGGGGAGTACCCTGGGATGTAGGAATAAAGCAGTTTTGCCAAAGCGGGGGCCTCCCACACACACAATCCCCCCCTCCAAATTCTCTGCAAAGCCCCTTGCTGGCCCCCTCCTTGCTGCCTACGGGCAGGGCTGAGTGGCTCCTCGTCAGCATGGAGAGGGGCTGCCCATGGAGAGGGAAACATGCCCCTTCCTACCCCCCCGCTAACATGACTCGTCGCTTCCCAACGTACAGCAAAGTTCAGGTTTAATTTTGGGCTGGGGGGGCATGTAAAAAAAAATCTGCTTTTTACACTTTTATCACTGGAAAAGAAACGTCGTGGAAGCACCGAGCCAGCGCCGGCGGTTTTGCAATCAGCTGCTACATTGACATGGATTTCGTCGGCCTGAACTCCAAAAAAACTGAGCCGTGCTCCTCAAACGACTTTAATTCCTCCAAATTAATCAGCCTTATCACTTTTTATCACTAACAGAGGAGTTTTGCCTCTAGATGAATGGTTTCCTAAGTAAAACTCCCTGCGCTCCCCTGGGGTTGGAAATACGGTTGTGTGGGTGACTGTAGGCGACTGACTCGCTGCTTCAGCTGGGAGGTGTGAAGCTGTGGTTTGTTTTCTGCTTTTTTATAGAAAAACTTAGTTCTTTTGAGGGGAAACAGAAACTTGCCAGGTTTGAGTTCAAAGCGGCGAGGTCTGCACGCCGCCTTCTCGCAGCCATGAGCGATGAGCCCGAGGAACCATCGCCCACCTCGACAGCCCAGTCCGGTTATCTTTATTTTTTTGAGATTAAATTAAAAATAAAATGATGCTACTTCCCCAATTCAACTCTCAACACAACTACATTTGGCAGAAAAAGACAGACTGAGCTAAAGCTTATCCCGCAGGGTCAGTAAGAGCCCCCTAAGGAGCGGGGGGGAATGAGGTGGGTGCTGGCACCCTTGGGGCTGGTGCTGCTCCGCTGCGCTTTGCAGAGGGGGGGTGACGGAGAAAATTAAGTTCTGTGAGTCGTGACAAAATCCCAATTCAGAATCACATTCGCTGCTTTAGGAGAAAGACGCTATTTTAAACCGATTGCGTACGTCAGCTCTGCTCATTTTTATCCTGATGCTTCTGGAGGAGTCTGATAATGTGATTTACCTTATTGCTGCTCTCTTAGCACAGAGTCACGGGATAATTTCAGTTGGAAGGGACTTCTGAACATCACCTAAAGTTTAAAAACATTAATATATACTTCTTTTTTTTTCTCTAGATGAAGACTAAGTCTTAAACTAATCGCTGCACGGCACAATATTCAGAGCAGCATCTCCCTGCTGAGCTGCTTTTAACATAAAGATACATTTACAACTACTTCATCCATGGCAGAGTAGAAGCAAAGTTTAAACATCATAAATCACTGAGCCAAATGTAATAGAACTTCTCCCTGTTTTATCTTTCTCAGATAAGAGACTTCATCTTAATCCAAACTAACAAACAAAGTATTAAAGCATACCATTAGGAAATAAAGTGAATCAACTTACCGGAGATCTAACTCAAGTTTAATCCTTCTGCTGCCTTCTGCTGGTTTCCAACTTCTAAGCAATAATTTATTACTGCTATATAAAATATTAAAGCCAGTCCCTGCAGCATTGCCCTATTTTTTAAGGTCTTGAATATACCATTTCCTAATTCCTGCCCGGTTACTGATTTCTGTTAACGACATTAAATTGTGTCCCGATAGTGCTCCTCACCCGCAGCACCGCCGAGGCACAAACCACCCAATTTATGGCATTTTGGCTTCTCCGAGGCAGCGGGGAAGGGAGCGGGGCCGTGTCTCCCCCCTAAGCTGTGCACGCAGAGCTGGGGCTGGCGGTGATGTGTTGTCACGCCGAGATTGCTGCGTCCCCGTTCCCTCCGCAGGCTGGGAGCGGGCAGCGCCGGCTCTCAGTTTCCCTTTTTCGCAAAAAAATAAACCCCACGATGGAAGACGAGGTTTTCCCTCAAAGGGCAGGGTAGAGCGTGTCGGAGGTGGCTCAGGAGAGACATTTTAATGCTGCTCATTTCTGGGTTCAAGTGGTTAAGTGATAAATTTTGCTTAGGGGAGGGAAGAGTTAAACAGGTTCTGGCATCTTCATATCTCCCGTTATGAAGATGGAGCAAACCCTGCTGTGAATTTCTACTGGAAGGATTTAAAACCCTGCATGAGAGAAGCAGGGAGGGGGGAAAAAAAAACCAAAACCCAAACCATCTTTCTTCCTCAGGTTCATCTATTTGTTGTTCTCTGTCAGGAGCCGGGTATCGGCAGCAGGAAGGGACCCGATGGGGAGGCTGGGGGAGGTGGGTGCTGCTCCCTCCCCAAGCCTCTCACGCTGGGGAGTGGGTCGAATAAAGCAGATTTTGGGGCAGGGGCCGAAGCCAGGTTTGCCTGTGCCCTGGGAGGAGCAGCTGCGCTGGCCCCCTCGCCCTTTCCGCGGCCGGGATAGCTCATGTTTTGCAAATGTGGGATTAGCCCCAAATTTGCCATTTCTTTCACTGAAAACGGGAGACAAGGGAGCGCACAGGGCACGATGGGGTCCCTTGTTTTGTCTCGCACCTCCTGGATATATTTTTGCCCAGGATCCTACAGCGGGTCCTCCCCTCCTGCAGCATATTTCTTCCCCCCCGACACACAGCGGGATGGGGAGAGTTTAAAACCAGTTTTCACCGCAAACAAAACACCAGTGGATTGAGCAGATGGAGCGGATCCAGGTTCCAGTTATAACACCGTGATGCGAGAGCATCTTTCACCAAAATAGGGGCAACCGGGACAAAAATAACATTTGCATTCTTTAGAAAAGGGGTGTCCCTGTCAGCGCACACTAAAATAAGCACCTGTTAGTCAGCCGAGTGGATTCAGCGACACCCCAAGGACCAGCCTGGGGAGGGGGTTGGACTGGAGACCAGCTTCTTGCGAGAGCCGCAGCGGGCTCCCAAAAACCCAAAGCCACCAGTCCTGAACACACCCGGGGAGGGAAGAGCTGAGCTTTAGGGACTCACTGCGGACCTGCAAGGCTCCAGATACTCTAATTTACCATATTCCAGTCTCCAGAGAAGAGTCTTCCTGATCGGCACAATCTAGATTTCCCCCAAGATACCTTGAGGGAAAGATGCTTCCCCCCTCCTCCGGCATCTCTTTGCTTCTGTAAACTCCAAGGCAGAACAGCCATCAAATTTCTGTTAGCAATGCCTTTTGTTTCTATCAATGAAAAATTAACCTTATTTTTCTCCAACCGCTCGGCTTTTATTTAGCAAAATGCCTTAGAGCCATAATTCTGCGTGTTGAAAATTTTCCACTCATTAGCTCCCACCCCGCTTTCTCACCTCACGTTACAGCCGTGCTTGCCAGAACATAATATTCAAAACCCAACAATGTTTTTTGGCCTTATCAATAAAGAAGAACGTAGAAAGAAGCAGGCACAGTGATGGACGAAGCGCAGATAAATGAGGTTTAAATCCCACTGAGTTTTTTCTACGCCATAGGGCTCCACCTCAGCAGCCTGCAGTCCTCTCACCCGCACTAACGAACTTATTTTTTAATCCATTACTTATTTCTGCCTCCAGCAGAGCCGGCCACAAGCCCCTTGCTTTGGTCTGCACCCACCTGCAGGTCGCCAGCAGCTTCTGGGACTTCCTCGTGTCCATCTTGAGTTGCGCAGCCTCCGCTTTCAACCGCAGACTCCGCTGCTCATCATTCACGTTACTGCAAAATAATCCTGGGATTTATATCTAAATATTTTTATCAGTCGCACGCAAAGATTGAGTTTCAGGGCGAGGTGTTCATCTCCCAACAGCCCTCCTTTCCCCACGGCGAGCGTGCGGTAGCTGCCGGCCTCACACAGTTATTTATTTTCAATGAAAAGGATCCCTTTAATTAGCCAATTCACAAGAAAGAGGATCTCATGTGGTATCTCTTAGGGACTTTCTGACATTTCTTGAGGATTAGCAGCACCTTAATTATTTAAAACCTGCCATTTACTCTGCGTCCTACATCTCCCGAGTCAATTAAAACACACAGAAGGGTTGATAAGGGCGTTTTAAACTGCTGCTGCCACACATCGAGTCACCGAGAACAATCACAGAAAAGCTTCCTGAACCAAACTAATGTATATATGGATATACAAAAGTATAAGAAAATTGAGTTAAGGAGGGTGGGAAGGACACTGAGAGAAATTTGTTCAGCTGTCCTGACTCCATCTAGGATGGGTTTAGGTTCATCCCACCAGACAGATGTTCTTAAAATAAACCAGCCCTGCTTTTCCTGGGCTGTAGGAGACCTCCCCACAGCCAGCATCCCCAGCTCGAGAGGAAAAACCATCTCCTCTGGCGGGACCAGGCAGGTGGAGCTGGAGAGCAGCAGAGCAGATCCCAAAACCACCAGGTTGGGGTAGAGGAGCAGAGCTCCAGTTTGCTACCTGCTTGTTTGATCTGTATTTCAACCAGCAAAACCCTATTTGATGAGTAACCAGCTGCCCAAGGGCAGTGTGCAGGTATTAATCACCCAGCAGGCTGAATAATGCATGAGTCTGAGAACATCGCAGTGTCTTACCTATTTCTATATGAAAAAAAGGAAAGATTACTAACGCAGCCTCCGCTTTCTAACGCAAGAATAAGCATCAAGCACACAGGGCTGCCAGCTTAAATTAAGCAAGGGGAAAAAAAGTAAAAAAGTGCTTTTTTTAAAATAATTCTAGTATTAGAAAACTCTCCAACAGGTTCCCTAGGAAGGTTTGGGGACCTCACTCCAAACCACCATTTTGAGCCACCGTGGTAAAACAGCCTCACGTATGTCAATCCCCGGAGCCCTGGGGGGTCCCTGCTCCGAGGCCACCCTGAAGATCACCCGGGGCCACCCGCTGCCACTCGCCTACGGCGAATTCAGCGGTTCGGCCCCGCTGCACAGCGGGCGTCTTCAGAAGCACCTTCTGGTCCTCTGCAAACAGCCACACAGAAATTATTTCCCTGGAGAATCTTTATTTTGCTTCCTATCGCTGCAGGTTTGATCTATAACTTGTGCAGAGCTAGTGCACAGAGGACGGTTACTCCAGACCGATCCTTTTTTGCTGCTACAGAAGCAAAAAACCGTTAAAATTAAATTTTAATTAATAAAATACACCGGGGAGAACGAGCCCACAATGAGGAATGTGGTGTGACCTAGGGACATTTTTTATTTCCCAGCCCTGATATCACGGGTCACGCGAGGAGCTACATCAGAAAAAAAAAAAAAAAAAGAAAAGAAAAAAAATAAATCCGATCAGTCCCAAATTTCACTTGGTGATGAGCAAGTGCAGCGTTTAACCGCCAGCGTAGGGAAAATTTGATCATAAATTTGAAAACCACCTCTACGGCAGAGGTTCACTGAGCGTGGGGAGATGTTCCCCCCTCCATGCCCAGGGGGAAGCTGCCCCCGGGCACCCCCCGTTGCTCCCCAACACCCACCCTCGCACGGCAGCGGAGCAGTCAGGTCCCTCCAAATAAATTACATCCATTTAATTCTCACTCCCAACACCGTTTTGCTTGGTCTCACCGCCAAACGCCGAGGACAAGTTTTATTGAGCAGCGCAGGAGTCGCTTCACAGCGGACTTAGAGCTCGTTTAACCTTTTCCTCAAAGGCGCATTAATAATTGATTTCGTCCTCCCTCGCAGGCTGCTCAGCATTCATTTTAATATTGATTCTCCCTCTTTTTCCACACTCTTCCCGCTCCTCTCCCATGCCTTCCCTCCCCTGGCGACTCACACCGGGCTTGCAGCCGCTCTCATTGATCTCTCCTGCTCCACCCGGGCCAGGATGGAGGGCAGAGAGCTAATCTAATCTTTTTAGGGTTTTTATTGCACTTATTATGCCTTTATTATCCTCAAACTACCTCTTCTCTGCCCACTCAAAACCTACCATCCGGGCTTTTGGGGAGCACGGCAGGAACGCAATAATCCCAATTTTTTTGGGCTGGCAGCTCAGGACATGCAACAGAGAGATGCTTGGCTTCTCCATGGGCAGGCCTGGCCTGTACGAGCTCATTAAATACAGGCATTAATTGAGGAGCATGATTTCCCTGCTGAAGGGTGATGACCCAGCATGAGGACTAGCCAGGCTGTGGTTGCTATTCATGTTAGATAAGAGGGCCACGGCGTGAAGAAGAAGTTTTTTAGCTTTTGTAAAGATGGTGGGGGGAAGCAGCTGTGCATAAATCCACCAGAACTTGTTAAATCCAGGCTTTACAGCTTTTTCCCACCCCTCTCTCAGACTTGTGGCATGATTCTTCAATTTCCTGACCCTCTCTTCAGCACAAGAAATTAGAGGAGTGGAATTATTTCCCCTTAATACACAGAATTACGAAGATTAATTAGATATCTTAATGTAATGTAGCCACAACAGGCCTTAGCCTAGCTTTGTAGTTTTTATAGAATCGTAAAACCAGAATTGTTTAGGTTGGAAAAGACCTTTAAGATTGTCGTGTCCAACCGTTAACCTTGCACTGCCAAGTCCACCATTAAACCATATCACAGAATCATCTAGGTTGGAAAAGACATTTAGGCATTAAAGGAACTTACAGGGGAAAAAAAATAGAATTAGGCATGATGCTACAGTGCTCATAATCTCAAGAAGAGTGAAGTTACTCTGAGAAAGGCTGGGATTTCTTGCTTTTTGTCTTTTTTTTTTGTGCGAGGACACATGTTTATATTGTTTATATTTCAAAATTAGAGCGAAAGCGGATTGGGTGAGTCCAGGTGAGGATGCTCGGGGCCACATCCTGGCTCCCAGGAGCAGCACCAGCACGCACAGATCCCACTGAAGCAAACAGCAAGTCTGGCCTTATATAAAAGTGCAAAACCTCGTCCCAAATAACAGCTTGTCCTCAAGAGAAGAGACAGCAGAGTCTGAGTGCAAACACACCAGCCTTCTGCACCACTGAAATATTAAACTTCCCTACGCGCCGACAATTAACTCCCTGCATTTTTTTTTTTTTTTTTGGTTGGAAAAGCCACAAAACCTGATGCAGACTTTTAAACTAGTCCTGACTGAGCGCTGCACACACCGACCGCGTGATGAACGAGGAGCCCGGGGTCCCTTTCCTCTCCTCTCTGACCCTGTTTTATTGTTAAGTGTAAGGAAAGCGTTAAGCGTAAAGGAAACAGAAACCAAGATTTATGTCTGAGCCCCGTTGCTCAAAGCAAATAATTTCCAGTCTTACAGATCTAAAAAGTAGAAAAAAAATGACCTGATTGCTCGCATCATGCATCTCACTGATTTCCATCCAGGCAGTGTGCAAGTCTAAACCAGATTAAAGGAAAACTTTAGGCCAGCCCCCTCCACCCAGCTTCGTTTAATGGTGTTAATAATCCTGAGAATTTTCCAAGAGGTTACCCAACCTCACTGCCAAAAATAAACAGTAGCAATACCTCATTTTTAATGCGCTTATTTAAGTGCATTTATTCACATCTCGCTCTTAAAAGCGTTTCAACCTCACGAGTGATTTATTTCTCCACTTATTTACTCCCTGTAACCTCTCCCCAGCCCAGGAGCATCCCTGCCCCGAGGATGTTGCACTGGTGCCACTGGTTGTTCTGGGACTTGCTGGTGGTGGTACAACACACTGGTCCTGGCGTAGGTCTGGGGTTTTCCGATTAAAATAAAAAAAATTCTTACAAAAGAGCTTCTTCCTGTGATGTGTCATGTTCCTATTCTTGGCACGCTGTGGCCAGGAGCAGCTCTTGCATCCGTCCTCTCCTGACCATGATCATCTGCTTCAGTTGGGTCTTTTCAGCAAGAAATTAATCAGAAAGGTTTCTGGGAATAATTAACTAAGTAACACCACGTCCAGGACAGGTTGCATGCAGAAAATATCCCACAAGCACAGCTAAATACGGCGTCTTCTCTGCTGCTTAGTCACCTCTGGTTCTCTGCAGCTTTATAGACAGTGGCTTGTTTGCAGTTTCTTTAGGGATTTATCTATATTTCACTCCTCTGTCAGGGGATACGGGCACGGTCCTGATGTGCCCTGAGCTGGGCCACCTGCATCTTGTTTCTGCTCACAAAAAGGGGGAAAATAGGTAATAGGCAGTGCTTGGTCACTGTATAATTCATATATTATGTGTTATATTCATAATTAATGCAAGGTGGATGAATGGAAGAGTGAGACAGATGTTGCTGGTGGAGCTGGAGGCGGCGGCTGGGCTTCACGGCAGCCCCATGCCCAGAGTAGAAATGGTCACTTGTTTTACTGAAGAGCTAAGAAAAAAGTCCCTTTAAAGCAAGGTGCTTGTCTGAAAGAGGCTGAGAATCCCAGAATCATCTTGGTTGGAAAAGACCTTGAAGCTCCTCCAGTCCAACCATTAACCTCACACTGACCGTTCTCAACCCCACCAGATCCCTCAGCGCTGGGTCAACCCGAAAGAGAAAGAGCGAGATGGGAGGGAAGCTCATGCAGAACTGAAGTATAGAAGAAATAATTTATTTTAAACTGGATTAAATCAAGGGGATAATGTCACAGTGCTGTGTGTCATTCTTTGCAACACCCTCCGCCCACATAAGAGGGGATTGCCTTTGGTTGTGCAACAAGAGAACCCAAACCAAGACGCTGCCGACGCGGCGCACGGATCCCCCTTTTCAATTATCCAAAACAAATGAAATTTCCATGATATGGGTTTCTGCACTTCTCCTTTTTTTAATCCCCTCCACCAGCAGGGACAGCATTTTGTGAAGGTTTTTGCCCATGTGATGGCACCAGCTTGGAGAGCCCTGCCCCGAGGTTAAAGCTCACCAGCAGCACGTCAGCGGTGTCAGGACAGACTCGTACTGCGGAGCACGAGGTAGAAATAAACAGGTAGAGCCAAAGGAAAACCAACCTGTGTTTGAAAGAGCCTCCTCTCTTCCAAGCAGGAGGATGAATCTAAATGCAGATGGGGTTAGATCTGCTAAATTTCACAAGGCAAAACCAGGTGTGGTGATTCTCCTAAACAGTTACTGGAGAATTCAGAAATTATGGAATTCCACCTCAAGAATCCAGATGGAAATGCAGGGCCAAGGCAGGGAACAGCCCCAGGAGCTGCTGGAGGGGATGGTGGCACCAAGAAGCCATGGCAGCACCAGGCTGCTAAATTCACAGAATCATCTGGGTTGGAAAAGCCCTTGAAGCTCCTCCAGCCCAACCATGAACCTCACACTGACCGTTCTCAACTCCACCAGATCCCTCAGCGCTGGGTCAACCCGACTCTTCAACCCCTCCAGGGATGGGGACTCCCCCCCTGCCCTGGGCAGCCCATTCCAACGCCCAACAGCCCCTTCTGCAAAGAAATCCTTCCTAAGAGCCAGTCTGACCCTGCCCTGGCGCAGCTTGAGGCCATTCCCTCTTGTCCTGGCGCTGGTTCCTTGGCCCAAGAGACTCATCCCCCCTCTCTGCACCCTCCTTTCAGGGAGTTGGAGAGGGCCATGAGGTCTCCCCTCAGCCTCCTCTTCTCCAGATTAAACCCCTCAGTTCCCTCAGCCGCTCCCCATAAGACATGTGCAATAGCAGAAAACCTTCAGACACCCCGAAATGCCAGACACACCCCCTCTTTATCATCACCCCGTACCTACACGGTACGCTACTCAAACCAGCTCCATCTTCTCTTTCGCAACAGTCTGACTGTGCCAAGAAACACATGATCCTGCTGCAGTAGTCTACTGACTTTGTGTGCAAACAAGAAAAAAATTAACCCTTCCGTGAGTGAATTCCATGTGAAAATTCCTCCATGACCTTTTGTTTCCTTACCAAAAAGTGTTTTAGTAATCTATTGCAAAAATAAAAAAAGTTTCAGAGCTTGCTAACTTCTACTACAAAAATATGATGCTCCTAACTACATCACTTCTTCTGGATTCAATATTTTCCCTCCAGCACACTGACTTTTAAAGGTCAGAGGAATTATAGGGCCCTGCTCAGTCTGGCTGGCAGCAAACGGGGTGCAGGGGAGGGTGATGGCCAGGCTTGCACCTGCCGGACCGCGCCGTGGGTGCTGCTCCTGACCTTCAGCTGACACCCAGGGAGACACATCACTGATTAACCCTCCCCCAGGGCATGGCTGCTGGGAAAAACCTGCCCCTGGGGAACTGGCTCAGGTGGTTGGTTGCCAAAGAGGCCCCGGGAGTTGACAATTAGGAATATTTTAATTCCCAGAGGTTGCACCCATGGCTGGGTGGGAGTAGGGAGCCCCTGACCATGGGTTTGGCCAATGGTGCTGCGGGGGATGCAGAGGATCCCTGGGCATGTTGCCGGCACCTTCCCCCGTCACTGCTGTCACCTCTCAAAAGGTTGGGCACAATTTGAGTGGCTTCAGAGCATTTTTTTTCCCCCAACATACCTTCTGCTTTTTAGTCCGGGAAGAATATCAAAGTAAATAATGTTTACTATTATTTAAGGAGCTTTTAAAGTAGTCTTTTAGAATAGAATGGTTTGGGTTGGAAGGGACCTTAAAGATCACCCAGTGCCACCCCCCTGCCCTGGGCAGGGACACCTTCCACTAGCCCAGGTTGCCCAAAGCCCCGTCCAACCTGGCCTTGAACCCTTCCAGGGAGGGGGCAGCCACAGCTTCTCTGGGCAACCTGTGCCAGGGCCTCACCACCCTCACAGGGAACAATTTCTTCCTTAGATCTCATCTAAATCTCCCCTCTGTCAGTTTAAAACCGTTCCCCCTCATCCTATCCCTACCCCCCTGATCAAGAGTCCCTCCCCCCTTTCCTGTAGCCCCTTTCAGTCCTGGGAGGCCGCTCTAAGGTCTCCCCGGAGCCTTCTCTTCTCCAGCTGAACCCCCCCAACTCTCTCAGCCTGTCCTCACAGGGGGGTGCTCCAGCCCCCCGAGCATCTTTGTGGCCTCCTCTGGCCCCGCTCGAGCAGCTCCGTGTCCTTCTGCTGTTGGTGCCCCCAGAGCTGGACCCAGCACTGCAGGGGGGTCTCACAGAGCAGAGCAGAGGGGGAGGATCCCCCCCCTCGCCCTGCTGCCCACACTGCTCTGGGTGCAGCCCAGCACACGGGTGGCTTTCTGGGCTGCCAGCGCACGTTGCTGGCTCACAGGCAGTTTTCCACCCCCCAACCCCCCCAAGTCCTTCTCCTTGGGGCTGCTCTCCAGCCACTCCTTGCCCAGCCTGGATTTGTGCTGGGGATCGCCCCGACCCATGGGCAGGACCTTGCCCTTGGCCTTGTTGAACTCCATGAGGTTTGCCCGTCCCCCCTCTCCAGCCTGTCCAGGTCCCTCAGGATGGCAGAAATTACAGAACATTAAAAACCAGAACTTCCAGTTGCAGGCAGAAATCAGAGTCCATCAGCCTGATTTCTGGCACAAATCGCCCATCTTCACCTTTGGGCCTCCATGGAGACCCCCAGCCCTTATCCCAGACATCCACCCAGCAGCCTCCCCTGCACCCCAATTCTCTCACCACTCATAAAACTAAGTCATTATGCTCAAAATACAGAAAATATATCTTTTCTTGCAATGCCTTCCAGCACCAGGTCTCCCACAGGTTTGCAGAGCTGGGACTAAGTACAGAAAACAATAACTTCAGTAAATAAATTATGAAAACTAGAAGTAAATTAAATATTCTGAGTTTCTCCTTACAAAAGAATCAATACCAATTCCTGAATTCAATTCACCGACAAGAAAAGGCCAAACTCACAGGGGTACAAGGTTGAAGAGGATTTTGAGTTATTACATCCCCAGAGCACCAGGGAAATCATTTTGATTTTACTGTATCCTGTCTGCACAAAATATTGTCTCATGAATTTTTATTACTGAGTAGCACAGTGTAATCTGAATTTTATCTAGGCATTAAATGAAGTCATATGGAAACCAATTCGCTGTGTTTAACAGGGGTCTAAAGTATATTAGAAGAGTCATAAATCCTCAGGTCTGTATATCCCAATACAGCCCTCCACTGACATTTTGCTCAAAAAAATAAATTATATGTTGGTGTTACAACACACACACTCTTGTTAGGGATGTCTGGCTCACAGGCAAACCTTCCACCAAGAAAAAGAAATAAGTGCTGATGGTTTTAAGGAGAATGCCTGAATTGGTTTGTCTTAATGCAGAAAGTGCTATTATTTATCCATTGCCCCGATGAAATCATAACACGTGTTGCGAATTAAAGAGGAAGATTACCACGCTGATCCCATCACGAATTCCCTGCCTTGCCGTGAGCTTTAGTCTTTAAAAATCAAATTGCTGGCATTTTAAACTGCTCACTTCTAGATAATAAAATCGGATTTCCTTCAAGTCCACAACTGCGTTTAAGCCATAATATTCTTTGTGTTTTTCCGGGAGCAAATTAAGTTATTCTTCCTGATAACAGAGAAAAAAACGTTTCCCCCCTCACCCCAAAACCTGGCCTGGAGCTGGACTCGCCTCTGGGCAAACCCAAAGCACCACCAGCACTGCTGCCCATCACCCAGCTCCACCTCTCCTGTCCAGTCAAGAGGACGCTGCAATCGTAAATAAAAAAAAATTAATTACCAGCCAAACAGATCTAGGTGCAATATAGCTCTCTGCAGCAGTCGGGGAAGGTCACGGGCTGTTTCTGCCCCCAGTGGACACCCCCAGGGCATCTCCTGCTTCCCAGCCCCGTCCTCTGGGACAAGTTTTTCTCTCCATTTAGGGCTGGAGGCACAAAGCAAGATACCAACAAGCTTTATTTTAAGGAAGGGTGAAGCTCCCCCAGCACACCAGCAGGCAGACTTTTCTCCCAAAGGTATTTCTGTATTTTTAATAAAGAAAAATGACCTCGCACGCTCCTGGAGATGCACAAATTGTGCCCGGAGTTGGGGGCTCCCGTCCCTCACAATGGGCACCATGCTCAGCTTTGGCTCATTTCTCACCCCACTCCTGATGGGAAAAACCTCAAAACCTCCATGATATTACTTATGGTGTTTGGAACTCAGTGATTGCCTCGGAAAACATGCTATTGTTGGTATTTATTGTTCTCCCGTTGAAAATATTTCAGCGGTCTCTTTAGGAAGCAGAAACAAATCTGTGGGATGCTGAAGGGACTCGGAGTTGACATACAGCCCTTGCTCTGAACAATGTTTTGTCCAAACAACACTTTAAATACCTGAAAATAATTCAAAAGCAGCTGTAAAAGGGAGGGGAAACATCAAGTTATGATTATTTCTTCCAATAACTGTTCCTATGGTCCCCAATTTGTCATGGCCCATCCCTCTCCTGGACAGAAGAACACTGGGAGTGCTTCTCCCAAGCTTGTAGCTACATTTCCACATCAGTTGCATTTTATTTTTGCAGGGATAGATGAGCCTGAAAGAAGGAGGAGTGTAGACAAGATTACTGAGATTTGGCACTAAGTGACTCCTAGACCCAGGAATGCATCCCGACGCCTCGGCGTGGGGATACAAGTCTTCAATCAGCCCATTTAGGTCTGAGCAGGGGCCAGGATCAGAACATTCTTATTGCTAAATCATCTCCTCATCACTAAACCACATCCTCTTGACAGCACTGCCCGCGTGCACAAGGACATCGGGTTGCAGCTAAGTTTAAATTCAAAATTTTCAGTGCCTTTATAATCCAAGGGGAGAAAAGGCAAAAAGAAAAATTCTGCTTGAGAAACTGATGTGTCAGGAAAGAATAAAATATTGTAAAGTCACTTTTGGCAGGTAGAAAATTGGGTTTTACCTACAGTGAACTCACTCTCAGAAAATATAGGCCACGTCTACAAATTTTTTAGGTGGCTTCTCCAATGGGGTTGAGCTGAAGGGTTTTGAAGTGGTCCAATTAATTGGTACCTGGAGAGTCAGGCTCGATCTCATTTTATAACGAGCCACAGAGGTGTGATTTCTTTCCTGAGGAACAACAGTAAAAAACTACAACAGACCTAATAACAACAACAATAATAGCCTGGAAAATGAAGTATTTCTGGGAAGAAATTTACTATTCTGACATTTTCTCTTTGATCCAAAGTGAATCAAAATCCCAAACTTTCAACTTGCCTGCCAAAGAGACAAGCTCATTTGAAGGACCATTTTAATTGTGGCATGTCAATGATACATGCTCATAGGATCAGCGTTTGCATCAAGATTTTTATCGTGTTTCTGTGCTATTGCAAGACATCCTTCCTGTTTCGGGCTGGAGCAGCTGTTGAGCAGAAAAAAAGTAAAATTGGGGGTTTGGGTATTTGTTCTGCTGCCCCAGGAGCCCCCTGAAGTGCATAAAACTCATGGAAATCTATACACACACAGAGCTAAGCCTTCCCTAGTGATGCTGCCAGTTAAACAAAGGTCAAAACCCCCAAAAATCCACATTTCTTGTGCACTGGCCTGAGCTCAAGAGGCTGAGCTGGCTCCAGAGCAGACTGACATTTCTTGCATTAGTTTCTGAACACGGGATGGCCACGGGGCCGAGCGTGGCCTCTCTCCCTCCCCTCTCATTTGGCTTTTCCGAATTCTGCTGTGCAACGGACAGACTCGAGATGCAAACCTAAATCCTCCTGAGAGGTCACAACTGCTTCAGCAGACACCAAGGTACCAGCCATAGACTGAACTAATCCACCCCACAAAATCTTCAAGAAAGTCTCTGCCGCTGATACCCTGCTGATCCCCGCTGTTAATGGCAGAAAATGACTCTGGATGATTAGTCTCCACCCATGCTTTGGCGTGTTTGAGCAGAGGTTGGCACATGTTTAGGCAGAGTTTGGTTAATCTTTGAGCCGAGGTCGGTGTGTGCCTTTGAGTCAAGGTTGGTGCATCTTTGAGCTGAGGTTGGTGCATGTCTTTGAGCTGAAGTTGGCGTGTTTGAGCAGAGGTTGGCACATGTTTAGGCAGAGTTTGGTGAATCTTTGAGCCGAGATTGGCACACGTCACCTTTGAGCCAAGGTTGGTGTGCGTCTTTGAGCAGAAGTTGGCGTGTTTGAGCAGAGGTTGGCGTGTTTGAGCTGAGGTTGGCACATGTTTAGGCAGAGTTTGGTGAATCTTTGAGCCGAGGTGAGCGTGCATCACCTTTGAGCTGAGGTTGGCGTGTTTGAGCAGAGGTTGGCACATGTTTAGGCAGTTTGGTGAATCTTTGAGCCAAGGTGGGCTCACGTCGCCTTTGAGCAGAGGTTGGCACGCACATTTGAGCTGAGTTTGGCGTGCTTTTGAGCCGAGGTTGGCACAGGGACCTGCACAGCCACACCCTCTGCTCTGCAAACAGCCGGGACAGTCCCAGCCCGCGCATAGGAAGGGCAGGGTGGCCGCACCCACAAGCCGAGTACCCCCAGCTAGTGGGATGTTTGCTCCAAACTGATAAAGCTGAAGAGGAAGATGACCTTCAGCCCAGTTAAAGAGTAGCCAGGGGATTACCAAGAGCCTCAAGAAGAAACTAAATTGAATCCCAACTGTGTATTTCACTGAATCCTTGTTTGCTATGTGTTGGTAATAAATCAGTGAACCACTTTGATCCTGACTTGATTTAAACCCCATGAACTAAGCAAGTATTTCCTGAGACAAAATAAAATACACCCTAACCCATGGGAAATGGAGAAAGATCTTGCCTCCCTAGAGCCTGTTGACTGTAACTAAATATTTACACAAGAAGGAAGGGAAACGTGAGGGTCACAAAAAAAATGGCATAGATGCCAGTCTGGGCAACCATCTTTGCTTCTTTTTGGCCCAGTTTTTTGGACTACTTTCAAAATCAGCTAGCATTTTGGTGGCCAAGTCAGGAAAAGGAGTTAGTTGTCTTAAATTTTGAGGCAGTGCCCCACTCCCAGTTAGGGGAGGGAGAGCAAAGAGGAGCTGAGCACAGGTCGAGCTCGTTCCAGCCACGGCTGAGAGATGCAGGGCTTGTAATGCTCCTGGTTTGGGGACAAACCAAGATGTATTTGTGCACTGGGTGAGAGCCCTCTCTATGTGACAGAAAATCAGCCTAAACTTCAGTAGTGCAAGGGAAGAGGTAGGGTGGGATAATGGATGTTTGACAGAGCAAAAGGCAAGCGTAACGGTAGAAATTACTTTAATATACAATCAAATTACATTGCACTATAAATAAAACATGATAAAAATACAAAACATTTTTTTTTATAATTAATAACCCCCAATTCCTCTTTTTTCTGAACATCTCCTCTGGATAAATAGTGAGAAAAGTACCAAAAAGTACTGCTAGAAACATGGTGATGGTGAAGAAATCCGTGGAAGCATTAACTGCTAACAGAGGTTATTTGCCTGATTTTTTAGCAGGCTTTGGGAACTTCTTAAACTCAGACTGTTTCTTGAAAAAAAGCTGAGCCAGGATATGATCTGCTGTTCCATGGAAGTAGTCGTTCATACGAAGAGTTTCCAGCTATGAAGAAAAAAGACAATTATTTTAAAAAGAGTAATCACAGCTACCTGATCATTTTTACAATATTAATAATACAGAACATTCAAGTGCAACTCGAGTCCAAGATGAAGACAAATTAGTATAGAAGTATTTAACTAATGACAAGGCTTACACTGGGCTGTCAACTGGATGTGTGTAGCCTTAAATAAATACACCCTTGCTCTGGCTCCCAGGGTACAGACTTTGTTTACAAAAATCTCTCCCTTTTGCGGGTGCTCAGCTTGTAAAGACCCTTAGCCTGGCCGGGCCACCCCAGGACAAGCCCCAGCCGTATGTCCTGCACAAACACGAGCTGACTTCCACCTCTTACACACCCACAGGAGCATGTCACACCCTACCACAGACCTTTTCTTTGTCTTCCCCACCTCCTGTTTCTGTGTACAGGGGTTTGATAGCTGTTGTATGCCAACCATTCACACCAGAGGGAATTTGGACTCGGCATATTCTTAGCATTTCTTTGGGAAGGTGTGCACCAAAGCGTAAAGCTTACGTGCGTGAGAAAAGCATAGCTGAGCATTTTTTTAATTCCCCTTGCCCTTAGGAATTCTCACCTGGTTTCCTGTACTGTAGGCTAGAACCAAAAGCAGATCTTCATCACACACGCTCTTGAGAAAATGTTGGGTTCCAACGGGGAAAAATATGACATCGCCAATGCCAATGTTGAAGTTGGCCGTGCCTCCAGAGAGAATAACTCCAGCCTATCGCAAGTAAAGCACCAATATTCAACAACAACAATGCTCAGTGTGCTGTTCCTGGATAACTACACAGCGACGGTCCCAGCACTGCACTGAAATCAGCCAGCGCAGCATCGGCGTTTTCACCGAGACGCCAAAAAAGTTGAGGATTCCCAGGCAAATTCTTGAGTAAGAACACGGCAAGTCCTTACGTTATGGAGTCTCATCTTACTTATCTTTGCACTTCAAATTTGCACTGAGTGAAAAACATAATAAAATCCCATACTCTAAATCTTAATACTAAATTCTCTCTATTTATCGGTTCCTCAGAGGCGCTAAATCAGAAGTACTGCTTCTTTTTTATTTTGTTCCCCCAGCATTCAGGGGAGTGGCTCTTTCTCTAATAAGCATGTGTGATTTTGCTGAACAACTTAACAAGAGGGAAAAATTCAGCTCTTTGTATAACTCCACTTTGACCGACAAGCTCCCGCAAACGTAACTGAGATCAAAATTTTGTACGGAAAAGGCAAGCGTGGACGCCGAAAGTTTTGTAATGCTACTAATTGTAGTATCATTATCAGGGCTGGGAATCAGTTATTAGGTCTGTAATTGTTTTACAGCCCAAACTCCATTGATTTATCCCTCACCAATGTAGTAAATTACCTGTCCACAGCCGCTAATGACATAACCCATCTCATTAGCATTGAAGTGGAAATGAGGCTGCCCCAGTCCGTTGCTGGTTATCCTGAGAGTTGCTAAGGTAAGGGTATTTTCATGCTGAAAAGCAGAACAAAAATGCCAAGTTTGGTGGTTTTCTGAGCAGTGACACGACAAAGCAGTGCTGAGCCCCCAGAAATTGCATACTATGCTTTACGTTTCAATAGCTATGGCATCCATTTGAAAGCACGTTACCTTGTTCAGAGACTCACTAAAAATTTTCTCTGTTTCGTTTAGTCCGGTGCCATTTATGCGGTAACGAGCCCACTGGAAGACTCCTCCTGGAAAAGGATATTCTGCTGACCCTAAAACAAAGAGAGCAAAATGAGTGTTCCCAACAAGGGTTGGTTAACGTTGCTTATTCATGTATTGGCCAACTTCAAGACGCTCAGCGTGAGGCCTCGAATCTTATGAGCCTCTGGAACCAAAAAGAAAGCTCATTTAGCTTATCGATTTGTCACGCACAAGGCACTACGTAACCTCCATTACTGTATTTTTCTATAGTCAGATAATCATAATGAAAAACCCTTGACTAGATTTTTTCCATCCCAAATTGCTATCAATAACGACACACTGAAAGAACACTCTAACTTTCAGTATATTCATTCATATTAACCTTTATGGCACCGATTGTGTCTCATATTTTGTAAAGTACTGCTGACGCAGAAGAACATTTTGGTCTAAGTGCGAAGATTTTTGTCACACATCCATTTCTCATTACCTCCATCAGCTGTGGGCGGAGCTCTGGACCTCTATTTCCTTTTTATAGCTTCTATACTACTTGGAATTAAGTTTTGTCATCTATGTTTATTAGGTGCTCACTGATAATCACTAAATCCAGAGGGTTGTTTAATACAACTGTCGATAAACCAAATGGTGAATGCGGTTCGATGCTGTTTATGAAGTTGTATTTGTAAAAGAAAAGGGAGGACATAATTAAGTGTACATTAAGGTGTTTATTCACTGACACTTCAGATGCCACCGCAAGATATTCTAAGCAGCTCAGCACCAGTCACTCTCTAGCTAATCCGCTGCAGGACTTCCTGGCCTATTAGATTTGAATTTCCAAATGAAAAGTTTAGGTTTAGGTTATTGCTCAACTTAACTGTAGCAGGGAATGCACCAGTCCTGGGTACACACATCAGCAGAGAACCTTGAGCCAGGCAGTATTTAGCTCATGCCCTGCTGCTTACTGGCATTCTGCTCTCATATCTGCTAAAATCAAAAGGGTAAACTGCTTTGAGATAAGAATCAGGTTATACATCTTCAAAGGGCAGTAATTAGATGTATTACCATCATATTTTTCGTGTTATCTCCTTAAATTCTTGTAATTTCTCCACTTTTTAACTCCTGTTTCAGTGAATCAATTATAGATCCCCTCCTCTCCCCCTCTAGAAACACAGACAGCATACAAAATTACATACAAAAATCTTACATACAAAATTCTTCGATGAATACCTTTGAGATTGTAGAAGTACTGCCACACAAGGTTGTCTGGGGACTGCACGTAGGTGGCATTTTGCACAAGCTCATCTAAGTTTGGTGGGAGGTTAACAGCTTGATCTTCTGCTTGTTTCTTGAACGTTCTGATGAAGTTAACTCCACCTTGTGGCTGCGGGACACACAGTGCAGAGGAAGTTGAGAGACATGCAGCAAACTGGCTCTGCAGAGAGATCTGGACAGGCTGGAGCGATGGGCTGAGGCCAACTGGGGGAGTTCCACTAAGGTCAAATGCTGGGTTCTGCCTTTGGGCCACAACAACCCCCAGCAGCGCTACAGGCTTGGGGAGGAGTGGCTGGAGAGCTGTCAGTCAGAGAGGGACCTGGGGGGGGTGATTGACAGCTGGCTGAACAGGAGCCAGCAGTGTGCCCAGGTGGCCAAGAAGGCCAATGGCATCCTGGCTTGTATCAGCACTAGTGTTGCCAGCAGGGACACGGAAGGGATCTTACCCCTAGACTAGGCACTAGTGAGGCTGCCCCTCAATGAGTGGGTTCAGTTTTGGGCCCCTCACTCCAAAAAGGCCATTGAATGACTCGAGCGTGGCCAGAGAAGGGCAACGGAGCTGGTGCAGGGTCTGGAGCACAGGTGTGATGGGGAGCGGCTGAGGGAACTGGGGGGGTTTAGTGTGGAGAAGAGGACGCTGAGGGGAGACCTCATGGCCCTCTACAACTCCCTGAAAGGAGGGTGCAGAGAGGGGGGATGAGTCTCTTGAGCCAAGGAACAAGCGCCAGAACAAGAGGGAATGGCCTCAAGCTGTGCCAGGGCAGGGTCAGACTGGCTCTTAGGAAGGATTTCTTTGCAGAAGGGGTTGTTGGGCGTTGGAATGGGCTGCCCAGGGCAGGGGGGGAGTCCCCATCCCTGGAGGGGTTGAAGAGTCGTGTTGACCCAGCGCTGAGGGATGTGGTGGAGTTGAGAACGGTCAGTGTGAGGTTCATGGTGGGACTGGAGGATCTTCAAGGGCTTTTCAAGGGGCTAATTGGGAAGTTAGCTTTGGGCTTCACTATGTTATTTTCCCTTACACCCTTGGAAATACAGGTGCTCCTCCATGCACTGGCGATAAATGAGAAGAGTGGAGGAGAAGAAGTTTCTTGGTGAGAGCATCATCATTTATTTCTCCTTGTGTATAAAGGAACACACAGGGTGGCACAGCATTCTGCAAAGGACGTGGGTACATCCTTCCACACTGGTGGGACTGGAGAGAACTGGGGTAGGGAGGATCCTCTCCAAAAAATTAGAGAGCGCGTTCTCCTGGACTGCAATATTAATGCGTAGAAGACTAGATAGAGGCTGGCTGCCCTATCGTACAGACCTTTAATGCTCTAGCTGCTATATCCTCTGGGGTGGAGAAAAATGCGTCGTCTACGTCCAAGGTCTGAAGCTCTTCATGCGTTGTAAAAAACAGCAAGAACACGCAGTCCTCTGATCCTACATTCTTTATCCAATGCACAGTGTTTCTAGGGAAGAAGATCACTTGACCAGCCGTGACGTTGTACGTGGTAACCACGCTGTCATCTGCACCAATTACTCCAATCCAGGCTGTACCCTGTAACATAATCAGAACTTAACGATCGGAATGAAAATTTTCTCATTTAATCCACAATAATTCAAATAACCGGAAGGCTCTCAGGAAAAAACATATTCTGATGCACTTTCTAACAAGCCTTTGTGACCTTAAATCCAAAATAGCATTTTAAGTGACAAGATTATAAATGGTTTAAGGAACACATGACAAATACACATTGCTCATACTTAAGCCATTTCTTACTAAAGAGGCTGTGAACAGCTGTAAAAGAGTCATTATTGACCAAAAACTGCTGGAGAGAGGACCAGGTGTTTGTGGAATGCCTTACTCCAAGAAGGATCCCCTATCCAACTGGAGCTGTTCAGTTCTATGCTGATCAAAATATGAATTATTACTCTTAGAAATAAATGGATATCTGAGATATATCTAAGTGCTTCCAAAGAAAGATCATTTTGTTGTCAAATTAATATGCTACCTTCAATTCCTCATGGTGAGTTTCAATTTGTACTTGAATAAGTACATAAAATTTTCAACTTTCAGGTGTCTAAAAATCTCCTCTGACCTCAGTTTTTATACTTCATTGGAAACTACAGATGTTTGGTACTCTTGCCAGTAACAACATTAAAGAGCCTACTTCAAGCATCTCCATTTGAAAATGTTATTTCAAGCAAGAAAACTAATGTCATACATCAATTAGTGCTAATTTTGCTTTTATTACCTGTTAAAATTTCCATATAACACATACATTGGGGGTTTTTTTACATACATACATCCATCTATATATACGTGATGCTTTAAACTGCAAAGCCAGTTGGGAAAGTTGAAATAATCAGATAATACCTGTAGGAGGTAGCCGTGTTCATTGGCATTAAAATGCCAGTGGGGAGCCCGAAGCCCTTTGCTTTTGATCCGTAAGGTTCCAAAAGTCATTTTGGAGCGATGGTTATTGATACTTTTTCCAAATTCCATTTCTTCATCGCTTTGATATTCGTTTACATCCTTCCTGAATCTTGCCCACTGAATTTCACCACCTGGGTAGTTATGTACCTGTAAAGTTAGTGAGAGTTGGAGAATTGTATTAATTGTTGACAGCGGTGACCAAACAATACAAAAATAGTTCAGAAAGTTCTTGGTCAGGGCAATACCGAAGGGACCTATTCCTTTTCTCAGCGAGGATTCTCTCTGTATGTACTTTAACCATTTTTCACAATCATTTATATACTTTCTCATGTTGTGATGTATTGTTTCTACAAATGAGAGAGAAATAGTGATATCAAGAATAAAATTATCCGCACCGCCTCTTTTTACATCATTCTGGACTTTGATTTGGGAAAGGAGTTACATATATGCTTAATCTTTTAGATTCAAAATATTCAGAACATTTTCCAAGTAAGACGTTTTCCGGAATTTCTACGGTTGCAAACTATTTGCACCTGAAGCTATTTCTTTCCCAATATTTGTACTCCCTCTAGAACATGTTTTGTACTTGAAAGAATCCCCTTGCACCGAGGAAGGGCGTATTAAAAGGGTTGCTCTCCTCTTAAACACTTTTATTTGCATTCTTAAAACCATGTTTTGTTTAAAAATTAATTACATAGTAAAAGCTAACAAGAAAAAGTACCAGGATGGCTGTTATTAGCTTCAAGTGCCCTACTATCTAATCTATCCTTTTCCCTCTTTTGCTGAAAAGCAAAAATGAATCAGGAATTATTTTTTAGATGAAGTTATATTTAGAGGATGGAGTATGTCTTTAGAGTTTGCTCAAAGGATATGTTTGTCTAAGTATCAAAATACACCTAAACCAAAGCTACATAATTCCTAGGGCTTCATTACATTGTCAATTAATTCATTTTAGCCCACTGAAACAAGAACACGGAGTTCATTTTTTCTTGCAACATTTGTTTGAATCCAGTCCTAAGAACGAAGAGGTTAGTCTGTACTAAAATTAGATTTTTCTGGTATTGTTTCTCAGGATTTCATACTCTACAGAGAATCACACATAAAATGGTTGTCTTGTCTTGCAAGCTTAATCTGTTGGAGCAAATATTCAGCTCTCCAAGAGGCACTCCAGAGATCCATACCACTTCTGACATCTGTTATGAATTGGAGTGAAACGCTGTCAGGAAGTTTTGGATTACAAAAGAAGCCTGGAGAACAGGTTTAGAGCGATCACCTAACACTTAAAAAATAGGTGAAATTAATTCATTAAACTTTTAGATATGATGCTAGACTATTAGTGCACAAGAGGAACAATTTACCTTTGATTTCCCCAGATGATTCAGGAACTGGAATTTGACATCCACACTTTTTTCAGCTGGTTTTGGGGAAGATGTGCCATCGTCTGTCACACCCGTCTCTTTTACAAAGGCAGGGTTCTTTACGTAGACCAAAGACAGGGCCAGCACTCCTATTGCCGTGGTGATAACACAGGCCAACAGACAAACTAGAAAGACTTTCATTAGGGGCCAGCTGCCCTTTCTTTCCTGAAATTAATACCCCCCCCAAGCAAAAAAAGAAAGTTTTATTAGATCTAACACACAGTTTTGATAGTTCTTTGGTAATCAGATCAGTATGCCTTTCAGAAACACAGGGGAACCTTACAGAGCATGTTATCAGATTGTGGCTGTCCATTATTTCATCAAGTAAAAGCACGTTTTCCTCATCCTGGGGTCTTACAAACGCTTAAAGATTTTTTTTCCTTGCTGTTTCTAAACTTTACCACAAACCACTGAAGACCTGTAGCATCAACTCAGGCCAAACCTGCATCTCTGGGACAGAAACACTCCCCCTGCTTTACATCACGTCTCACACAGCCGGAGAAAACAGGCCAAACTGGGGAAATTTCATCTGTACTAACTGCTCGGGGCATCATTTCTTTACTACAAATTTCCTTTGGGGATATTCAGGCCTCTGGAGGTGAAGGGGAGAAGCAGCTGCACACAAGTTCATTACAGAAAGCCAGGGCACTTCTCGCACCATGAAGCATCACCCAGGTGAGGATATTCAGTGTTTCTTGTCCCTTAACCATTTTTGCTGCTGAAGTTGCAGCTTTGGATGAATAGGGACTGCAGTTTGTGGCTCAAATATTAAAACTCTTTACTGATGCTGGGTGCACAGCTTGATCCGCCTTCAAAAGCCTGATTTTTCAGACAGTGAGTGCCTGAAAATGAGCTATGAATGTTCATTTCTTAAACTGGACAATCAGAAATGAAAAAAATTGAAGATTACTGGCTGATTTTAACAAAATGACCTTTTTCATGAGTGTATTTGACAAAAGTTCTTTACAAATACATTTCTCTTGCCAGCAGAGAAGTGCTCAAAATATCCCCCTATTCTATTTGGTGATAATCTGTTTTTCAGTTTAAATGACTCCCTTTTTGAAGCTTGTGTTCAATTAAATATCACAACAGTCGTACTCAGACTGCAGCGTCTCATCAGAGAACAAGAATTTATAGTTAAATGCATTCAAAATCCCCATTTTCCAGATTTGAAGGACCTTTAATTTGCAGCATTTTCACAGCAGTGGCACCAATTCCAGAATTATTTTTAAAGCCGAAAGCACGCTGTACATAGTACGTAATAATAACTAATACAGAACACTCAACCTCAGCACAACTGCGTGGAGTGAGTTATGTGTGAGGAAATCACCAGCCTTGGTGTATTTATAGCCAAGAAGCAGCACTGTGCTGACTGCAAACAAACGTAACGGCTGATGAGCGATACGCCAACTCTTGTTGCGCGGAGTTAATTCAAATCCCAGGAAGCAAAAAACTTTAATGGGAAAATTACTGAGAATTACTTTTCTCAAGGGCAAAAAAAAAAAAAAAAAAAAGATGAAACAGTACTCTGATGTGCAACTCAGTAGAGATACTAAACATTACCACAAGATGAGCTTTTAAGTAGCTCTTTTTGTTAAAATCAATGGGGAATCCTCCAAAGATAATTACTTTGTCCAGTAGTTAGAGGATAACGAATTTAGCTATTAACTTAAGTGGGGCCAGGGAATTATGTCTCACAGTTCAGGTCCTAGCTAGTGCACACGTGCATTTTAGGATCTTAGCAAGTGAAGCTCTTTACAGCTTTTATTTTTTTCTGGGCCTTCTTGAGGGTATGGGGTTAGGTCATATTACAAAATAAGGGTTTAATCTTCAGGCTGACTCTGTTCATAACATTTTGATAACACTGTAAAAGAAAATGACTGGTACCTCTTTCTTAGGCCACTCTTTTCCTTTTGAAGAACTTTGTATGCTCTCTCCATGCATTTCAAATGCCTGGTTATCCATTTAGTACAGCTGAAATAGATTAGTCCACAGAAGACAAAAAAAACCATTGAAACAAAAGAATGTTAATTCCGATATGTGCTCAGTTATGTTTCAGAGTCCAGGAAAGTGACTCATCTTCTGCACAGTAAACCCTAATGGCATTTGGGGTAGTACCATTGTGCAGAAATGTGATGCAATACAAAAATCTCTTCTTCAGCAAATTACAACAGAAAGGACAGACTGTTTCCACATTCAGATTTTACATTATTCAGGTATCACATGAACCCTAAGCATGAGATGACAATGAGATAAGAGTCTGAAGCATCAAATACTTGGGGGGGGGGGGGGGGAAAAAGATCAGAGGCCATCTAGCTCCTTTACCTATGCTAAGGACCAGTTTGGGCTGGTTGTGTAATCTACTTTTACAACCACAAAAACGGTTGAGGTTCTGGAACTTCTTTGGCAACCCATTTCCCTGCTTACATATTATTATAATGAAAAAGGTTTTCACAAGCCTAAATACCTCTTGCTGCAACAGAACTGTTACATGTTATCCTCCCACAATGGACCTAACTACCTGGGCCATGCCCTACCAGGCGAGACCAACAGTACATCCAGCCCAGTGCTTTTCCTCCAACAGGGCTTTAGGAAATGCTAAGGGAGAGCGTAGCCTGGCCACTATTTCCAGGTTACACCTTTCATACCTCACAAGCACACAGAACTGCTGGATGAGAGATACTAGAGGAAACAGCCTCTTCCCTTCAGAGTTCATTCTATGAAAGACTCCGCGACTTTGACAAAGTCTTTTCTGAACCTGCTGATACTCCCTGACCTCCTAAATTTACTGGCTGCTGCTTAAAACAAAGAGCACTTCTCAGTCCTAAACAGATCTACTAGCTCCTTTAAGGCCTCCTACACTTCCTCATTGTGGGATTTGAGCCACATCAAACACACATTCCCCTCTCCAAGCTGAAGGTCTGAGCCTTTTTCCTCTCCCCCATTAGGCAGCTCTTCCATTTCAGCCACTCTCCTCTGGATCTTCTCTAACTCCACATTATGAAATGAAAATAAAGATTAGCAGTAGACGTCATTGTTAGCTGCTCTCCAAGTATTGTTTTCCACCCATCTTTACACTTCCCTAACAATAATTTAATATAGACTATGACTCCTTGTTTTGAGGCACACAAGTGCTACCCATAAAAAGGAAACTAGGTTTGTGTAATACACAGTGTTTGTAATGACCTCTCTCTTTTTTTCCTTGATATAGTCCACATTTGATTATGTCCTTCTGAACTTCGAAGAAACTGAGGAGAAGCTTCTTGCCCTATAATTCTTTGGTATCATTTAGCTGACTTTTTGTTAAAAGTTCCTCTGCTGCTCCCATTTCTAGACCATGATGGGACTGCACTGAGTTCAAAACATTACTGATAACTCCAAGGTAGCCTCAGCCTTTTCTCCAAGGGATTAGTGTTAATGCTGGTGGGTGCAGTCCACTGAACACAGGTAGCTTGCGTAAGAGCTATCAATCACATCTTCCTTGTTGTAACCTGAGCTTTATCCACCACCCGCTGCCCTTGATGTTTTAAGTAAACGTTATACATTCGCTGACATCATTTATTACTCCCTGGGACCAAAATTTTCCTTGGGCCTCCCTTACATCAGTAAGGGACTGGCTGTTCACCATCGTAAACGACAAGGAACTTTTGGATTATTTGATTATCTTTGTCAGCTCTTCCTCCTTGTCTCATTTTTGTGCTTTGGACTTTCCAAAAAGCACAAAAGTCCAAGCTGACTCATCTCTAGGGACAATCCTGGCTAGTTCCCGTACACTTCCTTCTTGAAGACCATTGAGGACATATTACATTTATTTTGAGGACACCTGTATTTATGTGAGGACACACGACATATTACGTTTATTTTCACTGCTCCATATTAGGATATCCTGCAAGTATATCTTAAATATATGTATTTTTATGAACTGCCAAACTCCTGAGCTCCTTTTTCCTAGACCTTTTTTCACAGGATTTTACAAGCAGGTCTTTGAATTTCTTGTAGTTGCTTTTTTCTATCCTTCCCCTTTCCCATTCTAAAAATCTTGAAAACCTTACGAGAAAATGCTTGTATTAATCTTCACTTTCTGTATCAAAACCTCACATCATCCTAGTCTAAAAATACCCTGGATACTCTCTATTCAACTTAATTTTCCCAATAAGTATTTGGTTAACTAGTATCTCCTGAAGGCAAGTTATTCTGTCAGTTGTTTACAAAAATGTTCTTTCCATCTCATCCTTCTTGGTTTGGTGGTCTTCATGGTAGGTCCTCAACATAACAGCACTCAGGCTTTTTTTTTTCTTTTTATTATCATAAAGATCCTTTTAACAGATTCTCTCCCTCTATAGTCCAGACTTCGATACAAAGGTAAATATTTATAGAGAAACATATTTTCCCTCCCTTTTTCTTCAGGACCCACCTCCACTTTTGTTCTGTATTAATCCATTAACAAACGGAATATCCCACCAAGGAAATATTTACGTTGCCTAAATCACAACTTTGTACAGAACCATGGACATTCTTCCATTTCGTTTCCATGGAGCCTGCACGTCTTAGATGTTAAGCAGACATATTCACTATCCTGTTTTCTGTATTGCTTCAACCCTTTTTATAAAAACCCTATAACCATGGTTACTATGCCTCTGGTCACCTTGCCACTGATAAAACTTACATTCTTTTGTCGTTAATCCTAGTTTAAAGCCTTCCTTCCCAAGTTGGTAAGCCTAAACTTACAGAAGCACTTATTTTTCCTTATGATACAAAGCCCACCTCTCCTCAGCAGTCCTTTCTGGAAGAGCTGTGAAAGCTCAGCCATTCCAAACAGCAACAGCAGGATCAGATCAATTAAAATTAATGAAAAGTTTCTCTCGTTTGCTTTCGAACAGCAATTCTCTGCACAGTGAGAAACCTACCAACTGTAAAGTTGACCAAATATTTTGAGGAAGGACATAAAAATTAAAAACTGTGGTAGAGCACAGAATCCACGATCAATGAGAAAGAAAATATACATCACGATTTTCAGAGGTTTCACAATCCCGGATATACATATATATATATGTGAGAATCCATATGCATCTCTTGGAAAACAAACACAACTGCTCTGGCAGTGTCAGAGTTACATAGGAAAGAAATGATTAAGTAGGTAATGAGTGACTATGGGGTTTGCAGTTTTTCAGATCCTCCTTTTCAGACTAAACCAGGTACAAATTCTAGGCAAATTAACCCTCTGCTGGCAGCCCTGATAAGTCTTCATGGTATCTGGAGCCTGAAATTAAGTTTTCCTCTCTCAGCACCTTTTTGCATCAGTGTGAATACAGCAATGCAGAGAGATTTGCTAGTGCAGAGGAAAAGATAACTGCAGCATAGTCATTCCATTTCAAGACCAGTATCACAATGGACTCTCTCATTAAGCCTTTAAAAGGTAAAAAAAAAAAAAATCCCTGAGACAAAGCCCATCTATTTCCCTCCCACCACACCAAGTCATAGTCTTACCACAGATACGGTCTGCACACGATTGAAGAGAACAATACTTGTCTTCCTCAAAGCCTTTACTTCCCTCAGCGCCGTTCTACTGATATATATATATACAGTGTAATTCAGGAAGTGTCCTCCTCATAAAAGATTTCCTGTATATGCAAATACATAGGATCACAACTACTTGTGTACATCCTTAGCAAACAACTCTTGTAACTTGCTGAGGAACACTGCCTTTCCTTTTATCTAGTCCTGCTATTTTATTTTAGTATTTCCTCCAACTGCTGGTCTCTGTCTTTCTACCTGCCTTTTTGTTTTCCCCACTGTCACCACAGAAAATTAGTTCAATAAAATCCCTTTTCTCCGATCCAACCTCAAGGCCAAGAGCATCACTGACATCTTGGATAGAGCACTTACTTTTCTTTAGTACTTAATTTACATAGTCCATTATTTCTCCTGAGTGCCAACTTCTTTATTCTAACTTGTAAGCAAACTAAATTCCAGCTACAATTGCAAGAACTGACCAGAGTATACAATCAAAAAGTTCCTTTTTTCTATTGATATATAAAGGATCAAATCCCTCTTTAAAATACTCTTTAACGGCCAGAAAAATCTTGATAGCATTTAAAAAACCTTATTTTTACGTGAAACCAGTTGTCTCCACTTGCTAACGGTGTTTTATTGTGTTTTTCAAAATTATTTTATTCTTATTTGAATTTCTGTTGTTTATAACTAGAAGGTGTCACTCATTTACTGCTTAGTTTCAAATACTGAAGGTACTTTTATTTCACACAGTAGAGTATCCCACACAGTGGACCTTCTCCACGGCCAATATAAAGTTAGTAACTATGAATATTCAATAAAGTCAACAATACTTTTAGTTGTTACCGAGGTCCGTGTGCCCTAAAAACTGGAAAAAGTTGTGTTGAAATTCTCCAAAGCACATTTAACTGGTAAAGGAGAAATATCTGGAGGCTAATAAAAAAAAAAACCCCTCCTAAGAATGATGAGTCTCACAAATTTGGATAGGTATGAGGACTCTCCGAGGAGAAATTAATGCAAACGACTTTCTAAACAGCAAAGAAACTCTGCTCTAATATCAAGAGGTGTTCTAAGGGAGCAGGGGGTGCTTTACAGTTGTTCTCTGCACCCCTGCAAGCAGGATACAACCAGTGTGTATAACCTCTAAGCACTCTCAGGGCATCAAGTCTTGCTTTGAGTCCACCTTGCTTGTGCTACCAGCACCCCGAGGAGTATCTGTACTCAAACAACACAGCATACACACACTCCGTGTAACTACCTACGCACAGCAGCCGGAGTAGTGCAAAAGTAGAGCAAATTTATCGTGATCCACGCTCACACACGTGTGATGCCAGGGGAAAAAAACCTCCTTTTTCCTTGTACATCTGAATTCCTTTGATAAAATGACCACTGGCAGATACTCTCTTAGTACAGACAAGAGTTACACCCAGAGTATCAGTTGGTTTGTACATTCATGTCTCAGCAATGCAAAGCTTTATAAAAGCTTCTCAAAATGTTTTCCTTTTCTGTACTCTGATTTCAGATCTAGCTCTGAGCATTTGAGAAAGACCAATAAAATCTGTCTGAAATATGTTATTATGTATTACTTACGATCTACCTATGTTCTCCTGCCACAGCATTCATAAAATGAACTCATTTATTACCTCTCTGCTTACTAATTCTTAACAGGAAGATGGGAGAAATATGTAGCTAATCTTTCTTCTACTTTTTCCTCTGGTTTCTATTTCATTTCTCAGAATCAGTACACACTCAGGTACCTGCTTTCTCATGTGTACCTATAAATATCCAGATTAAAAGGAAACAGCTCACTAGAAAGGCATGAGCCATACATATTTTATTTACTGACAGCATAAAACGCTCAGTTACGTTATATAAGCCTCAGAAGAGGTACAAAAGGCTTCTTTCAAAATGTTCTGTCAATATATTTCAACTCAAATTACTACTTACAGCTTTTCCCTTTGTCTCTCAATTTGCTGTTGCCAAATGGGATCAGTCCTACTCCTCTCTCCCCTGCACAAGTTCTGGTGCTTATCAGCAGCTTTCACGAGCTAATTCTATTCAATTGTGCTGAAAAAAAAAAAATATTCTATTACTTCTCTGCCTGTTTAGGCCCAGTGAAGGATTTTATATGCTCTAAAGCTAAGAACAAAGCCAAGGAAAATGGAAGGGGGATTAGGACTTCCCAGGAAGAGTGACAACCAGCTGCTGGCTCAGTTCAGTACACCCCGCTCCAAACCAGGATGTCTCCAAACAAGCACCTTCTCTCCCCAAAAGACCAGGTTTCCCCAGGATGCGAGAGGGGGACAACTCAAAAAACACTTTTTAATACATCTGGTAAGTTTGTGGTCAGGGAACAAGGAGCCGTTACATCAACTCAAGTCCTGTTAGAAAGAAGAGCACTGGAAGTATTATGTAATTATATTCTTGTTAAACTCCACTGCTTAACTTCACACGCCACATCGAGCTCCCCGTTTCTAACAGGCCGTGTAACAAAGTGATGACTAGAATTGGGCAAATAGTCCAGGTTTTTTGTAAATTTTTATGAACAGAGATTCTTCCATGAAAATGATCACATTATTTTAATGAAATGTTCTTTAAAAAGTGGTATCTCTTGTCACATATTGTTAGATCCTTCTGGAAGCACTAATACTCAGTTAAGCTTTGAAGTAACTAATGAAAAGAATGAATATATAAAGAAATACTGAATATGTACAGAAACACTGAATACAACATTTTTGAGAACGTGCACTGGTTCAACATTCAAAGAAATTTTGAACCAGTGGTCAGGCTGACAAGTTATACAATATTAAAATATTTTTAGATATTAGCTTCACGGATTATTCTTCTTCTTTATCTTCTTGATGATCATCGTTCTGCTCTTGTTGGTTACTGTTATCTTCAACGACACTTTTAAGATGTGACAAATGATGTAAAGCCCTGGATTAGGAAAAAATGAAGACTTAAACAATAATATACACACTGTTATTAAACACAAAATGTTGATTTTCAACAAACAATTTAACAGTTTGAATGGTATTATATATGGTTTACATCTCTATGTCTAACTGTTCCACTTTGTTTTAGAGATTATAAAAATACATGAAGAGATTTTTTTGTAAAAAGATAAAATACTTTTTGGAACAAATTTTAAATACATCTTCTCAAATACAGGTGCTCACAAAACCAGTTTCTATTAAATTATTACAGAATAGGTATTTAACACAGGATGTTAAACACTGCAAAACATTAGGTCATAAAATAACACATCGATACTGAAAATTACTGTGTTTTTTTAAATTAAAAAAAAATCTTAATTTTACATTACAGTTTAAAAGTGTACTGCAACACTGAGTTGTTGAAACAAATGTTCTACATAATAAAACCCTGTTTTCCATTCTGCCTTTTCTCAAACTTATTATTTCTTTAGTCACTTAACTGTTCAGTAGGATTCTACTTATTTCATTAATGAAATACGTTTTCTAGCAATTATTTTTGCCACAGTAGTGAAAAAAAGAAAATATTTTGTCCCATGTTATCAACTTCTCCGAGCCTGATTATCACAGAATCATCTAGGTTGGAAAAGACCTTGAAGATCATCTACTATCTTAAAGTCCATCTACGTGCAGCAATAATTAATCTATTGATACAGATGAAACACAAATGTTTATTTACAGAGGACATCTCTGCAGTCATTCACTAGTTCACTCTGCTCTGTGAACTGCCATGTTTTTAGTTATTCACTACTGGCTTATTCTCAAAGTTTTTGATCACATGACAACTCTCTTAGCTAATTTATCATTCCTTTTCTGCACTTCCTGAAAACAGTGAAGAGTCAGAAAAAAAAAATCACTTACTTCCGAATAGAATTAGTAAGAGGGATTCTCTCACTGTCACACAGTTTTAACTCAGCCTCTGCTTTCTCAGAAAGCTGAAAATGAAACAAACAAAAATAATTTAACTGAGGGAAGCAAAAGTAGCCGAATATTACAGAAAACATGCAATAAAACTTTATAGCATCATAAAGTAATTGAGGTTGGGAGGGACCTCAGGAAGTGGGCTCCTGCTCAAAGCAGGGGCAGTTACGAGGTTACAGCAGGTTGCTCAGGGCTTTATCCAGTCAAATCTTGAAAACCTCCAAGGACAGAGACTACACCACCTCTCCTGGATGACTTGTCCCAGTGCTTGGCTGTCTTCAGGGTTAGAGAGTTTCTCCCAGTGTGAACTTCCCGTTTCAACTTACGCCTCTTCCTCATCCTTCCAGCATGCACCACTACAAAGATCCTGGCTCCATCCTCCAGATACCCTCTCACAGGTGCAGGATGTCTACTAGGTCCCCCCAAACTTCCTCTTCTCCAGCCTGAACAAGCCCAATTCTCTCAGCTCCCCTCTGTAAACAAGTGCTGTAGCCCCCAACCACCTCAGTGGCCCTCCACCAGCTTATTGACGTCTCTCTGGAAACAGGGGGCCTAAACCTGGATGTAATATTATACAATTGCAGAATCACAGGTTGGTTTGGGTTGGAAAGGACCTTGAAGAACATCCAGTCCAACCCCCTGCCCCAGGCAGGGACACCTTCCACTAGCCCAGGTTGCCCAAAGCCCCGTCCAACCTGGCCTTGAACCCTTCCAGGGAGGGGGCAGCCACAGCTTCTCTGGGCAACCTGTGCCAGGGCCTCACCACCCTCACAGGGAACAATTTCTTCCTTGCATCTCATCTAAATCTCCCCTCTGTCAGTTTAAAACCGTTCCCCCTCATCCTATCCCTACACCCCCTGATCAAGAGTCCCTCCCCCCTTTCCTGTAGCCCCTTTCAGTCCTGGGAGGCCGCTCTAAGGTCTCCCCAGAGCCTTCTCTTCTCCAGCTGAACCCCCCCAACTCTCTCAGCCTGTCCTCACAGGGGGGTGCTCCAGCCCCCCGAGCATCTTCGTGGCCTCCTCTGGCCCCGCTCGAGCAGGTCCGTGTCCTTCTGCTGTTGGTGCCCCCAGAGCTGGACCCAGCACTGCAGGGGGGTCTCACCAGAGCGGAGCAGAGGGGGAGGATCCCCCCCCTCGCCCTGCTGCCCACACTGCTCTGGGTGCAGCCCAGCACACGGGTGGCTTTCTGGGCTGCCAGCGCACGTTGCTGGCTCACAGGCAGTTTTCCACCCCCCAGCCCCCCCAAGTCCTTCTCCTTGGGGCTGCTCTCCAGCCACTCCTCACCCAGCCTGGATTTGTGCTGGGGATCGCCCCGACCCATGGGCAGGACCTTGCCCTTGGCCTTGTTGAACTCCATGAGGTTTGCCCGTCCCCCCCTCTCCAGCCTGTTCATGTCCCTTGGGATGGATCCCTTCCCTCCAGCATGTCACCACCCCACACAGCTTGGTGTCAGCGGGAACTTGCTGAGGGTGCTTCGATCCATGTCCCCAACAAAGATTTGGTCTAAGGGCTGAGGGATACAGAGGGACAATCGTTTCTCTTGATCCATGTGCTCCTGTTTATACAGCCCAGGCCCTGCTGTTCCTCCTTTGCTGCCGGGGCACACGGATGGCCTATGTTCAGCTTGTACCTACTGAGACCTCTGAGGCATTTTTAACAGAGCAGGTCCCTAGCAGGCACTCCCCAGCCTGTTTTGCTGCAAGGGTTTCTTCCTGCCCAGGTGTCAGGCCTTGCATCTGTCCCTGTTGGCCTTCATGGGGCTCCCACCAGCCTATTCCCATTCCCATGTGAAACATTTCATGCACTACCAAGTAGAGGACAGAGGGTTTAAGAACTGGATGCAAGTGACATTAGGACAAAGGTAAAGAGATATAATAAAAGTCTGTGAAATCATTTTGAAACAGAAGTGCCACAAAATACCAACTCACTGATGCCAAAGGAGGCAAGGATAGAGCACTGGAGAAGGTCTGGCTTTTTAAAAGTTTTGTACATGTCCCTGAAAGCCTAGAATTAACAAGGGTATTCTCAGAAGGCAGTTTTTTCCAGGACACAGCTATGGCTAGAGCAGCAGAGAGCACAGCCTACTCTCTTCGGGCAGGATTGCCTCAAATGTCGCCATCTCCTGGCTTACAGCGCACTGTGGAGCGACGGGCCTGTCGCAGCGTCCCTGCGAACGCAGCAGCAAGAGGAGGAGGATTCGGGGCGCAGCAGGCTCGAGCATGTGCTCCTGATGCAAACTGGATTAAATCTCCTGCAGTGCTCGCTCTAAAATGCTTGAAAAACAAGTCTAGAAAATTCCTAATATTTTTTCTCGGAAACATACACAGCACATGGATTTTGACAAGACTGACTACTCACTTTTTCAAACTCTTCTTTTTGCTCAACAGTCTCATTCTGGCTTAAACTTCCCTGAATTGCTTGAAGTTTAAACAACATTCGCTTCAAAGCTTCAAGGGGTCTGTCATGATGATGTCCAGAAAAAGCAGTGTCCTAAACCAAAACCCAAAGAATTGGTTCATACTGCAGTGCACATAAAACAACTTTTGAAGTTTCCCTGAAAGAATTTAAAGGCTAATTTCTAGGAGTGTTTCCCTCTACCTGTTCTTTAAAGATCTATTTCTAAATTGTACGTGTTCTGGTTCATCTTAATGTATGGTCAGTGAAATCACTGGAAATACATTGTTAGGAAGACGTGAAGCAACACAGGAAGGCCTCAGCCCTGGTTTGTGGAAAATAATTCAGGAATATGAAGACTGTCAGTCCGTGTAATGCTATGACAGCAGTGCTGGAACAGGTTTCAACATTTCGTAGCTGACAGAGCAAGTAAGCTTCCTTAATGATAAACGTAGATTTATTCATATAATTAGCACCTATATATCTGCTCATTGTATAATCAAAAAGCAAATTTACTCACAGTGACAAAAATTCATGGATCATCTAGAAATACTTATGACTAGAAAGGTGTGATGATCTAGCAGAACCAAGAGAACAGGAGGCATGAAGGGTGAAATACAGCAAAGTGACGTTCATCGGATGGGATGATTTGAATTACTCGTGCACATCACTGGGTTCTGTGACAACAAACTCCCCTTAGGGAAACGGAAGGATGTGCTGCGGTGGGAAAACTTAGAGGGCAATGCTCTGTTTACTACAGGATGGGAAAAGAGAACCTTAGAGCAGTTAAGATTCAAGGAGAATAGGGCAGAAGGTAAAGGAACATCCCAATACATAAATTAACAGTGAGCCTTTTGACTACAATACCGGGCTCAGTGCTCATCTCCCTAGCTGAGAAAAGGATAAAGGGTTCATATAATTAAAATGAAAGACTGAACAATATTAAGACTGCCAAGAAGGGTGATTAATATGTGGGACTGGGAATACAATAATGAATAATCAAAAGAGTAAATTCAATCCACGATCCAATTCCAGTGCAACAGCATTAATAATAAGAAATATATTACTTAACTCTTGAACTTGACTCGTACCCAACAGTACATCAGCCAGGCTAGGAAATTTGTGGTATTTAATACATCAATAACAAAAAAATTCTTCCTTTACTCGAGCCAGGAAAATTATTATTTCAACAAAATATGGAGTGTAAAAGTCAAACTATTACTAAACAAAGCATTTCATAGTTAGATGCTTTCTTAATAGTAATTGTGACCAAGGGTAAGACTATAGGATTTAATAACTGTATGAATTCATCATGCTCAGATATGGCTAACCTACTGCAGACTTTCCACTTTATATATTATAAAAAGAAGAAAAAACAATTTATAGGTATTCTCCTTCTTATATTTACCAGTTATATGTATTTTGGGCACTCTCAGAAATAAATACTCAATTTTACTGACCTTATTTTTGTCATTTAAACAGTCTTCCAAGAACTTATGTATGATATCTGCCCTGGGGAGTGGTGGAGCACTCTCCATGTCCTCACAGCACACAGGCCCTGGTGGTTTGCTAAACCAACATTAAACACACAACGGAGAATAAGAACAGGTTTAGAAACAAAAAGGATTGGTTTAGGATATAGTTATGACGATGAAACCAGCTATATTGCATCAATGCAACACCAAGGGGGCACTGAGTAGTCCTGTCAGCACTAGAGAGAAACACACAACTATTTTTTTCCAGTTTTGCCAGGATAATTAAAACCTGGGTAGCTGTAAAAAATCAAGTGAACAAAAAAGGGAAGGTAAGGACTTCTTAACTATAATGTATTACACATGGAAGTTTTTCTTACACCTGGTATTCCTCCATTAATACTCAACTTCTACAGAAAAATAGTTACCTTCTGCTTATTGACTTCTAATTCTTCTACAGCCTCTAAGGTATTTTAATTCAAAACTATTAGTCTCAGAATCATTAATGGAGCCCGATTTCCAGGGCTGGTCTCCTGTGTGGGTATTCCAGTGGCTAGCAAGAGGTTAGCCCATTAGCCTCCCTCTCAACAGGACACGAACAGCACCGCTTCTAGTATCGCGTGCAGGAATGCTGCAGTTTGAGACTTTTACTCACCTGTTAAATACTGCTAAAATGAACCAAAAGTTCAAAGTCTTCCAGGGCAAACTGACAGACAACACCCAGAACTGCACACACCTTACGAGAATTTCCTACAGTTTTAAGAAGCAGCACTGATTTTCAACATTCTTTGATCTTATGAAATAACCTTTCAGTTCCTCCACAACTGAAATTTCACTCCTAAGACTGCTCCAAAACTTCCCAAAGCCACACTGCTTTTTCTAAAAAAATAGACTTCCCACTATTAACTTGTTTTTCATAAGCTATTAATCATAAACTAGTAAATCTGTCAGTTTAAGTTCCATGAACTAATTTTTGTCCTGAAATAAGTATTTCTTATAAATCACTGATATACAAAGATATTAAAAGGCAGCAATAATATTGAGAACACTCTTTGCAAGTCAGTGAAAAAGGGAGCCATATCCTGACCTTGAAGTATCAAATATTTAGCACTAGCAAGAAATTTAATACTAAATCCTTTCTTTATGTACAAGCCACAGCACCGTTGCTTATAATCTATATACAAAAGCAATTAAATACATCACACATTGTCACAAATTAGCCCCAAATATATGTTTACTTACAAAGCACCTGGAGCATTTTCCCATGATCTTTCTGCTCCTAGTATATCTGTTGTAGAAGGACTGCCATCAATTTCCAGATTATTTGACAAATCTTCGGTTGAGCTCTCCAGACCTCTGTCAGCCTTCAAGGTAAGCAGCTCAAGCTGGTCTTCTAAAAAAAAAAAAACCAAAGACATAATGTGTCCAACCCTCTTGAAGGGCATTATTTCCACATTACTTTGAATTGTAGGCAATCCTCAGAGAAAATTACTCCAGATGAATTAGCACTGGAAATATTTTACAGAGAGTATAGCCCCAATACAACTCCTTTGGTTACCATGGTATGGCAGTAGGGCACGTAAATCATCAGTACCAAACGGGATCTGCAACGTTCTAGCCAGGAGAGTATTTGAAGTAGTCAAGAGTTTCTTACGTGAAACAACTATCGTATGCAGCATTCGAGATTATTTAATGTTTTTAAGGTGCTTTCATGCTCTGGAAAGTATAATTAATAATAATTCACAATACAATGTTAAATATTACTTATTAATATTGTAAGTTCTTAGGTTAGTTTTCCTATTTCATACAGATTTTTCTAATAGCTGCTTTTACAGACACCTGGGAGAGAAACCCACACAACATACACACGCAAATCACATATACAATCACATACAGGACTCATATTTAAAACCAGGTTGAGACAAGCACTCAAAATGACAGACACATTCTCACATATTTCTTTATACCTAGTCTGTTCACGACTGGTAAAATGTTCTGTGTGAAAAGAAAGATGTAAGCCTGTATTTAAAGTTCAGCGTACACACACATTAGAAAGGTGTTTGCAGACATTTTTATATCCAACATTTTTATCATGCTGGTATTTCACAACACAAAGATCACCACAGCAGGACCTCCCTGCTTCTGAGGAGCAAGGGTCTGCTGCAAAAAGTAGCTGCATGGGCCATTCCCAAGGGAAGTTTTTATGTAAACTGAAGGCCCTGGATTAACCTAAATATATGGGTTACAAATATCTCCTGCTGACTGCGTAAAGTAGAGAAAAAGGCTGCACAATAAATGGTATTTTTTACCAGTTTGACAGGTTCATTTACACAATGTTTAGCAGTCTCTCTCCCTCAAGGTTACACTTCATGTAATTTAATTTAATGCTTGAAATTCTATTAAAATATTTATGGAATTACTGTCATTATCTTGCAGTCAGGTACTAAATATGCCACTGTAATAAATACTTTGCTGTAAAAGGAATGCTTAAATATCGATTTATATATGAAAACTTACAGTATAAAAGCTGTTTAACTTCATCAACTACTAGTAAGTGCTTTGAGTCATTTGTCAAAGATGGAAGTGAATAAATACTGTACAGTGCGGTCAGACTAACATAGCTAGAGAGTGTTGGCTTAAAAAATGTAAATGTCTTTATACACATACCTTCAAAATTTAAAAAAAAAAAAATGTATGAAATATCCTTACCTCTGGACAGCTTTTGAGCATGCCTGGAAAATGAGTTTTCACATGGGGAGAATGCATCTGGACTGTCATAGTTGCAACTTTCTTCTGCTTTGTTATCACCTCTCGGATCCAGGCAACCATTTTGCTCAAAAAGATTAGAATTGTCTTTATCTACAGAGTGTCTTTTTTTCAGGATCTCATAAGTTTGTGAAGAGGAAGCTTTGCCTTGTATATGAAAATTTTGACCATCGTTTTTAGTTGAATCAGAGAAAAGGTTGTAACTCTTAAGCCAGACTGGGTAGTGAAAATTGGGAATACTACTTATCCCCGATACACTTAAGTTGGACTTCTGACTGGTAAGCCACCTTGGATAATTTTTAAAAGTGTTAGAGTTCTCTTCAAAAGATAAGGGCTTTGAACTTCCTTCAGAGGAGGCAGAATTGTACCTATCAGGTATATGCATATCACGTTTCTTTTTGCTGAAGTCTTTGTGTGGATTCTGGGCAGCAACACCTTTCCCATTCTCCAGGAGACTGAAACCGCTTTCAGTCTCGAGTGATGAGGTTTGGTAAGGGCAGGAAGATGTTTTCAGGGACTGTCTGTTCCACTCACTACTTGGATGCCTCGATTTAAAAGGACTAGGCTGGACAAAGGGCAGTGATCCGTCCGCTGGGAATGCTAACAGATCATCTGTCGTGAGACTAATCAAGTCTGGGTCACACTCACTCTGCCTTCCAGAGGGTGAAGTAAGAGAACCCAATCCTACGTGCTGGTTAAAATCCTCCAGCGCTGAAAAACAAAGAGACTTTACATGAATTGCTAAACTTTAAGCATACCAAAAGGATACATTTGTAAGATTTACCATGAAGTAATAGTTTGAAGCTGAAATACATTCTTTACTAGGGGGGTACGGAATCACCATTCTTGCAAGAGTGGTTCTGTTTCTAATCAGAATCTCGATAAAAATCTTACCAGTCAAAAGTTACCCCTCCTTTCGTCCTACACAATAATTAAAGAAAACACTCAAAACTGTAAAATATTTAAGAGAAACAAGAAATCAACATTCTACAGCCCATTTTTAGTTTCACATTCAGAACTGTATTTTGCAGACATGTCCTTAGTACTTCAGTCCTAGTAGTGACACTTCCTCCACACCACAATGTTAGAGATGACTTCCCCATATTGAAACCGGGCACATTTACTAGAAAAAAATGGTTAAAAACAAGAGCTTGCAAGGCAAGTAGCCAGAAAATAGGCTTATAGACCCATTTTGTGATTCTACACAAACTTACATACTCCGTAAAATTTGACTTGACAGTTTTTCAGGGAAGAATTATAGCATTAAATCCTTTTTTTAACTGAAACGATGAAGCAGTTTGATTGATGAAAACAGGTTTTCCTCAGCTAATACCTGGAAGTTATTTTTTCTCACTTTCACTGTAATATCAGTAGGTGAAATCTGTACATTACAGCCTATTGTAACATACAAAACGTGTATGCGGACTAGCTAATGTCTGAACAGAGCTAATGAGACTTCTGCAAACAACAACAATGGAGAAATTTCAGAGTAAAACATGAGGAGATGACGTCCTTCATAGAACAGTTTCTCATTTTTAGTGATTACCAGAATGTTTCTTTTTGTTTGGGAAATCAATTAAACATAAGTAGAATGTGGTTTGTATTAGAAAAATATAAACGAAAAGCTAAACACCAGCTGTCTTGGTAAGAGAAAGAAAGGTGTGAAGCTAGAGGAAGGTTATAGGTTGAAGAAAATGCTGGTTATATGCTGAAGAAAAAAAAAAAAAAAAAGCCCTGATTAATACTATATGCTACCATAACTGTCCATGCCAAAGCAACCCAGGCAAGCATCCTTTTTCAGGTATGAAGTTTGCCTGTACTGAGGACTTTGTTATTTTAGATGTAATGGACAAAGAATTTGCAATATAAATTAGTTCAAGCACAGTTATCTACCCTAGATCTTCTCATAAACTGATTATATGAACTTTTAGTTATTCAAGCTAACTAATAATTACAGAAGCCAGTTCAAACCCACATATATTAACCAGCTGGGTTAGACTTCTGGCCCAAATGTACATTCCATAAAAATCAATGGATAAGAGGCAGATTTTGTTTTAAGACAAAGCAGTGTTTAAGGGAACTCTGTCAATTAATTAGATTCTGACTTTACTTACTCCAGAAAGGAAACTGAGATTTTTTTCAGGACTCAGGTTTAAGCAGTGATTTGCACTGTCTTCGCATATAGAAAACACAATTTCTATTCCATACTCTAGAGTTTATTATTGCATCCATGAGCATGCTCGTGAATTCTCACCAATCCACCAGGCATTTACAAAAAAGCACTACAGAGAATGACAAATATTGCTAGCCATGTCCGAGCATCATTTACTGTACCATAAAGACTTGCAAGCAGTTTTGAGGGGAATATTCCTTCAACAAAACACACCTGGGGTGAGATAAGGAGTTGCAACACCATCGGCAATGACAGGAAAAGAACAGCAAACACCAAAACTTACTAAGCAACGTATTTGCAGAGACATACCATGTTTTTCCTTGGCACGATGCTTTGGAAACTTAACTTGTTTGGGAGTGCTTTGACATATGGAGATTTTTCCAGTGCTTATTTCTGAAGAGGTGAGGCTTAAATCAAAATCTTCAATATAAGCTTCCAAAGCCTCAGATGCAGAGCTGTAAAGCTTGTCCTTGTACTGAATCCAGCTGTTTGAGTATGGATTGTTGCTGTCAGTGCTACAGCTTGTTAAAAGAGAAGATACTGTTGAATCAGAACAGACACTGCTTTCTTTTATTGAGCTTGTCATGGTTTTTATCCAGGTTTCTGTTGGAATCTTCACTCATCTTTTTAATCAGTCTAAATGGAAAAAGAAACAAACATGCAAGTGATCATCTCCACTGAAATGTTTTCCTATAAACTGTAACATATCTAGGATTTTTTACTTTTGTTTTGTATTTCTTACTATTTTCCTAAAAATTACTATTTAGCTATTCAACTTGCTGCTTTTCAAACAAGTTTGTCATACACATGTGCCACCCCTAGAAAACTCAAAGGCAGAAAATAAAGGCTCTGAAAAAAAAAAAAAAAAGATAACAACTGGGAAAACTTCTTGTATATTGAAACTTTAGTATAATGAGAACAACAAAATCCAGCTCCTCGCTAGTTCTAGAGGAACCTCAACACCCTGCTTTTGCAAGAACAGGATTTCATGTAAGAACTGCTGACATTTGTTGCCAAACATACAATTCAAAGAAACACAGAAGTTATCATAACTTTTGATTTCAGAACCAGAAGAGTAGCATTCACAGACAAAAGCAGAAGTAGCTTAATACAAAAAATTAAAACAACTCAATGTCACGAGAATAGGAAGCCATTACCCTTGCAGATATTTTTATATAACCAGAACGGGTACACACAGCTAGAGAATTTTACAAGCCACATGGGAGCACTTAAAATCATCCTATCTATGCAATTTAATCAACCTAATCCAAGCTGCCTTTGTAGCTCCACAAACTGTAAATTGAAGAGTTGGAAGTGCAGGCCTGTTCCAAACGCTGTAATCAGGATGGTCAAGGTCACAGAAAGGAACCTAACAGCTCATTTCACTGCTGTAGGCAAAGTACCATTTGAAAAATCTGTTACAGGCGCTGAAACAAGGAACAAAATTTAGTAATTTTGTTACCATAGAATGGTTTGGGCTGGAAGGCACCTTGAAGATCATGTAGTTCCAACCCTCCTGCCGTATTTAAGTTATATCCAGTATTTTATGCATACAAGGATCATCACGCAACCGCGGCATAAGGATTTACATGAAAAAGGCACAGTGGGGGTCAGCTTTTCCAAAGCCGAAGGGCTCTTCCCCAGAAGGCCGAGGAGCCGGGCTAAGCACTGACCTGAGGGCTGCGCGACCTCCGGGGGCCCCACCCTCACACACCACCCCCGGGGTGAAAACCCGGCCGTGGCGGGCACCCCCGGCCCCTTTCCCCTCACAAGAAGCAATCAGCTCACTAAACCATGAGGAAAAAAGAGCCTAAAGCACCACAACCCTCCCCAGCAACCCCGGCCAGCCCCACCCCACGATGCAGCCGCTCCTCCGGGCTTTGCCGCGCAGGGGGTTTGAAGGGACCGCGTCCCTCCGCAAAATGGCGGCGCGCAGGCGCGTGCGCATGCGCAGGGGCGGCCGCGCGGCCCTGCGGGAGGTGTAGGCGAAGCCGGCCGGGACTACAGCTCCCAGCATGCCCCGCGGCGGGAAGGCGGGAAGGCGGCGCTGTGGCTCTCCCCGCTCCGCGCCGCTGAGGTGAGTCCCCGCCGCCGCCTTTTCTCCCTCCTGTCCTCAGCCCCCGCTTCACCCGGGGTTCTACCTCCGCCGGAGAGGGGGGTGAGGGGCGGGCTGCCCGCCTTGCCTCAGGGCTGGCTCCGCGCGGGTGAGGGTCGCGCCAGCCAGGCCTTCGCGGCGGTCGGTTTCTCCTCAGCGCTCCCTGAGCGGGGGCTGCGTGTGGTGATGGGTTCAGCCAGCCCACCGCCTCGCCGGAGGCGCCGCGAATTTATGCCCGGCTGAGGGTGTGTGCTCCTCCGTAGCCCTCGGCGGGCAGTCCTCCTTCGGGGCTGCAAACCGAGCACCTGGCTAAATTCCGCAGGGTGTCACTGAGGCAGCGCAGGAAAAGGCTGTGCCCACCCGTTACACGAGGCAGCCCCGTAAAGGTTTAGGTATGAGGTTAACTTTGTGTGAGAGACTAGTCCAGAAATGTTCAGTGCTGGCCTGAGGACCAGTTTGTCTTGTGAAAAAGAGCTGACTGTGTTGGGGAAAAAAGGGTGGGGAGGTCGGGAGGTGCAGCACCCCAGGAGATGTCAGCGTTGGGGAGGGCTGGGTTGGGCTGGAAAGGGCTGTCTTGGTAAGCGTGGCTTCTGCAAGCCTGCCTCTGTACTACTAGAGACAAGCCTCTTGCTTGCTAAAGCCTCCCCCATAGCACAGCCTAGATGCTGGTTGCACAAAGCTCTGAGTGAAGAAAAACTTCTCTTCAGTTGTTGGAACCTCAAGTGTTTTAACTACACAAGTTGGCTACTAGTCTAATGACTTAAGCAAGGCAGAATCAGACTCTGAGGTGATAAACTGTATCAGGAGGGGAAGATTTAATGTGGAGTAATGATGGATTTAGTACAGAGTGAAGGCTGTGCCTCACTAGGTGCTGTAATTCATTCTCAAGATCCACACCAACAGCTACTTCTCAGTAGCCCAGACTGGAAGTCAGTTACAGATTTCTGTTTAAATAATGACTTTTTTTTTCTGAAATCGATTATGATGACTAAAAAGTTTATTTGATGGAAATACTCAGTTAATGTGTACTAAAGCCTGTGGCAAGAATACAGGAATGAGCTCATGTTTTTTGCTCTTTAAGAAATGCTTTTATCATATACCAGCTAATTGGTTTTAAATCTTTACAGATAAATGGACTATAAGAAAATTGCAGATGAAGTTTCAGAGAAAATTTTATCATACAGTCAAGATACTTCAGGATGGAGAGTGATAAAAGTTTCAGTAAGAAAATCTTAGTTAATATGGTTTATGAAGTTATTTTTATTAAATATGTTTTGTTGCAAAAAGTGTTTAAAACTGTTTTCCTTTAAAAATTAGTTGATAACTCTTTATCAACTGCTAAGTTTTTATTTTTCCTTTTTCTGCTTTGAGAAAAATGTTACAGTTTCTTCAAAGCCTTCAAAAGAGTATGCAGGAAATATGTAAGTATTTACGTTTTGTTTGTCATTGTAATGAATAACAACATGGTTTTTGAGCAGTGACACCCATGATGGAAATGGAAAAGTTAACCATGTTCTGTCCTTCATGAAAGTGTTTAGCTTTGTTAGCTGTAGAGAGGATTTGGTGCTGTAGTTACGCTGGGTCAGCAGTGGGGCTGGAATACAAGAGATGGATTTCCTAAGCAATTTCCAAATGTGCTGTGAAAATTAAATACCATATAACAGTAATATGCAATAATTGAAGTCACAGTTTTTTGGCCTGAAGTCAGTGACTCTTCCTGGTGGAATATTCTATTTAAGCTATTACCTCTTAGCAGCTGAGCTTCACTTTTCACCCCCTCGTAGTTGTGCAGTGACCGATACTCAAACATGCAGATACGCTCTACCTTATCTGTCCTTTGTACCTTTTTCTTTCTGGCACCTGAGACTGAATTAGCTGTACCAAGAATGAGAAGGTCGTATAATCTCCAGAGCAGCAACTCCATCTGTCCTCGCTTCTCTCGAGCGATGAATTCTGTGCTGTGAAGCAGCTAGGTTTGGCCCAAAGGGTGGAGTTAGGCGAGGCTGGCTAAGCTGATCTCATGGCTTGTTCTCACTGAGAGACTTGGCTCTACTCTTTACAGTCCTCCCCTCCTCTTCCCTGCCCCTCTCCTGGCTCTGCAATCCTGCTTCTCGTTTATGGTGGCTGTGGCACTCAGCTGATTGTTTACCAAGGTGATTCAGCTCACTAAACCAGGGGGAAAAAAAAAATCTCACTGAAGAGAAGTGTGCAAAAGCAGAGGAAAAGAGGACGCTTGCAACAGGGCCTTAGCTTCTCTTTTTTTAAAAAAAAAAAACCCTAATGAGTATTAAATTACATTAAATGCCAATCTAGGCAAATAGGCATTAGAGAAAATTTGCATCTCATTCTTCTTTGTTCTCAGTATGATGAGATGTTTGTGATTAGTGGTGTTTGAAATCCAAAAGTCTTGCTTGGTTTTCTAATTATTTCTGAAGGTTTGAGCAAAGAGAGTATTAATTACAGAAGACAATGCTTTATCACTAGTATTACTGAAGAATTACAGTATTATAATGGAAAATAGTGTAATATTTCATTAGAGTATATTAAAAGCACTGTTATCTTCATAAAAATTTGCGTACTTTGTATATGGCATTATTATTGTATTTCAGATCTTACTTCAGTACAGGTGGATGTGAGGGAGTGGGAGTCTGGCTGCTTAGAATTCCTAGGAATGTGCCTGATTTGTTTTTGTGGAGGAAAAAAGGTACGTTTTACTCTGTTGGGTGCGAAGCCATTTTCAGTTGTACTCAGATCTGGATGTAGCAAGTCCCTTGCAGTTAGGAGAAGCATCATCGTGTTTTCTGCCATTTGGTACTGGGAGCCAGAATCTTTTATTTATTTTCATACAAATCTTTGTCACATAAACAAGCAGCACTGGTCCCTAGCCTGTCTTTTCTGAAGGAATACTAGCTGTTTCTAGCAGCAAAAGTATAATAGTTCCCATTTTCAGTTTGACGTGGAATATTTATTAACCGCGTATCACAAATGACGGTTTCTTTTTTAATTGGCAGGAGTATTAACAGTTTGCTTTACTTGCTGAAAGAAATCAGTGTGGGATCTGGCAGTGAAAGGCAGTAGGGATCCTTGCTTCAGTCAGGTGAAATATTTTCAGCAGAGTTCAGGGAAGCATTAAGCTGGTTGTTCAAGGCTGAATAGATTTTGTTTGGAATTATGTCACCTCAGCTCAAGAAAGACAGTGAGCTCCGTGTGTCAGTTTTTCGAAGCTAGACTAGATTTGGTGATCCAAGCGGTCTTTCCTAGGCTTACTTCCTCTTTTTCCAGCTCCAATAATCCACTGTAAAAGCTGGAAATCGAGATTTTTCACAAGTGTGCCCTTTCTTTTAGTCTAGCAACCGTGTCTTTCAGAGCCTTGCCTAGGAGTCCTGATTAACGACTTGCACTGAGTTTAGGAGAGAAGCTATTACAGGATGCAGGCGAGAGCTGCTTAGGAGATTGGTAAACATAAGTTCATGGGAGTTACAGAAATCCAGGGCGTATCCAAATATTAATATGCTGGTTGTAACTGGTCCTGCCCCAGCTTACGTTCGCTGTTTTGAGGAGGCATTAGAATGTTTTCCCTCGCTGTCGGAGCTGCTGTAGTTAGTGGAGAAGCCAGTTTCTGGCGCAGAGCTGTACGCCTACACTGTGTGTGCTCCACCAAGGCAGAGTGAAGAAACAGACCCGTGATTTCACAGAGCCTCCGTGTCTGGGTTTGAACTCGGCCGTCTTTGCTCTTTCTGACTTAACACTCGTGTGTCGTCGGGGCCTGTAAATCTGATTTCAAGTTTCTTACGCTGTTTGGAGCGTCATCTGCTTTGAGCTCCTCCGTCCTCACGCAGCATCCTTCACCTTGGCGTTTCATTGCTGAGGGCTTACTGTAGGGATTCACATTTTCTCCAGGAACTAGGTGTGAGAACTCTCGGCCTTCAGGAGCAGTTCCCAGCATCACAGGAATTTCCCATTTCCTTGTGAGAGGCCGCTCTTCCCCGCTGTGAACTTTCCCTTGAACTCTTCAGAAGATCGTGAACAAAAGTTGCAGCGTCAGAATGTGCTAGAATAGAAGATTTGCAATCGGTGTCAAAATGGATTGAAAGTATCTATGTAGAAAAAATAAATTAATAGATGAATTGCATATATTTAAATTAACAGCCTCCTACCTAACAGCTCGCAAAGAATTCGTTTAAAATGTTTGGTGCCAAGAAGGTAACGGTCTCAAAAATCAATTACAGAATAATAATTTTTATTACTACTTGAATTTTAATCAATCCATCAAGTGCAACCACATTCGTGTGCTTTACCTCATTATAGTCTGACATCCCCAACTGCTAAATGCTTGTTATTGTGTAACTTACTTTTCCAGTTCATAAATGTGAATTCAATATCTATTTTTTTTTACACAATCTAGATACCGTGGAGAAGGGATAATTAAGGAAGTCCCTAGTAAAATTATTCCTTTTATGTATCTTCCTGAATATCGAAACAAATGGGACAAAGCATTACAGTCTTACAAGCTGTTAGAAAGGATTGACCAGGTAATATGATAATTTAATACAAAGATTTTATTTTAACTCTTTCTGCATGAATTATGGTGACTAAAAAGACCTCTACTTGGATGACGAAGGCTCTTAATGCAAAATGCTTTCTGGGTCGGTAAAAACTGAACCTGCTGCTTAGGTGAAGTGGGTGTGAAATGCACCCTTCCCCTTAGCAGTTAAATATTTAGGGTAATTTAAAAATTAGGGTAAATGTAAGTATTTATTATGAAATAAATGTCCTCAAATCCGGTCTGTGGGAAACAACAGAAGCGTCCACGGAGAGCAGGGGGAGACACAACGCCAACAAAATGGAGGGAAAGCTCCTCTCTCAGTGAGCATAAATTATACAAATTAAAAAAAAATCACCAAAGTTAAAGGCAACAGGCAAATGGAATTGGTGCTGTTCTAGCACTGTGAAATACTGTGTGTTCTGAATTCTAGTTGCTTGGGGCTTTGTCCCAGGCGCTCTGCAGGGAATTCCTGTGAAGAATATCAGTCCTGTGTTAGCTGGCTTTGGTCTAACCACCCTGTGCGTGGTGGAGAGAGGCCGCAGGACGTATTCCACACGTATCAATGGCTCAAGTGTATGAAAGTATTCCCTAAACTGGGGGCAAAAAAAAAATCCTCCCATTTTTGTCTTCCCTGAACGTCTCTCTCACTTTCCTCTGCCTGGATCTGCTTGAGTTGGGCAGATATTAGGATTTGGTGGCACATCTCTGCTTTTTTTTGGAACTGATTTAGCATAACTGATTAGACATCTTTGTCCTAGAGCGCAGCGTGCAATCTAGCGTGTGTATTTGAAGGCAAATAGGCATTTAGCTCCCCCAAACATGGATACTAAATGGGCACGTTTTGACTTTTTCCACGTGGAAATTACTCCTGTGGCAAATGTAGGCCCCAAGGAACGGCAGTGAATCCCTTCCCACCAGGAAGATTCCTGAGGATCCCTTTCGGTGCTCTCAAGTTAGTTCAGCACTAACTAATGATGAGAACTGTTGTCTTACGCTAACAAATAGACATCAGTTTTTACCACACACTCATTATTCAACACGTAACGCTGCTTTGCCAATTAAATACAACTTAACTTCTTACATACTAATCCAAAAAAATCACCTTTACTCGCAGGACACTGGTATATACCACAGTGTAACCCACAGTTATGGTATGGGACTGATTTCATCAAGAGATTTTGTTGACCTGCTGTATGTTAAACCATACCCTGGTGGGATCCTTACAACTAACTGTAAGTTGTGTGTAACTACAGCATGTTTTGCCTAATAATGAAAATACTGTATTTGTTTATTCTCCTATTATGCCTCTTTGAAAAATTAAAAAAAAAGTTGTAGGATGAGGAAGCTGGAATTTATTATTTCATTATATAGATTCAGTGTTTATTTAATACCACTTTTCTGCATTTAGATGGCTTCCTGACCAGATGCTACTTGCCTAATACACTATTCTCAGAATAAACCCCCAATTTGCCCCATATTTGATTCTCTTGGAGTTTGGCTCTGTAAACACACAAAATGTAAAATGACTAATACTACAACTATATGGCCAACCAGGAAAATACCCCACTGCTACTTCATTTCTGTGCTCATCTTCTTCCTTAAGTACATGGCAGAAATCAACATTTTTTCCTCTTGGAGCTTAGCTGACCTACCAGTATTTTTCAAGCTGTATTCTTTACTTTATTACGTAAAAGTAATGGGTGACTAAACAAAAGAACCCCTCCTAACTGCTACTGTGCATGTCTGCAGCAGTTTCCTCATCTTCCCTGCAATTGTGTTTACTAATTAACGACATCTGCTGACAAACTGACTTCTTTGTCCAGAGCTGAGCCACACCTCAGCACCTGGGTACGCGTAAGCATGTCTCAAGGTTAGTACTTTTGGGTGTGCCTGCCTAAACAGAGACATTTTCGCCCGTGTTGAATGAATTGCACAAATATTTCATGTCCTTTAGCCGTTTTGTGTTCAGAATGGAATCGCTAAACGCATCAGTGACTGTGTTGTGGGGTCTTGTACTATCCTGTAGCAGTTGGAGTCGGGTTAGAAAGGGTCGGTTTTGAGTTGTATGATGGATGTATAGAAAGGGGATTAATTTGATGGTGTTTTTTTGTGACTTACAGCTGTCAGCGTGGAATACTCCAGCTGCCCTCCAACTCCCTCTTGTGTCCGAGGCTACAACAATCCCTGTGGCTACGTCTGCTCACCTCTGCCTGAGTAAGTATTTAAAGCATTAGCATCTTTAGTTGTCTTCTCTAGCCAAAGCTTAAAATCTACCAAACCATGAAGCTTTTAAAAAAATTTTACTTCGTTTTATTCTGCGGCAACTTTTGTGCAGATCGGTTTTGTGACTCCGACTGTCTTTTGAAACAAATGAAACTTTATACATCCTCCACTTTTCCACATTAGGAATTTCACCAGCGATGAGCTATAAATTGTAAACATTTGTACATCCCAAATGAGAAGAGTAACGAGTGTTAACTGAAGGATTTTGCTCCTTTCATCCCAGGAATCCAGAGCATTCGAAGCTAGTCGTATTTATTCAGCCACAACTAGGAGGAATGCTTCCGGGCTCCGTAGTGGAGACAGTGTTACCTACTACTCTCATAAACTTAATCACTGAAACGAGAGCTGGACTGAAAGGCTTGAAGAGCCATAATTAAACGTAAGTGGAAAATAACAAGCACTTAAGTCACATGTATCTCTTACATGGATTCATTTTTAAAGTAGTAGATGATGACGTTTTATTTTAATTGTGGTTTATGTGGAAATATATAAAACTTAACTGTTGAAACGGTGACTGCTGGTTTTTTCTGTTCTTGGGAATGATGCAAGAATTTACACTGAAGGGCCTTCAAAGAACAGGATGTCGCTTTCACTGTAATCAGGTCATGGTTTTGTACTATTTTTGCACTTTATCTGCAGAGAATATATATATATACACAGACATAAGAATGTGGTGATGGAGATTATAGCAGTGTTAAAATACAGCAGTAGTCAAATTTTGCCATAGCTTTAAACACACGTGTATAAATTCTTACCTCAATTATGTACTCTTGACTGAACCATCTTGTGTCCTAGAGATTTTAAACATGTTTATTAACTGTAAGTGTGCAAGTGTAATTAGCACCTATTTCACTGCTTTGGAATTAAATATTTGAAGAAAAGCCTGATGAATCTGTATATAGCATCTCATTAAAAACTGCTCTTTATACACAGAGTTGTTTGTCGTTTTCTGAATCCTGAGCACCAAACCTAAACATTTTTTATACGCTGACTAATTTCCAGGAACAAGCTGGTGATATGATTCATTTGGAAGTAATGTTTCCCGTTACCCCTTAGTATTTCTACTACCTCTAGTTAAGGAGTTAACTGCAGGAAATAGTGATAGCTGTGTGAATAGGAATTTCCATTACAAATCACCCAAATAGTGGTGCAAATTAAAGAATAGCCTGGAAATTGCTTTCATCTTCTTTGCTCGATCCCTTCCCAAGTTGTTAGAAACAATTAACTGCATCTATAGTATAACTCAACGAAAAATTAAAGTAAAAATTCCTTCCCCCCAGTCAACGTGTTAAGGTATTAATAGTGAATACTAAAATACATTTGCATACTATAATATTTTTAGGACAACTAAAGATTCATCAGATAAATGTCAATTTATAAGAAAGAAAAATAAGATGGACTAATAGTTAAACAGAGTCACCAGCAGGTTTTATGTCAAAAGTTATCAAAATACATGTTTAATATTCATATCTTTACAATTTTTAGTAAACTTTTCAGAACTAAAGTGCCTTCAAGCGTGGATTCTTAGTGTCGCTCACGAAAAAACATTTCACCGTGGTTTAAAATACCTTAGCAAACTGTTAGACTGTGCTAAACACGGTGCTGTATTCCTTCTTCCTTTCTTTGTTTTAGGCCTTTCAGGGGGTTTATCTGTGGAAGTTTTGGACGCAGGTTCCTGGCTCTTCCATTCAGCTAGTAGCTCTTTTTGCACATCTGCAGGTAGTTCATAAAAAGTCTTTGTGTCAACATGAGGAGGAAATACAATTCCTGCTTGCCTGCTGTAAGTTTTCTCCTCGGAAGCTGTTTCAAAGGCCTCCTTATCTTTACCCAAGACAGGCACCCGCGGAACACTCCGGCCAGCTCCAGCTTCCAGAGATGACGGGTCTCTCCCCATGAAGTTCAGAGCATCAGTAGGTTGTTGTTCCATGCTGCTGCTTGTCCCTGGGTTTCCGTGACCCTCGGGAGAACCCCCAGCCCCGGAGCCGTGCGCCGGGGAAGCGCCGGGTACCGCTTCCACAAAACATGCTGACAGCCCACCTGAAACGTCCTCAGGAGGGATCCCTGCTGGTTTTTCAGAAATCATTTCTTTTTGAATATCTTCTGGAAGTTCCCTGAAGACTTCCTGGTCGATGTCACCAGGAGACAAATGCAAGGGGAAGTCAGGAATTCCTGCTTTTTTTATATTGCTTTGCTTTTCCTCTGAAAGTTTCCTAGTTTTTGTAGCGCTGGTGCTGTTGCACTTCTGGTTCCAAGAAGCACTTCCCTCACCTTGTGAGACATCTTCCACTTCCTGGGGCAAAAAATGTACATAAAAAGCATAAGTATGTCCTGTGTAATTGACTAGTGACCCAGCTCTATTTCACTAACAGCAAGTTCTTCAAATTATTCCTTAACAGACAGGGATTTTTTTTTTTTCCTCATGATCTGTAGTGTTTTTTTAAATCTTATTTTGAAACATAGACCTTAAAGTACATACACATAGGAATCATTTTGTATTTTAAAGTAGCAAATACCTTGAAGTTACATTTTATTAATACATTTTAAAACTCTGCGGGGAATTTGGAATTAGGAATTTGGAATTAGGAATTTGGAATTAGGAATTTGGAATTAGGAATTTGGAATTAGGAATTTGGAATTAGGAATTTGGAATTAGGAATTTGGAATTAGGAATTTGGAATTAGGAATTTGGAATTAGGAATTTGGAATTAGGAATTTGGAATTAGGAATTTGGAATTAGGAATTTGGAATTAGGAATTTGGAATTAGGAATTTGGAATTAGGAATTTGGAATTAGGAATTAGGAATTTGGAATTAGAAGCTTGCTTGATGCGAAGCTAGTGCTAGCGGTCAATACCGAATTAAAACTCTGATTAATTTCTAGTCTGAGCAGGGAGACTTGAGAAGGTGTAGGAAGGTAAATACTCACTGTGAAAATATCTTAATAAAAGCAACAAGGTAAATGATAAGCAGCTTTAAGGAGATTTTAATCTAAGGTAAAAGATGCTGCAGTATGACAGTATCCGAGTAAGTGCCCTGTTGTTCACAAATGTTGAATAACGGGCAGATTTTACTGGAATGAACAGCCAAAATTCAGCAATTATTTCTTAGAAGACATGAGTTTGGATTTCTTCCTCAGTGAATTCTGTTTTCTTCCATTAAGGGGCTGGATAACCTAGCTGGCTGGCTCATTCAAGAGAGTATTAAACCTCTTTTATGCAGTCTGGCTAAGAAAACAAACTAGTAACACCTGCTTAGAAGACTCCAAATAAACCTTAATTTAAGGTTTAAATCTATAAAATAAAGACAGACATAGAACTTCCTTCTCTGCAGAATAGTTTTCAGTATCTTTCAGCTTACCCGGACACGTTTACCGGAGCCTGATGGCGGTGACATCTGCTTTAAATAGAAACCAATTGATCCTTTCTTGCTGCTAGGAAGATCTTTGAGGTTGGAGAAGCAGACACTCAAAAGGGTAAGATGAAATGGCAGATCTACATCTATCATCTTTCGAAAGAGTTTCATTAATATATCAACCAACGGGGATATAATGTTGCTGCTTTCTAAAACAAAAATGGTTGAAAAAAAGCAACGTGTAATCAAGATTGATTTAAATAGTGAAGTAGAAGCAAACTTCTAACTTCACATTCTAAACTTTTTTAACATTTTGCATGTGCACCAAAAGAAGAGACCAATCCCAATCTAAGTTGAAAATGCAGTGCTATTTTTAGCGATATGAGAATATTTATAACTCTGTACACTAAGGAAACCTTTATTCATCTTGGAACACGATTTCCTGAAGTATTAAACTCTGAACACTGCTAAAGGCTTCCAAAATAATCTGTCAATATAGTCATTAAGATGTTCATTCTGCCCTGCCAGGTATGTCCTGAACTGAATAACACTCTTTTCCCCCCCCTCCAGTAAAAAAGCTTAATTTTACACCTGTGACGATTACTTTGGTTAGACAAGAATTACAGAACACAAGCCAAGCTGAGTAGATTTGAAAAATGATCTAATTCTACCCAAAAGGGCCTTTGCAGAGCCATGTGGGTGTTTAACACCGCCCCAGCACGGGTGATAACTACGGGGGTTCTTGGGGTTTGTGTCACTATAGGAGCTGGCAGCAATTGTTTGTCTCCTCTGATGTAGAAGTTTCAATTTTGAAGCGAAACTCTGGAGACTTTCAAGAGCTTCTCCGTGAGGAGTAATCCAGGGAACAGGGATTCTGTGTGCTGACTCAGCAGTGATTCAGATTTATTTCCTCACCCCAACCTGAATGAAGTGTCAAATGAATTGCAATTGCTGGTTGGAAAGCTCAATTCTGAGAAGGACAAGAGCCTTTATGTTATTAATTTTCAGAGATAAATCAAAAAGACATTTTATTACATAATAAAACTGAGAACATAATTCAAATCCCTAATGGAGAAAAGCAGATTATGAATCTGAGAAGCAGCCCCCCATCTCCCATTCTCACCCCACCAAATTTACTGCCTGGAATCCAGCCAGACTGGGTTAAAACATGGTAGAATTGTGGAAGTTATTCCTACAGTGAAGTTCTGTAGGGTTTTAGCACATCTCATCAGAATATATTTACAAGTGATGAAAAAGTTGCCAAATATTAAGGGTAAGGAATAATATCATGATGTTAAGTAGCAGAATTTTATCGAGAAGTGAAGTGGTAGGAGCACAAAGTCGATACTTTCAAAAAATATTAAGTTTACCTTTTCCAAATTTCTGGCTGAGATGAGGGGGAAGAGCACACTGACGGCTTTCCCGATTAAACCACTTGTCGGTTGAGGAGAACTGCCGGATGGTCAGTCGGACCGTGTGGGGCTGTCTGCCATCCCTGCGGATCCTGCGGGGCACAAGGGATCGGAATTACTACAGCAACTGTCTCAGCATCTAAGAATTACAAATCTCCCAACTTCTGGCTTTACTCCACTGATTATACAGGGAACCTTGTGGGTTCTGGCTGATTTCCTTAATGACCCATCAGTTAGAAGTTCAACACAACGTGAATAGTCTTCAACTGAAGTGTAAATTAAGTGGGTCAGTCTGCAATACTTTAATATATTAAAAGTAGTATATTTGCAGTTACACCCTGTATAATCCTCAGCTTTTAGCTCTTTTTGAGGAAACATCCCCAGTTCAGCAGCAAAAGGTGAGCTGGTTGTAGTTGTTTCAAAGTATGTAATTGTTTCTTTCCCCCTCCAGAAGGCACAGGGGTGGTGGTACTTTCGCTACAAAAGACTTTTCGCTTCTACATGTTGTAAATGAGACACTACAAACAGCCTGGCTGCAAATGTCGTAATTACTGCGCAATGTCTGAGATGCAGGTAAAACCCTGCTTGCCCACGGTGTTCATGGAACAAAAATGAATGTATCTCTTGTGAGACCTGCAGAGATGTGGGCGCAGGAAATGTTTAAGACTTGTAGATGCATGTAGAGAGTATCAAAATATTGAGAGAAAAATCAAAATAAAAACCTTTAAGACTTGTAGATGATTTTAAGGCTTGGAGAGGTATGTAGAGAGTATCAAAATATTGAGAGAAAAATCAAAATAAAAACCTTTAAAACCTGTAGATGATTTTCAGGCTTGGAGAGACATGTAGAGAGTATCAAAACATGGAGAGAAAAATAAAAACCTTTAAGACTTGTAGACGATTTTCAGGCTTGGAGAGGCATGTAGAGAGTATCAAAACATGGAGAGAAAAATAAAAATAAAAACCTTTAAGACTTGTGGACAATTTTCAGGCTTGGAGAGGCATGTAGAGAGTATCAAAACATGGAGAGAAAAATCAAAATAAAAACCTTTAAAACTTGTAGTTGATTTTGTAGGCTTGAAGAGGCATGTAGAGAGTATCAAAACATGGAGAGAAAAATCAAAATAAAATCCTTTAAAATCTGTAGATGATTTTCAGGCTTGGAGAGACATGTAGAGAGTATCAAAATATTGAGAGAAAAATCAAAATAAAAACCTTTAAGACTTGTAGATGATTTTAAGGCTTGGAGAGGTATGTAGAGAGTATCAAAATATTGAGAGAAAAATCAAAATAAAAACCTTTAAAACCTGTAGATGATTTTCAGGCTTGGAGAGACATGTAGAGAGTATCAAAACATGGAGAGAAAAATAAAAACCTTTAAGACTTGTGGACAATTTTCAGGCTTGGAGAGGCATGTAGAGAGTATCAAAATATTGAGAGAAAAATCAAAATAAAAACCTTTAAGACTTGTAGACGATTTTCAGGCTTGGAGAGGCATGTAGAGAGTATCAAAACATTGAGAGAAAAATCAAAATAAAAACCTTTAAGACTTGTAGATGATTTAAGGCTTGGAGAGACATGTAGAGAGTATCAAAATATTGAGAGAAAAATCAAAATAAAAACCTTTAAGACTTGTAGACGATTTTCAGGCTTGGAGAGGCATGTAGAGAGTATCAAAACATTGAGAGAAAAATCAAAATAAAAACCTTTAAAACTTGTAGATTATTTAAGGCTCGGAGAGACATGTAGAGAGTATCAAAATATTGAGAGAAAAATCAAAATAAAAACCTTTAAGACTTGTAGATGATTTAAGGCTTGGAGAGACATGTAGAGAGTATCAAAATATTGAGAGAAAAATCAAAATAAAAACCGTTAAGACTTGTAGACGATTTTCAGGCTTGGAGAGGCATGTAGAGAGTATCAAAACATTGAGAGAAAAATCAAAATAAAAACCTTTAAAACTTGTAGATTATTTAAGGCTCGGAGAGACATGTAGAGAGTATCAAAATATTGAGAGAAAAATCAAAATAAAAACCTTTAAGACTTGTAGATGATTTAAGGCTTGGAGAGACATGTAGAGAGTATCAAAACATGGAGAGAAAAATAAAAATCAAGAACAGGGGATGCAAAGGCTGTTCAGAACTGACAGAAGAGGGGTTCAAAAATCAGAATTTGAAGTGTGGCAGAACAGGAACTACAGTTCAGTGCTGCTAGAATAAAATAAATTAATAAAAAGGAGTAATAAGAGAGTCACGGGATCAAAAGGGAGGATGGGGAAGTCACGGGAGCCAAGACATGAGTGACTGCATCCTCTTGCTATGCTGTCAGGTATCTTGGGCTTGGCTACTGCCTGGATTCCCGGGGCAAGGGAAGTACAAAATGAAAATGTTCTTTGCCTGACAGAAAAATAAGTGGTGGAGCAGCATAAATGGGGATCACCAAGGGCCTGAAAGTACAGAAAGTTGCTTACGGAAAGAGAAAAAAACCAGAGGGTCCTTCCCAGGGATCGGTGAAGATGCACAAAATCCTGCGATGCCCAATCAAAGCACCAGAAAAGCATCAGGAAATGGAATATGCAAAGGTCCTGATGGGAGAAGCTGCGCAGGAAGGGGAGGGCTGGCAAGAGGAAAGCGGGGCAAGGGGGCAGGACAATCCAAGAATTGAGAAAAAACACCCAAAAGGGGGAAGTTGGAGAGGCAGGTGCCCTCCCTGTAAATACATTTTGTGGAGAGATGAAATGTGGAGTGTGAGACAAACCTACGATACGCTCCAAGTGCCTCCAGGTCAGCATTTCAGTCATCAAACAGAGCTACTGAAGACAGTCACCTGTCTAATAGGTTAGGAAGCAGTTCTTCAATTTTCTCTTTAACTTCCACTTCTGACGAACATTTTTTAAAGGAATCTTCATCACTAAAGGACTAAAAAAACCCCACATTAGTCCTTTCAGTTTTATATTTACTTCAAAATTCCAAAGAGGAAAGAAGAGTATCACAATTAAGCATAGAATTAACACCAAGATATCTTTGGCGCTCAGAGCTCAACTGAACTTCAGGAGAATTACGCATTAATTTGAGTCGTACCAGAGAATACATACAAAAAGGCAGCATTTTGGTCAGTCCAGCAAAGCTGTATCAAACTAAAAGCAGTTTTTTTGCTCTTTATAAAGTAATTCAGAACAATACTTGTACCTGAGGAGGGCCCGATGGAGTCACAGGGGAGTCGTCTTCTCCGTAGCTGAGTTTTTGGATACGCTGAGCAGCAGAAACACCCAGTTCCTTCTCCAACACCTCAGATGGAAACGCTTGGAGATCACACACGTTCCTAACACCCAGCATTTCGAGACGTTGGGTAGTTTTGTAGCCAATGCCTAAATAAAACGTGTATAAAAAAATACCCAGAAAAGTGAAAATATACATGTAGATAGAAGTCGTCCCCACATGTGTAGTACTGACAGTTATTTACACTACTGGAGTGCAGGCTTTTCAGCAATATTTTTGCCGAGTTTCCATTCAAATTTTACAATCTGCCATTAGAAAATTGGGACACAGCAACAGTTGGTCTGTGTCTGTGGCCTCCACTGAGGCTTCCTGGCCAACGGCACAGTGTCGGCGTGGAATAATTAGGAAAAACACCTCCTCAGAGTATTCTGTCAGGCTCCATTTTAATAACTGGCAGAAGGTTTCCAATCAGCAAGGTTTAAAAAAGTTTGTATTTAAAACCATGATGTTTAGGCTTCAATAAAAATAAGCTGCGATTTCAGTATTTTTGAAGGTATCTTGGAAAGTGCTGCAAGACTTTTATGTCAAGACCAAAAAGTAAGAAACCCAAAGAGCTTTCACTCCTGCTAAGCAAAACTCAAAACAGCTTATGAAAAAAGAGAAAGCACCCTAAACACACCCCGCTGCCTGCTTGCGAAAATGAGATTTTCAAATGATTTCAGTTACTCTTTCAGTCTTTTTAATTATCGTAAGAGTTGTCAGGACGCTCCCCATCTGTGCTCCCAGCACCGTACTCACCAGGCACTTTCTGGATGTGATCGAGGCTGCATATTAGATCTTGACAGCTTTCAGGCAGAAGAAGTGTTTGCTGATTTGGTTTAAAGGTCCCAGATACCAGTTTAGACAAGAATTTGTTGGAGGCCACTCCTGCACAGCCGGTGAGGCCCAGTCTCGCGTAGATGGCTCCCCTGAGCTCTTCTGCAATCTGAGATCCGATAACTAACCTTACGTGCGTTGTGTCGTGCAAGTTGATAGCTGCAAAGAAAAAGCGAGCAGGGTTCGGTGTGTAAAGTCACCTAGTTAGCTAATTCTCTAAGATTTTAGATATTTTTTACATTGCGTTAAAGCGGTACGAGGAATTACGGTCTCATGCGTCAAGTGGTATTGCCACGGCTTCTAAGTTTAACCTCACGCTTATCTCCCCGAAACCCTGGTCAAAGGGGGAGTGCTGCTGTCCCAACCCAGGGACATACTGTCCATGAAGCATGTTTAGGAAGTATTTTAAATATAAAATACAATATATTAAGAGATGTCAAAGGAAAGTGTTAAATATCAGAGATTCTTGTACCAATGTAACCAAAGTAGAGATTAACAAACCTTTAATTGAAAGGGCTGCCTTGCAGCCAAGCCTTTCTTACATGCAAATGCCAAATGAGGAAGAAGACTATCCAGGCGTTTCCCTCCTCTCCAAAGCCACCACAATAGCTCAAAATCCAGGAAAAAAAACCTGTTTGCCTCCCTAGTGCAGGAAATTCGTATCGCGGCGTAGCGATCGCATGCACGTTCAGTCTCAGTAAGTCTATTCCTGCCCTCATGACCACGGCAAAACGGTCTTCTGTTGGGTTTTATTTGTTAAAAACCTCAATTTTGCCAATTGACAACAACTATGTCTTAGTACAGTAAAACTACTTTAAAGGAAAAGAAAGGACGGTGACAATCTGTTCTCCTGAATCACTGTAGATGCTCCTCTGCCACGGAGATTTATTTTTTGTACAGTCTAATTGGAACGCTGATGAATATTTGTGGTCAGTGGGCTCTCAAATACAGAAACCAAGCACAGAGCAGCACGAGTTCCCAACTGTTCAGCTCTGAACAATACTTAGAAGCAGAGAGATACTTGAACCTCACAAACATTTACCAAATTTTTCAGCGTGAAGAACGTTTTAACGCACCTTGGTGGTTGTACACGTGGCCAGACACACTGACTCTGGACCATCCACTCTGCTGGAGCTGGTTTAGTCTTTTCTCTACAATCTCTGTGATATCCACAAAATTTTCATCAAACCCAAGTCTTTCCACCAGTGGACAAAATTCCCCCAACAACTCTAGGAGGAAAAGATACCCAAGGATAATATGTGCACAGTGAAAAACATCAGATTTTCATGTCTGGTGTCACGTGGATTTGAGGAGGAAACTGTTCTCTTCAAGATAAAATAATAAGGTAGTTATTTTAGCAAAGGTGAAGGGGTATTTCATCATCCCACAACTACCCCTGTCATCTGCTTTTCTTCTCCCCAAATCTCTTTCTTTCCTCATTTCTCTTTGAAATTAGAGTTCTTAACCTCTGCAGTACTTTCTCCTAAGGAGATCTGTTTCCCTGCTAGGTGGGTTTTTACTTTTTAAGTTACTACTATTTCTCCTGCTAACGCTGCTAATGATAAAAGCACTAATCAATAGCAATATTGGCAAATCATTTAATTAAGAGATACCGGAGACGTTCGCCCACTCGGAGGTTTCAGTGTTCTGTCCTCCGTTGCTTCACAGTTGGAGATCTAGTACCGCAGTCAGTATCGAAATAAGAAAAAGAGTTCTTAAAGAACTCCAAGTGCGTAATCCTAACGTAGCACACGGATCCCACGATGCAGTTACAGCACCTGACCCGGATTGCAACCAAGTCAAACAGCTTATTTTCTTCCAGCCCGGGGGCAGCACGGGGCAGTCCATCCTGCCCTGCTTCTCCATGCACCGGGCGCAAGGCCCGAGGCGGCGGCGCCGGGGGAGGAGGAGGAGGAGGAGGAGGAGGAGGAAGGATGAGCGGGGAAGGGGCTCCCCCGGCTGCCAGCCCCCGTCGCTCGCAACAAGAGCTTTATTGTTCCCGGGCACGGCCGGGGCCGAGACCCCCTGGCGATGGCGGCCGTGGCGCGCTGCTGGGCGCCAGGAGCGCGGGCTGCGCGCGCAACCGGCGGAGCTCCTTTCCCCCGGCGCCCGCTTCCGCGGCCGAGCCCCGGAATCCGGTGGCGGCGGGGCCCAGCGAGCGGGGCGCAGCGCGGCCTAGAGGGGCCAGAGCGGCCAACCCCGCCGACCATAGAGAGCGCCGTAGGCGGGACAGAGCGGCCGCGGCGGGGCCAGGGCGGCCATCGCCACGATCGTAGGATTATCGCCACGCTATGAGGCTCATCCCGGTAACTTTGAGAGCAGGAAAACCTCTTACGCTGTCGCCCGCGTGTGCACGTGCACAGGGAGTTTAACAGAAAGTGTTTGTCTTCTGAAAAATTGTTAATTTTGTACCTGTAACCTTGTACGACATTTCCCTGTATGGAGTTAGATCTTCTCCGTTAACCAGCACCAGCTGAGGACACTTCTCTTTAGCATCCTTGACAGACATCATTTTCTTAACTCCGCGTTTTCTGGCTTCATAGTTACAGGTAACGACGATGTATTTCTGTTGCACACCTAAAAATAAAGGTGGTTTTTAACGTTTAGGTTTCTTGGTGCTTCCCAGAAGAGCACAGTACTTCCACGCCGACACGAGTGTCTTGTTCTACAAGACTATAAGGACAAATCTCTTGATTTAGATCACTGGGTGGTAAGAACATTTTAAAAGTTTATAGAAATTGTAATATTGCTCTTAATTTTGGGCCTTTCCAGGCAATCTTACCCGTGAAAGTGCTCTTTATCAAGAGTCATTTTACAATGTACTTTCTTTGCTGACCGCAGACACTACCCTGTCTCACATTCATTCTTGTGCATGGAATAAAACATGCGTGAAGCGTGACTGCCTCAAAAAACTCAGGCTCATGTGTGGAGCTCAGCCCTCTCTGTGCCCACGGACGTTATAAAACCACCTTCAATCCCCAGAACTGCTCAGACACGTCGGCAAGTGCCCGTACTTGTCCTCAAGAGGATTTATGAATCTTGTAGTCCCAGCTACGTGGAGTCTAGACTGCACTTTACTCCCTCTGGATGTGGTTACAGCGCCGGTGTGACCGCCTGTATCTCACCACACAGCCACAGCCTGACTTTATTCACATCCTTAAGTTGCTTCTGCCCAAGTATGCGTCATCCCCAAATTAACAGCGAAATAACTCCCACCTAAAGGCTTGGCTCTTAATTCGGGATTACGGATCATTTCTACTTGTGCATAAAAGCAGTCCAAGTCGATGTGCACAACCACTCTGCACGCTGTGCTTCTGGCTGATACAGACTTGCCGTGGTCTGCTGCGAGGGAAGTAAACAAACAGATTAAAAATTACCAGCCGCCTTACATGGGATGTCACCACTTTTTTTTCAAATTATTCCATCCTAATAAACAGATACTACAGCAAGAATATAAAATTTACAAGTTTTATACAAATTCTAGAATTACTTAGGAGCGTAAATCATCCACAGCAACTCGGTTTATGACTAAACACTCCTGTTTGCAGAGGGCCAGCTCTATTTTTCACCAAAGTATTTTAGAACATCACTTTACTGATACAATATCCTTACACAGTGGAATACTGAAACTTCTTTTTAATGTATTTCTGTAAAATCATCTATCTTTAACTCTGCTATCAAATATCTGTCTTTCCCGGGGTGGCCAATGAAGATGGCAAATCACCATCCGACCAACAGCAAACCCTGCTCTGAAAACAAGCCTGCCAAGTTAAAAAAAGCAAAAGAAAATAAATAAAAAGGGGTTCATTTCTCCAAGCTGAAACAAACCCCAACTAGTTGATAAGAGTCCCAGCGAAACCCAGCTCTACTTCCATCTGCTGTTTTGTGGCGTTTTTAATGTCTCCTGAGGTTCCCAGAGGAGAATTGGAGGAGTCTAGACTGATTACCAGCAGGATGGCAGAAATAATTAAAAAATAAAGAGGAAAGGCAGGGCTATGGCTGCCGAGGCGGGGCCCTCCCCCCCCACGGCGCCCACAAGGCCCTCGCCATGTTTTCCTGAGGCGGCCCCCCCGCAGCTCCCGCCTTTTCACCCCGGTGGGCCCTCCCCGCCCCGGGCGTGTGTCCCCACCGGGGGACGAGCGGGAGAGGCCGAGAAGAAGGGGGTGAACCGCGGGTTTCCCCTCAGCGGCCGGCGCCATCGCTCCCCGCTCGGGGCCCGCGCTCACCCGGGGCGGGCGGAGCGGCCCCGCCGCCCGGCTGCGGGCGAAGCCAGTCCTCCTCCTCCTCCTCCTCCTCCTCCTCGGGCGGCGGGAAGGGCTCCATGCCGCCTCAGGGCTGACTCAGCCGCCACCGCCGAGCCGCTCCCCGCACCGCCGGGGCCACGCTCCGCCCGCCCCGCCGAGGAGGAGGAGGAGGAAGAGGAGGAGGCGGCGGCGGCGCCGCGCAGGTCCTAGAGCCGCCGGGGAGGGCCGGGGCCTCCACCGAGCCCGGCCCCGCCGCCCTGAGGGACCCCGCGGGCGACCTGGAGGAGGAGGAGGGACCCGGGGGACGCTGCGCTGTGGCGGCGGGGCCGCCGAGGAGCGGTGGCTCCGTTCCGGGAGCGCCCCGGGGAAGTTGTTGGGGGTCGGGGTGGTCGCGGTGCTAAAGCAGCGTCGTGCTGAGGGAAACGGCCCCGAGGCGGCGGGGGGGGGGGGGCGGCGGCATAGAGGAGACGAATAAACTGAACGCTGGGGGGGGGGGGGGAAGTCCAGGGAAATGTTTTATTCATGGCCGCGCCGGAGGAGAAATGGGTGAATTCAGGTTTACGGCAGTTAGCGCCCCCGTCCCTGCCCCTGCGGCTCCTCCAGCCCCCGCAGCCCCGGGCCCGTCCTCAGGCGCCCGGAGGTCCCGGCGATGGCCGCCCCGGCCCCGCCGCGGCCGCTCTGTCCCGCCTACGGCGCTCTCTATGGTCGGCGGGGTTGGCCGCTCTGGCCCCTCTAGGCCGCGCCGCGCCCCGCTCGCTGGGCCCCGCCGCCACCGGATTCCGGGGCTCGGCCGCGGAAGCGGGCGCCGGGGGAAAGGAGCTCCGCCGGTTGCGCGCGCAGCCCGCGCTCCTGGCGCCCAGCAGCGCGCCGCGGCCGCCATCGCCAGGGGGTCCCGGCCCCGGCCGTGTCCGGGAACAATAAAGCTCTTGTTGCGAGCGACGGGGGCTGGCAGCCGGGGGAGCCCCTTCCCCGCTCGTCCCACCTCCTCCTCCTCCTTCTTCTCCTCCTCCTCCCCCGGCGCCGCCGCCTCGGGCCCTGCGCCCGGTGCATGGAGAAGCAGGGCAGGATGGACTGCCCCGCGCTGCCCCCGGGCTGGAAGAAGGAAGAGGTGATCCGCAAGTCGGGCCTCAGCGCCGGCAAGAGCGATGTCTACTACTTCAGGTACGTACCGGCGGGGCCGCCCGGCCCGGCACGCTCCGCTCCCCCGGCGGGACGGGGACGGCCCGGGTAGGGACCGACAGCGCTCCCCCCGCTCCCCCCCCACCGCCGCCACACACACACAGCCCGCGCCTTCCCCCGGCGCCGCCACCTGCTCCCCGGGCTCCCCCCGCTCGGGGGGTCGGGGCCGGTCGCGGTCCCCTCCTGTCAGGGGCGGCGGAGACTCCCGCTCGCCTCCCGCCGGCCGCCTGTCAGAGGGCCGGTGCCCTCCCGCCGCCCGCCTGGCAGGGAGGCTCCGCTCCGCTCCGCTCGCCGGCCGGGGGGCGGCTGAGGGGCTCCGTGCGCTCCCGCCGCCCGCCTGGCAGGGGCCGGTGTGGGGATGGGGACGGTCCCCGCCCGCCTGGCAGGGGCCGGTCCCCTCCCGCCATGGCTCCCGTCAGGGGGGTGAGCCCTGTCCCCTCCCGCCATGGTTCCTGTCAGGGGGGTGAGGCCGGTCCCCTCCCGCCATGGCTCCTGTCACGGGGGTGAGCCCTGTCCCCTCCCGCCATGGCTCCTGTCAGGGGGGTGAGGCCGGTCCCCTCCCGCCATGGCTCCTGTCAGGGGGGTGAGGCCGGTCCCCTCCCGCCATGGCAGCTGTGCCCCCAGCTCCCGCTGTGGTGCTCCACGGTTCCTGGCCACAACCAGGCAACTTCCAGCCCAGGGCTGACTGCGGGGCTGATGACCGGGGGAGCCCACCGGGCTTGTAAGGAGCCCTTCAGCCTGGTTTTCCTTTGGGAGAGGAGTGCTAGCGCTGCTGCACGCTGGCCTGTGACAGCCCTCCCAAGCCTAGCTTTTCAGCTCAGCCTAAAGAGAACATCCCCCTGCCTTTAAACTAAGACTTGCCATCATCCGTACCCAAGGTGTCCTACCAAAATAGAGCATTGGCAGGGGATGCACACACACACACACACCCCCCCCCCCCCAACTAAATTAATTAGGAAGCTTACCATTAGTAACAAGAGTTGAAATTTTAGCAAAGTTAAGAGCATGTGAAAATTGGAGAAGTCTTGCCACTGCTAAATGTTCTCGTTATTACTGCACGGGCTATAGTAAAACCAAGAGAAGCAACAGCAACCTAATTTTGTCTCACCCTCCCGCTTGCTTTCCGAAACTGAAAAGATAGTTCTTTTCTCAAGGCAGAAATGAAATAAATTCTGAAGTCTTGCTCTTAGGCCACGCTTCTGTAAGTCCAGCCTGCTGCACAGCAGAGGAAGCTGTCTTCTGCAAAGGCTTAACCTCTTCCCCACAGCACCTCTATTTATAGCTCCCTGCGCATCTGATGAACCACACCTGAAACCTCTCCCTGCCGTGGCCGTTTCCGAGCGGGCCTCGCGGGCTCCTTTTGTCACAGCAAATGGACTCGGTCTTTCCGCTGCCCAGCCGGAGGAGCGCGAAGTCGTGCTCGCTCCCTCTCAGATCCCGGCTCATGGAAAAGTCCGTTTTTGTCAGCGCTGAATCATTTGACCCATCACATGTTGCTGCTAAAGAAAACGCAACGCCTGACAAAAGGATCGCTAGTTGTGGAGGAGGAACGGTCATTTTTCCTGAGCTTTTTCCGGGGAGCCGGTTGAAAACTTTATTTTGGACGAGTTCTGGTTTTGTCTTACCGCCTTTGTCTGACTTGCGCTCCCAACCGTATGCTAATATTGTGGCAGATGATTGGGTAGCATCTGGCATCGCTGTCTAGCTCTCTGCATCTGCCTTGCCTTTCTGCGGCGCTGCCTCGTGAAGCCTGTCTGAACGATTGCACCTACGGTCTGAATCCTGTTTTCTGGATGGGTCCTGGTTTTTCTGCAGATTGCTAAACTCAACATTTCTGCGTAGGATTATTCTTTCCAGAATTAAATGCCAGACTTTTCTCAAGCCAGACAGTCACTGCTGACTGTGTTGGAATATATTTAATGTAGAAGGCCCAAGTAACTTCAGCTGTTTGCTCAGAATGACCTCGTTTTAAAAACACTTGAGTTGAGCCACATGTAGGGGTGTCAGTGTTTTATGTATTACAGATCCTTAATTAAACTATGGAGACCTGGGGAAAATGCTGTAAGTTCTAGTATTTCCACATTTTAGTTTTTGCTTTGCAAAGAATAATATGTAACTTCATTAAGTTCATTAAGGCACCTTAGTTAGCTGACTAAAAACCTGAGGTTTATGTTTTTATGATTTCTTAAGGCTAGAAAAAGCAAAACAAAGGGCTTGGACAAAGCTTCATTTACTGCGATGGTCTAAATAATAATAGTAATTACGAACAACTCTTGCAAGATTAATACATGTTGAAATCTACCTTATTTGCATTTTGAAACTTGCTCATTTCGGGGCTGCTTTATGGTATTTTAACATGTCACGCTTTAGGAAGATGTGAACCAGTTGCTCGGGTAAAGTAAACCACTTCCAGTAGTTTCTGGTGGGATGCCTTTGCCCCTCTTCACATACATCCGTGATTATCATAAAAAAGCTATTAAAAGGGGTGTGGTGGAAATACTTTACAAATACTGGACTAGATCAAGACACAGCTTTTGAGGTTCTGTGTAATGATCCGAGCCTTCACCCTTCAGATTTTGCCGCTGCTGTGGCCTAAAACCCTGTCGAGAAACTCTTGAACGCATTTTTTTTGTCGAAGATGCAAGACTGTAATCTGCTCATCGCTGCCTCTGAAATTCTGTCTTTTTAATGTGGGAAAGTGGTAGGAATAAATGTTTCAAATTTTAGGATGCCTTCCAGCATGGTTAGCAGTGATGCAGATCTTCTGCCAAACAACCGCAAAATTGAAACTAAAAACTTACCAGGCAACTCATCGCTTAGAGTTTGCTGATTTCACTACAGATTACAGGTTTGGAAAAATAAGTAGTCGTTTATGTCTGGAGAAATAACTTCTGTTCAGTAACAGGACTACTTCTGCACAACCAAAGTGAAACAAATAAAAAAATGTTTTTATGGCTGCAGGCAGGACTGGCGTAGGAAATTTATCCTTTTTTTTTTTTTTTTTTTCCTTCTTTTCATTCTGTTATAGCTATGAGGCAGATTTCAGCACTGCTATATTTAAAACAAATGAAAATCTGTTTTGATCCAGTAAGTAGAGCAGGCCAACAGCATTCAAAAGAGATATGTCACTGTAGTTCTGTTAGCAAAAAAAAAAAAAAAAAAGAGTGTTAATAAATGCTACATTGTTAAAATATGTCGCTGAGTACTAAGTGGGTTTGGGTTTGTGTGCCTTACACAGACTAGTATTCCCCAAAAGCCTGCACAGGCAGGACTTGGCATGACCTCTTGGAGAGTAATACCACGCTTTTTTGGCAACTTTAGGACAACGCCATTGCATTTTAAGTTTGTACGTCTTTGGAATAATTTGCTTAAACTTCCAGTTGCTTAATTTTATCCAAGCAGTCCGAAGAAATAGATTTCCACATGTGTTTTGGTTTGAGGATCCTGGGCTTGTGCAGGTGACACCAGAGGCCTAATCCTTGTTAATGGTGATGGAGAAAAATCTTAATTCTTCAGGAGCTGAGTTTGAGGGAGGAGCGAGTGACTATATTTAATAATACAAACTTATTCAATCTGGGGAATAGTGCGTTAAAAAAATCACCCTACTGAATGTAGGACAAATGCAAAACCAGCGCAGCGTTCTGGGACTAAATGCTGGGTTTAGACTTGAATCCACACATCAGGTGTCTTCCTGGCAGGTCGGCCGTGAGACGGGGCTCGAGCGCGTGTCGTAGCGCGTACGGCCGCTCTGGCGCGAGAGCGGGGAATATCCACAGCCACAGGGATGCGGATTTAAGGCAAGAAGAAGATTACGAGGCAAAACGGTGTTGTGTGAATCAGAGATACGTAGCAACCTCCAGGAATATACGTCATCTTTTCGAGTTTAAAGGAGGTCGGAATTCTCCTAGTGACCATCTTGTCCATAGTATAAAGCGAGCGCTCGGCTTACAGCAAAAGCGAGCTGAAAGGCAGTTTTTGTTGATCCTCGAGAATAAGAAGTCCTCTTTGGGAACAGCTTGTCTCTCTTTGTAGCAAAATCCTTTATAATGTCCTCCCCGTATCTGCAGAGTGATAATCTGAGAGTATTCTTTCCCTTTGTCTACAGACAGGATATTACATTTAAGGCCATACATCTGATTTTTCTTTTAAATCACGCTGCCGTGCTTGTACGAACCATATTTCCAATTTGTCATAACTGTTGTTATCTTAACTGTAATCAAAGTTCTCTGAGAAGCTGTACCTACACCAAGAGCATTTTTCAGTGACTCTCCTATTTGTGCAAGGCCTAATACTGTAGTAAATTGCCATATTTATTTTTTTTTTAAAGTATTATTTATTCAGTGTACTATGAGGTAGGGGGTGCTGCTGGCCTGCCAAAAGGCTCAGTCGTGCTTCCAAAATCCTGCAAAAGTCTGAGTGAAGTGGGAACTTTGAACATGGGTATCTCAGCTTCTGTTTTCTTTACCCCTTCTCTTTGGTGGTAAAATCCCTTTAGTGTATATAACCCCCTAGAGCGTTTACCTGTTGAAAAATGTTTCTTAAACTCTGGCGTGAAATTACTTCTTTCACAGCAGCAGCAAGTTAATATGCTGGTTTGATGCATTTGTTCTTCGTGGGAAAAAAAACAAGCGAGAACTTCTCTACTCTTTTCCTAGTCATGATTAAAAAAGCCAAGTACTTAACTCCGCTTGCAGTGGATTCTAATAGACTGTTAAGTTTAACTACAAAAGCTTTTCCAGTATAGGTGTACCCATGGGGCAAACAGACATCCCTTTGAAGTTTGTTTTGTGGTTTGACAGTAAGATAAACACCAGAGAGTTTCCAGTGACAGTAGGACTGGTTTAATCTTTTTTTGCCTTTTTCTTTCTTTTTTTTTTTTTTTAGGGAGACCTTTACCTTTGCCTTTAAAAGCGAGCAAGTCATGACTTCCTGAGTGATGCTCAATTATACACAGGCTTTTTTTTTTTTTTTTTTTTTATTATTTCCAAAGGTAATTAGAGCATAGAACAAGTCCTAATAGTGAGGTCTAAATTTTGAGAATGTACTTCACCTTCCGTGCAAGAAAAAAAATTGCCTTTAGCGACTTGCTAATTTCTTAGTGCTTCCCCTATTGTATCTTTTTTTCCACGATGCCCCCACTTAGGGGCTGGCCTTCATCAAGGAGAATTTTCAGTTGCCGTCTTGTTCTTCTCCCCTCTTCTGGAAGTCTGCATCTTTTCTCCGTCACTGCTCATATCTGCACTGCTTTTTTAAACTGAAATGAAAACCAACACAAGGCCAATGATAATAACAAACAAGTTAGCTCAAGTTTTCTTGAGTAGGCTTTCTCTTGATCATCTTTAGGTTTTAGTTTGAATATTTTGGCTGCCTTTTGTTTTGCCTGTTGGAAGGAGAATGTAAAAAAAAAAAAAAGTCGAAGTGGAACAGGCAGTATTTTGTATTTCCATGGCTCAGTTACTCACGTTGATCTCTGAAAATGCAATTTCCCCTACTTAAGTTTGGGGCAGCATCGGGAATGCTGGTTGGACCATGCTGCCTAATAGGCTCTTAGTATGTAAAATAAATTTATTTTCTTTATAGGGTGAATTAATCCCTGTACTGAGTGATAATAATGATTATTACTAAGTCATAGTGGTAACTCTGACTTCATTTTATGAGGGCACGATGAATCACTCTTCTGTCCCAGCAGAGGAGCTCATCGGGTTGTTTAGGAAGCAGAAATAGATTCTGATAAATTAGTTCAAAATATTTCCATAAATAGAAGATTAAATAACAATCTAGAAATGAACCCTTTACAGTTTAGTGGTGTCAGTTGCTGTTGGTGATTTAGTGTGATGGGATAAACTATACATCCTATTGTGTCAAAAATATATTTTTGTCGCAAGCGAAATGAGATAATGCTGAAGGCATGAAAATGTATGATGTTACGCCATTCATGTAGTGACTTTACCGAATCTTTGAATGTCTTGGATTGTATGTTTGAGTATTTGCAAACAAATCTTTGAGGAAAAAGATCTCCAAACAATTGCAGAGCAGTTTTGATATCCTGGTAGAACAAATCTGTCGCCCTTAGAGGTCAGCTATGTAGGAGGCTTTAGTCAGCAGCTGTCCAATATTAGGTTCCCTTGAACGTAAGATCAAACAACTAATTTTATTGTGGGATTTCTGTGGTCTTATTTACTATGACACTGTGAAATGCTCGGATATATTTTCAATCTCCTTACTCTCCTGGGCTTCATTCCCAACCTGTGGAGGGGAACGATTGGTAGAAATACCTCTACCTTGCTCCACCTCTGTTAGGTAGCCAAATTAAGTTTGTTTTTCATCTGAATTGCCTTTTCAAAAGTGTTTGGCGTTTTTCTGCCTCTCCGTTGGTGTGTGGCTGTTGGGCACAGCTCTAGGTCAGCCCACAGCCTTCCAGACGGGATCCTGAGGAAACAGGAACCGTGCAACTGTTGGCCACCTTGGGCTGGGTGCCTGATTTGTTTAGACTGACCCTGCAGTGCTGTAGTAGAGGGTGTAAATACTAAATTAGGGGCGTGAATTGTACTTTTAATAGCCATGAAACCACACCATCTCTTTCTTTGGTTTCGTAGCATTTTAGCCACTGCTGCAAAACCGTGAAGCTTTGAAAAGCAAGACCTTTGAAACTCGGAGAAGACAGAGTCTTCTCCCCGTTATCATCTGCAGTTGAAGCATCTAGCTTGTGTTTCCTCCATTTTCCTCCAAAATCTGTTTGATGGGGAGGACCAGCAAGCAAAAGCTCAAAATAAAAAAAATAAATAAAAAAAAAAAAAAGGCTGTTTGCCAAAATTTTTTTGAAAGCAACCAAACCCAGAAATGTCTGCCAGCAAGATTATTGTTTTAATAAGCCACGTTACTATCTCGTCTGTAAACCTGCTGCACGTTTTGAACTGGGGAAGGGGGCCAGAGTAGGTTTTGCTGTACGATAAAATTCAAGGTAACTTCCTTGTACGTTAATTAGCTGGCTCTACCGCTTCACAGGAAACATCTGAAAAGTGTCTTCATTAATAAAGTTCCTTGCAATCTCATTATATAACATAATCACCTTCAGCCCACTAAGAACTTCAATTTGTATAGTATGTGAATCTGCACAAGCGTGTAGCTGGAGGTGAAGGGTTGTGTTCTTCATTTAATCTTGTATAAAGTGATTTCAGCCTTGATAATGTCACTGAAATAATAGTTTTCAGATGTTGTTGCACGTCACCTCTTTTGAGGTGTGCTGGTTTTTGTTAATTGGTTATGTCGAAAAACGTTGTAGGGTGTTTTAATTTGACGGGATAAAGTTTAAGTGCTGATACGCACGTCAACTGTGGTAGAATTAAGTCTCTCAGGTGCACTGAATATTTGGAAAATCTAATTGAACAAATTTTTTTAAAAAGCTATAGAAAGTTAACTGTCTTTAGGTAAGGCTAAATATTTGTAAATATTTTGTTAATGCTTATAAAAATAACAATTTTACAGCGATGTATCGTTGAAGATCTACGTGGAGATACTCCCGTGTAATCCCACGTTGATCCTGCAATTCTAAATTGTCTCAGTGTTGGGTCACGCTGCAGTTTAGTCAGACCAGAGGCTCCGCTGTGTCACAGCCCGCTGAAAGAACGCTTTCACTCGCTTCTTGTCGCATGAAAGAAGTCAGTGTCAAATTAATGAATGTGCAGAACATGTGAATGAGGGCAGATTTTACTGGTTTCTCCCATATCTGTGTGATGTTTCCCTAAAATAATGTGGTGGTCCGTGCTCTGACTCTTGTAGCGGTTGAAATTTTAGAGCGTGTCAACTCAGCGCGACGTGGTTTAAAAATCTGACTTCGAAGTCTGAGCTTTCTTCAACATCCCTTTCAGTTTGACTCCTGATAGTTCTGGAGTATCATCCAGAGTGCCTTCTCAGAGAGAAGAAAGCTTCATACCTCTCCTTCTGCCTTTCTTTCCTACTGAAAACTAGGTTTGAACTTAAACTTGGTAGGTTTGAACTTAAACTTGGTTTTAACGCTTTTAGAAAAAAAAAAAAAAAAGAACATACTGGTTCTTAGTTTGAACCAAGATGTGTCAGCAGAAGGCTTTTATGTAGACATACTGGTTAAATAGGTTGTATAACCTCACTCTTTTCCATTAGTGCACGCTAATTATTTAATAGATGTTCAAATAAAGCCTCTGCAAAAAGGTCTTTTATTTGACTTTTACCTCATGGAGCTTTCTCTGCAGGTACGAGAAAGCTTTGCAGCAGGAGCAGGTTAGAAATTGGAAATAATCTGGGAATGATTCAGAAATTAAGGCATGACTTTAGTGGTTTGACACTTTCAGAGTAGAAAATGGAAACAGCTACAGGCCTGGTAGTCAGAAAATGAATCTGTGTGAAAACTAATACAGGTGGGGTGGAAATAAAGGTTTGAGTTTATTCAAAATCCTTCCAGCATCATGTATCCCTCATAGAACAGGAGGAAGGTCTGATGTATGAAATTGTAAGCCAAAATGTCTTGCTAATGTTTTTTTTTTGTCTTGCTAAACATTTTTTTTACTGAGAATTATGAGTCTGGACAGTAGTAGAAAAAATTGCAGCCTTGAGGCTGAATGGAAGGCCAGTGGGAATTTTGAGGTTGAACCAGAGGCTTACAGAGCATCTACCTTCTCCAGTATTTTGTCATCGTATGAACTTGTTGAAACTCTGAAATGAAGAACAATTATGGATAGGGGCTTGTGTGGAAAATGGAAGCAAATGAAATCTAGTTTCCTAGCAGAATTCACTAGATTGTAGAGTTTGGGCCAAAATAAGTGTTCTGAAGTAAGCAGAAGGAATGCTGCTCAGTCTGTTGGACCTCAGTGAGCTTCACTTCCAGTTGTGTGTCGTTAGATTGCGTTGACGCTGGAGAATGGGAAATACTACTGGTTTTGTAAAATGATTGAGGTGTGGAGATTTTGTAAAATGAGTAAGAGGAGACAATAGCAAGTTATGATAAAACAAGGGCTTCTTGGTGGTTGTAACTTCCTAATGGAGTAGCATGGACGATGGTCTTGGCACCGATCTGGTATTAATATCTGTTAACTTGGATGCGCAAGTGTTGCGTGCTCCGTACGTAGCGTGAGCAAGTTTCATCAGAACAAGTGAGAATCAGAAAATAATCCGGAGAAATCGAATGACTTCGAAGCTAAGGGCATGATTATGCTGAAAATAATAAGGAATAGACAGCTATGCACTTAAGGACCAAGAAAACCAATTTTTTTTTTGTTTTGTTTTTATGAGAGAGGGCAGACGAGTGGTCCATCACGTGGAAGGGAAAGATGCCCTGACAATGTGAATATAGTGGGAGTAGGATGATGAGAACGAGTGGTGGAATAAGGGAAATGTCCAAAAAGTGCAGAATAAGTACTTGACTGAAGTGGCAACCAAAGCTAAGGCGGACGGATTCCTCCCCGCCTGCCTTTTTTGGTTGCTCTTGGCATGTCAGGTCAAGGACAGATAGAGCGAGTCTATCGTCCTTCACGCCAGTGTGGGAAAGTGTGGAAGCAAAAACTATGGGACAGAATGCCAAACGCTTTTTAGTAAAAAAAAAAAAAAAAGCCTATTTTCAGTTGCTTCTTCTTTGTTTTGGATTCTTTTTTAGCGTCTATATTTTTAAATTTTCCAATCTCGGCACAAAAATGCTGAAATTAAGGCGAAACTCAATATTTTGCTAATGGACTGCAGGCTGTCCCTGCTAAGAGTTTCACCGTTAGCTTACATGGTAGATTTTGTGCTGTGGATTTAATACCTTTAATCCCAGCCCTACCGATGATCCACGCAGATGGAATATTGGATCATATGCTTTGGTTTGCTTTTGGATTACCGAACAAAACAAACAAACAAGACCTCCAAAATATTAGTTGTGTACATAATAGAATTTAAGACTGTTGGATGCGTTTATAAAATTTGCTTTTACTTGTGGAATCTGGTTTTGGAGTTCTACAGGAGGGATTTTTAGCGAAGCTAAGCTGATAACTGCTCGCTGCTGGAATTTTGGATTCTTTTGAGGTGTACATGAAGCATTTCTCTCCAAGGAACCTGAAGAGGAGAGCTAGTAAAAAGAGTCCTGTCTTGATGACCCAGCCTGTTAGCTTCTTACAAAACTATAGGAGGTGGTGATATGGGAAAAAATGAAAAATAGCACGTTTCATTTTTGATACCAAAATTAGGATATAATAGAAGCTGTAGGATGTCAAATTTCTACATCTGTTTAGCAGTTACTTCACTATGGGCTAACATGACCGAGTGTATACAGGTTTGAATTAGAAAAAAGGTGTCTGGAACAGAGAATATTGACACCAACTTCAGGCTTGGCTTATTGTTTCCTCCTTTTCCTTCAGTGTTTTATGTTCCTCAGGGCAGCTGGGAAAGCAATTCATAACAGGGGGCTTTATTCAGTAAATTCAGCCCTTCCAGTCTGTTAGGAAACGGACATTTAGCTAGGCAGCCAGCAATTCTTGCCAAGGTTTTATCCTGAATTTTTCTTATAGATGCCTGAATAGGAATGAAAGACAATGGGTCAGATTATTTTAATAGCAAACTTACTTGCCCCAGAGGAGACTCGCTCTGTCTCTGACCTTCAGCGCAGAATTTTTCCTCCTGTTAACAAGCCAGGGTGTTAATCTCCACTATCTAAAATAAAACTGGTGGTGTGTTTAGTTTGGCTTATAGCTTAGCTTCAATTCTTGGTTTATGAGAAGTAGAAAAGAGTTTTGTGGTGGGGTGTACGTATGTGTGGTGGTTTTTTTTTTTTTTTTTCCCCTCCCACACCCATCCTTGAGGAGGTTAGCTTCAGATTGTGATCTTTTTAAAGTCTATTTCTCCCACCCTTTACCTCTTGTTAATTATGTCTTTCCATATATCTGGATTCATTTAAATGACTTTGAAAAAGGTTTGGCTTAATTAACTATTTTTCCCAGAATTCAATACATACTCTTCTGTGGGGAAGTTCTTGCCTCAAGGTGTTTTTAAGTTTGTTTTTTTTTTTTTTTTTAAAAAAAAAAAAGAAAAAACACTTTGGAAAAGTGAAGAAGACAAAAATCTTCAGCAGTTTTCTGCAGAAAGGAAGTGGCGTGGAAAATTCTGAGTTCAGTTAACCATTTGGGTTTCAGAAGTCGGGAGGATTTTCACACTCGGCTTGTTTCATTGGGTAGAAATTTGCATTAGACCAAGGGACTGTTGGCTTCACGTGACGGGTTTTTAGCCATTTTCACAGCTGTCTATACTGAGAGGCTTATCACAAACTGCTCTTGAGGTCTGAGTTTTACACAGCAGTTCTTGATACTTGATTTTCTGCCGAGTTTTTAAGTCCAGGGGCAGCACCGTTGTCCCTTACAGTAGCTTCTTGTCACTGAGGCGCTTATTAGTGATGATTTGCACGCAGGGCACGCAGCCTGGTTAGTAAGTCGACAGGAATGCCCAGTGAGGTCTGAAAAAATGCTGGATTAAATGTGTATTTAGGGCAGAGAGGGCACTGGAAAGGTCTGTGATGTAGAGATTGGTAGACATACCGCTTCCCTAGGAAAACTGGAAATCGGGTATTTGCTGATGTTACTCAAAAATATCAGCTGGGACTTTGGGGTAATAATAATTCCAGATGAAGGCGATTTAAATAACTTCCCTACGACTGATTTCATTTGTTGTGGTGGGGTCTATATACGCGATCACAGCTTTGGACCTGTTTCATATTCCGCATCATCTCGCTTGCTGCTTGCTTGCTTGTGGCTCAGTGACTTACCTGGCTTTGCTCACCAAGTCTTAGCCACCGAATGGCAAAGAGACGGCGTGTCACCTCCACTCCGAGCTCTGCGCATCACTTAAAACCTTGCCACTCCATAGCGGAGACGGGTTGCTGTTGAGGCTTAGGCTGGCCTTAGCTGGCAATCAGTTTAAACCGAGCGTACGGTCTTTACATTTGCCCAGAGAGGGTCCCGCGCTTGGCCACCAGCCTGATGTTTCTAGTTCTTAGACTGGAGTTGGGTTTAGCTGTACTGGTAACCCAGCTTCCCAAGGCTCAGCGTAGAGTCCAACGGCCTGAAATTAAATCCTGTGCAAAGGCTGGGCGCGGAACTGCAGAGGTTGGGCAGGTACGCCATCACTAACCAATGAACGTGCCACATGGAATAAAGATAATGGAAACTTTTTAGCTATTTAACAAGGTATAAAACCTGTTATAAGAAGACAAGGTTGTATCCTCTTGTACAACAAAACATACTAAAGTGTTTTCTTCTTTTTAGTCCAAGTGGTAAGAAGTTCAGAAGCAAGCCTCAGTTGGCAAGATACCTGGGAAACACTGTTGATCTCAGCAGTTTTGACTTCAGAACGGGAAAGATGATGCCCAGTAAATTGCAGAAGAACAAACAGAGACTAAGGAATGATTCTCTCAATCAAAATAAGGTTTGTTAGTAAATACTGTGTTTAAGGATATCCTAAGAATTTCCTTTCCTGTAGTTCATTTAGCAATTTCGTTTCTGCTTAAAGCAGTCCGCTTCTAGGATGTACATGTATGTTTAATTTTTAGTAGTGGTAGAGCCGTAAATTTATAAATAGAAGGAATACTCTGCTACTACCAAGAAAATATCAAGGTGAGGTTAAGTATAAATCAGAAGTTTGAGTAACTCAGGAGTTGGCTTGGGACTAAAAACCTCAGTGCTAGTCATCTACCTGAATGATATTCTTCTCAATGGGAAAAATTAGGACTGTTGACGCCGAGAGATTCTCCTGTGCGAGGCTTCAAATTGCTATGTTCATCTTCCTGTTCTGAGATGAAATAGTTCACGTTTTTAATGGGTGCGATATGTGCCAGGAAGCTTGTTTTCTGAGGCAAATGTATTTATCTGTACAAATCTGGATGTCTGGGTACAGCTGGGTAGCTTAACAAGGCCAGGTGTTTTTCTGGTTTAAGATTCCATTCTCAATTGATCTGATTGTGCTCTTGCTGTCTGTTTCTTTTTGAACACCAGTGTATCCTTTTGAATACTGAAGAAATTGTGCATAGTAGATTAAAAACAAAAGGCTGAAGCATACAGAAGTGAAATAACTGATGTAGCACATAGGGACATGACAAGTAAATTCAGCTGACTCACAGATAATATATTCCTGGGCAAACTTTAGAAACCTCATACAACGGTTTGAAAGAATTTCTGTAACAACCTGCAATGTTATCTTTTTAAGTATTTTATTCTTCAGGATTCCATCCCTTAAAGTAGTGTGTGAAAATACCTAACAAGTTGTAGTGATGTCTTGTGCACTGATGTTTTTTGTCATCTGCCGGTCGTAATGCGTGAACCTCACATTTCATGCTGATTTCTTTTTATTTAAAGCATGTGTTCAAATTTATTTAATATTTTCTTCCCGCAGACATGAGGCTTTCGAATAATACCACACTTCGGGGTAGTCCAAGGAAAGGTTTTCAGTAGGCTTTTTGCATGAACAGAAATTACAACATTTGGGATAATATAAATTCAGATGAGTGCTCACTTTGCATTCCTGTGATCTTAAATTACTTGAATGTTGCTCACAGTAGCTCTGTTAAATACAAGATTAGAAAAAAAAGCTTTTTTTTTTCTTTTTAGGTAAATAACATTTATTATTTCAGAGTGACTGAATCTGTAACTCCTGAGCTTTTGAGAATTTCTGTAGTATTCCTGTGACAGTTAAAAATGAGATCTCTTATTCCTGAAGTTTATGTTTTCTTCCACAGCCACTGGAAGAGGTTGGTTGTGGTTGTCTTCTAGTCCTTGCAGCTGTGCTGCTGGGGGGGCCCCTAAGAGACAGACTTGCGTAGGCAAGTTTGTGTATAAACTTGCTCACATTTTATGGGGTGTTTGTTTTTGTACAAACAATTTACCGCAAATGTTTCTAAATTCTTTGGCTCCCCTTCTGTTTCAAGAAGAAATATCAAAATACACTTGAGTCTTCTTTCGGGGACGTGTCTAGGCAGTTAGGTTTATGCAGCTGGTGGATGGAAATGCTGGCTTGCCTTGCTTCTAACTTTTGAGATTCTCAGCGTTAGCAGATGAGGCCTCAATGTCAGCGTTGACATGCTGATGCCACCTGGCTTAAAATGGAACTGTGCTACCGAATGCCCTCCATTTTGTGACGTTCGTGTGCAACGGCAGAAATGACACGGAAATATTCTTCTAGCAAAATACTTCTCTCCAATCTTAGCCTTGTGCATTCGTACTGCCCTTTCAGTATTGGCAATAAAAACATATATTTGATAGGTTTGTTTACGGTGGAGCCACAGGAGGAGTTTTGCTTCAACCTCTACTCACCTTGCCATTGTTTTTTGCGTCCCCGTTTTTCCATTTCGCTTGCAAATTAAGTTACTTTATTTATTTGAAGTGCTTTTAAAGAGACAATGAAATAAGGAATAAATTGAATATGAATCCGGTAGATACAGCATACTGCTGTGCTTATAAAATATGCTTATCAATTCTTTATTTTGTAAAGAAAACATAAAAGAGAGTACTGGATAAACATGCTGTCTGGTTATACGTGACTTCTTAGGTTAAAGGATTTGAAAGGCCTGGAAGTACATTGCTGAGTTTTTAAAAACATTTTTACAGCCAGGGCACATCGATGCTTCTGGAAATACACGTCTTTGGAAAGATAATGGGCTGAAATTCTTTTGGAAACCATTGTTGGAGCATACAATACTCGTAATGATTAAAACCAAGCAGGGAACATTGATATTTCTGCTAGCTGATCCATTGCTATAGTTCCCAGAGTAGGAAGAGATGTTGTTTTGTGATAGCGGTCGAGCAGTGTGAAAGCCCCCACTACGTCTGTGTTTCTGAAGGCTGAAGTTTTGTAGGAGTGCCTAAAACTGAATATTGTGAGCTTAATTGCCATCTAAAATGAAGTAATCTGGGTCTGACCATTTGAAACACATAGATAGTGTCTTCTATCTGGAAAGCTCAGAAGAGCTTTCTTCAGGAGAGGTGTTGGTTGTAGGGATCTTTGTTACTTATTTCTATTAGGTTGTACTGGAAGCTCTTCCTTTCTCATGAATAAATCTTAGGTACGGCTGGCTTACGATTTGTTGTGAAAAAAGAATTTCTCTGAATATCAGTCGCTTCCCGGTAAGGCCTGATAATTTTTTTCCCCCCGTACATCTGAAGATCTGCGGGTGCTGGAGATGGGTGAGCTTAGCAAGTTTCTGTACTAAAGAATTTATTTCTGTTGTTCAGAACTCAATGCCACAAATGAGAGACTGTTTGTTTAGGATGAGATCAGAAAGCCCAGATGTGACTGTGATTAGAAAGGAAATAAAGCAGGAAAGTAATAAGATTATAATTACAGTACTTAGGAATTGATCTGTTCTTAGTTTAAACAGTTTATCCTAATGACCGTTTCCTAGTGTGTAGCCTTGATAAAAGGGATGTGAGGCATCTAGTCCTTGAACCTGTATTTCCTGCATAGTTTATAATTCATCAGGGTTTCGCTTTAATTCTGGGACCCGTATCATTAATGCAGCTGAATTTCCTTAATTTCTCACACTGCCTGAAGAAATCTCCCTTTTTCTTTTTCTAAGTTTAACGGATTTATTTTTTAACTTCTCTGTAAGTCACGCTACAGGCCAAAAGGAACCTGTAAATATTTTTCATGAACTTGAAACGAAGACCTTTGCTCTAGAAATATTTGCTAAACCGGATTTATCCCCCATATGGCAGATGGCTCTGTAATATTGTTGGGTTTGTCAGTTTTAATAGCTATTTTACCACTAATACTGATGCTACTGCACAGAATGCCCTGGGGGCATGGACTTCAAAGCATCAAATACGACTTTGAACTTGATGTCACAAGATCAGGGAATGCGAAGCTTGTAGGATAGGCAAGGTCTATCGAGGTTCTGGTGTGAATTCAGTTACGGGGTGTGAGGAAAGTTCATTGTCAAAACGCTTTGTGCAAATTTAAATACATGCAATTACTGTCTAGCTCTGCTTGGTGATTCTGGGCTCAATCAGAGTTGCTTTAATTATATATGAAAATATATATTATAGATGAAAAAGTCTAACATTAGACTTACTATTGTCATCGTCAGCGGGGAAAAAAGAAACAGAGCCCATAAGCAGTATTCACCATGCAAAGCACGTGTTAAAAGCAGTGACCAAAGTATCTGAAAGTATTTTTCTAGTGGTCTGGGACTACCTGGGTGAAACATTAGAAGACTACTTCCTAGATTTCTTTAGAAGCATAAATTCTCACTTTTGCTTTTATATAAAAAGGTCTTCTAACTTCCGAGCTAATTGAATGGTAATTTCTCGGGTTGGTTAAAACTATTAAGTGTGAACAGGTAGAAGTGCTCGTGCTCTGTTGCCGTTTCCTCTGGCCGTGGAGACCTTGGTCCCAGTTCAAGAAGAATCAAGAACGTGTTAGGGACGGAGCGGAAGGTGGAGACGGCTGAAGAGACGCTGCTTTTCCCATTTGGGAGCAATAACACCGCAGGACGTGGAGAGCGGGTAGTTTCTGGCTGTAAGGTTATAAACTAGAAATGATAGGTGCCTGAGTTTCTGAGCAAAACCTCCATTAGAATTTGGGGTTTTAGCCTTATTTTAATGAGTTAACTGCGTTACCTGGAAATTATGAAGAAAGGGGACCTATAAAATAACAAGGTATATTTAAGGGAGTGGTAAGAATAGAGACCCAGGGTCAGAATTGTTTCCACTGAAAATAAGAGGTTTTTAGAACTCTTTCAGAATTCACCTGTATGTTCTAGTGTCTTTATTCTGTTGGGCTGGAAAACTCTTTTGACTCCTCTGAGCAAATCAGTATTAAGCAAGGATTCCCCAAACTTACAAATGAGTGTATGAATTGAGTCGTCCTGCTGAATGGCTAAGGATATGCAGAGGACTCTGGATAAATCACCTTCCTCACCATCTGCAGGAAAAATTGAGGCCTGAAATTTTAAAACTATCCCTTCATTTAGGTTATGTTGAGGTGCCTGGATAAATGTGAAGCGTTAGTCTGTTGCTCCTTCCTATCAATTACATTCCTTAGAATCGCGTGGGGAAATTCCTTTTTTTTTTTTTTTTTTTTTTTTTTTTTTTGCCAGAAAGGAGCTAATAGCACTTTGTCATCCTGAAGAGGCTATAGGCTATAGGAAGCGGCTCCTCCCTTCCCTCTCCCTGCACCCAACAGATGAATCAAATCATTGGATAGCAGCAGCCAAGAACCATTGTAGTGTGTAAGGATGTATTTTGGGATTAAGTGGCTTGCCTGCCGAATGCTCTTCATAATGAAAATTGCTTTCTGTGGAGTGCAGAGATGATATTCTCTTTATTGCTGGTTTCTAGATTATGCGCTGCACACATATCAGAAGAATGACTCCACGTTCCCCTTCTCATCAGCCACCTACGTTGCAATAAGAGAAGCACTAAAATACAGGACATTCGGCTGGTGGAGGAACTGCCCTGTCAGATTGCTCTGGCAAAGCTCTGGATTTGTACTTTTTAAAATAAGAATTTAATCCGAGACACATGCAGTGAAGAGAACGCTTATTGCTTAATAGGCCTAAGCCTCTCACCATACTTTTAATTTAATTTTTATACTGATCATTGCAGACTAAAGTATTCTAACTTTCATCTGAAATTCCAGAGCGTTCAGTTTAGGAATGAATGATTTTCAAACAAGCTTGTGCTTTTGGTTCTTGACGTAGCCTCTTTTATGAAGTCAACTTTTGTAATCTATATATGGAGGATTTGAAGGTTGGGATTTAATTTCCACTTCTAAACCCAAGAGATTGCTTTTTCTCACAAAATTAGGAGTCAATGTAAATCTTAATGGAAAACTCTTCTAGCATGGTCCTTGGATGAAGTCTAAAATTGATGTTCATTGGGTAACTTTTGAGCTACGATCTCACAGCCAGTTATAAAACTCCTGAGATATGAAATATTACGTAATAACTCATTTTTCTTCCTTTTGAATGAGTAGCAGTAAATGTTTAAAAAGCAAAAGCTTCACCATTTTTCTCTGTCAGAAACTGGATATGGCTGTTTAAATGTTTTGAAGTGCTTAGAACTCCTGCAAAATAGTGAATTTTGCTTTCTGATACACGTTCGCTGGGAAAATGTGTATCATGGGATATTTATTTTCAGTGTCTCTCTTGTGTCAATATAATGACATGTCTTCTCAGTCACACCCTTGTATCCTTGGGAAAAAAGAAAGGAATTATCTTAGTTGTTAAGGAAAATATTGGACAAAAAGCAGGAGCAGAAAAGCCTGAAATGATGTGTTCAGGCTTTGGAGGAAATGGCATTACAAATAAAAAAGCTGTAAGGTGCTGTTCTGGTGGCACAGCACTGTGAACTGGCCGTCTGCTTTTGGGTAGAGATTTAGAAAATCTGGGATGGTGTGTTAGTGATGATCTGTCTTTTTCTTTCTTCATCAGTCTTGGGGGATACAGGAGAATTCTGTTCCCCCACCCTGAATACTCTGGGGTTGTTGGAGAGGAGTTCAGGCTCTACTCTCCCCGAGGGCCTAAGGGTTGGATGTGTGACAAGATAGTATTGATAAAATTTTATCTGATGCCTGGGAATCAGTTCGCAAACCTGATAAAAACTAGCTTTGTCAGAAAACTTGTTAAAGTAGATATAGTTTTAGTTTCTTTCCAGAATAAATTGCTGCACTTCATTAAGGATTGTTCTATGTAGGAATCGCTTAGGAAATTTGTGACCAAAGTTCTGTAGGAAGTTGCTGTTCTTTAAGACTTGGAACCCTAGAAACTGTTTGCTACAAACATAATTTCCTGAAGCTTTGGAGATTTCCTTTTGACATCTGATCGTGAAGCTGCCTCTTTTCAGAAAGTAAGTCACTTGAACAATTAACATATATATTTTAACAAAAGGAAAGATGGACTTTCAAGCAGTTTAATTCTTCCCGAGAAGGTGAAAATGTGTGGAACCAGTTAAGTGTTACTTTTTCTTTAAAAGGCATGACTGCAAAGGTTAGTTAAGGGAAATCTTTACTCCTTCTTTTGCACATCAGCAGAAGAGGCTGAATCCAACATTAATTTGTGTACTTTTCATGTATAATTTTTGTTAATTCGCTTTTTTTTTCTTTTTTTTTTTTTTTTAACAGGGAAAACCAGACTTAAATACGACTTTACCAATTAGACAAACTGCATCAATTTTCAAACAACCAGTCACCAAAGTTACCAATCACCCTAGTAACAAAGTACGATCTGACCCACAGCGAGTGACGGAGCAGCCGCGACAGGTAAGAATTAATCTACTCCCATTGTCACTGCTCAGAAAGTTGAAACAGGGTGAAAATGTGCTTGGTTTCAGCTGTGCTTCAACGACAGATGAGAATTTCTCTCCTGAAGGTTATTTATAGAAATGTGTGGAATACATACAGTTTTTTTAAAAAATGCAGAAATAACAGTTCAGCTGGAGATTAATATTTTTTAGTCCAAAACTTCATTCCTATTTGATAGCCACGTTCTGCTTGAAATTCAGATAATGTGCTGTACCGTTGCATTTGGACATCAAATGTGAAAAAATTTTCACGTGCAGCTTCTTGATAGAAGTTTCTGTAAAATACACAGTTCTCATCAAGAAGTAAGCTCTCTTTATATAAAAGAACTTGGTGCAAAATCAATAAAAAATTGTATTTTAAATCCCTCTTTTTCCCTCTACCACTACTAGCAATACCAACCACGGCAACATAAACTCATCTTACACAAGTTCTTTTTCAGCTGCTTTTCTCTGTATCAGCGATGGATCCCCTGTTCACACAGTCCTTTTTTGGTTTTGTTTTTTATGGGGAGGAGGGAGCTGAGAGGAATCTAGTTAACGAACGAACGGTCGGCTAGATAATGTAACCTAGATGGGTTTGAGGTGTTGTTTTTAAGTCTGCCTTGTATTTTTTGAGTCATAGAATTACTGCCATCGAGTTGAAACACCTTGTTCTGTCTTAGGAGTGCAGGGCTGAGAAGAAAATGCAGAGGCATGTTCAAATTTTTGTACCCTCCCGTGTCGCTAACTTTTAACAGCGTTTCCTTTGAAACTCCAGCTGTCTCTAATTTTGCACTTTCAAACATCTTGAATGCTGTTCTTGTCAGAAGTAACATAAGGAATTTAGACTCTGCATCCTCTGAATTCAGGTGAGAAAGAAAAAGAAGAACTATCGAGCCGTATTGGATCATCTTGTTGAGATGTCTTTTAGCAAGATGTGAAGGCCTCAGCTAACCTCACTGTTGGTCCCGTGAAGTTCAACAGGGGCCATGTAAGTGTATCCCATTCAGATCTAAAAGATGCATAAGTGCATGTGTCTGTTGATTCTCTTCACATTCTTTGGGTTTTCCTTTTGAGCTACTACACTTTGTGCGTCAGGAATTTCCTTTTGGTCATGTCTGTTGAGCCAGTAATAATCCCCAAAGCATATGAAGGTTGTGGCTCCTTTGTGGCAAGAGAAACGGGTGTCTGGCAATTCGTATCTTGATGGGTTCCAAACCCTTTCACACTTGCCCCTTTCCTCCCCGTTTTCTTTCTTCCAGGTTCTTTTCTTCAAACACGTAGTGACTGAAATCTTTGGGAACGCATCCCTTGTCTTTTGAGAATGACTATCCAGTAGAGATTTGCAGAGCAGGCTCTTTTCAAACCCACCCAAGTTAAATCTTTGCCTCTTTACGATAGGTTCTAGAGGATTAAGCTACAGCAAGATCTTCAAGAAGTCATCGTCTGTTGATCACTGTGTCGGCATTCTTTTTCAAACTCCTTTCTCCTTGCTTGCAACAGTGCATTTTTGGAAGAGGACGCTTTAAACACTATTCTTACTCTGTATCCACACATTTTATTTGGAAGGAATGCTGGCTCGGTGTGCATTGAATGTGTAATAGTTAATCTTATTTATCTAGCAAAGCAAATCCTGGTGTGTCTTACTCTTGCTTTGCTCCAAGCTAGAACGCTGCCTTGAGCTGTTTTCTGGTTTGTCATCCTTCTGAGTAGTGATGATCGACATAGGTGGGAGACTCGGGGAAAGGAGAGAATAAATTGTTACAGTTGTTTTTACATAAAATTTGAGTGAGTTTTCAGTAAAATTTTCATTAAAAAATCTGGAAAAAAGCAATTCAATGTAGGTAGCGTGCTGTCAGTTACTGGAGAACCTTAAACAAAGTGACAGCTTTCATAAACAATTTCTAGTCATCTGGTTTCTTTACACACAGATTTTCATCGTACCATTGTCAATATTTCTTTGGTATTAGCAACCAGAAGTATGGAGGAACTCCAGTCCTTGCTCATGGGTGCACCACACAAACTCTGTAGTTTTAGACACCCATCTCAGAAAGCTTTATCCACTTATATCGTATCTCCCTTTTCAAAAGACAGGCTGACTAGAATTCCCAGAAAATTCTCTTTGGCCTGCCTCCTTCTGTAGAGATGAAAATAAATGAGTAGTGTAGTTCTGTTGGCAGTCACTAGGTTTTTTTCATGACCTGAGAGTCAGAAGACATGCTTATTGGTGTTGGCAGGGAAGATATTTGGCAGCAGCTCTTCTTTAAGCACTAAACCCTGTGGTAGTTCTTGGAAAGATAAACTAATAACAGCTTGCCTGTGATCTTCGTATGGGTAAATCTGGCATTAGAGCAACAGATCTTTGTGGCAACTGCTGGTTCTGTGTCACGAGGTTGTCTGAGCCTTTTTCAAGCAACAGCTCTGCAAGACAGCAGCTTAAAGCTTTCAAAGCCATTCTGAAAGGTTTTCTAGAATACCGATTATCGGAGTGGAGGACTTTACCCAAGAAAAATGGAAATGTTCTGGAGAATCCTGCAAGTAGGTAGTGTCAGAACTTGAGCTGGGCGTGCACGCTCTGGAGGGTCTTCTGGTACTCATTAGACTTCTCTTAACTATCACTCTTCTTCCTCTATGTGGCCTTTGTTCAAATACCAATAAATCCACAGAGATTTCTCAAATTCTTCATATCTAATCAAATGATAGGAGTATCTCTAAGTTCCTAAATAGCAAATCTGATAGCCTCAATTGCAGTCTTCTTCAAAGTGCTTTAAAGTTTCTTTTTGAAGTATCAACCTGCTCAAAATATTTTGACTCTCCATGAGCTTACTTTGAGGTAGGTTTTCTTACTATTTCTGTGGCTTCGGGTTTTTTCCCTTTGCAGAGTCCACTGATAAACCAGTGTAAGAAAAGAAATCCTGAAAGATTGCTAGTGGGCTCCGCAAGGAAAGAAAAAAACACAACAAACCCCCTCGTTTTAGCCTCCTCTCCACTGTTAGACTTAGTAAGTTTTGATAAAATATGGTAGATTCTTGATGAATTTAAGGGTAATGGTTTGGATTTGAAGAAGTCAAGCTGAAATTGAAACTGGAATTAATGATGAATCACAAAATCATGCAACTATATGTCATCTTCCTCTTAAGTGACATTGAGTATTGTCTTAAAATCACATTGTTTTTTCCCTCTTTCCTATTTATTTAGCAAAAAGGCCACTAGATGTAGCAGTACTTCAGGGCAAATTCATGTTCCACTTGTGTGTTTGGATTTGAGTATTCCCCAGTGAGAAGAGTGAATGTGAAGCACAGGAAGTCGTGTAACTATCTGAGACTATTCCAGGCAGTAAATCTTTTCTGTAATCACTTAAATTTGAGTTACTTGCCTGTCAAGCATCCTGTACCTGACTGGATCAAATGGAACGGTGCTGCAAATCAAACTTCTTTCTTACAGATCCCTGCCCGTTGTACCTACGCTCACTTGGTGCCTCCAGAAGGTCCTGTGGAGAGCACTTACCCTCTTCTTTGTGTCTTAGAGTTTCTTGGTTCACGCTGTTCCACGCTTATTGTCCTTTTTGGGGGGAAATAACAAAACTCACTCATTTACCCCTGCGCCCCAAATGTACTCTACCTGCTTTGAGAGGGCTTTGACTCCTGAGGACCCGCTGATCACCAGTTAATTCTGTTGTACGCTGTCGATGGGGGTGACAGGGATATTTGAAACCATACTGGTAAAACTGGTGTTTATGGAAGTGGTGATCATAACGCTGAATTTGCAAAGCGTTGATCTTGGTATCTTCCTGATCCGTTTGGCTAAAAACATTCCACAAACATACCTCAGGTGTTCGAAAGAAGGCCATCCTTCTCTTCAAAGCTTATTTTGAGAAAATCAGGTTAATATTACGTGATCTGATTCCTCTAGTTCTGTGGCAGACGACCACCTCTAAAAACCTCCTTAGGGTAAATCAGAGGCTATTTACTTTTTAAAAACACCTTAAGATAAACCTGATATATTTACTTCTAACATCATCTATCTGTAAGCCAGAAATACTCTTTAAAATTGATTTGAAAGTCTCTTTTGTACTTATTGTCATTTTGTTACATTTGCTGTGGATTGTGTTGTAATACATTATTGAATAGGATTATATATGACAAATTAAATCTGACCATAGTCATTTTTTGGCACAAGATATATGCAGTCTAAAAAGCCCAATTTACAAGAAAAATTGCAGGATGTCATTTTATGTATGTCTTCTTGTGAACAATTCTTAACAGGAAAGACATATTTAGCTCTTAGCACTTTGTATTTTGTCAAATAGATGTGATTTTATTTCCTGTGGGTCAACTTAAAGGATTGGAATGTAAAATTAGATAGGGTTGGAAAACTTAAGCTTCTTGGTTAATATCTATTAGAATTATCAAAAAAAGGAATGGAAGGAACCCAATGAGATTGTTAAGTTTCATCTCCCTCTCCCAGGCGACTAAAGGAACGCTGAAATTTTGATTGGCAATTATGGATGCAGCAGAGCTGAGCAACTTAGCAACTGGATATAAAAAGAGGAAAGAAGTTTTCTGGAGAAATGCTCATTCCTTTTAAACTCTTCCATGGAGACTTTGAAAAGACCTCTAATTATATTTCCTCATCAAACTGCCTGCCATGTCAGTCACTTGAGCAGTTTCCCAAATGGTAACTGGCGTTTTGGTCTCACTTAGCCTTTAAAACATATTTTAAAACCTAACAAAATGGCAGGCTGGCTGTGTCTGCACTACAGTACAGGTATGTCACCTGTATTTGGCGTAGACACAAGTAACTTTTAATCAGCTCACATACCAGGTTAGAAGGGGTCTGCAAGCAGCGTGGAAATAAATGTGGTTCCAGCTACCTGGAGTTGTGACGGCGCTCTTAAACTTGCCGTGTCCATCATCCTTCTGAATGAGAGCGTGGCTTTTTCTGACTACTGCTGCAAGTTAAAAAGCAAATACCTGTAGCTGTCTAAGGAGAAGAAACCACCTCAGCAAACAAATCTCTGAACTCGCCAACAGCAGAGTCACGGGTCTTTCTTCTGCGTGTCAGATACATCATTCTGTTGACATCTAGAGCATTTTCAATACTCTGTAAAGAGTAAATGCCAGATGAAATTGGAGGTTCTTGATTGATTGAACTATCTATAAATCACTCACTCGCCAAGAATGTTTGAATGTTAAGAACATATGTGCTTTTCTTTTAAAAATAATGGAATTGGAATGGATTCCTTTCCAGCAAAATTTTCCTGTAGGCTTCCATTGCTTGAGCAACTGCAAATAGACTTTTATTTATGTAAGGAAAAGGGGCAGCTCCGATTATGTTTGTATTTGGTGGCTCTTGCAATAGAGAGGCTAATCTGTCGTTTCTTTATTGTCTGAATGAGAAATAATAGTTGCTTAGGAGATTGTGTTTTTACAGAGATTACGGGTTAGATTATAGTTCACCGTTAGTCACAAATAGCTTTTCTTGGACAAGAAACAATTCTGGAGGAAGCAATATTTTATATTTCTCCAAACAAAGAACTTCAGAGGCACAGCTGTAGTTCAGCTCTGCCATTATGGAGTCGCAGAACAAGGAGGAAGTGAAAATTCTGCTCCGCCCTGGGGACCTTGGCATTGCATTCCTATGCTGCCTCCTCTGTCGCAGGGAAAAAAAAAAAAAAAGAAAAATGCCCTTAGGATAGTAAGTGTGAGTGATAAGGGATACATTTCTTGCTCAGCAGGAGATTATTGCATAAGAGGTGACTTTTGGCATAATGCATTTTGATTAATTTCCTAGGAAATGGAGCACTTGGCTGCTGGGTCCCTCGGAATCTAGAACGCTCAAACATCAGTAAATGAAGGACCTGGGGTTTAGGCTCTTTTCAGTGTGTGTTCCCTAACCACTACTTCAAGCAAAACTGAAACAGAGCCATTTTTCATCCTCCAACAGGATGAATAACCGACTGATGAATCCTCAGAGTGGTTATTCATTTTGCATGAGTAATGAAATATCACTGCATCACCATGATGAATCTTGAAATCTGGTTCTTCCCCCCTTCCTTCCTACCCTGGTCCCATCAGGCTTCTCATTACTGAATAACAGGGTCTCATGTTTGCTAATGCTTCTTTCCTGGAGGCCTGAATCTTGCTTTTCTGGCTGGACTGGTGCCTTCTCAGCAGGAGGAAGGAAGATGGGACCCTATGAGCCTGCTCCCCAGGGGTTCTCCAGCTGAGAAAAGCCCAGAGCCTGGATAACTCACTCCATTTGACAAGGAAACCCCTAATTGTGAGGTGATGTAAGGTGGCCTCTGTTTCTGGCAGAATTCCTACTGAATTTAAGTGGCTGTATCTGCAGATGCTTGTGCTGTTTGAGGGGCTGTTTCTTGTTTTATGAACTCCAGATGACTTTGGGTGGGAGACAAATGCCAGGGGGCAGTCTGCCTAGGCTGTGGTGATGCCCAACAGTTAAACCAGTCAGGATATTTATGAATTGCTCCTAATTTAGGTGCCTGTTTCTCTGCTTAGCGCAGCACAAAGCCCGTGAACCTGAGCTTTATTTTCTCTTTTCCCTGTTTCGCTAATGAGGAGAGAGTTGCAAGTTAAATAATGCAAGCTATTTTTAGGGCTGTAACCTCAGATATTCTGTGCATCAAGACTGGCATGATCTTTTTCAGTCGCTTGAGTGCGTATTTCATTGCTGTGGAATGGTTGCATCTTCATCTTGTAAGTAGAGGAACAGAAGAGCTTTTTCTGAATTTTTATTAGCAGCTTCCTCCCCTCTCTCTGTGTCCCTTGATAGCTACTCCTGGCGCAGCTGATGGGGAAATACTTGTCCAGGTCTGGTCCAGCTCAGAATCTTCAGTAAACTACAAGAAAAGATAAAGGAGAGGACTCCTAAGAACCCATAAAGGCTTGTGGAACGAACAATGTAATAAAACTCTAGCAATGTGATTAATTTCTGAGCAAAAAATTTAGTAAGAGTGACTTGTGCAGTCTCAGTGGAGATCTGGGGAGACAAAAACTTGGAGCACAATCGTGGTCGTTTACAAATAATTATATGTCACAGTGCTGGAAGCTTTGCGCTGGGAATATGCTTCGCTTCAGTCTTGTTTTAATTGGTGTATCTATGAGCCAAGTGTTGTTTTTCTACCTGACTTTGACCTCACAGTCATCCGAGGTGTTGATACTTGTATAAACTTTTCCCTGCGTTCACAATCGGGGCTTAAAGAGCCAAGCGAGTGCTGGTGATGGAAGCTCCACGCCATCGACGTTGCGTTACATTTGCCAAATCTTCTAAGCTTTCACGTGTGAGTTGTCCTTCTTCAAGCACCTCTCTCTCTCCCACAGAGGCATTTGCATTCCTGTATTTCTACATTTCTATAACCAAACCATTCTCCTGATGCCTTGTTCCCTCTGTGATGTGTACGGGGTTGATAGGAGTAGGGAACCGAAGAGTCAAAACCCAATAATAAAGTGTATTTGGTGATGTATTTGTTGCTGTAGACCAATATAATTTTATCCCGAATAAACAGGGGCTGTTCTTACGTTTACCTGTAGCGTGTAAAAACATAGCTTGGATGTGGCGTTGGGGAGCCTTTCGTTTATCTCTAAAAGTTGATGAAATGGAGAGGGAAAGGGGAACGAAGGGTGAATTCTTTTAACGGTGGAAAACAGGAATAAGCTTTGTAGAGACTTTATCAAGATGGGAAGCTAACCCAGTGATGAAATACTGAATTGATAGGATTTTACTTTGAGTTCATTTCCTGAATCCTGATACTCCTTTTAGAGTTTGGCTAGCGAGCTGTTGCTTTTGCCTTTGTAACAAAGGATTTCTTCAACGTTCTGGACAGCTTTAAGGCACTGCCACTTCCTCCACGGAGCTGTAAGGACTGCTACAAGACATCTAGAGTGGTTTTTTGGGGTGGGGGCTTAGCAGTAGTGGTATACAGCAGGAGTGAATGACTGGAGGTACTAAATATTTAATATTTAACAGGATAAAAGATGTGCCTTGATACTCAACTAACAGCGTAGCTCAAACCTGGGTTAGAATGTTGAAAATTAATACTAGTTAAGAGCAGGGTATCAGTTTACAGGAAGCATTTGAAGTTTAAGTGGCTCTAGTAAAACGAGACACAAGTGGCAACAGGTATTTTTAAAAAGCTGTCCAATCACGGAGGTGTCAAGATCGTGTGAAATGTAGTCAGAATTTGCAAAAAAAAAAAAAAGTTGAAGAGCTTACTTAGGTGATCCTGTGTGGGTTTTCTAAGCCACTTTGACCTAAACTTGGTTACAAATGTGTCCTGTTGTCCAGAAAATAAATAGATCTCTATAAAATGACGTAGTAACCTCTCAGGCAGAACAAGTATCATTCAACCTACTGATTTACAAAGCTGTGCAGGCATGTTGTGGAGAGTATCGTGGGGTTTGTAGCATAACTGTGTTTTATATTCAGTCGGTAGTATACCCTTAATGCTAAGGTTGATGTTCTTTGTTGCCCTTTGCCTTTACGACCTCTGTAACTGAAAAAATGGCTTTTTTTCTGAAAAAGGATCAGTTATGATGCCATGTGACTAGCAATTTAGGTTCCACAGAAGATGAAAGAGGGTGCTCCAGTTGTTTCACTTCCAGTTTTAGAGCAGAATGTGACAGTTGAAAGCCCCATCTTAAACTGAGGCTTTTGGGTACCCAGCTGCAACAAAGAATGTCCTGGGAATGAGAATAACTGTTTGTCTTTTTGTCTTAAATTTTACAGGCTTGAAAAGAAATAGATTATTTTTTTTTTTTGCCCTCCCCCATATCCTGCAGAAAAATCAAATTATTTCTGAATGCCCTTTTCACAGAAAATGGCATAGCTACATTCTTGCTTACCTCCTTATTAAGATTATTTGTTAAATGGAACTTCCTGTGGAATGGAAATCAACTTTTTAACGACCTTTCACCATGATCTTGCTAAATAGAAAAGGCCCATTTAAAGAATGGGTGTTGCTAATCTCCAGCCCAGAACTTCAAGATCAGTCTTCAGACCAGTAAGATAGGAGTGAGTGGGGAAATTGGTATCATTAAACAAAGATCTTTTAGGTCAAGAAATTGGTTTCTGTGAGAAATGGAAATATGTTCCCAGCTAATAGACGGAGCAATAGAAAGTAAAATGAATGTGAATTTAGTTCATGTATCTTCCTAAAAACAGAAAGATTTGATTCTATTTCCAGATAAGCCAAGAGATCTATAGAGTGTTGGAAAGGGCCGGGCCGTCGAGCCAGCGTAGGTCTGAAGTGGCGTAGCTACTTCATTTCTTTATTTTTTAATTCTTTCTAATGAGCAATCTTGTTTTCTCTTTTTCAGCTTTTCTGGGAGAAGAGGCTACAAGGCCTCAGCGCATCAGATGTCAGCGAACAAATCATAAAATCCATGGAGCTACCTAAAGGTCTTCAAGGTATTGTGTTCACTTACTGCAGTTGCTTCAGATCCACACAGTTGTTCGTGCTTAAAAAGGACAGAGTTTTTGATGCTCTTAACAAGTTCGCAGTTTACAGTCAGATTGGGGGTTGGAACTAGATGATCTTTAAGGTCCTTTCCAACCCAAACCGTGCAGTGGTTAAGTAAACTTGAAATTGTAAATGTTCTTGCTGAGAAAATACCTCAGTCTCCAAAACAATGTTTATTTTTAGGTCATTTATATAGTTAATATAAACCACGCTTCAGAACTGCACTTTTATTGGTGAGAGTTGATCTAAAATACATTCAGGTCATAATTTGAAATTAATAACTTTGTTCCACTGCTTGGGAGGTTTTCTTGGGAATTGGAGTGTTGTAAAAATCTCCAGTGTAGTGTTAAAGACTGTGCTGGTGTGGATTAATACCATGAAGCTGCAAAGAAACTGTTTCAATATGTGACTGATAAATTTATGATGGGATTATCGTGATTAAAAAATTGATGCTATTGTAATTCACAGAATCATCTAGGTTGGAAAAGACCTTGAAGATCATCTAGTCCAACCATAAACCTAAGACTAATTGTTAGTGTAAGCAGAAAACCTCACCGGTTTTAGAAATGGGATGCCTTTTGGCATGCTGATTTAAAATGAGAGCTGTGCTATTACAAAGCCATTTTTAATAACTTGCATTTAACTGTTTAGATTAGACCATCACGTATCCAGTGGCACTTATACCACGAGCCTACGTAACTTTACAAACTGAGAAGAGCTCTGCCACTGGAAGTTACGCATGAAATGTGGTTGGTAACTCTTCAATTATCTTTCTCGTAGGAGTCGGCCCCGGTAACAACGACGATACCCTGTTATCAGCTGTTGCTAGTGCTTTGCACACCAGTTCTGCACCCATCACAGGGCAGCTCTCTGCGGCCGTTGAGAAGAACCCAGCCGTCTGGCTGAACACATCTCAGCCCCTCTGCAAAGCTTTCATAGTCACAGATGATGACATTAGGTAAGTTTTTAGTAAAACAAAAAGTAAATTGAATTAAAATAGATTCCTTCCTGGCTCAGTGCAGTCCTGGAGATAAGGGAAGAGAAGTGTGAACATTTTTCTTGTACCTGTTGATTAGTTCAGTAACTTGAAAAAATAAAACCCTGTTTTTTTATTTTGTGGTCAAAATACTACTATAAATTATTTACTAAGGTATGAGTCATAATCCACATTTTCTTTCCCAAGAGAGTGCCCTAAACATTAAGCTATAGTCATGATCAATATTGCCTTTCTTCCTTCCCATTTCTGGTTTGGTCAAGTTAATTTGTTGATCTCAGTTAAAGAGTAAGCAATTTCAACAAAGAAAAATAAGAATATTCCCCTATAGCATATAGCTTTGTGGCTAATACACTCTCTTAAAGTGGGAGATTGGGCTACGATATGAAGAGCACGATGAGATCGATCTATTCACATAGGGGCAAAGATTTTGCTTTTTAATAGCTGCACTGTTCATCTTCTTTTCAAAGAAAAACTCATCCTTTTTTGGGGTACTAAAAACAGGGGCTTCAGCACTGAATTTCAAGGTTAGGACTGAGCAAAGAGGGAGATTTCTTGTTGCATTGCTTAATTGCCAGAGTGTGGCAAGAGGCAGGACACAATCCTGACATCCAGTTTGATAGTATTGCTTAGCGTGAATCAACACGTGGGATGAACACTGCCTTTAGTATCACATTTTTAGTTAAATTGAAGGTTTCAACAGGAAATCTGAAGACCAAACTTGGATCTTGCCACTTGGTGGAACTCACTCGACACCAAAGTCTGCTACTATCACATTTTTTTCTAAGCCCTAGATGGCTACCTGAAGCTTCTGCAGGGCTAATGTTAAGGTATAATTATTATAATTATTATTATGATTATGATTCCCAGTCCTTTACTGAGGGGTTTACTTTATTTTCTTAAACATCAACTCGAAATGCTTTCAGAAGGTAAACTCCTTTTGCCTTCCTACAAAAAGTTACAGGGCAGAATGAGAAACTTTCTTAGCATGTTTGACAAGGTTTATTATTTATTGGAAACAAAATTCCTTTTTTGTCTTATCGGTCATGCAGTTGTTTTTACAAAGGAGATTCTGGATTTGATGTCAGTCCTGGCAACTCAAGAAGGACACGGATTCTGACCTGGAGCAGCTCTACTTCTATGAATATGCTGCTGGTTCGGTGTCTCTTCTGGCTCATGACTTTGTAGGCAGCTCACTCCAAAAGGATTAAATATTTTTAGATGTTACCTTTTCGTACTGTTTGTGTGAAGCTGGCTTTTGTTTTAAAACCACCCAGAAAGCACGTTGCATGGAGAAGTAATATCAGAGTACAGCACCTGTTAGCGCTGAGGAAAGCGGTAGAATTGCTTTCTGAATGTACGTAATGGTAAGGAAGAGTTTGCCACTGGGGATAGCTGGTGAGGTGCCAGCATCTACTCTTTTGTACTGTAAATTCTTCAGGGAGATCACAGCAGGTGTTTACATCTAATAAAATTGCTGTCAGCTTGACTTGTGTTTAGCTTGAAGAATTCCTGGTCGTGTAATAACGGTAAATCTCTTTGTAATCAGAGAAAAATGCAAAATTTCCTCTTTTGGTTCAGCACATTCACTGGGAAAACGTTAAATAACCTCTTATAAATGCTTGGTTAAGAATCAACCATGCTTCCTTGTCGCTAGGGACACGCACCTATTTTATTTTCAGTTGTGGGATCCACCTTCTGAATAATTCTGGGCTTCTTAATGCTAGTCCTGTGAAAGGTAAGTGTGCAAAATGAGTATGGTGTGGTTCCTGGTGGTCTCCACATCCAAATCTTAGCCTCCTGAGGCAGGCTTTTAGAATTCCCTGGGAACTGTCTCCTCCTGTGCTGAGTCTGGGAGATCATTTATCTTGAGACTGCTGCTTTGCAGCTTTCTCTTTCCTGACCAGCATCTAGTTATTTTCTTTGCAACTGCACTGTTGAGGTGCCTCCATTTCCTCTAAGGCTGGCAACCTTTGTGTCTCTGCTAGATAAATGCTTTAATCAGTTTCTCTCTTTTGGGATGAACTGGGGAATTGTATCTTCTGAAAATAACAAGTAAGTGGATTGGTTTTTTCTAGTTGTGCTTAGGTGGATGAAGTTTTGCAATATATTATAAAATTCATTTTTGACTCGCAGCTCTGTTCTGCTTCATAGTCCAGTCTGTCATTCTTTTCAAATCTCTCTCTCTCTTTAGTGGGATTTTCTAAAGCTTATAGTTTCGAGGGGATTTCTTCTCCTAAAGCATCCAAGTCATTTCTAAAAATCCCACCTTTCAGTTTTCAACAGCTCTTTCTCTTGCTCAGTCTAGGTTCTGTGCTGAGCAATTACCATCACCCAGCAGGTTTTGTTCCTGAGCTTTCTCAGCTGTCTTGGCAGTCGCCCTTTTCCAGTAGCATGGCGGTTGGACCTCTGCTTTTTCATAGGGGTAGCCACAACCTGTTAAATTTACCAAATCTAAACAATTAATGTACTATGCCTGGCTGTGTCATGCTGTGCACAGTAGTGGGTAAGAAAACTACCTGTTAAGCTGTCCAAAAACTAAGCTTTATTTACCTTAAGACAGGAATGGGGAGTAATTCAAGTTTAATGCTCTGTAAGTGTCAGGCATGGGTTTAAGAATGTCTGAATCTTAATATGAATCTTGATCCAAGCTAGTCAGCTGTAGCTTAGTCCCTCACAATATTCCTCCGTATCCTATACAAACCTCACTTTCAGACCAAAGCCACAAGAACTTGTAATGTGCCAAAGGAAGAAAAAGAGAGATTGAGAATGTTTCCACAGTCTGAGCTCTCCTCAGGAATAAGAATATTGTGAGGTAAAGTGATGTGTGTTGCAGGGAGGCAAAACCCTAAATAATCCTTATCAATCTTGGCTACGAGAGAAACATTCTGACCCCAGATCTAAAGATGAGTTTAATAGAGATATGTCAGGGAAGTGCAGTAACGAGGCACCTGAGAATTTCTCAGTACCATTTAGAGTATGTTGTCTCAACAGTGGATAATTTCTGCTGAGGGAGGAGGAGGTGGGAAAGATCTCTTGGAAGTGATCTGTTGGAGAGATGTATGTGTGGGGGGGAATTAGCAGATGCCCCTAAACCCAAGTTTAATATAATACAGCAAATAGAATCAACACACTAGTAATTAATTCTCCTTTCAAGCAGTGCATCTCAGATCTGGGTAGTGGAAGACTTCTGGAATCCCTGCTGCTGAGGAGCTCTAGAGTATGTTTTTCATAAAAACAGAGTAAATGTTACTATAAGCACTTCTGGTAATGATTTTTGATTAGAGTGTCTCCAAAAAATGCTATATTTGAATGTGCTGGAAGAGCAGGGGAAAAGGGGTGTTACCTCCCTCCTGACATGGGGAGGTGGAACTGGTGTCCAGACAAGGAACAGGTCGGTTCTGTGGATTTTTTCCTGTCTAATCTGACACCCATCCTACGTGTAAAGGTACCTCTGTGTTTCTGCAGCAGCTAAATGCTATTAGTAGAGCTATATGCAATTTTTTATTTTGATGACAGAGCACCAGCACATAAGGAACTAAATCAAATGGAACTTTATATATAAACTTCCTATTCTTAATGGGACATAGTGAATTAGTTTTAATTTATGATTGGTGTAGTTGAAGGGAGATGGGCAGTTTATACCATTACAGTTTCAGCTAGATCTGAGCATTTAAATGATATAAATGAGCATTTTGGTGCAGCATTTCTTCAATCAGAATACAGTCCTGCCAGGTTTCAAATGGGAACGTGTTTTGATGGAATATGTTTATTTCAATATTTGACAAGAAAACAAAACTTACAAATTTTTATCTCTTGTTTAGGAACTAAACATAAGGAACTAAATCAAATCCATAGGTTTAGCAATATAGAAAAATGGAGAAATCAGGGGGGAGGTTGGCACAATATCATGGTTTGTTTGCATACAGCGGTGTGGGATCACACTTCTTTAGAGCATGGACACATCCCTTAGTTGTGTGGCCTGAGAAGAGTGCCAGTAGTAAGGACAAATAAAATCATCCTAAGCACTAAGGAAATCACCTGAGCACAGACTGTACCCAATCCTGTTGTATAAAACAGTTCTCCACTGAAAATAAGCTCAGAATTGGAGTTAGGGGCCTGTGGATTTCTGTGTTAGGAGTAACATGTCTTTAATTTTAGCTTCCTTTTGAAGGCAAGAGCACTTAAACTAAAGGAGGAGGGTTGTGTCTTGCTGGGAGGAAGGCCACAAAGAGCCCGTGGCCAGTGGGCTGCTGTCGTGTGGGAGCTCCGTGGCCAGGATGGTGCTGCGGAGCTGAAGGGCTGAGGGCCGGTAACAAGGAGTGGGCACTTGTGGGCAGTGCTGCTAACACTCTCGACTTACTGGGCTAAGACAGTTTTACTTAATACTGCTGTGAAAAACTGCGTTAAGAAGTCAAATTAATCAAATTGAATGGAGATGCTCTAAGTCCTAGAGTTTTACTCAGTGTTAAGGATGAGCACTTTTTATTAGTAGTGTGTTCTTGCTGTTGGCTCTTAAACATTCACTCTTGGTAGAAGTCATGCTACTTGTATAAAAAGAGCTATTTTTTTAATCTTTAAAAACTCTTCTAGAAGACCAGGCTCTTCAGGACTGGGACTGCCGTGAATTACTTTGTGGTTGTTGCTCCCTGGTTGATCAACTAGCTGGCTGAAAATTTGGAAATGAGATAACTGAGGAAAGCTGCGTCTTTGCGTGAGTTTGGGAAGCAAGACCTGGGAGTAACCTCTGGAGAAGGCCACCTGTGCTGTAAAGAGGGAACCTGGGCCCTTAGGAGTTAGTCCGAGATACAGAAAAATAGCTGTCACTTGTGGGTGTTGTGACAGTTAAATACTGCAGTCGTGTGTCCAAGATGGTAGGAGGAGGCTTGTTACAAATCAGGATGATGGTTCTGTAATCTAGGCCAGGCTGAGCTTATGTTTCGGTATATGTTTTTCAAAACTTCCTCAACATAGTTCCGTACATTTAAAAGAAGATCTCAAATAAAGGAGCCTAATGAAGTGGTAAAGCTTATGATTGTTTTGTGCCCAACTCCTCAAAGTTGATATATAAGATACTTGCTGGCCTTTAGGTTAGATTCCATGTCTGGACAACAAACCCACTGAAGAGAAGAGCAGGAAAGGACCTTGTAGCACCAAGAAAGGTTGTTCCAGACTAACTTCTCATGTGCTTTCTGACAAGCGCATTTTCTGATCCACACTGACATTATGAAACATTCAGAGCCTGGAAGGGGCCTCCGTTCTCTCCCAGCTCAGCTGTGGCTTTGTTCAGGTTACTGAGTGGGCAAGGCTGACTAAATGCCCTGTGACTTTTTGGACAAAGGGTGGGGGTAGATGAATTCCCATATCTTCAATGGATATGTGATACTTCAGGGCTTTTCCAGGAGATACACTTAAAATGCCCAGTGACCAGAACCATGTTGAAGGAACATTTCCATTCCATTCTTTGTAAGAGTAGGGAAACGTTCTTACTGTGTTTCAGTTCATTGCAATTTTCTTTGCACACAAAAGGGGAGCTTTATAAAGATATTCCAGCAGCTTTCTTCTCTCTGATTTGGTCATACAGGCCCTTTTTAAAAAGTGCTCTCATTAAGTGTTCGTATTTATCATCATAGCCTAAATTAGCCCTGAGTAAGGAACCACCAGGAATCCAGGGAAGGGATCTCCTGGTGTAAATGGCTGTTGACTGTGGTCCGAAGCCTGTTGCGATGGAGCGTGTAGGCTGTGGATTGTGGAAAGATCCTACTGTCTTAGAATTCTAATGCCAAAGAGGGGAAAAATAAAATATACTTCAATTATTTATTTTCCACAGGCTTTGGCCAGTTCACAATGTATTCCAACAGTGAGACGGTAGCAACTTTTTATTACTTAATTTTTAAAAACCTATGTTTCAGCTTATGTGTGCTCTCGGCATCGTCTTCATTCAATTAACAAATAGTGAATTTGCTACTCTAACTTTTATTTCTCCTTTGTCACAGGTCCTGCGAAAGATAAGGCATCTTTGGTTTTGTTCCGTTCTCTGCCCCAGGGCTTTGAAAGATCATTCTAGAATGATCTTTGGGACAGTAAGCTGTATATTGAAGATAGAAAACAAGGATAGAAAACAGCTGGAAGATAGAAAACAAGTTCTGCTAGCTTGTTCTTTTTTTTTTTTTCCCTTCCTTTAGCTAGTGGTTGCGGCCGTAGAACTGAATAGCCTTAGAAGCTGGTGTTCCTCAGAGGCCTCTGCCTTCTGTGGAGGGTGTTGGATATCACTCCTGCTCTTCTAAGATTCCACGTTCTTTGTATCTGTCCTGCCATCTTAAATAGCCCCAGGGAGTTTGTTGCACGAAGGAATGAATTCCTCTGCCTGCTTCTGATGAGTTCTGGCCATTTTTAGGCAGATATTTTGTTTAAAGATTTTCTTTTTTTGGAAAACATTGGTTTGACAGTTCATGGATTTTCATGTGCGAGACCTCTGGGCGTGATGTGAAATTTGTATTCCTTTAGGTAAACTTCAAAAGAGGACTTTTTGTGTTCTGGTAACATTTGAAAGCTAAATATTACCTTCCGACTAAACATTGACTCAAAACATCTCAAATTTATATTGATATCAAGGTCATATTTTGAGTTAACTTCCCCCAGGAAAACAAACCTTTGTTTCAGCAGAAGTTGCTGCCATCTTAAATACATCACTGACTGGTGGATAAGACTGAATAGAGGGGTAGGAGTATTTAAATAAATAAATGGAAAGAGTGAAGCTCGTTGAGGTTCTTCCCCCACACACGCAGCGTGTGGGACTTGGAGTTGGTTCACTGAGCACTTAGAAACCTCCTCAGTGCCCCACCATCCTGGGAAGGTGCTCCTGGGGTACACACCCTCACGCTTGGAGAGAGGGAAGCTGCCTCAGATCTCCTTTACAATGCTCGTGGTGGGAATCTGCTGTGATTTTTTCAGTGATCTACCCCAAAATACCTCTGCCAAAAAAAGCAAAAAGCCAGTCTGACAAAGATAGTCCAGTGGGAAACTGCTCCGTTAACTTTCAGCTTGGTCTTTTCAAGTATCTAAGCTGAGAGTGGAAGATTCTATCTCACATTCAAGCCTCCTGTCTCTAGATGAGAGAAATTAAACCATGCACGCCAAGCCAGCGGGGTTTGTGGCTCAGGGTGCTCTTAGTTCTAGTACCTGTGTGCCCGTGTGCGTGCGGAGGTAACAGAACTAGTCAGTAAGGGTTTAGAAAAGCGGTCGCTGCCCCAGGCCTGTCGGTGGCCAAGAAAGCCAACGGCATCCTGGCTTGGATTAGAAATAGTGTGACCAGCAGAAGCAGGGAGGTGATAGTCCCCCTGTGCTCTGCACTGGTGAGGCCACACCTGGAGTGTTGTGTCCAGTTTTGGGCACCTCAATACGAGAGAGATCTCGAGGGGCTGGAGCGAGTGCAGAGGAGGGCAACGAGCTGGGGAAGGGCCTGGAGAATAAATCCTGTGAGGAGAGATTGAAGGTGCTGGGACTGTTTAGTGTGAGGAGGAGAAGGCTGAGGGGAGACCTCATCACTCTCTACAGCTCCCTGAAAGGACATTGTAGAGAGGTTGGTGCTGGTCTCTTCTCACAGGTGATTAGTGACAGAACAAGAGGGAACGGCTTTAAACTGCAACAGGGGAGGTTCAGACTGGGCATGAGGAAAAAATGTTTCCCAGCAAGAGTGGTCAGAGAGTGGAATAGGCTGCCCAGGGAGGGGGTGGAGTCCCCATCCCTGGGTGTGTTTAAGGGTCGTTTGGATGAGCTGTTGGGGGATGTGGTGTAGGGGAGAACTTTGTAGAGTCGGGCTGAGGGTTGGACTCGATGATCCCAAGGGTCTTTTCCAACCTGAATGATTCTGTGATTCTATGTTTAAGAGGCGTTTGGACAATGCCCTTAACAACAGGGTTTAACTTTTGGGCAGCCCTGGAGGGGTCAGGAGTTGGACCAGATGATCTCTGTAGGTCCCTTCCAACTGGAACTATTCTATTGTGTTCTGTTCTCAGTTAAAATAAGAGTGGAGAAACCAGTCCTGAGTCATTTTTTTATGCAAGTATTACGCCCGCAGCCTAGCAGTATACTTGAAGGACTGACGTTTCTGCCCCTTGTTCCCTTCTCTCCCTTCAGAAAACAAGAAGAGCGGGTGCAACAAGTGCGTAAAAAACTGGAGGAAGCACTAATGGCAGACATTTTGTCACGGGCGGCTGATACAACAAAAGATATAGATGTAGAAATGGATAATGGAGATGAAGCGTAAAAAAGAAATCAGGTGAGTCCCAGCTCCTGGGTGAGATTTCCCCGTCCCCGTTGCCGGCAGGCACGCGGCAGTCGCTCGGTGGGCTGTAGTGCATCACACACAAGCAGTCCTGCTTTCTCTCTGCACGTGTGTTAGCTGGCGTGCCCTATAGCAGCAGAAAATGAGGGTGGTTTTGCATATATCGACAGGAAAATCCTCACATGAAGTGCTACGCAGGTCACCAGCAGTGGTTTCCATCCTTTACAGCAAAGACTCAGTCTCTGGAAACTGTTGCAGGTCTGTTTTCTGGCACTTGGTGTGAAACCGGGGTAAAGCAATCAGAATAACCATCCTTTTTCTGTTCTTCAAAATTGAATTTAGTAAAACCACGTAACAAGTTCCTGAAACTTTTCTATTTATTTTTAAATGGGTAACACCTCTACAAATTAATTTTCCAAGGCATCCTCTTGTATCTTTATACCTGTTTACAGTACTGCTCTGTGGATTTGCCAAAGACTTCCTTCAAAAATCCTTTTTTTTTTTTTTTTTTTAACCATCTGCAGAAGAAAGGTAATTCAGTCTCTTGTTTCCACTGAGCACGTAGCGCTCATTTATGAAAGTGCAGAGCTTTGAGATCTGACCTTTTCATACAGAGTTAGCTGAAGTTTTAACAACTAAGAATTCTGTCTGGAGGTGGTTGTGTAATTTTAAAGGAATTAATTTCATTTTTTTTTGTTCTGGAGTTAATACCCACAAGGGGAAAGAATATATATATTCCCTATTTGACAGGTACAAAGGAGTTAACTTTTATAAAACCATGGATACTACGTTCAGGTAACTTGCAGATATAGGATGGAAGTTTCCAGGCTGTGACCTGCTTTATCAAGGCTGCTGAGTGTTCCAGCTGGTGTTCAACCCGCAGTGCAGAGTGGTAATTCCACGGCGGTTTAGCTCCCTGCTAGATGAAGAATATATATATTATTGAATATATATTGAATATATATATTCAAAATAATTATTTTGACACTCAGCATCTGGACTGTGCACTAGGTTAACTGCTTCAGGTACAAGGGCGTGTTGCTTGAGTAAATTCTTACAATTAGAAGCAAAATGTATTTATAATGTACCCGCCTGCCCCTGAACACTCATGTTTCTTATTACTGAGTGTCAGGGCAACATAAAGGGTAATTTGAGCTTTAAGTTGTGGACAAGAGCTATTTGCCAGTGTTGGTTACTGCTCACTTAACAGACCAGTAATCTTGATGTTTTCCAGGCTTCTGGAATCTTAATTACTTTAAGTTACAGCTATTTACTATTAAACTCTCAATCCTTAAGTATTTCTCCTATAAAAGTCTAATTATGGATAACTTTAAAGGCAGTCAATAAAGAACATTGTTTGAAGATGTGACGTTTCAAACCTTTGCTGTTTTAGAATCCAATTGTCATTTTGAATTTTTGAATTTAGCATAAAAGAATTATTTTGTAACAGAGTCCTTGGAAGTGGTTATTGTTGCACTGGTACTGTGGTCTCTGCAGAAATCAGTTGGGTGAGTAGACCTTGAGTTTCCTCAACTTCGTGGCCTCGTGAGCTATTAACCTGTACGTAGCCAACACATTTACATGTTCTATAAAACCACTTTTTTTTTTTGCTCTAGTGGCTTTAATTAGACTTCAAGAAGATTTTTGAGTAGGTGGATTAGTTAATGTAAAATAGCTTGAGAGGTGCAAGGTTTTTTACCGTTTATACGGACTAACATTTGAGTATGATCTTTTTATATTAAGAAACTTTTCATGCACACATGATGCTGTCTTTAAAAAACAAGAATTCAGAAAATTAGGGCCGTCGTGAAGCACTGCAAGAGCCTGGGTAACGTGCCAGGAGCGTGTGTGGGGAATGAAAAAGTAACGAGGCATCTGTGGGACTCTTCCCAACTGAGGATCTTCTGACATATTAATTTTTTGTTGCCCACTTTGGAATTATTTATAGTTTTCTCTTCATGTGGAACTGAACCACAGCTGTAACCGCTCCAGCAAAGCCCTCGAATTGATGCGACCAGCAGCCTTTTCTTTGCCAACGGGGGTTATTTCTTTCTCTCTTCCAGGTACTTCTAACTGACTTATCCCAGGAGGAACTTCCTAAAAGACAGAGGCACTTTCTCCTTCGGTCTTTCGTTATAAGAAGAAACGGACCCATGCACATTTATATAGCTTTCTAATAGCATTAAAACCAATGCCTTTTTTAGACTCCTATTTTTGATGTATATATCTTATTTGAAAAGCAACTTTATTTTGTGTCCTATGACTTAAAGTCCTTTTTTAAGTATCGAACGTTACCCTTAATCTAAAGCTGAGCTTTTGATGCCAGGTTGCAAACCTACTGGAATTATATTGCCTGTACTAAATATTTGTTTTTCCTGTGGTTTTTAGTAAGAATGGATCACAAGAACAGAATGATTTCCCAATTAAAGATTATTGTGACTCTGTATATAAACAGATTTTTATACCTATGGGTGAGAACACCTGTACATTCTCCGTCATCACTGTAAAGATAAATAAATGATTATATTCCAAGCAGTTGAAAACTCGTTGTGGTGTGGATAGAGTAAGCAAAGCGTGTCACTGCTCTTATTTCAGTGTTCCACAGGAAAGGCGTAAATCCAAGCGCTGTCTTTGCCCCGAGCGCTGCCTCAGGAAATCTCTCAGAACTCGGAGCTGTTGGGGATGTTTCGGCCGAGGTGAAGTGCAATTGCCTATTTCCTCTGAGAAAGAAGATTGCTAAAAATAAGTAGCCAGCACGACTTTACAGAGTTCTGCTTTGAGGTCAGAGGGAGACTGTGAGGAAAGTGTCTTCAGAGCAGAATGCAGCAGGCACCAACTCCGGCTTCTTTCTGCCTCCCTAGACAGAGCAGGGACAGCCTACGGCACGGCAGAGGCTTCTGTGAAGTGAGGTGGGTTAATCAGAAAACTCAGAAATAATCAAAAAACTTTTGCTTAACTTCCCTGGTGACTTAAAGTCGAAATTGCCTGGGAGGTCAGAGTAGTTCCAAGGTCAGAGTAACGTCTGCTTCTCCATGAGTAGAGGGCGGGGGGGGGAGCTTTTCCATCGCCTCTGGAGTCTTGTGTCTACACAAGAGGCAAAGTGGAGAGATGGGTGGTCTTGCTGCAGGATTTCCTGGGCTGGGAATCCAGATAAATTGTCATTTTTCTGAAGTAGCTTCCTTCAGGATATAATTGAATAAAAGAGATTAACGGTTTTGATCTTTTCCAGCCTGGTCAGAGATTAGGGAGTGATCAAACCCTCTCCTCAAGAAGAGAACAGAGCCTGTTACCAGATTATCCTGATTTGGTGGGTTTCGTGCAGATTGCTTTTTGGGAATGTGTGTGTGCTGCGCTGCTTACTGACTCTTCAGAACACACGTTAAGGTTTGATGGATAAAACTCAGAAAGTAGAACTTGAGTGAAAACACATCACCGTCGATAATCGGTTCAATTTAAGAAGAATTTCTGCTTGTTCTAATTCCAGAGTTGTGTAATTACTGATCAAAGAGTTCACAAACGGGGGTGTGGATGACTTCTGCGTAGCTGTACAACCCAGTCTTATTTTAGGGATGAAAATGCCAGGACGTTACTCTTCACACGACTATAAAGTGCAGTAAAATCAGCACAGAAATGGCTTTAAAACGCTCTTTCCGATTCTAATATTCCATATAAGAGCAAAAAGCAGATACAGCTTCTTACAGAAGAAAAATTAATAGTAACTGTCTAACTGTGCCTTGTAGTTTTTTTGCTTTTTATGACACCAATATTAACACTTCATGCCCTTGGGGCCGGGGGGTTGTCCAGGTCCTGGATACAAAACCCCTGGTAGCGCGTGTCCGGACTGTACTGTGACACTATTTAACGTGTTGTTGATTTATTTCTCAATGATGCCTCATCACTTTTTTTTTTTTTTTTTAGTGAGTAGCTACTATTACTGAAGGCAGCTGAAAAGCCTCGGGGGAAGAAAATGCCTCTCATTTTTTAATGAAGAGATGTTCTCTGTCAAAACTAAAAAACTTTGTGTTACAACCCAAGAAGTTTCCAAAGTTTGGACTCAAATTTGGCAAAAGACTTTCTACTAATGCTTTCATCCCCTTTCTGTCAAAATTGTCGTTCTGATGGAAGCCTTTCTGTTGGCAGTAAGTGTATTTTGGTACTAAAAAGCTGGATATTTACTCCACTGTAGTGCTGGCTCAGTGGTCCTCAGAGCAGCTTCGAATGGAATGATTTTCTGGTTTTAATAGTATTTTTCAATCTGGAAAACAGCAAGACCATAGCGAGGGAAGGACATCACTGGCCTTTAACTCCAAACCCTGGTCCGGGACAACTACTGCTCTTATTTTGTGAACAGAGGCTTAACTGGTTAACTGGTGATGGGGATGGTGGTGGTTACAGGTTAGCCAAGATTTAGGATTCCACATTTCAACACCTCCCCACCCCTCGGTATGTGCTAGCCCTCATGCCCTGCATCGTACAGGGATATTCCTTAGGCTCCTAACGAAGGCCATTCCACTTTTGAGGAAATAATTGCAAATTTGGGGGCGGGAGAGGACACGTGATGTGCTGTAGCTTAGTGTTGGGGTCGTTACCTGCGATGGGAGGGGCTCAGGCTTGAGGGGCTGCCTGAAAACTGCTGCTGTATTTGGGGAAGGAAGGAGAGACTTACAGTTTGCTCCTCTACGGGTTGCAAAAAGTCATGAAACAACAAATTTTTGGGGCTCATCTTTTTTCCTGGGAGGGAGAAATAATCCTAGACAAAACTGGGTTAAAGGTATTTGCCTCTGGGCTTGAAAATTAGTGATCTGTTCTGCTCGCCATGCTAACTGGAGCAGTCTGACGTCACAGGAGAGGGGATGGGAAAAGACTTTTCGGGTCCCTCGTTCTGCCTCACGGCTGCTGCGGGCAAACTTGTGCCCCCCCAGACCTCAGCTGGGCAGGGTGGGGGCGGGCACACTCACCCCTACACTGCCTCGCCGTTGCCAGCTGAATTTGAGTTCCTCATTAACAACTTTCATCATTCCCATTAAAAAAGTAGATTATTAATAATTTTGGCTAATGTTTTGGTCGTCTTAGTGTAGTTTAGCTTGGTACTCTTAAGAGTAATTTGACGAACAATAGAAGCTTCAGTTGTGTAAAATCCTAAATGCACTTTTTCATCTAGAAGCAGGTGTCAAAATAAACTAAATGGTTCGGTTCCTTTAGGAAGGAGCCATTCGTGTCTGAGGCACTGAAATCTCAGGGCTCGGACCTCCAGCCTGCACATTAACAATCAAACTCACAACCAGTTCAAAACCACTATTTGAGCACCCAAAGCACTGCTTGGATCTAAAGATTTGCTCTTCTCATCTGCAGAGCAGCTGCCTGAGCCCCGGGCTCAGCAGCTCCTTGATTTGTGGCGGGGTGGGAAAAGGAAATTATTGTTTCCGTTGCTGTCACCTACTGCTTGGCCACGCTCTCTGGTGCAGCTGCCACAACCCCCTGGTATTAAGAGGGACAAAATGTCATCTTGGAGCATTAAGGCAGCTCCAGGAGCATGTTGTACCAGGCAGAGCACGTCTCTTGGGTGCCACCAGCAATTTGGAAATCCTGTTGCACAAGTTGCAGTTCCCTTCGCATCTTGTAAGAATTAAAAATTTATCTTGTTCTTCATCTTTCGTCAAGTTCTTCGTCTTGTTCTTCGTCTTTCGTCAAGTTCTTCGTCTTCTTCTTTGTCTTTCGTCAAGTTCTTCGTGTTAACATTTAGTCAATTTCTCCTTTGTCTTTCATCTTGTTCTTCATCTTGCTCTTCGTCTTTTGTCAAGTTCTTCATGTTAATAATATTCAATTTCTTCTTAATCTTTCGTCAAGTTCTTCATCTTGTTCTTTGTCTTTCATCAAGTTCTTCATGTTAATATTATTTAGTCAATTTCTCCTTCATCTTTCGTCAAGTTCTTCATCTTGTTCTTTGTCCTTCATCAAGTTCTTCGTCTTGTTCTTTGTCCTTCATCAAGTTCTTCGTCTTGTTCTTTGTCCTTCATCAAGTTCTTCATCTTGTTCTTCGTCTTTCATCAAGTTCTTTGTGTTAATATTATTTAGTCCATTTCTCCATTGTCTTTTGTTAATGTCATTGTCTTTCATTAATGTCGTGGAATTTGCTTCGTGGAAGTTTTCTGTCCCTACTCTGAGGTCTCAGTGCAGAGCTCTCTACCCCTCCGCCACCAAATACACCCAGAAAAAAGGGTGTGATTAGGGTGCCCCCAACCTTCTGCCACCGATCGGCACAGGAGTGAGGGCATCTCCCCCTGCAAGCAGAGTTTTCCTCCCAGAGCATTAAACCTGCCTGCTGTATGCACGCTACAACGCTCAGTTCTGATTTTCTCCCATTCATGTGCTGGTTTAGGTTGAACTTTTTTGGTAATAAATACAATCTGCAACTCGTGCATGTTATTTAGTTGCTACAGGTCCTTAAAAGGTGAGTCGGTTCCCTTCGTCATTCACAGGGATTCCTCCTCCTCTCTCTTCCCCGGTCCTCATCGAGGATTGCTTTGTGAAGTAAGCCCTTATGAAATACTTATATTTAATGTGAGATCAGCAGTTTAGGTCAGGAGCCTTAAATGAAGGAGGATCTAAACAGTTTCCTCCGTCTTCTGTTCGTAATTCCTCCCTGGAGACACTGGCAGTTGCTGACCGGGGAACTGTTTGCAACCACGACTCACCCAGATCTCCCCTCTGTGGTTATCTGGATTTTATTTACATCACATTTAGTCCTTGGAGGAACTCAAATATGGTCTAAATGGGGCAATCACTGTCATCTTGTACGTGTTAAGTACAATATTTAGAGTGTATTTTGTGCTTGGAAGTGGTGTGGGTTTCATATATAGCTGCAGACTCCCTGCGGGTGCACATACTCTGTTTGCAGGAGCAGACCACAGAGATCCACCGGAGACATTTAAAGAGAAATTAAGATAATCTTTAAATCTGAAGCAGCTTCTGTAATACAAACTGAAGCAAAATCAGAGACTCTATATATGGAATTATTTCTCAAAATGCTCAACTCTCCCTTCTTCTTCCTTCGTGATCTGGCTGGAGCTGGAGTCTGAAGGCCAGCTCGAGGAAGGCTGCGGTGCAGAACACGTCAGCGCCTTCTAGGAAAAAGCATACGCTGGGCAGTGGAGCAAATGCCACCGGGGCTGCGTGTCCCTCCGGGGACCCCTCAGGACAGAGCAGGGATCTCTCCAAAGAGATGAGTGTCAGGGATGGGTGTCAGGGCTGCAGGAGACCTTTTGGTGCGTGAGGAGGCATCGTCTTTCACATCGCGTATCTTTTGAGGCAGATGCGGCTTCGTCACCACCTGGACTGGGAGCCCAGAGAGTCACAAGGGTTCTGTGATCCCCTCGGGTTAAATGAAGGTGAAATGACACCAAACAACTCGTTAAAATGTTTTAGTTGCAGTAGAAAACAATTTAAACTTGGAAAAGGATAATAAGCAATAGGGCCTCTTATAAATCTATAAGAAAGAAAAAAAAGGAAAGAAAAAGAAAGGAGAGAAAGAGTCAAAGCAATCTGGCTCACCACCCCTTGATCCAGCGTTGTCTCAGGTCCATTAATCCCGGGTGGTGGGTGCACACCCAGCAAAGTTTCTGTCACCTTTTAAGTTCATTTTATCAGCTGATTTGCATATTAGACGAGGAGGGGCAGGTATTCCACCAACTCATTTCCATGAGAGACAAGGAAAAAGGTGGAGCAGGGGTTCTGTGTGTGCATTGAGGGCAAAATGGGGTGCTCCACCCCTTGTCCAATTGAGTCAGTGGTTATGCTCACCCTGCCCACCTTTGGTTTTTCCTCATTTCCAACAGATTTTTGCTGCCTTCCTGCTTCTTGAGCAATCATCTGGCTTCTGGGGCAGAAATGCTCACCTCTTGTCAGTTCTTGTCATGGAAGTCATTAGCAAGGCCTGCATGGTGTCTGGCTTACACAATAGAGCCACGAAGTATCAGGCTGACACAGCAGAGCCTGAGATTAAGGCTCCTTGTGCTTGATGGCAAGCTTTGGTTTCACTCAGTCCAGTGTAACCCCTTTGAGGTTTATCTCAGGAGTCTGATGGTACAACCAGAAGGGAGTGGGGGGTGCATCCTTCCATACACTCCCACTTCCTTGGGTGACCTTCCTTAGACTCATCACAAAGGCCACAGCTTGTCCTTGAGGTTTTCTGTGTCGATGAATGTTTGAGGCATCAATTCCTTCAGTTCCTTACTTAAAAAGTAACGCAGCAGTCTTTTGGGGGTGCTAAATTTCTCTGCTAAAATGCACCTCCCTGAAATGAGCAGCTGCTTTTTCATTGACTTTAGAAGAACATAGGTACGCGCTTTCGGTTTTAGATCTACGCCGGAAAGATTGGCTTTTGCCCTAGCTTTTATATCAAAAGTTTAACGACTTCGTTAAAGCCGAGCTCGCTTCACTGATGCATCCCTGGTTGAACTTCCAGCGTTAGCAGCTTCGTTCAGGTACTTCATGCAGCGTTGGGTGAGAGATCCAGCTTCACTGTTCCGATCCACAGCCATTCATTGCCCCTGAAATCGATTAAACGCTAACGACCGAGTCCTCTAAACTGGAGATCTACTTAAAAAAGAGACGTGTGGCAGCACGTTCTCGGGGCTGGGTGGGGATGGTACCAATTTTTTCAACAGAATACCAATAATTTGGCCAGACAAGGCATCCCGGTGTTTGAAGCATCGCGGACAGACGACGGTCCCTGGGTTTCCCTTGGGGAATCTTCCACTTTTCCCGATTTTTGCACCAAAACTCACTGACTGCCGTCCCTGCTCCCGAAGCCTCTGCGGGGGGAGAGGCCGGACAGTGAAAGCAGATGATGGAATTGGGAATTTTCCCCCCCTCCAGCTCTAATGAATTTCCTTTTCCTTCACCAGGGGAAAATGGAGGCAATTGGGGCCAAAGCCTCTAGAGGTCGGTGCAGCTCAACCAATGTGCCCGGCTGCTGCCCACACCCCAGGCAGCGCAGGCAGCGCTGAGCTGCCCGCACCCCTGCTGCAGGCAGAGCTGGCAGCAATCCCCCCCCGCTCTCACCCCCGGCCTGGGACCATCTCGGGACTGGCCCAGGCATCGGAAAGAAGAAAATGGGAAGAAAAAGGAGTTTCTCCTGCTCAGAGAGCACCTGGAGAACCGTGGCGGGGATAACTGCTCCCAGGGGTGGCCCGTGGAGAAGGACCGGGTGCACCAACTGAAGGTAAAAGTCCTGAACACTTCTCTTTTCCAGTATTTTTCAGAATTATGACTGTCTGATTTTTGTGACCTGCATATCGACTCCTCCAGGACACGCCGTGTAAATCCAGCTCTGGAAATGAAGCTGTAATCCCCCTTTAGCATCGCTCTGTGGTACTTGAGGACGAGGTGGGAAAAGCCATCAACCAGTTCCCTACGGAGGAGGGAGGATGGTAGGTAGGTGGTCAGACATGCCAAAGGCTTCAGCTCTGGGTTTAAATGTCCCCATTCTGCTGAAATTCCACGAAGAACCCTTGGCTCTTTGGTGAATTTTATGCAAAATATGTTGAGAAATGTTTGGAGAAATAGAAGGCTTTATTGTTTCACAGAATCACAGACTGGTTTGGGTTGGAAGGGGCCTTAAAGACCATTCAAGTCCCAACCCCCCTGCCATGGGCAGGGACACCTTCCACTAGCCCAGGTTGCCCAAAGCCCCGTCCAACCTGGCCTTGAACCCTTCCAGGTTTCAATTATATTCACATTGACAGACAGAGAATCTGATTTACAGCCCTTTGAAACCGAGGGAAATAAAATCTGTTAACTCTAACAGGCTTTAGCATAGATTATTTTTAAAGTCATTAGAAAACGAGGCAGTTCTTGATTTAAATCGAGCCACAACAGGGCTCTGAAGAGCCACGTCCTGCACCCTCCTGCCTCCCCTTTCCCTGCCACCCCTCTCCCTGCTGGCAAAGGGCACAGGCAGAACCACATTTGTGCATGAAATCCTAACGATAATACTAATAAAATGTAACAATTAACATTCAAAACCTGCTCGTGCAACTGCCCGGTGACTTACACCATGAATATGGAACAGATTGGCCAGGTTTGAGGCAGATTTTGATTGTTTTGTTGGCATGTCCAGTTGGAAGGAGCCCCTACCACACATCTGTGCTTCTGCGGGAGTTATTTGCCGTTTGGCTTTTTAGTTAACGAGGAGCCACAGAAATCGGAGTGTCCTGACAATCAGGATTGAGTTATCTACTGAGGTTTTCAGGAGTTTAGCTGCACCTGAGCCAACACCACAAAAGTAACCGATGCAGTCAGTGTCTTACACTCGTGCTTCATATTTTCCGATGCCCAAAGTCTTCGCTGAGCTTCTGCAGATTTAACTGCTCAGTGAGTAAACTGAAGTGTTAAGGGAAAATCATATGAAATGAAAGCGTATTTTTCTCGCTTGAAAAATAGACGTTCTACTTGAAAACGTTTTGGTTCCGGGTGGCTTTGCTCTTTACAAAGTTTAACCAAGCTAAATGAAAAGATGAAATCTGTTCTGCATGAAGATTTTGAATATTCAGTTAAAAACAGCAACATGAATCGTGCAGTATCTCCAAATTTCTCCTCTCTTTTACCCAGCGATATTTAGCCAATTCTAACCAAATTCACAGACTCGGTCACTTTAAACCTCTACATGAAAGACTTTTTGGGTTTGTTTGGGGTTTTTTTTCTGTACACATATGGCTTTCTGTGCTTCTGCTTCTAGATTGTCATAAACAAAATACTTGTAAAGATTTTTTTATAGATGCTGGGGACTTTTTTTCCTGTTTAAAAGTACTTTTTTTTTTTTTTTCAATTATTCTGTAATTTTACCCTACTCTTACCTTACCTAAAACTTTCAGCAATTTCTTCCCAGAAATGTTATGAGCTAAAGACTTACCTGTAGGTGTTTCGCTCCGCTCAGCCTGCTGCGAGTTCCCCGCCGGTCGGCGCGCATCGTATCCGTCTGTCCTGCCTCTGCCTGCACGTGTTCCACTCCCCTCCAGCCCGGCGCCGCAAACGCTGCCCAACAAAGGGCTTTGCCAGCCCCCTGATTTTCTTTCTGCTCTAGTAAAATGCTCTTTTTAAAAAATATGACCCCACCAAGCAGAGATAACACCAGCAAACTCTTCAAATGTAGACAAGGCAGTTGGAAAAAGGCAAACTCAGAATCACAGAATCATCTGGGTTGGAAAAGACCTTGAAGATCATCCAGTCCAACCATGAACCTCACCCTGACTGTTAAACTCAATCAGTTTGGGATTAGGCAGCAATACGTATTGGCTTGGATGACTGATTATTAGATTATTTGAGGTAGAAAACCTCTCTTAGTTCCAAGGCAATATCCACCTGCGTTAAACGGCGAGATCCTGACCTAAACTCAGAGGTTTCGGTGCCTCTGAGAAGGTAGGAGTACTGAAAAGAATTTAAAAGGGCATTTGCCAAGCCCAACTTAGCCAGAAATGCTGTGCACCTTCTTACAACGACCTGAGGACCAAGGAATTGTGATTTACAAATAGTAATGGAAAATAAGCCATTGGGAAAGTAAGCCCACCTGAGAGCCACACCTCTGGGCTGCCGTGAGTCTGAACTCCGGGGTTTTCACCCTTTTTCAGGACTTGGAGGGTGGGCTCGTACCCATGGAGCTAAAAAGTTTCTCTCCACCTGCCCCCACCAGCCATCCCTGTTTCCAACTTCAGCTGGAGCCCTTTGGCTTTCTTCTAAGGCACTGAGCAGTGAAATGGATAAGCCGCCCCTTAAATGCTTTTTTTGATATTTTTGACTCGTTAATATTTGCTCATGCAGCTGAATTTGAACTTGGGAAGTAACCAAAAAGGGAATTGCATTAGCATGGGGCCGAACACGGCATGATTCCCATGTGTTCATGCAAATCTTTGTATCCAAGCAGTGCTTTGGGTGCTCTTGTGCCAGCGAAGCCTGAGAAAATAAGAGAAAAATAGTGGTTTTGAACTGGTTGTGAGTTTGGTTGTTAATGTGCAGGCTGGGGGTCCGAGCCCTGAGATTTCAGTCCCTCAGACACAAACGGCTCCTTCCAAAAGGAACCGAATCATTTATAGTTTATTTTGACATCTGCTTCTAGATGAAAAAGTGCATTTAGGATTTTACTGCCCTGCCAGCGTACCAAAACGCACGGAAAAAATTCACATCGAGGACTGAAGGACAAATTCAATTCAACGCACGCTGTATCCTACAGATGGAATAACGTTTACTGCAGTGTAAAATGATATGAACCAAATTTCTGAGTGCATGTGCAGCTCAGCAAATAACCTTTATCATTCCTCAGGTTTTCTTCATCTGTTTTGTAAATTAAAAAAAAAAAAAAGAAGTCTTCTTATACCTATAGAATGAACAACGATCTTATATTCATCTTTGTATGGGGTGTGAGAGAAATATTTCTGACATGTTTTGCTGACAGATGATAAACTGCCAACGCCCGATCCGTTATGGACTATTTTAGCATGTACTCATTTGCTGTGAGCGAGGCTTAAACCACAAGTATTGATTCCTGTCTCAGGACAGATTTTAGTCTCTGAATGATTATATTGACATTTGTCTCAGGGGAAAATTTGTAGTAAAAAAAAAGCACTTGCCTCCCCCTGTCAGCGATGTCATCTTCTCAGAGGTTTCCAGAGAAGGCAGTGGGCAGGAAAGCTCCTCAGATTTGCATCCTTGAATCCAGAGATCAGCAGTTTGGGGGATAATTTAGCATCACTCTGTTTTCACAGAATCATCTCGGTTGAAAAAGCCCTTGAAGATCCTCCAGTCCAACCATGAACCTCACACTGACAGTTCCCAACTCCACCAGATCCCTCAGCGCTGGGTCAACCCGACTCTTCAACCCCTCCAGGGATGGGGACTCCCCCCCTGCCCTGGGCAGCCCATTCCAACGCCCAACAACCCCTTCTGCAAAGAAATCCTTCCTAAGAGCCAGTCTGACCCTGCCCTGGCGCAGCTTGAGGCCATTCCCTCTTGGCCTGGCGCTGGTTCCTTGGCTCAAGAGACTCATCCCCCCTCTCTGCACCCTCCTTTCAGGGAGTTGCAGAGGGCCATGAGGTCTCCCCTCAGCCTCCTCTTCTCCACACTAAACCCCCCCAGTTCCCTCAGCCGCTCCCCATCAGACCTGCGCTCCAGACCCTGCACCAGCTCCGTTGCCCTTCTCTGGACACGCTCGAGTCATTCAATGGCCTTTTTGGGGTGAGGGGCCCAAAACTGAACCCAGTCATCGAGGGGCGGCCTCACCAGTGCCAAGTCCAGGGGTAAGATCCCTTCCGTGTCCCTGCTGGCCACGATATTGCTGATACAAGCCAGGATACAATCCTTCATGAAGGATTCCAAATCTCTGTCACTTTTATGGCCCCCAGTCCCACGTCTTTCAACCCAGAGACTCCAGCAGCTTCTGCTAAATGCTTAGCAAGAACTAGTCTTAGGGTGCCTTCTTGCTTCTGAGCTTCTCGTAACCAGTCTCACATCACCACAGTGGCCTGTAACTGTCTTTACTGGTAATTTAATTGCTTTGTAGAGAGAAGCCAGGCCACCTTGTTGGCCTTGAGCAGGACCACCTTGCCAGAGGCTGCAGAAGGTGAGTGTGGCGGGCTGGTGCGTGCCTGGGGAGTTCGGGGTTACCTGCCCCCCTGGTACCAGGTGAGTGATGAGGTGAAGTGCCACATTATATCCCTCTGTACCACCAGCTCTGAGCAACCAGCATGAGTGAAGAGGTGCCTCTTATTTTTCAAAATTCTCTCATAAGAAGTGGCCTTCCTTTCCCTGTCTGACCTGCTGAGGTGTTGTACAGCTGCGCTGGTTTTTATTTCAGTGAAATACATATAAGATATTCTTTAAGTACTAAATAGAGGCATTATGATGGTGGAAGTCTTAAAGTAGCAGCATTTGGCTTTTAGGATTAAAATCCCTGGTGACACTTTGCATTCTTAAAGCATCTCCCAAAGGGCGATTGGGAGTCCAGCGATCCGGGAGGACACGATGCTGCCATCACCGGTGCTGGGCTCATCCCAGTGGTGATTTCCCTCCAGTTCCCTCTGCAGCCACTGCAGAAAATCAAGCACTTATGGGTGATGCATAAGGGCAGGAACCAAATAAAAACACTCTGACTATCTTCTAACGGGGGCTGTTGCTTTGCAGGGACTTTAGGGGTGCCCCCGGGCAGGCTCTGCCGTGCCATCTGGGCAAACCTAACAGCCCCTTCGGGTGTCACCAGCCTGTGGTCGTGTTGTGCCCCTGGCTGGCATGGTGCTTGATAAATAAATTAAATAACACTCTATAAAGGCTTGTCTGCGCTTGGAAGTTTGCCAGCAGACCAGTGATGGACTAATTATTCCTGAAAAGTTATTCCAACGGAGGCCCGCTGTGGAAATTTATTCCAGATTGTAATGATTATTTTTTCATATTTAGCTCTATCCACCTCCAGATGGGGAAAAATTAATGATTTCAGATTGTGAGAGTTCATGCCGGGGTATACCGAAATAACTCTTAGGGAACAATTATTCCAGCAATTATTCCAGCACATCTATTTTGGGAAATTTCCCAGTGCATGAGCACACTCAAACCTTGCTGCCTTCACAGGGATCGTTAAAGAAACCAGCTCTGCTTTTCCAAGGGTTGGGTCATAAGGGACAAAACAAATGCAACTGAAATTTTTTTGCTTTAAATAGAAGAATGGCATTAAAATTAAAATATTAAAATCAGAAGGTGAAAAAGATAAGGGGAAAGAAAATGAGAAGGAAGCAGAACAGGTTTCTGGGGACAGAATAATTTTTATCACCACGCTTAAAATGAATCAATATTGTCAATGTTTCACAACTCCAAGGAAAAGAACTTTTTCCAATATCTCTCATTCTGTGAGTTTCAAGCAAGATGTAATTAATATAATAAATTATCTTTGGTATGAACCTGATGTTTGTTCAGACAGTGCTCACAGTTCTGGTCATGCCATTAGAAACTCTTTGTTCCCAGCACAGAGTAATGTGAAACATTTATTTGCATGGGAGAATCCTATGGAGTTTTTATAATCTATTGTTGGTTTTATAGTTGGTTAATCAATAAGCGTAACTGCAATTTTTGTAATACCATGATGTAAAATATAAATTTTAAAATGACACTTTTATGCGTGTGCAAAAACATTTTTTCAGTTGACCCCCTGGGAAGCTTTCAGAGACGTCTTTCACGGGCACTTGTTTAAAAGTGAAAGTCAAAATTTAGTAGAGGACTTAAACCTTTCTGCTTTATTCTAGGCTGTGGCTTATGGAATTTCAAAAGTAGGTCTTGGATGTTACAGAGCATCTGTTCTGGAGCCTCATTTTATTAATGAGAATAGAATGGAATTAGAATGGAATTAGAATGGAATTAGAAAGGAATAGAATAGAACGGAAATAGAATAGAATAGAATGGAAATAGAATAGAATAGAATAGAATAGAATAGAATAGAATAGAATAGAATAGAATAGAATAGAATAGAATAGAATAGAATAGAATAGAATAGAATAGAATGGAATGGAATGGAACGGAACGGAACAGAATAGAATAGGTCAGACCAGAGGTGCGGATGCAGGTGCCGTTGCACTGCAGATGCCTCACCACGGGCCGTGCCTGGGGTGGGTGTAAGGAACTGAAGGAATTGATGCCTCAAACATTCATCGACACAGAAAACCTCAAGGACAAGCTGTGGCCTTTGTGATGAGTCTAAGGAATGGCACCCAAGGAAGTGGGAGTGTATGGAAGGATGCACCCCCCACTCCCTTCTGGTTGTACCATCAGACTCCTGAGATAAACCTCAAAGGGGTTACACTGGACTGAGTGAAACCAAAGCTTGCCATCAAGCACAAGGAGCCTTAATCTCAGGCTCTGCTGTGTCAGCCTGATACTTCGTGGCTCTATTGTGTAAACCAGACACCATGCAGGCCTTGCTAATGACTTCCATGACAAGAACTGACAAGAGGTGAGCATTTCTGCCCCAGAAGCCAGATGATTGCTCAAGAAGCAGGAAGGCAGCAAAAATCTGTTGGAAATGAGGAAAAACCAAAGGTGGGCAGGGTGAGCATAACCACTGACTCAATTGGACAAGGGGTGGAGCACCCCATTTTGCCCTCAATGCACACACAGAACCCCTGCTCCACCTTTTTCCTTGTCTCTCATGGAAATGAGTTGGTGGAATACCTGCCCCTCCTCGTCTAATATGCAAATCAGCTGATAAAATGAACTTAAAAGGTGACAGAAACTTTGCTGGGTGTGCACCCACCACCCGGGATTACTGGACCTGAGACAACGCTGGATCCAGGGGTGGTGAGCCAGATTTCTTTGACTCTTTCTCTCCTTTCTTTTTCTTTCCCTTCCTTTCTTTTCTTTCTTACCGATTCATAAGAGACCCTATTGCTTATTATCCTTTTCCAAGTTTAAATTGTTTTCTACCGCAACTAAAACATTTTAACGGGTCATTTGGTGTCGTTTCACCTTAATTGACCCGAGGGGATCACAGAACCGTTGCAACTCTCTGGGCTCCCAGTCCGGGTCATGACAGTGAGCAAGAAGAGAGGAGCTGTTCTGTGCCCACTCACACAACCAGTGCCCGAGTCCCACTCAGGACACGATGCCAGTGGGGTGGCTTTGCATCCCCTGGGGTGTCTCTGTCCTGGGATATAAACCCGTCAGATGGTGAAAGGCCCCACCGTAGCCCTTGCTACTGGTCGCACTGCGAGGTTTGGCAAAGGCTGCTCTTCTGCCAAGCTCTTTGAACACCAACACTGAATCACAGACTTCTCTCTGTATTTAACCTACACAAAGCGCTCTGGTTTTTTTTGTTTTTTTTTTTTTCTTTCCCTGACCATGGCAATATCTTATTCCTCCAGCATTCACAGCCTGATTTTACCCTTTGATGCATTTTCACGAGCGGACCTGTGTGCGCATGTGATGCGTCTGCAATCCTACATCCTCTGAAAAGTCACAGTAGAGAGAGATCGCTTCCCCGCAGCGATGTCTCTCCTTGAGATTTCTGAGGTCAAATCCAGCGGTGAGGTCCCCAGTGCCATTCACTGACAGGATCTGTTCACATCCATCCAAAGGGTGAATCTGTCTCTAAGTTAGGGAGTGTGAAGAAATTGTGTGAGAGTATTTTATTAACGAGTCTTCAGATTTCTTGTTCTTTTCAATTTTATGCCTGGAGTTCATGACCAGGAAAGTTATGGGGCAATAACTACAGAATTATTAAAAATGAAACGAGCTTGTGCAGTGGACTTATTTTACAGGGTAGCTTAGGGACAGGAGAACCTTATAACATATAAGGTTATGGGCTTTAAAGTGCTTTAGAACTTTTCTGAATGTTTTACTGATTCATAAAGGAGAGAAGGGAATGGAAAAAGTTTCTTCACAGAAGCACGAATATCTAACTGAAGAGCTGGGCATGTCCCAACTGTTTAAAGAGAAAAGAAAGAAAAGAAGAAAAACAAAGAATGAAGGTGCTGTCTGGAAGGGGAACACAATTAGTCCCTTTCTCATCTCATTTGACTATGGAGGTTCTGCTGCTCTGACAGCGGGATCTTGGACATTATCCAGCTGGATTTTAAACTCTTTTGTAATGAAAAGCCCTTAGAGATGGCAGGTTGTCAGGTCATCCGTTGCATATTATAGGGCTGAGTCCTCTGTTACGTTTTAGAGCTACATCCAGCCTTGTTAGAAGACCCCACCCCACCACTCCGTTAGCTCTACTACTATTCAAAACCATGTAGATCCATGAGAAACTTCACTCTCTAATTATAGCCCAAATGTCTGTTTTCTTACCTCCCCCTCATTTATAACATCTAAATCACAGAATCACAGAATCCTTCAGGTTGGAAAAGACCCTTGGGATCATCGAGTCCAACCCTCAGCCCGACTCTACAAAGTTCTCCCCTACACCACATCCCCCAACAGCTCATCCAAACGACCCTTAAACACATCCAGGGATGGGGACTCCACCAATGCTTTAGACATTTCTTTATCATCATGACCTTCACTCCCAATTCCTGTATCTCCCTTGAGTCCTCTCTTTCGTGTACCATCAGACCACGTTACCTAATTTGTCGTGTTTAATTTCCATACTAGTATTTGCCAGCTTTCTTGGTTTTGCTGGCAGCCTTTCCTCTTGATTCATCTCTGGAATGGATCCCCCTTCACCATGGGGGAAGGACTCATTCCGTTTCTATCGGTGCTAAAAGAGACTTTGGGCAACGTGTTTTGGTGCCCAACGCTGCTCCAATTTTGGCTTCAAAGGGGATAATGCTGGTGTTGGTGGGAATGGGGTTTCCCTCTGCTCACTGGTGGCACTCAAATTCTACAGTGAAAATATAAAGGCTTGAATTATGGAGTTCTTTGAAAAAATATCAATGTTTTGTGGTTTTTTTCTTATTGCTTGGGTTTGTTCTTTCAGCACCCACCACTAGGAGGGAGATCAGGGCTGTTCATTCCTCAGTGGAAAGGGAACAGGGATCCAGAGGTTTAACAACTACTTTTTTTTTTTTTTTCCCCAAGTACAAGCTTTAATTTTTGCTGCTAAAATTCTGCATACCTTTTTCTAAGATGCCGAGTAATTTGTTGAGAGTGGGCATGCATGAGGCTCAACGAGTCTGAACGCGGTGGCTGAAATATCATTCATTACACGCTCAAAATTGCCAGTTGTTCTGGAAAATTGTGACCCAGTTTAGCTGCCCCAGCTCACCTCAGAAGGCTGCAGATCTGGAAATGCTGATTTCTTGCACATCTGTTCTTCTTTTCAGTAGCTAAAATCTATTCCTTTCTCTATCTGTTAACATTCAGTACTATCAGCAATGGAAGAAAGCCTTGCTTTGAATGATTTATTTATATACATTTGTTCTTGTTATTTGTGTGACTGGCTTTGAAATATTCCTCCTACCAGCAAGAGCAGTTTATGCTGCAGCTTCCAGACTTAGATGATATTTTGATGGACAGCCAAGCAGTTATTGTTCAAAAGACAGTCTGAATCAGGAGTTATAAAATGATGAGCATCACAGTTTGCAGTTAGAGGAAGAGAGATGCATTTTCTTCCCCAGAAAACAAGCTTTGGGAAAAGGAAGATTTGAGTGAAACTAGGATAAGGGATTTTTTTTTTTTTTCCCCAAATGAGAAGCCTTGTCCAAAAAAAAAAAAAGAAAAAAATGCCCAGAAAAATACAGAAGTTCAGGAAAAAAAAAAAAGCAGAGGTGTGTAAGTAAGGATTAGAGGAAATACCTGGAAGCACAAAGCAATTTTCATGTAGAAAAGGAGGAGTTATAGGCAGAGTCGTGCAAAGATCCCTGATGGTGACTGGCTGGCTTTAAAGTGACAATGATCAGTTTGGGCAAAGGCTCTTGAAAAGAGGCTGTAAAATTGAAAAAAAAGAGATGCAGACAGTTACTCGAGGCAGGTCTCAGAGCTCCTGGTCTTCTGCAAATGTGTTCCCCTCAGGAGCGGTTCAGCAGGCACGTTTGCTGTATAAGTAGGTGGTATTGCCTGATAAGATAGCAGGCAAGAAGCTATTTTCTGATTTAAAGATTGTTTATCTCCCCTGACAGTTTTTGTGGCCGTTTTAAAAGTTTTAACAAGGTGTTTGGCATAACCAGTAGAATTTGGATTGTCAAGGGACAGATAAAGGATGTCGAACACTACAAATCTGAAATAACTGCTTGTGTTTGTGCGCTTTTGGCTAGTACCCATTGTCAGGTATCTATTCTGAATAAATGAATTTATTCTGGAAAAGCTGTGAGAATGAGTGAGGAATGTATGGTGAGGGGCAGACCTACCCAAACAACATCAATGTGTCCTCCTCCGGGTTGCTGTGTTGCTTTGTGCTGGTTTGGAAATGACAACGGGGATTTGACTCTGTGTTGGTTCAAAAGTGGCAATGGTCAAGGTATGGAGCGCACAAGAAATTAAAAAAAGTCAATAATGTCAGTGGTGGAGCACTGGGGGCTCAGTGGGGGAACAGGTTAATACTCCACAGGTCTGCTCTGGAAGAGCAAGTTCACTTTGGGAATTAGCAACCGTCGCTTTTGTAGTAAATCAAATTGTTTGCAAACAGAGTTGGGATAAATCCTGCAGAAAATAATAAAGACTCTGCACCAGCACTCGCCAGGGCAAGAATCCTGCTCTGGTGTGTATGTGAGGTTGTAGCAGCAGGACTCTGTCTCTCCCCTATTTTCTATCCAGATCCCTTAAACCATGGTGGCCCTTTCCATTATTTTCTATATTGGGAAGGACATTGGTTATCTCCTTTGGCAGAAACGCCTCTTTCTCTGTCACGCACTTTATTATGCTGAAAATCCCATCTCAGGGGTGATTTTTATGGGAGTGATGGTTGGGGGATGCCATGTATCCCAGTCGTGGAACAGGAGCGCGTGGTGGGAAGCCGGCCTGGGGACCTCAGGCTGCTGCATTAACTTATTATGGATGCTTTGTGCCAAGAGCTATTAGTAGCACTTTCCTATTTATGTAATACGTTCGCATTTTCATAATTAGGATGCTGTCTACCCAAACTAATCAATCCATTAGCAGTGTTTATAGGACAGCCAGTATCACGGTGTGACTGCTGTGTCTCACCTCTCGTACCTTTGCGATGCTGTTGAACATCTCACCGCTCCGTGACTGATACAGGTTCAGCCCCGCCAGAGCATCCGCTCCTTACCTGAGGTTATTTTTCAGGGTTTTTCATCCTTCCTCATTGCTCATTCATTCTGATTATAACATGTTTTTTAAAATAAAAATTGGTTTTCTCTCAGCTTTCAAGTTGGAAAGGATAACGACTGGCTTCTTACCTCGCCTTTGCATTTACGCACGCAACCGCCCTCAGTGGTGTTACATGAGTGTGAGGGGAGAAATTCTGCTCTCAAATCAAGGGCCAGACCATAATTTAGCTCTCACTGACACAAACTCCTGCTGGGGGAAGCTAACGTGGTTTTGATTTGTTGGTTGTTACTCTACTGAGACAGAAGGAGGTGTTTCTTGGGAATTTCCTTCTCCTGTGCTTAGCTGTGGTGTTTAGGTACAGCAGAAATGGGAATGCAAGGGGATGATTAATTGCATGGCTTTCCTCTTCAGCTGAATTATATATATATATATATTTAAAATATCTGTAATTTTCTTCCATTGCAGTAGGACCAGGAGTCACCCAGACACAAATTCTTGATATCGTTATTTCACTTTAATTCACCAGAGATAAAGACATCTTGACTGAAAGATGTAGATAGGCAGAAGATAGTACACCTGAAGGCAAAATGAATTTGTTGTTGTGTTAATGTTCCACAGAACGACTTGGAAACCCCTTAACAGCAGCCTTGAATTGGCTTCATATATGGTGCATCTGATTTTATCCTTCCGAAGCGAACACAGTTTTTCTGAGAAGGATTACGTACAGGCCTGGTGAAAGAAGATTCAATAACGATCACAGGGGAGCATCTGAGGGGCAAGGGGCGTGATATGGAATATTCAGTTTAATTACACTTGTTCAATCCCACAAAGGCAGTGGCAGCTACGTACATCTGTTAAACACTTCAGAAACTTTCCTTCATTAAGGCTTGGAAGTTTGTGAGGATGCTCTGGGATTACAGAACTACAGTGCAAGTAAGAACTGGGGCTAGGATCATTAGTAGAAGATATTTCAGTAAGTTTTACTTAAAGACAACCCTAAACAATAAATGAAAGGCATGAAACATAGTCACAGTAATTCACTTCATATCCCATGTGTTTTGTGGCTTCCTCAAGGTTTCTTAATTGTTCTGGTATTGAATAGCAATGATTAGCCTCCTCAGCACAGAGGAGTGTAGTATTTCACAATGAGCGAGCTCTGCAAATTAGTGCTTTTAGTCCATGTCAGGAGTCTAACCACCACGGTCTGACTGCAGGAGGGAATGAGCAAAGAGCGGCAGTAAAATTGGCATAAAGACTTTCACTATAATCAAGTTGACGTGAATTATTGATGGGGAATAATAATGTCAGCATTAGCTGTGTTACAGCAAGAGATTTTGCTGTGGAGAGGAATGAAGATGTGGATTTTCTTTAATGCACCAGAAAGTATACATTATTAAGAAATGTACAAATGTATAAAAATCTGTTGCTAATGACAGTAACAGAGTTCTGTCGTGGTCCAGTAAATATCTGCGAATTTACTGATAATACACTCTGTCCTTAATCAAGATCATCAATAAAGATGTTGAGTAAAGATCATCCTGAAACACCATCCCAGGCCGGTGGGGCGAACCGCTCACCGACCCTGCAGGTGACACGAGCATCGTGTTGCTGTCTCAGGATTATTGTCTGTGGCCTAACAACAGGGCTGGATCATTTAGTCATGGATACACATCAGGAAGATGGATAAATTTCTGTTTGGGTGCATCAACGTTGTTTAATATAGGAGAATAGGAAGGAAAGCATGAGGCAGAGCTGGTTCTTCTCGGTGTGACTGCAGAGCCGTTCACGGACCGGGGTGGGATGAGAGCAGGATGCACAAGTCAGACAACCAAAAAATGTACACAGGGTGGCTCCGAGGTTCTTTGTTATTTGCTAACGAGTTTCTTCTGTTTCTAGCTTTTACAGGACAAGCTGCTCACTGGTTGGGTAGGTAGCATTTGCGAAACCCTCTCATCTGAGGTGAGAAGTCACCAAGCTCCTCTTCTCCATGGCTGCCACCGAGCCTCAGGATCCTCCAGTGGCACCTCGTTAGCGAGGGGGTTTGCTCTGTGTTTCATGCTCACTGGACTTTAGCTCCACTCTGTTTTAGTCACCCACTCGCTGATTTTATATTACTGCATTGCACTTTAAATCCTTGCTTGGCACATCATGAGTTATTTGTGGTCCTCTCCCGGTGGATTTCCCCACACGCTGCCATGGTCTGACGTTTTCAGTCAGGATTAGAAATAGTGGAACTTGGGATGGTTAAACTACTGTTTCTGAAATAAGCATCAATCTATTCTTATTCTACCCCTTACAGGACACTTTCCATAACTGGAAACTCTGAGGTAACTGTTTAAAATTGCATGCCCACATCACCTGCCAGGGCCTGCCAATCGCAGAAGGAACCTCTGGAAATCATCTGGTCCAACCCCTCTGCTCAAGCAGGGCCCCCTAGAGCCAGTTGCCCAGGACCACATCCAGGCTTTTGAATATCTCCAAGGATGGAGACTCCACAACATCCCTGAGCAACCTGTGCCAGTGCTCGATCACCCTCACGACCTAACGTGTTCCAGTTTGTGCCTGCTGCCTCTGGTCCTGTCACTGGGCACCACTGAGAAGACCCTGGCTCCATCTTCTTTGCACCCTCCCTTCAGGTATTTATCTACATTGATAAGGTCCCCCCAAACCTTCTCTTCTCCAGGCTGAGCACCCCGAGCTCACTCAGCCTCTCCTCCTAGGAGAGATGCTCCAGCCCCATCATCACCTTTGTGGCCCTTCGTTGGGCTCTCTCCAGTATGTCCATGTCTCTCTTGTACTGGGGAGCCCAGAACTGGGTCAAAGCAGGGCCTTGTGGCTTGTATCTTAATTGTCCTAATCAGAGCTAATAACAGGTTTTCTAATCTGTGACCTCCTTGGGCGAACCTTGCTTTAATTACAAGCAAAATGAGCTGAGCCAGATAAAAAACCCAGTAATTTTATAGTCTTAATTTCCTGTATTTTGGGGGATTAGGTGAAATCTATAATTTTGCTTGAGTGTAGATTTTATGGCTTAATTTCTTGTTGCTTTTGTACTAGGAAGGGAAACAAAAAGCTTGCGTATATGAAAATCAACATAATAAACCGTTATTGCTGGCACAAGAGACATTATGGTCTCCCTTGGAATAGCAGAAATACATTAAAAATGTATTTAGATGCATTTAAACATGCATATTATTTCACAGATGAGTGTAATGGTTTCTTAGGAGCTATTAGGTTTTTAGTATGCAAGAAACATGTTTATTTGTATGACTTTGAAGAAAATTATTTAACAAAAATGACAGTAACAGGCCCCTTAACGTTTCATTATATAAATCTTAATTCAGGCATTTGGATTATTAATCCAAGAAAGTTCCATGGACCTAAATGACTCATTACACATGCACTTTGCATCAGTTTATTAATAAACTCATAAATAGCCCATTATTATTAATTGGATTTTTCTAAAGTGCCCAGATTTGCAACATAAACAATGCAAGGTGTGTGCCTCCAAGGGCTTTTATCTTCACGTCCACGTTGCAGTGAAATTCAGGAGAGCAGGCAAAAAGATGCAGAAATAATCGGTCAGCAAGGTCTCTGTTAGTACCACCTGCTTTTCCAAGGCATTTTTAGTTATGGCTAGCATAATTTTAAGTTCAGATGTGAAAAAGATCTTTCAAAACGATGTTTTGTAAAATGAAGATGCTTGAATTAATGTTTGTAAGACATCGAGGTGCGACTGGCTTCTAAACAACTGGCTTGTGGGCGAGGCAAAGGAGGGATTGGGTGACCTCTGTTATCCTGGGGGAGGAGGGAGAGGTAGGAGGCTGTTGGAAGGGACACTGGGGATACCAGAGAAGCTTCCTCATCTGGAGTTTATCTCTCGTGGTAGCAAAACTGTGGCTAAACTCAAAATGCAAAGGGAGCCAATGGGTTGAATTTTTGGACAAAGAAAAGGAGGTAGGAAAAATCCCAGAGAAAGAAAATGCCACCTTCTTCATGGTTGAGGCATGGAATTGGGAGGTAAGATGGAGCAGAACCTCAGAGATAAGTGACCAGCAGAAAATTTTATAGTGCCTGATACTCTACTGCTTTTGTTTAAGATCTGTACTTGGTGACATCTTTGCTTATGTTTCTTTTCTCTTTGCACTGTAACTGTTGAGGCACCTAAATAAAATTTAATAAAAAAGAAATGGGAACAAAATCCTGCCTGGAATTTTTATGACTGAGTATAAACTTTTCAAAACAGAAGTGTATCATGCAGCGTTCTTCCCATAAAACCAACCGGCCTGGCTCTTCTGCCAAGGGCAGAAGAAAAAGGGAAGGTTTGAGGATTGACTATCGGAACAAGGCACAGAGCAAAAAGATGTGTCTTGTTTATCTGCATCCTCACACCAACGGAGGAAGGAGAGATCATGAGCCTTTTTGCTAGTCGGAAGGAACAAAAGTGGCTGCTTTTATCGGAAAAGAAAGAGGAAATTAAAATGAAAGTTTCACAACTTGGGAAAACTGGATTTCTCTTTAAATTGCTGCCTGTTGACAGCTCTCACCTCACTGTCCGCAGACACAGAAAATGCCAGTGGTAGGAGTTTGTCACATAACAACAGTGTTTAAATAAACAGTGAGGCTGAGGCTGCCTGTGGCGTGCCCAGAGATGGTTTGGGATTTGGCTACTTATTCTCCAAAAAACCTGCCCTGTCAGGGTTATCCTTAACATGTATGATGGGAAAGAACTGTTAATGAAGGTCATTTATTTGCAGTTTTACTCAGTCAGACCTTTCTCTGCAGGAACATAAGTGAAAATGAAGGAACAGGGACCCCAGCTGTGCTGTGTGGTGGAAGGGGCAGTAATCAGTAGCAATAATGACAGCTTATCGCCCCATTTTAGACTGCCTGGGAACTCTGCAAATTCAGGTGGTCTACATTAAATTAAAAAAAATAATTATGAGTCCTTTGGCCAGGAAATGTGATAACTAGAGGGTTAAAATTATACTTAATTTTATTACTTGCGCATGAATCAAAGCATCTAAAACCTACAGAAGCCAAATCTCAAGGGCAAAAACATTTCTATTTTGCTTAATTTTAGCCATTTGCCTCAGGTGGCAAACACTTCCTTTGGTGTTTGTTTGGGGTTTTTTTGGTTTTTTTGTTTTGTTTTGTTTTGTTTTGATGGGGCTAAGAGTAGAGCTTTAGAGGGGTATAGGTGTGAGGTCAACACCAGAAGTGCTGTAGACACGTTACCATGGCACTGCATAACTAATTAACCATCCTGATAAAGGTTTCCCAGGGTGTTTCCTTGTAAGCTGCGTTTTGAGTTGCTTGAGAGCAGCAGCTTCAGCCCAGATTAGATTTTATTTCAGCTGCGTGAGGAGCTCGGTGAGGTGGGGAAGTGCTGCTCGTGGTGGCTGGACCAAAGAGACAGCAGTTCTGCCACATCGACATCCTCACGTGATGTTAGCTTGGGTGGTGAAAGGCTTGTGCTTTCGCTGCTGCAATTTTCTTATTTAAAATTGCCTAAAAATTGTGTCTTCAAGCTCGTAAGTACTTTTGAGCCCTCTTGTGTTGTCCCAATCCCAATGCTGGGTAGACTGCATGAAAACAGAGAATTATAAAATAATTTAGGTTGGAAAGGACCTCTGGAAGTCATCTTGTCCACTCATGTTCTAAGAGGGTTCCAAGTAGATCAAGTTGCTCAAGCCCTTGCTCAGCCAGTTTTTAAATCTCTCCAAAGAAGGAGAATCCACAGCCATGTTTCAATATTTGGCCATCTTCACGATGAAAATTTTTCTCATTACACGTAATCGGAATTTTCTGTTCTGTAGCTTGGGTCCATTGCCTCATCTCAGAGAAGAACTTGGTTCTGCATCCTCTGCCAGCTCCCATAAGGTAACTGAAGACCACAAGGTCTCCCCATAACCTCCATTTCTAGGGCTGAATAAACAACCTCTCTCAGCTTCTTCTTGTTTTCTGGACTGTAGATTCTCCCGGCCCTGGATAATTGAGGAGTTCAGTTTTTAGGCCTATTGGGTTAGCATCCTTCACCAGCACTAAAAAATAATTCACTTTTCACTTTTCTTCCATAAAGCCTTTATTGCTCAGCTCTCAAAAGGGAAAGTTTTTAAAAAAAATTTTATTCCCCTGACGTGCCACCTTTTCAGTGTCAATTAAATAGCATCCAGCATCCAGGCAATAGTATATTGTCTGCAGTAAAAACCAGTAGCAATGAAAAACTAAATACAGAACTGCTAGCAGAATAGTGAATTAGCCTGGAGTGAGCTGCATTTGAGTGCAGTCACTGATATTTATGTGCCAACAGTAGGTGCTCTCAGACTCATTCCTTACAGCCCGACAGAGCGCATTAATTGCAATTCTTTAAAACAAAAGCAACTTATTTGAGTAGAAGAAAATGCTGCCTACAGGACCTTATATAGATGGAGGCATTGAGAGATTTCTTTTCCCAGCTCAGTTGTTTTCTGGCTTAATCAAGTCAAAGTTGTCTGAGCACCTCTATTCTCTGTCTTTTGTCAGGTTTTGGGGTTAGGTGTAAGCAATGTGCTCAGACACATTGAAACTGAAACTCTGTGATTCTCGTCCCCACTTTCTCCCCAGTGCCTACATCATAATTCATACTGGGGCTCTTTTCAGGGCTGAACCAAGCAATTCCTTTTTTTTTTTTATTTATTTTTTTGCAGAAGGGGAGGATAATATGCGCCAGGGTTCAGCCTTGCATGGATACAAGGTTTGACTTAGGCTGCCTCCACGGGGATCTGCGCTGACCTTGCGTCTCCCAGAAGACTTAGGAATGGAGCCAACGGAGCAGATATCCTGCCTGGATGCAACGGGCTTATGGGAGTGCTGCACTGGACACGATCCACATGCAATTTTGTTATTTCAGAGGATCCTAGGACTTGGACAACATAGATATGAGGTAATCCAGCCTGCTTAGTCTGGGGGCCCTAAGTCTCTCCGCTATCTGGGGTTTAGCACAGGCAGAATAGATGAAGCCAGCTGCCGACGCTGGGTGATGGTGTCTTACAGAGCTGGAAATTTTGGATCCCATCCGGAGACACCTAACTCTCCTCACGTGGAGAGAGCCCTAGTCCTATTTGTCTTTAGCCTTTTTAAGACTTTATCATAAATCCTGTTCAAAAACAACCACCCCAAAAGTAATTCCCCTACCCCCACTAACCCATGAAATAAAAGTACTTCAAGGTGCTTCTTTCATGAAAGGGGTTGACTGCAGTGTTGCCCTCATATTGCATATTCTATTCCTGCCACACTTTAATCCTCGTGCTTTGAAAACAAAACATGTTGCTCACTCAAAATACTCATCCGGTTTGCATGGTTTATTACACAATATATTGTTCCGATTGTTTATATTTTGACTCCAATATTTACTTTAGATTAATAACCCCAGAGCAGTCTATTGTTTTAAAAAATGATACAGTTCCAAGCTTCTCTGGAGCAGAAAAGCTTACAATTGTCTAGTCTAAATTCAGCGCTAAGGCTAGCGTTGTAAAAAAAGCACCTTATCCATTTCAGTTTGGGTTTCCTAAGCCAGACGTGACTTTACAAATCATGTTCAGACCCGACCAAAAAGCATTACTTGTAAACTTGTCAGTACATCATGTTCTTCACTTGCACTTCTTTTTTTATCTTTCTCTGTGCTACGCTGGATACTGTGCTCTGATCTGTAAAAATTGATGCCCCAGTCAACAAATCAATATGTTGATTTCCATGTTTCCTCGTGCACCTTCAGCAATGTCTTCTGCAAATTAAAGCTCTCCCCAGCCTTTCGTTTGGGTGCCTGGTGGTTTCTGCCTGACTGACACCTGTCCTTGTGACGCCTGCTCGTGCTTGTGCAATTTTCAATTCCTTTTCTCCACAGCGTGTGCAGCAACAGGCGAGGAAGATGTTACAAAGGGCACGGCTGCCAAAGGGAGAACAAAAATTCCAAAGCTTTTTATCTTGTTTAGTTTTTTTAGAGCTCTCTTCAATACTCTCTTTGCTGTGTATCAATGTAGTTCAATTCTTCCTATCATTTTCTGTTGCAGGGGAAATGAAAATTACTGCTCTCACTCCTAAATCGAATGCTCTTTTCCACACATTTCCTTTAATTCAGAATTTCCATCACCTGAGTTTACTCTAGCCCATTTTCCCTTGTGAGGCTGGGTCGTGCTGCGTCTAGCTGGGGCTTAGTTTATTTGTTTCATAGTGAATTTTGAGAGCTCTGGTGCTAGCTGGGTGAATGCTTTCAAGGAGCTATTCCAAATCCCATTGCTTTTTTGTCCTAAGAAAGTCCACTATTGCAAAATCTTTGCCTCTGTGCCTCTTCTTTTCCCATATGCCTCGTTCTGCGTTTCTCTGAGATATGTTTTCCATCCCAGTCTGCTGCACTCCATAAAAAGGGAAGCTATGAAATCACCCACCATGCCTAATGCTCCTTTTCCCTAATGCATTGTCTCCCATGGCTCGTTTTGACCTTCTCTATCGAGTTTAACTTTCTTCCATTTTAATAAGGGTTGGGAAAAGGAACTCTTCCCCCTTCCATTTCTCCCCCGTGGCAGGAACTTCTTTGCTACAATTCAAATCTGCCTGTCAGACATATCCATCCATGTGGCAAAGCCACGGGTAAAAAGAAAAAGGGGAGAGTTTGGGAAGAATTTACCAGAATTTTCTGGCACATCTACCTTGAAGGCCAAATAGAAATGGCTAAAGAGGAGCCGGGAGGGCACATGTTGCTGCACAAAGTTCTTTTCCATGCTGGTTTCCATCGTCTCTACAAATCGAGGTCACACGCTTGATGCGGGTCATCCTGTACCGCAGCTGAGTGTCTTGCCTGCCCACTTCTTGGATATTTGTTGAAAGAGGGGTTTTTTCACGGTGTAAAAGCGGTGGCCTCTACGCTGGCACTTAGGCAAAGGGTTTGCTACACCAATTTCTCTTGTGGATCAGGGGAAGTTTTGAAAAAATAGTTCAGATGAAGGTGGCTGCTGTTACGGTCTAATTTTATTTTATGTTATATTTTTATTATTACCTGTTGCTAGTTTTGGTTTGGGAACAGCTGTGGAACATCGAAATGGAGCAAAGCAGCCATTTGCAGATACCTGAACCATCTCTGAGTGATTTCATCCAGAGCCACAAACGGTAAAGCTGCAGTAAGGATTTGTGACTCAGTTTATTAGGCTGGATTAAATGCTGCACTAACGTCACTATATTGTTCCTTGTTCCAAGCCAGTGGCTTTGCATGGCACCGAACAGCGACGCGTGGATGTGCCAGCACAGCCAGACCAGGACTATTTGGGCTTCTCTACCAAGAGCCAGATACCACTTTAGAGATGAAAATTGTATTTTTAAATCCTATTTTACCATCTGAAACAAAGGCCCTTTAATTTGCTCTGTAGACATGGTGATTTTGGAGGGAAATGGGAAGAGCATCTATGTTGTTGCCCTTGTGTTATTACTTGCTTTCACCTGTGGGCCAGCCCAGACTTGTTTCTCTAGACAGGTTTTTCCAGTTGTCTAAAGTGTTTGATATATTTGCTCCTCCGTTTTCAAAGAGAATTTTTTTCCATCTGTGGATGCAAAAAGTGGCTTCTTAATTTTAGATAGAGATGCCACTGCTCATATTCAAATAGATAAGGGTGAACCAAGGGAAGGAGGTATATTAAAGTGCATTTCTCTTTTGACACCTGTAAAACATACAGGCTAAAATCCCGACCCACTGAATTAAATGGGGAATTTTCCCTTTCGTTTCAGCTGAGGTGAGGTTTTGACTGTGGAATTCAGAGTGTAGGTGTTTGGCAGCTGAATGGCACATTAATCCACGAGCTTTGACATCCTGAAATGGGAGTGAACACCACGGCAGGCACCGGAGCCAGTACCTCGCCCACGGTACCTCTCATCTCCTCCTAAGCCCGAGTGGGCAACTCAAACCGTAGCGTTGTGTCGCACCTTTATTTATGTGTTCTTGGTTTAAAGAAGCTTGGCAAGGAACTTGCATTTTGATATCTATATAATTGGAGACATTTTAAATGTAATAACCATTTATTATTTTGTAAGAAGGACTGAGCAAATAATTCTAAATGAGCATGCAGTTGATAAATACAGTTCCCTTTGCCATATATGGAGAATTTGCCAAATGGAGAATTTCCTGAGTTATTTGTTAACACTTTTTTTTTTTTTTTACCTTGCACATTTTTAAATATTCCTTTTCCTTCCCTTTCCCAGGGATTTGTTGCAAGCAGGCCACCACATCCATTCAATGTTTATATTTGAGCTGGATCCGTTGGTTGTCTTCACAGTAATTTTTCAGCAACAAAAGGTAAAAGTGCCAAAGGAGCACATGAGATTAAAATTCTTTATTGTGGGCGTTTATGAGAGTAAAATTTAATTGGTTGTGTGTCATGAAGCACACACAGCACCAGCCCAGCTGAACTCCACTTTCAGGTGCAAGAAAAAGGAAAAATTTCTACGTCTTTTTTAATCCATCTGTAAATTTAAGTATGTAAATACATCAAATAAAACCTGAGTCAGAAGTAACAATCAACCCTAAATTTTACTTGTAAACCAGTGAGAGATTTGATGTCGTGTCTTTAGCTATCAGTGGGCTGGTAACTGGACTTCAGCAAATCAAACGGAATAGATGAAATTGTTCACATTCCCTAAATGTCTGTTTTCATTTTCCTTATTTTTATTCACGGATCTCACATAGGCAAAAAATGAAATGCAAAAAGCAATGCAAAATTCAGCAAAGACACTTCTAGCCCATAAGCTTTCCTTAGGGCATATGAACTATATGATTTATAAATAGCTCATGTAGACACAAGATAAAAATAACTCAGGAAAAAATAAAACAGGGAGAAAAAAAAAAAAGTGCCCACCAAACTCCTGTTAGATGACGTTATGATTTGAGCACATTCCATCCCTAGAAACTCCCAACTCTTATGTCCAGAATTGTTTTCAAACTTCCCTTTTTGTGAGATAGGGGCTCAATAACTTTCTCCTTCTCCCAGCTCCCTTTTACCTGCATAAAATTTTTAATTTTCTGACTACTGTTATCTTCAGTTGACATCCCTCCTCCGATAACTTACTTGGGGTGCATTCATGGGTTGTTGTCCCAGCCCTGGAGGGTGGCTTTCCTCTGTGTATATATTTCAATCTCTGATTTGAGAGCCCTTCGCCATCCCCACACATCCCATAGTGATGGAGGGGACAACCCGCCCTGGCAGCTCCCCCATCCCGGCACGGGGCAAGGCTCAGCCAGGTTACACGTTGGCATTTAAAATTGTCCTTGGTCCTAAAAAACCTGAACTGTGGAAGCTTGAGGAAGATGGTTTCCATCGAGCAAGGCCATATGAAGACTTCTCTGTTTTCACCAAAACATTAATGTCAGACTGAGACCCTGGAAGAAGAGTATAAAACTCTCCCTGTTAATGTTTTATACTGTCCTCATTCCCATTGATCTGTCAGAAGTCACTGTTATTCACCATTTACATATAAAACCTTATTTCTAATTTGAAATAATGTAACTTTCAAGTCCATTTATTTTGTATGATTTATTAAGAAAGTACATCAGTATCACCAAACTAATTATCATAGGCAAATGACTTGTCATAAAATTAATGTACCTAGTGAAAAAGTTAATAGTTATTATTTAAATTCTTGATTCCTCTTCTTTGCATGTAATTAATTCCAGATATGTGAATGACTACGATTAATATGGAAAAGTGAAAATGAAATGAATTTGTTTCAGACTTTTTCCTCCACAACAACCCTTTATCCTGCAACCTTTATTCCAAGAGAAAGGACTGCAGGAGATCCAATTTTTGTAATTAAATATTTCTTTTTCTTGTTTAGCTCGACATTTAGAAACCTAATCTAAAACCCCACCAAAAATTTGCATCTTTTAATAACTAATAAATTTCCTTGGAAAGAAGTCCTCCAAAGAAAGAATTTTATTGGGGGGGATATTTAAAATATTGCAGTGAGTAAGTATGTTGAAAATTTTGGGTTCTATTTGTTCTCTGACAAGTTATTTTTGTAACCATAGTTAAAGAAAATTATTGTTCTTGCCACGTTCATAAAATAAACTAGATAAATAGCTAACAATATATTTTTCCACCTAAGTTATTATCATTTTTGCTTTACTCTGCATTTCCTCTTAGCCCATCTTTCTCTCCTTTATAGCCCAGATTCATTATTCCTCTTTCATCAACTTTAAGTCTCCATCTCCTTTTTTCCTGATCATTTACCAGCTCCATTTTTGGAGCCACTTGATTCAGGCTTTTCCTTGTGAAGCGAGATAACGGAACAAAGCTTTGTGACCTGCAGTGTCCCATCAGAGCAGCTTTGGCCATTTTTTTTACAGACCCCTTATAAACTGATATTATGGCACCTTGACCTCAAGAATCATTCCCACAAGGCTGAATGTAACTTATTCCCAACACGCATGATACTTAATTTTCCATCAAATCGTGCATGTGAATAATCCTCCACAGCAAGTACTTTAGAGAAAATTGCCACATCCTTGCATACAATGTGTAAACAGAAAAAAAAAAAAACCCTGTTCTCCTTAAAAGGACTTCTTTGTTACAAATGATTTACTCAGCTGCACAGTGCAGAAGCCGGACTGTCAGTAGGATGATAAACTAGTTTCTACCAGGTAAAGACATGAACCATGATGGTATATTTGGACCCTCAATGTACATAAAATATTAATACTCTGGCAGTTCTGAATGCGTAGGTGGTACTTCTGAAGAATTGTCCAAACACAGGTCAAATACCAGATACCTTCCTAAATAAATCTCACTGGGGGAATCCGACTCCATCCATTAACTCATATACAACAAACCTGGAAATATGCTTCAGCATCTGGGCACAAAATTCTCAGCAAAGACAGTAATAAACTATGTCTTGTTTATATAGATGACTGGATCGTCCTGAGTTACTGTCCTCTACACATTACAATATTTACAGCATTATCGTTATCTGTATCCTGTAACTAGGAAATAAATCACTTTAAAATATTGTTCCATTAAAAAAAAAAACCCCACCACCCAACAGCCTAGCACAACATTACTGCAAGGTTGTGCTCAGGAATTGAAGTGCACAAAAGCCAGGGTGTTTACTCAAGTGGACAGGGTGAAATATGTGATCTATAGTGTTAGACCTACTCATGAAATAAATGTATTATCGCTAAAATGGATTGGTGGCCAGTTATGTCATCTGGTGAATTTGAGTTTGATGTGAATAATCATTGGCATAAGCTGAATTCTGACATTCCCAAGCATTGGGAACAAGGCCTTTGAGCTGTCAGCTTATCATACCCTGCAGATACTACAAGAGATTTTTTTCAAGAAGAGTCAAAGTTTTCAAAGTCTCAGCATCGGGGACCAAAGACACAGCATAGGGAGTGTCCTGATATGCTCCGTACTAATCTCAAATGCATTATAATGCCAGAGAGGTGGCTATAGAAGGGTTTTATTCTCTATAATCATTTATCTTTGTAAGTGACTCATAAATTGGCACTCAACAGAATCAGTAACATTTTCTTCTGGTTTTGTCAAGCAAGGAATTCTGGTTCCAGCACATAATGACAACAAATGAACAAAGCTGTTAATGGTTTCCATGTGTTAGAGATGAAGACATTGATTATTAAAATGAATGACTAAGAGAGGTAGAATGGCTTAATTAGCTATCATGCTGCTTTGCTTTGAAAACCCGTGTTGTCTTTGATTAAACTCAGGAGTTCTGTCAGTAAGAATCACTTCCACTAGCAAATAAAAAGCAAGCAAGAGGGAAAAGTGGCTGTTATCTCTGCCCAGTTATGGTGCTGTTGGGGTGGGCTGCAGTGATACACAATAGCTGGTGTAGTCTTCACCAGCAACATCTGCTGTGTCTTTTGACCAGCTTGAATGTTCACACAGCTGATTCCAGTGGGCTCTGTGGGCTCTTCCTCCGTGTAAGTATGGTTCAAAGTTTAAGGGCTAGGAGCTTTTCCTACAATCTCCCTTTGGCTGGGGAAAGCCAGGTGGAATCAACAGTGCTGAAGTTAATGGTACAGTTAATAGCAGGCTATCCCAAAGGATGCAGTCAGAATCTTTCCAGCATTAACAGTTCATCATAGCTGGAAAAAGAAACATGTTTTTTTGTGCAGATGGAGAATTTGCTTAACTGTAGGTATGTAAGATGCCTAATTAGCATGCTGCTAGCAATGCTGTGGTTTGCTGTTTGTTTTCTGTTCTTGGATGGGTAAATGTGTTATAGGAAAGCTGATAATAATCAGGCACTGCCAAGGCACAACGTGGAGAGTGATGGGATTGTTCTTGTCAATAATCATCCTGATATGCCTTTTATCCAGGTTTCTGGCTTTACCTGGAACCCGGGGATTTCTTCTCTCAGTTACCCAGAAGGAGGGCAGGACTCCTCTCCTTGTTTGCATAGCTACATGAGTGGAGCAGGTAAGGAGGAATTCCTCTCTAAATCTGAAATTATAGACATGAAGGTCTTGTAAACCCTTGTTTGTATTCATTTGCTTGGTGTAATATGTTGTGAAGGTTACATCTCACCTGTATTTCTTGCTAGCATCACTACAAGTAAATCTCCAATAATAATCCAGAGCTGATTTCAGGTTGTGCATGGTGATACCTATACATATGTGTACATACATGGCAGTTAAGTATCTAAACTTCAGTCCTCCTTGCTGGAGATGTAGTTGATGGACGCAGGGGAGCTTGGGGAGCTACTTCAGCTCTGGTTAGTGCAAGTTCCTGTCTGCTGGAGAGCTCTCAACCTCCTGCTGATGGACTTTGCTCAATTCAGCTGCTCCTAAGCAGGTACCTGGTGCTGGTTGGCATGTGGTGGGGTAGTGGAGACCTCCACAGCAGTGGTATGTACGAGACAAGGCCTGTGTGAGAACTGTAGCTCTCTGGGGTAGCAGTCAGAAGGCAGACAAGATGCTCAGAAATATCTGAGAAGGCACTGAGTGGTCTTATCTGCATTCCCCACATATCCAGATTACTTTGGGCTAGAAGATGTGCCTGCTTGAAGTCAACAGAAGGACACACGCTGAGGAGGCAGGACTTGGGCAACTATTATATTGGTTAAAATAGATTAATGAAGAATAGGTCTGAAAAACTCCTGTGTGGATGGCAGCTGATTCTGTGTGGTGTATTTGAACTCATAACGAATATGTGTATCTGCTGTAAGGCTATTGGTGTATTATTTTGCTGCAGATTGAACTCTGAGGTTGTCTTTGCTGTCTGAAAGGACCTGACATTTTTATTTTGCAGGCTGAGTTCCTTTTTCCCCTTGCATTTGTGCTTCTTCACTTTCTATTAGATTATTCCATATAATTGAGATGAAAAAAAGTGGTGACATGGAATAATAAGGTGTTCACCATAAAGAAATTGTATCGATTCAGATGGGTTCTCCTGTCCCAAGTTCTTGTGAAGTGGTGTCTACGGCTCTTCCTATTATAATATTTAGCTTTCAACCATTACATCTGTGTAATGCACTGGATATTCTTCTGAATACCTCTTTTTTTTAAACTTTTTCAGCATTTTTTTGACCACTGAACTCAATCACAACAATGAATGTAATATCTACCTTAAAGGCCTCTTTATCTGAACAAGGTTGTGTAGAAGGAGGGGGCCCTATAGAGAGTCTGGGCTCTGAATTCATTGTTCCACTTCTTGGGTTAAGTGCTTGAAGCTCCTTGTGCTTCCTTACCTAATACTAGACTAGAAGATGAAAAAAACCTACTGAAAATAGTGTGTTTAAAAATAAATATAGCGCATAGCATTTTCTGGGTTTGGTGTAACAATTGAGAATCTAATCTGCATAATATATCAATTAGTTTTCTCAAACTACCAAATGTCTGTTATTTCAGAGGCTTTTAGCTGTAAACATTATGTTCAAATACAGATGGTGTTATTCAGGTTTTTTTTGCACAATTTGATCAGATGAAATACACTGCATTTTGGGTTTAGCATCAGTATTTGAAGGCTGTTAGTAGGAACTAATGAATATAGATGGTATTGCTGGATGTGCATAACGTGTTCCTACAGCACGGAGCGAGGAGCTCAGGTGTCACTTCAGAATTCATTGGCTATCAAAGGAAGCTGGCTGTCTCCTTCACTTTAGCCTGTGTGAAGAAATATTATGGTTCATCATTAAAAAATAATAAGGCTTTGAAAGTGACCATAAATGAGGCTACCTTTACAAGGAACTCATGACTAACCAAGCAGAAAGACAAAGTCAAATCGTTTACTAATGGCAAACCTGCTTCTGCTTCCTCTGGAAGTCAAAGGCTGTTGTCAGAGAAAGTGGGGCTGGGCCAATCAATTAACAATGTGCCGTCAGTAATGATGAAGAATTAATGTTGAAATGGAGAAGTCGGCATATAAGGGGCTGAATCACTGTGGGCTAAGTGAGTAATGAGACTTTTAGATTGAAAATGTACTTCTGATACTCTGTACAGGTATTTTTGGGATGGCAGCAGCTGGATGCACCATCGATAGGTCTTGGGCACTGCCTTTGGGATGTGCAGAAGGTGGGTCCTGTAGATAAAGGATCTGTGCAGCTCCAGCTCAGACTGGTACAGGTGAGGCTCATGTCACATATAAAAGTTCTGATGGGGGTTCAGATGGAGTAGATGGAGATAATGCTTATCTAAAGTTGCATTTACAAAAAAATCAACCCCTAAACTTCTCACCGTGACTCCCAACCCATGCCAGAGGGGTTAGGGTCCTGTATGGCTTGTGGAGCCGTTGCTATGATGGCTCTGGGGTATGGCTTCTTTAGAGATATTCCCTGCTGATGACTTTTCCCACTGGAAAATCTCTGCCTTACAGACCCTCAAGGTGAAATTAGTTGTGTTGTTCTTGCTGACTGTACAGGCATTAGGTTTGGGAATTAGATGAGTAGGGTTCTTTACCTTTGTTTTGCTTTCATTAGTTTCTAAAAATCCTCTTTCCTCCTGTACTGTGGCTTGAAAAACATGTTTATCCAGTGCTGTACCTGGTATCAGATGGTCTTTCTTCATCAAAAGGCAATCAAAGCTGGGAAGAGGCATTTCATGTTTGGAAAAAAACCCCCTGTGATCTATGTACACAAACAACATTGCAAGACGTTGTACCAGCCTATTCAGGCTTTGACTTCCCCCTCAGGCTCCCTCAGCTTTTCCAAAAACACACACTTCAGATCATAGCTTCGTGTTCCAGTTCCTTGCTTTTCTCATTGTGTTCTCCAGGCTCTAAAACTTTACCTTGTTTTCTCTGTACTTTCCTTCACGTCTCTCTCGCACACATGGGAGCGTTGTGTGTGAGTTAAAGGACCTGGACCAGTGATGAAATTGATGTTTAAGCTCCATAACTTCTGAAAATATTAGTGCACCTTCCTTGTGTGTGGTTAGATATACAATGAATTAAAAAGCCAAGTTCTATGTATTTCTTGAGAAATCCTAGCATAGCATCTTTTCTCCCTCTGGCATTGAATCTGTGTATTTTTGTCCAACCAAATGCATTTGCACTTTAAGTGGATATTTCTGTAGAAGCTTGGTTCTTTTTGCTGGTCCATCACACGCACTCCCCGTGTCTATTCACTGTGAGCGTCCTCGGAAGCTTTTTGTTGACGCGGTTGTGGTTACAAGATGACTACAGATTTTAAAAAAAGATTTTGGAGCAACGTATCAAGTCAGAAAAAAAGACATTGGAAAAAAGACACAGGATAAAATACCTTGAAAACAGGAATATTTCCCTACACTCTATACCTGCATGTGGTGCAAAGCAGCCCCAAGGTTGGGGAATGAGGGAAGTCGAGGTTCAAATATATTTTCTCTGCACTGAACCCAGATCTCCTACTTCACAGGGCATCCTGTGAATAAAAACCTGATATTCAGGCATGGGTCGTCCAGCTGGCGTTGCTCATCTTGGCACGATTTAACAGCCCAAAGAGAGGAGTTAACACCCTGGCAGTCAGGGCTCCCTCACCCTACAGCTGGAGATCTGCTGGGCCTGGACCTGGAGGAACTCAACAGCCAAGTTACTGATCACAAAATGGGTGGGTTGGTGCAGGAAAGCTTGGAGGGGGTAAGACACTGTCAGGCTTAACTGTGACCGTATTCTGGATATTCAGTTATTTTCTATCATTGCTGCTAATTAGTGAACCTGACCACAGCTATTCATGTGTAAAATAGCTGTTGATACTTTTTTATTTACTTTCCCTCTTCCCTTTTGTAAGGAGCTGCAGAAGAACACAGTGATTACACATACTAAATATGGAGTAGCATATGCCATATGCTGGGATTTAGCTTCTTGAATAAATCTCAGTTAAATATAACCAAACTAACTATTCTTTTATTCTGAAATTGGTAGCAAATTGAATGTGACTGATGTACAGTCCTCCATGCTAACAGGAATAAAGAGCTCTTTAGCAACATGCTTATAATTGCTTCTATTATTAGCAAGGTGCTTTAATCCAGTGATAATGAAGGTAATGATTTTCTTGGTTGCAGTGTAATTCTTCTCAGTATCTCTCCCCGTGTCTCACGGCAGAACACATACTTGGAAGGAGTTCAACACCGCAGATAGTTTCTGCTGCAGAGAAACCACTTCTGTCCTTTCCAAAGGCAGAAGCAGGGGCTGCTGGAGCAGTGACACGGTCACAGTTTTACTTCCAGTTACTCAGCATCCATCTGTCTAGGCCTGTATCTGCTGTTGTTCCCTCTATGCTGGAATAATGAAGTTAAAAACCCAAAAAGCATAAACAACAAAGACAAACATGGCTGGGAGAAAAGCCCTGGCAAGAGTTTAAGGCTGTGTCACTGTACACACAGTGTGTGTAACTCCTTCATAAACCAACCAAATGCTACTTTGCTGGTGGCTGAGGTTTCCTGATCAATTCTGCTTGTGCTTTTACCCCAGTTAAATTGGCTGTGGCTTCTATATCTAATACTTAAACAATAATAGCAATATACTCCTGTTTTAGCCATACTTAAAGCATTTTAGGGTGATCGAAAGGCTGTTAGTGAGATGGTGAGAAACAAACACCAGGTTGTGACTTACGATTTTGTACTCTGCCAAAATTCCCTTGAGATTTTTAGAAGTGCACATCTGGAAAACCACTTCTGGGGTGCAGTGGTGGAGCAGGGCAGCAGAGTGACTGTGTCTGTTTAAAGTTTCCAGTCTTCATCCACAGCCTCTCTGGCTGCGCAGTTACTAATGAAACCCAGCAAATGCTATAGTCTGTGTGATCAGGACTTGATAAGAAATGGAATTATTTTTTTTTCTGTGGAAAGAAATAACTCAAGAACAGAGTCTGGCTGAGTTCCTGCCCTTTTGTTCTGAAGTGGAATGAGGAAATATCAAATGTGATACTCTGCTCAAAGAAAAATGCTAGTATGCAGGAAAGCTAAAGAACCTGGGGAAGGATAAGGCAGGGAAGGACATGCTTATACCAGTACTTCATACTCCTCAAACACTAAATAAAATATGAATGGCTATATAAGCAAAACATGGGCCTTGAGATGCTCAGCGTTTGCATTTAAAAGAACAAGCATGTGTTTTGCTGAAGATAATAAAGGAGGTACGTGGCAGAGGAGATGGCTGCACCACTCTCCAAGTCCTGGGATAGTGGCTGAGCAGCTAAACCAACTTTCCCATCAGCGCAAGGCAGACAATGTTGGGTTCACACGATGCTGGGGATGTTATCAGTGTATGTTTCTGGTGCCATTGAAGGCAAATATAATTTGCTCATTAGTATAAGTATGGTTATGGCAGAATAGATTAGTGGATAATGCATTTGTTTAAAATACAGGAAGCACTTAGAACATTTTTCTGGTGAAAATGATACCATTTTCAGGCTCGAAGTGAAATGCAAATGAGTGAGATGTTTTACTTCCAAAGAGGGTGCGACAGCCTAAGAATCATTTGGGTTTTATTTGAATTAGAAGTTCCAATAAATCTAAAGCTGAAAGGGGAAAAATAACTGATATTGCCACCTAGCTTAGAGCAGAGGCATGAAATACTTTTGATGTGGGACATCTGAGTCCAGTACCTTACCAGAAGGTGATTAGATTCCCTGTGACAGCCAAGGCAGTGTAAGGTAATAAGTCAATGCTTTGGTCTAAGACCCTTCAAAGCTTTCTAATTCTGGCCTGGACTGATTCTTGGTTTTGAGCTGATTTCTGTTAAAAGTTGCATGACAGTTGGTCACTTCTTTGCTTTGTTCATTTTAACTTCTTTAGATATATTCACTATGAACATAGTCGTGTACTCACACCCATACATATAGTAAGCATACCAAACTAATCCTGTTTCCAAACCTCCCTCCTTCTGCTAGCTCTTAACATACCCTTAGACTGTCTTCTGTGTCAGAAAGTGCTGTGGAGATGAGAGAGGTATGAAGAAAGGCATTTATTGGAAGCAATGTGGCTATTCATCTGTGAAGTCTATAGCAACAAAACAATAAAACTCGAACTCTGAATCTAAGGGAGGCAATGGCATGGAACCAAGGGTGTTTTTGCTAAAGCTTCCCAGTGTTTTGTTAGGTGACATGTCAGACTCATTATATTTGATTCATTGGTTTCAGTGCCTAGAGCCGAGCACCAGCTTTAGCAACCAATTGTAAAAGAAAAATAGACAGTTCAGGAGCTGGGATAAGCATTAGTGATTCTTGCTGCTTTAAATTTGGTCTTATGATGAATGTTATTAGCAGAAATGTCCAGAATACCTAACACCTGAGCACACCTCTTAAGGATTTGGACTACATTAGCTGCACTATTTAAGAGTCCATTGCATGCCAAGCGTAGATCCACTCTTCCTTTTGGATAAGGACAGGCCACGCCCAGTGTTGCATCGTGTAACCATATGGTAAAACCTGCTGGTTCATTGCCTTGGAAGAGTGAAGATCAGTCCAGTTGCGTTTACTCAATCTGTCCCTTTGCTGTTCTTGTGTAGCTAGAGCCTGCGTTTTCAGGCAGAATTATTGCACGCACCCTCTGGTGACGCAGAAAGACCGTTGGCTGACTTCTGCCAGTGCTTTACCCCAGCAGCTCCCCCTCAGGAATCCCTTAGGGAAGTCGCTTACTCTTGTCATGTATCTCCTCCCACAGATGGGAAGGACGATGCTGACTTCCCAGGGAGACCCAGAGATACTTCACTGACGACCCATGCTAAATATCAAGGAACTCGGGTGGTCTGTGGGTCACTCCCTTTAACCTTACACCTCGCTTCTCACTCCTGTTAGGGGGGCATGTGACTTGTTACTGCTTCAACTGGTGATTGCAAGTATTTGACCAATTCACTTCCCTCAGAAATATTTTAAATATGCATTTTAAGTGAAGAGGGGGAACGTGCAATGTAACTTTGCATAGGTTTGCCAGCAATTGGGTACAAGCTGCTCAAAAAAAAATGTTCCCCCTCTTACTGTTTTCAGCCACAGTAGACTGTGCTTTCTAGGAAGTTCAGAGTATCTTCAAACGAAGATTTCTAAGAAAACAAGGACTTTGAAGGGTCACACTAAGGCTAGGCTGCCACATACAAGCTTTTCTGCCACACTGTCTAACAACAACTCCAGGAGACAATTCCTTCTCTTTTAATGTAAATAAGTTCCCTGGGCCTATTTCTACCCTCCTCTCCACAACCTTCATTCCCGTGGAAGGAATATATCCTGAATGTCTCATCTGAGGGGTGTGGAGATGCAGTTTTTTAAAGCTACTCCAAATAATTTGCCCTAAACCGGGGTTGTCACATGATGTTATTGTGGTAGCCCCGATGAAACTTTTTAGTACTCTGATGACAATATTGGTCTGAGATAGCTGCTTGTGCTTTCTGGTTAGTTAATCATCTAGAATGTGTCTGGTCAGGTCTAAGATATATTTGTTTCTATGTTTGGGGATGTTCATGTGCATTTATGACTTTATGGAAATATTTATTAGTAAATATGTTACAAATGTGGCTAAAGCGGCTGCTTTAGCTCCTTAGAAAACCAGTCCCTGAGGTCCCAGGTCAGAGGAGTGATGTGCATCTCAGAGGAATGGATCCAAATGCCAACTTCCTAGGTTGATTCTCACAACATCAGTCCAGGTGCAGGTCCACCACTGTTTGAACCACTTCAAACAAAGCTAGAAGGGTTAATTAGTGTCTTAAGTGGTTGCCCTCCCGGCAGAGATGATCAGATTCTGCATCCATTTTTAAGAGATGTATTGATTTCTCTGGGCATTCCAACTAGATCTCTACATGAAGTTGAGCACTTTATATCTCTCCCACGTCAATCAACTTTGAATTTCATTCTAAAACAGAACTTGAGAGCCCATAATTAGATTGTTATTAGGATTAATTTTCAAGTACTCCATGATTTCTCTTCTCGTGATTAAAATTGAAAAAAACCCCTCTCCTCTGGCTCCCCAATCACACAGAAGGAAAAATGGTTGGAAGAGATAGAAAGGAGAGATGGGCAGATGTTATATTTAGATTGAAGAAAGGAGATTTCTCATTCCAGACAGGTAGTGGGTTATTAATTCCCTCAAGTGGTTCTGCATATGTCATAAACCATGAGAGCAGCTGAGCTCAAGAGGTTCACAAATGTCAGCTGAACCCCAAGAATTACTGCTGTCTCTGGGTATCTTCCATATTGGTTGTTAAATCTTGTATATTATCCCTCCCCAAGAAGGAAAGCCAGCAACGCGATGTTAAAAATACCCGAATGCATTTTTCAACATTAAACATAAAATATGTTGAGATATCCATGAAACACACACGATATATCTTCTTGTAGCAAAAATATATGCAGGGAGAAAGCTGGCACTTAAACTCAACGTTTCTGTAAGTCCTTATGCTAATGTTGTCACTTCTAGTGGTGCCAGCAGCCTCTGAAGTTATATGGGCTCAACTTTGTCAAGTACTTCTGCTTTAAGTTTTTGCTCAGCTGATGCTTACAGATGTGTCTCTCTGATGTCCTCAGGTTGGAAATAAAAATGAGGAAAAGTGGCTCTTCTGTGTCTAAGGAATAAGCTGTATGCTCTGGGTTTCATTTTGAGCTCATGGGGAAATGTTCAGTAGAGCAAGTCACGCAGACTTTCAGTGTGGAAGTCGCCAAGTGATCTCTGATATGCTGAAGATACTCAGAAATCTATCTATTCCCTGAAGTCTCTCCCTGATTTCAGTCATCCTATAAACCCTTCTAGTTACACTCCCTGACCCACCCATACATGCTCCAGCTGCAGGGCTCTGCTGATTCTCTAAAGTGGAAAGTTCCACAGTTGGACTTAAAATGTCTCTGCAGTTGTGTTTCCACCTTTTGAGATGGGACAAATAAAGAAAAACTGCTTGATACATTGCATCTCAGGAGCAGGGATAGGCTGTGTTTTATATCCTAACTGCTGTGATTCTTCTTATGGTTGTAAACATAAGGCATCTATCAAAAGTAGGAATGAAAGTCTTGGGTAGATTTGGTCCTTAAATCCTGCTTATGTTCTTAAATGGTAGCCAAAATGCATAGTCTCAGTGGCCAGAAGAGTTTTTGTTGGTTTTTTAATTAAATACAGCTCCTAATTAGTAGAAAATGCTTTCTTTGCAGAATACAAAAACTTTGTAACAAATTAATTTTCAAGGTCTTTGAGATACTGATTAATTTGTCTGCATAGTAAATAGATCAAGCTCAAGTCTGGGCAACTTCCTTCCATTCAAGGGAATTCTTGAACTCAGTAGTGACAGGTTAATTTTATGTCAGGAGCAACGATGTGGTGGTTTGTTAGTGCTCTGTTAAGCCAGCCAAACCATATTTTTGTGCATAACAGAGGAGTCTCCTCAGTGTCAGAAAATATACTTATAAAAATCATATTGTTGCTGTATATTTCTCAAACTACCGAAGAGAAAGTTCTAGTAGAAAATGAAGCATTAGTGTAAATAATTGGAGCTTTGGATTCAGGGCCAATATGAATCAATTCATCAGGTATAGCTGGTTTTCCTTATTCCCACTTCATTTGAATATCCAATTATGTTCATATTCTTTTTGATAAAGAGGGTTGGTAATGAACCCTATATTATTTATCCTTACACCTCACAATTTCCTTTGCACGTGCCGAACTGTGTTGTCACGTAGACTGGATTGGAGTTGGGGGAAGATAAGTAATGGGGTAGAACAATAGACTAAAAATGGACGAGAATATGGTTTTTTTTCCCCAAGAAAACCTCTCCTTACAAGCTTAACTCCATGCCTTACTCCGTTGCTTTCCTAGGTGTACTCATGTTATTGTAATATAATAAATTAAAGGCAATTTATTTTATTGGTATTAATTATTCAGTAGCTGAATACTGAGCAGATGGCACATTGGCTGTTGCTGTGCAATATTTGTGGAATAGGGACTAGAGCCTTACAAGAAAAGAGACAAAAAAAAGGAGGCTATTGAGAAGACTCACGTAGAAAGAATCATACCCTCGTTAATTATAATTTTTAATGGCATACCAAAGCAGGTCACAGCATGTCATATACAATGAGGAACGCTTCATCAGAAAGACATCTGGGGGCATAGGTAGAGCAAAAAAATCACAGAAATGACCAAGGGGAAAAATACTACCCACAGCAGCATAGCTGTGATGGCTCGGGTTGGGTTAAAAATAGGACAGCTACGATCTTTAACGGTTGTGCTTGATCTTTTGGGCTGCACAAATTAAGGTCAGGGTTGGCTGTGCAGAGTGCTTAGGATTTCCATCTCGAGAGCTGGTGCTTGGAGTCTGGCTAGCAGCGTTCAGCTGCCAAACCAATGTATTTGTTCACTGTGATACTATGGGATGACTTTTTTCCTTCTCCTTTAATTTGGTTTGTCTATAGAAGGGTATTCTCTCTTCTGTATGCCTCTAGTAAGATTGTTTGTTCTGTGTGATTTTTTTTTTTTTTAATGGAAGAATAGATTTCAGTAAAAGTACATCATGAGGGACTTGCTTTCTCAGTTTTTAATCAGAGAATGAAAGTCCTGATATTCCTATACGTAAATATTTCACTGTTCTTTGTTATAATATTTAATGGTCTGAATTTTCAAACACCTGTTATTAATAGAAAATAAGTGTTATCCCTCATAATTGCAGGCTCCTGATTTTTTTTTTAAATGATACCAGCTTGAACTTCTTCCTGAAATTTAGGAAACTTAATTTATACAGCACTGGGATGTCAGCAAGCTCTGTCCAGGGAGGAGGTTCCTCAAGGAACCTTTCCCAGTTCAACCTTGGCCTCTAACTGCCAGTGCCTGCAGCGAGTGCTTTCCTCTGTGGGGATCCTGATTACAGTGCTTACAAAGGGGGAAAAAAAAAATTTCAAAATTCCCCTCTCAGTGGAAAAAGCTTCTTGGTTTCCATTCTGTGTTCTTGACTGTGCATTTTTGAAGTGGTTCGCTATAGAGTAGGTCTCTGCATCGCACCGAGTACTCTTCCCTTTTGGCTGCAAACGTACACTCCAGTGAAGAAATTCTTCTATGCCATTTATAATTTCACAGCTTCAGCCTGCTGCTATGCACTCTGCAGCAAGTAAACAATGCTATTTTGATAAAGAAAATAATTAGCTACCATTGCTAATTATGCTAATCCTCTTCTGGTGTTGTCACATTATAATAAAGGGTTTTGACAGATCTGTGCTTTGCATTTGGTTTGTGCGAAGCTATTATAACTTACCTTTCTGCACTAAAGACAAAGTTCTTAAATATAAGGAGGAGTATACAAAAACACTGCATTATTGAGAAGAGTTTGGGTTTTTTGTGGCTATATAGCCTTATTCTGCTGCATCGCTGTGGTGCTAGATGGAAATACAGAATCAAAACCCATCTCCAACGTAATAAAAACTTTGAGACTGATGTGTTGCAACCAGAGAACGCAGACACGGACAGAGAGGTGTACGGAACATTTCCTCCACCTCTTTTTTCTTATTTGCCTTTCTGAACAGGGTCGCCATTACAAGACACTGCTGCAATATCCACGTAGGAGCCAGGCACGTACATCACAAATGCTGGTGCTGCAGGTCTGTCTAACAAATTGCCAGCAATCTATACGCTCAGTTGTAAATATCAATACTATAGGCAGGCTTGAACCTTTATGTTTTAGCTGCTATCCCTATTAGTGCACAGGGAAGCACCCTGCTAATTATTTTATTTATTGTATTGTATCTCATTTTATTTTTATTAATTTTTTGTGGAGACTTTGCAGGCAGTTAGAGATATCCTGGGTGTCACAGGATAAACAGGAATACATTGTCCACCTTACTGCATTTTTTTCTTATTTCACAAAGGTCTTCTAAAGCTCATATTCTTTGCTTTTTAGGTTTTTTATTTGGTTTACAGAAGACTGAAAAATTAACCCTTTGTCTATGGCTTTTAAAATGGCTTAGTTGAAATAACCCAGGAAGAGAAATATGTTCATATCTGAGATAGAAATAGATCAGCACTTTGGAGAGTCCAAACTCCAAGATGTTCTTTTCTCTCCTGGCTCTAACAAGAATTGATATGATGTTCCTGGAATAGTGGAAGGACTAATTGATATGACAACATATGAGACTATAGACACAAAGAAAGATTGGCCCAAAGGAATCCAGTGGTGTCTACTCATCTGAACTGGAAGATTCACGGTTTCATTGAATCACAGAAGGGTTTTGGGTTGGAAGGGACCTTTGAAGATCATCTAGTCCGACCCCCCTGCCATGGGCACGGGCATCTTTCACTAGGTCAGGTTGCTCAAGAATATCTAAAAACTTTCTGTGTTAGCACTGTTTGAGAGTCCGCTTTCTATTTTGAGTTTCATGAGTTAAGTCAAGACAGAACCAACTGAATTTGGCATGGTGCTCATCCTCCACAGCACAAAATGCTACTGTTTTCTATGCTCACTTTGACATCAGAACTATTGCTATTAGTAATGGATTTTATGTAGGTTTCAAGCAGTGAGGGCATTTTTGTACTCACTTGCCTTCTAAATGACCATACGAAGAACCTTGCTCTTTGGCTCTATTCTCGGATGTAAATCTCTACATCATACTTGGAGATATTACCTGTGTCTTTTATACACTCAAGTTAGAAAAGTAATACAGTAAACGAGATGCATCTTATTCTAACGGATGCTTCATTTTGGGGCAGATGGGAATGAACAGTAAAGCATCATGATCAATTATAGTCACAGAGCTGAATAATTAAGACAATTTGAAGACATGTCTACCTAATTTATAAGAGTAAACTTACTACTGAAATTCTTTTTCTCCCTATGTGGATTGATTTGTCTAGGTAGAGAGCTCCATTTGCCAACATAATGGACATGGGCTCTGCTGGAGTGATGAAGCAGAATATGAGATTCTGTTCACATTTAGTTGATGGCAATAAGCTTTAGCGGTTGTTTTTCTCTAAGCATCTGTGAATTGGACTATATTCACGCAGAAGAGACAGTCTGTCATTTTCTTATACCAACTCCGTGCTAAGACTTACTCCTTTTTTTTTTATAATTTGTGCATTATACTTTCCCTACGGCATTTCTTGCTCCCACTGAGTCTGTGTTGTACATGCTGGATGTTTACAGCTCAGAGAGCATCACCATGCAAAAATAATCGTCTTTTTAAGACAACTGTGGTTTATAGGATGCTGGAAGAAACATCAAAGTATGAATATAGCTAATAAATAATCATTTAGCTCTTGTACTTTTTAACCATAGAGCTCAATGTACTTTCCAGCAGAGAGTGATTGTCTTTATTCCCGCTATACAGACAGAGACAACACCTGGACAAAAAGTTATTTGAGTGTCATCTGGCAGCTGAGAACAGAATCTGGGGCTATCTATTGGCCTACAGGAACTAGCTATGAGATGGACTCTGCGTATGTGTTCTTCCAGTTGGAAAACCAGTTACAATTGAAATTATGGACTCTGGGAAGAAATGCGTATTCAGATTGGTTTCTCTGATTGCACGTGATCTGAGCTAGCTACACGCATACCTAGCAAGAAGCACCCAGCAGCTCTGAGGAAAAGCCTGGATTAAGAGGGAAATGCCTGGGGTGGAATGAAGCACCATAGTGCTGTGGTTGGCAGCAGTGCAGCCGTGCCTTAGAGCTGGTGGGAGCAGGGGGCTGGGGGAGTTATTTTGAAGCCATGTGAACTAAGATGACATAAATCTGAGCCTTCATTTTGGCAACAACAACATGTCAGGCTCCCACCCTTGCAGAGCCACCACTGGGACTTTTCTCTGCTCAGCCCAATCTGCTACATTTGCAGAATGAAAAATGTTTGATTTGAAAACGAGCACTCACATACCACTAGGAGTTCACTTCAAATCTCAGCCTCCTCACTGCTGGGAGAAAAGAACCAACTGGCAGGCCTTTCTGCAAATATCACAAAATCTTCTTCCACATTTGCTTTGCAGATGTGTGCATCCCCTGTTAACTTCAGAGCTGGGTGTAACATAGACATAAGGGTCTGATTATCTGGGAATAACAAGGGGAATTGTAAGATAGTTACTTTGGAAATGCTGTTAATTACTAAGAGTGACAATCGCCCTTTCTAAAATGTTTCCAATTTATTTAATGCAATCCACAGATGTAGAGGAAATGCACTGATTCCTAATTGCTTAAATTCAGAGACAAGTTTTAAGTAATTTAGATGTAGAAACAAAAGCTACACAATTTTCCATTTGTTAGAAGGGATAAAAGTGCTTCTAAATAATTACTTAGCTCTGTAACTGCTGTTTTTCCTCAGAGAAATAGAGGTACTTATGTTTTCAAAAATAGATACCCTTTTCCAAATAGTTATGGTAAACTGAGATTATTTTTTTTAGAAAAAGATATCTTTAAATCAGAACATTTGCATGTTTGGAGGAAGGTTAATGAACCATCTGACAGAAAGCTAGTGACAATTAGACTGCTGAAATCCCTTCCTCTTACTGGAGGTGGCTTAATAGGAGTAGCAGTGCCTTGGGAAAGCACTTGGCACTGGGATTTTGCCATTTCTGGGCATCTGCTGCTGAGGGATGCCGTGTACTTTCTCAGAAGCTCCACTGAAGCTCCCTATGAGTCCAAACTTCAAGTTGGACTTCAGCTCACTTTGGGAGATACTCATCGTGTAGCTCATAACCACTCATGGCATTGCGATAACAACTCATAACGTTGCTACTCTGGGATACAAGAGCAGTTGAGAAGAGCTGTCAGTGCATTTCAGGGCGTGAATGGACCCGAGCTGTGCTATATCAGCATATATAGCTGGGCTATATTCCACCCTGCTACTCAAAAGGCTGGTGGGGTTTTTAAGATCTTGTTTGTGTTTGGTTTTTTAAGATACCTCTGCCAAAGTGATGCTCATCTCCCAATACATTTTCTTTTATGACTGAATTTCAACCCTTGAATAATATCGACAAAGCAGCAGTGTAAAATAGTTCTCCAAAACTGAACAGATTTTTGTAAATAGTCGTAAGAGTCTAGTGGGAATCTGAGCAGGGTTCACCTTGGCTTCTAGATGTGGAAAGTTCAAATGCTGGCTGAGATGACTTGGGCTGGATTGCCTGGTTGACTACGACGAGTGACTCCTGAAATACTGGTGTGTTTTGAGGAATATAACCCAACTTGGACAATGTCTGAGTGCTCAGCAGATCTGCAGTCACACAGTGGGAGTAGACAGGAGGGCCTGAGCAGAGGCAGCGGGGCTCAGCCAGTGATTCAAAGGACTTGCCAGAGACCACGCTCATGGCCTGCCCTGCAATCCTTTCTCTGGGGTGCTTGACTGATGCAATTAGTCTGTGTGGACTCTGGGTTATGAACCTTAACGTGGCCAAGTAGTGACCTTCTGGATGGTTTTCTGTAGTCATCCAGAATCCTTGTCTCCTACAGCACCTCCTGAGAGAGGACTTGGAGGAACACTGGTGAACAGTTTTGGAAGAACACTGACTCATCTGTCTTCCATGTTGATCCCTGTCCTGTCCAGCTGCGGAAGCAGCACTTGAGTTCTTGCCATCTGGATCCTACCCACTTGCCAAAGAATGTCCTGCATCTTGTTTCGAGTCCCACGAGTACTCTAGCAGACCTATGCAGAGCTCATGGTTTATTTTCAAGTATACTTACCCTGTGTGGCAGGAAAAGGACAGACAGAACATGTGTGTTATTTAAATGGTCTGATCCTTTGAATTATATTGTATAAAGAGAAGAGAGAACATTATTCTGCCTCTCCTGATTGCATCTTGGTTTCTCAGGTGTATTGCATTGTCCCTAAATGGTATTTATTATTTGGGAAGAATTAAATTTTGAGTTATAATGATTCATCTGCTTTGCAATTCTAGTGTTTTAACTAGATGGAGAGAGAGAAATGACAGAAACACTCAGCAGTCTGAGTTCAAAACGCAAGGTGACTCAGAACCTAAGCTTAGAACTGGTCTAGACATACCCTAGATTAAAAACCAGGATCAGCAAACCCCTGAGCTTTAAAGAGTAAGTTCAAGCTCATATTCCTAAGGCTATACCTGCACTGCATAGAATCAAGGCAAGAAATATAATGGGGGCATAAATTCTCTTTGAATGGAGGCCCTTCCTCTAACCTGAGTTTCTTTGGGGACTATTTGTGGATTAAAATACTTTTTTCAAGCCTTCAGAAAATAAAGCAGTTACCTATGTTTAGCATTTTTATATGGACAAATGCAATCCACCTCACATGGGTGAGTTACCAAAATTTTCAGAAATCCCTGGCGAGGAGGGGTTTGGGGTTTGGCTGCCTCCCTGATTAAGCTTTGCAATTTCAGTTGAAGGTGACTTTACTGTTTTTTCCAAAATGTGAAGTAAAAGTTCCTTCCTGTTTGCTAGTTTTCATGGTAAACAGAGAAAAATGGAGGACCTTCTTATTACAGGTAATTTTTGAAAATATGGGTACTGACTTGTATTTGTACCGGTTTCTCTGTAATAGAGGAGTGTAATCAATAGTTTTTTCACCATGTTTTGAAAAGATAATTTTAGGTCATTTAAAGAGCCTTGATTTTCAGCTAAGGATAAATGCAAATTGATTGTTGGAGATATTGAAGGGAATAAACTAAAACTGGAGACTTTTAGTGTATCTTTTTACAAGACTAGAATAAAAATAGAAGTCCTAGTAGAACATATCTATGAGCACAACATTTTTAAAGTGTCAGTTCCAAAACATTACCCACATTATTTTCAGAGGGATTCCTCCTTCCCATCAGCAGAGGAACATTATCATTACAATGCAGATAGCCATTTAGTTCAAGGAACGTAGTTTAAATTAATAATATGAATTTGAGTTCACTTTTTGGAGAGGTCAAAGATTTGTCAACATTTTTTCGGGGGAAAAATAGACAAGAGGTTGTTCCAGGTAAGCAAGTCGTCAGTTAGTCTATGTGTTATGCTAGTAAGGACTATATCTTTGACATCTTAATGAATTTTGGACCACCCTGACTTTATTGCTTCAGAAACAACACTATTTTACTCTGACCTCAATTAGATTCTGCTGTCTTCATTCTTTCCTTGGTCTGCTGCTTCTCCATGGGTCTGCCTCCTTTCCCTGCAGACCAAGGAGATGTTTATGCCACAAACCTAAACTGCCAGTCCAAATTTCTGTAGGGGATCCACTTTTAATAGCCTCGGACAACTAACAAAGCCTGGAGGAGCCATCTCACCCCAACCTGCACAACTGGATTATAGAGCTAATTTGTCAGAAGTCCATGTTATGTCTACACCAGCAAACTAAAAGTGCTTGAAACCGCTCTGTGGTCTTTGGCCAAGCGGTGTGGAACAGCGTGCAGCCATGCTGTGAAACTCTCTGGCCTGCAAAATGAGACAGCTTCATGCAAGCTGTGCATCGGGAATGGTCCTTGGTCCTTGGCTGGTGCAAACTCCCTGATTATGTCTGGAAATTTTTTGGAAAAGTGGTAGTTGGCCTGGGATGGAGCTGAGCCAGGGACTGTGCCAACGGCTAACCATATGGGCAATTAAGTTCCCATGCCTGGAGACACTTAATTTCCTGGAATAGACACAGACACAGGGAGTTCAACAGTTCCAGATTCCAGTAACCCTCTGTTAGCATGCACCGTAGAGAGAAGATCTGGGAAATATTGATTATCCAGAAGTGCAGATGCTTGTTTGTACAGGTCTTTTTTTAGCAGAGACACTGTGATAATAGAAATCAAATTTTATTTTATTGTATGAGTTCTTATGGGTTCCTGCTTGGTGTGTGTATATATGAAGCTACTAAGAAAGATGGTAACATGAGTTGTGTGTAGAATACGGCACACTTCTCTACTTAATTCACTTTCTAGTAAAATATCATTTTTTTTTCCTGGATGGCTTATGGGCTGAGCTAGAATCAGGGTGTCCCAGTCTAGATGAGACTGCCCAATTTGCTTAAAATGGTCCATCATCCATTGCTTGCTGGTAGTGGTGGAGCATTCCTATGACTTTTGTCTATTTCTGAAATGGAAGAAGATCAGGTTTTTACCCAAATGTGCTTCCTGGGGAATCATTGCATTTTCCCTTGTGGGATAAACATATGAGGTGCAGTTCATGGCCAGTTTCTCTTCTGTAGCTCATGCTCTAGTAACGAGTACATGCTACGTTATGACTTGTTCTTCTGTGATTCTTACTCAAGTCACTGGAAAACTGCAAGCAATGCAACTTCTGGTGGATGTTGCTTAGTAAAGTCTACATCAGAGGCCTGAAAGCTCTAGAAATTTTCCAGGCGTAAACACCTCCATAAATAGCATAAATCTAGACTGGAGTCTGGCAACTGTGATTTTGCCCCTCCAAGATGGTTAAGAAAAGCAATAATTAAATGATTCACAAGTTCTTGGTATCTACAAGCCTTAGGATGAAAGGCTAGGAAGCCCTGAGCAACCTGCTGTGGTTGACCCTGCTTTGAACTGGGGATCCAAGGAGGTTGAACCAGATGATTTCCACAGGTCTCTTCCAACCTCAGCAATTCTGTGATTCTGTTTTTACCTGTAGTATTTAATGTTTTCTTTGTACAGAAGGGTTCAACCACAGTAAGAAGTTTTCTCGGGTAACATATGTTTAGGCAAAAATGTCAAAAGACTGGGATGGTTTTGGATTTTCCTTTAATGAGAACAAAAAGGTATTTTAAAGCGGGGACTGCGTTCACTGCTTGTCACTGCTGAGCCTCTCGATGGGGGAGTGGAGGGTAGAAGATGTCTATGTGCAGATGGAAATTTAGAAAAGCTGCTGAATTTGATATGTATCCACCTACCTTATGCAGAAAAAATTAATATACTTATTGGAAGTAACCAGAAGGTACTACGTTTTAGTTTTGTGTACATATGGCTTTGGACTAGCCATAACTCTCTCTTGCAACAGAATTACATACATTTAGACATGGAGTGCCTGGAAAATATTGTAAAAACCTTCTTCAGTGAGAATTTATACATGTTAGTGAGCCTTTGTAATTGTTATGTCCATCTGCTGTTATCTATACTGAATTGCAAGGGAATGCCCACAGAATTATAAGCAGTCTGTGACTCTCTTTATCGTTGCTCTCCTTTTTACACTGTTTTGAGCTCCAGATAATTAGGGGGAAGGTGTAAATAGTGAGGGAACAGAACTTTTTATTTCTGATCCTGACTTGCCAAAGCCCTAAACTTGGCTTTCTAGACTGTATTACAATCACAACCTACATTGCATGCTGTTAACAGGTTAGCTTTGCTGGAGAGACAGCATAAAAAATGGACATTTCTCTGCAGTCTTGGCACGCTGATTATTAAGAAATTTTAGTATTGTCAGGTTAAGTGCCAACAGTAATGTTTTAAAAGCAAGACACTGTACTGCAGAATAATGGGATAACATGCTGAATAACTTTTTAAGATTTCAGATGGATCTCACTTAATCTGACTCTGGGCATATTAGGTGTTTGTTTTATCACACGGCTCATCTCCTGGTCAGTGTGTGAGGAGGGTGAGTCATCTACAGATGTCCACCCCACTTGCCCTCTGGCAGTACCAATTTCTTCCCACTGATTGTAAAAGAAGCATAACTTACACTTAGTTCTGACTTCTAGCCTGATGTTCAATCAGTGTTGACCTCTTTTTTTTTCTTTTCCTTTTTCCACTAGAGACATAAAAATATACAATTCTGTAAGGAGGAAGAAAAATTATTTTCAGTGAGAAGTAATTAAATGTTTGCTTTTTGCTTTTATGCTTTTTTAAGGGCAGAAATGAGGTGTTCAGATTCATCACTGATTTTTAAATTCCCTTTTTATTTGTGTATGGGATAGTGACCATTTAAATTCTTAAAGATGGCTTGGAAATCCTGCCAGCCCCTGAGAACTAAACGTATAGGTAGGGATGCTTCCAGCTAAAGGGAGGAAAAAATGCCACAATCCTTCAATACAATTGCAACTGGTCTGCAGAAAATCTACATGGAACTTCTTTGTAAATAAAGGCAAACCATCCAGACGTGCCTGCTAAGAAAACTCCTGGGTTCTTAGTTGGGTGTAAATATGCTTTGCACAGATTTTTTTCTCCTTTTGTACCAAACGGGCATTTTCAGCCCTTGGAGGCAGCAGTAGTCCAGGTAATGCCCATAACCAAGTAACTGGGATCTTGGAATCGCATGCCCCAGCTCAGGAAGCTTATTTTGAGTTTTATTCCACTTTCTTCAAGGGTTGTGGTTGGTTTTGGGGATTTTTTTTTTGGTTGGTTTGTTTATTAGAAATTCCCCTTTAAGAAATTAAATCAGGTTTTAAGCAGGAGTGACCTAACGGCCTTTTAAGCTTCTAACATCTCTGGTTGTGTCACTCCCATGCAGCTATTGCAGTTGAAATCTCCACAGATGAAAAATAGTGACTAGGAACAGGTTGTGCTGACCTATTTAAAAGCAAATGGTTTCATTACCCCATCGCTATTTTACAGGGGCTCTCAGGAATGTCTACCTTTGTTCTGGGTTTTTAACATTACTCAAAGAGCTTTAAAATCATGTTGCGCTATAAATCTCTACCAACTAAATCTTTATTAACCTATAATGACCATTCAAAAAGGAGAATATTTGAGAAATTTTTGTAGTTGAAGAGCTCCAGGAAACTCTTTTGACCCATTTCCTGGTTTTCAATATGGTACTTGGCTGTAATTCCAGATTACCCAAAAAACCCAACCACCCCTCAATGTGGGGGGGGGAAAAACCCCCACAACCCAGACTGAAAAGCCCAGTTAGTGCCTTATTTATTAGAACTGTTTTTTTTTAATTTAACTTCGTCTTACTTGTCTTATTTAATTTCATTCAGTGAAATCTATTTTCTTGATGAGGAGCAGAAACAGTATTAAAACTTTGGTTTTGAAAGATATAGTCCAGACTAATATGCCCCTTAAAGCTGCCCATCATACATGAACCTGTCAGTGGCAACGTATCCTCAGCTCTGATGCTGCCCAACACGGAGTCTGGGTACCACCAATCTGGTTTGTACCTCATTAATCTCTTCAGCAAAGTTAATTCCTTTGCCTTGTTGAGACCTGCACATGTAAGGAATGGATCAAGAATTTGGGTCCGCTTTCACTATTTTAAATATCTTTAAATTTTTTTTTTTGTGAATAAATTGTGGCCACTTGAAAATTTATTTCTAACACAAGTTAGAAGTATTATCTATTTTTAATGAAAATTATTTCTAACCCAAGTGGAAGCTGTGAATACGAGGGAAGCCTTCCTTTTGTGATGTGTGGCTTTAACGGGGCGGGGGTGGGCCTAAGAAAAATTATTTGCTGTAAAACCTGCTCATGGATTTTGCCCCTCTGCAAAGCATTTAAGAAGAATCCATACCAGTCTTCAGTTGAGTGTGTGTTACAGACCTTCTAACGCTGCATTTTCTGCCTGGGGAGGTTTGCAGAGCTATTCATTAGTTATGTTTTATGAGGTGTCGCCACTTCAGTTTTTTTCTTTCTCTCTGAATAAATAAGGAAAACATTTTTAAACAAGAAGATAAATGATGGATAGCGATTGATGAATAGTAATGAAAATTCTTTGAACACCTAGGCTCGCTTGGGAATTAGTGCTGATGTGTTCCAGTGGAGAGCAGCCATTTTCAAAGATCTCTGCAAAACAACTTCCATTCATATGCACATATTCACAAAATAGCAAAAAAAAGAACAGAATATGATTTAAAAGAATAGCCAAGAGAAATATGAAACAGGGGGCCTGAATCTCATGTTTTTCAGTATACATTTCAGTTGGCTCTAATGTTTAAGTCTCTTAAACACGTGTTCGCAATTCTGCTCCACCTTCAAAACCTTTCGAGACCTGTCAACAACGTGGTTCCTGCTGCTTCTCCTGGGAAGCCAAGGAAGTGCCCGAGGAAATGTTTTGGTATCAGACAATTCCTTACGGACCCACCTTCCCAGAGCTGATGGAAAGAGCTGCAGAAAAGAAGCCCGTGTCATACATGACAACACTATTGGGCCTGTAGAATTCAGCAGCTGCCCTATGTATTTTTAAGCGCTGTTTATGCCTTTTCCTTAACCATTTGCACATAAATTGCAACATTTCTGATTTGTATGCCACTCTTCTACCATTTTCTAAAGCTCTCAATGAACCAGGTCACTGAGCAAGATATGTAAGGGGAAAAAAATACTTGTATTCTTTTATGGCTCAACCCAGTCAGAAATTTTGTTCATTTTGTACCTTTTTAAAGTCAGAAATTCGGAGTATTTAATTTGAAGGAGAAATAGATGATGGCATGAGGGGTCCGATGGAGTTCCAATTACAAAAATATACCAAGTCTCATCGTGCATACACAGTTTCAGTTCATGCTTCCCTGCACAGTAGCTAGCAGCCACACTACAAAACTCATTTCCCTGCTTTTCTCTTTGGAAAAGATAAAATGTCGTATTTGAGTTGTGTTTTATAATTCCCCATTTCTGTCTACTGTCCTGTTTCTTTTCTCCTTTGTGTGTGCTGCTGATAGAAAGACCCAAGTTTGATGGCAAAATCCAGTCTCCTAAGGTACCTTTGATAATCCTGATCTGGAAATCCAGTCCAGTTGAACTTCAAAAGGCAACGGCCCAGTCTACTGATCTTGAGTCTCCTCTTAATGTAAACTCAAGCCTGAGTCGTACAGTTTTAGAGGTGCTGCCAAAAAGAGAAGGGTTCCTTTTATCCTTCCTGTAGTTCTTGATTTTTAGTTTGCTAAGATTAAATCCAGAAAGGATTTAGTCTGGATTTAGAAAAGACAGGGTAAGGAAAACTGACTTTTGACCCTTGGGAGACCTGCTCTTGTCAGTCACGTTACTAGTCACTTCATTTTACTCTTCTAAACACCAAGATACTTCTTTTCTGTATCTTTCAAGAAGCTTCCACCTCTTATTTTGTGGGTTTTTTTTTCCATTTAGTAATGATTCTTGATTTTTTTTTTTTGGTCTGTTACTTTTGCTTTCATTTTAACTCTTTTGACCTCTTGATCTCTGTAAAGAGCTTCATCACTGCTTCTACCTCCTTTCATCAATGATCCAAATTAAGTTTCCCTCTCTGGATTCCAGTCCATGTTAAATAACATTTTCAATATTGTTGGCTTTTTTTTTACATGAATGATTAGCCAAAATCCAAAAAAATCAAACGAAGATATCCAACTTCTTTGATTTCTGTTTATTTAAATGTGTGAAGACCTACTCTGCTGAGAACATTGCAAGCAAGTTAACCAGCCTCAACTTCTGAGGTGGAGGTGTTGGGCAAGAGATCTTGACTTTCTTTCCAAATTTTTGTATATTTCCTAGTCATTCACATAAAAACGTACCTCCTGAATATTTTTGTTTTATCCAGGCTTTTAAGAAAAACAAAAATAATTGCTGGCCAAATTATTTTATGCATTGAGAAGTGTCTGAAGGCTTGTCTGCTCTTCAAATGTAATTAATGCACTAGCAGCCCCTGTGTCCCTTTGTCTCCCTGTGAACCAGCTTTTCACGTCGTGTTGCTGCAGAGAAGGTTGTGTTATTCCAACAAAGGGTCAAGTGCCAAAGTGTGCTTACAGATCACCCCTTGCCAATTCTACAAATCTCGACAATCAGCAGTTTGCATTTGCTTTTTTTTATTTTTTGGTAGTTAGTATTTGAATCCTTATTTTTATAGATTTAGTGACAAAAGAAATTAATAATTCTGATGTATTTTTTTATCTTCCAGCAAGACAATACAAGAACTGTTTTTCTTTTGCACAGCCAGCTATGTTTTATGAACGACTTGACTATTGCTCCTTACATGTCTGCAGGAGTTCCGTGTATAACTGTGGTGGTTTTCATAGGCTTGGAAAGCTCTTACTGTCCAAGGTCACATGTTGCATTGATCACTCATGGCTTGTTGTTCTATAATCTGGTGCATTTTACAATCCCAACTTACTTCTGCCTTGGCTGGAATCTGGCCAGTGCAGGCAACACTAATGGTGCTGATACAGGAGTCTGATAATAGCATGATGCTGGCTTTATACTGGTACCTAACTGTGAAAACCAGTAGGCTGAAACGTCTACTGAAAAATCAGTGGTTTATCAGTCCTCTGTCTCGTCCCCAGTTGCAGGGCAGATCGTCATCAGCAAAATCCTGTACTCAGCAACATCCATTCACATGGGTCTGCAAAAGCTCGCTGGCTGCTGTTCCTTGACAGTTCTGCTTTTGAGTGATGAAAAACCATTGCCCAATTCATGAACTCTAAAACCCCCTGCATTTATATGATGTATATTTATTGTGACTGTTGCAGTCACACTTGATATTAATAAATTCCAAGGCAAATGATCCTTAGGATCATTGATCTCTCTTTTTTCTTTTTTTTTTTTTGTTGAGCACCACATTTGCATGAGGTACAATACATGATGAAGCCTTTGTGTTCTAAGGCTGTGGCAGTGGCTTGTTTTCCTGATTATTGTTCAGATAAGAGCATGGACATGAATAATTGTCTTTCATCATTCACTTGCTGTCATAAAAATGTACCTGGGTCAGGGGAGATTAGTATCTAAAGATGTATGGCCTTCAAAATAATACCGATGGGGATATGGGTTAGCTAAGTGGTTCTCACTAGTGTTGGTGTGAGCTGTGAGAACCCTCGGCTGTTTTCTGTATTTGTGGGAAATGGAGAAACACAGAAGTAAATGAATGAGTTTTCCATCGGTAAAGAGGTAAGAAGAGATTTTGGCTAACCTCAAATGAGTGCAGAAAGCATCTTCTTGAACAGTTTGCCTTAGTAAGCTGAACCATGTGGCTTTTGGTCCTGATCTGATGCCCATCAAAATCAAGGGGGGCCATTCAGATCTTCATAATAGGACAAAATACTCAGATCCTCTCTCAGGCTATAGAAGTGTATGTGCATGAATTTGACTTAACTAATGCAGAAAGATACAAAACCAATCAGATGTCCTACCCATCCCCCTTGTGAGCAGTTTTCACTCCTGAGCGCTGCAGCAGCTCCTGTTGGCATGCTGGGTCTCTGTGCCCACTAGGAAGTTGTTAGCTCATTACACAGCACTGAAATTTAATTAAGGCCAGAATTAAGTGTGTAAAGATATTTTACTTTTTTGTACAGCAAAAGTCAAATAAATTAACACAACAATAAGCGAGCAGAATGGCCTTAAACAATTCATATAATTGTATAAACTATTTTATAGCATTTTTTTCTGAGTGTAATATTAAGATGCAGATTCTGTGTGTTGCAAAGGAACTTGATAGCGTGTGAAATTAAAACTACAGGCAGTTAAATTATTGATAGAAAATCAAATAATACATTTTTTGTAGTTGTAAACCACTTCATTTAGATGTCTTTTTTTTTCTAGAAGAAATTCATTATGAGAAGCCTGAATACATTTAGTGGAAACAACTGAGACAACTTAGATTTCCCATCTAAGGAAAATAGATCCTGCATATCTGTAAAATAATCTGAGAAAACCCCACTGGTATTTTTCATCAAAAGTACAACTGGATGGAAAAAAAAGTGAGTGGACTATCACCCTGTGACATCTGTGTTCAGTGTTGTAGCTCCCTTTCATTGGATGCTGCACGGGCTCTAAATCCAGGTGGCTCCTCCACTTATTGCAAGTGAAAGAATGAAATCTTGTCCAGCCGTTGACAGGCAAAACATTTCTTCCTGGATCTTTGGGAGGTCAAGAGCTGATGCTGTTTATAGCACAATTTCCAATATAATAAAGTTTTCAGCCCCCAGATAACTGACATTCTATGTAGGCAAAGTAGAGCAAGCCTGGAAGAAATGGGGAACTTCTGTCTTGTTTTAGAGAGTGGTCTACTGCAGGATTTGCAAAAATAACCCACAACCGTGTCAAAAAGGTTGAGATGGAATTTCAATCTTTGTCTTTTAAAAGACTTCGTAGCAGTGGTGGTGTAATACCAATAACAAGTAGGCAAAGAAAGACATTTCGAAGGGATTTAGTTATAATTTCTCTGATGTATGAATAAGATTGAACACGTATAAAATCAAGGAGTTCTGAAAATAACCCTATTAGCTCTCATCGAAACTAAAACAAGAAGCTGAGATTTTTTCTTTTTTCCCCCCGGAATTCCCTGCCCTTCCCAGATACAAATCCCCTCTTTCCTCCTTCAGTACAAAGTCGGAATCCTGATGTGCAAGGTGCTGCACGCACGCGCCGTGCGGGAACCGGGGTGGGCTGGCACGGCTGGCTGCGCCGCGAGTACAACAGCGATACTCGCTCGTGCAAACCAGCTGCACGGTTGTGTACATATGGTCTGGGAAATGTAGCTTCAAAAGTTTTAGAAGACAGAATACTAAATATGCTGGGGGCTTAACAAGAAAAGCTAAATAATTAGTGTAGCTCACGCGCTGATGTAAATTTACATGAGGGAGATGGAGATAAGTCTGCGAGCTACTCTCCCATTCCTCGGAAGCAGCCTAACACTGATACATTTTAAAAGGTTTGGCTGAATTCCTGCATCCTTGTGCCAGCATAGCTTCTTCCAATAAAACCAGAAATTTCATGTTTTTTTTAAAAGGTCAGTGAGCCTTCCGAACGCTGTTATGTCCCGTAGTCGCATCTAAATACATGTGTTATTTCTAAATGATTCCTTATTTTTAATTATGATTTAGTTATGACTTTCCCTGGTGCAGAAGAATATTGAGCAAACTTAAGATAGTGCTTGGTGCAATATATCACAGAAAAGATGTGCTCTGATGGTGTGTATTTCCAAGTACTGTCACTCCAGTGATGCATTTTAGTGTAAGAATATAAGAATCGAGTTGAAAAATGGAGGTTATATATTATGTATTTGCGCAGGATCCTGATGAAATTCTAGGTGGAATCATTAGTTAAACTCAGCATCTGTCACATTCGCAGGAGGCGTGAGCTGCTTCTGTGGATGCTCCTGCAGCTATTTCTGAAAGTCAAGGAGGTTGCAAAGGGGATTGTTTTTCTTGGCCATGCTCAGCTCTAAGGGTCAGAGAGCCTTGTGTTCTCAGATAGTTTACAAATGTCATTTTAAAAACAGTTCTAGGCAAATCTGTATAACCTTTAGAACACATGAATTGTCACCATGTCAAATGAGAAGTCTATATAACCACTAAATAAGAGTATCAACATCCCACAGTAAACACACTAAAGAGATCCAAAGCCTTCTTAAAAATCAGCACAAAACAATCCAGTAAGTCTTCCACTGGGATACCTGCACATTGCCACTTTAAAATATCCCCGATGTGTCAGAAATAAGGTAGTTCTGTCAATCTGTGTTGAAGCTGGAAGCCAAAACCATGCTGCAAGTATCCCAATGTTTTTACTTGTGCCCAGTATTTTGGAAACAAATAGAATTTTTTAGGGGAGTCTTTCTGAGTCTGTGTTTAAAAGCTACAACAGTCTTATCACAACAGGAGCGTGCGGAGTAGGAAAACTTGTATCAGTAATAGCGTGGCCAGCAGGGACAGGGAAGGGATCTTACCCCTGGACTTGGCACTGGTGAGGCTGCCCCTTGATGAGTGGGTTCAGTTTTGGGCCCCTCACTCCAAAAAGGCCATTGAATGACTCGAGCGTGTCCAGAGAAGGGCAACGGAGCTGGTGCAGGATCTGGAGCACAGGTGTGATGGGGAGCGGCTGAGGGAACTGGGGGGGTTTAGTGTGGAGAAGAGGAGGCTGAGGGGAGACCTCATGGCCCTCTGCAACTCCCTGAAAGGAGGGTGCAGAGAGGGGGGATGAGTCTCTTGAGCCAAGGAACAAGCACCAGGCCAAGAGGGAATGGCCTCAAGCTGCACCAGGGCAGGGTCAGACTGGCTCTTAGGAAGTATTTCTTTGCAGAAGGGGTTGTTGGGCGTTGGAATGGGCTGCCCAGGGCAGGGGGGGAGTCCCCATCCCTGGAGGGGTTGAAGAGTCGGGTTGACCCAGTGCTGAGGGATGTGGTGGAGTTGAGAACGGTCAGTGTGAGGTTAATGGTTGGACTGGAGGATCTTCAAGGTCTTTTCCAACCCAGATGATTCTGTGAACTAGCTAGATAATTAGTTAGGTCTTAGATTCAAGGACTTGAGAGAGGGGGGAAAAAAAAGGAAAACCCCTTGCTTCAGCAAGCTGGTTTTGGAAAACTCATGTTTCTGGAAAGGGGAACATCATCAGCTACGAAACCACCAAAAGCCCAAGGTGACGGGTGTATCTAACCAGTCCTGAAAACTGAGCCCTGCGTGTGGTTTCTTAGTTTGGAAACTGTGCCCATGTAAAGCTCAGCCCTCCTTTTCTCCCATTAAATTTATCTTGTCAGAACCTGAAGCTTGAATGGTGGTATAAGACGTTGTGTTACTAGGATGACAAATGAGGAGGTACTGATTTAAGAAATATATGTACTGATTCTGCATCATGGTATATCTCATATAGGATTTGGTATTAGCCTCTTGCTGTTATTATTCTTTAAACACTTTCTAGAGGTGAGATAATAACTTTTCTTTTATGTATGCCTGAGGAATCTGAAGCGCTGAGATAGTGATAGCCAGTATAACTTAATTTCAAAAGTAATTAATGAGGCTGCATTTTAATGAGCCTTTTTATACAGTGTTGTGAACTGGGCTGTTTCATGATGCTGTTGTTCTGAGACTGCTGGAGGGGAAAAAAAGCAAGCAGAACCTGGGAAAATTAATTTTAAAATAGCAGCAGCCCAAATAAGAAACAATCTATACATCACTTTGCATTTATTTTATCCTCACAGGTATTTTTGAAGCAAAAAGACAATTCCTTCAAAGTTCTAGTACAGAAAGGATTCACACGGTTGTAAATTCCTGCCATAGTCTTGTAAGTCATCAGCCTCCTTTCATTCTTTTGTGCTTTAGTATTCTGTTTCTCACTTTCTTGCAGGAATGCAAAACAGGGTCTATAATAAGTAAGCAAGGTTTTATTTATTTATTTTTTTTGGTGGGATAATTTGGTTTCTACATCATATCATTTCAGAATATTAATGGCCTTTTGTACCTCTCAGATAATATCAGAATAGGGAAGAATGCGTGGGAGAATATTTTATGCGTCCTAAGGTTGAAATTTAATGAATACCGCTATGAGCTTTGTCTGTTTAATGACTTACAAGTAGGTGTAAAAATAGCATAAATATATATGCAATATTTTTATCACAGTGAAAATCCAGGCATTTTATTCCTAACATAGATGATGGTATTGGCCAAAATGTAGAAAAATCTAGATTTTGTCCCCTAAATGAGTATGGGTTTTAAGAGATCTTATGGAAATCCTTTTCCGACTTTTCGTGACTTGTAACTGATAAAACTTAATGCAGAAGGCACTCATGTTCTGGTTTGTGTTTGGATGAAGTCAGAGTCTCTTGGTAAAGACTAACCTTTTGTTATCCAGACTGGTCAACATGTCATGACAGCACCGACTCATCGTTTGTGAGACTGAAAATGTGGAAGAACAGACAACTCAAGCAGCTGAGACAGCGTTGAACCTTACTCACAGCTCAAACGCTAGAACTGAACCACTTCTGTCACTGAAGAATTATGTATTTCCAACTTAAAACTTCCAGGTTTGGGAAGAAATCAAAACTCATAGATTTGATCACAGGAGTCCTGTGGAGTTTGAGGAGCCATAGCAACAATCTGGATCCCTGTTTATAATTTAATTTAACTTCTAATGACCGTAGACGCGTGTTCATTTGTAAAGCTTCAATCATTTGACCAGGGTCCTGAGATGTAAGCTCACCTAATTCTGAAATGGCTGAACGGCTTTCTCTTTATTGTAGTAACTAATTGATGGTATTTTGTTACATGGAGAAGGTTTAATTAAGTGGAATCTAACAGCTGTTGATTTAACAGGGAGAAAGAGTAGCTGTACTTTCTCCTCCTCTTCCTCCTCCTCCCTAGAGGGGATGCCCACTGCAATACATGCTCTTGTAGTCGTAATTTTACATATCACTGGACAGGCAAAATCTCCAGCAGCTCAGTGCATTCTAGCAAAAAGCTTTGTACAGTTAACACTTAGTTTAAAACTATATCGATTAGAGCTTCGCAGTACTGTTAATTTTGCGGTTTGCTGTCTATGCTGTGATTTCCAGAGACAGAGCTAAATGGTGTGCTGTCAAATTTGCCATTTTAGCAACATGTTATTGTGTTTTAATGGCTGGAAAGGTGTCTAAACAGAGTCCTGAATAGAAAACACAGCTTTGCAAGAGAAGATATTTCAATGAAATGGCTTGAAAAGCAGCTTTTGCGGAGTAATCCAAAATGTTTTACAAATCAGACCACGCAGAAGAGCCACTTATTATCAGTTACAGTTTGCTGAAGCACTGGCACTGTCTAAGGAGTAACCTCTAACCTTGCAACTCCCACTTGCACATCTCTCCTGCAAATCTGACATTTGAGAGCTGGGCACCTTTCACTTCTGCAAATGCAGCCTTTGTGCATGTTTTGGACCTTTTTCTTCTAACTGTGTGTTTCTTACAGCTCTCAGAGACTATGGAGGATTAACTCAGAAAGACCTTTCAGTCAAAATGAGTTTCTGAAGGAAACTGCTCCATGTAATAGCCTCCAGCAGCCTGTGAGAAAGGAACAAACAATCACCACCACAACAAATTGTATTTATTTAGCACCCATCACAACAAAGCTATCCCTGGGCACTCGACAAAACTTTCTTGTTTATAGTACAGAGAAGCTGAGGGATCTGAATATGAATTTATGTAAATCGCCATCTACGTTTTGAAACAGCTGTTTGCAACAACTGTTCTGTTAAATTGGTCCCTCTTTTGAATTTTTTGGGTTTAAAAGAGGAAGCAGATCAGAGTTCTCTTTACCAGCTTTCCAACATGTTTGGAGTTTGGCGATATAAAGAGAATGATTTTGAAGGATCTAGCCTTGGGAAAGTATAACACAAGCTATTCTTCCTCCCTTGCTTTTAGCTATAATTCTTAAAAATATGAGCATCATATTGCTCACAAAGTGCATGTTTTTTCCATCTGTGAGCCAGCCAGCCAAAATCTGTCAACATGATATTTGGAAACGCTCAGAAAAGCAACAATGACATTAAAAGCAGTTGAAGCAAGGAGTAAGGGAAAGAGTGGGTGTAGCTGGATGGCAAACATCCTTTCCTGCTAAAGCACAGAGGGGTTGTTATTGTGTGAATGAGAACGGGTAGGGGCTGTTTGTGAGGAGTCTGTTGTGATTAAGCCATGTGTGTATTGTCATGAACAAAAGGCATTAACCTGCCTCTTTTACATCCCTACTGCAGCCATGCATTTCCCTTGAGCAATCTTTCTCCTTACTGTGCAAAAATCTTACATCATCCTCGCTCCGGACTTTGAACTGATGATGGACTTTGGGCTCCTTCTGGTCAGAGGAACCAGGAGTCCTCTGTTTCCTTCTCTGCTACGTGCCCTTCAGTTACACGATGGGACCGTTTGGTCCACTGCTTCTCATCTGGACCTACCCTTCCTCCTCCAGCCTGTTTTGATGCAGGAGAAGCTTGCTGGTGCTGCATTACTTCATCTTCACACAATCACAGAATCATCTTGGTTGGAAAAGCCCTTGAAGCTCCTCCAGTCCAACCATGAACCTCACACTGACCGTTCTCAACTCCACCAGATCCCTCAGCGTTGGGTCAACCCGACTCTTCAACCCCTCCAGGGATGGGGACTCCCCCCCTGCCCTGGGCAGCCCATTCCAACGCCCAACAACCCCTTCTGCAAAGAAATCCTTCCTAAGAGCCAGTCTGACCCTGCCCTGGTGCAGCTTGAGGCCATTCCCTCTTGGCCTGGTGCTTGTTCCTTGGCTCAAGAGACTCATCCCCCCTCTCTGCACCCTCCTTTCAGGGAGTTGCAGAGGGCCATGAGGTGTCCCCTCAGCCTCCTCTTCTCCACACTAAACCCCCCCAGTTCCCTCAGCCGCTCCCCATCAGACCTGTGCTCCAGACCCTGCACCAGCTCCGTTGCCCTTCTCTGGACACGCTCGAGTCATTCAATGGCCTTTTTGGAGTGAGGGGCCCAAAACTGAACACAGTCATCGAGGTCTTATCAGACCTGGAAGCACGAGTCATTGGAGAATCCTCCTTCTCGATTACGTGCACGTATCTGTGCTCTACACAGCGCATTTCTGCTTGTCTACTCAATTTAGGGCTGTTTCATGAAGGCAGGGGAGGCAGACTTTGCAGCAGGGTGCTTCTGAAATGTCTCTGGTGCCTTTTCATTTCCTGAGTGAAACGATTTGTCAGCGTTGTCATTAAGCATGAAATATAATTGGTGAGTTCATCACAACCTGAATCTTGTGATAGAGAGGAGCCACTCTGGTAAGGTCCTTCAGGGTAAGATGGGGAGGAGGAGGGACGCGTGTCCCTGAGGCAACGTCAGGGAAGGGTGACAGAGAGCTCTGCCATCACAGGAAGACGGTGTTTCAAGTGAGATGGATTTATAACGCTTTTGTTATACATATTTAATAGATTCCTCGTGCCTAAGGAATTGAGACAAACGAAGACATGCAGACGTGTGCTTACGGATGTGGATATCAGCTTAGATTTTCTTCTATAGGCGTGCAGTTTGACTGTTATGGCAGCACACGACGTGCAATACATCAGGTAAAGGGAAGAATAGCGAAAAGACATTTCACAAGCAATTTTTCCTTCGTTCTGTAGTTTAGTCTAACCTTATCTATCAGGAGTGGTTTCTGGTGAGGGCTGCACGTTGTTCTGCAATGCCTGTGAAGCTCGAAGGACTGCACAGATAGATTTTTTTTTTTCACAGACCAGGCTCAGACACGTGTATATCAATAAGCAAATAGGAGTCAATTAGCGCACTTCAAAGATGAAAATGGATAAATGTTTGAATACCCCAGTAAAGTTGCTACTCCTGTGAGTATCAACAGTAGATAAATAGAGCAACTTCTACTTACTTGGTTCAAGTGCCTTCTATGCTGGAAAAATAAGGAAAAAATCAAGGGCTTAAAAAAAAAATCACCAGAATACCGTTCTTTTTGTCATTCATATAAATGGCAAGGAATGCCATTCTGCATATGGGGACAAATTACAAGGTTATTGAATCGAAGTATAATATTATTTGTAAACAGTGCCATTCTGAGCTCTGGAGAATTATAGGGAGGAATTTTTTTCAATATTCAATGGCTTAAAAATATGTGATTACTAGCTCAGGCTACTGGACAGGATAAATAAGAGAATAGCCTTTCTGCTAAATGACAGTGATGTTAAGATACTACGTGCTCAGCATTGATTAGCTTCTAATATCAACCACATTTAAAGCGCTGGAGAGGAAATACAAATAAAATTGCGTTTTTCTTCTGTTTTGGAAAGATTTTAGCTTTGTGTTGTTACAACAGATGGCTATTTTAATTCACCAGAGACCGCTCAGACATGTAAAAATTGTTTACGCTTTGATTTGCTATAATGCACTTGCTATTAATATTACAACAGTATCTCAGAGTATTGGTCATGGATCAGGACTAAAAGATCCAAGCACTCTAAACATCCAAACAAATGTTTACAATCTAAATATAGGAGTTAGCAGATGGATAGATGCAGTTAGCAAATCATAGAAAAGCACGAGACAACACAAACACTAATGATCTCAATACACCAGTAGCAGAACTGCCACCATATTTTTAGTCTAGTGTTTCGAAAAAGTGAGTTTTCTTTTAATTTAAATATTTGTTTTTCAGCCTAACTGTAAATCTTTTGTATTCTGAACTCGATTTGTCTTTCTGGTGCTGCAGCAAGAGGGGTAAACAGATGCACGCATCTGTGCGGGTAGTGTTATTCTATAAAAAGCTTCATAAACAAAGCAGACTGAATACTACATCGGCTTATTCTGTAATGGTGACTGCGCCAAAAATTGATAAATTTTGTTGTTATGCAGTCATAAATCTCAACGAATCAGGCCCAGAAACATTCCGAGCACAGTGCTGTGTGTTCCCTCTTTCTCTCACCTCTTCTAGTGTCCTCAGGTAGCAATGGGAAACCCAAGAGAGCTTTGGCTAAACCATCTCTTCCACTTTTCATGAGGCTTGAGGTCTTCCCCTTATTCTTTTTTTAAATCCTGTTGTCTGGCAAACTCCCCTGAAGCAACAGTTTAGTGAGGACTTTACCAAACCATCCCTGAAGCCCTTTTGGGCTGGAGAAATAGTGTGCAGGCACTGCAGTGAGGGCTGAGGTCCCTGACCCTTCTACCTATCAAGAAAACAAGAGTAAAATGTCTTTGTTAATAAGAGAAATGGGGTTGACAGTGTTAACATTGGGTGACTAAAGGGTAAAATCCTGCTCTTGTGCTGTGTCCAAGGTGGGAAGCATCAGGTGAAGGACTTTGGGGCTGGGAGTCCTTCTGCCCAGGGTGAAAGTTTTCCCTCCCAAATCCTGACGGAGACGTGGGAGAAGGGCACAGTCCAGTGGAAATGCCAACGGCAGTCAGCTAATATCTAATCATCCTCTTTTCCCCCCTTTTTTTCCCCTTCTGGGTGGTTCTTTCTGATTTTAGATTTTCATTGTGATTATTGACCTGTTTATATATAGCCATAATTCCTCTGTGGTGGGACTTACTATTTTGGGTTTAATAAGCTTTTTATTAAAATTTCATAAGAGGGATTTTCTGTATGTCTGTCTGGCCCAGATTCAGAGTCAATTTTAGTGTCCTTCCCCTTTGCTAATTTCATATTCTGAATTTAAAGTAGCCATGCGTGTCACTTCTTGGATTTATTCAGTTAACCTCTAGCTTAATAAATCTTTATTATTACTCTTGTTGTCCTGTTTTTCAGTATTAAATGGGTTTATATGTCCCCCTGAGATTTTCTGAGAAAAGCTGTATATCTTTATAACGTCATGTTGCATATTAAGTCTGTAAAAATCCGAGTCCTTTAATTTCCAGTTTTTACCAAATGCTGTTATTTACTTAACTAAACCACTCTAGTGTTTTATGATGGTGAATCCTCTTGAACTTTTTATTTACGCATAGGAATAAACACAATCCTCTTTCTGTAATGATAGTAGTGACTTTGTAGCTTAATTTTTGTGGTTTTTTCTTTCCCTTCTAGAACAGACCTAGGTAGGATGGAAAAACCACCAACCAAACATTACCCGTAGGAACTTTGTGCCACCCAGCATTATTTAACATAAACAATATCCCCTGTAATAAGGTTCTATAGATCTGCTCAGAAAAATTGCTCCTTAGCAAGCAGGGGGTTGTGTTTAATGCTATGGGCTGGATTCTCGGTGGACGTACACGGGGTAGTCACTGATGTTGCTGGACGTAGACTGGAGGACAGCGGCTAGGGATTTATTCTATAGACCTGAAGGTTTGAAGAAGCATTCTTGAGCATCCCATTGTATTATTTCCTACTAACCTGTCTATTTTTTCAGCTTCCAAAACGTACACAACCTCATCGGGAAGTGCTTCGTGTTTTCGCTTCCCTAAAGCTGCTCTGTAAGTGCTGCCCTGTAAAGCCAAGGGAGGACAGTGGCTGGAGGCAATTAGCTGTGGTTCGTCACCTCGCCAAAGAGATCAAATCCTGCTTTCTGGCAAGCTGACTCACTCTTTGTTATGAGACTGCATCTGAGAAGTAGTAGTCTTCCAGGGTACAAAGGGGGAGGATATAAATAGAGCGTTTAAGGTAAAAATCGAAACTGCCTGGCTACAGCTACAATTTTCTGTTCTTTTAAGAAATAGAAAAAAGCCTGAAAACATATTGTATTCTGCCTCAGATTGTTCCCTTTTTTAGAAGTCTGGCTTTAGCCATATTTTACTTTCAACAGTTCATTTTATGAAGATGTCTGTGCTGTTCTCTGGATCTTAGTTATTTTTCCCAACTGATTCTTAGACCTCCCTTTCTCCCCACCTATCTACCAGCTGACATTTAGATGCACACAGATTTTATTCATATGTTTCCTTATCACTCATTAATCAGCAGTTTAGACTGAACAGCTTGTTTCTCTTGCGCTGAGCCCTCCTGTAAGTGCCATTAGCAATGATTCATATCTTCAGTGGAGGAACTATTTCCATAGGAATAAACAAGAATTTTGCCACAGCTGGGATCACAGAGATGGTCTTTCAGTTTCTAAACTTATGGCAGAGGTATTTATTTAAATATCATGAATGATTTAGCTTTCTCTGTTTGTGGCACTGTATTTCTTGAAAAGCCTGTTTCTCCTAGTACAGAATTACATTTTCCTCTCTCATTTTACCCTAAGCAATTATTCATAATATGCACATTACCATTGCTTTCTTGGTTCTTCTTTTGCTTTTATGAAACTCTCCCTAAGGAATTTTGCTGTAACATAAAACTTCTTACTTTTTTTTTTTTAAATTAACAAAGTATTATTTAAACGTGGCTTGCAGTGAGACACTTGATGTAGAGATCAATGTAGTAGATTTTAAAGGCTGCCATTGAATTTTAATTCAATGATATAATAAATCCATCATCGCATACACAAAGAGTTGCAATATAAGTGCAGTAGAATTTGATTAATCTGGTCAGATGAATCTCAGAGGCTTTCAAACTTTGTGAATTCTCTTGACTTAATTCAGTAAAACTGCTGAAGTGCTTGGGGCTGAGTAAGTTTGTACCAAATGAGATCTTACCCTTTTTTATTTTCCAAAAAACCTATTGTTTTAAATGAAACTGGGTATGAATTTTTTTTCTGTAGCAAAGGACAGAACCATGCTCTGTAAGTCTGTTATTACTTATTACATGTCTGTGGCATCACTGGTGTGTTCAGTGCCCTTAACAGCTTTCAATCTAAGGCCCTAAGACAGGAGATCACCAAACCATCAGGGAACTTTCCCCATGGATTTGATTGCAAGTTCAGAAAAGAAATAGAGATCACGATAGCAGGAGAAACGCAAGATATGAAAGGATTGTAAAAGCAGGAGGCGGCTCAAGGGATCCATCAAGGTAAAATGGAAATGGGGCATGGAAGAACCTTTTGCACCCACAGATGCAATTTGCAGGCTAGCCAACAAGCTCGTTACAAAAGTGACTAGTAATTTCAGGCTGCATTCTCTTCTCGGCCCTGAATGACTGAAAGTCAAGAGAAAAATTCCACACAGCCTTTGAAAAACAAGTCTCAGGTAAGCTATTTCAAGCCAAAAGCACTAACATCTCGTGGCAAATTCGTGTTTCCTGTTTAGCTTTTCATTATCCTTTACCCCTTTTCTCATCTCTCTTTTTCCACTTTGTTTTATTCCTCATTTTCTACTCCAATATCTTTGCTCAGCGTTCAGCCTTTCCCTAGCAGAATGGGCACCTAGCTGATTGCAGTGGGGACTTAATTCTTCAAACTCTTTTGTGCTTCTAAGAATTTGAAATTAGGCCTCAAACATTTTTTTTCCTACACTTGCTGGTATGTATCACTGCTAGTAGATATTTGATGTTACCCTGATGCACAGTAGTCACCGTTAAAAAATCATTTACACTGGCATCTAAAACTTCTCAGCACTTCTTCGATCAAGAGGAAGAAATAATTGCAGCATCTTGCATTCTATGGTGGTGTAACTCGTGGTGGATGTTGACGTTTTAATGGCAGGCATCATAATTTCAGACAGAACAAAAACGAATATAGGAAAGGTCTGTGGCTCTCAGTTAATGAGGTCATGAATTTTCTTTCTCCAGAACGTTTGGGTAGTAATTTCACTAAAGAAAAATAAAGGAGCTTTGGACTTTGACTAATACCTAACAACAAGAGGGGAAAAAACCCAGAATTCATTAGTGGGAAGCACTAATTACTACTTATTAATAATTTGTGCCTCCCCAAACAAATATATAATGTTTCCTGCCTGAAGATCTTGTACACTCAAAGTCTGATCTAATTTATACTTTCAGTTTAAAGCTAGCCACAAGGAAGGAAAGAGTAGACATGATGTGAAAACAATAGTTACACAAAGTAACCCAGATGGTGCTGCAGTCAGTTTGTATACATTCCCTGGGCCATAATGTAATCAAATAACCCCTCTTTTCAGTAAAAAAAAAAAGATAAAACCCTTCCCACTTTAATCAGTTCAAGCTGTGTTTAAAAAAAAAAACCCCACCACATTATTTTTTTGAGGGATCTGAAATATAAAAATTTGGTTGTTGGTTTTTTTTTTTCCATGGATGGTCTAACTGTAAGAGAGATAACACCAGAATGAAGGAAATGGAGACTGGGAGAGGGACCAGACAGACAGTGGGCTGTTTCTCTTTGGAGACCATTAAAATTCTCCTGGATGACACCCTGAGCAATCAGAACTAATTGGCCTTGCTTTGAATATGACTCTGATTCTAATCTTAGAATAACTTCGGTTGGAAGAGACCCCGGATGTCATCTGGTCCAACACCCGGCTCAGAGCAGAGCCAGCTTCAAAATTAATCATATTGCTCTGGAGTTTGTCCAGCTGAGTTTTCAACGTTTCCGAGGATGGAAATCCCATCCTCACAAACAGATAGTGATTAACAGAAACTCCATCCAAGGGGGCCCTATGAGGTATCTGCTTCCACCCGGTAGACAGAAATCATGCCTACGGGCACACAAAGGCAATCAGTCATCACCAGCTACTCTTTGTTTCCTTCAAAGGCTCCCATCACACGCTGTACCCTCTTGCAACCAGCATTACATAAGTTCACTTATTATTTGCCAAGAAATAGCAACAACCGAGGTACTTAGCTAATTAGACATTTCTGTCTTTTGCTTTTGACATTTACATCAACTTGAAATTTTGCAGACTAGATTACTGAAAGAATTTTAAATGAATACTGTAGTGATTAAGCATTGAAGATGAATACTAATGCATTTCAAACTGGGTTAGTGCTGTAATGAATTTAACATATCTAGTTTTAAAGTGGACTAATTAACAATTAAGATTCTCAAGTGAAACTTATTTATATCTATGTAAAAAAAAAATAATATATATATACCCCACCCCTCTGCCTCCCCAGTTTTGGACAGGCAAAGTGCTCAGCCGTGTCCTTGACAGGGTGTAGCTTCTGCAGTTTTCCACCTTCCCTACGGTCAGACATTTTCTCCTTCTCAAGTATCCACTGGGATGTCCAGATCCTTCCACACTCCCTTTTCCCAGTAGATGGGTATCCTAAATCATGGATAGTAAGAACATTTAACCAGTTTCTTGCAGTGTGTGGATTCTGGCCACATGCAGAAAATCACCTGGGTACCAGATGAATATTCATCCCCCAAATTTGGATCCTCCTGGCTGTCACGTAACCACGTAAACACCTATGGTCACCTTCCCTGGGTCCTTTAGAGGCAAGCTTACAGTGTTCCTTTGCATTTTCAGGATAATGATAACTTTTCTTTTTCTTCCCCCCGCCACCTCCTTCAGTTCAAATAGAGCAGAAAGGGATAAGAGTGTTATTCCCTTTGGACTACAACATCTCTGACAGGTGAAAATTGCTGTCTCCCAAAGGGGATTAGCACAGCATTAACTTCCTTGTCAAATATAAATGTCAGGTTAATTTTGTCCCCACCTTGATATTCAGAAAATACAAGCTTTTATTCTAAGATGACTAAAAAAGTTCCCGTGTGCGTATTTTAATTACAGTGGAAATGGATTTATCTATCTGTAGATCCTGGAGTGCATGCGTGTGTATGAGAGACTTTCAAATAAATATCTTCTATTCATCATTTTTGTTTACAGGCTTTAAGGCTTGAAAGGACCACGGGGATCAGTTCCTAGACTAACTGCTTGGAAAACATAGGCCAAAAAAACTTCACCAAATAATTTTCTCATCAAGCCTGTAAGTAGATAGAATGATCCAAACGTTGCAGCATTTTGTTAGCACACGAAGTACAGCTGCCTGGAAGCTAACGATAAGGGACGAGGTAACATATCTCTATTGTCCAAGCGAAGGAAAATACTAATGGATAAGAAACCAGCATAAATGCTGAGTTAAAAGTAAGCAGAGTAAACACGTTGTAAAGGTTTTTTTCAGTACGAAGAGGTTAACATATGATTTGTGACATGGGTAAAGAAATTTAGCTCAAATAAAAAACATTGTTTTCTAAACCCATCGTTGCTGCCTATGGTAGGAAAGAGCTGAAAGTGTGTATATCACAAAAAAACCCCAACTTAGTTCCACTTGGGCTCTAGTTCTCTGATTCACCCTCATCCCCTTTAACTTACATGAGATCTCTACGACTTGTCTTTGACTCACCTACCAAGAATTAGGTTGCAATTTGATTTTGACTTGTAAATTTATAATTAAATTAGATATCTACTGGTGTAGCTCCAAAAAGGTCTTTAGAAAGGTTGAAAATAGTAACAGCAAGAAATCTCAGGAAGTTTTATACCTCAGTAGTGGATTAGTCTACTGAATTATTTACTCTCAAAGAAGACTGTTGTTCAGCAGAATTTGCTGAGGGACATTCATTTCAATTAATCATTTATAATCAAAACAGTTTGTCTTCAAGGGGAAGGAATCGATATTGTCAATATTGTTAGCCACCACTGTTTGGTGTTCAGGCTTGATGCTTTCTGGTATGGTCTAGCCAGAATGTGCTCAGCAATTCCTGGGAGCAACCTCAGCATCATATAGGATTGGACCCACCTTCCCCCTGACAGCACAGATTGCTTCTTGATAAATGGGGTCAGAAGCAAAATAATCTGAAAGGGTTTTGAAAATTGAATGTATTTTTTCCCCTCGTTTCCTGAATAGTCGTAAAAAACTGCTCCTTAAGGTTGGCAAGGATGATGCTCACAAGGATAAATTCCCCAGGTCGGACTTCAGAGGGTGTAAATCAGTTGTGAAGGAGCTGCACACTGGTGTGAGGCTCTTGTACGCACTTAGCCAAACACACAAGAGATTGATATTATTTGTTAGAGTCAACCAAACCCAAAAGAGACACAATGAAAACTAGAACACGGGCAACAAATTTCCTATGACCTGGACAGGCCCCAGCTCTACTCATGTTTTTCTTCTTGGTGTTATCATCCTCTCTGGCACCCCAGGATGTCAGTGCGGGGCTCAGCGATCGTTTAGGGTAGAGTCTTTTGGACTGACAAGGTTTGGGCACGTGTTGAGGGGTATTCAAGGGCATGTCAACACACAGCAGTGTGAGAGCTGCTGCTTCTCTTGAGCTGGTGGCAGGATGGAGCAGGGCTGGTGGCTCCCTCAGGTGGGTGGAGGTCAGGATCAGGCCCGGGGGGAAGCAGCGACAAACCCAGCCTGTGGTCATCAGGAAGAGCCATGAGTTCCTCAGTGAGTGACAGGTCATGAAATGCATGAATGACAGTATCCAGGGGAGAAATGCTGCAGAGATACACGCTCAGGGCATTGGAGAGGATGTGAAACAGCAGAATAGAGGCTTGAGCTTCCTGGGAAAGGAAAGCACAGCCCTGCACAGCTGTAATGCCCCATCCTCCACCACACTCTTTATTTACATGAATACCACCAAAGTCTGAAAACATTTACTAGTGCGAGTCCACATCATATTATATTTTCTCAAAATTCACTTACGAATGGCTTTTGTATAATTTAGTTTTCTGTAACTGATTTTTGTTATAATTTTTTATACTGAAATATTTTTTCCAAATCGTAGCTTTTAATGTTTTGATTATTTATGTGCATGCATATAAACCCCTTACAAATACTATATATGTATAATATATATAAAAAAATCTCTATATAATGTTTATAATCTAAAACATTAATGGTGGTAAACAACATTTATTTTACTACCTTAATAGACAGTTATTTTGGGAACGAAAAACAAAGTTTTCAAAATACCAGGAGAAAAAGGTAAATGGGGAGAAAATGTGATCTTGGATAAACTCTGAATATTTTCTCCTGTATCCTGTGTTTCGTTCCAAGTAAAGCAAAGAGCTTGTGAGCCTTCTGCAGATGGAGGGGCTGCTGCTGGCTGGCGTACGTGCAGCTGGGGATGTGCAACAAGCAGGTGCAGCGTTTGTAGTTGTTAATAAGCGGAGAAGTGCCAGAAGTTCTGCATATGCACTCGTTGGCTTTGTAAAGCAGTGCTCGGAGGGCAGGAGGGGAAGGGGAAGAACTCCCCAAGAGCCTGCTGGCAGTGCCTTGGTTTTACTAGATCACGCAGGGGGAACGGGTTGGACATGGTCATCAACGGAGGGTTGGTGGTTCAGGTTCAGGAGGCAACTTGCGGCATTTACAGTTGGTTAATCATTTCTGTTTCACAGAAGTTGTCCTGGTTTTGGCTGAGATGGAGTGAATTTTCCTTCTTAGCAGCTCGAACAGTGCTGTGTTTCGGGTTCAGTGTGGGATCTGGGATGAGCAGAATGCTGATAACACGCTGATGTTTACGGCTGTTGTGGAGATATCAAGGTCTCTCCAACTCCCCCCGTCCTGCCCGTGCACGGGTGCACAAGAAGCTGGGAGGGGGCACGGCCAGAGCCCCGGACCCAAATTAACCCGTGAAATATTCCCTATCGTGTAAGGTCATGCTCAGGGTAGAGAGGAGGGGCGGCCGGGAAGGGGGGGTTCTCTCTCGCTTCCGGGATTGCGATGGCGGGATCTTGGTGTTTGGGGATCGCTGGCCGGGAGCGGGCTGGGTGTCAGTCAGCGGGTGGTGAGCGATCGCGTTGTGCGTTACCCATTTGTACTTCCTATCACTGTCAGTGTTTTGTTTTATTACAGTTACTAAACTTGTTTTTTATCTCAACCTACAAGTCTCCCTTTACCTGTCCAACTTACATCGCCCCCCAGCATCCCCCGGGTAGGGGGAGGGTGAGCGAGCAGCCGTGTGCCAGATTCAAACCACGACAGAGGTCAAGAAGAGAGCAGGGTCCTAGGATAAATTTTGACTTCTTTATAAAAATTCCTCCAAAATCTTTACAAAGAATTGAACGTTTCTCTTGGGGAGAATAGAAATGAAAATGTCTAGTCATCGGTTGATGTGAAAGGCGGAATTTTCCACAGTCATTCTAAAGTTGGTTGATGCCGATTTGGGTTGGATTTATATAACATTCACCTTCTGTCCTTCATGGACTTTATCTCTCAGTGTCCCCTTCAGGTGTCTTCTGCAGCTGGATTTCCATGTCCGGTCTCTTGGCAGCAGAGCCTTTTCTGTGCTCGACCCCCTCTAGCACATCAGGATTGATCTGCAGCTCACACATTTGCTCAGAGACAGGCTGAGACCCAGTGGGAATATCACGCTCCTGAGCTCTCCCGAGGGACCAGAGCAAGGCAGGAGGCCGTGCCATAATGTTCAAAGTGAAAAAATGATGATTATTCAGGACTGTAATAGCATTTTTATCAGTTGAGAACACTTAAAGAAAATGTCTAGAGGTTTCCAAATTTACAGTTTTGGGGTTTCAGCCTAAAACAACAATAACAAGGCAGTGTTTGAGTTTCTTGGAAAAAATATACATTCCCTATCAAAAGGAAAGGCTTTTCCTGACAAATTAATTTAGTTACTAAATCAGTCCAGTTTCAAGAAAGTGATTCTACCAATCCAAGCAATTGCTTTAATTATACAAACACACAGCTTACTATGAGAATCGTGCTTTCCTCCCTTATCTAGGAACATCTGTCTTTGGGGATGGTCAAGAGATTTGTCAGTTACTTTTTCCATTAAATTAATTCTATATGTCAATTAATGTATTTTAGCTTTGTTCTATCTTTTTTGTATCTAAGAACAGGAGCTATATCAAGTTAGAAAGTAAATAAAGCAGAGAATGCTTCCTCTTGCACTCTGCAGATCTACATTATTTGTCGAAGTTAAATATATCTGGGACATTAAAAATGGATTAATTGTGTCTCACAAGGTAACCAGAATAGCTTTTCCCCCCCAAATGAGGTCACATTCTAATAAAATAATTTACAGTTTTTAGTCATACGTTGTAATAAGTCATTTGAAATCAACTGTAGGCCACTCAACTTGTCAGATCCTTGTAAATGAAGATAAATGATGAGAAGAAAAACTGAAAAAATGTCCTGACTGTTATCTGAAACATTATTAAAATATTACAGAATTACTTAATGGAGATACATCAATTAATGAAATCAATCTGGTTATCCAACTGCTCCAATAAGCAAAATAGAATGAATCTATCTGGAGCTCTGACTGACCAGTATGTGCATAGTTGTCTAAGGTGGAAGGAATGAAGAAACATGAGGATAGGCTATGGAGAACATCCTCAGAAGGTTGGGAATGTCCCACCAAAGTGCCACTTGACCTAAGCCCCAAAGCTTGGGTCATTGTCTTGGGAAGGGGAGTGGGCACCGTGTGGGACTCCACTCCTTCCAGCATGGCTCCAGCTCCTGGGGAAGGTGCTCGGGTGGCTCAGGACACCAGAGGTGTTTGCACTGCTAGGGAAAGAGAGCACTTTGTATCTATTTAATTTTAGTTCTCCTAGCACCTTTTGGCTCAAGATAGTTTTATCTTTCGGTTTGCTTTAGCAACACAAGTTAAAAACAATCATTTTCATGATATTGCTTGTTTTTTGAATCCCTGACTAAAGAATGCATCACAGTTTAACGTTTGTCAGAGCGCATAAATAGTCTTAAATGGTGACTGCAGGTGTGGACTTTTAGAATAATAATCAGTTCATTATGCATTGTTACCAAAGCTGGTACTATTACCATTATTAATACCATTATCCTTTTTCAATCATTGTGTGCAGCCCAATATTATTGCCTGTCACTCAGGCCGGTAACCTGGCACCATCTTTGTGATCTGCAGCTCCTCACATCCAGGATGTGTCGAAACCCTGCCAATTCTTTCTGCATAACAGCTCGCAGATCCTTGTTCAAGCGATCTTCATCCTGTATCTTGATTACTGAAGCACCCTGCCTTTATTCAGACCCATTCTGAACAATGTTGCAGAGAATATTTTTCCTCTCCATCATCTGAACTGTGTCATAACTCTTGTTTTATCCCTCTGGAGCACAGGGGAGGGGGACTACACGTGTATTTCCATGTCCATTGGTGGCCAGCCCAAACTTATCAATCACTGAGGATATAAATATCAAAGGAGGAGGAAATGATTTAAACTGGAAGCTAATTCTGGCATAAAATCAAATGGATGTAAATTAGTTATGAAAGACTGGAAATGAGATGGTTTCTAACTACACGAGGTGTAAAGTTCTGGAACAAGCTTTCAAACACATTAGTGGGGAAAAAATATTTTGTGCTGGAGGTTATTATGTTTATCAAGGCAATTCTGTGAGAGCTTTCCTAGCGCCAGAAAATTAAGCTTGTGATCTGCATCATTTGGCAGCAGATTCGCTGGCATCTTTATTTAAAGATCCAGTTGTTGTTTGTTTGTACATCATTTCAGTTCTATTAATCATATGCTGCAGGGTTTGGTCTGGTCTCCTGCAGAAGCTGGATGGGATGTTTTTCCGTATTCGTACTTTCTTTGACCTGTGTAATGGGGAGAATGAAGAGGGAAGGGAGTTGTCTGTGAGTTTTAGTGGAGAGTGGTCATAGCTAGAGAGAGAAGGTACGTCAGGGTGCACCACAGCTCCTCATGGTATTAATATCCCTGGTATTAGTACAGTTGGGGTGATTTACTTCCTTGCTTAAGGGTGATACCGATTGCTTGATTTGAGACCAGGAAGGGACAGTTTGGAGATCATAGCGTAGGTTTTTCTGTCATCCGCTGAAGCATGGGGTGCATGATCCGTACTCAAGTCTCATTCTGAGTGTTTTATTTCATAAGTTTCCTGCTATGCAAGGAAATAATTTCCATTGATTTACCAATCATTTCCATTAATCTTTCTTCCTGTGGCAAGTTGCAACTGTGCCTGTTTGTGGAGTTTGGTTTTTTGTTTGTTTTGGGTTTTGTTGTTGTTTTCGTTTTCTTCCATGGTTCATTTGTTATATATTATTGAGAAAAATATTAGGGAAAAAGTTTTCACAGTGAGGGTTGTCAAACAGTGGAATAGGGGCCCAGAGAGGTTATGAAATCTCCATCCTTGGACATATTCAAAACTGTTTTTCCTAAGCAACGTGATTTAACTTTCAAGTTGGCCCTGCTTGGAGCAGAGAATCCAATACCAGATGATCCTCAGAGGTCTTTCCAACCTAAAACACTCTGTGACTCTGTAGAACTGCAGAATATGTAAACAGTGGTGGATGGGAATGTGTGACACGGACATCTGTTTAATACCCATGAACTACTTGACTTTTGCTGGTAGCTGTGAAGTCCAGAACTTGCAAACCCAATGTTCCCTTCATCCTATATTCTTGTACGCCTCTCATTCATCGATGAGATCTCACTTTCTCTGTGTCATGGCCACCACCCTACAGAGTATCCTTTCTGTTCGTTAAATGCATGAGTAAAACTTTTCAGATGAGAGCTTTAAAAGGAGAGCAACAAGTATCAGATGGTAAATAACATGCTTAGAATATGCATTTGACCTAAGATTCTCAACAAGAAGAAAATTGTTCATGAATAACAAATAAGGGTATACTATTCATCAAAGAGATAGAGTTCCACACTTCTGTTTAGTAAAATATTTGGACATCAAATTTAAACTGTAATGCCTCGGGGTATATTTTTTTTTGAAACTTTTTATCAGTTTTACCCCTTAACAGACAATATTTTATAGGTCTTGACCAGGCACTGGGGCTTGTCAGTGGATTTCTGCACGATGAAAAGTGGTGCATGTGATCAAAAACAGAATACATTTTTCTGTTTCATTCTGTACATTCAAATTCAGGTTTTCCCCTAAGGCTCCTGGATGCATTTCTTGGTTGCTATGACTGAAGTGAGGGAATTAAGTTGCACTCTTATAACTGAACAAGATTGATGCTGACAATGTAATGTGGGTTTGATTTCAACTTCATTCCAGCTTTACCATTTTAGACAAAGATTTTCAAGAGATCGAAAAATTAGGATCCTAAAACCCTCCAGAATTTCATCAGAATTTATATCTGTAATATTTTGAAAATCTCAGCTTAAAACATTTTTTTATAAACCTGCCTTAAAACAGAGCCTATGAAGTTCTTTAAATAATTAAAGAGCAAAAATGTTCCTAGTTTCAGAACCATGGATTTAATTTGGATTTATAAAAGAGGGGACTTGGCAAAATTGCTTTTCCAACTTTCTGCCTCTGTCTTTAGCACATGAGAATATTGTGCTTCTTAATGATGCATGTTATCTGTTTTACTGTCCTAGACTTTAATTCTGGGGCAGTGTTCGTATTTTCAACCTATTCAGCAGAAAAATCGTCTTACTGTAGAATCTTCTCAACCAAGTTGCCTGAAGGTCACTTTGAATAATAATAAAGCAGCTTTCTCCTCTTCTTGATAAGGTCTTTGCTGAAACAACCACAGTCCCAGTTGTCCCTTCCTCGAAAAAACAACCCTAGGGAAGATTCATTGAGACAACATTGGTGTGAGCAGTTTTTATTGTCATTCTGATGAGAGAACACTGGACTTCTAAGAAAAAGGTCATAATGTCTTATTAATAGTTATTATAAATTAAACTACACTAGTGAAACTTGGAGACATTCATATTTGGACCCTACTTCTGAAGGCTTTGAAAGAAACACAGGCAAAGGAGCTCAAACATAACTTTGCTATAGCTGGAAGTCGCTCTTGAAATATTCTTTAGGGTCCAAAAGTAAGGGTGTCAATAAAAGAGTATTAAGAATATCTGCCTTAAATTTGTTTGTTTCTTCTTAAATGCATCAGGTTGGCAAAGTGCATTTCTTCCCCTCTAGGTTCTTACATGATGGACACCAACCAGAACCTTCTCTGACTCCCACCAGGAACCGTACGGTGTGTCTTCATAAAATATTTTCAGGGAAACAAGATACACTTCTCTATTCCTTCGCTCACCAAAGCCAAAGCTCAGTCTATATTCAGAAAGTGTGATGAACAGGTACCTAGTCAGGTGGAAGAGCTTCCTCCAGCCAGCTTGGAATTCCTGACTTGTACACGTACAGCTATTTATATGAAAATTTTTTCCTTGCTGTCAACAGCCATAAATATGAATGAGGTCAGTTAGACCAGGACACTCTAAATAACACTGAATTCCCTTACTGGTGGCAGCAGTGTCTTGCTTATTCACAGATCTCTTTATGGTTCTTCACTTTGGGTGTCCTATTTGTGCTAAATTAGATGAGTTCAGGGGCACTTGAGAATATCAAGTGGAAACAGGTTCTTGCAGGATCTGGGGGAGGTGTGAAGGATACAGATCTGTTAAGGTGCAAAGCATATAAGCATCATTTATTTTTGAATGTGTCTGGTAGGAAAAAGCTGCAATATCACCGTTAGGAAACGACGTCTGATTCTTCTGATCTCACACCTGTATGGAACATGGTAGTAGAAAACCATATCCAGCAAGGATGCTGCAGGACGCAGCAGTATGGGACAAGCTCAAACATTAGTATATGAGGTGACAGAAAATCTCGTATATAACGAAATTTTTCTTAATGTATAGCAAAAAATGTTTGGGAGAAAGATTGAAATATTTTTCAACATTCTTATTTAGTAAACAATTAGAGGCAGATTAACCAACTACTGTCTTGCAGTGTTGTTCCTTGCCACTGAATGAAGGATCCAAGATGAAATTGCCCGTATGGGTTCCACACGTGCATTTTCCATTGTGTCTGTGCTCAGGAACGGCAGAGAGGAAACACAGATGACAGACCATCCTTTCACAATCAGGTAATGGACATGAGTAATGTATACACATCAAAAACCTGTCTTGTATATGCCTGAGATACCATGGAGATAAGTTTAGGGAGGCAGAACTTCTGGGGTCTCAGTTCAGCAAGCACTGTGAAGAGCTTCTTAGCCAAATCACCATTTCTGGAAATTCTGTAGGGACAGAATTTGTTGTGAATCTTTAAACCTTCCCCAAATTTCTGTATTTAGATTAAGTATTTTATTATTTTTCTATCATTATTTTGCTTTTTTAAAGAAAAGTGTGCAGATGGAAGCGGATGCAAGCTGAAAATCAAGGACTTTAATTGAGAAGACAGTCTCTAACTCAACAGAATTTTTTCGTGCACGGCTAATTACACGCACAGTTATGCACATAGCAATCAATATTTAAGAACTTCATTGCCAGGACAATCAGACCACTGGAAGGTTTTGCCGTGTAAACATGAAGAGAGGTGAAGCAGATTGGCTAAATTTGTGAAATTTATGCACATAAATTAAGGATATGTAGGAAAAGGGATCCCTTTCATGAGGCCAACTCGTGTCGTATGTTATTCAAACACAAACCATACACGCACACTATGCACAGACACTCTATGAATGTAATATGCCTGAACCATATACAGCAAACATCAGTTATGGGTATGAGCCTCAGGCTTTACTGCCAAGATCTGCCCTCAAGCCTCCCAAATCCCTTAGAGACAGTCCAGGAAAGCGATGCATTTTGTACAGAAAAGGGAGATTGAGTTAGAGACCACCTAAGCAAGTTGTATGGAGTCCATTGGACCAGCTGGGATGCACTTGAAGGTGCCAAAGGAGTTGGCTGATATGGCTGTTAAGGTCTGTCTATCATTTTTGAAACCACATTGTGGCTGGGAGACATTTCTGCCTGGAAAAGAGCAAAAATCAAACCCATCTTCAAGAAGGGCAGACAAGAAGAGGACCTGGGGAGACACAGGTCTTGCCAGCTTATCCTCAGTCCCTGGGGAGGCTGTGGAGAAAATCCTCCTGGGTGCTTTTCAAGACATCTGAAGGACAGGAAGAGGGTTGGGAAGAGGTTTTTTTCTCACCAAGCTGACTGCTTTTTGTGATGAGCTGACTGCCCCTGCGGATAAGGGAAGAGCAGCTTATTATGTGTAGCTTGACGTCAGCAAAGTGTTCAGCACAGCTTGCCACCGTAGCCTTCTAGCCAAGTTGTTGAGATATGGACAGAAATATTTATGGACAGTGGATTAACTGGATTAAGTCATCAATCCTTAGTTGATTTCCCTTAGCTTTACTCTGAGTTCCTTTGTGACTTCATTTATATTAGCAAATACCAGCTGTCACCAACCTCTGTTGGGATGCAAATCCTGGGTGCTAAGGCAAAGTTTTGCTTTTTAAATTGACCAAACATTAACTTTTCTCTTTCTGTATCAATGATGGTTTCACAGCAGAATGTGCGTAGAGATTCATATTTCATTCTTACTTTGTCCAAGTCAATTTAGAGTCTCTAGACCTGACTGGCATGCCAAGCAATCCTGCTGCCCCTCCACAGCAATCCCTGGCAAAAGAATTCCCCAAAGTGAGGCTACTGCCTTTTTTCTTGACCTATATTCGTTCAGTCCTCCTCAATATGTCACCCAAGAAGGTCATGGCTTGTATTGTCATAGGACATATTGTATATATTCAAAAGAAGGCTGGGGTCATAGAAAAACAGCAGAGATTACAGAGTCTTTCATGGCTCCTGAATAAAAATTAAGCAGTGGAGTTGCAGGTTAGTACCTCTGCAGTCATGGGACTGTAGCAGAATGCAGAACCGCTGTTTTTAAATATTACTACTGGAATGGAACCAAATCAGATGTTTGACTTTCAACAAGAAAAAAAAAAAATAGCCTAGTTTAACATCTCTTCAATATTTAATTTATGTTCCTACCACCTTTTCCTGTATGGCTTGCTAGTTTCAGTCCTTACATTTTTATTTAAAATATCTTTATTTGTTTTATTGTTGTTTTTTTGTTTTTCTGGGACAAATTCTCTTCATCTTGTATCACCGTGACTTCAGAGTAAGTCAGGAAGACTCATTCTAGACTTACGCTAATTTAAAACTAACTGTTAGCCTAAGGGAGATACCAGATTCAGACGAGTGCCACTGCATGCTTTCCCCTACTCCAGTCAGCTGTAGAAATTATGTGATCTCCATTTCTCAGTGGTGAATACAGCTGGTTTTAGATATAAAGCTGACTTGTACAGTAACCACACATGGAGGCTGGAAGCACATGAGTGGGCTCAGCAACTCTTCGTCTGACAGTAGTTGCCCAAAGCCGTCACCGTGGAGGTGGCCAGGGAGGACACGTCCCTGTGGATAACGTGAATGGAGATGCTGTTACATCCATCTGCATGTAGTTTATTCCCTGTAACACGTAAGTTAACTTTGATCTCAGGATATTTATAGAATGTTTTTCACTTGCATGCTGTGCTAATATCTTTTTTCATTCTTGGCTGCTCTTGGGTTTTGTGGCCGATTCAGCTGTTGTAAGTGTTCTCATCTTTTCAGTCTATAAGAGACTCTCAGTCTTCACCTTTTTCTGTGATTTTAGTCTGCATTTTACTGTGCAGATTCTCAAATCGCTTTCTCTCTATTATAGTGCCTAAACAATATAATATAAACTAATAAATATACTCGGAGATGTTTAAGGCTTTTTCAGGTAAGCCATGACAGTTAGTTTAGTTACATTAAGAAGGAAAAGAAAAATATAAAATATACTGTGAAAACACAGCACAATTACTTTTATTTTTTTCTTACAGTTCTACCCACCACCACTACCAGAGCTCTGATACACATGTCTGGTAGTTACAGCATCCCAGGTAACTCCAGTTCATAGAGAGAAGAGGATGGAGAGGGAAGACAAACAAGCGCAGGAGGGAAATTAAATCATTCATCACAGTGTCTTGAAACTAATCCAAGAAGTGAGGAGGCACACAAGTGGTTGAAGGGCATGTCTTCCTGTTAACCAGGCTCCGACTCATCAAAAATTCCTACAGGTTAAAAAAAAAATAATTAATTAGCTATATTAAAATAAGATGTGGATGCATTGATTCACTGTAGTGGGTACTTGGGCATCCACTCACAGGAATTCTGCTGAAGCCTGCAGAGGAACTAATCCACCTTCCAGCTCAACATCTGTTTTTAGAGGAGGGCAATAAGTAATACATGAGATACCTCTGAAGATAAACTAACAAATCAGTATAGACAGCAAAATGTTCTTTGAGATGAAGATAATATTCAGTAGCCTCAAGGCAAGGAATGTATTTCAGCGCTGAGAGAAATAAAGACTACTTACAGAAAGCAATTCATGCAACTACAAAGGCCATAAAGAGAATTGTGGCAGCAAGGAAGAATGTGTACTTCAAAGGTGAGCACCAAAATATACAAACTGAATTCAGGGACATAATTAGATGAAAGACAGGAGCTGCCAATGTGATAAGTGTCTTTAAATACAGCAAGCAATGAACTGTTATTCTGGAAAAATATGAAAAAAACCATCTGAAGCAAGTAGATGAACATGTCAGAGTGTTCCCTCACTTGAGGTGAATGGAGTAAAACAGCTGAGCTGACAGAGAGGAGCACTGGGCTGAAGGGACTAGTAAGTTTGCCATTGACAAATTTACTCTCAACCTTCCTCATCAATAATTAACCAGTTGTCGGATAATTACAGTGTTCATACCAGGCTGGTTTCACACAACACGGATGGGACAACACTTGGGTGCAATCGACTGCCAAAGGACCTGTCTGTATCGCTTCGGTAAGTGTTTGTAGTATGAACAGTGCCAATGAGCATGGGATTTTACTCAAGGAGAAGATCAGGACGTTTAGAAATCAATATACTCAAGTGACATATGTCAAAAACATACTGATAAAATGCAGTGTTGAATTCCTAGAATTAGTCACTTATTTTTATAGACTCATTTTGGTGATTGAGGGGAACCTGAAACAAACCAATCAAAACTGGTTTCACTCTTTCTGCCTCTGAAAGATCTTTCCAAGGGTGAGATGAGCACACGGGTATCCCGCCCCGGCAGTCAGGCACTGACCGTGTCCAGAGCAGTTTATTGGGATTTACCAAGGGAAAGGTCTCGCCATGATGCTGCAATGGAATAGAAACCTTGGTAACAGGGAAATGTCAAAAAAAATATTGAGGTTTCTCCACATGCAAACTTATTTGATCTAGAAAAGTTTAGATATTTTTATTGTGATATTATCCTAACTGACCCTTCCATCCCTAAGTATTAAACTTAAATGTATTTATATAGCTGTTACTCAAGAAAGAGTATTTCATCTGAAACTCTTTAGCAGTAGAGAGAGCAATTCTTTGCTGTGCTCTATCTTTGTGCTTAATCAACTCCTTTCAACACAGAATCTTATTAGCAAATCCCTTGAGGAGCAATTCTTGTTTGTGTCGGAAAGCAGAATAAAGTTCTTGTACATTCAGTGATAATGGGTTGGTTACATGCCACGTTTTATGAAAGGCATTATCTCTAATATGTGTAATTTCAAAAAGACTGGAATATACATTTATTTTGATAGTGAAAAATGAGTTTTAGAAAGTGGCAAAGATTTGTGATTACTCTGTTGGTTGGACCCTATTCCAAATTCTCTGAGCTAAGGAGAAGAAAAAAAATAAAATCTGTGTAGTTTGATGAAGAAATGAAAAGGTCATAACCTGATGAATACCTGAATGAGCTAAAATGAACCTAGCTGAACCAAACCAGCTCAAAATTCATGTAGTTTAGACAAGAAGCCATATAGAATGGACAATATTTTGGTTTTGATCTTTGTTAAAATACAAGATTCAGAGACTAAATAGGATAAAATGTGGTTTTGTTATACCTATGTAGTTCCTGACTAATATTTGATCTGTTCTTAAAGCTTCTTTTAGTGCTGGATAATCTACCATTTCTCTAGGAAATCTCTCAGAGTGCTTAACAGGTACGTATGCATCATCTCATGCTCTATCCATTTTGCAGACCTCTGAAAATTTGGAGGAAAATGAATTGTCTCACTCTCAGTCAAGAAGCAACCACACAATTTTCTCAGCACCTCCCATCACTCAACCAGAATTGATGGGGGCACAATCTACTAACTGTGGGTGAAGGGGAAATCCATGGAATTTGCATTTCACCCCTTAGTACAAAGGGAAAAACCTAGTACACAAACTACTTTGCCGCCCTACCCTACCCCACGTTTATCAGAGAGCTATGAATTACTGTTCTGCTTTGGGCTTTTTATTATAGTAATGCAATTACTTTTGTCAAGAAATATACCACTTAACCTGATTCTTAAAAAGAATGGTTAAGGATTCTTAATAATGAATAAAATGACATTTCTTTAAAAAATGTCACCAACTTTATTATACTGAAGTTGGCATTCACAATCACTTAAGTACCTACAGAATGAGAATTTCTTTAGCTGTTACTGGAATCTGCAGAGAGGCAGGACATGAGCTGATTGGATGACAAATGCTAAAAGTCTGGTGAAAGACTAAGCAGGGTCTTTGCAAAAGCTGAGGTTTTATCCATCCAATTAGAGTGAGATAGCAGAAGCTAAGTCCACCTAATGAAAGCTTTGGGTTCTTGTGTATTTAGGAACTCGGTTGCCAACGATTTATGCTAAATTCAGGAGCCTAAACCCCCTTGTGTTCCTGACTACAGTGTGTGTCTAAACCAAGGTCTGTATTCCTTGCACACATGCAGGTAAAATTCTTGTTGGTATTGACTAAAATTTTGTAGATGAATATAAAGTTTGATGGGCATATAGCAGATAAACATTAGCTACAGGGGGTGCTCTGTCACATCTTGCATCGATTTTTTTTTTTTTTTTTTTCACCTGATCTCTTCAGGCAATCCACCCGTGAATGAAAATTTGAGAGTTGAAAAACATGTTCAGCTGTCAGCTTTGAGTTTGGCTCGGTGTACATGTTGCTCCAACTCTCAATTATTCCCTAATCTACCAGACCTATGAAGCAGGTAGATATGACCTTTGAAAATAATCCTTTTAGAGAGGCTTGTGAAGATGGAATATGGACTTGAGTAGCTTGACCTGATTTAATCAGCAAATCCCAATTCATTGAAACGAAATCATTTTGCAGAAAATACAACAGTTTTGATGGAACTTTCATTAATTCACAGGCAGGAGCCTGTGGGAACTGACTGTTTGTAGACCAGCTCACCTGACTGCTTGGAGGTAATCCACTCTCTTACTCCAAGGCATCCCTACCCATGGCTTGCAGGCAAATTCTTCCTCCTAGTTGCAACCAAGGCTCCCAGATCCCTCCCTGCATTGAATGGGTCTTTGCCGTGGAGGTAAGAACTCCAATTACAGCCAGAAAAACTACTCACTTGTGCAAACTTTCTGCAGCGTTGAGGTCTAGCTCCACCTCACCTAGCTTCCACCATGTCGGTGAAGATCAGAGCTAGGACTGCGGCCGTCTTCATCTGTACGCAGGAATTTGTTAGGGGCAGGCACTTTCAAGGAGCGATCCAAGCCATCTAAGGTCTGAATCTGATTATTTTAACACTTTCTATGTAGACTCTCATCCTAAATTCTTGTAATAAATGACTTGTAACTTGTGTGACCTTTCATACCAATATATTACCAGTGACAATATTAATGATACTTTACAGGCAAGGAAAGATTTACCATATCAGGCTGTCTGTAGAATTAAGTGCAATGTGCTTCAGTCCAAGTAAATGGCAAGACTGGACCCAAATTATACCCACATACATATATAATATATGAGAAATCCTGAATTCATTTGGATACCTTCAAGGAAGCTGAACCCTACAGTGATTAAATTGCAATAAACCAGCAATTACTGTGCATGCCACTCCTTGGAGAGGGGGAAAAAGTCTTGGCTGTAAGACCCATTTAAAAGCAAAATAGATCAGTCGCTAAGTAGTTGCCAAGATGTGAGCCTGAAATCAAACCCTTTTAAATGCTAAGTACGAGAAATAAAGCATTGTAATTATTTACACAATACTTCTTGTGTTGGGCTTGCCCTTGCCACTTCGTTACTGAAAATGGGGATGGAATGAAAATCTGTGTCCTGACTGGAATGCTTTGTAGCAGCATGAAGTCCTTGAAAACTGGGCTGTCACTGCGTACCCCGCAGGTGAATCGTTGGCTGGGGAGCTCCACAAAGCTTGTAACGGTTGTGTCTACCAGGCAGGCATCTTAAACCCAGTGGTGTGACTCTCCCTGACTTTTCCATGCGTGTTTAATGAGCTGCCCGGGTTGCGATTTCCTCCCTCTCCCCTTCTTCTCTCCAAGAGGATATCAAGGTTGTGAAAGAGCAGAACATGAATAGTCAGCTAATCAAATCAGCGAACGCTGAAAAGGTCAAAGCCGTTGACTTTCACAAGCTGTCACGAAAGGGAACCGCGGCGTTTGAGCACTGTGCAGAGAATTCAACCCAAATTTGAAAGGGAAATACAAATTGCCTCTCTACCCTGGGTGCTGAACTAGCAGGAGCAGCAAGAGAGAGCCTCACCGATCACACCTTCACCGCTCTTTATTCCATCTTTCGAAAGCCCAGGGCCTGGATCCCCTGTTGCTGACAGATTGCTGCAACCCAGCAGACTTCCAGTAACTTACTGGGGCGATCGTTGCTGGCACCAGCCAAGGCACAGCCTGCTGTTCTGCCTCCAGACCCCAGTCCCATTACCCAGCTACTCACTGAAATAATTCAGGGAGTGCCATCTGGAATTTACTTATTGATGCCGTTTAGTTTCCCCAACACAGACATAACTCTCAGAAACTACTTTGTGAGGAGCTGGGGAGTGAGTAAGTGCCACAGCAGACAGAAGATGAGAGTGAGGGCTTGTGTATTTTTAGCTAACACATTATTCCTGGCATTCCTTTGGAGTAGACGCAGTTGTTAGAGCCTCTGTTCATCTGTCCAGCTTCCCTGTTTAAATACACTCTGCCACTTCTCATCTGCTCCTATTGGGTCTGGTGGTTAGTCACTTAATCACTTGATTATCAAGGAATAAATGGGAAAAAGAAACAGACTGACAAAAATCAACTTCTCCAGTAGCTGGAGATCAAAGGCTGGAAAAGTTGACGTATCTTGAAATCCCCTGGCAAGAGTGTTAAATGAAAGCCACCAGGAAGCCATCACTGGGTACTTGCTGTTTTAATAAAAGACTAGATGATTGACTTCTCGGTCTAAATGATGCAATATCTTACACTGGAAGGTTCTACCACCACGCAGCTAATTGCACCTAACGCAAGTTAGCCTAAACTAAGCTGGAATGAAATAATTTAGTCTGAGCAGCTTCGGAATTAGGTTGCTCATCACATTGTGTGTCTTGTTAGAAAGCAAGGGAAAGCTTTATTTCTACTGGGCAAAATGAGTGAGCTCCTCTTTGTCTGAACAGTTACTGGATAATGACTAATAGATGTGTGTTTCTCTTAATAAATCTCCCTTAATAACCAGTTGTTGTGGTTTAACCCCAAACAGCAACTGAGCACCACGCAGCCGCTCGCTCACTCCCAGTGGCATGGGGAGGAGAATCAAAAGAAAAATGAAAACTCGTAGGTTGAGATAAGAACAGTTTAATAAATAAAACATAATAATAGTAATGAAAAGGAATATATCATCCCTTCCCTCCAGCGTGTCAGCCACACCACACAGCTCGGTATCGGTGGGAAATTTTCTGAGGAGGCCTCGATCCCACTGTCCATGTCCCCAACAAAGGTGTTCAACAGCACCAGTCCCAACCTTGATCCCTCAGGAACGTCACTCGTCACCGCTCTCCACTTGGACATCGAGCTGTTGACCACAACTCTTGGAGACACACCCGTTTGAGACATACCAGCCTCCTCGCAGCCAGCCCAGCTCAACAATGTTTCCTCACGAGTCGACCTGCGTGCTGCTGGGGAAAAAGAGAGAAGCACTGGCCGTGGTGCAGAACGGATAAATTCTGCAACGTTAAAACCTGTTGCCCTGTAGCTGTGAGCTGGAAAATTCTCAACATTTTAACATGCACAATGCTCAATTATTAAAAAAATCTTGAGCTTTTTCTCTCAGCAAAGATAACCATATTAAAACACATTTCATACCGTGAGATACTCCGGTCCTCAGGCTAGTTTCATTTATACTGCTGTAAAGCGGTAGTGATGCTGTTGAAATCAGTGTATCAGCTTCAGGCCTAAGTAGTGAGGCAGAGGAAAAGTAATGCATTATTCTAAGATAAACAGCAAATTAGGAGTAAGCAATATCCTTGGCAACCCTCTAAATTCTGAGTCTTGGTTTAGATTCATCACACTTCTAGCAGGATCCCTTCTGATGTCATCCAAGTTCATTATTGTCTCTGTCCAGACGATAAAATCGTGTAAATCTGAGTGTAAAATGCTTTGCTTTCCCATTTATAGTTTTTTTTTCCCCTGATTATTATTTTGTGCATCCAGGGAGAAAACAGCTGCTTTTCCTTTGCTTTCTATGCTTAAAGGGATGCAGTTAAACAGAGAACGGAATAAATATATAAATATTTGATGAATTTTATCAGACAAACAATTCCCTTCAAGGGCATAAAAGATTTCCTCCTGTAGATGGCACGATCTCCTCCACACCTTCAGGAGGTGTGGAAGAAGGGATGACAAACTTGCTAAACCCTCCTCACCCCTGATAAGTTAGTGCTTGCAAACACGGGAGCTCCTCAGGGGAAACTGGTGGTGGGAGCTGTAGGCACCTGAGTTTACTTTAAATAAATGGGCTGGGGCAGAGCTGCTGTGGTTGGGCACTCAGGCTATTTATCTTGGAGAAAACACCACCACGGGTAGTTTTTGAGCCTGGAAGAACTTTCTAGGGCTCCTCTGCTGCAAGCTAGAGCTCAGGGGTGGTGGTAATCCCAAATCCCTGAGGTTTCCCACTGGGTCCCCCCAAATCCAGCTGCGCTGCTCCAGTCCCTGCTGTAGACCAGGAGCGTGTTCCCGAGGAGGGCTGGCAGCAGGTTGGAGACTCCATGCTTGCTTTCCAACAAAAGATGTGTGTGTGCCTTCTGTAAGAACACATGAATTTTGTTAAATTGGTACCTTTGAAGAGAGAAAACACTCTGCTGAAAGGCTGTGGGCTTCTGGAGCAGGCTATTGCTCTTCTTGATCACTCCCACAGCCTTCTCCTTGTGCTGCTATAATATGTACTTTGCTGCAGGTGATAAAGCTCTCCAGTTAAAAAAGAAGAAAATAAAAAAATTGTGTAGCATATTCTGTTCTGTAAGGCAGAAGATGTGTAATATGTGAGTGTGAGAAAATAGCAGGGTTTGCTCTTTAATTTGCATATGCTAAAACGATGGAAGATTTTTGTTGGTTTTTGTGGTTTTTTTTTTTTTTTTTTAATTACTATATTTCAGCCTTATTAAAAAAACTAGTTGTAAATAAAGCCTGCATGCCATTTTCCCCAAGCTGGTGTGATCACAAAATGTCTGTCCCAGGCTACCCTGTCTTCCACTTTTTTGAAGTGGGAGTTGTGATCCGACAGCATGTGAATAATGCTGAGGAATGGAGTGGCTCATCACAGCCCGTTAGCTCGCACTAAAATTTTTCTCCATCAACAGCTTTTTGACTAAGCTGTGGCTTGAATTTAAAACAGTCCAGTGACTGTGCTGTTTGCTTTGCTGAGATGGTTTTATTAGTGCTGCAGGATAAGGGGTAGGATCTTTACAGGAGTTTTTGCCATCGATTCAGTGTGAGCAGAGTTGGTGGAGGGAAAAGCACTTCTGAAATCCCTCGTCTGCTATTCAGGCTCTGAAGGTTCAGGTGCATCACTCACAGGCAGCAAGCTCAGATTACTAAAGCTTTTGGTTTCTATCTTTTCTGAGATGTAAGTTCCATCAAAATGGACAATGTTTCATCGTAATGAAGGATGCTTGCAAAGAGTCTCGGACCTCTGCGTTTTGGCATCATTTATTTCAAAAAAGAAAAACGAACACTGATATCCTTCTGACTGCTAAAAAAACCAAAACCCAAGTAACACTGAACCAGAAAATTCCCCACCAAAACACAAGGAAAACAACAATGCAGTCATTCCACCAATGTGACCTGGAAGTAGAATTTTTTACACACACACACAAAAGAATCTACTGATTGATTTGGCTAATTAGCAAAAATATCTTGTCTACTCATCTTGTGCTGTAGCAGTTCTGAGCAGCTCCATCTTTCCTGGGCCTTTTCTTACCCTGAAGAGCCCTCGGAGGCCAAATGCCATCGCTCAGCCCCTCATCTGGGGTGTCTCCTGGAGCACCAGCCCAGCTCTTGACATCAGTCTCCATTATCCTTTTGCCTCTATGATAATGATCAATGGTTGGACTGGATGATCTTCAAGGTCTTTTCCAACCTAGACGATTCTGTGATAAGATGACTGGTGGAACTGGAAAGCAATCTAGCCAGTAGCAGGACATAGTTGAGGTTTTTTTTTTTCTCAGGAGAAGGCTTGATCACTGATGGTCCCACAAACCCTCCCTTTTTCCACGGCTTTATTATCCCAGCAGGCTGGGCAGATGTGTTCCTTCCTGTGAAATCCTTCCAGCACAAAGCATTTTGTGACATGAAAAGCAAAAACGCTTGAACCAAAGTATTATAGTCATGTTTGCAATATTTTCTTGTTACAAAAACCTTCTCTGGAACATTATTGGGAAGGAAGGGACATGGCTCTAGACATAACGGAGGGGATGAAGGGTTTCTACTGCAAGATGAGTGGAGCCGTGCCTTTCTCTTTGAGCTCAGCCCAGGGGTGAGGCTCTTCTCAAGACCCTTCTTTGCAAAGGGGGTTGAAGATGATTCCTGCCTCCGTTTAATAATAATAATTTTAAAAAAGCTTTAAACTAGGTGTGTAAATTGCCCAAGTTAGTATTCTAGTGCCTCACTCTGCGCTAGGGTACCAGTATCGCAGGCTTAAGTACCCACAGTAGTAGAAAATGATGTGTATAAAAGCCATGCATCTAACTGTAGTAATTCCTACTCCATGGTAGCCAGAGAGATGAGATTTGTGGAGAAAGCTTACAAAGTCAAAATGATATTGCTATGCTAATTAATTTTAATTGAGCCCAAATAAATCTCTCCCTTCTTTTTCCAACAAAAAGAGATTTTATGTTTCTCTTCCCTCAAGATCTCCTCCAGAACCTCAATGGAAATATTCCTTTGTGTGCAGAGGATTTATGAAAGGAGGAAGGTTCCTCGAAGTGTCATGCAGAGGAAAATTTCTTCACCCTTTCCTGGGCACCATCCTGTTCTCCTGAGAGCTGCAATAATTCAAATGCTAAAGTGTCAGCTTGCATTTCTGAAGCAACATGCCTTTTCCTCCTGCTAAATTAGCATTTTCTCCCATTACTGCATCCCTCAAGAAGAACATTTATAATTGGCTCTTCCAGGTCTGCTCATCCAACAGCAATAGAGAAAGTTGTACAACAGCTGGTGCTGGATGATTATTCATGTGTCTGGAAAGGTGACTGTCACACAGGCATCCTCGCCAGCATTTTTAAAGAACTCCTTTCTGTTCTGCAGAGGTTTGAACTCAGACAGGACGCTCTGTCATGGAGGAGAACGAGCATGCACATTTTTCCCATTCAGAAAATCGCACCAGTGCCTAATGCCACCACGCAGGGAGAGGCCTGGTCTCTTTTTATTTCTGCTTTGCATAATGTAATCAATTGGGTCAAACTAGAGCTTTTTGAAGTCAGTGGGGTTATTACTTCTGTGTTTTTAATGGGATCACAATTAAATAAACTCCAGCTCAAACTTTCCAGGATCCCCTTTTTAATTTTGCCCTGTTACACTTGTATAGAATTACAAAAATGATCAGATGCTGGAGAATTAAGGAAAAATAACTGTTTATCTTTTAGGTGTGGACCTGTGTAAAGTGTTGTCTTGATAAGGACTGTCAAAGCAGAGCCATCTCAGTAACCTGCAGATTTATGTCCTTCCACCACTTAGTACTCTGTAACTCTTTCTTGCTAATTAACCTACGTAAGAGGCTACAGGATACAGTTTCACAAACACTTATTTAGGTAATAAAACTGGTTTAAGGAGATGAAGACCACCTGCTCTCTGTTGTTCCCTCTTTTGCAGTGCTCAGTAGCAACATTATCATCAGATAAATAAGACCGGGGAACTATCAACACAAGATCAGTTTGACGTAAGAAAAGTGGTTATTGGTATTCCAGAGCCGATTAGTAGTCCAGGTCAGCCCATGACTGCACAAATATTTGAGCTCCCAAATGGTTAGCCCTCTGCTAGTCAGTACCCTCTTCTGATAACTCTCTTTCACTTGGTTGCTCATTCAGCCACCAGATTTCCCAAGCAGCGCTGTCCTGGCCGTAGCCATGTCCAGAGAGCTCCTGCAGAGCTGGGACTGCACCCAGCGTCTGGCAGTAAGGGAGAGCAACGGGTTTCCCTGTAGAGATCATAGAATCACAGACTGGTTTGGGTTGGAAAAGACCTTAAAGATCATCCAGTCCAACACCCTGCCCCGGACAGGGACACCTTCCACTAGCCCAGGTTGCCCAAAGCCCCGTCCAACCTGGCCTTGAACCCTTCCAGGGAGGGGGCAGCCACAGCTTCTCTGGGCAACCTGTGCCAGGGCCTCACCACCCTCACAGGGAACAATTTCTTCCTTACATCTCATCTAAATCTCCCCTCTGTCAGTTTAAAACCGTTCCCCCTCGTTCTATCCCTACCCTCTGATCAAGAATCCCTCCCCCCTTTCCTGTAGCCCCTTTCAGTCCTGGGAGGCCGCTCTAAGGTCTCCCCGGAGCCTTCTCTTCTCCAGCTGAACCCCCCCAACTCTCTCAGCCTGTCCTCACAGGGGGGTGCTCCAGCCCCCCGAGCATCTTCGTGGCCTCCTCTGGCCCTTCTCGAGCAGGTCCGTGTCCTTCTGCTGTTGGGGGTCCCAGAGCTGAACACAGTACTCATGATGGACGTGAAAATGCCACTACATCTTCAGGTAATTTTAAAAGTGTTATTCAGTGAAGAGGAACATCAAAGCTTTATAATACAGCCATGATTTGGGTTAGCAAATGATCATCTTTGTTTAGGAGGGATGATATGCAGAAATAAGCACTTTATCTGTTGTATTTCAGGATGCAATCAGTCTGGTTCACAGAGATCCTTATTGCAACCTGGGACTGCCACAGACCACTGCAGTCCAAATAATAATCACCAGTAGTAGGGGCCTGGGGAATCAGTCTGTTCATGGAAAAACAAGCTCCTCTGAGATTGAAGATGGAGAAAAAGCAATGCACCGTTTAGCTGGAAAAAGCAAAGCACAGTTTATTGGAAGAACTGTAAAACAGGGGTGTTTTGATTTAGGAGGAAAGCATTAAGGTACGTGTAGGCAAGAGCCCAGAGCGAGGACCAGCTGAGCTCTATGCTCCAAGTCCAGACAAAGACACTTAGCATTGCATGAAAATCCATGTGTGGTGCCTCTGCACCTCTCACCCTCCTCTCTGCAGAGACAGGACTGCACCCCCAGTCGCTGGGTTCCTGACCATCTGGTACTGGTCAGAATATTGGGGACCTCTAATGTCAGATAGTCCTTATTCTCAGGGGGTGGGAGGAATGGCAGCCTCACTCCCCAGGGGTATAGGGCATAAGAGGTGTCTTTGATCTATTGTTGTGTCTGTGCAGGATACAGAAAGAAAGGGGGGGAAAAAGCAATTTGATACACATGCCCAGGCTTTGAAAAAAACCCCACCAAACACCATTGTGTTTTGGATTTATTCAAATAAACCAAAACATCTGAAATAAATGTAAGGTTCCAAAATTCACTTTGCATGATTAATGCTTTGGAATATTTACATTTAACTTTCCAAGAAATGAGAATCTTTAGTTTCCTGTTAGATAGCTGTTGCTCGATAAAAGATTCAGAAATTGGATGTTACAGGTCATGGAATTGTATTTATATACCCATTTCATGCTTCAGAAAATCGTCTTCTTAAAATGTAATACTTGATTACAGAAAAATGCTGCCTATCAAAATAAATAAATAAAATGGCTGCTGTTCCTTCTCCTGTCAGAGGGAGGACGTGGTGGCTGAGGTGAGCTATGAGAAGTATCATCAAAATGCCAGCTGCTCTAATGAAGTTGTTATGCTTACCCTTTTTAAAAACAAGTAGCAAGTTCTGTTTATCAGAAAATGAGTTCCCTGGTGTATAATAAAGCAGGCGCCCAGGAATGGCTGTGAACCAGCGAGAGGATTTCAAAGTGTGTCTTTGCTGGATGGGATGATGCTAATGGGTGATTTTGAGTTTGCTCTCGCTTCCACAGCTGCAATAAACTTTTACGGCGGTTCCTCTCGGGATGGTGCTACGGATCATGCAGTGCTTGTGAAACCGCTGTGCCAAAGGGATGGTGAGAAACTCTCGTTAAAGAAAATAGCCTGGGCTCAGCTCTTCTCCCCCCACGGTCCTTCCTTGCCTCTTTCTTTGGGAAAATCCCCCGAAGAGGTCCCTGCCTGGCCATGGTGAGGCGGTGGGGTCTCGTCCACCCAGCAGACATGAAGAATTACAGTTCAGAAGATACATCATGTGTTACGTTATTTTAGAAGATAACATTACATATTGCTAATTTAACCTGAGCTAGAAAAAAGCTTTCTTAGTTGTTTGTTTGTTTTTGTTTGTTCGTTTGTTTTTTTTTTTTAACTAAACATCTACTAATTACAGTCATCTAGCTTGGTAGTCAGCTTTCTTAGGGCTTGAGGTACAGAGATGATTATAGATTAGTGTAATATTTCTGCACTTAATCAGGCTTTATATGGATTCTTTCCCAATTTTGTGATTTCATAATCCTGAAACTTCATTTTAAGCAAAAAATATCAGGCTATATGGCTATTTCTAGATGAAAAGACATTTAGGGCCAAAGTATGCTTCTTTAAAGAAAAAAGTATTTTCTTTCCTTTAGGAATTATCTTTGCCTTAGTAGACACCTTTGGAAATGATACAGAGGGTGGTAAAATTGGTAAATTTTAGGTTGATTTTGTATTTTAACACAAATATTTAATCATTTACTCCTCAGCGTACGGATGAGGAAGAAGGATGTGTGAAGGATATGGCTCATCTGCTTTTAAGGAGAGGATGAACCCAGAAAGGTGCTTCTTCACCATACACAATTACTAGTGCAATTAGTGTCTCACCTTTCAGCCCAGTTCTGGAGGCGCAATAAACTCAGAAAGTAAGATTTTTGTCTTTTTTTTTTTTTTTTTTTTCCCCTCTGGCAGAAGTTTGAAATTATTCTTCAGAGGGATCCCAGCACTATTTAGCATTGGTAAATTAAGTTTTCCTGGCCGGCGTGTCCCTGCGCTCTGCTGTGTTGGGATTTTGCTTGGCCAGGAGGTGCCAGTGCTGCCTTTTACCAAAGGCAATCTTGCTCCGTTGTCAAGTCCCTGTGTTTGGAGCATAATTCTGAACGTGGCCATGGAGGATGATGCTACTTTTTGTAGCAAAACAGGTAGAAATAGTGGAGGCTACCACCCAAAGCCCTTGTAAAGTCTTGCACGGAGGTGAACTGCTCAATTTCCAGGTATTTCTCTCCTGAACAAAATGCCTGGTGCTACAAGCACAACAAAAATGACCAGGAGGCAAAAGCTACCAACGGCTATGTGTAGGCAATTATTTATAAAGTTCCAGTAGCAATGTGAGACCTCAGCTTTTACATCAAAAAGGGGATGTGATTTCAGGCTGCCCATACTGTCAGCTTATTCAGCTTTTGATTTGCAGAACTTGCATGATGGCTGAATTTTTAATATGAGAAGTTTCTTTTAATGTTCTTTTCTCTTCTGAAAATGTTAAAGGCTCCAAAGAAAAATGGTGCCATGCAGTGTTGGAACAGGAAAAATAAATGACTTCCATATCAACTTGGATTATATATACAATCATATTTTTCTATCTCGTCATGTAACTTCATCATCATCTCATTTTTCCTAAAAATGGTGATCTACCACCTCCATGTAATTAATTTCCCTCTCTCATACTGATGAATTGAAAATTGGTTAAAATAAAAAAAAAAAAAAGGAAAAACAGAAAGGGATATACCAAGAGCATTCAGAATATGAAACTAAGTGCTGTAATGCTTTGCAAGAATCTCTCCTGTAAGGTTAGGATCTTGAACTTATGAGAATATCTCTCCATTTATGTAACAGGAACGGTTTGGTTAATTTTCCTTCCCTGAACCTTTTTCCCAGTGTAGGTTAAGGCTGTAACCTAAATTTGATGGGGAGAGTTATTTAAGTTATGGCAGCAAAGCCCTTCCAATCCATAATGGATGTTTCTGTGCATATGGCTCAAGTTCCCACCTGCTGTGCAAATTGCTGTAGTGAGAGAAAGCACCCAGAAAGTGGAAGGAGGTCAGGGATTAAAGATATTTTTCTGAAAATAGAATTAGTGCCATTACAGAGCTTAGAGCACGTGAACAACAACAAAAAATAATCTTAGTTTTAAATTGCGGGTCAATATTTCGGAGCTGCAGCAGCGTCCCGTGGCTGCTGTGGCAATGGACGTGGTTTGAAACCTCGAGGAACTGCAAAATTTGAAGTCTCCAGGAAAGAGACTTAGTTTTGTTTAAGGATCTTTGTCTAACACTTATATTTGAGGGGCAAAGATGTGATGAGTAAAAGAGGAAAGGACACCTCTTGTCTCTTACTGTGCCGGTCCTCGTGACTCAGCAGGACACTGTGATGGCTGGAGATGAAGTCCTCAGCTGCAGTCTTTGGCTTCTCTTCCCCACCTGACAGTGGTCACTTATACCAAATTCTAGGCAGAAAACAGAAATCCCAACTAAATCCATTTTATCTCTGTTTTGTGTGGACTAGTCCCCTGGTAGTTTCATTCTCTGAGACTTTTCAAAGCACTTGGCAGAGGCACTTAACCATTGGCTTAGCATGGGTTAACAGTTTAGGTCACTGAATTATATATCTGTCCTTGGTTTTTCTTTGGTCTGCTCAAGAACTGTTGAAGACCACAAGCATCTCCCTTCCAAACTATTAGAAAAAGTTATTACAGGAGATGGGGTTGTTTGCTATGCTTGAGCCGTGTGGATATCGACTATATTGGTGGGAACTGCTTGAATAATCAAAGTTTTTACTAAGTCACTCTTTTAAGGGTTTGCCCTGCTTTGCCTTAATTCCTTTTCAGTGCTAAAATAAAACAAAGGAGAAAACTGGTTTAAAAAATATAAGGAAAACTTTGTGGGGGAATTTTGAAGGGGAAGAAAAAGGGAAGGGAGAAGGTAAGGAACAAGCCCCTCCATCCCTGAAGTGACAAAGTTTGGGTGTTTTTATGAACTGAAAGCATTTTTTTTTAGGATATTTTTCCCCAGAAAGCTTCAGTTGGGAAAATGACAATATCTGGACAGGATTAATTCAGTGAAGATGTCTAATATTAAATTTATTAATGAACACAGGGTTCTCAATTCAGCTATATCTGCATAGACATCAAAGAAAGCTTTGGGGTTTCCTGTGTTGAAAGATTTATCTGCTGTTCTTTTCTGCCTTGCTGTATTAAAATTAACTGTAACTAATTTCTTTTTTGTTATCCCAGTCTTTGTCAGACTCCAATCTCTTAAAAGGAAAAAAAAAAAAGTGATTACCAGCATCATTATTGCTGCTACATGAGATGTCTATTTTTAAGCTAGTTCTATGAAGGCTTTATAATTAAGTTTTATCAAGAAATGCAAACAAATATGTAAGTTGTTATTAAAGTTAAACTTCCCTTCCAGGAGATTTTTTTTTTTTTTAATCTTCAATCTTTTTTCTTTGGTAGTTCTACAGGAAAAAGAAAACAAAAGTTAATACCCTGAAAAGACTATGGTCATTCATTTAAAAACAAAGAATGACAAACATTACTGCAGTGAAAGAGGTAATAGTCTTGTGTCCCAGCCTGGACAATAATTCTATCCCTTATCTTTAACAAATAATGTAAGAATAATACATTTGCCAGTATAAATAGTTCCAAAGAGGGAAAATTATGAGTACACGAGGACATAGAAATAGGACCGTGTTGGTGAGGGATGGGGTGAAATGAAGTAGGAAGCACCACAGAAATCCCAGGGGTTGGCACTCAAGTCAAATCTGCACATTTCTGGTCTGAGGTTGAACCCAGTTTTAGGTGTCCCTGAGTATTTCTGGGCTCCATCACATCCGTGGAGATGCTTCATAGCTGAAGTGAGAGTGCTGGGAGGAGGACAGACACTGATGATGCTCTCTGTAACGAGATAAGAGCAGTCAAGTCGTGGAAATCCTTCCCAGTATGCAACGTCTGCCTCTATAATGGGAGCTCTGGCTCTCACCGAACAGTGCTGGGCAGAATACACCGAGTACTCTTATACCTGACTTTGCATCTCGTGCACGTTTGCAAAGACAGTCTGGTCTGCAAAGATCGTGGACATGGGACCTGTGGGTGGATTTGGAGGGGAAACAGGTTGTACTTCTTAAGAGAAAGGAATGAGATGGCCAGTTATAGAAGAGTTAATTTTCTAACACAAGATGGGAGCTGAGGTGGGGTTGTTCAAAGCCTTGAGGCTGAAGAAGTTTAGAGGTGATAATAGGAGAGTTTAGAGGGAGAAAGTTGAAATACGGAGATAATGGAAGACTCCCAAGATGCCCTGCATTTGTTCTGCATGTGAGCGGGTTATCAGGTGTTACGGTGCAGAAATGTAGAATTGCTCAACCTTTACAGTCCACCTGAAAATTGCCTTTAATATCTCTTTCTGTATAATAGAGGAATTTTTCCTTTTTTTTTTTTTTTTTTTTTTTTTTTTTCAGTTGCAGTATCCTTGCAGAAAGGATCACTAATCCTTAGGGTCACTTTCTTAGCATTTTTTTAATGGCTGCAAGTTCGTTATGATAAATGCAAAAAATCTGAGCAAAAGATAATAGTGGAATTTAGCAAAAACTAGAGGTGAAATTTATGCTCACACGGACAACAAGAAAATATCTCACACATGCACCGTTGAAACCCTTTTTAGGTGATACCATACACCTTTTGCACTGAAAGACAAGGGCATTGTACAGAGTCAGGTTAATGGGGCCCTGAGCTGCTCCTGTAACACAACCAGGAGATAACCATGTTGTTGAAGTTCTGTGCAAACCCTCCTCTGCAATGAATTTCCCCTTAGATGCATTTGCAGGAGCAGCACGAACAAGAGCTATATTGATCAAGAGTCTGAAGCAAAGCCAGAGCTGTAGCTCTACAACTGTTACTCCTAGATTAAAACCCTGGCAAGAGTTCAACGTGCTGATGGGGGTAAAGCACGTCCCAGGAAAAGAGACTGAATATGGGACTGACATCTCCATCTCCTTGCTGCCAATCCTGGCCTGGAAGCAGAGTCCTGCAGGAAAGGCAGGACAGGGTGACTCTTGGGAGAGGCATCTGAGTGTTGTAACCTTTAATGTCACGCTTTAGTCATACCCTCTTGTCACCCCCGATAGCGAAGGGAAGCTGTGTGATCTACAGCATGCTGCTACAAGCAAGATGGCACATAAATAAATTGTCTATCTGATAATACAGTCCACCGCTGGGGATAAGTGGAAGGGTGATGTGTCTGTAACAAGGAACATCCCATCAAAAGCAGCTAGATTTCTCACAAGCTGTGCCTATCAATAAGTCACTTTTTCTACAGTTTTGAAAAATATCAGGCTGTAGTAAAGAAGATGGAAAAGGAGTGAATGTCATGGAAAACCTGCAGGGTGACATTGCCAAGTGCTCCTAGTGAGCAATGTTTGTCAGGATGACTGAGAGCCTTCACAAATAACAAAGACTCCAAGGGGTGAAGTGGGCTTTTAGCAGCTTCCTAGGGAGAAAATCACTTTCAAAGAGAAGAAAAGAAGCTACTTTGGGCAGTAGCAGAAGATGGTCTTGTGTTTAAACTTTCTAATTCTGTATTGTAGAAGATTAGGAAGAAATGATTAAGATTTTTTTCACTGTTAATTAGCAACAAAAAGATGAAAAGGAGAAATATCTTGATGGTTCCATTACTTTCTTCACAGACCTCATCAGACCCAGGGCATTGGACTTTTTTTGGAGGGACTATAGGGAGCATGATTTTCAAGGATTCAAATAGGAGGTTAGGAGTGTTGGAGCACTGATTTCCCCTGGCTTTGGCAAGTCCCTTTGACCCCAGCCCAGAAATGCAGAATATGTGGACTATTTACTAACTGGACATTGGACATTGGGATCCAACCCTCCTACCCTCAGTTTTACACTGGGGATGTCTTTGGACGCCTGCAGAGCATCTGAACTTCTCTACTGGTTTGACAGGTAATTTAGGCGCTTACATTAGTAGAACATTTACATGAAGCACCTTAATTTATACTTATGAATGATTAGGCAGGGAAAAGGTAGGGACTTTTCTTGGAAGGAAATCTTTCTGTTCTTCTGTACTTCCTATCTTTGTTTTGCAGCAGCCTACAGAAGTGACATTAACTCCAATTTAAGTACTCGGTTAATGACAAACCCTGTACTTTGGCTGTCTTGCATCTCAGACACTGTTTTTTCATCCTAATATGCTTTCAGTGACCTTTGACTAGTACAAGTGGCCAGAGGACGGGTTCATTGCTGAGAGTCACACTTCTGTAAGAGCAAATGAACACCGTTTGCCTCTGTGAGAAAGTGTGGGCAGCATATTGAAGAGACAAATGAAAATGTTTATGACACTGGAAGAAGCACAAGAATGTTGTAAGAAAAAGGAGAGCTTCTCCTGAGAGTGTAAAGGTGGTAGGATTCAGAAGTCACCATAATAGCCTTAAATTTTGACTTGAGTTAAGCAAAGCCTGATTTGCTTTTTGTGCATGAGCGCTTGTCACCGAGAGGTAGATGTGCATGATTTTACTGCTTTTGTGTGCTGAGTGTACTCTGAAAAGCCATCAGCATTTTTCAAAATAAGGGCATTGCACAGGTGGCGATCCCCTTGAAAAAACATACTGCCCTGAGTGGCTGCATGTAGATTATCACACACTGTTCCCACCAGAGCTCTGGGGCTTACTGATTTCCTCTGAATAATTAGTTTCCCAAGATATCCTGCTTGAATTCTTGCATAGGAATCAATTTCCCACAGAGCAGTGTAAGTTGTGTTTTATTCGGGAATGGTCTAATCTTCCGCATCATTGACTATTCTTTGTTTTACCCATCACCTTGATCTATTGATATTTCTAGTTCCTACCCAAAAGTGGCAAAAGTAGCAACATCATTACTTGGAAAATTAATTAACCGCTTATTCTTATTGCATTCGTAAGACTAGGAGCTTGGAGGAGTAATGGAATAATTCTCCACCACATTAAAAAAAGACATAGGAAAAAGATGGTGCTGTCATGAATTGTTTATAGTTTTGATAATCCAAGTATGTGTTGTACCATATACCAATTTTTCATTTTCTTTCTTCATTACTGGTCAATAAGAGGCATTTAAGAGCCATAACACTCCATAGCCAACACTGAAGTCAATAGGATCAGTGAATGATCTTATAATTTCCTCTTCTGATTTCTGAATTTATGATGTAAAAGCAAATCTTCAGCGAAGAATGTCAATAAAAATGACGTTTTTCTTCCCAAATATGACCTATGGCTATTCCTTACCTTTCAGAGCTGTAGACATCTAAACATGCAGCTGGGTAAGACCACTTGGCTACTGTGTGTAATTGTAGAGCTGCCCTTCTTGGGGAAGTCCGTTATAGTAAATTCATAGGATAGAAACAAAAATGATGAATGGATGAGGTAGTTATTTATGATTCAAGCGTACAAGAAGATAAATATCTGCGTAGCACCTTGATTAAATGGTGTCTAAAGAGTGTAGGTGCAGGATGATATATTTCTAAAAGGAGGAGTTGCATGAAAATGAATAGGTGATATTGCCTCCTGTGCAGCATTTGTAAAGACAATAAATAGGTCCAGTTCTGGGCTCTGTGTTATAAGGGAAGTGATGAAGAAGTGAAAGGAGTACAGAGACAAACCCCTGGAATTATCTGAGGCCAAAAATTGTGCCCTATGTGAAAAACTCTCCATTTTACCAGAAGCGATCGTAAAGTATGAGAATTCTATTCAGCAAAAAGTGTAAAATCTCTAAAATGCACAGCTAGATAAATTCTAGTCAGAAATGAGGTGCCAGTTTTTAACTGTGAAATTGAGTAACCATTGAACCAAACTTCCACCAATTCCAACGGCATGATCGTCTCTTCAGCTCAAGCCTAGGTACTTGCCTTGACATTTTATCTTAGTGTTGACTTGGTGAAGGGTGAACTAGATGAAATTACAGAGCCTGGGTGATTCAGAAAGCCCAGATGAACTGATCCGAGTCTTATTGTGAAGTAGTTGGTTTGCGATTTGTACTATTTGTTATGGTCCAAGAGGTGCTGGAGTAGTAGGGTGAAATGTTAGGTTTCCAGGCTCCCTCTGGAAGTGGTGAGGACACAAGGTCTTCCAAAGGGCACGTTACTCCATCCCAGGACAGAATAAGTGGTTGGCATTGCTGCCTGGGACTTGTCACTCTACAGTGATTACGGAAGAAGATGTGAAGACAGTTAACTTTAAAAGGCTAAGAATAAATTAAAGCTTTGACTAAACAAAAAAATATTTTGTAGCATTGTCTCTCCAGAATAAGCCACGGATAATTTGTCTTTCTAAATAGTGAAAAAAGGGCTGACCAAAGAACTGTGGTTTATACCATATAAAATACATACTTTGAATAACCAGTCACAGTGTCATTCTTCTGGTATATAAGATCAGATATAGAGATAAAGAAGTTAAAATGTGATTGGTATGATGAAGAGGATGAAGGACATGACTTATGGAAGTGGGGGGAAGAATAAAAAAAGGGACTCCTCAGTTTGGAGAGGAGCAAGATTGGTGTATGAGCAGTTAAAGAACTACTTTACACAGAGGATCCCCCTGGCAGGAGAAGCAGAACAGTGCCTGCTTCCTCGATCCAGGCTGCTCAGCCTTGAGATAGGTACAAAGGCCCTTCCAGGGTTCATATATTAATGTGAAAGATCATGAAAGATGTGAATGCTTCTATAGAGTTCAGGTGCATCTATTAGCTGTTGAAAAAGTGTATTTGGGGTGGTATTCTGGAGTTGTTAAGGTATCTAGTTTCTTTCAGAGACTTGGAGCCAAGGCCAGTAAAGGAGCCCTTCCATTTCTCCATTTTGAGAGGGTGACCAGAACCCGATGTGTTCTGAGAGAAGCTGTGAGTAGCAGCAATGGGGACATTACGTGTCAAAATATCATTTCCTCCTGGGCTGCAATCTGAAAGGGCAGAAACCTCCATCTTTTGTGTAGCCGTTTTCTTATTGCAAAGACAAGCTCTTTTTTCCATCTAGTGTCACCCATCACTGTGAAACCAACAAAGCTCCAACATTATTATCTATTTCTCGTAAGACAATGCCTACAGAATAAGAAAATTAATTTCTGAATTTGTTCTTTTCTTTTTTTTTTTTTTTTTTATTATCATTGCCTTCTATGAATACCTGCTGGGTTTGACTTAAAAACACTTTTCCTGAGCCTTCAGGTTTTCACAGAATCAGAGAATCATCTCAGTTGGAAAAGAGCTTGAAGCTCCTCCAGTCCAACCATGAACCTCACACTGACCGTTCTCAACTCCACCAGATCCCTCAGCGCTGGGTCAACCCGACTCTTCAACACCTCCAGGTGTTTTCTACAGTGCTGTAAAAATAATGTGCAAAATTTGCACCTTCTGCTAAACTCTCCCTTAGTCCCAGCTGTACTCAGTGCTGCAGGGCACTGAATACATCAGTTCACCTCCCAGGACTGTCCCTGCCCCAGTCCTGCAGCTCTGCTGCTGCCGTACACATCTCGGACTCACGTAAGGAAAGGTGGAGATGATGTTTTTCCAGCCCAATCTGGAAAAAACAAGGAAGGAGGTATCAGAAACACTCCGACAGCCTTCGCTTTGTCTGCACTCCTGTCAATGTTTTGGTGGCATTTTAAAATAAAGAAAATGTCAGCTTGCTCTTCATATCTCCTTGTCATATCTGTCGTCAACAGAGATGTTTAAGTCAGGTTCTAGTTGTTAGGTCTCTGGGATTGTCTTCCCATCTCTGGTTCAAAATAGCCTGAAATTTATGTCTTCTGGACACTTTGCAGAAGACAATTTTTGATAGATTTTTGCAGGTAAGTAGGAGGAATGGAAAAGATTTGAGTCGGAGGTTGTTTGGCAGTGTGCACTTGTGTTTCACTGGTTCCAGCATATGTTGTGATACAAAATTCTGGTCCCAATAAAGATTATAGCAATTTTGTCATTGAATTCTAAGGAGGACTGGTTTTAAATCAATTTTAAATCAAAATTTAAACAGCTACATTTATTTTTCTCAACACACTGTGTGAGTAATTCCACTTTATTCTCTTTAGTTTAAGTTCAGCTAGCCGAGCGGTGTGTTGATTACATGTGGGAGTATTAACTTCACTGGGAGGAAGAATTATGAACAACAAAAACTTCTTGAGCTGTAGAGATATTTAAGCTGGAGGGCAATTTAGAGAAACACGCAGCGACGACATTAGTCGTGAGCAAATCTAGTGTGGAAATTAGGAGAAGATTGCTAGCTGTCGATGGGGTAAACTTTGGAAATGGCTTTCTGGAAGCAGAATAAAGGCAGGAAACACAAGCTGGACTTTGATGTTTTATTAATGTTGTTTTATGATGTGGATCCTCATGACAGTGTGGAGCCGGGCTCTACTGCCCGACAGTCTCTTGGAGCCAGGCAGCTGGACAGAGGTTTGCTTCATTCAGGAGCAGTTTGGCATTTGGCACGGAGCAGGGTGAGCCGTTGCCTGAGAGGGTGACACGATCCAGCTGGTTTCTGAAGGTCCCTGAAAGACACAGTGAAAATCTCCATATGGCCTATTCAGGCTGGATGACAAGGATGGTTCCTTCTGGTTTGTGTTATTCGACTGACCTTGTCTCCTAGGTAAACATTTCTTTTCTCCTTTCCCTGAGCTAATATTTTCCCCTTCCTAAACTGCCATTCTTGTTTCTAGAGACTTGTCTTCCTGTGCGATGTTAGTGACAGTGAAAGGATCTGATCTCATTGGAGGATTTTGTGGTAACTCAGAAGGCAATTAATAAATTGTGATTAAATGATAGCTGTAAATTGAGTTACAAAATACATATAATTTCAGCTCTGTCTTGTTACACTTGCTGGACCATCCTCAGTTAAATGATTTAGAATAAGAGTTGGGTCCCTATTAGTTTAAGTCCAGTATTTACAAACACTAGTCTCTGTTATGACATAAATTCTTAAGAAAACATTTTTGTCACGTTTTCCTCATTTGTATCTACTACAAAAAAACCCCACCAAGCAAACTTGGAACAAAATGACAGGAATGTGTTTATTGTCAGGAGGAACGTAATTCAACAGAGGCTTTTGCAAAAGATGCTGGCACAAACTTTAGCGGTGAATAGGATGGTCCTGATCATGAGATTGATAATGAAAAAACCGTGGCGGCTTGAAACTTCATTTAGTGAACAATGTGCTCTCAGATGACAGCGAGCTAGCTCACAGGTCGGGGGATTGAAAATGAGTGTGAAAGCTTTGAAAGAAAACCTTGAATTCTTCTGACTTGGGTTTGTTGGAGTTGTTACAGCCTATTTCCTACACAATAGCCCAATGGCCTGTTTACGCCATCTGCCAAGGTGCTGGGAGGTGAAGAGGAAAACGGAAACTTTGGTTTCCTTTCTGTCTTCCGAAACAAAACTCGCACTTGTCAGACAACAGCCAACGTTATTGAACAAGGGCTCGACAGCTATGGGAGAAAGCAGATTGCTTCTCCATTACCCTGCTTTACACACGTTTGCTTGTCGTGGGGAAACTTAAAGCATTTTCAATCCAGGCCAAATACTCTAATTCACCTTTCTTGTTGCATAACTTTGACTATTAACCACCTTTTATTAACTTGGGAAACTCACACACTAGTTATTTAATGCCCTTTTCTGACTCCAGAGCCATCTAGACCCTTGAGACATATGTCCCTTGCCAGGAAAGCAGCTCTTGCAGCAGGAAATTGTCCTCTTCGAGATGGGACACTGGAGTTTACACCTGAATTTGGGGTAAAACAAGCTGAGGACCAAGACATACTTATTCTCACTCCCAAAGGAATAAAAATATAAAATAAAAAAGCACTAAAATATAGTACAGCCCATCCATTGATGAGAGTGTGCCCTGGTTTCATAATAGCTGTTCTGCTGGCAGAGGAGGGGAAGATACTGCTCGGCCATATCCAACCTGTCAAAACCAATGAGGGTTGTCTTTGTCCCTTTTAATCACAGATTCCAATACACTTTTCACTTAAGAAACTAATAGACAGATAACACATTTATATGGGCATATTTTATGGCTGGAGAGAAGCACACATTAATTTTTTTTTAAAAGCAAAGCAGTATAAAGTCTACCAAAAAAACCCACGTGAAGTTCTGCTGAAAAACTCTCCAATTCTGATCAAATGAAGCTTGCACGGCTGTTCAGCTGGGTGCTTGGGAATTAACTTTGTCTCTGTTCTTTGAATTATTCCACGCAGCTATGATGCCTCATAACAGATAGACCATCGAGGGGACCAACTGGTTTTGATATTTTTTCCCCCAAAAAGTCTATGATAAAACAGAGTACAGTGCTTGGGCCATGCGTAGTGGGGAGATTCATATGCAGAGAGATGAAGGTGGTGACGCTATGTGTGATGACAGCTCTTCACCGAAGGCTCTTGAATGTTCTAGGTAGAGTTATGTGTACCTGGGTTGGGTTTTTTTTCTTTCTTTCTTCTTTTCTTTTTAGAGAGTCTTTATTCACATTTGCACAGAGCTGAGCACTATTCTCACTCCAGGCCCTCTTGAAGAAAGCACAATAAGTAGAACTGCTGTAAGGTGGATGCCTTCTGTGCAGCTCCATTGGGCTCAAGCTGTGCAGCTACACTGCACGTGGCTTAGAAAAAAGGATGTAAAATAGTGTACCTGATTGGGAATTTTCCCAGGGCATTGCCAGCATAATCACAAAATAGGACCATGTAAATGCTGATGAGCGTGAAATAGCTGGGACTGTTCTCCTGCTCAAGTATCCTAAAATATCGAAATCAGGTTTAGAGACATGAGGAATTGTGGCCTGAAGAATACTTTGCAGAAAGTTGTAACTGCCAGACAAAAGGTGCTTAGAAGGAAATTGCCTGTCTCAGCCTGTGCTTGATGGCAACAACTTAGTGACAGGGAAGGGATGTTACATACGAGGCTGCTCCATAGGAACGACATATTGTTTTTGGAAGAAGAACAGCAGAATGTGTTATTCTGAAATCTCACCTTGTTAGAATGGAGTTCTTTTTAGAGATGATTTACAGGGGAAAAAAACCCAACCAATTTTATTGCAAGAGGTGAGTTAGGAAAAAGTAATAAAATTTGTGTGGTAAACGTCACATTTCTTACAGCCAACATGAACTTTTAGCAAACAGACGGATTATTGACACGATATAGAGCTTGAGTGATTGATATTCTCTTTCCATCACAGATGCATTTTCTGTCTAAAATTAAATTTTGATTCACCTGCAATTGATTTGATTTTTAAACCAGCTTAGGAAAAATAAACTTTTACTTTGTAAATGGAAGACAAAAGAAAAAAAATCACAGTCCAGTTGGCTTAGGCTTATCTGCTGCTGCCGCCTTGGTAACAATATAACCAGTGCCAAGATGTTTTTAGCCATTTCTTACTGTCTGTTCCCAAATCTTTGTGCTCAGGTGCGGTACTATTGACTGCCAATAATGAGGATAAAATCACCCACTGGCTTCTGTGGGTCTCTGGAAGCCAGTGGGAGGTCAGTATTTTTGGATGAGGCCAGAGAGTGAAGGATGGAGCAACTGTGAGTCCGTGCAGTAAGGAAGGGCAAACTGGGTTGTCTTAGCCAGCCCCTCGAGGCAAGAAATGCTTCCTCTCTGGTGGATACTTAAGAAACTGCATCTGGAGGGATGTCTCTTCCCATCAAAAGAAAGGCATTGACATCCAGGAGTGAGCCCAGTGGAGGCCATCAAGATGGTTGTGGGGCTGGAGAACGTGACCTAAGAGAAGAGGCTGAGATGACTATGTTCTCTCAGCTTGGAGGACAGAAAGCTTGGGGAGATGTTACGGCTGTCTATAACCACCCGATCAGAGGACACAGCGACGACGGAGCCGAATTCCTCTCAGAGGTGAGTGGCTATAGGGAGAGATGCAATGGACACAAGCTGGCACATGGTGAATTCTAATTAGATGTTTGGAATAAATGTTTTACCATGAGGGTGGCCAAATGCTGGAAAGGATGGTCCAGGGACACCCTGGAATCTCCACCTTTGGAGGTGTTTAAGACTGGATGGGGCAGCCCTGAGCAGGACTGCATGACCTCCAGGTGTTCTTTCCAGCCCAAAGTGCTCTATGATTCTGTTTTAGAAACCCTCATGATGAAAGTTCTCCTCTACTGGAAGATGAAGTAAAGGAAGATGTTTGGAACTTCATTCTTCAGAAGGAAGATGAGTTTTATTTGACCTCAAGGCTGGAAATTATCCATATTCTTGGATTTAAAAAGAAATAATATCAGCTGGAGAGTGAAGCTGTCAGGTATTAAGCACAGTGGGGTATGGAAAGGAGCTTTCATTTTGGAAATAAAATGTTTCTACATTTGCCATCTTGAAATTCTAGTTGGAAGGATTGTAGATAAACTTTGTTTGATAGGCAGACTTGGACTTGGTCTGAAATTTGGACAGGAACCTTGCTGAAAAACAAAAAAGACATTTCTTATGAAGAGAAAATTTGGACTTTCAGTCAGTTAACCCAGCATCTGACAACTGGTTCAGAATTTTGTGTTATTGTGATGGGAGAAGACACAGCCTGTGACCCCAAACCATTGCACTCGATGTGAACTGGGCTGCTTACAGGCAGCATGGCAGCCGTCCAAAAAATGAATCGTTACTCACAACATCTGCTTAACTGTTCATGCCACAGTTCTCTTTTTAATTCAGAATCGGTGAACCAGTCCACCGCCTTTTATACTCCGACTAGTCTGATGCTGCAGAACAACGGCTGCACCGCCGCTGCTTTCTACCACTTCTGGCTTCATTGATGTTAAATATAACAAAACAGATTGGCATATAATTCATCATTGCCTTGGCCAGCGTACACCTGACTGGATGCTGCTTTGACTGATGCTCAAGCTTCCATCTACAAGGAAGCCCGCTAGCAGTACATCCTTCATCACAGACAAGTTGCTGAGCAACAAAAAAAAAGGCTTTAAATAATAGTTGCTGTGTTTAAAAACAGTGGTTTAGAGTTCAATGAAGAGCAAAACTTCGTGTTGTTGTGGGCTCTGGCAGCGCCTTAGCTTTCAAAGGCCCTGCCAGATGAAAGAACGGCCTCAAGGCAGATCTCCATACAAAATGAAAGTCAGGATAAATCTGATAAAGGACTCGGGCAGCATTTTAGGCGTACGCTATCCTAAACAATGCTAAAAAATTTACTTCCACTCCCTGTAAGTGATCAAACACCAGCACTGCCTTACCTTTTTCTCTTCTGAAGTTTTCTTCCTGTTTCTGTGCGTTCCCAAAGCTGCAAACACGTTCAGCTTGCACCTACACACTGAAAAATAACTGGGCTTTGTCCTACGTCCCCAAGGGGGGTGCAGTATGTTCAGCTTCTCAGATTCTTCCCAGGAAGAGCCAAAAGGTTGTAACCCCCACTAAAAGGATGTAGACCCTCTTTTCATAAAGACTTAGACTACCACCACAGGAGGTGTGGGAAGACAGACGTTCAAATCCCAATTCACCTTTTTTTACAGATAGCCATAAGCCACTCCTGGGAGGAGTTCAGAACATCAAAGCTATTGAGGAAGGTGTGTGGTGGATGGGAGTGTCTTTGAGACCCTTCTCTCATGCTGAAGCAAAGCATTACATAGCAGGAGGCCACTCCAGCAAGGGGTAATGAAGGAACTACAACTTGTTGCCTAAAAGTTAAAACACCTCAAAAAAGGATCCCTGGCATCTGGCCTCTTCCTTCAGGCTTATGTTTGCCAAGAGTCAGTCCCTGGAGAGAGGTGTAGACTCACCTCAGCCAAATCTGAGCTGCAAACCAGGTGTATTTTCCTTTGTGCTCTCTGCCAGGCTCAGGACTCTTTAATTTTTTCCTGTATAAGGCGCTGGCTTTTGAGATGAGATAAAGGCGATGGGCCCCTGGAGCAGCCTAGTCCTGGTTAATATTTCTGTTTGGGGGCTCCCAGCTTTCCTTGCATATTGTGTAAGAAGCTTAGTTGCCTACCACAGGATTTGGTTTCTACTCGAGGGGCCAAGCGTTTCCAAATTATTAAAAAGATCTTTTATTGTTTCTGGCCCTAATGGTTTTGCAGCTGAAGGTCTGTGGGGATACAAGGTGAAGGAATGTTCTCTGCAGTAAACCTCTCGCTTCCCTTCACATCCCGCTGCGCACACATATAGTAAACAACTGTGACAACAAGGACAGTTAACAGGGGAAGTTATCCTTGCAGGGCATTTAATATTGCATGAAAACTCTCACTTCTCCACTGTATTTTGCAGTAGGGGATATTATGGACTGTTATGCATTAACTTGTATTACTCTGATTATTATTCTTGACTATTATGCCTAGTTTAAGTTTAAGATTTAGCTGAGAAGCCTTAATATTATTTAGGCAGATTACACAATTTCATCTTTACAAAAAAAAAAAAAAAACCAACCAAATGCAGAGCAAAAATCCCAGAACTGAGACTAAATTCATAGAATTGCAAAGAAGCAGCTAAAAATCCATTTTTTTGGTGTTTGTACTCATGTATGACTTTGGGACAAAAGAAGACTTCCTTAAAAAGTAAGGAGACTTTTTAAAAAAGCTTACGCAGTACTAAATTTTCAATATTTAACCTTGACATTAACTAGAATTCCAGTGGCCATGAATCCACATATTCTTCAAGTCAAGGAATCAATGCTCTTTTACACTATCTAAGGAGAGAAGCCAATATGCTTAACGGGAATTAACTCAAGTGTTAAAACAATTTCCTTGCTCATGACTGAACGCAGTGACGGTGGAGTCGGAATTTTTGATTCTGTGCAGACTTCAGACTCTCTCCCAGATCAGACAAGCACCATTGCCAGGTGGGCAGCAAGTCTGTAAAAATGAACGCAGCAAGTCTGTAACCTACGTCTAACTCCATGTTCTTTCCTGCAGCTACGTCCTCCTGGCAGGCCTGGAGAAAGTGGTAGAGGTAGAATTTGCCTTCACACAGGAAGAAATGTAAGGGAATGAGGGTTTTATGGGAGCAGGGTTTTATCGTGCACATGTAACACTTGATCCAAAGCCAGATAAATGCAAAGAAAAGCCACTGAACTTTGAATTACAACCCTGTGAAGGCAGTTCTTATGAAGAACTACATTTTTCCTGATTTCTTAATGAAATTAAGTGTACACAACAGTGTGGTTTGGTAGACCCTCTGCCTGCCCAACACTCTTGATGCCCTAACCAGTGTCAACCAAACATGCCAGAAAGATGGAAGCTTCAAAAAGAAGTTTTGTGAAAACTCATGTTTTAGCAGAAAAGAGTTAGTACTTCTGCTTAAGAAAAAAGTGCGTTGGTTGAGAAACTCTCTCCCCCCTGGTCTGCAAACCAGGCAAGGGAGCACCGCCCAGGTATGGCTCAATGCCAGCCCAGGGGGACTGATCCTTCCCCCCAGGGCTGAGGGTACCTGGAGTCAACAGAACCCATCGCAGGAACCTTCAGCTTGAGTTTCCAGTTGGGTGAGGAACAAGATACGGATTAAAACCAGTGCTGCACCTCCGTGAACGCCGCAGCTGAGCACCTTGGCTTACTAGTCTATTCTGAAATGTAAAAGAAAAACATCTCTGTGTCATTTACAGAGAGTTTAAGCATAAATTGGTAAAGAAGCAAATGAAAAATTAATGACATTTCTTGCAGAAGGTGTAAACATTATGAGCTAAAAAACTTTTACTAAACTGACTAGAACTTATCCAGTATAATTACCAGATTAACGTCACAAGTGATTCAATAATTTAAGGAATTTGCAGCAAAATCAGGTTGCCAGTTAACTGGGTAATCACATTCTTAAAGACACAGATCAACCGATGAGATTGCTACAGGAAATGTGTGACTAGCTCCTAACAGCTGACCGTAGTAAACTCAGAAATTAGTAGTTTTATCAGCGACCTCGTAATCAATATATAAACTCTTCTGGGTTCCTGTGGTTAGCAGGTATAGGGCTGGCTTCCTTCCCAGGTGAAGCAGTGCTTTCAGGACACCTGGGTTTGATTTCTGATCCTATCGCTGGTTTGCCAAGAGTTATCGGCTAAGTAATTCCACCTCTCTGACCCTCATTTTTCCATGTGAAAACTGGAATAACAATAATACAACACTGATCTCTGTTATTAAGCGTTTGGATCCCAACATAAAAAAAAATTATAAAAAGTTCTATCATTACCCCATAAATAACATAAACTACTTTAGCTAATTAACAGAAAAACATTGTTGTCTAAGACGTGCTACAATTGACACATACGGGTGTGGAATACACCCGTGGTCCCTACGATCACTACTGTAAATTTGGTGCTAATAATCCCAGACAGAGAGCTGCAGTTTTATACTGAGTTTATACTTTATAAGTTTATACTTTATACTGAGTTTATAAGTTTATACTTTATAAGTTTCGCTGGAGGATGCTCCTTTTCAGCAAGTTGTGTGCTGCAGGTTTGGGGTTATGAATGGAAGAAACGAGCAGGTATGAATTTAGTAAAGGTTAAAACAAAAAAAATCTCAAAAAACACACCGTTCTCACAAAACACAGACAAAAAAATTCTCAAAAAGCACATGATGTGCTTTTGCAATACTTCTTGCTACCCATACTTGGTGTTCTGTCCTTGGCAAATTTTCCGACACTTGCTGGAAGCTCAATATTGGTCTTTCGGAAACTGTCTCCCTCTGTTTGATTTAAATAGAGCCGCACCTCATTGTTCATCACCGTTGCAAATTCACTTGTTCAAGTTCACAAGATAGCTGCCATTTGTCAGGCGCTTTGCTCTTCATCATGATCCTGATTGTGCCCATTAGGCTTATGATAGAAAGAAAAAAACTTAAATTACCTAAATTACAGGACCCAGGGCCAGGAAATTATTAAGCAAGCTGTTCTGTTGATTAATGGGAAACAAAAGGGTACTTGTCACAATCGGATAGGTCAGCTGATGGGCAGAAAAGATATGGGGATGGTTCAGCAATCTGTGTTATCAAAGACTCGATATACACTTTATCAGGGTTAATTGGACAGTCTGCAGGTAAATGAGAGATGTCCTTTGTGAGATTCTTACTACACTGAAACTAAAAAAAAAAGCCTTTTTAGTATTTCTTAACATAGTTTCTATGTACAACAGTGATCACAAGAGATGTTTGGAAGCTACTGTAGTAGGTTTAAAATCCTGAAGTGTTTCCGGTGTAGGTGTGGGCTGCCAAGCTAAGAGAAATGGTCTACGCTGAAGCAATTCAAGGCAGGTTTGTAATTTCCCAGCATCTGCAAATTTGTCTCTCCAAAACCAATGTCAGCTGATATGACTTGCTTATATTCACCTTTCTAACAGCTACATATATTGCACCAGCCATGCATGTTTTCTTATTTATTTAATGCCACATCTAGTTTTGAAAACATCATCAATGTTTGTTGAAGAGAATTATGCTTTTATTTTTCACACTAAGTGTGCTTCTGTGGATTTTCCACATCTGCAGAGAAGTAGTGGAAGACAGGTGAAGGTGAGAAGAGCAAAAGTAAGTTAGAGCATCACCTTCTTTGAGCTCTGGATTTCCCATTTTTCTATTTTTTTCCACCAGAGTGGAGAAATTGGAGGTGGAATTTTCAAATCTATTAACTGTAGCCCTGCTTCTTCCAGTGAAATGAAATACTTTCGAGGCAGTAAAAACAAACTGCCAAACATGGCCAGTTAAAAGAAGAATTAAATTGACCATTAAGACTTCAATTAGAGTTTTTACAACAGCATACACTTTCAGTAGCGTAACTTGGGCTGCACCCTTAGTTGGAGGAAAGCTGCTGTAGATTAATGCTGAGCAAGGCACTCTCTACATTACCACCTCCCGGAGGAAAAAGAAATTAAAATCTCCACAAATTTTGCTAAGCTGGAAGCCAAGACAGTAAGGGAAAATGATGAAAAAGTTCACAGTTTAGGCAGCAAAATCTAATTAACTGAAAAACTCATCTATCAAGTACTCATGCAGCTTCAAGATGATTCAAGGGCACTACTGCTGTTGAGTGTCAACGGGAACACTTGTGACAAAAAAAATAGATCCAAGAGGTGGCAATACCAAGTGTCTCTCCCAGGGTAAGAGGATTTAGGCTGGTGTTCTGCTAAGGAAGTACGTATGCCACAAGTTCTCTGTAGGGATAAAACAGATGAGCTTGTGAAAAGCCTCCAGTAAGGAAATCTCCGGTTCTGAAGAATATGTAGCTATCATAGCTTTGATCAGAGCAATCAGGGCAGACGTTTGCTTCTTGAATGCTCTTGAACAAAATGGTGGTTTGGTCCTTTTGATTTTATTTTTCGGAGGGGCTGCAGCAGTACCTCAGGCTTTGAGATAACTTGAGAGGAAAAGACAACTTTGTAGCTAATGAAAAAGAAAGTTCTTTATCTTAGAAAAGCTCAATTTCTTTCACTTGGAAATGATGCACATTCAGAGATCCAACATACCCTACAGCACCCAAGGCTCTGAATTTCCACCCCACAATAATGCTGTGAAAGGCAAGAGATCTTGGTGATGAGAGAGTGTACCAAACCTCTACACAGACCAGAATCCTACCAGCTTTAGAAAACAGCAATGTAATCTCAACCTTCCTCTGACTGGAGAATGGGGGATCAATGTCAGAGGAGGCAGAATTCTGCAGGAAGAGGAGACTCCTTGCCATCGTAAGGAAAATGAGCCCAGATTTTGAACTTAAGGCTGGAGAATGTACTGTAGAGAGGGCATTGCAGAGCCTGTAAGAGCTGGAAGTGCTTTGTAAGTACATGGAGTAAGTACATACTAAGTACATGGAGTTTTAGGAAAGATTGGGAAATAAGGGCTCTGTCAGGCAATTAGGATTCTTGTCACACTCCCATCAGCATGAGGTTCTGCTAAAAAAGCTGTTGGAAAAGTCCTTGGTTTGGAACAAATCTTGGATAAATCCTGGTTTCTTGTAGCGTCTAAGAGTAAAGAATAGATTCTTAGTATAGAATACTTTACCCAGGAGTGTAATCCCCATTAAACAGAAGATAACTAACCACAGCTGAAACATGACATTGTGAATAAAACTTCTCACCTCATATGGCTGATCTATATTCTCATTTTTTTCCTTACTCCAGAGGACTTGGTTTAGGCATTAACAAAGCACTCTGTCATGCTATTTATCTTTGCTAGGTATATTTCTTATTGATCTGCATATTAGTTCTACGTCTACCTTGACCTAAGAGGCCACAGAAGACACTTCTGAAAAAGTAGGTATATAATGATTTATTACTTGTTAAAAATACTGGTTGTTTTAAATGTTATACAATAATTTACTTATTTTATCATGCTGAACTCTTGGAATTTCACACGAAATGAGCAATCAAGCTGTTGTGACTAAGGAGAAGAAAATGAATATTCCTACAAGAATGACCCCACGAAAGCACTTCTGATTCCTACTTGGTCACGCCCTCCCCACTCTCTGCTTGATATTGGGAAGCATAAAAAGATAAGGATATAACGGGGTTTAATTTCTGCACATAACTTTCATATTTCTATACCTTGATGCTATAGGCTTTTCCGTTATTGAATTTCTCATCAATAAGAACAGAAGCTGAGGACAGTGTTGATGTCGATGTACCAGTACCCTGGGGCCACTGTGAGATTCATTAGTTTCCTGTAAAACAACCTGCAAATCTTTGGAATCAAAGGTGGGGTTGTTAAATCAAAGCTTTATTGCCAGGTATCTACTGGGATGGGGATGGTTTGCTGTGAGTTCTATCAACAATTTGAGCACATCTTCTACCAACAATTTGAGCACATCTTCTGGGAGTCGTTCTGAAATGGCCGATTTAATTCTCAAATATCCAGCACAATCTAGACCAGCACATGAGAGTATCTGAGCAATTTCTGGCTCTGCTTTTTGGAGATTAGGTTTGCCTATATATTCAGGTCTTCCGCGGCAAGTCTCGGTCGTCTTGTGGCACTGGTGCTAAAGGGTGATTCTGGGCAGCAGCACAAGCACTGAACAGAACAATTTCTGTAACTGCAGTGGTGGTGGTGCTCAATACACTGAAGAATAACAGTAACACAGTAGTCTGAAAAGGTGACTTACTGAAGATGGAATAATACGAGATTTTTGGCTCAAACACACACACAACTCTTTCACTTGAGCTGCTGTTTGTTCTACCTCCTGGTGAGAAAATATCACCAAAAGGTAATAATTCCCTGGAAAGAAGGCAGGTAGAGAGTCAATAGAATTGAAATAAAATCTATACTGTTGTATCTGCACATACTAATGCTGCTGACTTTGATCAGATGACGAGTAAAATTGAAAAATAGATGCTTAATAAAAGATACATTTTTTAGATTACCCTTTGCAAATACAGAAATTCTCCTGGACTGAAGAGGTGGGTATATTTACATAGATAGGTCTTCCCTAAGGAAATAATGATACAGGAAAAGCTTATTGAGTAATTAAGAAAAAACAAATCAGAATTTAAATCCTCTAAGTCAGTCAAGTTCACTGCTGAGGTTAAAAAAAGAAGGAATAGGAATCTAAGTGCTTCTCATCAGTGAGAAGTGCTTGAGAAAAATATGTGAAGAGGTGGTAAAGAGATCATGTTGGGTTGGAATGGAGTAAACAAATAAGTGTCACAAGTAAGAATGATGACTTAACTTCTGGGACTTCTGGGACTTTTAAATGTCACAAAGAGGTGATTTAAGCATTACAACTCACTGAACAAAATTCTGGTCTTTGGTAGGAAGGTGGCACAGCATCAAACAGCAGGTAACTCTTACATAAAATTAAAAGGTCTTTTTTAAAAATTATTTTATTTGAAGGTCTGCACCCATTACTGAATGTGCCTATATGCTTCCTGACTGGTGACATCAGTCCCTTGCTGCTCTGAAGTTAAATAGGTGTCAGCTAATGAGTTATCGATCAGTTGATTGAAAGTGAGGGGTTGAATAGACTGATATCATGGAAGGATAATCCTCTAACTGCCAAATTCACATTGATAATCTATGAGTGATGACTAAGTTAGACATTCAAAAAATCCTACTAGGTTGCCTAATCTGCCTGCCAATATTTCCTGTAAGTAGGGCTGGTCAAGAAAAAGGATAAAAACCACTGTTCGTTAAATTGAAATATTCCATATGGATACACATATTTGGAGGGGGAAAAAAAAAAAAAAGAAAGAAGTTTGTTTTGAAAATATGCAAAACCAAAATGGTTTTATTAGACTTTATCATTCTGTTTTTCATTCTGACTTTTGTTACTAAACTGACCTTGTAAAAATGAATGTGTTGATTTTGCAGAGGAATCTAATTTTCATTCTTTGGTTGCCAGTGCTCTGTATCCTGATATTTTGCAATTTACATGATGACAATCCTATTTCAATTTTGGAAAAAAATCAAATGTAGAAATACAGGACATTTCTGCGGAAACCGAAGTACTATTTTCTACTCAGCTCCATTTAAAAACACTTTGACTAATCTCTTTTTAAACACCCTTTAAGTGTGCAAGACTAGGCTTTTAACCATCGAAAATTCCTCTCCAGCCTTGAGCAAGAAGCTCGTGTCTGTTAGAAGCTACCAATTTAGACATTTCTTATTGAATAGTTTATGTGATTCTCTATTCATTTTGCTGTTTAGTATGTAGCTCGTAAGCTGATCTGTAATTCATATAGAAAGCCTGAGTACCTAGTTCTATGTTTTTGATTCTTTTCTGTGTCTAGCTGTCTAAAGACTGGGTGAAAAATGCAGTGTTGCAAATCTAGAGGTTCTTGTAGAGCGAGGTGTAAGTTTTTGTGTCCTACATGCAGTTGATGAGTTACTAAGCATTGGGATGGGGGGATTATTTCTAAAACTTCCATTTCCTAGAGTCTTGTCTGCGCTGTGGACACCAGGCAGAGCTGGAAACGGGTCTTACTGTTTCCTTCAAGACTTGAAAATTTTTGGGATGATTTAGGCTTGGACTGATTTGGGAGGGAGGAAGGTGGAGAATCGCAAAAGTAGGGTATGTCCTGATATGAACTAGCTGGTTAGACTCCTCTTCCAGTGAAGAAGAATAGGCACTTCTAGCACAGGATTTCTACTGCCATTGCAGAACACCAGAAAACCAATGCAGATACCAACATGGTAGACAATTAAAATTAATATTCAGGAGGGCTGAGTATAAACAACATAATTCATTAAATCTCCTTTGTTTTGGTTGAAAAGCACAGTGGAAAAAATACACAAATAAATCCTCAACGTTGTATTAGTATTGGATAATGAGTAAAGGAGGGTGCAGGAAGGAAAATAAATCAATATATTTACAGCTTGATATAGGATATGTTGCGTTTCACTCTGTGAAGCTGGATGAAGAGCATGGTGGGGAAAGCAGCAGTAGCAGAAGGATGCACCGGGGCTTTGAGACTTGCAGATTTGATTGTCATGTCCAATTATTCTCTTGCCCAAAGCAGAGCGTTATCCCACAACACAGTTACCAGCCCTTGTCCCAGCACCAAGGGAACTTACACTTCACTTGATTTTCTGGGGCTTTGTTGTTTTCCCTTACTGGAAACAACCTGACTTTTGATTTATGATATTACTCCAGAGGGACCTTTATGCCCACTCACCCTATTAGACACAGCCCCTTTTGTTTGCTGTTTTTCTGACAGCAAGTCAGACGCCATCCCTTTTAAAACAATTCCCCGGTGGTTGCAGCTATCAGTTGTAAAAAACGATCTGGAGAGAAAGTCCTTCTGCTCTGGATCAGAGCCCAGAGAAGCACATCAGTGCAGAGAGGTTCTGGAAGAGGGATTTGAGAGGAGCGGCAAACACGGGGAACCCTCCACCCCAACCCTCTCATGAGATGGACATCAATAAGTTTTCAATGCTGTAGTTGCCTATGACAACTGGCTCCGGCCTCAGCGATGCAGAAAGTCTCTTCCCCTGTTTTTTGTTACACTAACTGCAGCAGTCTCTGCAAACCCAAGTCAGCCGCTGTGTGTCTCCATGTATTTGATTTGTTTCCTTTGCCCAGCAAATGTCTTTTTGTAGTGGTTAGTCCAGGAACCTGTGGTGCAGGTAAAAATTGATAGTATTCCTTGATTCAACTGAAGAGGCTAGAGATTGCCATTATATATAATGCAAGCTTTTTAACATCATGGGACTCCAGCAACAGAAAAGGGACTGAATTTTTCCCTCAACAAATAAAACATGTTCTATCCATTCCCTTCTGCAAAATTATGTATACTCCATTTCAGATAACAGACAATTTACATGAATCTGCTTTGCCTAATTCATGCATGTAACGTGCCGGCTCTGTCTAGGAGTGGAGCAGGGTTTAAAAATCTTTGAGGAAGAAGAAACCCAATGTGTTTGTTCAGCTGCTTGGAACAAAATATGAGCTGCTCTAGGCTGATGAAAATGTTGTTTTTAAGCTTTTTAAAAGGATTTATCTACAATGTCCAATTAAAGTATACAGTCATAAAATGGCAGTTTAAGGGAACTGATGCCTAATTCTCATGCACATTTAATTTTCATTTTGTTTGAACGGGCGACTGATAGAAAACAGTTCTGTGAACTTGTTTCAAACCAGAATTACCTCTAGGTATTTTTTTAATCAAGCTTTGAAATATAAGCCCCTTACATAATGACTATGTGCACAGATTTTTAAGAAGAGTGGAGAGTTTGGGAAAGGAGGAAGAATGGTCTCAAATTAGCCTACTGAACAACTAAGTCAAAAGATAAAAAATAAATAAGTTAAAAATCAGTTCATTTGAGCTTGCCTGCAGGCAGCTTTCTCTGGCGTGTGTTATTCCCAGAGCCAATTCAGAAAGAAACATGAGCTGCTCTTGAACAGTTTCTCTGATATAGGATATGAGATAAACATGCATTTGCCTGGGACTATCAGCATGAATTTTCTTTTTTTTTTCCCTTAGAAAAATTTTTTTACTCTAGCAAGCCTACAACCCCCCTTTTACTCACAAAGCAGCCCCTTGTTGTCTGTGAACTCACCCCCGTTGATTATGAAACGTTGCTGAGTTCCAGCAGTACCTGATTCAGGACCAGGGAGACAGCGTGTCAAGCAAGTACTGTGGGGCAAGATTGACCAGTGGAGAAGAGATATAAGAAATATAAATAACTGAAATGATTCTCAGCCAATATAAATATTTTTTTAGTCTGTATAGACAATGCCACTAGGCTATATTGAACAAAAGCTTTGGCTTGACCCATCTAACTTCCACTGCAGCCAATGAAGTGACCTTCATGGGGTTACTTAGTCACTGCTGGTTCTGACTTATGGCCAGGAGAGAAAAATATCTGTCTCAGTTAACTGAACGGGCAAAATTGTAGAACAATTAGACTTCTAGCTCTGTTATATGCCTATTTAGCTCGCTAGAGGAAATAAATCTAGATTTAGGTTTCACTGTGATGCACAGTTGAAGAATTATTTTTGTTCATGCTAAGTGATGAAGCCACATGTCTACTGTTACTCAGAATAAGACGTTTTTGTTAGGGACAAGAGCATAAATAAAGCAATTTTTTTTCTGCACTTAGGATACCCTGTTTAAACAAACGGAAGGTGTTTCGTTATTAAATCCAGTTAGGAAAGATCAAAAAGCTTTTTCTACCTTGTTTATTAAGCCAAGTGGGAAATAATAATCTTTGAGCATTCATTTTTGAGTCAGAGCTTGGAAGTGTACTTACTGTTGTTTGTATTGTTTTTATCAGGTTAACAACCTGCCTGCATTTGCCTAGCTGAAGCTTTGAGTACTATCAATATTGAAGCCTACAAAGGCTTGTTGTGCCAAGGGTATCTCAGAATGGCTGACAAATATTTCATCAAGAAAGAGTGTTTCTTTATGCTGTACACACTTCATTTACAAGAAGGGTAGTTGTTTATACCTGTGGCGGGTGGGTTAATTTGTATATCTGAGGCTAGATTTAATATTAGTGTTACAAGAAGAGTCTGCAGTAGCTGTTTGAAATCAATGGCACTAGGCTAGATTTACATCTATGCAATTTAGCTCAAAACCTGTGTCTAAATCCCGACTGTTCTTTCATTGTCCGGAGTCAGTCTGGTAGTAGATGAGGAATAGTCCTGGTGCACAGGAACTGGGCTCTGTCTAGGTAGAACCAATGCCCCGGAGGACAGCTCGTGCTCTCCCACTGCGAGTAGCAACCAGCCTGTGGGACTGGAGCAACGTGACGCTGAACCAAAACCCCTTGGAAATGCATCGGGGTGTCAGGTCCTCAGCACCGGTCCTTGTGCTCTGCGGCTCTTCTCCAACTGGACAGCACAACTGGCCAGTGTAGATGCATCCACAGGTGATTTCTAAGAGTTTGACAAGAAAGATTGCCCATGATAAGAGGACTAGCCAATGTCTTGGGAGATTTGGTTGTCTAGCCATTGGTTGTTTAAGAAAAAGTATCCACCCAAATTTAAGACATTCTGGAAGTGCGTTGTGGTTTGACTGTATCTTATCTTTGTGCGTTTAAGACAACTAAAAGGTTCTGAAAGAAGAGACTGCAATCCAAAGTTATGCACCTTCAGGTAGGCTACAAAGTCTTTCCATTGTCTTCCTTTTTCCTTCCAATTTTACTTCTTTTCTATTTCTCTCTCTCTCGTCAAAAATTTACGATGGTCAAAAGCTGCAGTAACAAAAGCCACATAGATAAATACATTGCTATGAGGTTCTCTAAGCTAATTGAATTTAAATCTAAGTCAAATATTTTAAAGGAAATTCAAGCATGTTTTTTTCTGGTTCTTCAGTACTGAAAGCATACACTGATTTATCTAATCTGTTTATTCAAGTGTAACCTTGGACCCAAACATGAAAAAATCCAAGCACTTTTTAAAGGTGGATTGAGAAAATAACATTCACCTTGCTGAAGGCCTAGGTCTGGCTAGTAAACAACTCCATTAAATATTTGAAACTTTGGTAAAAAAAGTCATCATTACATAGGAAGATCATCTTTCCATATCATTAACTTTTTCTGTCTTTTTTTTTTTTTTTTTGTAAAAGAGGGACAAAAATATAATGCATTAGCTGGTTCAGAGCACAAAACATTTTATAAAAGAATACATAAAACCCCATGAACTGTATATGTCACCATCCCAGGAAATAAAACAAACTTTATAGCCACAGAAAAAATAATGTCATTTCCAAGTAGGTAACCACTTGGAAAAAACATTGAGGAGCTGTGTCCTCACAGTCATGGAGAAAATTTCACTATTTAACAGAGGACTCGCTGCTTGGAATATTAGATGTCATGTTTTGACCAAATCCTGGAGGGTGCAAGTGATACATATATCACGTCAAGATCAGGATGGGAACTCTTCATGACGGGGCGTTTCATGGTGAGAGCAGGAGCCGGAATTGGGGAGCCCAGAAGACCAGCTCTAACCTGATTTGCATTACCTTGAGGGAGTCGTTTTAACTTCCCGATGCCTCTGTGCCATCTGTAAAAAGGCAGGATGATTATAATACCTGGTATTTTACTCAAGTATTAACTATGCAGAAGAGTACAATTAAGGACAGGAGTGCCCTACTCAAGGTTAAGCTTCACTGTCTTGAGAGCACACTAGAAGAGGAACCATTTCTGCTACTATAACACGGTAGAGCCAGGACTACAAGTGTAGCCTCTGAGGCCCAGCTTACACTAAGCTTTTCCTTGTTACAAGAAAGCTTCTTTACTCTACAGCACACCTGGAGCCGCGGCAGCACGGATGGCAAAACTGTGCTTGCTACCAGTGTCATAATCTTCTCCAACTGAAATGGCAAATGCTGCAATGTAAGTGTAAACCAGGGAATAGCTGTGCTACGCACCAGAAAGGCAACACCTGCAGTCTGAGTTCTCTCAAGCATATGTATTTTAGATAAAAGTGCACAGAAATAAAATATTTTCACTCTTTTTCCCAAATTCCTCTCAGGCTCAAGCAGACACAAAGCAGAGCCCAGCAAGACTGTTCTTCTTCTAAGGATGGCAGGTGATACAGTGCTAAAAGCCTTTCTAAGTGTTTTTGTAGTCATCTCCTGCTTCTTCCTCATCTCCAAGGCCATGACCCTGTCATGGAAGGAAATTAGATTTGTTTGACATGATTTGTTCCTAAAAACCCCCAGTGATGGCTGTTTCCTTGTTTTTCTCCTAAGTGTTTGGCAAAATGCTATAACCCTGATCGTGCCCGCAGCATCTTATCAAACAGCCAGGGTTTCTGAGGTCAGAAAGCATCAAAAAAGCCCTGGACAACCCAGAGGATTCTTGACCCAATACATGTGATTAATACCCAGCTTTTCCCAGATGATGTAAAGAGTCACAAGCAGCTGCTGTCATTCCTGACTAGAAAATGCAACGGCTTATTTTAAAAAATGAACTTTTCCTTCCTCTTCATTCAAATGGCAGCATGGCCAGTACTGATGGAATTAACTTGGGTACGACAGCTCTTCCCTACGGTTGCTCCAGACCCACACCTGACATTCCTGTGTAAAATCTGTGCAGAATCTGTCAAAAGATTAAATACAAATTCATCTCACTGAACCTAATATCTAGTACTTGGCACATTCTGGATTCCAGCTGGAATTCGGACTTGAACAGCTCTAGTGGCAATGATGGATGATTTCCTCTTGTTAGTAAACATTTTCATTATTTTAGACCTCCCTGCAGCCCTTCACATTGTCAGCCGTGAGATATTACCTCCCACTTGAGAGAGTGCCAGAAAAGCTGTAGGAATAGTTGCTGTTCCTTCACAAGGGACACCCTCAAATAACAAAGATAGAAAAATACATCTTCAGCATTACATCTCACATCTCTGAAGCCCGTGAAGGTCATTTTCTCTCTGAACAGGGGTTCAACACTTATCTGCATGAAGAGAGCTTGGATCAAAAGAGCCGATTAAAAGTGAAACTCTTTAATGAGGCAAACACTCAGAACGGATGATGTTTTGATGTTGTGTAGCTTGGGTGAAGGTACAGACTGACAGCTGGTCAGTTCAGTCCAAAAACCATCCTTTGCTTTCTATCTGGTTACAAGCTCTCATCTAAAAATCTGAAATGACTTCTGTCCCCTCCATTCGCCAAGGAAATACCACCTCATGTCTTACATACCTTTTTCACCTCTTCCCTGAACTTCAGCAATGGGATGTTCAAGCTATGAGTCATTCAGAAACTTGCTTCCATGCAAGACATCAGTAAATAAAATATGTCAGCCTGCCCTCCGCTGGGTACTTCAACACATACCTGGAGTGAACTGAATCAAGTGCAAGATCTCAGTTTTTATCTTCAACTTCCATAATGGTCTGGGTCCAAGGTACTAAAATAGCTACTGAAGTTCCTGCATGAAGGCTGAGAATGATTATTGATTTCTCAGATCAGTACAGCTTTCTGCAACAAGGGTAAAGGTCCTCTCTGCAGGAGACCTTCCTTTCTGAGGGCTGATGCTCAGGATGATACTCAGCAGGAATGAATGACCACAGCAAACCTTCACTGATTGGTGCTCCAAGCATAAAGTGCACTTCTTCGACCTGCCTGTCGTAATACCAATATCAGCTAGAGCTTACAGTTTAGAATCAAACCTCACCAGCACTTCATATTCCATTAAATAAAGTTTCTTACCCTTTATTCCCTCTTGAGAAGATGAGGCAATGACATAGGCATCAGCGGCAAGAGATGATCAGGTGCTCCCATGAGGATGAAAGTGTATAATTGCTACTTCCTTGAAAGAAAATTCATTTTAAAAGTGTATTGAAAATTGGACTCAGCGTTTGACTGCAGCTGGCTTTTACATCACTCAGCTGCCTCTTTGCAAAACCATCCCCTCATCTACCAAATGTCAGATATTGCAGCAGATGGTGAGACCAAAAGTTGGGCCATGGAATTGCTCATGAAACCTTTTACTGCTTGTTTCCACCAATGGGTCTTCAGTGAACCCCACAGGAGATAAGGACATTGCCAGGTCATGAAACTTCAAGAGATTCTTACTCAAAATGACCCTCACTTCGAAAGCGTGTGCTCGTGAGGATCCACAATGGAAGGGAAATATATTGTAAAATAAAAGTTTCACAAGTTTCAAGAAAAATAAAATATTTGACAATATAATAAATTGCCACAGTTTAGTTACCATGGTATACTGGAACCTTTATCTAGTCATTATAATTTCAGTGCAATAGCTCTTGCCTTATCAAAATGTTTCAGTGAATCAGGTGTTCTGGCTGCTTCTGATACGGGATAAGAGCCCTGGCCTCTTGGTCAATACATTTGTTTCAGCTAATCATTTCCAAGTTGCCAAAGGGATAAATATTTAAAACAATCATGCATTCAAAACAATCGCAATTTAAAGGCTTAAACCACATCATCGGTTTTCCGGCAACACAAATTTGAAGTTTCTGAGCAAATATTATAGAGCCAAGCTGAGAAGCAAGACGAAGCCTCTACATTTGTTCCAGATTGCCTCTGATCTGTTATTGGAATGGAAAAGAGAGAGGAGATTCAGGGATCCACATCCAGTGACAGATTTGGCCTCCAAAGTACCGTGCCAAAGTCTGTGAAGAACACAAAAATCTAACGCTGCTCAGCCAGATCCCTCCACAGGGGACCCCGTAGGGTTCAACAGCTCAGGACAGAGGTCCTTCAAGATTGGGCAGTAGCTGTGTTTGGGGTGGGGAATGCTGGATTGATTTGCTATTAGCTGTATGGACCTGCATTGAGCCAAAGGGGGCCGTGAGTTCCCAGCTGCTATGTGAAGTTGAGATGTGGGGAGGGATGAGATGTCCGTAGCAGCTTCATATGACACGTTTCCAAGGAAAAAAGGAAGCCAAGAGTCCTGAATTTGCCCAGGGTGCTGAGCAGTGAAGAAATACAACTGTATCTCTGGGTATTTTGACACTGGGAAGTGTTGCAGCAACCTGCCTGGAGCATCTACTGGAAGGGACCAAGACTTCCAGAGGCCACCCAGTACCAGAGCTCTGGGCACAGCGTGGTGGGCGTACATCTGCTGCTGCATCTGCAGTGCCACAGTCTGTCCTCGCAGTGTCACAGGGGGCATGGAGTGGGCAGTGTGGGGCTGAAGTAAATTAGTGATATAGAGGTGACAGCAGGTGGCAGCTTCTTACATGCTACAGGCCTTCACGGGTCAATCTCACAATTTCCTCAGCAACTTTTTTAAAGACTATTGCCATCTTCCAGATGGGTAAGATGAGGCATAGACAGCGAGAGTGAGGATAAGTGGCTTGCCCAAGGTCACAGATGAAGTGACTGACAGAGCTGCAAACAGTACCCAGGAGTCCTAATTACCAGCTCTCTTTTCCAACGACTAAATAGCAATCAAGAATGATTATGCAGCAAAGGCTCTTGCACAAGGGAACTGTCTTACCAGAGGGTTAATTCCACTGTCGCTTCTTACTGTGAGCTGACACATGGTGGTGCAATGAGAACATTAGCCTTTCACCCTTCAGGATGTTGTTTGATGAGGTGCTAGTCTGGAAAACAAAAGCAAGAAGGAGAGAGGAAGCCGCCAGCAGCTGTAATCGGCACCTCAAGAGGAAAGAGTCAGGCGCAGGGCGACCGCTTTTGGTGGGCACAGCCTGGTAGGGCTGGGGGATGAGGTTCCTGGACTGTCTGCTCCACAGCACTGCATAGGGTCTTCTCTAGCTTAAGGGATGGGACCCTTTACTAAACTTTTATTTCTGGAATCCCCTCGCTCAATCATATTTTTAGCAAAAGGCCTCAAGGGCAGGTTACTCCACTGCAGTCAGATCTTCTCTGACACAAGTGTCAAAATGAGGATGCAGCATCACATTTGGCTCTGCTCTGATTCTGCGTGACGATTCCTTTGCTCTCATTTTCCTAAATACAAACAGTTGAGTGATTTCCTCTGCACATGCCTTGAACATCTGCATTTAAATGTGAGGTCTGTGTGCTGGCCTCTCAGCACTGCCCCCCCTCATTTCGATATTTTTTGCAACAGCCATTAGAAAAGTATATTAGCTGATTCCCAATTCTCATTTTTAGACAGGATTTCTAGAATTATAAGCTATTTCTTACGCTATAATTCCAACTCTCAATTCAACAGATAGTATTAGTTAGTGAATTATTTCAAGCCATACGAGCAATACAATCAATACTCGTGAAGTAATGGGTTGGGTAACCATGCCAACACAACTTTCATGCAAGACTGGAGGGCAGGTTAGTTTTTAAAACATTGAAAGGAAAGGTAATTAAGTCTGATCCTGACAAGACATACAGACAAATGAGAAAGCACTGCAAGTCATGTGGAAATCTTCCCAATGAAGAAATAAAGCTAATGCTGCAAATAAAATTAATTCAATGGATAATGCTGTAAAAAATGTTCCCTTGCTCAAGCAGCCATTAGGAAAGTTTTCTTCATCTTCTTGCATATTTGGGTGAACATTGATCTTCCTTTTGTTGCCTGGACATCTAGATTTTCTAAGGATTTTTTTTCCTACCAAATGGATTTTATTTGTGGATATGCAACCAAAGCCTCTGTCAGAACATGAATAGCCAGGTCAAAGACTGGGTGATGTGCCTGATTTTAAAATCTCTTGGAAAGAAGGTGTTCCAAAGCCTGATCTAGGGTGTAGAAGACCTATAATTTCTTAACAGAACTTCTCTATTTTGTCCTTAGAGACTTTTGGTGATGGTGATTCCCCTAGCAATCTATTCCTGAGCTAAACTCTACTGTTGTAAAGATTTCTACCTTTGTCTATGATGTGGACCCTAAAGTCCCTTTGCTATAATTGATGGTGATACTGCAGAGGCTGGCTGGCAGTAAGGAAAGGATCTGTTGGAAGGAGATGTTCAGATGAATAAGGGTAAGTTCCTACATGGGGCAGGAGAAGCAGGCAGTAGCTTCACATCAAGGTGGAGCATGTGGGAGAAGGTACAAAGGTAGGGGTGGAAGAAGAACACAGAATGCCAACAGAAAGGCCTTGTGGTACTCAGACACCAGACTGTGATGGAATAACAAAATACTAACAATTAGTGATGCTTTCTGCTCTACTCCACAATGCTGCATCTTCCTGTGCTTCTCCCCAGACTTTTCAAGACATTCCTCCTGTGCGTTGCTCTGTGCTGACCCTCTGACCTGCTCCAGACTCTCTGAAGACGTCGGTGTCATTTCCCCCTCCAGACTCTGGTTTGCCATTCTGCTTGTGGGGAAATCCGTGTGTTGACTTTATCTGCATCTAGTTAATAGATATTAGAGCATAGTGAAATAGAGACCATCTGCTTTTGAATGTCTTGGCAACACCTAGCGTAATATCAGAACTGCAATAAAGCCGTGAGAGACGATCTGCAAATAGCAATGTAGCTCTTGAATATGAAGATAAAAGTGTCTGGGGAACAGAGAGGTGCAGGCAGACCACGAGCGATGGGAAAGGCCAGTGTGAGCTGATAAATAGTTGGAGACTGGGTCTCATTTCTTGCCCAAGGCCTGGACCAGCTGCACCATGAGCTCTGGCAATGTAGGATCAAACCTGGCTTCTGTGGACAAGCATCAGGACTCTGACCTTTCTTTCCAAAGTCCCCTCCTCATGCTTTGGACGAAAGAAGAACTCCAGTGGTTGATACCTGCAGAAGTGTCCTCAACCTCTCCATGGATGGTCATGCCAGGGATTACTACATAGGCATTAAAAGCAATGCCAGCCAAGGAGTGACAGACATATAGGGATGAAAAGGAGGGATGTTGTCTTGGTGGAAAAAACATTAAACACCTAATTTTCAGTTACATTTATAAATTATGTTGTGCAATGCTTTTGGCCCCATATTCACACTATGAACATGATAATAACAGCTGGCAAACCCGTTGTGCCTCGCTTCTGCATTGCAGCTTTTAATTTTATTTAAGAATAACATCAGCTGGAAGCTGGCAGAGTGAGCGAGAGTTATCATGTTATGTCTAGTAGGTCCATAAAACCACAACCTGGATTTGATAGCTGGAGCTGTGAGTGTTGGCTAATGAACTCGTGTTTTTTACAAGGGCCATATGGGCGTAGTTAAAAATACAGTTCCGTGTTAAGGAGGAAGAGAGGTAAAATATTAAATAGAGTACAGACCCAAGAAGGGGATCCGTCTTCCACAAGTTATAGTTCAAACAAATTGCAATGAAAATCAGCCAATTTTTCCCCAAATAAAGACATTATAGTCAAGTTTGAAGGCTTCTTACCTACGTTATAGTATCTTTTCTCGTCTATGAAACCTGTGCTTCATTTCACAGTAAATATCCTGTGAATATCAAAGATATACCACTTGGGGATGTACCAATTAAAAAGCGCTCTCTTTTTTCTGCCGACTAAGCACCAGCTAATACATTGCACTAGTTTGCACAGCTCTGGCAGCTAATTGTTTCTAATGCTGGGGATGTTCTGCCACTGGCCTGGGACGTACCACGGGCCACGCGGGGCACTGCGCATGCATTAGAGATGGGCTTTTTGTGTAATACCAGTGCCTGATCCTGCCTTTAGTTGTATAAGAGCAAACACCTGGACTTACTTAAAACCTCAGTGATAGTTTTGACAGACCAGATTTTTGTTCCTTTTTTATTTTGTAATCACATCACAGATCTCCTGAGGAAGGACAATTTAGCTGCATATACCACATTGCAGGATTGGGGCCTGACACCCCTCTGCTCAACTTCCAGTGTTTCTTGTTCTTTCTATGTTATCTTTACCCTTCTCTATGGCCTTCTTTATCAATTATAATTAATTCACTGAACTCATTTTCCTGGGATTTATTTTCTTCCCTCTGGGTTTCAGGAGGCTGTTGTCCTCCAAGCCCTTTGTTCTACACGCCTCACGTGCCTTCTTCTAATTTATATCATTTCTCATGCTTGGTGTTGTAATTGCCTGGTCATGTACACTATCTTCTCTGAGCAAGCTCACAGGAAAATTTAAATAGGTATTTTTAAAATCTAATTTAATTTACTAAATGAACACAGATACACATAACACTGCTCTTCTAACTCTTAGTTGTTCCAAGAACAGTTTTGATTTTGTCTTTCTCTTGGCTGGTAGCCTTTCCACCTACTCACATGTACCAATCACCTCTCAGATGGTTTAACTGATTAAGATACAGAGTTGAGTTCAGAGCTATTGTTCTTCGCTTTGAAGCTTACTGCTCCAATTTCAGACCATCATGCTTCTCTGTTCCTTATAAATACATCGGTTGGTCTAATGGAGAGATATTATCCCTCCTCGCTACCTGGCATCATTCACCTCCTTAGACCATGACAGCTGTAAGAGCATTGCTGCTACCAGCCACAGCGAATGCGGTTCAGGTCTAAGCCGAGGCTGCAGCTGGCAAAGGTATATCCATCCATTCTTTTATTTATTGATTCAGATTAGGACTCAGGCAGTTTGGTATTTGCTTTCGTCTGTGGTCAGTGCAAGGGAAGCCGTGGAAGGTGGGAGAACCCACATAAAGGCAGTATCTGTATCACTGAGAAGCTTTGTCCTGAAATGTGAGAGTTTGTGTCCGTTCCAAAAAGCCACCTGGCCTTGAATAAATATAGACTGAAATTAAACTTTTTATTTTTTTACTTTTGTAAGCAATGAAATCTTCAAACAGCTTTCCCATAAAAGTAACAGAAAGGAGAAAGCTCAGCTTCTTTCAAGATGAAGCTTGAGTAACACATGAAAGATGATCTGATTCAGTTTCCTGAAATAAGAAGAAGCTGAGGGGTGAGATTACTATTACAACTTTGCAATTCTCTGTTCTCATCTACCTATATGACTTTCTAGTTTAACAGTTTAGCTGGATTAGTGCATGAAAAGAGGGGAGGTTTTTGAATTGCTCATAGATGTATACTCAAACGGCACTTAGAGTTGTCATTTCCACTTGTTAAAGCATAATAAAGTTCCCAGGTGGTTGGGGAAAGTGGGACAAGAAACTGGTGTAGAGCTGTGCCAGCTGGCTGTTTCAATGGGGGTTCTATTTTGTTAGCACCACTTACGAGAGCTGATTTTCATCTCCTCTCCCCTTTTTTCTAGTCAGTGTTAAGGCAGCTGCTGCATGGGGCTATCGCTGGATCGATAGTTTATGGTTCCTCTCTCCCTGTCTCCCAAAGCTCAGCGGGATCCTGATGGTATTTATTTTCATTTTGATTTGTTTTTTAATCACATTTCCTTTGCCGGTGTTCGCTGCAATTAATCACCAGGATTTTGCTGCTGTGGTGCCCCTATTGAGTTTTGAAGTCCTTCGTGTTGCTGCTCTCCCCCGTGAGATACTTAACGGAGGCTTTAAATGTCTCTTGCTGACCTCTGGCTTGAGCATCTTTGTTTTCCATACCTTTGGCTCACTTACTGGGTCAAATGATGCTTCTTGCGAGATTTATTGCCATCAAAATGCAAAAAGTACAAAGGACACTGAAGGATAAATCTCTAACTAAATTTGGTGGGAGGCAAGCCAGCTTGTACACTGGGGATTGCTTTCTATTCTGAGGCAGTGAAAGCTAATAGTTCTGGACTGTTAATATTAATGGTTACGTCTTTATCTGCTTCCCTGATTGACTTTCTTCCTGCGTTTTAGCACTGGAAATTAGTCTGTATTAAACTTACTTTCAGGAACAATAGAAAATGGAAGAGGCTAAAAGAAATCATATCGTCCATGGTTTTTTATCATATTTTATAGTCCCTGATTTATTACTTCCCATTTATAACCAAACCCCCTATTTCTTCGCAAAACAATTCATATTAGCAACACTGGCTGTAGGCTGCCTTGTCTTTTAAAGTCTGAGTTGATATTTCAAGATGAAAGAAGGGAGGGAAAGAAGGTGAGAAGAAGTTGTGTAGCCACAGAAACAGGCTGTGTGGGAAAGGCTGGGAAAGAGGTTTTCATTGCTGCAGCCAGGGTTTCAGGAGGGATTTGAGGTTTTCCCTCCCAGTCCACAAAAAACGATCATCAATAGATCAAAAAAAAAAGAGGTGGTGGGATTTTTCCATATGTTTTGGTCTTTCTACCTCCTATTCAAATTGGCGTCACTGGTGACATCCTGACCTATCCAGCCAGGACACTCTGCCCACACAACAAGTCCTGGGCAGGGTAAAGGTTTCTTCTTGAGTAGGTGAATTTAACCCTAATTAGCTGTTTGGGTTTTGGTTTTATTTTTTTCTTTTGTAAATAATGGATGAGAGAGGTGGGATTAAAATAAGTCCTATTTCCTCTTGCAGGAAATGCAAGGATATACTTTTCACGCTGCTAGGAGAAATCATTGCTCATTACCTGCTCTCTGAGCAGAACTGGCTGTCACTATATTGAAAACAGTGAGCAGACTTGGGAAAGCTTCAGTATAAAGTGAATTCAAAGCTGTCAGAGGAGACACAGTTAAACAGAGCAAAGACTAGAAAGAAGTGCACCAGGACACGTGCCTGGGGACCCAGGCTCTGTTCACGGGTCCAGAGATGACCCAGCAGGTCATCCCATCGACATGTTTTACTGTTGTTTTTTTTTTCCTGTCGTTGCACTGTTGGTCTAGGTTGGAATCCGAGTACAGATGCTCTCTTATTAAGTGCTTCTTTATGTGTCCATCCCACAGGACCCATTGTGGCATCAGAGACTTCTAGGTGCTACTGTAAATGCTAATGCTGGGAGATAATAGAAAAATAAGCCACCATGTAGTGCAAGAGTGGAATGATTTCTGACACGGTTAACACGTGTCTGCTGAGAATCAGCTGAAGTAGGCTCTTAAGCAAGTTGTCTGAAAACATTCACTTTGCAGGAATTCACAGCCAGAGTCCCATGAAATATTCAAGCCAAAGTTACTAGTTAATTAAATCGCTGACGTTTTTTTTTTTTTTTTTCCACAAGGCAGCAATAAATAGATTCCTTTTTATGAAACTGAAATATCCAAGTAATAATGTCATTGAAAATAAATGTTGTAACTGGTAATGACCTCCTACTGCAAGATAAGTTTCAAGTCATTTATGGAAAATAAACACAGAGAGGAGGCAGGGAAATGGGTTACTAAGCTTTGGAAGTAACCTTCATCTGGTTCTAAACTCCAGTCCAGGAATGTTATTGCCAATCTACCAAATGAACAAGTAAGGAAAATACAGAAGAATAAATGTAAAATGGGAAAAGGAAAAAGGAGGCACTAACAGGGACGATATAGTACGTTGAAGATGTGGTCTGAAATCTCTCAACTCATTCAAGAGAATAATGTTGACTTCTACAGATGTTTTCTTATAAGAAAACTTTATTCCGATAGGCTCAGGAGAATCTGCACTGGGACAAATAGGCAGTGATGCCCAAGCATATTTATTTTTTCATAAAATCTAACGTGCGGACCATGCCATCATTATCTCCTAGCCTCGCATGAACTGTGTAACTGGGGCTGCCCTCCTTGTCCTGTCAGTTGGCACCACTCTATATTTGAGGAAATAAAGAGAACAGCTTGTCATGAAAGTGCCCATTACCGTGCCGCTGTCTGGCTGTGCTCGCCTGCTCGCGCAGTCCTGGCAGCCTTTCCAAAACCATTCCTGTGGCGAGACAGTTGCAAAGGCTGAAGCCCTTTGGACTGTTACTGCCAGCAAAAATTGCTCTGGGAGTTGCAAAGAGGAAAGCTGAGCCAGTACCGCCTGGTGCTTATGAACACCATAGAGGAGACTTATTTTATATTGTCTCATGATCTTTGCGACTACAAAGACAAGGAAGTAGATAAAGCTGCTCCTCGGTCATCCTGTGTAACCCCTTGAAGTCAACTTGAAGGGCTTAAGTTTTGTTTTGTCTTTTTTTTTCACTTGGGAACTGCAAGTCCTGCAGACCTTCCACAACTTACTCAACTTACTACAACCTCAAGAAAGAAGCGTGTCAAACTGCTGTGAGATCCTGTTTTAACTGATATTTTCAATCCTAAGGTATCACCCCTCCAGTGCTAATATATACTGAAGAACCATGCCAAAGATTAATCATGATGGACGATTCTTAAAAAGCTTTCAAATTTGGTTTATTAATATTTACAAAGCTGGCCAGAAAACACTCCTATAATTTGTCTTAATCACCTCTTTGGGCTAGAAGCAAAATTTGTTCAATCTAAGTCCCTTCAGAGACCTGACCTACAGTTCCACCCTGGTTTAACATCAAAGCAAATAAGAGCTGTAAAACAGCAGGAACAAAAAAATAAATTCCATGGGAAAGGAATGAACAATTAATTTATTTAACAATAAATATTTTTTATGAGTTCTTAACAGTAGAAACACAACCCTTCTCTCTCCTGCTGATTTTTTTTTTCTTCTTTTTTTCCATTTGCAACAACAGCAAGTAAAGGCATGAGGTTTATAAACCTCTCCACTGGCTTTCACGCTTCCTTAACTGAAGCTACCACCTGGTAGAACAAACTACTGATGGAAGAAGTGGGTTGCACATCTCTGGAAGTCCATGAGCTGCAAACCCGGGCAGCCGGGTCTGTGTTTCGAGGAGGTGCCAGCACACCCCTGCTCACCCACAAAGCTCTGCTCCTGAGACAGGACCCCACTGACCACGTAGAACACCGATTGTTCTAGTTCTGATGGTCAAAGATTTCACACCAAGATTTGAATTTCTACCAAAAGGTAGAATTCAACCACATACCATCAAGTATGAAGGTATTTGGATGAAATTACATTGTCTCTGCTAGGAAGGTCAAACCCAATATTCCAGCATGCATGAACCTAAGAAGAGCTAAACTAGCCCAGTGCCTCATTTTGCTCTGGCTTTAAAATATATGTTCTATATATGACATGATTTCATGCAAATTTGAAATATTTCACATAATTCTTTCTCACCACCAGCCCCTTGTTCCATCCCTAAACACAGCTGCTGTGGATTTTCATGATGAATTATGGGGTCATTGCGAAGATGCTGGTTTTACCCCCCAAATGACGTAGTTAAATGTCAAACCTTGGCCTTGCAGACCTGCAGTGCACCTAGCAGATCCCGAGACCCCAAGGAAGAGGAGCCGAAGCAGAACCTCCTTCTTGCCAACGTGTTTGTTCTGGCTAGAACTGCCAGCAAAGGTAGTTCCTAGTGCCAAAAATATAACTGTATTCCCTTGGGAGCTGCATGTTTCATACACATAGCCCTCAGGAATGAATGGTTTTGAAGCCTTGCCATTGGGGTTTTTTTTGCTTCTGGGGTGAACAACCAGTTTTAATGGCTCTTAGGCATTTACGCAACTGGCTGTGGGTTTCAATCCTCATCTTCAGTCCTGAAACTCGAGTTTAATTCACTAGAAGCTCATTCCTGTCAGCATAGCCTTGCTGAATTCAGGTTATCTGCCTGTGCCAGGAATACTCTGGTGACTGTTTTCCAAAGGTATAATTGTTTCTCTCTACCCTTGGTAAAACAGGATATTGATATTAGTTTGTGGATGATGATGATGGTGCACCATCAGCACCCTGATTGTCTCCACCAGGAGTGGTGGATCGCATGCAGGTTCTGTGGAACACCCCAGAACCAAGCAAGGAAGTGGAAGACACAGTTATGAGGAAGCTTTAACTAAAGCCATCACTGATCAGTCTTGAATATAACTCTTGGAAGTGTTTTATGCAAATCTGGGTCCTGTCATCTTTAAAATAAGGCTTCTGCTTCTTGCCCAAATTGTTTGGTCAGAGGACCAGGACAGCAGGTGAGGCTCTTGCACCGTTGAGCTCTGCAGCGCATTTCTGATGGGAGAGCTGGGCAAAGCTCTGCAAGCAGAAAGCAGAGCCAGCCACAGCTCCTTCCATCCTCATCTCTCTTTGCTTTTGCAAGCTGGCAGTAGCTGCAGGCTGGAACAATATAAATGAAGGCTGTTAGGATTATGAGAAAAAGAAACAGACACCTAAAGCTGTTATTATCATTATTATTAACCTTTTTAATAGAACAGACAGCTACTTTCTGTGTTTTTTAAAGCACATCTTCAGTTTCTGGTCACACTGTTTCTTTTTTGTCCAGATCAGATGCCTGCTCATGGAACCTTTGCTGTGCGTGCTGCACTCTGCTACCTGGAGAGCTGGAAATCATCTGGCTACCATGTACCGTACAGGAATGCACGGCTCTGTGTTTTCCAGAGAACTGGAAACTGAAAGTTACCACCAGAATACCTCATTTGAGATGCACATTTAATGGAATAATCATTTTTTAGTAATTCCTGTGAATGACATGGATAGTTTTTTCTGCCTGACACTGACCAAGCCACTCACTGGCTCCCCCTCATCTTTGCAGGGGAATGAAGATGCTCGTATGGGACTTCCAACCTCAAGCCCATCCTTTTCCCTGCTGTTGCCTCCCCAGGCCCTTTCCCTGCTGCTTTTACATCCCCAGAGGTGCTCTCTGCAGCACTAAACAGCTTTGTGGGTGCTTTGACACCCAAGTGCTGGGGCTGAAGGCAGGGGCTAAGGCAGGGTGCAGGATGCTCCACCAATGCTCAACTTCCAGGGGTGGAGACCCCGGTAGTGCTGAAGCTATTGACTGGATGAGCAATGGAAATGTGAGCACAGCACCAGGGAAAAGGGATAGACATTAAGAAGCATGTAGATTACAAATAAAATTGTATTATTACTCTCACTGAGACTTCCTCTGTGCAAAAATACTCTAGCTATACTAGTTTTCCTTTTTTTATAAGAATTAGAACTAAACTAACAACAACCCTTGAGTTAGAGTGTTAATATTGCAAATTATACTGACAGGAAATTATTTTCTTTATTTACAGTGCTTCCTTTTTGCCTATAAACAAGACTTCAGGTGTAACATTGTGCTAGAGCAGTGGTAGTGCTATCAGAGTGCATTCAGAGCAGGAGGACATTAGTGTGCTCAAATGCTCAAACACTAGTGACAAATTCCATGCAACTGCATTAGCAATAATAATTAAAAAAATAACGCATACAATACAGATGACTCTGGTAACTACGTATTTGGAAAAAGAATTCAGCATTTGGAACTTAGTTATGTCCAAATCCATGGTAATATATTTAGTTAACATCTCTTCCTTCTCCTCCTCGGAGAGGTTTGCTGAAAGCAACGTTTGCTGCCACCACTCTTCACTCTGCTTCTGTATCATCTCCTCACCCCACTTTTATTTGTCTTCTCTAGTTAAATTATTATTTAAAATTGTGCAAAACAGTGCAACATGCTCTTTTCTCTTAGCAGACCGTTGGTCAGTACTGTAATAACTATAATTCCATAACTGAGAGTGCTCTGAAGAAATTGCTTGATTATTTGGAGTGCTATGCAACCACAGTTTCTGTCAGCACTAATAAAAGCTAAAGATTCACTTCTACTCAGTTTCTTAAATATCTTTGTATCGCAAAGAGATGGGTTGTCCAGGGAGAATTGTGGTGGCAGATACCCTAGCTTGCTTTGGAGCTTACCATGGAGCATAATAAATATATAAAAATCTATATATAAGCATTGCATCACTTTTTCCACCCAAATTATTCCCTCATACATTAGATTTAGTGGCCAATTAAGCATTAACTGTTAGAGAAGGAAGGTTGAAGTTGTCTCTCTTTTGCAATAAGCAGCTACTTGTGCTGTTCCCTTCTGCCAGGTCTTTCTGTAGCTCTGCCTTCATCCTACATTATACCAATTTCATTTTTCACCCCTGTGATACTTCCAGGCTTTTTTTTCTCTCCAAATTAGAATTTCAGCAACTTTTACTTGACCTTCACAAAAGCTAAACTTTTTTTGGACGCTGTGTGTCTTTGTCTGTGTTTCTCTGGCTCCGTTGCAGCTCAGTGTTGGTTGCCCTCCTCCCCTTGCTGTCTCAGCCTCTTTCTCTTGGCTAATTTAAAATATTCATTTTCTGCTGCTTGAGGGCCAGGTTCTCACACAGCTTTGATCCTAGGAGGTGACTTATGCATATATTTAATTTTACACGCTTTAGAAGCCTGTTCACTTCAAAGTTAAACACATCAACAGGCTGTTCGCTGGATCAAGGTCTAAGACAAGTTTACTTTGTCTTATTCTGTTTGGTCATTTCCACAACTGCTGCTGTTCCTCACTTACCTCTGGAAAGCATTCATAAAAGATTTTTGAACTACTGTGTCTCCTAACCAAAGTTAATGGGAAAGCTGGTCCTAACTTCAGTAGAAGCAGGGTCAAGACTTTTCACCCAAGACTTGAAACAGGAATGTCTGTTTTGGATCAATTTTATTTCCTCGTTGAACTGTGTACTTAAGCCATTAGCCAGCTAGAGTGGGAATTCATCAGGAGATGGTGTTTAGCTCACTTAAAAATTACCATTTCATTGTGTCTTTTTAGTCTAAAGTTTCTCCTTTCTTTGCTTCTACAAAACACCTGCACCCAGATCATTATTTTGGGGCTTCTCAAGCTATGAATGTTTTTTTCCTTTTTCCCAGTTCTCACCATGCACTTCCCATCAAACATGCAGTTCCTAAACTTAGGGAACATTTCAAAATGATGATTTGTTGTTAGGAGCACAGAGCTGGTTGTTAAAATTTAGAGCAAGAGAATGTGAGTTATTTCAGCTGTGGACTTCATGGGGGACCTTGACAATGAGCTGCCCCTCTCAGCTTTCTGCCATCTTCATCCCTTTGCAGTTCCAAAGTTTCTCACTGCAAAAAAACCCCACATTTTGCTGCTATTTCTGTTGGAAGGGCCTCAAAAGCTGCAGTCACATCACCTCTATGACACATGACCTTGGAGGAGATGGGCGACACATGGGATGCCCTGAGTGGGGACCTTTGTGGTGGGATGTGTGGTGGGTGTGGTGCTTCTAAACAGAGGGGCCACCTGTCAGACAGACACAAGGGCATGAAAACCTGGCTTTACACTGCCCGCAGGGAAAAGCTACAGGCTGAGTGTCTTGACCCTGGAACACAGACAAAGAAGACAGTCTCAAATCTTAAGCTTTGCAGGTGAAAAAAAAATCCAAGACAAAGTGCTGTGGTACCAGACAAGGAATAAAAGCAAGAAGCGTGGAGCTTCTCATATGCCTGACCTAAGGGGTTCTTTCTGCCCATCTTTCCCCCTGTTTTCCCAGAAAAATTAACCAAAAAAACCCGCTTAGAGAAGGTATGTTCGGTGACACCCCACCTCTACTATTTCTCTACTCACAGAAAAAAGTTTCCCCCTGAAAAAACATTTGCTTGACACTTAACTGCTCCAAAATTCTGCAGTCACCTTAATGGTTTTCTTTAAAGGTAGGTCTGTTTGCTGTGGAAGATCACAGACGGCTCCGTTGGTGCAGGCTGCGTCCCTCGAGCATCTCTGGACAATCTGTCCATGCTCAGCCCTCAGCAAGAGCCCTCCGGCACCGGCAGTTTTCCGCATCACCAGGACATACCTGGGGCTGGCCACAGCACCTTCTGCACTCCAGTTTCTCCAGGGAAAGAACCCGCAAGGGAATAGATGGAAAAGTCGGCGATTGTGTTCTTTGTAACCCAAACCACGTGCCTGCCCCATGCCTGAAATTCTGTTAAGCCCCCCAAAACAAATTGTGTTTGAAAAAGTTGATACTGGAGGACAGAGGCTGTGTGAGTGACAGCGGGAGCTGCTACCAAGCTGCAGACGAGAGGAAGGGGATTGACAGCATGTGAAATAAGGAGAAACAAGAAGATCACTGAGGACTCAGATACAACTTTGCAATGTAGGCTAAGAGATGCATCTACTATCCCAGAAGCAGAGCTGAGAGCTAATCACTTATTTTTTTTCCAGTTCAGCCACTGAAAGTATTGAAAAATATTTTAGGTTTGGCTCAGCATTCATGCAGATCTCACCAGAACAAAAAAAAAAGGAAATAAATTCTTTCACCTGCATCAAGTGTTAATAAGTCTGGAAAACCATCTCTTTTATATTTGAGGCAGTCCTTAAAATACCAAGAGAAATAAAGGACTCGATGCATCCGCCTGCAGGTGTTGGAGGTTCATCCCTCGTGCGCTCACGCATCTACAGAGGAGAAATTGTGGGAACCCCTCAGCTTCTGCACTGGGACATCCCTGGGGTCACAGTGTGACTGAATCAGGATTGACACGGGCGATGAGGCGACCCTGTGGGAGGGCTGGGCACCCACATCAGGGCAATGTTAGTCTTGTTTTCCCATGATATGAAAAAAACAGGCTCGAAACTATGGCTGGGTCCCCACTGCTGTAGAGTATTCAGCAGGTGAATGTGGTTGGGGTTTTGAAGACAAGACTGGGTCTGCCTTGGCCTCTGGTCAAGAACAACTGATGTTTTACATCTTTCAAACCTGTTATTAAAGGTCTAAAAAGGAAGAAAAACAGTTAAAACATTTGAAAAATAAAGAACTAACAAAGGCATTCATATTAACAATATCTTTTTTTTTTTTTTTTTTTGTCTTTAAATGCTGAGGATTTAAGAAAAAAAAAAAAAATCCTGTTTGACAATCTCTTGGATGGCACTACAGATGGGAAATAGAAAAGTTTCCTGAAACAAGCTGGAGTGCTTGTTACTGCAGTTGTTTTCAAAGTCCTGGCCTGCTTCCCTGCATACCAACCAAGACTAATGAATGCAAAAAAGGGGAAGAGAATAAACAGCAACATTAAAAAAATGTTCTCTATTTGTGGACCAGACCCTTCAGGCACCTTCACCAGTGGAGAACAAAGCCACAGGCCATGCTTCTCAGCCATCCCAAGCCCTGCAAACTTGCAGCAGCTTTGGGGTCCTTTGTGCCTGGCTGCCTTGTTTGGTTGCAGGCTTGCAGCAACTTTACGAAGGTCCTTTGTTTTACAAAAATGACCTTGGCTGGCCAAGCCAGATCCTCATTGCATGGAAAGCAAGAAGGGAGAGGTACAAAGAAAAGAAATAAAACCAGGAGGGAAAGCTCACAGCAGCAAGGATATGTTTTGTATTACAGGAGTTATATGGGACTTAGACAAAGACAGAGAAAGAAGAGAAAGGTCACATTGCCCCCAGTCTCTGGTTTGGTGCCATTAAAAACCAAGTAAAATCCAGATGACAAAGGCTCATTGAGGTTGTTGTCTCAGGATGTGGTTTGGCTTTCATTTCAAGGTGGTGTTGACTCCAAGGGTTGCCCTGCCCTGCCCTCCTATCTCTTCATCTCCATGATCTCCAAACCTACGTCAGTACTTCTTATCTCCTGCTGACCAGTTTCTGATTCATTGATTTTGGCTCACTGGTTTTGGGTGCTGCAATCACTCCTATTTAGAAGACCTCAATGGACTTACTGGACAGAGGGTCCTGTTGGTAACCTATTTGCTTGCAACAATCATTCTTTCTGCCTTTAGCTTTTGCTGTTCCCACCATACAAGCTCTTCTAGGCGAGGCTGAGCAGGGTGTCTGTAATCCCTGCAGCTCCGAGTGTCCCCCATGCAAGAGCAGTGAGGGAAGCCCATCCCCTTCATGTCACTAATGCATGGGCTGTGGTACCACAACAAGCCTTCCCTGAACATCGTGATGCCTATGGAGGGGGTCAAGCAGACAGAGGGGACGCTACCCAGATTTATGCTTTTGTGGGATTGCCAAATAAGTCGGGAAGATTTCCCTGCCAGATTGCAACTTCTGTTCTTCCCCATAAATCAACTTGCCTACAGGAAAGATGTCTGCAAACAAAATTGTCTCTGATGAGTTTATTCCCGAACGTGTTTTGGTCGTGCATCCTTCCCCTTCAGCAGCACTTCCTACTCCTCATGAACAACGTTTTTATGCAGTTCGGTTTGCAGGGCTTGAGGGGCACAAAAATAAGGAGAACTTTTGCTTAGGCAATCTGTGCCTGAGCGGTGTGTTGGGATGAAGTGGAGCCAGGCAGCAGTGGAAACAAAAGGACCTTCCACCACCTGAGTCCCCTCCAGCCCTAAGAGGGACACCTTTACACAAGCAAAACGACTCTTTGCACAGTGACTATAACGGGTACCGAAAACCAAGCCCAGCACGGAACTCCTGTGCTAGCTGGAAGGGTACATCCTGGGGCAAAAACTAACCCTGCGGGGTAGGTATTGAATTTTATTTGGATATATTGTGATGCACAGAGGCAGGCTCATTCTGCACTTCAATAATTATTTTCGTTTGTGCCTGAACATAAATGTTTGGGCTGGGAAACAAATGCACCAAGCCGCTGACCCGTGTGTCAGGAGGGAGAGGCTGTCCAGTGCTACTCCCCTGGGGGAACACAGCAGGTCCCTTTCCTCGCTGACTCCCGTCACTTCCAATTTCCACCCAACAGAAGCTTTATTAATAGGAAATTTTCTGAGCATGTGTACCATGTTATTTTCCACTCAGCTTCTCAGAAAAGAATGAAGTTGCTTAAATCCTTTAAGATTCAGTTACTACACTCAGGTGCCTTTGAAAATCCCACTTTTATTTAACAGTATTGTGAGTTTTCTAATTTTCTCAGTCTGACTCACACGTTAGCACACGTGAATCCCCGGCAGAGAGGGGGGCTCTCTGTTTATTTAGCAACCATTAGCTTTTGCCTGAAGACAAGAAGCTGTTTTACAGGGCTTATGAAATTGCTACATGCTTTGTCACGCTTGAATTTATGAAAAGTTATGAAAACAAAACCCAAAAGACCACAAACAGTCCCATCCTTTGTTTGTGACCAAAGCTGAGCAGTGCCCCGAGTGACTTAGTCTTCAAACATGTTCCTGGACATTTGGGCTACCTGAAGTGGGGCGGCAGCTCCGAGTCCTGCTCCCCTGGTGCAATGCAAAAGCATTTGATGTGCACCAAAGCGCTGATGTTTTCGTTGGAGCTGTACCTAAAACCAGCTCTGTTTTCTGTTGCCTGTGGCTTGTAGGTGGCCACGGTTTGTAGTGAGCTTCAAAACCTGGCTGCTCTCCCGGTGGGAGGGAGCAAATGCACTTTTATCCCTCACATGCCTTTAGTCTCGCTACTTCAAAACGCATCAGCACCCCCATCCAGGTAATAAAATTGCTGCATGAACCGCTGCGTAAGTCACTGATCAGTGCAATATAGAAAGTCAAACTACACGTATAAAATAATCCCTTCAGTCCTTAAAGCTGTGTGAAATCCCTCCTTGGCTAGACAGTCCTTTCTAGAACTGTGAAAGATTTTCTGGCTACTTTGCTTTAAATGGAGATGTCTTCAGAAAAGATTCCCTAAGGTTGATGGGGAAAAAAATAAGTTAGTAAAGACAGAGAATCAAAGACCCAGCAGATAATACTGCAAAGACCTGTTATCCATATGGCTCTGAGTTGCAGTCAATTTTCTTCTTTAATAGGATTATTTCTTTGTCAGATATTTATATTCCCCTGCATGGAAAGTTTATAGAACATGCAGCATTGATATATTAGTGCCAAGCAGATTTATTCATTTAGCTGCTCAAATACTCATTGTAGCCCTGCTGGGAAGGGAAGATTTTTCTCAACTTAATAGTCTTTTTCCTTATCAGATATTCATTTAAATGGTTTGCCTATAAATACAGGACATGTTGAGACATGTACGCTATAAATATTTCAGAAGATTTATGCTTGCATTAGGCATTCCTTTAGCTGGACATTAAGGTATTGCAGCTACTACAGCCAATTTAAAACAAAAACAATAACTCTCGTTATTGATGATAAAAAATTCACGTGGTTTCAGAGCAGCAAAGCACAGCCCCTCTCCCATCTGTCAAAGGAGGGTTGTTTGTGCCTCAGCACGTGCCCACCGTTCTGTTGTAGACCATTTTGCCCTGTGAGACTTGAAGATAGGAAAGGTGTGGACACGTTCTCAGCTGATGGCAGATGTTTGCCTTGTGTCGTGCCCGTCGTGCAGTTCTTGCAACCAAAACACGAGGAGACTCAGCGAGGTCACGCCATAAAAGTGCAGGTTATCATCAAGTTTTAGCTCCCGGGCTGCAGGGCCTGGCATGTACATGAAGGGAAACTCTTGTCCTCTCTGTGATCAGCGACTGGCTGCTTCATTTTCTTGTTGGTTGATGTTTTCATCAGAGCTGCTCTGCTTACGACAGAAAGAACCATTCGAGGAGCCACAGCTCCTCTCAATCACTAAGAGAAGCAAAATGGTGTGAAGACCTCAGGCTGTGGGTCTGAAAGTTGACCTGCAAAGCTGGCAGAGCCCAGAGCTACAGGAGACGCCTCCACCTTCTTGTCTGAAGGACTGCAGGCCGCAGCGGGACCGAGAGGCAAAATGTCGGTGTGAAAATGTTGAGCCACCTCGTGACAGGGCTGGCTTGATTTTGAGGGCTCTCCAGGTACAGCCTCATCTTTGGTTTTGCTGGAACAATTGGCAGCTGCAAAAGACGTGTCCGCTGAATGACTCCGGGCTTAATCTCTAGGCACTGGCCCCTGAATGTGTCTAACTTCATCCCTCCTCTTGACAGAGCTCTGGTAACTACTGACAGTTCAAACAAGGTCTGCCTGGAACAGAGATAGCTGTTCCCTTCTTCCTTTCCTCCGTCCTTCTCCCCAGAAATGATTGCCTTCGCAAACACATGGTAGAGTGGGCTTCTCATCAAATTTAGACAATAAAATTATTGACTGGTATTACCATTATTATTTGTCTGCAGAACCTCGGGGGCGGGTATGGAGTTAGGTTAGATTATGAGTTTAGGTTAGGTTATGGAGTTAGGTTAGGTGTATGGAGTTGGGTGCATTCCCCCCATCAGCAGAGACACAGGTTCCTTCAGAGGGCAATTAAAATGGGATTTTTTTCCCCCTTGAAGATGCCTACCTATATATTTACTAGAACCTGCATGACCTATTACATGAGGTGTGATAAATTTAATTCTCCGTTATCAGAATGAATAAAACAGAAAAAGAAATACAACAGAATAGACTAGACTAGACTAGACTAGACTAGACTAGACTAGACTAGAATAACTAGAGCAAGACCACAAAACAATATAATAGAATAGACTGCCCGGTATTTAAGAGCTCTGAAAATCCTCACATGTCACTCAGCACTTTTTCAATCTACATGTTTTTTTAGATTGGCCATGGAACGTACAGCTGCTTCCTAACACTGCAGAAACTGAACCGATAGAGCAGGAGCAAACATAACAAAAGACCAAAGGAAACCATTTCAAGAAGAGCTCAAGGTTAAATCTTCACTGGGGGAAGTTGACTGATAGGAACTTGAAAATGCAAGGTGACAAGTGGCACGTTTTTGAGTAAATCAAAATCATTACCAACACCTTGCTTTAATTTTAAAGCAGTGACATGTCTGATCATTTTGAATGTGGGTTTCAAAGTGGGTGTGACCACCTGTTTCTTTGGTTCAAGTTGTGCAGGTAAACGTTAGTCAGTCCTCTCAGGGGCACAGCAAAAAGGCTTTTCATCCTGACAGCCTACAGGTGTTTCATAATTTTTTTTTAACTTCCTCATTTCACAGACACTAACCCCACATACTAGACTGGGGAAGAGGTACTAAGGCTCGGTTTGGTTGCTTAGACCAGCAAATACTGACCAGTACTCATTCTCAGTCCTGCCCCTGTGTCTACAGGACCACGCAAATCAGTGTCCAAGAGGTGCCCAGTGATACCCCAGTGCCAAGCTGATCACTAAACCTGGGCCTAAAGTAGTACATAGAAACTGAGTTGTGTTTCCAGCATTATGGCTGAATTTAGGCATTTTATTTTACACTGTTGCTGCCCTTGGTACTTCCACTGTGACTAAAAGGAGTCACTCAGTCTTCAGGGAGCCATTCTGTTACCTTTAATTAGGAATACATTCACTTAACTCCCCCTAAGCTCTTCCCCATGATAATAGGGTAATGGTGTAAAATTGTACCTGACTTCCACTAAGCCTGAGTGTGCCTGCACCTGATCCCAGGCTCCGGGAAGCTATTTAGCATGGGTTTAGCTGGACAGCTTTAGTCTTGGATCTGGTGATTTAGAGAGGTATCGACAGATGCATCCCCCCACCCCTCCAGGGGTGAATTTTCTAGGCTGAAAAACAAAATAAAAAGACATGCGCATCCCACCGTGGGCTAAACTCTCTCCATCTGTCCTGCCAACACACTCTCCTCAGAGCCAACCAGTCTTAACTGGAGGCTGTTTTGTTTGGAGGGTGCTGGGAGACTCCACCTTCTCATGAGCTTTTTGTTCTAAAAGCATAGGGATCAATTCTAATTCCTTGGGGTTTTTTTTTGGCTTCATCTTCCAGCCACCCTCCCAGTATATTCTGGTTGCACACCTTGATTTGTGTAGCCTTTATGTTGATTATGCTGAATATTAGCCTGGTCTTTGAGAATTGATTTTTTTTTTTTTTTCCCCCCAACTGTCAGAAAGTTTCCAATTAGATGCAATTAATTAAATCTAACTTTTAAAAGATTTTAATTATTTTTTAAACTACATTTGATTAAATTAAACTAAAATTTAATTGGGTGCAGGGAATGTCATCTAAACTATAATAATATTTGTTCTGATGGCAAAGCGGTTTAGTGTCTGAGGAAATGGGAGCAGCCGACAGGAACAACAATAACAGCCCTAGGAGCAGGGATCGAATCCTTGATTCTCCTGTGTGCAAATTATTTAATTTAGACTCTGGACCCTTCTGTGGAACACTTTTCTTTTTAACTACTGTTTCTGGAGCACCAGGAGACCGCCTGTGCTGCCAGGTAGCTAATTCGAGCGGTCTCATGTGCCTGTGGGGTTCCACTGGTGTCTGTTTTAGATGGTAAGAGAGAAGAAAGAGTTGTTTCTAGAACCAATAAATCCATTTTTCCAACTGTATCTCGTGGTTCTCAAGTACAAAGGAAAACAATTCTTACAATGCAAAAATAGTTCTCTTCACAACAAGCTTTATTTTCTTTTCAGTACTGAGGTTATGTCTCTTGCCCTCTTTTTTTAATGAATATGGCAAATATGCGGAGTTTTGAATAATGAAATTGTGAAAAAAATTGTAGATTAAATGTGTAATGATTCAACAAGACCCTATTATCTCAATCCAATTTCATTAGCAGCAATATAAAATTGTTTCTACTTACTCAGGCTTTCTTTTTTAATGAAACTTGGTGATCTGGAAAGTTAAATGCTTGTGTTTACAAACACTGATCAAAGGCATCTAATTTTGTAGATCATCTCATGACCCAATCCTGCAATCTGTTGACTTCTCGGGCTTCAGTTGAGCATGTGCTTCACTTGGAGCACCTGAGCCACGGGAAGAACTGTCCCACCAGGTCCTGGGTGCCCACCTTGATCTCACCCTTACCTGGAGGGGACATGCTCTCGGTGGCTTTGCAGTGACACTGGAGCAGGGGACAACTGCGGTGGTGACAGGGGACAACTGCAGTGGAACAGGTGTCCAGGAACAGGGATAACAACCCTAGGAGCTGGGAAGGGCAGTGGCAGAAGCCTCCTGGTTGGTGGCCAAGAGTTGGTGGCTGCAGCACATCACACCATGCTCAGAGTGTCTTATTGTACCTAACACCGATGGACACAGCCATGTCCAGGCAGGAGGGAAGGCAAACACTTATTGTTTACTTGGGAAAATCCCAGCTCCGTGCAAGCTCTGGAAAGAGATCTGGAGTTTGAGGCGGGAGGGCCACCATTGCTGTTGCATCATCTGTAAGTTCGCAGATGACACCAAGTTAAGCGGGAGGGTCCATCTGCATGAGGATAGGGAGGCTCTACAGAGAGACTTGGATAGATTGGATCGGTGGGCCAACGTCAACGGGATGAGCTTCAACAAGGCCAAGTGCCAGGTCCTGCACTTGGGCCACAACAACCCCCTGCATGGCTACAGGCTCGGGGAGGTGTGGCTGGAGCTGTCTGGAAGAGAAGGATCTGGGGGTTCTAATTGACAAGCAGCTGAACATGAGCCAGCAGTGTGCCCAGGTGGCCAAGAAAGCCAATGGCATCCTGGCTTGCATTAGAAATAGTGTGACCAGCAGAAGCAGGGAGGTGATAGTCCCCCTGTGCTCTGCACTGGTGAGGCCACACCTGGAGTGTTGTGTCCAGTTTTGGGCACCTCAATACGAGAGAGATCTCGAGGTGCTGGAGCGAGTGCAGAGGAGGGCAACGAGGCTGGGGAAGGGCCTGGAGAATAAATCCTGTGAGGAGAGACTGAAGGAGCTGGGGCTGTTCAGTGTGAGGAGGAGAAGGCTGAGGGGAGACCTCATCACTCTCTACAACTACCTGAAAGGACATTGTAGAGAGGTTGGTGCTGGTCTCTTCTCACAGGGGATTAGTGACAGAACAAGAGGGAACGGCTTTAAACTGCAACAGGGGAGGTTCAGACTGGACATGAGGAAAAAAACTTTTCGGAGAAGGAGTGGTCAGAGAGTGGAATAGGCTGCCCAGGGAGGGGGTGGAGTCTCCATCCCTGGATGTGTTTAAGGGTCGTTTGGATGAGCTGTTGGGGGATGTGGTGTAGGGGAGAACTTTGTAGAGTTGGGCTGAGGGTTGGACTCGATGATCCCGAGGGTCTTTTCCAACCTGAATGATTCTGGGATTCTGTGATCATCTCTCCATCCCTGGGCCCGGGGCAGGGTGTCACCATGGCCCTGGGGACACCATCTTCTGGGAAGGGGCTCCCGCTGCATCCACCATCGCACCCTCCCAAGGGTCCCCTCTGTTTTCAAGTAAATCAAAACCTCGAGCTGGCACTGAAAGATGTGCTTAGGCTACACCGATTATTATGCTTCCAGCTCATGCTGCTCCTTCTTGGTTACTAAAATATTCACGTCTGGCGCTGGGTGCTGGGAGGCCAGGTAGCACATTGTCATAATAAAGTGATACTGAATTTTACATGCCTACTTCTTTTTTTTTTTTTTTTTTTTTTTTGCATGGTCCAAACATTATAAATTAAATTGGTATTGCCCAAATAAAGAACCAGCGTTTCATTCCAGATTTGAGAAAGGGTGTAATTTGTTAAATCAGATAAACCATCCCTTCTTTCAAATTATGCCCAGACACTTAAAATTAACATATACATTAACCCGCACTGTCATTACATTCGAGAAATGACTTTCTCTTTCTTACAAACATTTTCATGATTTTATAGTTGTTCCCACACTGCTTCAGAAGTTTTTCATGGAAAAGGAGGTGATGAGAGGGATAAAGGTGGCTGGAGGTAGCCGTGGGGTGATGGGCAGAGCCTGGGGGGGGCTATGGGGGCAACTCAGAGCCTTGCACACCCCATGGGGAGCCTGTAGAGCTATCCACAGCCCAAGGAAGCCCAAAACAAGGCGTGAAGTCCATGTTCAACAGCAACAGTAAATGTCTGCAAAAGCACCTCAGAACTGTTGTCTTTTATTTCTCTGACTGGGTTTGTCTGGAACTCCATGTGTATGAATCCCCATTTCTCAGCAAGAAGCAGTTTTATTGGGAAGTTCCTCTGAGTCAAAAGTGAGAAGCAAAGCAACCAGGGATTTAATGCAACCCTGAGAACAGCACTCAGGGTCTCCACCTTCCCATGCCACCGTGTGTCTGCTGATGTGTTCGGGCCTTAAAGTAGATATTTGCCATGTGTTTCGCTGGAATACTGTGTTCAGTTTTGGTCCCTGTTCTACAAAAAAGATGTGGCCAGACTGGAGAGGGTCCAGAGAAGGGCCACAAAGGTGATCAAGGGACACACAGCCATGTGAGGAAAGGCTGAGAGAACTGGGTTTGTTCAGCCCTGAGAAGGCTGAGGGAAGAGCTTATCACCATGTTCTGGTATTTAAAGGGTGGCTACAAATAAGATGGAGACTCCCTTTGTACAAGGAGTCACGTGGAAAAGATGAGGGGAAATGGGTACAAGTTACTCCTGGGGAGATTCTAATTGGACAGTAGAGGAAAATTTTTCACAATGAGGACAATCAGCCACTGGAACAATCTCCCCAGGGAATCGGTGGATTCCCCAACATCGGACACTTTTAAGCTTCAGCTGGACAGGTGGCTGGGCCAGTTTGGCTAGACCAGGCTTTTGCCAAGAAAGGTTGAACCAGGTGATCCTTGAGGTCCTTTCCCACCTGGGATTCTATGATTCTGTGACTCAATGATTTGCACCGCGCACATTAGCAAATCCTGTCACTCATGGCACTGCCCAAGGCCACGTGACACTGTCCCACTCCTGACCCCATCAACATCCTCCAAGCAATCATTTACAGACAATGCATCAACACTACTCGATCTGCTTGCTCTGACTGCACTTTTTGCTCAGTTTTTTGGTGAGAAAGGCACTTGCATTAATTCCCACATCACGAGAAATGTGCAATTAACTGCTGCACTGTCCTACGGCCTCAAACAAGAGGGAGCACAACAGCTGGTGGGCTCCCAGAGATGATATTCTTGCCTGCTGAAAGCATGGGCATGCAGAGCTCAAGAAATGGATAAATATCGCAAGTACAGCAAAAAGATTGTTCCCACCTGGCCCACAGTAGGTTTACAGCTCGTGAGAGAAAAGCTCCAATATCTCATTGTGTTCTGAGGGACCTGAACAAATCAACCAGGTCAGCTGGATTTCCATGGAAGGGAGAGTGCAGGAGTTGTCCAAGAGTAAGGAAACTCAATCTGCTGCTCTGTTTGGAGCTTCACCCCCCGCCAGGGCACAACATCTCCTGTCCAGGTGGTGGCTGGGGTCTCGGGATGAAGCCCAGTATCTGCAGGTGTTGGTTGAACAGCAGAACGTGCCACCAAACCAAGGGTACCATGATACGCTGGGAAGGTTGTTTGCTTTTCACTTGGGTGCTGCAGATGGACTGTCTTGCCTGGGGCGGCAGCGACAGCAGACGTAGCAGAGCATATTTGCTTAAGACTGCTAGCAAATGGAATTGCAATTCCAATGGAGCCAAAACCTGGTTTCATCCCAAACCAGGGTGAAAAATGAAAAATGCATAGATGGCTTTAAAAGGAAATATTGTGAAGGTATTTGATTTACTCACATTATATTTCAGCAAAGTCAGAACGTTTTCTTCTGACTTTTACATCTGGACTTTTGCATTATGATATCAGCCAGAACATATGCAGCTTTAAAGCATGGTACATGAAAAAAAGTCAAAATATTTATGGCACAGTCAAATACTTTGCCACATTGAAACAAGACTGTAATAAAACATTGCGATAATTTCCTGAGCATATTCCGTAAAATACAACATGTTTCAGTGAAATACTTGGATAGACTCAAATCAACAGTTTCTGATGTTTGAAAGGGAAAAAAAAAAAAAAAAAAAACCACAACAAACTAAACAAGAAAAAAGACCCCATTTTTGTAATGCACTTTGTAAACAGCATTGTGGCTCGGGACTTCAGCAGAAAGGCAACCGGAGCCTGGCGCGACCGTGAAGCTCTGCCTTCTCGCTGTGGGGAAATGAATTGCTTTTAAAATAGAGTAACTTCCTTAGAGAGGTGTAGTTATGCACCACAGCCCTGCCTGTACCTAAAGAGGCCTTTTGTAAGGCAGTGCAGAAGATCACAGAATCCTCTAGGTTGGAAAAGACCTTGAAGATCATCTAGTCCAACCATGAACCTGACACTGACTGTTCAAAATGTCTAAGTCCATTTCTTTTCTTTCTTTGTGAGATGAGACACTGCAGATCCCAGCCTCAGGAACGCCTCCCAGACAATCCTGCTCCTTATGTGTATGGGTTGACATATCACTTAGGGATATGGTGTAGTAGGGATCTGTCAGTGCTAGGTTAACAGTTGGACTAGATGATCTTCAAGGTCCCTTCCAACCTAGATGATTCTGTGATTCTATGGAGGCCTGCCCTCAAAGCCACCCCCAAGGAACAGAATTATATTTATTAAAAAGATTTTGCTACTCCAGCGCGCTTGAACTGGCAAAGCCAGGAGAAACCTACGGAGACATATCTCTCTTCGGTCCCAGCCCAAAATGCAGCTCAGCCACCCCCAGCTATGACCCCCAGGTGCCTGGGTTGGAAGTTGCTTATATATTCGAGGAAGGACATTGTCTGCTCCTGCAAATACCTCAGCTCCCGGCATGTCAGCCTGCTTGAAATCAGCTGGAAATAAAAGCAGAGGAAATGCTCCATGCTCAGGCATTACTCCAGTGATGGTACTGGGTTGGAGCCCAACCTTTTCCTATTTTACTGCAGTCTCTCTGGCGTGCTCCTGTGCAACTGCCGTAATAAAAAAAAAATCACTGCAAGGTGCTTTTGCACACAGCGGATTTGCTTCCTTGCATTTCCCAGGTTTGCTTCTTTTATGGGCTGGGCTAAGGGGAAGTTTTTACACACACACAAAATGTAGAAGTGCTCTCCCGAGCTGCTTCCCATGCTGCTGCTTGTCCAAGGAGCGATTTTTGCCCACAGGCTCTGCGCCTCCTTTCAAACCACCAGCTCTTTTTACTATGTTTGACTTCATTTTGTAGCCACGCACGCCAGCATCCTCCTGTGGAGTGATCATGAGATCATAGCTGGGGAAATTGTAAGGGGAAAGCCATCGGTGAGTTGCCGAGCCTCTGAGGAGATTGTTTGCAAATTACTTAATAAAGAAAACACACTGTCAGCCTGCTCAAATTTATTATTATTTTTTTGGCCTGTGGCTAACTGCCTTGCTCACAGCCGGCAAGCGGCACCCGACTCCTCCATGGTGCATCTGTCGCGAGCAGATTGCTAAAGCAACGGAGTCACCAGCCCCCAAACGCAGGGCTCAAACCCCGCCACGCGCGGCTGAGGGTCATTCACGCTTGGAAAACAATGTCTCAGCCACGGCCGCTCATTCATTTATTATGATGGTTTCATATTTACAGGCTGGCTGCAGCCTCTTCTTCTAGACACCGGAAAAAGCAAGGTGACGGACACGCAAAACTTCCCCCAAAAAATCCACACTGTGACCACAAATAATGAGGGCAAAGGTCTTCAGCCCAAAACACACTGATCCGGCAGTCAGTTTGACTTAAAGTAAAACAACATTTTCTTCTAAACCATCCACTGATTCATTTCCTACGCTACCATTATTTTGTTACATGAAAAGCTCAAATAGAGTTAATTTATTGGCCCCAAGAGAGGTCAACGTCTTTTTGTGCATGAAACAAAATATTCCCACCTGACCAATAAAATCCTGAACCGTGATAAATTTATTAGAATGCCACCATTTTAAATTCAAACTGAAGCCTTAACGTGTGCAGTTCATCACGGGTTGGTTTACCCTACAGTCATATTTCTCTGTGCTTAAATGTGGTGTAATAGAAAGGGTTTCCATTAATCCCCAGACAACTCCAACTAGAGTTTTTTAAGGACTCCAGCACAAAACGACAAGCAGTGGTTTAGGGCAGCTCCCACCCCCCCCCCCCAATTTTTTGTCCTGGATCTTCCTTTGGGACAACAACCCACGTTTGCTTTCAGCAGAATGCAGCAGCCCTGCCTTCAGCCCAAGAAACCAAACTGCAGGCAGCTCATGCCCTTCTTCTTTGGAGGAAAGTCCCGCTGTTGTGTCAACTTGAGGTCTTTTATTAAAGTATTTGAGGGGGCTTTCCCTTTGTACAGAGGAGAACCCAACATTTGCAAAGTGCCATGAAGGCAAAAGCCCCCATAGCCTGCATCTGGGGTCCTTGGAAAGTTTTCTGAGCTTTCAGTTTGACTTTGACTTTTATTTTGCATGATCTTCTAAAGTGCAGTAGTTCTTGAAAGAAAAATGAAATTAATGTCACCCTTTCCCTTGAAATATTTGGAAATATTAAAAGGCTAACCTCATAAGAATGCCCCTTCCCACCACCCGCTCCCACGCTTGGCCCCGTCACCATCCTCGTTAGCATCAAAACTGATATTTGGAAGAAAAGCTCAAGTTGCTCGTGTGAAATGCTTACATAGGCAATATGTCCCTGGCCGTTTTCTGCCGCAGTGCTGAACTGAGCACAGCCCTGGGACACGCGGCAAGAGTCCCCACCGAGCACCAAGGTCCCCATGCTCAGTTCCTGCCGGGATGGGGCTGTGCTCGGAGCACGTGGGACAAGCAGCCCACAGTCTTGCTCAGCCCCTGCCTCTGTCACTCTCAACATTGCAGATGTCCAAAATTGTCAGGTTTTGACTTGCTTCAAAAGCAGGATTAAACCCCTTATCTAACTACAGAGAGAGCTTTTTATTTCTCAGTCTTCAAACACAAAAATCCTCCCACTTGCTTGATTGTTTGATTTGGTACCTGCCACCGCCTGGCGTTTAGAAATAAAAGGAGTTTTGATATTGAAAAGAGTTGTGCCAAGAACATAAAAAGGGCTTCGGCATCCATAAAGTGTCATTAATTTTTAGGGATAAACATGAAAGCTCTGGCCCCATAAACCACACTGCTTTCTTTGGACAAGACCTTGAAAGAGCAAACAGCAAGAGAAGAAAAGCAATTCCTTTCAGAGAGTCATAGTTTGTTATGCAGCCCTAAAAGTTGAGAATAATAGGGAAAAAAAGAAGACACGCCCTTCCTCAAATGTTCACTTTACCCAGGATCCTCCACATTAGATGAGAAAGAAAATCTTCATGTGAAAGAACAAATATGGGCACATCAGGGAGTTGGCCGTGATGGTGAACATGAAGAGTGATTCTGCTGGGAAGCTGAGACACCGACTGAGGAGGACACAACACCAGGCATGGGGGCTGCAGCGGTGGGCACCAGGTCCTCAGAACTCACACGGCTCAAAAAGTTGCTCTAATTGTGTTTTATTCAGAATATGGACTTGGCCCTGTCTCCTCTGATCAGATGAGAAGCCCTCCATTCCCAGCACCCATATGGGAGAGATGGGAGGGTTTTGGGCATAACATACATAAAATGTGCCCTTCCCACCTAGTCCACAATGTAAATTGTTTGCAGTGCAGCCTCAGGAGACCTAGAAAGCATTTTGGGTCAGTCAGCTGCACCCATCGCCAGGGTGGCTTTGCAATGAAAACACCCACGACTTCAGTAGCAAAACACGAGGGAACTCTGGTAAAGGAGAAACAATTGCAACAACAGAAATGGGAGATAAGAGGAAAGAAAGTTGTACATTGTTATGAGAGACCGAAATGGCTGCCTTAGTTACCCATCAGGGTCTGGAGAAGATTTGCTGTCCTTGGGCTGTGGAGTCAATCACAGAATCAGAGAATCCCAGAATCATCTCGGTTGGAAAAGACCTTGAAGCTCCTCCAGCCCAACCATGAACCTCACACTGACCGTTCCCAACTCCACCAGATCCCTCAGCGCTGGGTCAACACGACTCTTCAACCCCTCCAGGGATGGGGACTCCCCCCCTGCCCTGGGCAGCCCATTCCAACGCCCAACAACCCCTTCTGCAAAGAAATCCTTCCTAAGAGCCAGTCTGGCCCTGGCGCAGCTTGAGGCCATTCCCTCTTGTCCTGGTGCTTGTTTTTCTTCTTCTTCCCTTCCAAAGCCTTCCCCAAACGGACACTGCTCCTGCAGCATCCATAGCATACCCTGATATTCACCTTAAATTGACCCCCAAATTGCAAAGTGCATTTACGTGGGGCTTGGGAGGGGAGAAATGCAGCAGGGATGGAGCCAGCAGATGCTGCAGGGCTGGGGGGGGATGTGCCGGGGTGGGATGCAGGGACCGATACCCAACGCTTGTCGTACAATGCACCAGACAAAGAGAGAGAATTTGTATCAAAACTTTATTTATTAAACAAAAAAATGCACCATTGGAATAACATTTCTATAAAAAATGAATATGAGACTGTTCTACAGTGCATTACAAAACCCCCTTTTTCTTCATGTAGTAGTATACAAGATTGTGTGTAGAAACAGTCATTTATTTTTAAACTGTAAGCAAGTTTCCTTTGTCATAGAACAAGATTTACACTTAAATATTGCAGTCACTATTCTAATTTGGTTAACAATGCTAGAGTCTGACAATTTAAAGAAACTGTTTATAGGCTCAAAATGCCATCTTTAGGCCTTTTGTAACAACAAGTTTGTTTTTTTTTTTTTTTAAACTAAGGCTAGTTAAAGCTGTAGTATAACCCATTTCTATCAGATAAACATATCACTAGTATGCTAAGAATTTTTGAATTACCTTGCAAAGCCCTTTAAATGGCATTCACCAGTGCCAGGACATTGAATTAGCAGGCTGGAGCCGGCGCTTCACAGCAGCCGTGGGGTGTGTGTGACAGTGGCGGTGACCGGTGACTCGGTGGCACGGTCCCGCTGCCCAAACTCCTCCCCCCGAATCCTCACGCTTGGGGTGCGTAACGCAGGGCTGGAGCCCAGCACAAGGGGACATGGGCACACTGCAGCTTTAACAGCCTGCTCTAGGTTTCCAGCCAGGTATCCCTTGTATCATAAATTATCCAAAAGAAAACACTCTAAATAATAAATTAAATATTACTTATAAAAAGTACACCCTCCCCCCCCGACCGCCCCATCCCAAACGTGGTGGCAATTCGCAAACGTAGGAATTGCCGGGTCTATTTTACAAGAATAAAAACAGCATTGTTCCTTCTCCTACCGCCGTTGCTTCCTCGCCCTTGGACGTCCATGTACAGCATACAGTGAAGCACGCTGGCTCGTGCCGCCTCGCGACAGCGGGGGCTGCATCGTGTTCTCCAGCCAAGCCAGATCAGAATGAGGATGCGTTCAATGCCTTTCGCTGAGAACGTTAAAAAAAAGGTCATGGAGCCTCCGAGAACCCAGTTCGACACCAGACGGGACACGGAGCAGCTAACGGGGATGCAGGGAAACAAAGCCGACAGGAAAAACAATCTCTGATCACCTATGAAGCCATGATTTTTTTTTTTTAAAAAAACCCTTCTTCCATCCAGCTTCCAGGTATCCAGCTCAGAAATGAGGCCGAGGGTGTTGCAGATTCGGTGCCTTCTGCTTCCCTCTGGTGCTGCCCGCGGACCGCTTCCCTCACCTGCATCTACTTCGGGATTTAACGAGCAACTTGGACTCTCCCCCTGCAAAAATGTTGGCGCCTGGTTTTACAGCTAAAGGTGGTTCGTGCCTGGTCACGGCAGCATGTGCCATCACCTGAGTATGCATTTGCAGCACTCAGCGTCCCAAAAAAGGACCCTCGGTGAGCTACAGCAGGAATTATACCATCAGCTCTGACTGCAGAAGAAAACATCTGATGCTTCCCAAGGGCTGGAAGGACCCAGAGGTGGCCTCACTGTTAACTCACTCCCATCCTTCCACGTGTGAACAAGCCCTGCCATCGTTTTGCCTGGTGTTTTCTGGGTTGCACCGTGTGTTTTGGCAGAAGATGTCAGAGCCGGTGATCGTGCACTGCAAACATGCCCAGAAGCTCTGGAGAAATGTTTTCAAAAATCATCTAGTCTTTAAAAATGTCAAGGAGGGAATCAAGCTAGACATGCAGCGGTCCTACCTAAGCCAGTTTTTAAAGGAGCTGGTGCTGGGAAGGGGTTGGTGACAAAATGCTCCTGTAAAAAACTAAAGGCAAAGCTGCTAAAAGAAGAGGCTCAAGGATTGCCGACGCAAAGAGCAGCCAGTTTGCAGCAGAATCTTACCACAGCATCTCACACACCACATCCCAAGCTGCACAGGAGCTTCATAGTTAAGATTTCCTTCGCTACCAGTACAAATTTGCCAGAGCATACTGGGACATGCATTGATGCTGGTGGTGGGCTGGGTGCCGTGGGAAGAGCAAGGACCAACCTTTGAAGCATTTGCAGACCTGTTGGGAGACTCTGGGGTGGGCAATTCTGCTTGGAGCTACATGACTATCTCCGTGTTGCTCCAATTTCTGGCTGCCTGTTAGTTGGAAATTACCAGTTCCTAAATTTGAGGGTGCAGAGCCAGACCAGTATAGGGGATATGATGGTCCTCACTCCCTGAGAAGTGACACCACAAACCCTACAGCAAAATTTTGGCAGTATTGATGTCCAGCCCCAACTCGTGACATAATCCAGAGCATATGTAAGAACAACAAAAATCATAAGCAAGGTCATATGCAAGAACTTCAAAAAATTCCCCTTCCAAAAATTAAATAGCTTCTCAAAGTGACAAAACCTTTTCCACAAGAGTGGACATCTAAGCAGCCTACAAAGACGCTGAGCTAGGGAGTGCTCAGCCTTTAGAATCATCAATATTGCTCCATTTAGGTGTTGGAGCAAAGAAAAAAAAAGAGGAAAAAAAAAGGAAAGAAATTGAAAATATCACTTTTTGGTCGCTTCCCCCCCCCACCTGTTTATGGCAGCCCTGTTGTATTGATTAGCTAATGATCTTCCAAGGTAACATCAAGCTTCACAAGCCTGTCATGCATTGACAGATTTCTCATTACATTTTTTCTGGGAGTGTCCATGGCTGAGATAGTCACAGGCTATAAATATTCTGGCAGTTGAGGAATTTGTCAAAATCCAAAGAAATTCTCAGCCAAGCTCACTGCAAATAAATAGAGCACCAGCAAGATAGAATATGGAAGTTTTGTGCTAAAACATCTGAGTTTTACAAGTTATGTAGTTCACACATAAGGTGAAATTTTAAAAGAAATGCCAGCTTGCTAATTAGTTAGATATTGTACTAAAATTGTCCTCAAATGAAGGTTGGGAATGTCTCCAAGGCTACAGCGACACCCAAATTGAGTGACACGTGGCTCAGGGGAGGTGAAGGGTACAGCCCTTTTATGGCTGTAGGTCTGAAGGAAAATTTAAAAAGAATAACCTGGCCCTAGACTCAGTATTTATATGGAATAATTTAATGCTGAACTTCAACCGAAGCAGAAATTTCTTGCTAATTTATTTAGAAAGGGGGTGGGAAGTGGCTGTGTCTTGCTTGGGCTGAGCCAATGGTTGTTCCTTCCCGTGGACAGAGTTACACGAGGACTTGTTTTGGTGTTGACCTTGGCCTTGGTCTGCGAGCGGTATCGATCGAAAGGGGCTGAGCCTGGAAACAGATACGCTTCAAACGGCAGAAGAAAGGCCTCGCTCACGGGAGCGCCAGATCAATCTTTCGGGGGCTTAGTGTTCAAGTCGAAGAGAGATGCCTGAACCAAACGAAGAGGCTGATCAATACCAAAGCGGTTGGACGCTACAACGCTTGTGTCCGAACCAAACAAAATCCAACTTGCAAACCCTCTTCGTGACTCCTCTTAGTTTAGGCAATTTGGGATTGTTATACATATGGTCCTGGATTAGTTTTCTGTGATTAAAAAGGTGAAGTGCTGCTCTTTAAACTCTTGGGGGCAGTTTCTGCTCCCAGCTGCAAATCCAGGGTAAGAGATATTTCATAAATGATAAGTGAGAGACAGATTTGACCTTATGTTCCTATTTCAACAATGTCAATCTCTGCAAATATGGACGGGGAGCTATTCAAAAGCTGCATTAAGCCTTCATTTTTTGAGTTAAAATGGAGGTAGTTGATTTTATACAGTCTAACAGCTGAGCTGGGTTTTCATCAGGAAAGATTTGTTCATTTTATTTTTAGTAGAGGTTTTTGGTTACAAATCTTTCAGAACTGGAAAGCTCAGCCTCCCATGCAAACAAGATTTCCTCACTCTTGAGAAATATTTCATTAAAATCTTAGTAAATTGAATAACAAGGCATTTTTAAAGGAGCATTTTCACAAACACGCTAGAGATCCCAATGAAGCACTTGAATTCCTCCTTGACATCTGATTTCCTTTCCAGCACAGGGCCGTAGAAAATAATCTGAATTATTACTTCTGTTGCAGTGCCATTTTACTCAAAATATTTTATTCGGAGATTCACATATAATTACCCACCTAATAAAAGGAGCTATTAGGTTGTAAAGATCCTATCCTTTCCATGCTCTTTTAAAATTATGACCCACTCAAGCTTGAAATCAAAGGCAGAGCTGAATGGAATAATTCATCTGAAACTCTCTTATTGGGTTTTGCAGCCTCCTAACTGATAAATATGCAAATTAGTTCCCTTTTGGTGATTCAGCTGCATAAACAGGGATTAACGCTGAATGCAGCTGAAAATTTAGCAATAAAATGTATGCACACAAAATTTAGTCAATTCAACCCGTTATCGTTGTCAATAAACACTGTAATGCGCAACTAAAGCACTAGGACAAGGAGAGGGAATCCCTAAAGATGGTGCCCGGTGCCCGGCTGCTCTCCACTCTTTGCTTGCTCTTCTCATGGAGTACTGCCAACCTCAACCAGGAAGTACTACGCTTGCAGAAAAACCCTCCTCATTAATTTATCCGTTATTTACCAGCCTCTACGGTTCCTCCCCCAGGCTCGTGTCCTGCCCGCGGGAAGCACCCGCCGTCAGCCACCTCTTTGCCCTCCTCATCCTCTGCCCATCGTCATCCCGGGTGGACGGGTCCTCGGATCGGGGCCATCCCAGGGGATGCGGGGTGGATGGGAAAGGCTCGGGGAAACTTCAGCTCCGTTCTTCTCTCTGTTCCAGCTCGTGGCGGCCCCAGAAGTGCTTCCCAGTGTCACCACGGGGCGGTCCGGCGCAAAGGCCACCCATATGCAGACGTGTTTTATGACAAGCTTAAGCACGTAATGACTGCGTGCCAGAGAAGATTGCATATTATGTCCTCTTTTTGCAAGTGTACACTGGCTGGCTGGCAGCAGGCCACCAATGCAGACTTTTTTTCTTCTTCTTTTCTTTTTTTTTTTTTTTTTTTTACATTCCTGGTTCTCTGTTTGCCATACATAAAACATTAACTACGGGAGGATTTACAAACGCTTGCTTAAAATGGCTGAATTTTACAGCAACTCCCTAATCCCCACCACTCGTGCGAGATGAGTGACGGAGACGACAAAAGAAATTTGTAATTTGTCTTTTCATTTTGTTGTGCTGTTGGGAAAACTTCCAAATTTTTGGTGTGGTGGTGTGATTATTTGCTATGGGTGTTTTTGTAGTCAGTAATTACGTATTTAAAAAAAAAACCAAAACAAACGAGTGACCTACAACACTGTCTCATTAATGGCATGGTCTATGTTTAAAAACATACTTGCATGAGGTAAGACTAGATCTATACAAAGAGCTACAAACCTCTACGGAGTAAAACATGAGTTAGTCATGACAACTTGAGCTCTACGAAGACTAGTAGATCAAAATGAGCAATCTGGTGGCATCAGCTACGACTCCACAGCAATGACATCATTCGCTTTGCCACGCTTTCATCACTTTAGATGCCAGATCTACAGTTTGGTAACATTTCCATTATTATTCTTTCATTTTTCTTCTTTCTATCACTCCTTTTAGGACTTTGCAGGAATCTTCCTTGCACTGAATGAGTGGTACCGGGAACAAGATGACTTTATGGGGTGGTGTACGTGGGTGGTATGTGTGAAATCCTGGTATGCTGCAATGCTCCGGGATAATTATCGCTTCATCAAGAGCTGTTAGAAGGCTGAGCCTGTGATAGCATTGAGTTGCTTCATTAGCCCCTCCAAACTGGCCATCTGTTCACTCAGATCATCCTGCTCATAAACCTGCGAGTGAACAAACACACACAGATAAGTGGGCAGCAGGATGGGAACCAAAACCCCTTGCACAGAGCCCAGGATGTGGCTCGTGGCAGGGACCTCCCAGGAGGCCACCCCACCGGCACATCTTCCCCACGCGATCCTCGGGGACCTGAAATGCCCAAGGATGGGCTGAGGCTTACAGGTTGGATAGCAAAGCCTCTCTGGGCTTAACACGGGAGCTGAAAACCAGGGGTGACCATGCTAAAACAATGCTAAATGTTAACAATCCCTCCAAAAAAATGAAACCTCTCCAAAAAATGAACCCCTTTCAAAAAATGAAAACTTTTTTAGTACCCAACAGAGACATCAAACGCTCATCCAAACGTGTCCTCTTAGGGCAGGCTGCAACAGCTCGTCCAGCAATTAGCTGAACTTCTAAGCCCTTGCTGGTGGGTGGGAATTCCTACCCGATGGCCTTTAGTGGGAGCAGAGGACTGGGAATAGTTTTCAGAAACGCTTAACTGGGCTGGAGGAAAGTAGACCTTTGGGGTATGGTCAACTGAGAATCTGCAGCAAAACCTAAAATTACCAGCTTGGCATCTGTTCTTGGGAACCACTGACCTCCAAAATTACCAAGGAAAGAGTAAGAGGAGTGACTCTTCTTCCAGATGCTGAGAGGGAGCTCAAACATTAGTTATTTATGTGGGTTTTACCCAGTAAAAGATCTGACAGTGTTGTATGAGCCCTGCAGGCCATGAGGCGTGATGGAGCCGGCAGCTTAAAAGAGCACCCGCAGAGTCAAGCTTAAAAAAAACCCCTAATCCCCAAATTTTAGCTTTTCTCCCCAAATTTTGATGACCTGATGAGCTTGTTGCTTGCACTGTCATTGCCTGTAACTGCCCTCACACTTCTGTAGCTTGAGCAGTGTCTCTCCCCTGGGCTAAATCATGTTGCTGTGATGAAATAAGGTGTTGAGAGCTGAAACTGCACTTTTTGTTACCAGACATCCTGTGCTAAATTACTCCTTACACCCACAATTTTACCACAGAGGGCATTTTCCTTCCCATTCCCATTCCAGTAGGATGTTCCATGTCTCCTACATTGTCCGGCGTCCTCCTTTCCCAGCAAAACATGAGAATCCTTCTGCGACTATATGCAGAAGTAGATTTTTATGCCGTTGAAAACGACAAGCAGGAATCAAACACTGTTGTCCTGCATTAATCAGGCAGGCCCAAACCCTCCATACCTACGTCTAAAGCAAATCTTTTGTCTTTCCCTTTAGCCAGGATGAAAATGTAAAAGGATTCACTAACAAAATGTTGGACAAATCACTGCTATAGTGCCTCGCAAAAAATTCTCCTGTGCAAGTAGATGAAAAGAGGTGATATACAACATGTATTTAATACATTTCTTTTTTTCCTTAGTCCTTTTCTTTTTCACTGTTTCATCTCCTGGGTCACGTGAGACCTTTCTCTAACGGAGCCTTAATAGGAGCGGAAAGATTATTCTAATTTCACCATCTTTTCGGTTTCACTTATCTACTTCTTCAATGCTATTTTTCTCACCATTATCTGGTATTACTACATACTCATTTTTCCTGCCAAAATTATTTTCTTCCCTTATCGCACTTCTCACCCCCTCCTTCTCTTCTCCCAATATCTCAGGGCGCTCAGGAGAGGCTGTGCGAGTTGTCCCACGGATAATATTAACACAGATTTTAAGTACTCGCTTCTCCCCCGTATCACACACGCCAAAGTCCATAAAGCCAACAGCAAAGTTTTACCAGCTGCCAGAACTTTTTAGTAGCTTTCTAATAGCGATCAGCTGCAGCGTAATACCTTAGGTAAGGAGGGACAGATCGTTATCTAAAAATTAACGTGCAGATTGGGGATTAGAGACTGTAAGTCGATGGTGATGAGCCCCGCAAGAAGGTTGGCTCTGAAAGATGGTTCTTACGTTGGCGGAGTCCTCCGTCTGCTTGTGGCCTTCTTCTGCGACCTCCGGGGCCGTGGGCACCGAGACGGGCAGCAGAGGTGACCTGGCTTTTCCTGCCAAGCCAAGAGATGCTGTTTTAACCTGAGCCTTGGGGAGGTTAGGCCCTGGAAGAAGAAACAAAAGTCACATTGAGAAGCTGTAGGTAAGGAAAAGGGGATTGGAGTGAAATTTGGAGCTTATAGGCAAAACGCAGCTGGTTTTACCATTACTGCTTGTGTTTTCAGTTGTAAACATACAGTCCCCTTCCCACTATTTCTTCCTGGAGGAGCACCAGAGCCAACACAAACACTTTCTAAAAACTCTTCAATTCTATTTCACGGGCTCTGCTCCCCCAAGAGGACTCGTAGTCACAGCGGGTTTGCAAACTTCTGTTGACATTACTTTTTGATGAAGAATGCTCTTCTGCAGAAACAAAAGTTTTCACAAGGAAATTTACATTTTCTTGGGGAAAAACACCTACAAACCTGGCACTCCGGGAAGATAATGAAAACCTGGTCTCCGTGGCCCCTGCCTGGCAGGGAACTGTCAGCTTGATGTTGTGTTTGAGGGAGAAAGTGAGACTGAAGAGAAGCGAGCAGTGGCCAGGCTGGGGGAGTGGCAGTTATTTCCATGGTTCTCACCTATTTTTGTTCCTAACTCCCTCAAGCTGATAGCAGCCCTCCAGATGGGTCACTGCACAAGCTAAACTAAAAATTGTATTTCAACTTTCTCCAAAAAAAAAAAAAAAAGTTCTTTCTGGCTTTTTATCCCAGTTTGGAAGGAGGACAAAACAAAAATCAAAATAGATTTCTTTTTTTTTGGCAGAAAGGGATTCCCCTTTTTAAGCAGCTCTGCTGAAACTCCTGCTGCTGCTCCAAGCCGCAGTGCAGCTGCTTGGCAAAAGAGTGTCAGCCTCAGTACTGTGTGAAGTTCTGCCCTTTAAAGATGCACCTACTGAGATGTCTCAGTTCTCTTCTAGAGGAAATTAAAAACTCTTTGCCTCTTTTAATGATTTAAAACATCAAACAATAAAACTTTTGTCCTGAATGATCTGCCTCCACTCAACACAAGGCTCTCTGCAAGACACTGCTGGAAACACAAGGGCTGTCAGTTGAAATAGAGGCACACAAGACATTGATTTTAAGTACACGGGGATAGTTTTCAAATCAAAGTCACCATACAAAGCCAAACTGAAATCATGTCTCTGTGCATCGTAAATTCAAGGCCAAAAATGGGGACGGCAATTTCAAGCTTTCTTGCTGCCAGAGTAATCCTGCTTAACCATCCCTACGACCTGCGTAAGGCCAAACTCATTCCAGTGAGTGCCTTTGGCATTTCTTTCAGCTCCCTCGGTCGCCAAAACTTCTTCTTCCCACTTTCTTGCTATCAACATCACACCACTTTGATGTCTACTGGTGCCCTAAGGCAAGTTTCGTGTTCATATCTTTAAATATGGAATCTCCAGGCTGACACTTGCTTGACAGGCTGCATCACGTACCAGGGATGGTCAGGTTGCCCCAGCCATCCCCAGCAGGTAACAGCAGATCCCCTCTGGCACCGGGGCTCACTTTGGAGTCTTGCAGGACACCTTTCCTTCTCCCATGGGACACGGGCACAATTTTTATTCTGCTCATTTGACTCCCATTGAAATCAAGAAGACAAATAATAAATAAAGAGCTTTTTTCTATATATTTTCTCCACTACCACCTTCAGCAAGCCCTCTGCCTTTTTTCTGTTATGGACATGTGTACCATAATGATGATAATAACAACAGCCATTGCTTTAGTAGCTGATAGTGCTTATTAGAGATATTAAAAGGCATCAGCCTCAGTAAGTCAAGTAGGCTATTAGCCATTGCATCAGAATTGGACACAGAAAGAGAAAAAAAAAAAGTCTTGAGACACTCCAGCCATAAAATGTGTGTTGAGGAAAGGGTGTCCCAAGGACGAGCCATGGGACAAGTTTCTACGAGGACGCCCGTGGCTCTGGAGCTGAGACACAGGGACCAGGAGCATGGGAGATGTCTCCATCCACATGGGACGCACACGGGCTCCCTCCAAAATCCACGTCTCAGATCAGAAACCCACCCAGTTTCCAGGCAAACCCAAACCATCTCTTCATGAATCTGAAATTGAACCACCCATTTTGTTTTCTTCACCACTGGATTCCCACCTGATTACCTCTCTTTTCTTAGACACCATTACCATATCATGAAATCAATGCTCCTGGAGAGTAACTCCAGCGTAGGAAGGTGGGGAGCTGCTGCAGCCAGAGCAGCCGTGGCTCTCGCTCCCCAAATCCCACCAAACCAGTGTAGTCATGACAGCTCTCTGTATCCTTACAGCTCCAGCCAGTAGCCAGGAGACAAGAACTGCAGATCAACTTTCCTGTATTTCAAGGAACTGTGTTTACATTTTTAATTAGTTTAAGGCAGAGAAAACACAATGGAGCAGAAGAGAGGACAAAATCCCTCCCGAAACCAAGCTGCCAACAGCGTGTTCATTAAAAGTAAGTTCTAGGAAAGAGCTGCAAGAGGGGGGCAGAGAGGTAGAGACTCACCAACACCCCCTCTGTAAGGCTGAGAATCGCAGATAACACCTGCTTAGTTGAAGCTGTGAATGTGTGAAAGCTCAATACAAGCTAAAAGAGATCACCACAAAGATACCCTCGCTCTTCCAGCTCCAGTTTAATAGCTAAAAGTCTTCTTTAATAACTGGGCCTTCAGACTTCCCTGTATCTCAGCCTAAGAGTAGAAGATACAGCTATCCCCAAAGATTCAATCTTCTAAACGCTGCACATTCAAATCAGGTTGTAAAAAAAGGAAATGTTTTTCCCTTCCATTTCTTAATAAAAAACCACTTTTTTCCAAAGAAGTGTGGGGAGGAATATTCACACACTGACACTCAAAACATGCACCCAGCACTGAGAAATGCAAGAGCCCGAATCTAAAAAATAAAGTGAAGAAGGTAGCACCACGGGCAAATTAACTCTAAGCTGCCTGGTGCACAGACTGTAGTTTCTCAACATTTTTGTTCCCTGGTGCTTTGAAAACACCTGCAGCACTCAACAAAGAAGCCAACTGCAGTTATGGCCCCTGCAGCTGGCAGCTGGGGTGGTATTTCGACTCAAGTAGTGCTCGCGTGCCCTTCAAAAGAGATTGATCCGATTCCTGTTACAGGGAATCTGGATTGCGTCCTGGGATATCACCATGACGTGAAGAATAACTAATAAGATACAGCCACCACAAAAAAAAAAAAAAAATGCATCCATGCTGTTTATTGGTTAGATAATGGACCCAAAGTGGCTTTTTTTATACAAGTGACTTCGCATTGTGACTTGTTTGATTTTCATGGGCTGGTGGAGAAGTAAATATTTGATGTGGTGGCGAGAAGCTCATGTGAAATGCAGAGTGTGTTGCTATTGTAATCCTCTAAATCCCGTGGTAAAAATCATGTTTCTCATATGTAACTCATTAATTGTAGTAATTGGACTTAAAGACCTACTTTTCTGCACAAAGACAGATGTTCCCTCCTGGATATTGTTAATGAGAAGCCATAATGATGATTAGTAAGTTCAGTTTGTGCATCTTTTTGCCCTTTAGCTCGCAAAAGCAACAGGCAAATTGTAATGCTCACAACTAAAATGAAGCCGAGAACATTTTCCTTACGCGTAGCTGCGTATTTCAAAGTTCTTCAGCAGAGGTTTTACAGCAGCGACCGTTTTCCAAGGTAACACCTGTAACACGGAATTAGTACAATAGTTGAGCCCTCTTCCCCCAAAGGATGTTAAAAAGACCAAGCAGGCCTCTCTCAAAGAGAATTCTGGACGCAGAAGGTTGACATGCTAAGTAAACTAATTTATGCAAATGAGTAGCTAATTAAATTAAAATCGCTTTGGTTTCTAATGTTCTCCAACTCAGCGGGAGTCCCGCAAGCAAAAAAGAGGAAACCTTGGATCTGAGGCCACAAGAGGCAGAAGGTGACAATACTGATCAGGTGTAACTCTGAGCAGCCCCAGCATGGATTTACTGTTTAAAAGTTTCATTTTCTCAGTAGGGTTATTAAACACTTCACCGGCTCATTAGTTAGATGATATATGGCTACCAGGTGCAAATCCCAGCTACTGCCGCCTCGCCGAGGCCCACGCTGAACTCGCTGCAGTACCACCCCTGGTATTTCAGGAGCACTGAGCATCAGCAGAATCCTGTGTCAAGCCAAAAAGAAGCAGTTTTCTAACTCTATACCCATTTGTGCCATATGTTATCACAATGGACACCAAGTAAGACTGATATAGCATCCATCCTCTTGAGAGCAATGCTTTGGGAGAGCTACTTGGCATTATTTGATTTCAAGATATGTTAAATGGGACGTGAGATGACGGACCCTGCCAGGTGAGAACAACTTATTTCGGTGAGAGGGCTCAGGGTTCCTGCTGTTGGCATTGCAGGGCTTCCAAAGGCCAGATGAGGCCAGATGTTCTCCAGGGAGGACAGTGAGCTGCAAACTCAGTGTCAAAAAATGCTATGCTCACACTCAACGGATCTGGGGTCTGTATCCAACCTGAAGACCAAAAGCTCTCGTGCGGTTCACGTGTCACAAGCATTCTGGGTAATGATGCAAAACAGCAACATGGAAAAAAAGAGTTAAAGTGGAGAAAATGAATGCAAAAATTGAAAGGAACTAGTTTAAGGAGAGACAAGAAATCATGCTCAGTGGAGACTACTGGAGTAGAAGGCGGCTACCAGTGAAATTCCTCAAGATCTGGATCTAGGACCAATTCTTAATATTTTGATACATACAATAGGTATATGATTATGAAATCTATTACCAGCAAGAGCTTGGAAATACAGCTGGGGCTGAAGTAACACAAAGAGAACTGCAGGGACCTTTCTGCCTTTCTGCTGCTCATGCAAACTTTCAGTCTTTCACAGCAAGGAGGCTAGGCCGTGTATCACACCCCTTCAGCTGAATTTCACATCGCTTCGGCTGTTTAAAAGCGAGGGACGAGTCTCTGCGGTTCTTTCATCTCCCTCTATCATCTATGGAAAGAAGCGTCTTCCAAAGTCAGCAGAGAGGTTGGATGAATTGTCTTTCACAGAATCACAGAATCATCTTGGTTGGAAAGGACCTTGAAGATCATCCAGTCCAACCGTTAACCTAGCATTGACAGTTGCCAACTACATCATATCCCTAAGTGCTATGTCAACCCGTCTCTTGAACACCTCCAAGGATGGGGACTCCACCACCTCCCTGGGCAGCCCATTCCAACACCTAACAACCCCTTCTGTAAAGAAATACTTCCTAATATCTAGTCTAAACCTTCCCTGGCGCAACTTGAGGCCATTACCTCTTGTCCTATCGCTTATTACTGGTTAAAGAGACTCATTCCCAGCTCTCTGATCTCTCTCTGCTTTGGCTGCACAGTGAGCTTATGTGACTGGGACAGAGCAGAAACCTATTCATCAGAAGTCTAAAATTAACTAGGAATGAGTCATATCTCTGAGAAGAAGGAACAGGAAGTTTTACCATAAATTCTCCTGGGTCTAACAGCAGGAAATGAGGGAAGAGAAAAGCCTGCACGCTTCTGATTTCAAGCCTACAAGTGGGTATGTGCCTCAGAGAAGACAATTACGAACTTTGGATGTATGAGGGAAGCAATTTTTGGCAGGAGCAAGGCAAATAGCAATGGTGTTTTAGAAAGCGTTGGGAAGATCCTATCTGGAAAGCCTGAGGAGTTGCACAAAGGAAAAAATGAGCTGTACAAAGTGTTGAGAGGGACTTCCCCCAGTGACAAAGAGGAGGACTCTGTATGATAATCTGTATATATAGAAGAGAAAATGTGATAGAATCTGCTTTGCCTGTGAATCCTGCACTTGTCAGAAAGATTGTGGCTATTTGTTTTCACTAGGTGGTAATGCCAGACTCAAAGGCAAGGCGAGTCTTTCCATTCACCTCAGCGAGATGTGGATCAAGCTCACAATGCCAACAAGATCACTAACAGCTGGGCTCAGGAAGGACATATCTAGGCTAAAAGAGCAGATAGCGACCGCAGTTATAGGAAGGAAATCTAGCATTTTAGAAATGCTTATCTTCCTAATACTCTGCTCTCGGTCAACACGTACAACCATCATCAAACACGATGTGTGACAGCAGGCAGGACACTGGAGAAGCTCTGAAAAGAGGATTTTGCAGTAAGATGCATTGTGTTGTATATGGGCTACTGGTTCCAGTTTTAAACATGCAGCCATTTTAGTCTATTGATTCCAGAGTTGGACAAAATGTTTTGTTCAATATTTGATTAATCTAAAGCTAATTTTTGTGTTGTCGGTTTAGGATTTTCAAGAAAGCAAAAAAATATTTTGGATCAGGCAAACTATTTACAGAATTACAGAATCCTTCAGGTTGGAAAAGACCCTTGGGATCATCGAGTCCAACCCTCAGCCCGACTCTACAAAGTTCTCCCCTACACCACATCCCCCAACAGCTCATCCAAACGACCCTTAAACACACCCAGGGATGGGGACTCCACCCCCTCCCTGGGCAGCCTATTCCACTCTCTGACCACTCTTTCTGGGAAAGATTTTTTCCTCATGTCCAGTCTGAACCTCCCCTGTTGCAGTTTAAAGCCGTTCCCTCTTGTTCTGTCACAAATTACCTGTGAAAATAGGCATGTCTCATAAAACCGATTTGGAAACTTAAATAGAAAATTTCCAAACAGGGGATACAGATATATTTTTCTATCCAATAGCCCAACAGACAGGGCATACATCAAAGACGTGAAGGGGATCTGCAGTTGAAGATCATCTGAAGAGGCAGATGAAAATTGATCTATCTACTGGGGTGCAAACAAGCCTTTGTTTTCATAAGAACTGAGAGGATTCTTGGAGGATGAAGTGTACCGAGATGAATCCTGTATAATGAGCCCATAAAAGTCAAAATAAGCTGGAGAAATTAGAAGGTAATGTCAGACTTGTAACTAAATGAGGCTAATCTTTTCTGGCCCTGCATCTCACACTTTTTCCACAGCTTTTTCTAACCAACAATAGACAAAAACTTTCTGTGTCATTAACTAGAGCTGCTTCTAGCAATGAAGATCTGTGGGCACGGAGGAATCTGCCAGGATGCTCCCACAGAGAGATGTCACAGCTCGCAAAACTGAAAGCGATCAGTCTGGAAAATTAAAATTCTTCAAGAATTTTGTCTGTCCCAGATGCTTCTGACAGTAAGGAGATTGGCAGGCTGAATTTCAAGGGTGGGGAAGGAAGGCTGAATAGCAACGCAAAGCCAGATGTTTTCCTTGTTAAGTGAGGTATATTGTAGTATGAAGACGTAATTCTCTCACAAAAGCACAACAGAAAATCACAAAAGGATCAAATGCCACTTACAGGTTATGTGATATTTCCACCAGTAAAACCAGCATCAATTTAAGTGACTTAAAAGTTGAAACATGAAGTAGAAGTGAGCTCACTTGTAGCTCCATGGCAGGATGTTCCTGTTCAAGACGGTGCTTCTCAGGGGAACAGAATATGTAACCGTATGAAAAATATTATTTGAAGACTCAGCTGTTTTAAATTACAGGTGGGAAAAAATATTTTCCATCAAGAAATTGAGTTTCTAAAAATGATTTCTGAGGTGATAATCAGTGGAGGCTTGGCTCATTCTGCGAGGGAAATTGTTTTAGAAAGAGGCAAAGTTTAATTTAGAAATATTTGATAGTAGGAGAAATAAAGTAAAAAGGAAAAATAAAACACAAAAGAGAAAGAGGTCATTTAATCACTCTCCTGAATATGGTACCAAGCAAGTACTGGCACTGCCTATTGGGGAGGATTTTGAAATAGCACTGATGAACTTCACACATTTTTACGTGCTACAACTTCAAAATAAGTATAGAAACAGGGAGTTTGGAAAGGACACTTGCAGACAAAAACACAGACTGCTCAAATATGTGGAAATATCAGAGAGATTTAGTCTCTGTCTTCTCAGCTGCTCTTCATGTTTTTAATCTATTTGCTGGAAATACTATGTGGAATAAATAAGTGTTGGGGCAAAAGTGACTCGTTGGCTGCAACTGCTCAGTGATAACACACACAGTCCCAAATTAATATGGAAAAATTGTACATGCAGTGGAAAAAGTTTTATTTCTCTGCTTATAAACCACAGGAAGATAGAATGGCCCATCATTAAATCTTTCTATGGATTTACAGTATAATTATCCAGATAAATATTTTTTTAATGCTTTGACTGCTGCCTTGTATTGAAAGAGATCATTTATATCAAAGGGGAATCAGTTCATGTATCCAGACAAGCACCTAAATCCACACTTCACTTTACACCTTCCAGTAGTCCCGTTGATTTTAATGAGAAAACTCAGGTGCCTCAAGTTATCTGCATGCTAATTAAACTTCACTGGACTGGGGATGGATTTCTCTAATAGACAGGACTGACCCTTTCATGACACTTCTGTGTCACTGTATCGCCCGACTGAATGGAGAAAGCTTATTTTCATAAAAAGAAACGTTGAAGAAAAAAACACTTCAAAATTAAGGGAGGAGACAGGTAAAGGCTTATGAAATAAAAGAATAATTTTCCTTTGAATCTGGGAGTTACTAGTGCAGAAAACTAGGATTTCAGAATAAAAGCTTCAAGAATGAATCAGTCCCATATTTTCAGTGAATTTATAGACTTTGCTTACTGTAGACTATGATAAAGAGAAGTCCATAATCTCATTTACACTCATCATTAAAATCAGAAAAAAACAAACCACCCTACGCCAGATTTTTATGGTGTAGATTTTTATACCCTATTAACAAAAGAGTTCTCAGTTGCCTTTAAATTCAATGACTGAATTCAAATTAGAAGCAACAGTTTTAGGTTTTCATTTGTATTTTATATTGGCACTGGGATTTTTTTATTGTGAACAGTAAACTTCCCCCCCCCCCCAAAAAAAAAAAAAAAAAAAAAAGAAGGGACCAGAATTTGGTTGTATAGCTAATTAATTAGTGAACTGATTTTTCAGAATAAATGCACTCACACCACTCACAAATTAACCCCCCACGTTGCATGAGAAGGGAATAAACACTCTATAAAATGGATAGCAATTAAATCCCTAACTCTGGCACCAGAGAGTTCTAAGTTCATGTCTCCAAAATTTGCCTAATTTGCACCCAAAAGTTTTATTCTTGGAATTTCCATTTCTAAACACTCCACCTGAGATCTGCACTTCAAACCCTTGTGTAACAGGGATTTTACCAACACTCCTTTGAGGAGCAGTCTACGATCAGCACGCCTGAAAATTCTTTCTATATTCTTTCTATATTCATTCTTCAGGATCACTGTAATTTCAGCATCTACTGAGGCCTCAAACTGTTGTTATTTGAGATAATTATGGCCCAGGAGTCACTGCTTAATACCAATATACCCTTTTTTCCTCTTGATTTCATCCCTTATTTATTTGACTGTTAACTCATGGTTTTAACACTGGCTTTGCAAACCTTCAGTCTTATCTTGTTTTTCTGGTTCTTTTCTTACAATAGCTATAGGGGAAAAAAAAAAAAAGCCACACAAAAAACACCTCACAGAGCTCATTTTCTTATCAGGCTTTCTTATCCCCTTTGGTAATGAAAACAGTGTGGGGGTCAGCCTGGATATGGGAGGATTTGTATTAATGTCCAGGCAATATCCAGCTTGCTGCTTTTTACACAGGGATGTTGACTGCCAGATTTCTTCACCTCACTCTCTGCTTTTACTCCCCAAACCTTGAAAATACAAGATTTTTTTCCAAAAAAGAGGTAAAGAAATCAATCCGGAGCAGTTCATCTGCAGTGCAACCCTTCCCCTGCGCTCCCAGCCCAGCCACTTTGGGGCATGACAGCTTGGCAGGAGGAAGGAAAATCAAGCTCAATTTTGCTGTATAATAAAGCGTTTTTTAGCTCTGGGGTGTCACTTGGTGGAATACCAAGAAGACGACAATTTGGGGTTTTTTTGAGGAGCAGCGACAGAAAAAATGCAGCGTTTTTACAGCCTCACAAAAGATACAGGAGCCTGAAAAGGCTGAAGTTTTAGAATGTGTCACAATATAAAAACCACCACTTCACAGGCGGTGTTTTCTATCACCTCACACTTGCTTCTGCAGAAGAAAAATGACCTCCTAATTCAGGTTCATTTAAAGTGCAGCTGATCATCAAGACCTAAAAGGAATTTTCATTTGTGAGGGTAAAAAAAAAGATCTTTCCTGTCCATTTGTGGAATTTATGTCAGATCTATAATGCAATAACCTCAATACTCCATCAAACATTTTCTATTTAACCTGAAAGGGGACTAAGTCAAATCACTTATATGCCTATGTGTATGATTTGCAAAGAGGAGCCTCAGTGGGGATTGGAAATACCATGGAGTGATTTTCACGCCTTCAGAATAAGTATTAGGAACCTCGAGTGCTCGATCACAAAGCAGTGATGAAAAGGTGAGATCTCCTATAAAATATCAACGGGAAGGGCTTAATGTGAAGAGTCCAGATTTACTGGGCTCAGGCAAAAAAACGAAAGGGAAAAAAAGAAGAAAAATGGCAGATTTAGCTCTGGATTAGGCTGATGTCATGACCCAAAACCAGGAGCACAGCCTTTTAAATATTTATTCATATCCTCATGGCACAATCCCCCACAACTGAATAATGGTCTCTGTATGTCTTTTTTATGAACCATATGATAGAGTTTAACAGCTAATTATAATGCCACTACAGAGATATACTGAATAGATAAAATATTAGAGGAGATACCTCCTTTTAGCATCAGGTCAATCAAAGCCAAGAAAAAGCCCTGTGCTCATCTATTCTCTGGGCAAGAGCCAAAAATTAATTTTGAAACTAATACTGCATGAGGGCCAGTGTTAGACACCAACTCCAGGACTACCATCTAAATATACAAATATACAAATACATCTGGAGCTTCAGCATGAGGTTGGTGGTGGAGCTGGTTGAGGACCAGAGGACAGCGCTGCAGGGCATTTCCATAGGGGCTAGTCTTTAAAAGGAGATATAATGGCATCCTGGCTTGTACCAGCACTAGCATGGCCAGCAGGGATAGGGAAGAGATCTTACCCCTGGACTCGGCACTGGTGAGGCCGCCCCTCGATGAGTGGGTTCAGTTTTGGGCCCCTCACTCCAAAAAGGCCATTGAATGACTCGAGCGTGTCCAGAGAAGGGCAACGGAGCTGGTGCAGGGTCTGGAGCACAGGTGTGATGGGGAGCGGCTGAGGGAACTGGGGGGGTTTAGTGTGGAGAAGAGGAGACTGAGGGGAGACCTCATGGCCCTCTCCAACTCCCTGAAAGGAGGGTGCAGAGAGGGGGGATGAGTCTCTTGAGTCAAGGAACAAGCGCCAGGCCAAGAGGGAATGGCCTCAAGCTGCGCCAGGGCAGGGTCAGACTGGCTCTTAGGAAGGATTTCTTTGCAAAAGGGGTTGTTGGGCATTGGAATGGGCTGCCCAGGGCAGGGGGGGAGTCCCCATCCCTGGAGGGGTTGAAGAGTCGTGTTGACCCAGCGCTGAGGGATCTGGTGGAGTTGAGAACAGTCGGTGTGAGGTTCATGGTTGGACTGGAGGATCTTCAAGGGCTTTTCCAACCTAGACGATTCTGTGATTCTGTGATAAAACTCATAGGGCTGAAGGGAGGGGAGTCTGCAAACCAGAAATGAAGAGATTCCAAGGGAAATCGCCAGTGAACTTCAGGTTTCTGCTTTTTAAAGTCTTTGCTGGAAACCTCTGGATCAATCTCTACAGTTCTCTGCTGCTTTCTCCCCTTCTGAGTTCTGCAGGATTGGTCCGTTAGTTATGTATGGTGTGAAGGGGTGAGACACCTGATTGGCGTGGATTTAAAAAATAGGACAGCAAAGCAAATAGTATTTAATTGGTTTAAATTGGTTTTAATTGGTTAAGTGACGATGAGTCCATTACTTATTGCCCTATTACTCTACAGCTACCTGAAAGGAGGGTTCAGAGAGCTGGCGATGAGACTCTTTAACCAAGTAACAAGTGATAGGACAAGAGGTAATGGCCTCAAATTGCGCCAGGGAAGGTTTAGACTGGATATTAGGAAGTATTTCTTTCCAGAAGGGGTTGTTGGGCATTGGAATGGGCTGCCCAGGGAGGTGGTGGAGTCCCCATCCCTGGAGGTGTTTAAGAGTAAGGTTGACTTAGCGCTTGGGGATATGGTGTAGTTAGGAACTGTCAGTGTTAGGTCAATGGTTGGACTGGATGATCTTCAAGGTCTTTTCCAACCTAGATGATTCTGTGATTCTGTGAAATACTGGTGAAATGAAACGCTCTTCCTTGACATCTCTTTTTCAACGTTTTCTCTCTCCACCCCCATTTTAAGTGAAAAGAAGCAAGATCTGGCTTCCAGAGGAGAGGGATTCAGGAGTGGGTACTGAAAGAGCAACCTCGTTTTGAGGGATCATGTGCAGGACCAGGATCAGTTCTGCACAGCCCACTGCCCGGAGGCACAAAGAGAAGTTCACATTTACAAAGGAAACCTTTCTACGAGAAATTGGTAAAGGAGACAACATCAGTCTGGCTAATGACTCTTGAGGACAAGTACATTGAGAAATGCAAGAGAAACTATATGTAGAGACAAATAAATAGCCCCCAACACCACAAAATAGCCAGAGGCAGATCAGCAATGAAGTTATACACAATTCTAAAAAGTAAAAATCATGGTTTCAGTATAACAGTGAATATAATATTTTGAATGCCATACATAACCCAGCAACACGCTTTCGTCTGTGTGACAGTCTGGAAAAACAGATTTTTTCATCGCTTTAGCATTTGTTTTATTTATTCCCATTGCTTTATGGTAGATTATCGCCATAAACTTTCAGTTCTTAATTTTACCTAATAACAGAGTTCTACACATCATTTGTAGGAAACATTGCATCTGCTTACGTGAGATTACTTACTCTAAAAAAAGGCAATTTTATTTTTCAGGAGGACGGGATTCTTTATGAAGATAAGTAACATGCCCCGACTTCATCTCTCTTTACCGCGCCTCCCAATTATAACGGTTAAAATGCAAATTCTGATTGACTTGGAGAACAAATAGTCCTTTTGAGGTAACCAGGCTTACTCACTGCAGTAAGACAAGTAGAATTGGATCTTCATAAAGTAAAATGCAGTCCTACATAAAGATGAATGGACTCTGTTATATATAAAAAATAATTCAGCAGCACTATTTGGCAAAAGCAGTTCTCCAATAAATAAGGATTTATCTACTTCTGTCTGCTGTCAGAAACTGGATTACTTGCTGATGGATAGCAGGTGCTTCCAGTAAAAATGCAGAGATGTTTTGGTAGCTTGTTTGTTGCAAACATCGACCTAACATATGCTGTATGGTAAGAAAGCTACGCTCGGAAAGCAGTATTAGAATGGAAAAGAGTAAAGCTGAAATCTCAAAGGTTGTCTGAGCCAAACTGGAGATTATCCAAGCTAAAGGAGTAGAGCAAACAGTTAAAATGAGATACCAGTCTGCAACCACCCCCTTTTTTTTTTTTTTTAATTCTCTTTAATAGCACTAGTATTTAGGGTTACCAAGGCAAATAGTGTTACTCAAATTACACCACCTCACGTGAAGAACAATTCTAGCGCGGGGCCCACTTTATGAACAGAGCAGATATCAGATATATCACACAAATGTTCTCATTTGATCCAAGGGTGGATTTTTAAACCAGCTCTCTAGAAATGGTGCTGCTCTGGAAACAAACCCAGAAATGAGCCGGAAAGGCAGCGTTCCCTCTTGCTCTGCCGTGCCCCCCACCCGTGACCGAATGTTTCGCTACAGCCATCCGCAGCCGTTTAACCTTGAAACCAGCCCACAGCTTCATTCAACAGTAGCACTGTTCTAAAGCCTTTTTTTTTTTTAGAAAAAAAATATAATAATTTTCTTTCTCTTGCTTGCACGCTCGCTATTTAATTTTTAAGTAGTTTGCACACTGGAGTGGATTGCAGTCAGTCCTTTTCCAGCATACATAAATAGTCCTTTCATTATCAAAAAGCCAAGCCTTGAAAGAAGAGTCAAGCATTTGGCACTGGTTCAAGTTACTGTAGCATAACAGGAGACTGGAAACAAGACCAAGTGATTAATTTGGCATCTCATTTAATTCATTTTTATCACTTACTTGTTAACTCTGATTTTAAGCTATTGCCTTCTCCTGAATTTTTATTCCAGATTGTCAGAATGAAATACTGGATTATTATCATAAAAGTGTATATACCCAGTTTCCATTCTGTGTGCACTTACAGATATTTCTTCAAGGTATGGGACAGCCTTGTGCTCTCTATTTTCTCACGAATTGCAAGTCAGTGCTTCGGATGGGTTTTACTGGAGACGGTTCCCCCGTCACTCTTACCTGTTTGAGACAGAAGTGGTGTATAAGGGACTTTCGGTTCTATTGCACTCATGGGCGGAGGTAGCAAGGGGTTGGCAAAGCTGCGGAGAGGGTGAGTAGGGCGGACGCAGGCGGTGGGGATGGTTCTGCTCGGGGCATCCTCGGTGTTGGAGTGCTCAGGCTGCGTTTGTGGCAGCAAGGACGGCTGCTGTGGTGCTGGTCCTTCGTTAACAGCTGCAGGAGAACAGTCCAAAAAAAAAAAAGGAAACCAACAGACTATTATTGATGTATTTTTTATGTTCCATTTCCTACTTTTATGGTCATTTTCAACAGAAGGGACAGCGTTAGACTCCACCCTCCAAGAAGGTGCAGGAAATGTGTGAACAGTTCCATCACAAGTTATTGGCAGATGAATTAAAAAGCAGATGTTGCTCAGAGTGGCCGTGTGCCATTTGAAGCTCAAAACATCTTCCTTTAAAAAAAAAACAACCAAACCAACAAACCCCAAGCATGATATTTTTATCTCCTTCTCTCTATCTTTCCTCTCTATGTGCTTTTAAATATTAAAAATCAATAAATACATTAATACATCATACGGAGATTGAAACAAGGTATGACTATGGAAACTCGTTATGTTCAGCATGACGGTACTCTTCCAGTCATAGTGGAGAAAAGCTGGAGACAAAGAAAGAAATTAATTTCCCCATAACCAATCACCAATATTGTTTTTCCTTGAGACAGCTGTAACATTTAGTGTGCCAAAGCAGTAGGCTGCTGCTTTATTAGCCTATATACAAAGTCAATTCTTCAGAGATTTAAATGTTCCATGGCAACCTTCTAATATAAAAGACAGCTTCCCTACGTTTGGCTGTGTTTCTTAAAAGAAGTTTTCAGTATCAACCTCTGTCATGGACTTTCCATGCTAGAAAACAGAAGCAAAGAGCTGAAGTATTAATGAAAACAAAGGCTGAGACAAACAGAAAAACCCTTTATTTCCACAGCCCTCTAGAAACTCATGTTGTACGCAAGCTATAAATTAAAGCATGATTTATGGTTGTATAGGAGTTCTCAGGATGTATACGGTCTCCAGTTTTGTCTAACATCACCGTGAATGCAGAAAAAGGTGATTTGTGAACTGAGTTCTCTTAAAACAGATTACATGCAAAATTTTCTGCTGGCGTAGTCTAAAATCAGAGTATCTTCTACGGAGCGTGTACAGTGAAGATGTTGCGTAGGAGGAGGGATGGAAGAAGACAGCAAGAGAGCTGGGGATGAGTCTCTTTAACCAAGTAGTAAGCGATAGGACAAGAGGTAATGGCCTCAAATTGCGCCAGGGAAGGTTTAGACTAGATATTAGGAAGTATTTCTTTACAGAACGGGTTGTTAGGTGTTGGAATGGGCTGCCCAGGGCAGGGGGGGAGTCCCCATCCCTGGAGGGGTTGAAGAGTCGGGTTGACCCAGCGCTGAGGGATCTGGTGGAGTTGGGAACTGTCAATGTTAGGTTAATGGTTGGACTGGATGATCTTCAAGGTCTTCTCCAACCTAGACGATTCTGTGATGCATGCTCGCACATCCCAATGGCGTTGCCCAGATTTACGGTGCTGCTCTTCACCTAACACTGACTCTTGAAGAGAAACTCACTGCTGCTGTTTACACCGGGAAACGCTACTGTACCACATTATTCAGGCTTTAAGAAGTTTAAGAAAATAAACAAAGAGAGAAAAAAGAACTGCAAAGAAACCAGATTATTTTGTTCTTGTAAGGGAGCTGTATTTGGAATAAACTAAAATCTCTTCCTGACCACTATGCTTACCACAACAAGCCGAACTAATTAAGAATTAATTACAAGGAGGACTCAGAAGTGTAAGTCCGCTGCGGTGCTTTATGAATGGCAGCAAGAAGTTCATTTCCCCACGCCACCGGAAAGAGCCCGCCACTGCTGTTTTGTTCCTACCGCAGGAGAAGAATAAGTGAATTGAACTGGCAACACCATCTTTTATCTTCTTTTCCAAATCCTGCATCGCGAGCGCTGTTGAGCTTCCTCAGAGCTCAGGTCCGTGGCCTCTCCCCGCTCCTGCCCCGTCGCTCCAAGGAGCAGCCCTGGAGCAAGTTCTCCTCTTGGGGAGAGTGCCCGCAAAGCCTGACATTATTTGCAAGCAGAACAGTGGAAGGAAGGAAACTGGTTAGTGAAGAGCCTGATCACAACAGGAACTTACTTAATTTGAGCACGTTAGTGTTGTCCAGTGTCTCCACGGTATCTATGCCAGCCAAGATGGCTCACAGCACAACACTTAATCAAGCAGGAAACAGAAATCTAGGAAAAGCTCAACCTTTTACTGAAGAAAACAACCTTTCTGACACATAGATATCAGACTTAGTTATTATACTGGGACCCAAAACGCTCCAGAGGATCTGGTTTCTTTCAAAGCCTGCTGCAACAACCAGAACTCATTGTGCAAATAACATGCAATTACACAGCCAAGTCAAATCTCAAGGCATTTTATAATAATTAATGTCAAAGTATATAAGTAATTACAACCTACTAAGTGGCAAAACAATTTTGAAAAATGGAAATGAGGATTTCTCCTCATTTCCACAGCCCCATTGCTTGTTCCTATGGCAATACCGCAGACATCCCTGGCAAAATTGCACACTGCGGATAGGAAACCAACTACAGGATCAGACCAAGGTCATAATCATCTACGGTTTGTAAAGTTTGCTCTTCTGTGGCTCATTTTCCTTGTTTTCACCTTCAAGGCTCTTTGCGTTATCATGCCATTGCCCTAGCTCTGCTTTTCCATTTCCTTCCTTGCCCAGCAGACCCCTCTCTTTTCTTCTCCAAGGACTAAAATTCTCCTTAAGGAGGCCAGAGATACTGAGGTTATTTGTAACAGGGTAGAGCAGGAATGATAATTTATAGCTTTTCCCACTCTTACTCACTGCCTACACATTCAATAAAGTGTCACAGCGTGTTGCTGCTCTAGGCTACCATAGGCATTGGACTCTTCTCTCCCTTCACCCTGTCCTAGTCAAGGAAGATGTACAATAGTATGTGAGTCTCACAGAGGTATGCAACTGAGGTTACAATGGAGCAAACCCTTGGTGGGGTCTGGCTTAAAGTAAAAATAAAGCCTTTTGTCTATGCTCTCAGCCTCAAAACATCTTTCAACATGTTGGTCAAAGTCTGAACTTCCTATGGAGCCCAACACTTTTCATTGTGGCCTTAAGGACAGTTCTTTTGAGAGGCTCTTGACCTCTTTGGAGAAATAAGGAAACCAGACACTTACTGCTCCTCGCCATCAAATACCTTCTTGGTATTTTCTGCAGCAGGGCTCTCAGATAACAAAGCTTTATCAGCTTTATCAGCTAGCATCAGCATAATGGTCTTTGCATTAAAAGTCTATTAAATTACTGCTTTACTGTATGGGTATGTTTTATCTTAAAGATTTAGTTGTAAAACCGGAGACCTACATAGCCATTATTCCATAAAAGAGTTCGGGTCATCCTCTAGCTATTACTAAAGAGAAAGGTGTGATGACTCTATTAAAATTAGAAGCTAGAGTTGAGATTTAAATACTGAAGGTAGGTAGTCTAATGAAGGTGCTCCATGCTTGAGAAGACTTTTTTTCTAAAATAAGATGTGCATGCTTGCAAACATAATGAGAACCATCAATTTGCAATTCACGCAAGTCCCTGCAGGAGGAGAGGATGGATTGTTTATTTGAAGGATGGATGAAGATGAGCATATCACTACTGCTGCCTCCATCACCTACATCAATCCCCTGCCTAGCAGCCAGATATTTGCCTTCATACGCCTCAAGAGAAGTGCCCAAGAATTCTGATTATTTCCACCGATCCAATTATCACCTTATTTTTTTTTACAGAAAGTAGACTCCCAACTGACCTTTAAGATGAAGCAGATAATACCAAGCTGCATTCCAGTTGTGATCTTTTGCTCTTGAATTTAGGAAAATATTTTGCTATACATGAAGATCTGTTCTAAAGCCCAGTAAAACCAATTAGGGTCTCATTGCTTTGGAGAAACCTTGGATAAAGCCCTCCTTGCATTCATTTCACATGAGAGGAACACTGAGAATAAGCTTGCTTTGAATTCCAGTGGCCATGGACACCGAGCAGAAGAATAAATATCGTGTACAGAGTCCTTTGGTCTTCCCTTTGTTTTTGCATAGTTGTTGGTTGGTACAATGCTGTTAAGCAGTTTAATGAATTTAGGTCTCTGAACATATTTTTACATTGTGTATCTTCTACCTAAGAAGTAACACTGGAAATGTTCCCACTTGGGTTTGTAGCTATTGGCTCTGCCACAGTCTGAGGTACTGAAAAAGTCAATGCGGATTGAAAACAAAAGGTCATAACAATTCAAAGTACGTGGTGGTGGATGGGGACTTAAAATGACTGAACTTTATTCCTTATCTACTAATGACTTTATAGTTTGGAACTTATACAGGTTGTAAATATCATGTGACCAAGACTATATACCCATATGATGCTGACAAGGCCTCTATTCCTGTTGGGATCTTTGGATGATATTACAGCACAACCACTAATAATTTTTTAGCATTTTATTGTCAGGTTACTACTCTCACACAATTTTACGTACATCCCAAAGAATATTTTTGAGGAATACTTTTAAAAAATTACTAATCTAAAGCTGAATCATGGGAAAGTGGCAGAACCATTTTTAAACCATATGGGGTTAAATCCAAAGAATTACGTACTGAAAAAAAAAAAACCAAATTGCTTTGTTGATGATTCCATTTCTAGAGGAGAACAGAGGAAGTGAAGGGCTAAGCAGGACCCTACACACAACTCCAGTACAGCTCTCATCCCACTTCTGTGAGATGTTGCAACCCCTGCTGAACCCAAACCGGACTGTTGAATAAAAATTAGAATTTACACGAAGTCTAGAAGGCAGCTTCTATGGTAGAAGGGATTTAAGGTTCCCAGCTGGATGAGCTCACTGCAGAGCCAGCTCCAAGAGGAAATGTGCTCAGGAAATATTTCCTTTAGTGCCTCTCACTTTAACAGATTAGTGTACATAAAGTTATCTCCATTCCATAATACTTTTCTATGATAATCTCAAGCTATCAATATAATTGTTGTTTGATTGTTCTGGTTTACACAATTTTCAATCTTTCTTTTTAATACCAGAAAATAATATCTCTTTATTTTTAAAAATACATACTTTCTAAACATGGCCAAGTTTTCATCGTGTGGAGTGTTGGGGCAATACACCGATGCCTCTAAAAACGGTGCTGTTAGACCAGCCGTAGTGTTTAGGGTGAGCCTGATGAAAAGTGCTCTGCCTCCTGTAAAAGTGTGATCGGGATGGGACCACAACCTAGATCTGTTCATGCTGACCTGTGTGTGGATGGGGATGGGGCAGGATGGGGCTGGGGCCACCTCAGTACCTTCCAAGTGGGAGATGGTTTCCTCCAGCTCTCGTCTTTCCCTACTGGAGTCTCTGATAGCTCAGCATCTCCAATAGTTGTGGTAGAGGAAAAAACAAGAGCATCTTCTCTCTTCATAGAAATACAGACTGGTTTGGGTTGGAAGGGACCTTAAAGATCACCCAGTGCCAGCCCCCTGCCCTGGGCAGGGACACCTTCCACTAGCCCAGGTTGCCCAAAGCCCCGTCCAACCTGGCCTTGAACCCTTCCAGGGAGGGGGCAGCCACAGCTTCTCTGGGCAACCTGTGCCAGGGCCTCACCACCCTCACAGGGAAGAATTTCTTCCTTAGGTCTCATCTAAATCTCCCCTCTTTCCGTTTAAAGCCATTGCCCCTCGTGTTATCCCTACATGCCCTTCCTTCTCTAACACATGGCAAACTAGGCACGTCACCATCTTCTCCTAGCTGCCTTGATAAAATTCTAAGCAGCGGGTGCGACAGAGCTCTGGAGAAGCCTGGAGGAGAAGGCAAGCCACGGGAAGGATTGCTGACCAGACAACAGGCATTTTATTATAGCTCAGAGAAGTTTTTTGTCTGGAAAAAAATTATATTTAACCATCGGATTTTATGGCTGGTAGTCAAACAGGCAAGATGGTTTATTATTCAAGCTCTAGCTGGGGCCTGACTCTCCTTCCCATTTTTTTCCATTTCCTCTTCAGCAGAACATTTGTCCTAAAGACAAGTTGCAGCACTCCAATTTTTGGGTCAATGAAAAAGGCCTTCAGAACCAGAAGAAAGTGTTCAAGCACTGCCTGTATGACAGGATGCCAAGCAACACCCTCGCTAATGGCACGGTGTATGATTTATTCAGGGATTGCTACATCTTGATCAATAGGGTGCTCGGTCATGCAGTACCGCAGGTAGGCTCTGTCTCAGAGGAATTATTGCTGGGTATTTTTTTTTTTCAGACACAGCTGCAATTGGTCAAGTATCAAGTGAATTTTTCATCACTGAGGGGTAAAACACACACAAAAAAGCTTTACGTATTGTCTCTGCAGTCTCTTTAACCGCGAGTTGCTCTCAACCGCATGATCATGGAAACAGCCCCCAAAACAAACAAACAAACTCAAAGCGTTAAGAGTAATTTCGTTGATCTATCCCCATTCTCTGCTGCAGCGGGGTGGTCGGTGAGGCAGTGGGGGGTGAGCCACGAATGAAGCAGCTGCTTTTCGGTCGGATGCGCTGGAGATTGACCGCTCTTCCAGATGGGCTGACATCGCCAGCGCTGGCATCAACAGCACCGGTGCTGAGAAAAGCTTCAGGCATCATATTAGAAATATACTTTTATATCCCTTCATCCCTCCTCGGACTGAAAAGTAATGAACACTGCCATTATATAAACCCAGTGAACTGCTTGGCTGGTTCTGACAGTGTCAAGTGCCACTAGAAAACAAACACTATTTCCACGTCCTTGTCTGTGCCTTCGCTTCGTTGCCGTGGTGGTGAAAATGTAAGGCACAGCGAACGAAGAGAATATTTCATTTGGAGGCATTTTCTATGATCTGGGAGCTTTGGGAGTCAACAGCCTTCACCAGAGAGCACAAGGTTGCAACAGGTTGTCATTGCATGTTGTAGCGGGCTTAGATAATTTTCAAAATACCATGCAGCCTTGATTACCCAGACCTCAATAATCTGAAATAGCCGTTAGGCAAACAAGGCTACATCCACTGCTTTTGAATTATTTAATGGGAAATTTCCCAAATTATCTGAAATCTTCACTGCTTGAGCTTTTTCAAGGCCCATCAGGTCTTCTGAATAATTAAAGCTGGTTCGTACTCAAGCTTCTTGCAGAAAACTTTTGTGTATTAGCAATCTTCTGTGCAAGTCTCAAGCGTGCCACACTTGAAAGGCTTGGGCAAACCCGTACCTTTCTATACAGACCTACCCCCAGAACTGCCTTTGGATCCAACAGGATTTCAAAGACATTCCTCTGTTTGAAAATCTCATCTCCAGACTACTACAGGTGTAAAGTGAGTGGCTGCTTCAGGCAGAAGCTGAATGCACCAGGGATGTGTGATTTTGGGGGGGGGTCCCAGCCACTGCTCTGTACAGTATTTACCAGCTGAGCTGCCTGCACCCTCGAGGCATCAGCAGAACTCGGGAAACCTCCCCCACTTTGACAGCTGGACTTTGGATCTGAGGACTGAAGATGCTCAGGTCCTTTATCAGCAGGTCAGGATGATGACGACTGAGCAAAAAATTCAATCTTGTTTTTTTTGCTTCTATCTCCGTGATGAGGCACACGACAGATAATTTTATTTTTTATTCCCCAACATCTAACGTATGGCAGGCAAGAAACTGAATCTACTTTGTTTCCGTGCGTTGCATCTGTGGTGGGTTTGGTATTAATTTAAGCAGCAGATCAAAACCTGATTATGCAAGCGAGGCCCTCCGGAGAAAATTGCCATCTAGCTTTGAAAAGAACTCAGCAACCACACTGAAGAGAGGGGAAATGGCATTAGGGGGATGACTAGAACACCTGAACCCACCTTTTACCTACAATCCCACCACTGGATTTCAATCACCGGTCCCCGAGGACCTGTCTGAACTGACTGAAAGCAACAATCAAATAGGAGGAAAAATCAGTCATTTCAAGATGAGCTCCCCGTGGACCAGCAGCACAGACTCTCCGCGATGTGAGAAAAATAGGTGTACCAGATTGACATTAATCTGTCAATAATTCAGACTTGATATGCAGTAGAGTTAAGGGAGAATGATAGGAAAATATGAGCCCTCCAACTATAATTAATATGCCAGAGCACGCTCGTTAGGCTCAAACAAAGAACAGATGGCTGCCGGTGCGGCTGAGGCTTACAAGGAAGTCGTGAAGGTGAGGCTGGGGGCTCGCGCTGCGTGCGTGTGCTTCCCCCCGATCGTGGTGAGGTGAGGAATAGTTATGGGAGCACACAAAACACCAATCTATTACTGCAGAGGAGCAAATGGGAATTAGAGAGCTCGCTCCAGAGAACAGACGAGGGGTGCGAGACGGGATAATGCTATTCACATGTGTAAAAGGATCTCGGAGAGGAACAAAAATCTCTTTTTCTACGTTCTCTATGCCCGCTACAATCGAATCAAGAAACAATTGGCTTAAATTTTAGCAAGTTAGATATTGAAGAAAATGTTTCTAGCAGCGAGGGCAGCTAAGCCTGGGAAGACACTGTGTGGAGAGGTCGTGTAAGTGCTATCACGGATGATTTTCGTGAGTGATGATACTAGATTCTGCCTGAAGAAGAGCCCTTGAAGCCTGCATTTTTCTGGGAAGATCCTTATGAATAAAGCAAAGGAAATTAAAGTACAGTGAAATGCCTGACTAGACCTGCAGAAAAGACAGGATTGGATTAGAGATGCGGTGACTTTTAACTTTTAAGGCGTTCAGTACAGATTGGAAATTGCAACTGGAGCTGCTGTTGGAGAAGAGGCAGCCCACAGCCAGTTGCTGTTACCAGACCAAACTTCCCCTGGCGCCCAAAAACCATGGCAGCATTGTTTTTGTTGGGTAGAATTTATACGTCCCAGTGCCAGAAAACAACTAATTTCCAAGCACTTTAACAGCAAAGAGGAGAAGAAAAGCATGTACTGACTTCTTCCTGCTCCAAAGGTCCTGTCCACGGAGAGGGTCGGGAACGGCACCGGCCGAAGGGTGAACTGCGGGTGTGGGTATCCGCAGGTCGGGGACGGCAGGATCCCGGGGTACTGGGCACTTTCTAGTGTTGGCACTGGAATGGCACTGACCACAGCTGAAAGGAAAGAAGAAGAGAGAGACTAAATGAGTGGTTTTGGAAAATTAAAAAAAAAAAAAAAAAGCCCTTAGAGGGTCAATAGGGAACCAGAAACGACGACATTTCCTCAGCAAAGTACCCAAACGCTCGGTGTAAATCATGCTTCTGCCCGCAGAATCCACATCTGTATACAGAAATATGCCTCTTTGGATAATTGCAGGTGCACTCTGCAATTACTTATCTGTAAAATTAAACAGCTTTTTGTCTGTGTTCCAGCTACTCAGCCACATTTTGAGCGGTGCCTTATATCCCCTGACAAATAAATGAGAAGGAATGGCTCGGGCAATATAAGGGCTTGTTTCAGTTGTCTAAGCCCAGGTCCCTGGTGCCATTTCTGATGCCTTAGGAGAGCCTGATGCCCTCAGGTGCTGTGCTGGGGGCATGTGGGCTCTTCAAACTCTTCCATCACCTCTGCCAGCTTCACCCCAACGTCCCTGACACCCTCGAATGTCCTCAACGTCACAGGACCCCCGTGTTTACCCATCAGCTGAGGCTGGCTGGGTGTCATTCCTCGCTCAGGAATGCCCAAGCCTGTAAGGAACGGGGGTGAGATGTGCCAGCAAAGCACTAGTCTGAAGTTGAAGTTGAGTTCTTAAGTTGAATTTAAGCTTTGATTTGAAAACCAGGATCACAGCGTGATGAATTCGGGCTTTCCTGTGAGTTATTGCCTTTATTTTCAACAATCAGTGCTTAAAGAGTGGGTGGTAATAACGCTATACAAATCATAAATGTCTTTGTAGCTTTCAGGAAAAATTTAGAAACTCTCATTAAAGTTTTGCCCAGCTAAACAATAAGCATTGAGGATAAGGTTTGGCTTACCGAGCACCTTTCACACATGAATTATAAACAACGTTGTAAACTTTAAGACAGTCATTACGACTACTTCTAGCTCCTACTACATCCATTACACAGTGGTGAAATGGGCTACCTGCCCAAGGTCACACAAGAAGTCACGGCAGTGCCGAGGGTATTTTCAAGCGTGTGGCTTTCCACGAGCCAACGCTGCGCTTCCAGAGGTAACGGGCAAGTGTGGAGGTGAAGAAAACTCATGAAGAAATGCTAACCTGGGTGATTTGAGCTTCAGAGTTGTCTGGGTTCAATTCACCCACTCTTAGAAGAGAATTTCTACTTTTCAGGCATTTCATTTTGTCTGTGTAAGACATTTTTATTGACAATATTTATAACATTGCTGTTACAGTGAAAAATATCACTCTTTATTGAATCCTGTTAAAAAACAACTTGTTTTTCAAAGTCCATTTCTCCATTTCTTTTTTTGGGTGTAGATACCGAGCGCTCTCATTTTTAAAATAAGACAGGATTACTATTCATTGCAGTACTCTATTGTAGAGAAGCCAGAGAAAAGGTAACATCAAACATTTTCAGCAAATCTTTGCAATTTCAAGCAGATATGACAACAAATCTGGTCTGTCATAGCCTGTCAGCAATTGAATTTGCACTTAATATTGATATACTAAGACACTGAACGCAGAAATTCCCTGACCAAATCATGGAGCTCCCTAAACACTGGTCTACATTTAAAATGTACTGTATCATGGAAAAAAAAAAAAAAAAGCAGCACCCAAGAACAGCTTACAGAAATGACAAAGTAGGACAGTTTGAATTGTATTCAAGCACTCCAGAGGCTGCCAAAGCAACTGAGTCGATATGTTCATATTTCCCTGAAAAAAAGAAAGAATTGTGATTTTCTGCCATTTTAGGGAGGGGGATAAAGAGAAAAAATCTCCCCACAAAACGTAGCAGAAATCGGATTTATTCTGTGAGCATTTTATTTTTGTCTTCCATAAGTAAAGATTACAAAACAGAAAACAGGGGAAATACACCTACAATACTTGAATGTGATACCCTGCAAAGACTTTCTCAATCATTTCTCTCTATAAATACTCCTCTCCATACAACAGCCTTGGTGTTTGTGACTGCCTGTATTCCAGTAGCATTAGAGCCATCAAAGATATCACTAAAATCTTATCAAATTTCTCTGGTTTATGCTCCTTCCACTTCAGTAAGCAAAGGCGCATTATGGAGTATATTTGTTCTCAAAGACTGCAAATACTGATTGTTGAGAAGAGCGTGAATCCTTCCAGATTTGGTATTTTACAATTAATTGTATGTGTTTTTCACTTCAGAATTACAATGTTCCTTCTTCAATCTATTTAATCGCTCACTGCTGATGATTTCTTTCAGTATCAGGCAAACGGAGAGAAATTAATTAAAGTATCTAATCTGACAAAGCCTCAATTTTATCTTCCAGGGGAAAAAAAACATAGTCAACATAACTCAGCCTGCACAAATAAGGCTTCTATAAAGCTGAGTTTAATTATTTGCAAACAATCATAATATGCTGTCGTTGTAGATTAGATTGATACTGTTGAAAATACAAATAGAAAAGAGGACATCATTCCTCAAAGTGCAGCATATGGCTGAAAAAAATGGATAGGTTTAAGAGCGCTTTTATCTATAAGGTGTAGAACAATGTTGACTTGACTTTTACTTAACTAACGCTGCTACTGACCCATCCTAATTACAATTGATTTGGGTCTGATTTTGCTTACACCGCTACAAGTCTATTCATTTTCTCGGACTGTTGCTCTCCTTTGACCCAGGCCAAGCTAGGAGGAATCCCACTGAAAAAAAGGGCAAATTGCCCAATTGTGAGATTACTGTGGTTACAAGATGGGAATATTTCCCAGGACACGGCCAGCTGGTGTAAGAGCTTCCTCTGCCCCAACCCAGAGTCCTTTCTTCCAGGTCAAAAAGAGGGTGGAGACTGAAATGTGGTGCTATGTCCAGCCTAACATGTGAAGAACTGGAATTCAGTCTCTCCCCGGGCACCCTTGCAAGGGCTGGGTGCTGAGGCTGAGCAGCATGACCTGAATTGCACCCATAATGAACACAAATTGAGGGAACCAATACTGCTCCTCCTAAGTAATTTACTGAACAAAGGCATGGTAGGTTATTCCCTCTCCTCTCCTTCATTCTGTTCCTTCTATTTTTTTTTTTTTTTTAATATATCATTTGTGACGTGCCCTTCCACAAACCTACAAATAGGCACTTATATTTAACCCATCAGAGCTAGACAGAAATTTTGTGATGAAATGGATTTCTGTCAGTATATGCTCAATTTTCTTACCTCAGACTATTTACACAGCTATACCAATTCCTACAGATTTTTGATCAGATCTATTCTATGAGGTCAAAGGTAGAACTTCTAGCTAAAAGCTGAGAGCCACCAAAAGACTGATCAGAGGAAAGGTGGAGACCCAAAGCCTCATCCTCCACTGGGAACTTGATCAGTGCCAAACCCTCTCTCCGGTGCCTGCAGGCTCTCAATTATCCCTTTCTTTTGCTCAGATGTGAAACAAGGTCACTTCAGAAATTCTGAGAAGTTCTGCAGGATGGGAGAACCTATCTAATGCTCTCCAGCCTTTCTGTGTACTTTGTTGCTTTGAAAAAGATGCACTTCATCTATGAAATTTGTTCAATGATAAATGCACTGTGGTCACTAAAATGTAACACCTATTAAAAATATCTTTTCTCCTCATTTACGTGGCTTTATAAGAGAGCTGCACCATATTAAAAAAACATAGGTTTTTAATGTGTGTGGCCAACTACAATAGACAAAAGAAAATATAGCATAAAACTGCAATAATGTCCAGCTGATTGCAATTATTAATAATAGTAATAACATCACAATTTACATCTGTGTATTGCAAAGCCTTGTGCTCTGGCAGCTTGAACCCTTACCCCTGTTTTTAAAGTTTTATAGCAGGGAGAGAGAGGAAATTATCCATCACTATCCACCTGGTAAAAATAGAAACGATGGCTCTTAGGCTTAGCCTGGGCTGAGTCTCGCAGAAGTATGATTACTGAACTCTCTCCGTAGTTTTTCCACTGATGCGTTGTGAAGCCCTGGCAAGTTTCCAGGCCTTATTTTTTTTTTTTTTTTTAGACAACGAAAACATTGCTGATGTTATTTAACTTCATGAGGCATAACTAGATCATATTTGAAAGATCGTGTAAGATCTTCAGCTGAGTGAGTATGGCTTGGGGGGTGCAGAAAGGGGCTGGGAGAAGGTCCCAGTACTCACGAGGGTTGTTTGGTTGTGAATCCATGGGGATCATGAGCTTGGCACGGGTGGCTCTGCGGGCAGCAAGTGAGCGCTCTAATGTGGACATGCTGCTTCCAACATCTTCTGTCTCAGGACCTAGAGAAAAACAACGCAGTGGCTTAGTTGAAGATGCTGTAAATGAATCATAGAATCACAGAATGGTTGGGGTTGGAAGGGACCTTAAAGATCACCCAGTGCCATCCCCCTGCCCCGGGCAGACACACCTTCCACTAGCCCAGGTTGCCCAAAGCCCCGTCCAACCTGGCCTTGAGCCCTTCCAGGGAGGGGGCAGCCACAGCTTCTCTGGGCAACCTGTGCCAGGGCCTCAGCACCCTCACAGGGAAGAATTTCTTCCTTACATCTCATCTAAATCTCCCCTCTTTCTGTTTAAACCCATTCCCCCTCATCCTATCCCTACACCCCCCAATCAAGAGTCGCTCCCCCCTTTCCTGTAGCCCCTTTCAGTCCTGGGAGGCCGCTCTAAGGTCTCCCCGGAGCCTTCTCTTCTCCAGCTGAACCCCCCCAACTCTCTCAGCCTGTCCTCACAGGGGAGCTGCTCCAGCCCCCTGATCTCTTCACCTTATATCTCGCAAAAAGATCAATAGGCTTTTTAGGATTCAGTTATTTTAACCGATCATTAAATGTCACCCCTGCAAAGAGCTGCACAGACTTTTGGCTGCCTTTTCTGAATAAAATTATTGTTTGCATTTTTCTGTAAGAGAATTAAGATATCATGTCCCCTTTTTCTTTGTCTCTGAAATTATCCTGAAAACACCACTCACTTCATAAAAATATGACATTTTCCTTGTAACTACCCTGTTATAAACTTATTTTAAGAATCAAGCATCAAGACCAGAAAAATGCTGCATAAGTGCAGGTATCTACAAATCCTGGCAGCCAAAAACTGGCCTTTGAAATACATCTGAAGGGTGAAAACGACCGTCCTTGTCAGATGCCACCAAGTTCTAAGTCTTGATTGTCCAGACTACAGACCCAGTAATTCACAGTGGCTCCTCCAGCCTGTGCATCTTGTTTTTTTTTCTACAGAAACCATGGCAAGTTAAAGATTTGCCTGGATCTTCCCCTTATTTGGTCCACACCTTGCACATCTGCCTCGATCAGAGAGCTGAGATACGCTGCCTAATGTCCAGTCCAATTTAAAACTGTCCCAGCAGCTACATATATTAGACTCTCTGTTTAGGTATTGAAATATGGATGCTTGAATTTAGTCACGTTAGTATAGAATATTTGAAGTATTTAAAGATTCTAGAGGTTACACTGGTCAGAAGAAAAGTGTGCTTGGAAGTGGATGTTTGGTGGCATGAATTGCAATGGAAAAAAATCTGTATTTCTCTCTTCATACCTTGTCTCACATGAACCTTATATTTATGTTAGTTTTGCTATTTTAATAAACCATGGATGAAATCAGTTTGATACTGTCATACAGGTAAGCTTAAGACCCACTCAGACTATTCATCTCTGATGTATCCAAGTAAACGCATATTCCTTAAAAAAAAAAAAGATTTGCATGAAAAGACTATTTTTTTTTTTTTCCCCCAAATCACTCTTCTCTGAATTGCAGGACTGAAATGCCAAGTCTTCTATCGATGGCCATTCAAAGAGCTAATTGCTAGTGAAAAGCCACGGGCAGTATTACTGAACTGTGGATTACAGAATGGAGAGAACATAAAGGCATTTATTTACGGTCCAAGATGTTTACACATAAAACATCCAGCCCAGCCTTTGTCATTAACTTGCTCATATGCTGTGATGACTTCCTACCACGCACTCGATTGCAAGCCTACTGCAATCAATGGAGCTCTCACATTGATCTTTCTAGGCCCTGGATCAGCTCTGCTGATCACCAGCAATATCTGTTTAGGCAGAGGGAATCTTCTGGTAGTGTTTTCCCAATGTCTGATATAACGAGGACCTTTGCGTTAAAACCAACAGAAATCATTGTCGTAATTTTCTTCTACATAGTAAACTCTCAGCCCAAACCACAATGTCAGAAAAAGAAAATTAGATTCATTTAGAAATTTGAAAACTGCTCCTTTTAAACTTTTCTTCCCCTGCAAAAACAGGAGCTACAGAACAGGGATAAAACCAGCAGTGGCATCTGAAAAAGTCACCTTCATTACTTACAGCCCCAACCGATATTCTGGAGTTATTTCACTCTGTCACCCACAAGCAATGTGTTCCTGATGAACTCAAGACAAATTCATCCCCCTCTGTACACGCCACCTGCCTCTCCCAAGACTTTCTATCATTATGGTGGAAAAAATGTTATCAGCTCAAGTGAAACCTGTGATGTGCTGTGTGCACTAAGGTTAAAAAAAGGAGGAGGAAACTTCACCGAAACCATATTTTTCTTACAGAATGTCTACCTTCATATCTGTAAGTTTTCTCAGTCTCCCTGGCCCAAATTCTGCTCCTGGTGATGCTGCTGACCTTCTTCCTAATCATGTTTTCCCTCGGCTCCATTTTTTATTTCTTTTTTTCCCCACTTACTTCTCCATGCCTCCTCTCTTTCCTCTCCTTTTCTCTTCGCATGGTATGCAAATTCGATAACATTTGACTTCCAGTTGAATTCCTGAACTTCAAAAATTAGAATGGTGTAAAAATCAAAACTGATGGGGTTTCCCCTACTTTGAAACCACTGCAAAAATCATCTAGGAACATCTCTCCCAGCACCCATAGCAGAGCTACAAATTCTTCCAGTTTCCTCCTGGATCTTGCCAGGTTTTGCCCTCTGTCAGAGACTCCACATGCTGGACTGAAGTCACTAACCACCAATATTGAATTAATTTAAGTAAAATTTACATGTTGGTGATGGAGAAAAAAAAAATGAGTATATGGAATGGGGTTGGACTAGATGACCTTTAAAGGTCCCTTCCAACCCAAACCATTCTATGATGCTGATTTCCCCACATCTAGAAGTGAAACCCAGCCAATTTCTGTCTCCTGCCCTCAGAGCCCCTCACCAGGTTGCGGGGTGCTCTTGCTCCCCAGCTGCGTTTCCGACTGGCTGTGGCTGACGGGGGTGATGTCCTGGCAGCTCTGCATCGGTGAGTCCCTTCCTGCAGGGTCCGAGCCCGTTGGCTTCTCGATGTTCTTCATCTCCATCTCCTCGTGATGTATCCACAAATCGGGGGGTCTCAGGTCCTTCTGGCTGCCCTTCCTTTTACCAGCGCTGTGGGTTGCACGTTTCCTGCAGCAAAGAAAGATCAAAAGTGACACGTAAGAATGTTTTTCCCCTTCACGAGACTAAAAGAGTGATGTCTCCTCATTGGAGTCTTTCTAAGGAACCCCTCTGGTTGTGTCCTTCAAAGACACCAATTATCTTGGTGTGGTCCTATGTTTCTTGGAGTTTTCTCCAGGGGATGGGCCTAGGGCTCGGCAAGGTGGGTCTTTTTTTTGCACCAACTGGTGTAGAAACTGGGGAAAACCACTCTTCCTGGAACAGAAGGGAAGTGTCCAGTTTCATCTCAGGAAGAGCAGCACTCGTGGAGGGTCTGCATCTAAAAACAGCGACTGAAAACTGCTGAGCGCGCTTCTACTGAGTTATGCGCATCTTAAACCTTCCATAACTGTGTGCAGCATATGTCGTATTTATTTAAATATACACTAAAGTAGTTTTTTTATTACAGAAAAGCTCAGAAATCCAGAGTAACATTTCCCAGAGCAACATTAAGTCTCCTCTCTTTATGTACAGGTATTACATGTTGGTGGGCCACCTTCCCTGGGGACGACACCGTGCCATGAGGGGATGGCCCTGCTCTGCTGCTCTCAGACTTTCACCTCCCCTTGACTACACAGGCTATTTATAACAAAATACACGTTTTTCTATTCTAAAGAAAAAATACGCTCCTTAAATATGGAGTAAAATGTCTAATTTACAGCTGTAGAGAAAGTCTTTCCAGAAATCTATCAATTTAAATTACTCTGAAAGAACAGTTTTCTGGCTTATTGTTAGTGTTTTTGCTCAATAATCCAAAAGAATTCTTACCCCTGGTTTTTAACTTTGTACATCTCAATGTACTTTGTGAAAGGAAAGTAATAATACTGTCTGCCAAGGAAAGGTAGAAATACTTGTGTATACAAAAAGCTGCTGGCAAATATTTTCAAATTCACGTGCACTTTCAGGTAACAAAAAAAGTAAACCTTGATTTCCAGGGGCACTGAGTGCCCTCAGCTACTTGTTACACCCGTCATATGCTCACCCCAAAAGACAGCTCTGCATCTCCTGAAGGGAAGGCTTTTTCCCAAATCCACGGAAAGCAATGCAAAACCTCTCCTAGTGTCCTGAGGACTTGTGCTTTACACATAATTTCACAGAATCACAGAATCATCTCGGTTGGAAAAGCCCTTGAAGATCATCCAGTCCAACCATGAACCTCACACTGACCGTTACCAACTCCACCAGATCCCTCAGCACTGGGTCAACCCGACTCTTCAACCCCTCCAGGGATGGGGACTCCCCCCCTGCCCTGGGCAGCCCATTCCAACGCCCAACAACCCCTTCTGCAAAGAAACACTTCCTAAGAGCCAGTCTGACCCTGCCCTGGCGCAGCTTGAGGCCATTCCCTCTTGGCCTGGCGCTTGTTCCTTGGCTCAAGAGACTCATCCCCCCTCTCTGCACCCTCCTTTCAGGGAGCTGTAGAGGGCCATGAGGTCTCCCCTCAGCCTCCTCTTCTCCACACTAAACCCCCCCAGTTCCCTCAGCCGCTCCCCATCACACCTGTGCTCCAGACCCTGCACCAGCTCCGTTGCCCTTCTCTGGACACGCTCGAGTCATTCAATGGCCTTTTTGGAGTGAGGGGCCCAAAACTGAACCCAGACATCGAGGGGCGGCCTCACCAGTGCCGAGTCCAGGGGTAAGATCCCTTCCCTGTATTTGTGTAGGTGTGCTCACATAACTGCCCTTCCTATCACACGCCGCACGCAGGATTGTGGAAGGTGGCATGGGATTATTTTACCAAAAAAAAAGCTCGAGGAAATTTTAAACTTTAAGAAATTCCAATTGGTTGAATCAATTTCTGGTCTTTGCTAAATTTTCTCAGCCTGATCTAGAAAGCAGGAGATGCGTGTTACAACTACGTGCACCACCAAACATTTTGCTTTCGAGAGAAGGAACAAACACACCCAATAACTTAAAATGTCACCGAGGGAACAGCCCTGCCTCATCCCCAGAAGCTGATGGCAATGAGAGTTTAATTTAGCAGAACTATCGCAGTCCTCAAACTGCGAAAAACCCTTAAAGGCAGAAATTGTTTTAGGTCCTTTGAGTGGTTGGTACCCCAAAAGCTCTAAAGATTAATTTTCAAATGTGATCTGGAAAATTAGCAGTGGAGGCGAGGCTGGGGTTGTTCAGAGATTTTGGTTTACAGCCCACAAGAAATAAGCGTGTTGGCTTCTGGTCATAATTATTTCCTATGTTTAGTCTGTTACTTGCTAATTGCCAAAACTTAATAATTTAAAATGATAGTATTTCAAAGAACAGGAAAAAAAAACAACCATGGAATAAAGTCAGTTCTTTAATGCCTTCTTGCACAGACCCAGTACCATCCTGATTAGCACCTACAAGAATAATTATGAGCACTTTCATTCAGACCTTAAGGTATAACCCACCTGAAGTTAAAAATTCTTTCTGTCTCATTCAAAAAAAAAGACCATAATTTTGGTTCTAAACAAGGAATTACTTTCTTCACTTTGGGATACAGCAGCTTTTTTGTCACTTTCAATTGAAAATAATTCACTTCTCCAGGCTTGAGCTAGGCAAGAGAAATTTCAGCCCCAAAGTAATTTTATACACAACTCAAAACAGGGGGTTATAACGAATGTGTCATTCCAACCATAACTACAAACCCGCTACAGGAATGATATCATTTAAAAATATATGCAATGATCTAGCCCAGTTTGCATTGTTTTTTCTCACAAATTATTGATGTTCTGACAGCCCGTGAGTAGCAAATTGAATCAGAGCCAGGAATGCATACGAAAAGGTCATCAATAACAAATGAAAATAAATCCTCCCCTGGAATGTGTTGTTTAGAAAATACAGAAGTTGAGGCTCGGCCTCTAAAAACGCATCCACCCTCAATTTCAGAGGGAGGCAAGCTCTTTGCTGCACCAGACAAGCACATGACATCTATAGAAGACAAGTCATAAACGCTTCACCATCGGCTTCAAACCTCCGCTGCAGCAATGGAAAGCGATGCTTCGGAAGTTCGTGTGGAGATTTACAGTGGGATTCAAATTTAGTCCATTACCCGTTTTATAACTGGAGCAGGGATGGGGAAGACAAGGAGTTTGGAATTGAAAAACTGATCTCAGATGGCAGCGTTTTGTTGTTCAATTATTTTACAACATCCAACGCATCCAGCTTGCATACCATAATGATTATTTTTTTTTTTTCTAAGGATGGATATAAAACCAGAGTCCAGCTCTGCCCTTAAAATATATATTATGGTCATGCAATCTTGAAAAATGATAGAACTTACGCTGTACTTTCAAAATATATAAACTCTCTGGAGACAAAACTCTTTCTTGTTGTCTATAGTTTCCAGCACAACGCTCCCTGGGTCTTCAGCCATTATACAACACACCCATATAACTCCCAACAATATACACATGCTACACAGGATAATTTTTCAAATACTCCAGAGTGAGATTACTCTTCATTGCCTTCATTTTACAGTTACATTACCCCAGAGAAAACACTTAAGGTCGGTTTATTTTAGCCTAGTTTAGTTTTTTAACAACAGTTGAAGATGTCTCTATCTGAAGATCTCAGAAATAAACTGTTCTGGGCAAAACAAGTTTTTGCTTATAAAAAAACCAGGGGTAACCATCCAGTCCTGGCCTGATTGGATGGTCTTTACTGATGGAGCAGGGATGTTTTGGAGGCAGGACGCAGAAACAACGGTCCCATAAGCCGTAACCACGTCCTGCACGAACCCTGAGCCTCCTGCACTGCTGTTTGAAAAGCACTTTGAAGATACTCAACAATAAATGTGAACTTTACTTCACCTTAATTATCCTTCCGATACCTGAGTTAATATTTTATATTTTCCACTCTTTACTCTTAACCTGGCAAAAATGTGCACTTTGCCTTTTGGGCTGTATTAAAGGAAATTTAACTGGTATAGAGATCCTGTACAAAAAAAAAAATAATCAACCACCCAACCACCCAAAACCCAAAAGATTCTTTCTCTTGAAAATCTCCCCCAGTGTTTACAGATGAAAAATTATTTCATTTTGGCCTCTCTACTTCCTGCCAGCCATTCTGAAAAGCTGAAACTAGTACCTGTCTCTCCTATCATCTGGCTTCAAGGGCCTCTCCCCCGTGGTATGATCCAGCCCCACGCCACAGTGCGGGAGATGGGGCAGTGGCCACAGCTAATGAGCCACCCCAGCTAATGAGCCACCCCAGCACAGAGGACATGCCAAAACCCAGGAGCATCTCCAGGGAACTCAGCAGTGAAATATGGAGGCTCTTTAGTAGCTGCCAACTCATTCCCCGCTAGTTTGAGTTTGATTACGCTTTGGCTAATGCCTCCCCAAGCCTTCCCAAATGTATAGACACATCCCTATTAAGTAAATTAGTCTTAGTTTATTTTTTGCAGCCTCTTGTTACGCCACTCCCCCACTCAACATACTCATTGCTTGGGCACTTGTTCAAGACACTTCATTTTTTAATGGCTTAAATATGCACTATTTACCTACCAGGCTCAGACTAGATGTCCACCTTCACCTTTTCTCCTGTGGTGGCCATAACCTCATGTTACTGGTCCATAGGCTAAATCTTCTGTAATTTTTGTTATACCTTGAAGCCTGGAAAAAATTCCTGGAAGAGCGAGTCCTGCAGTTTGGGTGTATCCTACACAAAGTGCTATTTTCCCTTATTTTAAGATTCAACGGGGATTCATATTCTCTAAACTTAAGCTCTGAACTGACCTGCCTGGACCAGGACCTGAAGGATGGAGCTGATGGGTGGCCCCATCGTCCATCCTCCCTGGCACCACATCAGCAGATGCTGCCAGCGCAGGGCAGCGAGCACCTCGTGCTGCGGAAGATGTAATTACGGTGAGGGCATGAATCTCAATTACTGCAGGAGCCATACACTCCTCTTATGCCCAACTGGGTGAGTTATTGCACCTGAATCTTTACTCACATTTTTGTCCCCTATTTTTTACTGGTGTCAAGTTGTCACAGGGTTTGTATGGCTGATATTTCATTCTTCCCTAGATGGCAGAGACAGAAAATACCTACTAAGCCACCTAGGTCAGTATCAGGTTGTTCTGTGTAATATGCTTTATTGTGCTTTGTTCAGCCAAGTTTTAATTAACTTAAGAAATATGACTTTCATCCACTGAAGGCTTACAGGAGATTATTCCATCACCTGCGAGTTTTTGTTCTGGGGAAGGACACATGCATTATCCAACGAGACTTGGCCTTTGCCCTTACTGCAGTCCTTTTGTTCAGTAGTTCATCAGTGATTTTAAACTACGAACCAGCTGCCAATAAAAGCCTGAATCTAAACTCTTTATGGCACAGTGTGCATCTCTCCAGGCAGGTCAGAAACAAAGTCATTTCCACCAACAACCTCTGTTTTGAGGAAATTCAGGATTTTTCCCCTTGTGCTAAATTTAAGATCCATTGTTTAATTTTTATCACCCTATTTTTTCCCCACTTTCAGTGCAGAAACTGTCTGGGGCAACTTGGGTGCCATAGTATAGACATTTAAAACTTAAAAAGCAAATCCAGATCTACCAGCTTCACATTTTTTAATCAACGGACAGCAATAAGCACCTTCAAATGGCAAGTCTTCCGATGTCTTAGAATAAGATGAATGATTCTTTGAACGTTCCTGTTCCTCCCCAAGGGCTACAGAGGAGGTCAAGGTTGATTAACTCAAACTTGAATAGTTTATTTTTGACACCCAATTCTGGATAGATGAATCTCTGTTTCTTTCTTTCTCTTGTAATTCCCTTTTTGCTGTTAGAAACTCAAGAGAGCTTTAGCCTTGATTCACCAAACTCTACTCAACACCAAACTCAGATCAAAAGAACTTCCATGGCCTTCAGGTGATGGCCTGATTTTCTCACTATGAAGCAGATTTTCAAATCAGTTCATCATTCAACTACCCCAGCACTCGGCCCTTACTTTTTTTTCCTAAATGAGAGCATTCTCATTTAAAAAATCTACCTTCAAATATCCATCTTTAGCCAAAGCACTTGGCCTGGTGACTGTAGAACACTACAAGCTGCCATCTGCCCATGCTTCACCAGCCCCAAGCTGATTTCAGCAAATGTGGGAGCTCTTTGGTTCCCTGACCATCCCTTCGGTCATGGTGCCACTCTTTTCTAAGCATCAGTGTAGACTAATGTAATAATGTCTGGCCCGTGCAAATATTTATCATTCTGGTGAGCAAACTATGATTAAACTTCACCTTCTTATGTCCAGTCTCTCATAATAGTGTAATAATACAATGAATTAATCATAAAAAAATAGTATAATACTTTTCAGTGCATTAAATGCATCAAACCCAGCTCTGTTTCAAACTCATTGACTCCACATCTAATTTCTCACAAAAACTGAAAAAAGCTTTGTGCTTTACACTGCTGCCCTTCTATAGCCTTTCAGAGGAGTCCTAAAGATTTTTTCCCCATAATTTTCTATAGACTGTTTTCTTTTTTTTTTTCAAGTATATGAGAATTATCTGAAGAAACAGTTCTGGATGCTTTCTACGGGAAGACTTTTGGAGACAGACTGTCTGGAGAGGATGACGTCCTCCCAAAGGTAAGCAAGTGAGCAGGACTCTCCGTGTTTCTCAGCTGTGCGGGTGCAGGGCTGCAGAGTCAGAAAGTCTGACAGCATCACCAGGCACAGACAAATACTTTTTTTTTTTTCCCTTTAAATCAATGGAATTGATTCTTTCCTGTGTCTGAATGATACTTGGCAATATAAACAACAGAGAGCTGTGCATGGCAGAGTTATTTTTCAAGCCTCGCCATGTCAGGGGTACTTATTCTCCATGGTTTACTCTGCAGCCTGGAGGACAGGGGATATTCTCCACTCACCAGCAATGAGTGACACCTCCAAAATCAAAAGATCGAGCCCCAAAATGCAGCTCAGTCCCAGAACTCACGTCTCCACAGTATGAATCACAGAATCACAGAATCATTCAGGTTGGAAAAGACCCTTGGGATCATCAAGTCCAACCCTCAGCCCTACTCTACAAAGTTCTCCCCTACACCACATCCCCCAACAGCTCATCCAAACGACCCTTAAACACATCCAGGGATGGGGACTCCACCCCCTCCCTGGGCAGCCTATTCCAATGTTATCGCCCAGATCTATTTTGAAGCTGAGCCTTTTCCTTTCATCCCGTGATTCGAGAACCTACTTCCTCTGCTGCGCTGAGGAGCGCCTGGTGCAGATGACGGCCACCACCGCCACCACCACCACGGTGATGACGCCGACGGTGACGACGATGATGACGAGAAGGTTGCTGTTCTTCTGGGGCGTGACGCTGCCGTGGGGAGGGTGCATCTGCCCAATGGGGGGCTCTGGAAGAAGACAAGACAACGAGGGGATGGTTAGTGCTGGGTTTGCTCCTCTCCTTCTTTAGGAGACACCCATAAAATAAAACACATAAAGCCTGTCAGGTGGAATGAATTCCTCTGAAAAAGCAGATGGAGGGTGCAGAAGGGTGCCATAAAGAGCTGAAATTTATGTCTCGCTGCATTTCAGTGGTATAGCAAACAGGAAAATATTTAAGCAGTAACGACTTTGCATCTTCTGGGTGTTAATAACCTGATGTTGGGAGTCAATAACTCTCAGCTCATTTTTGCTTTTATCAGCTGAAAATGGAAACACGGGGACTATGGATTTTTTCTTTATAGCCCATAGAGTCTTTCTCGGTATTTACAGGCAAATACACATCTTGTGTATCAGCCAACCTGGATGCCCGATTCATTTGTCAGGACTGCATTCACCCCACAGTCAGTCTCACATCACAATAATATTTTGTTTATTGCTGTGCTGACCAGATCCCCGTGCAACACTTGAGCAGGTTAAGGGCTCAATCTCCTGAAGCGATGAGCTGCTTCGTTTCAATGCAGCAGCAAGACCGGGACTGAAAATAACATCATTTCTGGTGTCAAGTCCCAGTCAACCTGACTTCAAGTACTGGTCCCTTGCTTTCAGCAATATTTTCCCCATTGCACTGGGAATAGCACGGTTTATATTTTTCTAATCTTGTTGGATAACACCTCTATTTGCATGGCGTTGGGCCGTACATTATGGACACCTGCACAAAAGAGCGACTAATCCTTTTGCTCTGTCTGCTAAGGCAATCTTACAAGCATCCTATAAGATTGCAAACTCACAAACCCCAAAATATCTTTCCACTGGAGCTTGCAGAAAAACTAAATATTTGGTGCAAGGGGATACAAAAGGAAGAGCTGTGCTATAGCACGTCGGAGATTTCACAAGAAACGTTACGCAAGAGTTTTCATATGGCATCATCCCCCCAACCTCCCACGGACAAACAAAACAATACTTGACTGGGATTTCATTTTGCCTTTAGTACAACTGAATGTGAAAGGCAAAAAAAAAGGACAAATCTTTCCAAATAACTGTTTTAGTTGGTGATGTAATTTAATTGTAATATTCTGCCTTGATTTTCTGACCTAGTATCCTTTCTTTATTTAACTAATTATACTATTCAAATAATTTGCCCTTTTCTCATAGCTTTTTTAGGCAACTGAAGAAGACAAGAGGCTGGCAGTGCCATCCTTTCAGCATTACACGGTCCAGTACAGAAATCCCAAAGATTTGGAGGTTTGATTTCTTTTTCATTTCCATGCTGAGTAAAAGGCATTGAAGGAATATACCATATAAAATACAGCGACTAGCAAGAAAAACAAAATTTTTTCTCTCCCTACCCTTTATTGCAGGCCCTGGAAGCTCTCTTTACTTCTCAAAAGTCAGTTTTCCTATATTTGTGATGAATTACTACGAAGAGCAGGACAAAAGCGTTAAACAGCGATGTGTTGGCTGTAGCAAAGTAAGACAAAAAGGTAACAAAATTTTGCATTCCCTCCTTGTCTTGGCTGAGGAAAATAATCAGTGCGAGTTAATCAGCTATGTGCCTTGTAATTATTTTGTACTTTCAAACCTCTCTTGATACTACGTTTGAGGGAATCTTGTCTATTGTTTCATTCAACAACGTGAGATGACAATGCTTCATTAGGTAACGGAGATGGGGTCAGGAATAAGAAGTTATTGATAGCTTATCTACACCCCAGCTGGCACTGATTAGGTTCCGTTATTTTCGGAAAATCCACGGGGTTTCCTCTCATTTCTTCCTATTTTAGGGCAGGATGAATTAATTAAAAAAAAATGGTATCTTCTGCAGAAAGCTTAAATTGAAATAGAATAACATCAAACGTGTTTTACAATTCTTTTTAAGCTGTTATTTTTTTAGAGGCATTCCTATGGCCTGAGATATATCTAAAGAATCTCTTGCGATGGGATGGTCATACCCAGTGACGTACCTTTGGGAGTACTGAATCAGCTGGAAATCTGATGGGTGATTTGGGGATCAGTTTTAAGAAAGCCAAGGCAGAAAACATGGTGACCTGACCCTACTTTTTGTCAACATTTCTGTTTGTTTTGCAGCAGATATTTTGCACAACGGAGCGGATTTTCAATGGCCGATAGAACTCTTCCGTACAAACCAACAATTGTGCAACCCATGGGCACATTGAGTGGTCTCCAAACCATGAGAGAGAGGAAAGAGAGAGCAATAAAGAGACAAAAAGTAGGGGGTTATCACTAAAACTGCAATTAATTGTTGGACGGAGCCTGTATTTACCGTTCAGACTGCTCCTGTCAATGAGGTTGGTGTCCACTGGCCAGTAAGAGCCATCCCCGTGACGACCTGTTGGCAGAAATATGCATCAGATATGGCGTGACAGGTAAACCAGCAAAGTCAAGTTTGTTGCTCGAGACGGCGCCTGTCTGACAATGTTTAAACCATTAAACAGTGCAGGAAAAGTCATCCCGTATGTGCTGGGGAAAATCTGCCATCAAAGGAGGTTTTTGAAAGCAAGTTGAATTTCAGCCCTTTGAGCAGCTTGCCTTGTTCTGTTGGGTTTTTTTTTTCCCCACCTCCAGATGTGCTCGTTAGAGTGACAAACTAAGGTGTGATGGCAGCATCCGTCTGTGCCCCCTCCACGGGTGACGGGAATAATTCAGACAGCTGCTTTTGTACACAAGCGGCTGGAACGGTGGCAGAGGGACGGGGTGCTGCAGAGAAAATCATGGGCACGTTCTCCACCTGCCAGGTGGCTTTCCACCACTATTAAGCAAGCTTTCTTTAATTTAGTTTCCTGCCTGTGGAAACACTGTTGTGGAAATACTCCACAACTGCTTGGTTTTTAGAAAAATATTGCTTCTTTCCTAACCCTGATGTAAAAAAAAAAAAAAAGGAAAGAAAACCAGAAAGGATATAATTATTATTCCAAAACCATTTTGGCTGTTGAGGCACATTTGTACTCCAAATTAATATAATAAAATTTGAGGTGTTCATGTCTTCCCCTGCTTTATTTTCTCCTATTTATCAGCTGTGGGCTAAACAGCCATGATGGTATGTCCACATTTCTGCCAAGACCAGCGTATCTGCTTCCTCATGTCTGACAGAGGAGAGTTGCAAAGGTTGCTAAAGGCCTACCAAGCTCTTCGTCATCTCTACTGGTATGGGATTGGGCAGTCAAAGTCCACGGCAGAAGAGGTTTGGGGTAAAAGCTGCTCTTCTGGCCGAGACCAAGCTTATGCCAACAGCCTGTTCTTGGTATGGGTGTACTGCACCATAGCAAAGCCCAAAATGTGGTCATTTCATTCCTCTAAAGCTAATTCTTTTTTCATTTATGTCAAATGAACCTTCCCAGGGGGCACAAGCTCAGCTGATGCCAGTAGTGCTCTGCTGGGACAGTGGTTCAGGGAGAAGACATTTTTTGCCAAGACAGACATCAACACCAACTCCGTAAGACACTGTCTTTTTGACTCTACCATCCCTTAGGTCAGACAAATAGTACCTGAGGGTGGGGTTTGGTTGGTGAAGGAGTTACGTAAAAATTCTGAAAATTTAGCGCAGGGCAGGGAATTATCAGGGATTATTTCAGGTGACTTCTACATCAAACAACAACGATGTCTTGGCAGATTAACAAAACCCCCCAGTTTCTCACTCTCCTGCAGTTATTTGTTGCTGCTGTGCACTGTTAAACAACTGCCACATTCCTCTCCAGAGGTACTTGTATCTCTGTGGATTGTGAAGAAATTCACGTGCATAACTTTGTCTACCAATTTGGAAAGTATTTTGTGATGAATGGCCCTAAATAAATGGAAGATGATTATCATCAGAAGAGACTTCAATGTAATCATCTTTTCAATCAGCGTAATTGCACAGCTATGACAACTTGATCCCAAGAAAGCAAGGTTGCAAAATGTTTAGCTGTAAAAGCAGACAAAATAGAGATAAATGTAAGGTATATAGTAATTCTGTTTACCAAGATGACACTCTAAAGCAGCCCTATTCATAGTATTACACCGCAGCGTGCGAGTATGTTGTGACCCTGGGGTTATACTGTGCTTAGGAAACCAGCTATCTCCATGGGAGATTGCTAAATGTTACTATTTTTTTTATGTTTAGCCCACACTGAAACATCTTAGCGGGAGCCTAACACATCGGAAAATTTAGTCAGGATGTTGGAGACTTCAAAAAAAACCAACCCTGCATGCCTGACTCTGAAGCTGAGTATTTCTTTAATTAACATAAGTGCACTTTTCAAGGCATTATACATGACATTTTCATTGTACAAGTATTTGTGTAAACAGCTGCCCATTTCATTTCTGGCTCTAGTACGGTGACTGGCACCTGGAGATGCCATTTATTTGGGATGGCTGCAACACGGAGGCAACCAGGGAAAGGTTCGGGCTACGCCATCCATCTCGGGGGGTTCTTGGCCTGGAAATGTTTCTGAAACACTTTAAGTTTTAAAACCATCCCAAGGCAGCAGAGTCTTCCAGTTTTACCCACTGAGGGCAACTCTTTCAAAAGGCCCAACTGCTAATCAGAGGCAATTTCACTGATAAGAGACAGGAAGGCAAATAACTCTTAACAAACAGTATTTCAACAAGACTTTGTCAGGGATCACCAAGACCGAATTTATGGTAATTCAGCTCTGTTCTGCTATTAAGACATCCAAATATTATTCAATATTTGGAAAAACACAGAAATCTAAGCACTTAGGAGATGGGAGGTAGATCTCTGATGCGTTCTACGGTTTCTATGTTAAAGGGTAGGTAGGGCTTAAACCCCTAAGGATTACCCATGCTCTGTTCCAAGCCAACACACCCCCACGAATCATTTCTATCTCTAGCTTTCACTCAGCAACAGCTTAGCTTGTATTTCCCTTTAAAAAACCTCAAACGATGTGCGAGAACGTTGCTGCTTCAAGGTCATTGCTTCACTTGGTTTTAAGGTGTCAGGTTTTGACTACCTTTAAAATAAATTTAATTTTAAAAGTTAAGCTAACCTGTGTGCTTCCACTCAGTCTTCGTCTTCGATATCTTTACTGCACTCTGCTCGCACTGGACTCGCTATTGCTGTCACTCTCCACCTCCTTCCCAAATCCACCGGTGGGTTTTTTGTCTTACAGAAGCCAAGTACAAAACTGTGCCACCGAGTTTAGCTGGAAACCCTCAGTGTCAGCCAGAAAGTCAAGTACAAGGCGGGCATAACTCAACAGCTACGTCCAGATCTCATTTGGGGTTTTTTTGGGGGGCCAGACAATGGACTCTCTCTTTAACTTCCACCAGTTTCCAGTGAAGCTGGGGTTTTTTTTGGTATTATTCCATCTTTTGCAACAAACCATTATGAAATCTTGACTCAGCAGCTGTTTCTTTGAGAACTGCCTTTCTAAATGGAGGTTAAACACTCTTTAACCTTGATTTTCCTACTTTTTTAATGAGTTGGATTAAAGGCATCTGTATCAGAGGTACCAAAACCTGCATCCATACGAACCTACATATGATTTCTCACCTCTCACTTCTCTGTTTAACTTCTATTTTCCCCCAGATCTGTCCTTCAAATGTTTTAGCAACTCAAGCCTTTATCTGAAAAAACATATCCTTTTCCCACAACTGTATCTCAGGTGCCATTATATAAAATAAACATTTCAGCTTGGTCTTGTCAAGGCAAAAAAAAATCAAGTTGTCAGTGACAACAGTTCTTCATCCTCTCAGGTCTCCAGCACCTGGAAATTGGCCAAAAATTCTGTTGTCGTTTTGCTGTAAATCTCTTTCCTTTTTGTAAACTTCAGATATCCCTGCACGGCCCGGGCAGATTTGTAGACGTTGAGGGAACGCTCTCTCCTTGTAAAATGCTCACTGCAAGCCAACTACCTGAGCTGGAGGGGGAATGATGCTGCTGTTACATCGTCTGGCTCCTCTGAACCAGACACGGCCCCGCACTACCACTGTTGCTGTATTTTGCCCCAAACAGTCCAAAATACGGAGAAAATAAGTCGAGCAATATTGTCATATGAGACAGCGCAGACTGTAAGTGATATTTCCTGCCCCGTGAGTGTCCCCAGGGAGGTTCAAGCATGCAAACTAAATCACTGGGAGGTTCCAGCACACAAACTAAGTCATTGGCTCTCACAGCCAACGCAACTGTCAGGTGTATGGTGCCATCGGAAAAGCTGCTGTTGTTTCCACTCCTTAAATTAGTTACGGTGCTGAACACTTGGAAGCCTGCTCCAGAATAGAGTGGAAGATAGCAAGTTGCCTTCGGGGGGTCAGCTCCAGCTCGCTGCTGAGCTGCAGCCCTCCTAGAAACCTGGTGGAATAAGGATGCTCCAACACAGCAGAGTAGGAGCAGAGGAAGGAGAATGGCTGAAAAGAAAGGGGCAATGGGAGCTTCTGCCCAGAGCAGACACACAGACATCTGAGAGAAATGAAAGCATCCCCCTAGAACCTTGTTCAAATTCATCTGGGAAGGTAGAAATACAAGTCAGAAGAGAGAAAGGTTGAATAAAACACGTTACACAGTTCAGTATCGCTCCAGAGGCTGCTCTTCAGCCTGAGATGGGCAATGCTGTGCAGCCTCATCGCGTACTCGCACGCCCAGGTGGGAGGACAGCGGTGGGTCACACGTTGACTTCAAAGAACACCGAGGTGAGGATCCATCTCCCTGTGCATGGCCATGCACAATTTTCCTCTTTGGTCAGCAATGAGAGGAGGAAACCTCACAACCATGACCGAACCTGCTCATCTGGGATGGGAAAAGCTGCTTTTTGAAGGTACCCACCTCTGTCCGACACCGAGATGTACAATATTAGCTCTCATCGCTGAGGTTCTGCATCCATCAGCATTTAAACAAGTCAGAGCATGAGGACTTGTGTCTTCTTCCCAACTATGGTCAGCACCTGATAACGAAGCAGACGCCCGCGTTGGCCTGGTGACAGCTGAAGAGCTCAGCGAAGGCAGAGGTGTTTGCAAATTTGCTTAGGAGAAAGTATAAACTGGCAGACTTCTTGGAAAGATGCTGGGGCTTGGGGCAGAAATACAAGATTAGGTGAACAGATACCCTAATACCTGTTGCCTTTCTAGTCCTTCTGTTTCAAGTACATCCAGAGACAGCTGTCTCAACCATGGCTCAGCGTAGAAGGAAACACAACCAATATGCAGGAATAACCCTTCTTTAAATTTCAAGCATGCCTTGCCTTCTGAGATGCTTTCCATTTTTTGGACCTTAGGAAAGAGTTCCTACACCTGCTTGGTAAACACAGCCAGATGACAGAGTTTGAAAGTTGTTTTTTTTTTTCCCCCAGAAGGAGTTATTCTGATAAATGGGCTACTTCTTATTTCTTTTCTCTAGCAAAGAGCGTTACAGACCACTGCATTATTTGTTTAGGAGGCAGGTCTTTGAAAAAGATCTGAACTGCTCATCCTTTCACTGCTGCTACGCTCAGAGTTTGCAAAATAGCTTCAGAACTGAAAGCCTGGAGCCATCAAAAGCTTTAGCAGAAAAAAAAAAGAGACAAACTTGATGCCTTCTGCAGTCACAGTATGAGACGATGCGACTGTTTTGGGCCTGATATCAGGCTGGAGATGTACTGGCAGCTGCTTTCATGCAGGAAGGCATATGCAGAAAAATGAGCACAGGAAGGTTTCAAATGGGCAAAGAGCAACACGCCTGCAATAATCCAACACGGAAAATATTGAACTGCAGAAAGTCAAATTCCAGGCGTGACCAGACTGTGCTTCAAACCTTCTTACCCCGAAAGCTGAAGCAAGTGGTGCGCTGTTAACTCACGAGATGCAGAGAGCTGCGGTGCAAAATAGTAGGTGCGCCTCAAGTACCCAGTGTTCATCTCCTGTTCAGGAGAGGCAAAGTCCCCCAAGTGTCACGTGGAAACCCTTCCACGTGTCTCCAGACTGGATGCAAAACTATGCAGACCACCGTTTTCCTCAGGATTTGGAAAGAAAAGCTGTGGATGTCTGTCATGGATGGTCTTCTCCATGGGCCTTTTGTTGTCCTGGGTATGGTCACTGGTCTTGCTCCAGGCATGGGAACAGGAGACTTCCCACTGGCCTCACCATGGCAGTAAACATTAAATCTCAACTTGTAAATATCCAGTTTGCAGTTTGAGAAGAGTAACGTCATATATATATATAAAAAAATCATACCTGTATTCCATATGTAACAGTATTCCATAGCAATATATGAATTTATCTAGGTAGATTTATATGACCCATTTCACGGGAGGTATGTTTTCAGAAAACAATTGAACAAGCAAAATGTGTTGAAATTCCCTAAGATAAGGAGAAGCATTTGTTCAAAATTGTGTACGCTTCCTTTTATCAAAGTTTACAGGGGATGTTATAAAACATTTGTAGTCCAAGGGCAGAAATTGGCTTTTTTGCTCTCGCAGAGATCTAATTCCGATGGCAACACAAAACTGTTGACAAATATTGACAAAATACGGACTAAAGAATTTAATATTGTTTTATCATATGGAAACAGGGGTAAGACAAAACACAAGGAATTAATCTCTTCTTTGCCCAGTTTGCCTCTATATTAAAATCATAAATAGGGTTTTTTAGACTCCATGAAGCCTCTACAACAGCTCATCTGAAAGCATCTGGCCTTGTCCCACACACATAAAGTTTGTGACAAAAATTCTCTCTTGAGCATCTGAAAATGTAATTTTAGTCTTACTTTTAAATTACCATTTTTACTACCTTTGCATATGTCCTGCTCTACCGGTTGCACACATGCAAAATAAAAATCTGCGGAGAAGCTGACACATTTACGGGCTTGGCACCCACATCAGATTTAAGGGCTCTCTTGGGAAGTGTGTGATTTGATTCTCTAGATGCCGATGCTCCTCTCTTTGCCCTTTGGATAACGGTGTTTGCACCTTGGGAGCATTATTTGCATTTCATCACCAGGATTTCTCATTCTCTGTCAGACAGCTGCGGACCAAAGATTCCACAGGACGGGACACGACGGGCTCAACGCTGTTGTGGGCAAAACTCATGGGCAAAATGAAGTAGCAGAGGTGGGGTATCTCTTGCCTCCTTCCTCTTCCCGGTGGTAGCCCCTTCTTGCAGCGGCTGGTATCTTCTCTCTCAGCGAGTTGCAGCAACAGGGAGCATATTTGCCCTGACCAAGAAACCTCTGAAATTCTCCCTAAACTCTACTCTCCTCCTTCCTAAACTCTACTCTCCGCCTTACCTCCTTTTTTGCACCTAAGGATGGCAGCAGATGTACCGTCCCTTCTTAGCAGATCCCACACCTGGGGTCATCAAAGCTCCATCTCCTCATGCCCTGAAACCTCGGTGTCTCTGCCCAAACCCCTCGCATGTCGCACACCCTCCACCAGTGTTTTGCTGCCACGGAAGTTAATTTTGCTTCCTGAACTCGGGAGCCACGAGCCGTCCATTAGAGACAGATGACCTACCAGAGTTAATTCATGTCACTCAATAAGAATTGCATTCGTGGCAGAGATGGCCCTCAGGGCCTTGTCCAAAGCACAGAGTAATTTAAAAGGCTCCCACTGACTTCAGTCGGCATTGGTTCAGGCTGATTAAAGAATTAGATTTGATGACTTCTAAGGCAAATGAGCTTTTAGAAACTTTGTTTGTCTTAATGCTTGTGTTTAGAGTACAGTTACAGTGAGACCTGGCACCAGCCACTTATTTTTAATAGAGATGCCTAAAGATCAAGTAAATGCAAGCGAAAACCTCAGATATTGTCTTATTGGAATCCATCACTGAGATCATGTAAAAATGGAAACTGAATTCAAGATATCAACAAGACTATGGAAGATACAACAAAAGGCTGAGAATTTCTCCTTATATACTACAGTCCTAAAAAATGAAAATGCAGTGTATTTCAACTACCCAGGCAAAAAACAGTATTTACGTACTGGTGACTGGCTGTGTTTAACTCATGCCGTGCATACCTGCTGTCTGCTAAAGACACGCTAACCTCATTTCAGTTTTGTAAGTTATTTGACTCAAATCAAATGAAAAAAAGCCCTCACCATACCTGAAGCAAACGGGAATTTACAGGCTACAGCTGTAAGCCCGACACAGTCACCACCCTGGGGACCTGCTTTAGCCAGACATCACGCTGCAAGGACTTACAGGAGACTGGTTGAAATCTTCCCTGTTTTAAACTCTATATGGATTATCATTCACTAAATAGGTTGCAAACACTGTTCAGGCTCTTCAAGGATAATTAATTATTCTGGTGACGGTTCTTCTGTAGCAAGGAAAACCCTAGCGAGGGGCACAGCCCAGGAGAACACGATGCACAAAAGGAAAACGACCCAGACCTCTTTTTTTCTGTGGTACTTTGAGGAATATGTATTCACCTACCATATACAGAGCAGCTGCACTTAACCTGTCATGCTTATTTATATCTCCTCGTTAACGAACTACAGCACAAGGTGGGATAGGCAGGTCTTTGCAGAGGATCTGGTTCTTTATACCTTGTGATGGGCCTAAGCTCCCCACTCAATGGAACTTAAATGAATGTGAAGACCTAAAAATGCTTTTCTACATTTCCTTTTTTTTTTTTTTTCTTCTCCCATAAAGCGTTGCAAAAATTGTATGTAGAGCAGCCAACAAAATTTTCTGCGGCGTTACATGAAAAGAAGCAAGTAGAATCTGCTTTCACAGACAACCTGCTTCATGGGCAGAAGATGTGGAACAAATATTGAGAAAGAAGGGACCAGGTCTATAGGAGGGGTTGTCCTCCAGCGGGTTATGCCTCAGGGAGGGCTTTGCCACTGGAAAACCACAAGCAGCAAAGAAGGCAGATGCTCCACGTGCTGTGCCATGAGATCCATTAAACAGCAACACGCTCAGTGAAGAACTAAAACACAAACTACTTTCCATCTAGCTTTACTTTTTTCCTTATTTTTCAAAAATCCTGAACTTGACACTTTTTCATTCCTGCTTACCAGGGGATACCTTGTGCTGAAACCTCTCCTAGGTTTCCCAAACCTGCCTGAAAACATCTTAAATGCAAATTTAAAAAAAAAAAAAAATATACTGACTATTTACTTTCAGGATTCTTTGTAACCTAACCCCTTTACCCTTTAAGAGTAGTTTTTGACTATTCAAACCTGACATTTTCAATTTGAGTGTGCTGTGGTGCAAAAAAAATCGTACTGAGCAAACTAGCTTTTAATTTTATGATTTGTATACTTCTACTTCTTTCAGCAAATCACAGGCTGAAATCAGAGGGTGAATTTCCAAAATTGGCTGAGAGCAGGTCTCTCCAACATGCTACCTTGCTGTGAGACTGTACGTGGTACCTGGTACAATCCTAGGGAAGAAATACGCTCTGGGTTACCTCCAGGGATGCTCCAGGCTGGAGTAAAACCTATGAAAAGGCCTAGAGTTGACTTTGATCTTCTAAATAACACTTCCTTGTCTTCCCTGGGAATTATCTATTGCAAGTTAACTCCCTAAATTGGGGTATGACGGTACCTGTTAAGTCAAGCTGAGGATTTGAGGTTTACACCTCAATTTGCCTTTTAAACTAGTGGTAAGTCAGAGCTCAAATCCAAATAAACCTTGCAAGCTCAGGCCTGAATTTTCCAAACGTCACCGTGACTGTTTCCTTGGGCAGATGTCACATAAATGAACAATGCTCTCGCCGCAATTGAAAGAAATACTTAGGAATAAATAGGTCTAAAGTCAAAAAAGGAAAAAAAAATATCCTAGCAACAGACTTCACGAGTATTCGAAAGGAGATAGGAGCGGAGGAACTGTGACTAATCAGACATATATTCATATTTGGAAAATGTAATGATAATGCCTTGAAAAGTTGACTAAACTTTGCTATTATTAAACAGAAGCTGCTGGTTTGAGAGAAAAGACGATTTATGACTTCTCGCTGTGAGGCTTTTGAACTTTAATCTATAACCCACGAAAGGGTGCAAGAGGAGCCTGGAAATTATGCTGAGCTTAATTATACTTAATGTGAATTATTCAGAAGTGCAGCAGAGAGACTAAAAATTTATTTCATACAAAGAAGCTTGACATATTAATTGGTCCTTCAGAAAAGAGACAAAACAATTTCCTCTCCTGAAAATTTACATCTTCCCCATCAAAGCAGCAGCCTCAGCCGAGCAGAACTTCATTAACAAGATTAATTATCCCGCCAGCGTCTGCCTCATCAGGTGTGCAGCCCAGGTGAAAAGCACGGCCCCCTCCCCGAGGCTCCGGCAGAAAAGGCGACAGATTGAGGGCACCGTACCTTGGTCATTAGCCATTTTGTCAGGGTGCTCGACTGCAAGAAAGAGACAATGTCATTAGAGGCTGACAGCTCCGCGCAGGCAAGCCGACGCATCCTGGAGAACTGCGAGGACAAACACAGAATCATAGAAACACAGAACATCTCCGGGTGGAAGGGACCCAGAATGATCATGGAGGCCAGCTCCTTGCTCCTCGCAGACCTACCTAAAACTCAACCATACGGCTAAGACCAGACGCTCCCTGAATTCTGAACGCAGGTTGAACCATTCCTTAGAGCAGATATTTCCACCAAGTTCTTCCAAGTGTGATACCTTTACCGCAGCATTTTTTCATTCTCTTGTTCTTTTTCAATATAATCGGGGAAGTTTAATTAAGCCAGAAAGGAAAGAGACACACTACTTTAAATAATTACAGTCAAATCACCTACAAGTTGAAAGCTCAGTCTGACTTATATTATCATTGTTTCACATTTTTACAAAGGGTTTAAAACTATTTACATCTTTTTGCATAATAACCATAAAAGAGTGATCTGAAGTGCACCAGATAAGACTTCAAAATTCAATAGATATATTAAAAGCCTTCCTGCACAGTTACAACTTCTGACTATTTATGATATGGCTGAGGGAATTAAACTTTCCTCGGATTCATAACCATCATAGAGCATTAACCAGTCCTCTGCTTAATAAATTATGCAAGAATCTTAAGTACAGGAAATTGGGGGAAAAAGAAGTGATTTGGCACATGAATCTGGAAGTCAAATAACCACTGCCTCTGGGCGCAGAGCGTGCTGCTCCCCTCGCTGCTAAAATCCCTACAAAACCTCCCCTAGATCATGGCATCATGCTAGGAACAGAGGTACTGAACTAGCAGAAATTTCCATTTACATCGATGAGTTCCAAGCCTGTGGCAGAGGGGGAATAGCTCCTTTGATGACCCCCAAACCCTCAGCTCATTTCCCCCCCCCCCCCCTTTCAGAGTTTTTCACACAGATGCAAAGAAGAGGTGTATATGGAGCACATTGCCTCCAACTTTCTAGAAATCTGTCAGCCTGTGCCTCCCCACCGAGCCCTACCTTGGCCGTCGCCTTTCCCTTAGGACAAATATATTCATGAAAACGTGAAAACTTGCTCGTGACTGCAGTTACCTCCATCGATTAGATGCTGCCCTGGCACCGCTCGGCGTTGGCTGCCTTCTCCGGGCAACGGAGCCGCGCAACGTTGAAGCCCGGGTGGGCAATGTCGGGCAAGGTCATGGAGAAGGGTTCACGTTTGGTGCCGGTTATGGACCGGGATGTGTTTTTGAACCACAACGATGAGGCAGCATTAGAGGGCACTGCAGGGCTAGAAATGCTGCCCCACACCATCCTTGCCAAAAGGAGGGGTCAAGGGGGGACTGGGGGACTGTGATTTCAGGGCTCTTTTAGAAAAGGCACAGCGGCAACTTTTAATCTGGGGTCCTATCGAAAGCCCGTGAATAGTTTTCCTTGCTGATCTTAACACGATGGGAATATCTGAGAGTGCTATGAAGCAGCCCATGACGTCTTCCTCCCTCTCTCCTTTTCCACTCTTCCCTTTAAAACCACATCTGATCCGGGATTTTATTCATTATGTCTGTAGGTGCATTAACAGGCAACTTTTTCCAGTTTATACATATTGATGTAATGTTTTGTGTGATTCTGATAAGCAGAATACTACTCTTTCATTTTCTTTAATTAAAGGAGCTCAGCACTCAGGGAAGGGCTTTGTAAATGCTGGCTAAAATCCAAAATAAGTATGGCTGAGCAGAAGGAAGCATAAGCATATTTAGTAGGTGCAGTCGTGAGATTTGCTCCTTTCTGTAACAGCTGAAAAAAACAAATCACCGACCAATTATTTCAAAGACTGAGGAAATCCCCCTTCTTGTCTCTCTGTCATCGGTTCATTCATTCCCTCTTTAGCTGTCACATCTCATTGGGCAACTGCAAATTTCAGACTATTTATTTACTTCTGCAACTTCCCGAATTTCTGAAAAGGATTCATTTATATGCCATAAAAGTCATATAACATTGAGACTTGGACTTTCACTTCAGGGGCAATCTGTGATAATACACTGTGAAAGGCTGCAAAATGCACATACTATTTGGGCACTCTCTGCTTCTCTTCCAGAAACACATATACATGTGTATGTATATATAATATTACTGAAGTAGTCAGTAAGGAGTAAGAAAAATCCTAGTAACAACCTCAAATTTTGGTGTAAATTATATACCAAAAATAAAAAGCGGGATGATCGATCCCATTTTATCCTTCTACTCCACGTCCTTAAGAATGTGTGTATCAGATTCTTCACGCTTTAAGTGATAAATTTAACCAGTCAGAGCATAAAAAAAGCAGATCCTCAACTGATGGAAACTGTCGCAGATTGATTGAAGTTCACAGTGTAACGACAATTTACATAAGCTAAGGATTTCCCCATTTGCCTGTTTATTATCATCAGTGGAGCTGAGGTGGAAGAATATAAACTCACTGCTCCGTGGTAGTGTTATTTACTACTAAACATATCTCTTTCTCACAGATCACTACATTTTCATTAGGAAAGGAAAGTCACTACAAATACTCACATTGCAATTACAACACAAGTAATGGCTCGGTTTCCTTGGAGTAGCTTTATGTGCTATAATATATGAAACGAGACAGTGGGTGACTTAGTGGATCTTTGATGCTTGTTTCGTTCCTCGTGATTTAAAACTCCCTCTGATCAGGACATAGATTTGCCATCCGAGCGCGCATTACCATATGGCACATACGCATCTTCTGTTAATAATCATTAAGGGCAGGAAACCAACATTTTTGCATAATTCAGAACGCGCTCAAGACTTCAGAAAGTCTTTTCACCTCAAGTGCGGGGATAGATTTGTCAAAAAAACAGTTGAATAGTATTGAACATGACATATTTAGGGTGGATATCATTAAGTATTCATGGCAGGGTATTAGACATACTCCTCGTAGGCTATTACAAGATGTAACAAATGTATAAATTCATCTTTTTGGTATCTGTTGATGCTGTCTGATCTACAATTCATTTCCCAAATGAGTTTTATGGTACTTTGTGTAAACATTACAAAGTAGCTGATATCAAGTGCATTCATCTTTTGGTTTGGTTAGATATCTGGGTCTCTATATCTTTTCATATCTCATTAGTCTGCCGTTATTATATTTTGATGCCTTGACTCATTTTAAACTCAGCCTAATAGACTACTTCTGCTTGGCACAAATTGTGAGCATGAAATTAAGTTGGCACCATCCGCTTGATAGAGATGAAGCACCCGCAAAGTGCTATCTCTTCACATTTCATGGCGGTGGAGAATGAATAATCAGGATCTTACCAATAATTCATTCAAAGTGAAACATGACTTGGACAAGTAAGTCCTGCAAACCTGGGCAGGCGGTGATAAGCTCAGAACAAATTGATACAATTTTTCATCTTTTTTTCCTTGTGAATTCACAAAAAACTGTTGTATGAGGCTTTTCACTCCCCGCTTGAACGGTCGATAGCGTGCTTTAGGGACACCGGTATCGGGGAAGGAAAAAGGACAAGCTCTCCGCCAGCGCCGCTGAGGACGCGGGCTCATTCATCGAAAGCTTTCCTTAATGGCTGAAAATGGAGTTTCCCCTCTTGCCCTCAGAGGCAGCCAAAAAATCTCCTATTTGCATGAAGGTTTGCTAAAAGACGAACTCAAATACGAGCTCTCGCCAAACAAACAAACAAATCCCCCAACGGGAACGATGGTGTGTCACCCCTTCCCTGCAGTCGTTGCGCTTGGCTTTCGTGCAGCTCCCGTTAAATGAAGTCACTTATAACTGATTAAAAAGAGGCTTGAGCGTGAACGCTAATTCCAAGCCTCTCAGGCGCAGGTTTGAGGCTGAATTTCCCTCTAGTCGTGACTTCTCAGGCCCAGCCTGCATCCAGTTTCAATTACCTTCTGCCAAGATGTTATTTTTATATACAAATCCCTGGATTTTCTCTAGAGAAGACAGCGATAACGTGCTCTCTCATATGCCATGCTTCTTCCCTGGAATAGGTTCGCTGTTTATGTCATTTGAGTTTTTCATTAATTACACGTCTCTTTTAAAAGTAATTTCATATCTTTGTGCAAATGAATGAGTGACAGTTAAAATATAAGGAGCAGAGGTGCAGCAAGCACCCTGCTTCCCACTCACGGTCGTATTGCTTATAACTTCATAACTAATAATTTCTGGGTAGATTGTGTCAGGGCTTCACACAGACAGGCAGCAGGGAAGAGAGAAGAGGAATATCTCTCCACATTAATTTGGAATTGAGTCTGATACAAGGGCAATCCTTCGCTCACGTAAACACATCGGTGCTGAAATACCAGCCAAAAAATAATGGGTGCCCCTGTTTTGCCTGCTCCTTCTCCCTTGGTCACTGAGGGAGAGGGATCAGGTATTAATGAGTCTGTTAATAAGAGGTACTGAAAAATACCTGGAACAACTTTCCCCACGCAAAGTCAAGTTGCATCTCAGCCTGCTGAGGTTTTTAATTGTAATTTTGCATGCCTACTCTGTTGATAGGAGTGAGTCACTACAGGTTCCTATAGTCACCAGAGGATCCAAAATGAAAAGGGACCTCCCTAGAGAAATCCAGTCAGATCCAATTAGCCTTATTATTGATAGCAGAAAGTTAGGTGGTGTCAGAGCGCTTTCCCCCAGCTGATTGAATTTTAAAATACGGTTACTGCCTCATTATGTGCTTTACTTTTGTCAACTACTCTACGTAGCATTTTGCTTTTATCTCTCAATAATAGTTTCAAGTAGTAGGATCTCTTCTGGCTGACACGGAATTAATTGCAAAGCTCCCACAGAGGCATAAGAAAATTCTATGTATCATCAGTATCCAGAGCACACAAATCCAAACCTTTCAGCGTCCGGAAGAAAATAGGATCGGAGAGGGGCCCCACTCCCTTGGCGTTGCGAGCTTGGATTCTGAAGTAGTAGACGGTGTCCAGGTTGAGGTCCATGATCTGGTGGGTGAGCCGGTCACCGCTGATGGACTCCATAACCCAGTCATCAATGGGAGCGTTCTTGTCCAAAGTATAGAAGAGGATGTAAGCTGAATAAACACAGTCTCTCAGTTAGTACTTCAACCAAATTTTAACGTGCTTCTGTTACGAAATACAGGTAAAATTCTGGTGTCTTAAAAATTAGGATTTTCTTTTTAAAAGCAGGGACGGCGGGTCTCCAATCAAAATCGTGTTGAGGAATGTTATGACAAACATTTTTGTCTATTTTCAGGACGAACCCACAATTACAGTCTTCACTGTAAGAAATACAGATTTAACAAATATAAAAATAGGTAGCAGGCATTAAAAGGCTGCTACAAGTGTGTTTCTCAAATTCAGGTGTGCGCCATTCAGTCTGATAGCTGCCATAAACCATACGATATAAGTCCTTAGTGTTTCAGGGCTGAAATAAAACTAAATGGTATTAATGACACACATCTGGCTGCTTATGGGAAGCCATGCAATATTGCTTGGCATCTACAGGGGAAAGTATTTTGGGGAAAAGAATGAAGAATTAAAAATTTTGGTAACGCAGAGTACTATGGTAACTACTTAACACTGAATAAAACTTAAAAGTTTTAGAACTTAGAGACTGAGGTACCTGTGTTAGAAAGCGATAACTGTAGGAAGTATTTTGCCAGCAAATGAAATTTTGGGAAGATGGAAAAAAGTCTGTGAGCAAGGCTGAGAGGTATAGCACACCCTGCAACAGGACTCTCTGCCTAACCTTGAAAATATCTAATTTTTTCCCTGAAAACCTGACTCTAAGTCTGGTCTTCAGTGTTGTGCTGTAGGAGGGAGCTACTGGCACAGGGAGAGCCCGAGTGGGTCTTCTGGGTTTCATCTTTGTGCCTGGATCCAAAATTACTCCAAAGCTGGTGTAAGGCTTATTATTGCTCTTTCTCTATTCTTTTCTGCAATAAAGATGCTTTTCAAAACTCATTCTGCGTGAATGCTCACACTGGTCATAGACAGGCAGTGTTAGGATGGAAGCGATACATTTTTGTGGGCATTTTTTTTTTTTTCTTGTTTTATCGTACAGAATTTTATTTAGAGGCTTGTAGTTTGGTGTTATTAAAACAGTTTCTCTGACCTTGACATTTGAATTAATATATATAAAGTAATGAAAATATATATAGTTTCTCAAATGAACAGAAATACACCCGCTCAAGCATTTGTAGGGATGAAGATTCGGTTGTTAGGGACATTTCTACTCCCCACAATCCTCTGCTTGATACCTCTAAGAAACATTTGACCACATATGCAGTAAAAAAATCCCTATGAGAGTATTTCTTCAACCAAGTGCTACGAGAAAGAAGTTTGTGCATGGATGGCAGGGGACCTAGTCTGCTCTCAGGTCTGAATGCTGCTGTCGATGGAAAAACTCCATAAAAGTTGCTACCACGGAGTCATTTCGTGTCTTGGAAGTCAGGAAAGCTTTTATTTTATTTTCTCTTTTAGTCGCTGGGGCATCAGGACCATTAGCACTCATTTCAGTGTGCTGTCCATCAGAATGATCGTTTCTTCTCTCTAATGGCTAAATTAGGTTAGTGTAAACAGAGCCATTTCATCAAAACATCCTCCTTTCGGCCACGGTCACGGATTGTAAAGTCCTGATGATAATGTAGAGGGAAATTATACACAGTTACGCAAGTCTAGCCTAGGAATCGTTATTGCTGGGTGATGTCCACACGGAAATATATCCTTATTTTATTGGTAACATAAAGCGGGATACTTGCCTGGTGTAACTCACACCAGCTCATCCGATGCCAGTGAAGCCCTGCTGAGTTACAACTGCTAAAATCCGACCTGGTGCTCTTCAGTGCTAACGGCTCACGTGGGACGTCATTCTGAAGCGTTCTTCCTCTTATATTGATATTTTGCAGTGCTTCAGCAGCGTGGTGCTGGGATTACCAGCAGTAATAGTGACGTACGCACACTTTCTCCCACCCAAAAATATGTTGTAGAACTGGTCTAACCCAACTGTTTGTAGCAATGTGACCGTGATGAGCACGTTTTTGAAGATAAGGAATACTTCTCCTAATAATTATATGCCTCTGAGATGTCTGTTAGCAGCCTAAGATGATAATTTAAATGCAAAATCTCAGATAGAACTCTACTACATTTTTCAAACTAAATTAACATTGAAGGTTTGTAACAGAATTCTTAACTAGGCACTGAGGTTATATACAGTATTTTGGAAAAAAAAAAAATCTGGTATTGTGAAGCATTCATTAAGATCAGTTCTTGTCAGTCAATATTAGGGGTTTGCCCTGATCATCGCCTTAAATTGTTATTGTAAAATTAACCATCTACCAATAAATTCTCCCATGATGTGCTCCACTGAGCAACGTATCATTATGTATATTATGTATTGCATTATTGCCAAACAAAGTACTTATTATAGTCATTTCTAATTATCACTGAGCAGCACGTACCGCAAAACATTCACTTCAAGTGCGGCATTTTTTAAGTTATATTACTGCTCTTAGCATTTAAAAGTAAAGGATTTACACCCCCTGTAAGAGTTCTAGCTCTTGCAGGATTCCTAACATTGCCTTGAATCCTAGACCAAGTTGGCTGGTGAAAGTAAGCGAAAGTAAAGTAACGTTAGATCAAATAGCACCCAAGAAAAAAAAAAAAAACCAAAACAAGAGATAGAGGGTGAAAGCAGCAAATGATCAGTAAATAAATGGAGAATGCAGGATAATGTCAATGTTTACCAGTAATTTTTCCATTGGCTTCCAACGGCGGCTGCCAGCTGACAATGACGGCCCGGGGCTTCCCTTCCCGTGTAATGACCGTCAAATCCTTGGGAGCAGAGGTTGGAGCTGAAAATAATGAAAATAATGGAAAACAGAAGTTATCCACCTTCTTTTAAATTCCTTATACTCCGTAGCAGGCATGAACTACTCTGTAGGCGTTCACCGCTTTCTTACACCCCTTCGAACGCGAGCGTCCTTAGCTGTATTTCAAACACGTAACAGATGATTTGTCTAGAAGTGATATTTTAACAGTGAAATTGTAGAACACACTGTGTGTGGATACGTTAGGATTTGGTAGACAGTTCTTATCCTCCTACTGTACAGCTGAACAACCGCCGAGGCATCCAAGAACATCCAATATATTCCGGGCGCCCTATACATTTCATAACAGCAATAATACTGGGGCTTCTCTATTAGGAACGTTTGTAGGCATGTACCAGTATAAAAGAAATATAATTGTGTATATTCATTAAATATATGCTCAGCTTGGGATGTATTATGATAGAAAATTCTCAGCTTTTCTACTCCCACTGCCTTAAGGATGGAAGGTTGGATCTCAGCCTGCTTTGCGCCCTGCTTTACTAATGCTGGCCACGAGGCCTTGCACAGTGTCTCAGCTATTTTTAAATCGTACCATAAGACTCCAGAGGAGGAGGGAAAACCAGGCAATTATTAAAAAATAGTTAAGAGAGAGGAGTAATACATTGGCGCTGAGCTCATTGTTCATTTACTTCGTTTTGGTACAGGCTGTAGATGACTTGGAGCGTATCGATAGCATAACAGCATGGAGAACAGAGCGTACGGGCATCCCATCATCCGTGTCCTACCCATATGGCCACTAAATAACTTTCTTGAAGGTTCAAAGAAGTGCTCCAAAGTCTCACTTTACGAGGTAAAGCTTTAAAAATCTGTTGGATCGTGCTGAGCTAAACCAGCCCTATCTAAAGCACAGACACAAATCTTCAGGGTGAGGAACATTCAACATGATCTTAAACAACATGAAGAAAGGGAAGAGCCAGCTGCCATACAGGTTCTGCTCACAAGGAATTGATCCCTTTGTGTGGGGATTCGGAAGGAGTCCCTGCACCTTTGAAATAACACCGAGCAGATGGTCTCATGGTATTCGCATCAGTTGAACTTTTCAAAAGCGGGATCCAGAAAGCAACCACGAAATCTGCACACAGACAACAAAAGTTTCCGTTACCGTTGTTACATTCCTAAGTAGGTGACCACTCGCCAGCTCATGCTCTTTGTGGTAGATTTATGGTGGATTATTTCTTTGCTACATTTGCAGGAACAACACGTTCAGTCTGATATGTCCAGAGCCAGCACCACCAGGACTCACAGTGTTTCACTTCAGTCTTCTTTAGTCTTTAGTTCACATTAGCTGCTCCTGCCGGAAGCATCTTTCTTAGCCTAGAGTAGGCAAGCCACCACACAAGCTCCCAGATCTTTGAGAAGTCTCTTAATCTTCAGCAATGCCCAGCACGACGTGAGCCCCCACGTTGACATTGTTATTGTCATTATTGCTTATTCTTATTATTTCTCAAGAGTCTTGTGTGGCATTTAGAAGGTACTCAGCTTGTAGCCAACTTGGGACACTGGCCCATCAGTTTAAAAAACAGTCTACTAGAACAAACATCTTGGGCTGCCTTGCTGTTTCAGGGAACTGCAAGTGATAACCCTTTTTGTAAACGAATCACACTTGATTTTAAAAGTAGCATTTCCCCTCTCTTTACTTTGGCTGAGCCTATCTTGTAATTATTCTCCAACTTCACATAAACGACTGTATTTCCACCAAAGTGCGCCCACCTCTCTGTCTGCAAACAGCATCTTTATCTTCAACGCTATTTTCTGTTCTCTGATATTAACCCTTTTGCCATGTTTTCATGACCTAACCCTTTCCCTTCTGAGACTTTCTATCTTTTGTGAGGTTAAACTAGTAAGGCTGGTAAGCCCCCTCATGTAACATAGGCTTTCCACGCTGGTGACTGTCACATGAGTCCCGCTGAGCGGCTGAAGTTGAGCTCCGCTTTCAGCAGATTGTGAACAGAAGATACTATGCGAAAAAGCAAAGCTTTAGATGTTTCCCTTAGCGCTCATTAACACCCCTCATATCAGCAAGACTTGTGTAGGCAGATCTGGGGATGGAACTTGGCTCTGAAAGTTGCTTTTGAATTATGGGCATAACAACTCTCCCTAGCCATGGTAGTAATCTCCAGTGAATTCTGTATCGATGCTGATATGTACGTTCTTTAATATCATTACGGGAAATTCAACATGCGGAATGGGTACAAAATAGGCAATAAAGATCAGCAGTGCACGATGCCCTTAATTAACAGAGCTGCTCCATCAAGCTCAGATAATTGCATTGCAATCACATGGGAAAATCTAAGGACACATATATTCCCTCTTATTTTCCCTTTGTTAATTAACTGGCATGTACTGTGGTTTTCATTTAAAAAACCACAACAAATCAATATTTACCAGCAGACTACATGTGGTATCTGCTGGTAGAAACCAATTTGGAATGGCACCTAGAGTGTTTTCAAGGCCACCAGTCACCCTTGGGAAAATATAGCGCCTGCACTACATTGGTGTCCAAATGTACATATTGCTGGCGACAACAGACGAAGAAGAAAAATATCTTAAGCAAAACCACAGACGGTCTTATCTACGGACAAGGGACTGTAGCAAGAAATATAGGCAGTCGTAAAGAAGGGGGAAAATCTAGTGGTTCTGCAGTATACAGCCTCATGCAGTTCAGTGGAGCTATTTAAAAGGAAATCTCCTTGGGAGTTTCAAGAGAGGGACTCAATACTTTATTCTAAAAGAAATACAGATTTAGTGGAAGACCCTGCCCTTGTTTAAAGACAGCCTAGGGATCAGGATTCGTGCTGCCATTAACGCCTACCTGATAACTAGAAGTAAAGCCTGGGCGTACTATTTCCCTACTGTGGTTAACTGAAGGCACACAAAAGAGAACTAAACAATTACATTTTAGAGAGGACGTTCTTATCTATAGAGATCGCTACGTCTCCATCCCTTCTCAAATGTTTTTATCCCACTGAACTAGGGTTGTATCTGGTGTCTGTTATCAAAACTGCATTTAGTCTCCTTCAGAATCTGAAGTATCTTTCAGGTCATAGCTTCCTGCTTGGAAAAGACCGCTCAAATTCTTGAGAAGAGCAGCTAAATTAAGTCTTCAGAGTGTATCTCAGAACTCTAGAATCACAGACTGGTTTGGGTTGGAAGGGATCTTAAAGGTCATCTAGTTCCAACCCCCCTCCCACGGGCAGGGACACCTTCCACTAGCCCAGGTTGATCCAAGCCCTGGCCAACCTGGCCTTGAACCCTTCCAGGGAGGGGGCAGCCACAACAATTTATTATAAGCATATTGTTAATATTAATGGCTGCTTGCTGGAAATGAAATACAGGTGTATAAGAACACTGAGCATAGAAGAGCTGCCTTACCAAACTGTCAGCAGGGAATTTATATAAGTCAACATTTCACACAGGGTAGATAATTGTGTCTTTACAATAAATAATGCACAAGCTGAAAAGACTGCTCACTTGACTATTACTTTTTTTCCCTGTCTCTAATTTTGCACGCACGGTTTCAGTCGCTGTAACTGTGACTGTAGGTCTTGGCTTGGACTGAGGCATTGGTCACTAGCACAGTGCACAGCAAACAGCTAAAATACGTCCACAGAATATTATGAAGAGACCTGTGAGTCAAGCCCTTGAGTTAAGAAGGACGTGCATTAGTTAGAAGCATCACTGAGTCCTTTTTACTAAGTGGATAAGATGGGAAGTCATGAACTTGAGACAAAACCACATGGAACTTTGTAAGCCAAAATTTTAGAGAAGCAAAATCGTTATCTACTAATGAGAGAATAATTGTTCTCACCTGATCTTGGGTTTCTTTGAAAAGTGAAAACTATTTTAAATCAGCATTAAAAGTCACAGATATTATATTATGGGGCAAAGGATTACACACACGTACTATCATCACCTAACTTCTTGCAGCGACACCAGAGCTCAGTAGAATGGCTGCTTCGCTTTGCTACCCGTGAAAAAAAGTGAAGAAATAGTTAATTTTGTACATAAACTGACGGTTTATGCAGTTAGGATGAGCCTGAACAAGGCTTTTGATGACAAAAACCCAAAGAAAGCCTTTCCAGCAGCTCTTGCCGTACCTGCTTCGTAGGTGGTGGCGTGCGCGGTCATGCTCCAGGTGCTGGACCGCCGACCTTTGGTGACCATGACGGAGAACTCGTACATGGTGTTGGGCTTCAGACCGATCACGGTGTGACTCAGAGCGGTCGTATCTGCTGACTGCAAAGAGACCGAGGGGAGGATGTCTTTAAAGCCACTCTTTGCTGGTAGCCAAGCAAAACACAGTCACAATAGATTCCTTTTTCAAGCAAAATAGCTCTACTGCTACTGAGCACCTTAACAGGAGTATTTTTAGTACCGTAGGCAGTTAGATAAATTATTGTGATGCTTTCTCTTTCTCTTTTCCCAGACAAAGCAATTTGCCATGCATTTTTTTTTTTCAAATGTAAATTGGAAGCTAACCCTATGGCCTTCATCAATGCCCATAGAAGGACAAAAAAAAAAATAGAAACATTTCCATAATTTAAACACTCATTTCCAGCCTCTTTGATGGGTTCCTTCAAATAAAAAAGTTTTTAATATCTACTGATTTTTAGTGGAGTCTCAGAAAGCTTTTCTACCCCTAGAATGGTCCTGACTAAGACTTCCCAGTTCCTGGGGTTAACATGTATTTATGATAGAGATTGAAATATGAGCCAGAACACCTGCATAAAGATGCATTTTTGTGTCCATAAAACACACTTTTGCTTGGTTAAATACAATATGTTATAACATATTATCGATCTGCCTCACTGTGATATGTTTAAACAACTAAACATATTGATATTGATGTGAATATTAAATTGTTCATTTATTTTTAGCTGATTTAGCTTTTTACCCTGGCCTGCAGTAAGGAACAATTCGAGCTAAACGGCGCTTGTATCAACGGAGACAAGTGAGAAGAAAATTATCGGACAAATTGGTGACAAGTGAATAAAATCAATTCCCACGCTTTTCAAACTACAGAGCCTGGTGTGCAATCCTCCGGCGTCAACAACTTACAGGCCAGTGCGTAAACCTGGTGCACACGTTTATGTGTTTATACACCTACGGACTAAAGTTTACTGAGTAAAGACGACGGGTATGACTTTGCATCAGAAGACTCCCCTGAGGTTCACATTTGGGAAGTGGTTCACCCAAGACATCTTGCTGGCATCCATCAGTAACGCCACTGTGACGCTAACGGTCGGATGATTCAAAAATAAATCAACCTTTACTAAAAATGGGACATCAGGTTTCCAGCATGTCGCAGAATAAAGCAGTAATATTCAAGGGGGAGTGGGAGAAATTTACTTCGCAGAGACATTAATGAATGGGCTACGTATGCCTACATGGCACGCTGCTTTATCACAAGTGCTCTGACAGATGTTTTGCATGCTACTTAATAGGAAGACTTAAGGCAATACCACATTTTATCATTTTCATACTCAATTAAAACTCCTAGTTCTTGGAAATTAGCACTTTCGCAACTTCTCTGTACTAGGGGTTTACTCCAGCAGAGACTCCCCCTCTATAAAAAATCTTCTTGAAGCAAAGACATCACTTATAACCTATGTGTTCATAAACTACCTGGCCACTTGCCAGAGAGGGCAAAATCTACCTGCTAGAGTTTATACAAATTATTCTTTGACTGAAGGCTGGATTTCAATATAGGGAATAATAATTTTCTCCCTCAGAAAACATTTTGGAAGAAATGAAATTATTTACAGCATAAAATACTCCTCAGCATGACTGAGAGTAACTAAATCTGATAAATATCACTATGGAAGTCCTCGGATATTAGACATGATCAGGAAAAATTCACATGGAAAAACCAATAGGCTTTGAACCTATTCCTGGACAAAATAGTTTTTAGCAGAACATAAAGACATGGGGTTCTTTTTTGTAAAAAGAAAGTAATTTGTCTCCAGCCGAGTGGTTTTCTCTGACTGTTTTTCTCAGTGCTAAATATTAGCATTTTAAAAGTTGAAACACCCTTGAGGTCAGTATCGCATTGGGATGAAGGGGGTGTAACTGCAGCAAGTACCTTTAGTAACATCATGCCATGCCTGTTTGGGACAGTTTGTACAAAGTCAAGTTGGCAGGGCAAAGTTAAATTTATAAACTCCCAACGTCAACGGGAAAGGCTAAACCCTTCATTATATTAGATATGATACACTGTTTTGAAGCAATGGGAGACTTTAATGGGAAAATCTCAAAAGACTTGGAAATTCAACGCCATTGCACAGGCAAGCGCTTTGGGAACTTATTTGTGAGCCTGATCCAACACTTTCTGTAGAAAAAGGAAGTTTTCCCCACTGTTTTCAAAGAGTAACATAATAGGGTTTATCTTGCTTCCTTGAAAAAATATGGTTATTTCAAGAAAACAGACCCTCTTGAAAGCATTTTGGATTGTTTCTGCTTCTGGGTGATTGAACTGGAATAAATGAATCAGACCAGCTCCTCACATTACCCACAGACTGGCCAAACTAGAGATGGTGGCAAAAAAAAGGAATTTCACTCTTGCTCCTTTCCTTTTCAGTCTCCCGCTCCTCCATGGCTCCCGGAGCTCTGCGTGGTGGCTCTCGGAGAGACGTCCACCAGCAGAAAGCCAGTGAGCTCAACATCTCCGAGCAGGACGTGCTTCTCCCGCACGGCGCATTAATAAGGCTATTTTGGATGATTTTTGCTTGTCACCCACCGTTTTCCACCACATGCAGCTCAGTACATGCATTGGAAAACTAGAGAAAATATTATGATTGATTGCGAGAGGAGAAATAAACGCTGTGTTTTCTGGAGCTTTGCTCTCATCAGTAAGGCTGCAGACTGGGACTTCCCTCTCCTATACTCATTCTGTTGGGCGTAGAAATCCATCTCTAAACAGGAGTCAGATCAAGGCAGGGCATTCAAACGTTACAACGCATCGTTTTGACACCCTTAATTACCTAAGAGCTTGGTACAACTGCATGAGCATAAAAAAATTGTGTCTAATTTTGCAGATCATCATGTCAGCATCTGAGGTTGCCAGAAGTACGGCAGTAGATGTAAAAACAAGGTATGGCCTTTTATACCTTGTAAAGTTGTGTTATTATTTAAAAGCTTTACAGTGGGTCAGCACCTGCAGCAAAAAGGCAGCTGACCTGAGTCTCCTCTCAGCTGGTGTGAACATAAATCAGGAGTAACGCAACTGAAACGGATAGTTTGCAGCGGCACGTGGACTCAGCCGAGAGCCAGCGGGCCAAATTCTGATGGACTTGTGTCAGGGGGAGAGCTGAAAAATCCCACTCAGCAAAGGGACCGAAGGCAAGAGCTTCTCCACCGTCATTCCCACCTCTTCCAAAAATTACCTGGGAAAGATCTCGAGATTAAGAGTCTGTAGGATATGCGTACCCCAACCCTGAAAGAGGTGGAGAGACATTGTCTGGGGTTTAGAAAGGCCAACTTGTATTTAGACACATCACTCAGGCTCTAATCAGAGGAGCCTCAGTGGTGGATAGAGCACGGCCTGCTCCACAGTCCTTGTAAAAATGACTTGTACGAGGCTGCTTTTGTTAGGACAGAGAACAGTAAAAAAATGAGGCATCCACTCGCAGTATAAAAATACATCCATAGCAAACAATTCACTATGGATCAATATGATCCTTTAGGCAAGCGAAAACAACTATTATGGTAGGGCACGGGAGGAAGGACATGCTCGTCATGGGGAAGGTGGATGTTATATGAGATGCAATATATAAGCTGACAATAGTGGGGAAAGAGAGCTTATTGTTCAAAAACAAGCAAACAAAAAAGCCTAAAGGCTGTGCTTGTTCCTTCCCATTCCCCGTCCCACCGTATCTCTTTGCTGTACCGCACGGGTTTTGGTACTGCTTTCGTTAGGGCTTGAAAAAGAAGTTCTCAGACAGAAAGTAGAATGCTGCTGTCATATCCATTCAAGTTGAGTTTTCTCATAAACTAACCTTCAGTTTTTGCTATTTGGGAATACGTAATATGGATGGGTGGAATTGCCATACAGCGTGGGTGGGTTTGCAATTGGTATTTCTTCCTATTCACGCTACCCTACCGTGCTACCAAATCTGTGACTCACTTATATCTGATCGGTAACGATTAAAGATCAAAACTGTCAACAGTTGGCACGTGGAATTAAAATATGGCATTGTCATCCAACTAAACACACAGGTTTCTAAGAAGCAGTAGTTACCGAGGCAAGTTTCCTTTTGATTGAAATGGGAATTTTGGTTGAGGGAAGTTGATAAAAGCCAATTCGGAGTCTTTGCAAATGAAATATGAACAGATGGAATAGCTCATAAATTCATAACGTGTTAAAATTTCACCTTGTACTTAGCACTTGTTGAATAGCTCGTTCTCCATCGGACCGTGTAGAAGCGAACCTCCGTAGTCTTTTGGTTCTTTGGGACAGAGTTGTCTGCCCAGATGACCCTCACTGCATCATGCGTAAGTGCAACAGCCTGGACACCTACTGGTGGGAGCATGGGGGTGGAGATATCTGGGACTGAGGTAGGGAAATCATCAAGCAAAGGATAAAAATCAACTTCTAATGGATCAATGGGGTCTGGGTCCATACATCACCAAATGAGCATTCCAAAATAAAGGAGTAGGTAAGTTAAACAGAAAAACAAAACAAAACAAACCAAAACACAAACAGCCACCAAGGGGCACACAGCACAATGGGTTAAATGCATGGCATTAATGAGGAGGAGGAACATGAGGAGAACAGAAAGAAAGGCATTAATGCAAAATGAGAACGCATCGGCAACATTTCAGTTACATCACTACAACAAAACTAACCAGCTCTAAGCGCGACTTTTCATGACTTGTTTAAGTACTTCCAGGTATGCTGTGTTTTCTTCACGCGAGATGAAGTCAATGCACAGTGCCTCTCCTTAAAATTACTTACATTTTCTTAAAAAATTGAAGCACTTCAACGATACATTATTGGAAACACCTACAAAGTGGAGAGTGTGTCATCCTCCAACCTGATTTATAGACACGACATACTCTCACGTGTAGGAGCTACCTATGCTTTTCTCTCTTGGCAGCCTCTTTGAGGCCCTTTTGTTGTTTTAGGCTCTTGAAAGGAGCTGCTTAAACATTTATTAGGCAAAACAGAATATAACAATTTCACCGTTGAAGTGAAGATCTTGCAATTGTAGGTTTAATACTGTCAGCGTGTTAAATGTGCATATCCAGGCATGGAGATGTGGATTATCTTCAAGTGGGCTTCTTCCTCCAGGAACAAGTTCCTCTCCCGTGTGTCTGTGATCGGGTGGTCTTTGGGGAGCAAGACGCTGAGCACCATGCACACGCCAGAGGAAAATTCTGGAAAATTCTGGAATTTCTCTCCTGACCAGCATTCAGTTTGGCACCGATGACATTCACCCTCTCTTGGCTTCTCTGGGGGTGCTGGGTGATGGCACCCACGTGGGAACCAGAGACCGTTCACACTCGGTTTAAATACCTCTGCCCTTGTTGAAGTACCCAGTCAACTTCTGGCCTATCTTTTAAAGCTCTACTTACTGACTCGTTATTTACCAGTTGTGATTTTTCTAAGCACAATTTCAAAATGCAGTGGGTAAAGTGCAGCAAAAGCACACCAAGAGCTGCTGTTTGGTTTTTTTTTTTTTCCCCTAAAAGAATGTGCTAATTAATTAATCAAAGCATAAATGACTCTAATATTTCATCACTGACAGTTGCTACAGTTTGTCTGCTCCATGTGCAATTCCAGCTCCTGACTTTCTTTGATCACTCCCGTTTTATGGTTTTGTAATTCTCATTCAGAACCTCGGGAAGTCGCAGCCTTCCGAAGGAAAAACAGAGGAGACAAGGATGTTCAAAATGGATGATAAGCCATTAGGTTCAACCTGCTTCTTGTGTCGCTTCTTTCATCAAAAGGTGCTTTCTAAGAAGCTTGAATATGAGTGTTGAAGGAAATGAAACAACCTGGTTGTTTTTTTAGTGACCCAAAACTCAAGCACACAATCCACACGGGGAGGAACAGGCAGCTGAATCTCTTTTTCGCCCCAACCTGGTGAATAAAACTTCTGCAAATTGAAAGTCAACAGTTTCTTTTCCTGAAGTTTTCCAAAAGAATTGGCTGTAAACTTTGGAAGGTGAGCAATATGTGTTTCTGCTGGGTTTTTTTACAAATTTATGATGGATGTTGACGTGACTGGAGATGAGTTGATATTTTAGCAAACACTGCACTTCCTTTCTCTTTTTCTTTCCCATACTGAAAACTGAAGTCCTGCTGTAGAGGAGATTATGAAGAGAGGCTGGGTTTAGCAAAATAAATGGTCAGAGTTGATCAATCAAGAAAATTCAGTTTCTGAAACACGTCCCCACTGACCTGAGGAAGAGGGAAATGTCTATAATCCACCGGTGGCTGAAAGTAGGTGCCTAAATACTGCACCATTTCCCACCAAAGTTTCAGTTGCTATTATTTATGTGTGGACATCTGTCATTTGGAAATTGTAATCTCTTGCCAGAAAATAGTTTCTTGCTCTCTTTGGAGTTGTTTTGCATGTTCTATAACTTTAGTTTCCACACCATATGCACACCAAAGTATGTCTACGTATATGCTAAATGTGTACACAAAGACACAGTTTTCTTTGGTGTCCAGGGTGCGTCAGCTCATCCGTTGCTTGGGGAACACAGCTCCTGTGCTTTCCTGCTTTGCTAAAAGCTTTTTTTTTGAGATGTTCCTCCAGGAACGATCCAGGCCACAGGCTCCTTTCAGCGGCTGCATCCCATGGGTGGGAGGTGGTGGGAAGCTCCGGGTACGGACGTCTCTCAGCAAGAAGAGAGAAGCTCCGAGGTGGACTCGCAGATGATCATTGGGTCAGAGCCCAAGCCTGAATTACCTTTTTTTATACCTGGATATAGTTTCGTTTATGAGAGGTTATATTACAGACATAAAATCAAATCCCACAGGCCAGCCGGGTGATTTTTAAATAGAATCAACAGGGAACAAAAAACTTGAAAATAAAAGTATATATGGATCCTGAGGCAAACTCACTGAAAAAGATTTTACAAGACACACACTCAGCAAGAATGACCTCTGTAGACTCCAGACAAGAAGAAAGATTAATAATTTTGAGCCAGAAGTTCCCTGACACTTAGTATACCTAATGTAGCTTGTTACGGTTGCCCTTGATTGTGTAATTAATCTCTTTTTTTTTTTTTCTCCTTCCGACTTTCCAAGATTTCTTATGGGAATACTTCACAAAACCATATGGATAAAAGCTGTTTTTCCTTGTAGAGCCACAGAAGTGCCATTTGGTTGGTTTATCCCTCGTGGTCCACCCAGGCCAGCGTCAGTGATCGGGTTTGCTCTCAGTGACGCAGCTCCCCTTCCAGGCAGCTCTCAATACCATGGGTGAAACGCGAGTGAAAACTTCACCAAATGATGGTGTTGCTCCAGAGGAAAAACATTTTTCTTTTTGTTTTTTTTCTCCATTCTGCTCTTTTAACCCCTCAGCAGTCCCACCCACACACCAGTGATTGCAGAAAAACCACGAGGCAGTCTGGACGGCAGTGCTACACAAGAATAATTCTGAGCTTATAACTTTGCCAGCATCCCAACAACGCATCGGTGAAAAATAGCTGCCTAAAAGCACCCTGCTCCATTACCACTGGGTAATCCCTTTTGTGAGCCTTATCCTGCCAGGAAAATCTCATCAGTACGTTCCTTCACCTTTCACAACCCCTCTACACGCTTTTGTAGAAGGGCATGATGACAGTGTGTTTTTAACTAATTCATTTTAATTTAAACTGCTTTAAAAATGAAGGAAACAAAAATAATGTCATCCGGGCTTAATTCAGCTAAGCTATTCATCACTATTCTGCCCTGATCTTTAAATATTTAAATTGTTTGGGAGTCATGCTTCTCCCAAGCCAACCCGCACCGAAGAGCAAGCACTTGTGAACATCCCATTGAATTTATACAGCCAATTTCTGGAAAAGCGTAAATAAATCATTCTATCTGTGTAGTTACAATAAAGCGGAAAATGAAGCTGATTTATTCTAGCAGGGACCTGGAGGTTGAAGAGCTCTTTTCTTCCATTGCCTTGACCAAACCGTTTTGCCTAGCGTGCACCTTTGTAAGGCGAATGTTCACTGATGGGAAGCAGGTTACGAGCTGGGATTTGCAACTCACCTGTCATCGACCTGGTGGTCGCGCTTTCGTACAGAGGCACCCCCTCGCCCGCGTTGTTAAAGGCCTTTAAGGAAATCACGTAATGGGAACTTGGCTCTGCAGGAGGAAACAAAGAAGGCAAAACAAAGCACAGACTGTTAAAGTCAGATCTGGGATGCAGAACGGACAAGCGCTTTCCTGAAATATAAAGAAAAAAGAAAATAGTTAAGCAAGTAAGCGATGAGCACAATGTCTGCCCATCATTTTTGTTTCTCTTCCAAAGGCTTTATTTATCTCAATCTCCTGGTCCTACCTCCATCAAGTTCTCCTTTAAATCACCTGCAGCTTTGCCTGCAAAAGAAAGCTGGAACCAACTTTATGCATCACCCAAGCAGAGGGAGCCTCGGACGCGGTGCGACGTGCGGTGCTACCTGGAGGCGAGGGATGCCGTGGGGGGCCGGTTCCCGGGAGGGGAGGATGCGTTGCCATCCCGGGGATGAGATGGTTGAGGGTCACCAGCAACGTGTTGCCTTGGGATCCTGAGATTCCTACCAGCGAACCGTCGGCGTCCAGCTCTCCCAGCGCTGCTGGGGGGCAACTGGTGCTCCTGGACCCAGCCCAGAGCAGTTCATGCCACCCTGTGACCTGCTTTCTGGATGCTGAGCAAAAAGCCTCCCTCCCTAATTTCTTGATGTCAGAATTATCTCGGTAACCGCCATTTTACCACTTTTTACCTCGCTGAGAACACCTCACGCTATGATGTAAATACGAAGGAGGTGGCAGACCACAAATAACACATGGGAATTAACTTCGGGGTGCACGGATGTGCTGCCCTGGTTTGTGTATTCTAGTTTACCACAGGGTTACTCTAAATATATCCCTAAATGAAAACAAAGTGAAATGACCCTGTCAAGTTCCATGTTGTTTTTTTGCGACTGTTTTCCGAGAAAAACAAGACAATGCATTTTCCTGATTTTTCCATGTGAATTGCTTCATCCCCCACCTCCCCTTATTATTTTTTTTTCAGCTGTTAATTCTATTTGTACAGAAAAAAATTGCAGCTGAATACACTGGGTGCTCATACACCTGCTAAAGATGGGAACTGCCTCCTCAAAGATCTTTACCAAAAAATAACAAACGTTTCTATGTGAGGAGACATTTATTAATGAGACATTGCAAAAGACCGGCTGCAGAATTACATATTTCATCTACATTAACACCAAATCAGCTCAGCATGATTAATACTATTACAGTGAATCTGAAATGAGTAAATAATCTTTAAGTACTTATTGCATATTGTTACTAATATCTTTTCCACACACATATTTCGTACTTAACTTTATGTCCAGAAGAAGCAGTGACACATTTGTTTAATATTCAGGTGACTTCTGTGCTTCTATTGCAAAAGAACTAAACTTTAAAAATTGCCAAATGAATGACTGGTGCATTAATAACTCCCTGCACTAAGTATCGTACGGTTATTAATTCAGTTGGTACTCACCGTAATATCATTAGTTACAAGGAAATTATTTTGTGTTCACAGAGATATAGTATATATTTTCATATGATTTCCACTCTATATTAGCATACTACTTTTAATTTCTAATTTAACTAAGTGTTGTAACTCTCCAGATTCCACACAAAGATTTATTTATTGAGACACGAAGTCATTATTTAGCTGAGAGTTGAATAATGTCACATTCAGTATTTTCTGCAGAAGACAAAGAAATTCAGATGCAGAGTCTAGTCCGACTCCACCTCTTCTTTTTACCCATGCCCCAGCTGTTGTGCCTTTTTAAGAGTTTTGAAAGATGCCTGGCAGAGTGCTGCAAGGGGTTAATACAGACCATTCACTAGCGCAGACTTTAGGAAACACTGGGAAGAATAACAAAAATTGAAGTTTTAGGACTTTGAGAAGTACCAGGTATTTGTTATTCCCAGCTCAGTGGCTATATTGAAGTGGACATATAGAGACAAACAGTGCATTAATCTCATTTCTTTCTGTAAATTAGTCACGTGGTTTGATTTTAAGGGCTGTCCTATAGTGATTGAAGAGTCAAGCACCTCTGTCGAATAATTCATCCCATGCTGAGACAGGTATTTAAGAAAGATAAGATGAATCAGCCTCTAAGGTTCAGTACGTATCTCCACTGATTATGTCCAGAGCACAGATGTCCGGACTTCACTTGGCTTAATTTTAAATAACGAGACATTAATGAGAAAAAAATGTCACCCCGAACACTGATTTTTGAAATGTGAAACATTACTTGAGAAACCTGATTCTAGAAATTACTGTCAAACCCCCCCAAACCCCATAGAGCTGTCACGTCTAATCAAAATAAATTGTGAATTCCCAATGATGAATAAGCAAAATGAGTGATTTATTATTAATTTGATCATGAAAAATATACTCACAGAAATTGATAAAGTAGGTAGAAAAATGTGATAAGCTCATGGAAAATTTAAAAATGGAGACTCTATAGCGCATACTTCATTACAACTGCCCATATAGCACAATATATAGTCCATCAAATTTTATAAATTGAACAGACTGACATATGATTTATGTTTATAACTAGGCTGAGTAAAGTTACATTTGCAAAAATGAGCTAAGATTGCGATGAGGACGCGATCTGTAGCTTTCTGTTAAAAACATGAAAAATTCAGGTGGTTAATTTGAGCTGCTGCTAACTGGAGCAATAAATAATTGCTTGAGTCTCCTCTTAGATAAGAGGGAGGAAGGTAATTTGCCATGGTACAGTGTTTGAACACAGTATCAGAGTTCAGTTTAGTCCAACACAATGAAAAAGTGAAAAAATATTAATATTGCCATGTGGCAGGCAGTTGCTTTTTGAACTGCATTGTATATTAATAATACTTACAGGGTCGTTCTGGTGCTCTTTTTGGTAAAATGCCATCGACGAGTGGGGAGTTCAAATGAGGAAAGCTGTTTAGTGTAAACCTACTAATATGTGCAGCAGCTAATGGAACAGAAGGGTCGTTAGTGCTCCTGGCAGAAACAACGCAAAGAAAGAGAGAAACAGGGGCTTTAGAGATGACAATTGCAGTGTAGTTGCAAGAATTCAGAGGTAAATTCTAATTTTTTTCTCTACCAACTCCCATTCATCACTCTGTAACAATGAAGTTACCATTTGGATTTGGTATTCTGGAGCAGGAAAGAATTATATGCTTTTTTTTTTTTTTTTTTTTTTTTTTTCACCCTGGCAAAAGAAATCTCTTCTTGTCTTTGAAGAAGCTGAGCAAAGAATTCAGTTTTAATTAGAGCATCAACCAAGAATCCCCATGTCAGTGTTGGTGTGGAACACGCTCTGGAAATAAAGTTGTGCTCTGCAGTTCAACTTAAAACAACAACAACAACAACAAAAAGACAAGAAGCTCAAACTAAGCATGGACAAAATCAATTCCTTCTACTGACAGATGATGGTACTGAAAAGAAAATAATCAACAAATACCAACTCATTCAAGATACCACAGTTATTTTCTTCTTTAAGAGGGTAAAATTGTGACATCTCTACAGCCATTACACAGGGTCTTTTGACAAATGTGGCGTTTTCATGTATAATTTAATTTTCTCTTTAAACTATGAATGTAAAATAAACACTTGACAACTGGATGTGAACTCCAATCCAAGGAAAGCTCCTTGCCTTAAACTACAGTGTTGGAAAGAGGGTAGTGCACTCACAGATTTTCCAGATCAGCACCTTTCTCTCCTGAATAAAAATTCATTCGCAAGTCCTCTTCTCGCTTCCCATTTTAACAATTACCTGACATGAGGGACCTGCAGATCGGTACCCTGGGAGAGCTGAAGCAAAGATGGGGTCTGCTGATCACCATAAAAACGTTGCTCAATCCCATCGTACTACTCAGAGCCTCTGTCTCACGCTTAAAAACATCTGAATTTCTTCTAATGCAATGCAACCAATAAAATAGCAATTAAGTTCTATGTTCAATAATCTCCCAACATCTTTGTCAATGCCTTTCCTGATCCTAACCAAAGCATCTTTTGTGCCCCCTTTTTTTTTTTTTTTTCCCCCCCCATTACTAAGCTGTTTTTAACTGTAGGCTACAGAAGTCTACCCTTGGGATGGCAGAGACAGTAGTGAGGTATCCATCATGAGGAGCTACGGCCTCCCTGTAGATGAAGTGGAAACAAAGACATCTTGTCAAAGCAGATGGGGTCTGGCAATATCCTGCAGTAAAAAGACAGGGTGGTAATTGCAGCTGGAGAAATTCCTTTTAGTTATTAGGAAAAAAATAAATATGAGGATTGTCAAGCACCAAGGCAGAGGCTGGTGGAACACCCACCCTTGAAGGTGCTCAGAAGTCAGCCGGAGATGATGCTGGTGCGACCCAGAGCTACCTTCAAAGCTGGCCCTGCTTGAACCAAGACCTGGACCATATGACTTGAAGGATCCCTTCCAACCTAAGTCATTCTGCGATAATTAATACCTGCTCACGCAAACATGGTGAGAGCAGGAACTTGACTTTGATGCCGAGCTGAGGAGGAGGTTCTAAGCCAGCTGGTGACGTAGGACCCTTCTGTCTTCTCTGTTACTCTCACAATTTGCTACACCAAAAGCACAGTGCCTCCCCTTTATTAGCAATGGAAGGGGTGGAAACACAAATGCTAGATTTTGGTGTAAGCAGAGTAACTCCTGTAGGAAATGCCCTCCAAAGAGAAAAGGTCTTCAAGAAAACGATGTCTATGGTGTGTGCTGCCATTGTCACCGATGCTGAAAGACCCTCTAAAGGGCAGAGAAACCATCATTCACAATTATCTCAAAAAAGCAACCAGAGAACGGCCTCGTTTACTCCTGTCTGCATGTGTGAAAACTTTACACTGTTGTACCAGTATCAGTTCCTAGACCTAGTAACATTACTTTATTGCCAGGAAAAGGTAATCTATCTATAGGCCAAATGTCAAATTGAAGTATAAAATCTGCAGATGAAGGTTATTGAATTCTGAGAAATCAAGAAAGAAAAGCACTTCCAATATCACGGTCAGTTGTAGTGTACTGGACTTGAAAAGGAGGGTTGCAGCCAGGGCTGTGGTTTTCCAGACTGTCAGGGCTGGGCAACGTTCCCAGAAAGATGGAAGCCACCCTATGTGCATTAAGAAGCCCCAAAACCAGTTTACAATCAAGTTTTCATCTCATGGCGCCACACCAAAGAAGCCCAAAGCAGGTGGAGTTGCTGCTGGAGATCCTGCTGTGTGACACAGCTCAAGAGGGAACCTGAGGGGTTTTGCTGCTGATTCACAGGAATCTCTTCACGAGGGAGGGTGCCTGGAGAAAACATTCTGCATTTAGCAGACTACTAAATAAATTTGTGCTTTGAGAGCTGCACGTTAGAGCATCAGCTGATGTTAGAGCATCAGCAATGTCTTGCCTGAGGGTCGGAAGGCCAGGGGGGGATTTGGCCTCCTCTGTGTAGAAACTACCCTCAAGGAACAGACTGTACCCCGGCACCCAAAAAGTAAGGTGCCTGGGCTTTGATTTTACAAATATCCACGAGCACCTAATGGCTAGCAGATTAAATTCCATTAAAAGAAACAGTAAGTGATGTATTCCACCTCTTGGACAACATACACTTGCCCTGGAGAGCAAAGCTTAGAAGCAGATTTTAGCACAATCTAGGGAAATTATATCCACATTTTAAAAAAAAATAATCTTTTAATCATATTAGTAAATTTAACCATAAATATTCCACTAGCATAGGCTATCATGGTGAAATTCTCCAAACAAGTTTCTCCTATGCTGTCAGCTGGAGAAAAACTGTTTTATTTTATTCCTTCTAGGCACTTTGTACACCAGCAATAGCTGCATTTCAGTGGTGGATGAGGGGATGATTTCTGTGATGTCATTTCATCGAATGCATCAGGCAATTTGGAAACGAGTCACTATCAGAAAGGCTACAATGGGTGATAGAGAGCTTTCCATAAAATAAGAGACCTACCAGCGAATTATCTTTGCTCTAACACAACAGAATTAGCATATATTGACATCTTCCGGTAAACTAACAATCCATAATAACAAAGAGCTTCATTCAGTTAAGTTAAATTCACCAAAAGCTGTAAAATCCAAGAATGCATCTTCTAAGGTTACAAAGGACGGGCCTAGTATCATCTTTGTGAATGAAGAGCACAAAATGTAAGTTTTTAAAATTTGGCACATTTTTTTTTCCATGTCAAAAGGTTTTATCCAAAGTTTTAACAAAGACAGCAAACAAACATGGTTTTGGAGCATCAGGAGTACGAGAATCTCCTGAAAATCAGTTGCTCCTGTTTAGGATCCAAAAAAGCAACGCACATGGTTGATCGAGGCATCAAAATCTGAAAATTTTGGCTCGGGAAAAATCCCTCCTGTTAAAGCTCTCTTTAAACAAAAACATCTGTTTTGAGAGCAAATCTAGAGAAGAGCAGAAACTTGAATTTACATCTGCAGTATGTCACAAACTTCTCAAGAAATGATGGACAAGTCACTGGGTTTTTTTGTGTCTTCAGCCCTAAGGTATTAACTTTTTTTTTTTTTTTTTCCTATTTCCTTTATTTTTTTGTCTATAAGCTCTTTCAAGTAGAGTCTTACAATATGTTTCTACGTTAAGCAGACAATGAAACCCCAATGTCATCTCAAACCTCCGGGCACTCCTGTAGCACAAATAATAAAGGTATGTTAATACATAGACACACTTAAAATATTTCCTATATTTAATTGAAAATTGTCCCTCAGGAGCACAGCTCTGCCCAGCTGCTTCACAGAGATGTGAGGGACGAGGGACAGAGCGGGGTCCTACACATCTACATTTCAAATAAATACAACCTAACCTGTAATTTTTAATCCAGTCTCACCGTTGAATCCATTACAACTGGTGAGGGCATGTCCCAACTCTTCAGATGAGAAACTAGGACTCCAAAAAATTCGGTTAGGTAGCAACACCGGGGGCTTTGCCTTACTCCGTTGCCGTGTGAGCTCCAGCACCATCCTTCAGCAACTGGACCTCCTTGTCTTCTCACAGTTTATGTCCTCGGCAAGAACATCTCTCAGCGAATCATCCCGAGAAGTCAACTCAGACCTACCCTGGAGCCACAGTGCCTTTGGGTGATGGGACCGTGAAGCGGTGAAGGTCACGGCATCAACACATGGTGCTGCATCTGGGTGACAACGATGTGCCTCACTATTCTGGGGGTGCCTGTATATTTATAGGTACTCAGGCTGATTCTGGAAACATTTAACTTCTAAAACACTAGGGTTTAACGGAGCAAAGAGAATTTATAATGAGAAACTGTTAAGTGCTTTTATTTTAATGTAGTTCAGGAGACGAACAGCAAATCCATATTTACAGTTGTTTTTAAGATGTCATCTCATCATATATTATGCCTGCTTGCTGATTTCTCTTGTGAGCTATGTCCTGTGTGCATTAATACAGAGTGTGCAGGGCTTTTTTTTTTAAGCAAAGACTGCAATTTAAACATGCTTAGAAATAGGTCTTGTCTCCTGTGGAGATGTGAACCTTTACAACTCCCGTGGTGCATTGCAAGCTCAGTGCACTCCATGTCGGTAGGGATGCAAAACAACAAAAAAAAATCCCTATGTGTATCACATACATTTGTTATTGATGTTACAAATGCAGCCAAACTCAGGAAAAGTAAAGTAGTGTAGCAGAAGATGAAGTGTAAGACATATGGACAAATGAATAAAAAATGAACAGCCGTGACTCGAGATGCTTCCCGACATCAGAGGAAACGCCATTAATGCACCGGGAGGGTTAACTCGTGTGTGGGGGCAAGGGTTCTTCAGGCACTCATGCACAAAAAATAACATTGAAAGTTGCACCATGAGGAGAGGTTGTGTTTCTCTCTGCAAAAAAATAAGTCTTTCATCCAAGGAAACGTGCATTTATAAGGCTGGGTCACTTAGTTGTTTTGATCTCCTCGGCGTCCGCGACTGAGAGATCAGTGACACCCCAGAAGGCAAAGCATAGTGTTGTATCCATCCCTTTTCCCTGAAAACTAAGCTTTGCAACAAAGCTTCCTTTTGTTTTTTTTTTTTTTTTTTTTTGAGTTGATGAATGTATATAAAGAAAAAAATATTCTTGGCTATCTGTATTATTTATATTATAATTTGGGATTAAGAGTTATTCTTAGGCATTCTGTTCTTCACTAACAAAGAAGGGAAACATTCAGCTTTTCTGTTCCATCTGTTGTCAACAGATCCTAAACATTTTGTCAAGGAAGCCTGTTTAGCTATTTTTTACAGCTGGAGAACTGACGTGTAAACAAACTAAAATGCCTTACAGAAAGTCAGCCGGAGTGAAGTGTATGAGTGGATTCTTCCGCGTAGGTATACGGGCAGGCTAAAATTCACTTTAACACGAGGACACTCTTAAAATCCACACAATATCTGATTTGGGGGAGTTATGCAAGATCTGTTCGTGATGTAAATAATGTGTGGATCACAAACTGACCCTTCGTTTGAGAGCAATTTGTCCATACTCTGTAAGAAAGCAAAGTCAGGGAGAAATGAAAGCAAATTGCTGCGTGAAGTATTTGCAGAAATGGCAGCATTCTTTAAATGACAGTCAGTTTTCAAAGGCAAGAAAGAAAATGAACAGTCCCTGGAGTCTCGAAGTGCCTTTACTTGTTAGTGTTGTGCTTTAATGTGATCTATGAGGGAAACAGTGAGATGCATAAAATTTAACATATTTTTGTTTGATTTTCACTGCTCCATTTTGTATTAAATATGCAAAGGGAAGAAAACAACCCAAAACTACATTAAAAAGCTTTTTGTTCCCTTTCATGTCTTTGTTATAATCCACAACTGTCATCTGTAAAGATTAGAGAAAATGAAGAACCTTCTTTCTCTCCTGATCCGCAGTTAAGATGAAGGTGAATTTGATGGAACCCTTTGTATTCCTACTGGTATGTTTGTTAAAATATAAATTCAGATCTAAAAGCTTTATCTTTGTTTCTTGTCACTTGTAATTGTCGATTTCTTTCAAAATTTTATTCCTTGAATAACGCAGGGATCTGTAAAAGTTTAGCTTCTGTGCCACCCGGAACGCTGGTGCAGCTCCTGAATGGTCACACTTGCATCAAGGCACGCAAAGACGAGACCACCCCGGCTGCCAGTCTCTCACCGTGCCGTATAGAGCCTCTCACACCGGTCCGTATAGACCAGGAGAGACCGTGCAGCCCCCTCCAGCAGTATAAAACACCTTACCGGTGTGAGTTGTTAACTCGTTCTTATTATTCATGTGGTAGCTCTAATTCTCCAAACTACTAATTAAGCAGAAATGGCTCACATCCATTAGATTTTCTCTTCGGAGCTTAAAATTTTCAGATGTGTGTAGCTCCAGGCTTTCTGGGAGGAGAGGGAGTAACTTTGAAAAGTCTTTGCTAGGTTTTGCTGCATATTATGCACTTTGCTTTCATTGCTGGGCCAGCATGATCAAAGGTTGAAGTTAAAAAGAGACATGAAAATAATATTTCAAGATGTGCACTCCAGCTTCCCAATCAAACTCTTTCAAGAGGGTGCATACGAATTCGTGCACGCTCGGGGAGATGAATGCAGTTTTTTCTTAGGTCGCATAAAGGCAACTGTACTTAAAAACTCTTTCTAAAATTACGCCTTGTTTCTTCTGTTCTCACATACGTAAGTGGGGAGAGGAAGGGAGGTGCTCTGAAGAAGAACGTCCACGTTTCTGTAAGACTCTGGAATTTGGTACAGCTTTCCCATCATATTTAGTTTTTTAATGCTTTGAATATCTGTACAATAATCATTTTTATACACATTTTCTCATGGAAAGACTTAGGGCACTCTACAAATGGAAGTATTATTATGGATGTCAGAGGAATGGCCTTTTCTGACCAGCTTAAAACCGAGTCTCAACTTTTCACATCTGCATCTCTCTGCTTCCTCTCACATGGTGCAAACACCCTGTCATCAGCTGCAGAATTACTCTGTTGTTGCTCTTCAAATGCTTTTTTAAGGCAGCTTTGCTCTTGGGATGGCACTTACATAAAGCAAAGGCAGAGGCCACCCCGTCAGCGTTGGGAGGCTAACGGTCATCCTCTGGGTCTCCTCACGCCCAGCCTACCACCCTTCTCGTGTCAGCCTCTTACCTATTTCCCTTATTCCAGTAACTTATTAAAATATCCCAGAATGAGTTATCAAAATATCCCAGAATGACATAACAACGTTGTTAACGTATCGGAATACGCTCGGATAAAGTTAACGGTTAACGGTTGGACTAGATGATCTCCAAGGTCCCTTCCAACCTAGATCATTCTGTGATTCTGTGAAAGTTACTGTGTTCCACTTCTCCAATACACGAATTTAAACCACAGCTTTATGATCTACTGGAAGTTTTACGCAAATTATTACAGCTAGTGTGGTGGTTCAGATATTTGGGGGTTTACATTTGCACAATTGGTAAATGGAAATCTCCTTGGCATACTTCTTCCCCTTTCTTTTAAACATTTATTTCATGAGTAAGCTTTAATCCAAAGCTCCACAGACACGAGCCCAGTCAGTTCATTACTATGCTTAATGCCTTCTGAGTTGGATCAGTTCAGAAATCGTTACTTCCTAGGCGTAAAAGATCAGAATTAGCATCTGTGAATTTTCCAATATTGTTAAAACCACCATTTATCAGCCAATAACCTTGCCATTTATAACCACAAGCAAAGAATTTAAACATAGTTTTTTTTTTAAAAAAAAAAAAAGGAAATGAAGTGGCTCACTACAAGTGGGTCTCCTTGTTAGAATTATTAATTTGAGAGTCAGTCAAGCACTGATTTCTCTGTCACAGAAAAGGCTGAATGAGAGCAGGGGATGCTTGCTCCTGAAATTTATGAGACTGACATCAAGTATCTTTCATACACTGCGGAGAGAAAATACAACAAATCCTTCACTGACAAAACTTAAGTCTCTGGATATTCTTATACTCTTCTGTACCTGTGGAGAGTGTCTCCAAGGCAATATGACCACTCAGTCATGAGAAAATCACTCTATTTAATTCAGTCTAGAGTACAAGTGTTACCTCTATATAGTTGTATTCAAGATGATCATCACACAGAATAAAGTTCTCAATCACTATTATGAAAGACTGAGTACTTTTCTTCATGTTTTTGAAGTGATTTATTCAGTAGCTGAAGTGTACTACTCAGACAAGTGCTGTAACAGCTCGGGTACAGGCTGATTCAGGCATTAAAATTTTTGCTTGAAGGAAGTAATTAATTAAATACCTGAAAAGTGATGTAAAGCTGCCAGATGACTTGTGCATATTGGTGTTACACTTGTATGATCAGGGGGGAAGGAATTAAAAAGCAGGCCACTCTGTGAACGTGTAGGTCTCCATCCTTCCCTATGGGTGATCTACTTAAGGAGATCGCCCATCGCTTCCAAGCCTCATAATTTCAAGCAGTTTTAATAGTATTTTTTTTAAAAGGATTACAAAGGTGAAGTGTCTAGTAGGATTTCTAAAGAGACTTGGATACCTGATTCCGCTCCAAAACCAGCAAGTACTAAACAGAAAGCACTTTTAGTCCATCATTAGCAGCAGATTGAAGGTGCAAAGATCTTTGGACTTTCATCATCAGCTCTAAACCACCGAATCCTGATGTGTAACTGCACACCGTGGCTAAGTTACCGTTACAAACACCCACCGTGGTCAACAGGGAGGAAAGGTCAGATGATGGAGCTGTTGGATGGCCTGAACGACCCTTGCTGTTGTCTTTTCCTCCTTGATGGACTACAGAAGTAACAAGGGCTGATGGGGTTCAAACTCAGGTGACTCAGTTAAACATCTGAAGTTGGGTAAAATAAAGAGTCTAGAGAGCAGGTCAGAGAGTTTATCATGAGTTCAGTCTTATCACAAAGGTTTCACCACCGAACACTGACCGCAAGCGAAGCTACCATCTTCTCTACAACCTGGCCACAGAGAAGATAAGCGGTCCCAAGCTTAGAGCTAAAAGCTACATGTTTTGTTTCTGACTCTGCCTCAACTCCAGTTTATGATAGTAGGAAGCAAACTAGGATTAGATTTTGGAATTGTAGAATTTTGCATAAAAATACAAATGACAACAAATCACTGTATTTCCAGCCATTTCTACCAATGGTACCCAACCATCCGTATTCTTAGGGCCTGCATGCAGGTGGCCAACGATGACCCGTGACCGCACAAGTTAGGGAAGGAGGAACAAAATCCCCACAAATATCAGCAGGAGGTCCTGCAGCCTTACATATCCAACAAGCAGGAATTACCACAGCAACCCTATCGCACATCTACGGCAGGAACCGTCAGACAAAGGGAGATCACGAAGGCAGGAATTTCCAGGGCAACCGATGCTGGGAAGGGAATAAAGCCAATGAACCAGCCTGGGGGCTGTTAGCTCCAACTTTCAATACCTACGTGCATCCCTCTTCTCCATGTCTCAACTGTAAGGTCTTTGGAAAGACGTCCGGGAGGTGCTTTTGTGCAGGTCTGAAGACGGAGAGAAGAAAATTGCTTCCAGGAAGAAGACCAGGCACACGTTAGGGTGTTTTGCATCCCTGTTGAACCCGGAACGGCACTAGTTTTAACAGAGTTTTTCACCATCATTTCTCTCAGGACTACAGCACAAGCTTGTAGAGGTAAAATAATGGCACACGTGGACCTGGATTATTGGGTTTGGGCATCGGTGTGCAAAAACAGCCACTGTACATGAGAGTCAGGCAGGATTTCTGAAAGGCAGCTGATGTCAAACAAATCTGATTGCTCTCTAATGAAAGTATCTACCGCTCCAGAATCTAAATCATACACAGGCTTGCAGTGTGCTTCAAAATAGCCTACAAAGGAACAATAAAAAGTAGAACTGCAGTGAACCTCGGGAAGCTGCAAAAACTCAATTTTTCAGCTAGATACATCACAGACAGGATTGAGGCGAAGTGGGGTGACCTCTCCACAGGCTCTGTCTAACGAGACAAAGGAGAGCTGGGGAGCCAAGAGGAAGCAATCGCTGAAAGCCACGAGGATCAAAAGGGAAGAGATCTTTGGAGGCGAGAGAAAAACTCACTGAAGTTCATCATTTATTTAGGTATCAGACTTCACTGTCGCTTTTCCATATTACGTTTAAGATAATGTATACCCCTCGTGCACAGGTGTCATAGGAAATTTTACAACAGGTAGGATGAGTCCACATAATATCTATTTTTTCCCCTTATTCCTGCCAGCAGCACATTCTGATTCATAACCTTATTGAAAACAGTATTTTTATTAGGAAAAGAATTCTGTCTCATCATTTTGTGTAATTTTCTTGTAATGGTTTCTAATATAGTGGGTGAATAATGTAGGAAGTATTGGCAACTGTTCTAATTTTTTAAAAGCTTTCTCTGCGCCCTTGGTCACATCCCTCTGGGGTTCATTTTCTGTGGATATTTAAATGATGGAATTTAATAAGTGCAATTATTCATGGAATTGATTTTCAAAGTTGTACACGTGAATGCTCAGAGAAGTCGAATTTAAAATGTGCACGTCAGGATTTCTGACCAAAGTGCTTGTATCCTTATCCAGTTAGAGACCAAATGCAGGCGGCTTATCTGGACAATGACAATTAAGTTACACCGCTCACTTTTTGAATATTTGCAATCAAAGCAAAAAATGTGCAATTAAAAGATACTTTCCATTTGAAAAATTAAGAACTTTCAGGAAACCTCGTTCTGTTGGAGGATGTGCAGCAAAAAAATGCCAACCCTGATTTCAGTGACTGAATTATTTGCAATTAAATATTTAATATGCTCAAAACAGTTTCTTGAAATTTTCTAGATGCCTGAGTGCTACTTCTGTAATTAAAGTATATTAGTGAAACATCCTCCCTGACTTGCTGGACCTCACATGCACTTCTGCCTGCTGGCAGAGCCAAGAATATAGGAGGACCCTTTTAATCCACAGAAACAGTTCTAATAGCTGAAGCACACCATCAGCTTTCCACAAATACCAAGTGTAGTTACCCTGTGAGAAGGCTTTTGTAGCTGCAAGTTGTTCCTAGCATATCTTCCACCCGATGGTAGTGGCTATCAGAGGTCCTATGAGCAAATATATCCACTGGTCATTTAATACAGGAAGGAAAACAAACACTAAAGCTTCACCAAATCCAAGTTATTTCTCCACTTTTAGTGAGAGCTGACCATTTGGAACTTTATAAAATTGAGCTGTGTAGGCATCTCCTCCTTAGCTCTTGCCAAAGCCAAAGCACAGTGGCCTAGATAGTCCCTGTCCATATAATTTTCTTTTCTACTACTTCTGGGTTAACAGTGGTGAAGGACTCAACTGAAAACTCATTAAAGATACGAAAAAACTTAAAATAGGCTTGGGAGAAACTGAATCCCTTTTGGAATTAAAAAAAATACTTTGCATTTAGTCCCGCCCATTCGTTATTAGACACAAACATTCCCCAGTAATAGCTTTTATCTTTATATTCCACAAAATTTCTTCAATAGTCCACTTGGATATCTTTCCATTTTGCATAATAACTTTGCACTTGCCCAAAACGTTATCAAATCTGCCTTTTTCTGCAGAACCCACCGAATATTTGGGAGCGTTTAGGCTTTTTGCAAATACCTCCATCATGACGTACACATCTGGACAGAGAGAAGCTGTTTGATAAAGCACCAGTAGAAACAGTTTATTCGACTCTCCAGGTTTCCCCAAGGCAACAGCAAAAAGGTTGGACAATGCGGTTTCATAGCGCTGTAAAACACCAATTCCAAAGAAAAATGTCCCCAGATATCACAGTTTTGGTTGGTTCTATAGAATTGAGATAACTAGTCTAGCTGTGCACCCCCAATGCACCAAGTTAATGAATCTCCCTGTAGTATCTGATCGTTCCCAGGTTGTCAAGCAGAACTTACCATTTTTACGTGGAATAAAAGTGCTAAAGAAGAAATGATGAGGAAACCATTAAACTTTTTGACTTCCTTTAAACTTTGAACTGTTTTCCCAGTGCTAGGAGAACGGTCCGTCACCACTGGAAGGATCCAGGTCCCTGCATACCATGCTGAGAATTTAGATGAACTGTCACAGAGGCTGTGCCATGAATAATGAATAACCACCACTCTCTCGGCACCATTTTGACAGACACGAAATTGGAGTTTTGCGATTGCCATTAAATTCAAACATGGGAGGCCAGCCCAGGGAATAAGATTTTTAGGTCCAGTTTTCTGCACAAGTGGGAGTCAGTATTAGAAGCGCATGATTTAATAAGATCTACTGAATAAAATGAGCATTTGAGCAACGAAATTTGACATATTTGAGAGCGTCCAGAGTTTTGAAGGCAAGACCAAACATAAAATGGAATGCAGAAACAGCTTAAGCAAGCAGCGTATAAACGAAGCACCGGCGAAAGCCTAAAAATAAACCCGCAAAAATAGCATAATCTCAGAGGAACCTCTTTTTGTGAAATGAAATGAATGAAAACAATTACTTACCCAAATTTTCAATGGAATAATAACGCTGTTTACTGTCCACTCGCACGGTCTCAGCATACGGACTGCCTACGCCGTAGCCGATGATGTACCCGCGGACGACAATGTTTGGGTTCAGTGGCGGAGTCCAACTCATGACAATACTTGTTGTCAAGGGCCTGACATGAAGAGAGCTTGGCTGGTCAGGAACCTGAGATTCTGGGATTCAAAGAAAAAAAAAAAAAAAAGATAAAAGTATAAATTAATGTTCTACTCAAGGTTTGAGTTTAGATTAAAAATATGTGCACAAAAAAACCCAACCAGGTGCCCCAGAGTTACATGCAGAGCTTACATGCAATTTCATTTCTGAGCTACATCCTTCCCTTCCAAGCGCACCGATAAGCCTCATCCTGGTTTTAAATCAAATATCTCCTAGTGCTTTCCACCTTTAGCATAAGGCTACAGGAGAGCTTTAAAATGATGCAGGAAAATGAAAGATGACCCGCAAAGGAATTTCCAGGAGGACAACTTTTCTCTTCCCTGGTCTATTTGCAAGTTCAGCAGGATCCTGACAGCTGATTGCATGAGTTGTGTGCACTCACAGATTATTTAGCAAAAAGGTTTCCTTTGTTAGTGATATACTTGTACATTCTGACAATAATCTGTCTCTTTCCCATGAAAACAAGACGTGAATTTCACTCTTGGACATACATCTCTTGCTTTGAAGCTGCTTTAAATAACACACCAATGTTTCAAAAATGAAATAATAGAATGAGAGATTTTCTGTACAGGTATTCCCAGGTAAAATTCATTAAGTAGTAATTAATCACTTGGAGTCTGTTTGCCTTCTACAAGCCTAATTTTACTGTAAATGTTAGAGGAGTAAATGCCTTTTGTTTGAGTTTACCAGGTAACTACCATATCACAAGTCTCTTCAGAGGAGCTGCACAGTAGCTTGTCTTTTTGAGAGCAGAAAGAGACAAGTTACTATTTTTCCCCAATAAAAAGGCTTGCAATATAATAGACGAAAGCCTATACGGAAGGCAACAAGGACAGGGTAGAAAAACCAATAATAATATAAAATGATGTAAACTCCAACAAAAGACACTTCACAGTTGTGAAGCATTCCCACTGTAAACCTTGGAAAAGGTGATAAAAAGCAGAATTAACTCTTTTCAGTAACCAGCGTGACACGTGTCCTCAGCATTTTACGTGCTTTCCGATGAATTCTTATGACCACATTAGAGCACTCTGAAAACCGGTTGCACCTTCAGGGAAGGCTGATCAGTACGTTACCAGTCTGAACCACCCAGCAACTTTAGAAGTCCTTTGCATTCAACTCCTTAAAATTGCAAAGCACGAGGTCTTGTTTAAAGGTTGAAGAAAATTCACCGAAAAGTCGCTACTCACAAAAAGAAGAAACAGATTGCACCAGTAGTGCCACTGTAAGTCAGGTTAACTTGGCATTTACCCCCAACTCCACTCCCAAACTCTGTTTTAATGCAGAAGCAAAAGTTACTGGAGCAGCTGTTCCTCAACAGTGCTGTTTGAAAAACAAACGACAGAAGCATTTCTCACAAGCCCCAGCGATAAAATAACAATTTAATGCCTTGAAATGAGAAGCTGGATAACGTAGCAAGACTGCAATTCCTCGAACTTCCTAAAGTAGCAATTCTCAGGCAGCAAAGGAGATCAGAGCATTCAAAGAACCGATTGCCTTCAAATGATAATTTTTACATCTGACACAACACAGGGATTTCAATTGCACCACAGATACCTCTAGGCAGCCGTTTAGGTGAAAACTACTTTATTCAAACATTTCATATTCTTTATTTCAAACAATTCAAATATGCGACTCATGCATTTCAGAGCTAAATCATGACTTGTTGTTTCAAAAAGCAAAAGGCAGTTTAACTTCTTGTACCCTTCTTGTGAATTAAGTGTCGAAAATGAAGCTGGGGTGAATGATATTTTTGAATTATTGTTTGAACATTAAAGTTGCATAAACACAGAGTTGGTTTTTGAAATTTTCTTTTTTCTTTTTTTTTTTTTTTTTGGTTTTAGCTTTCTGTATAAAGCAATTTTAATTACATTTTGATCAGCTTTACTTTCAAACATTTTCTGGAAAAAACATTTTTCTTATTCTGAAACAGCTCCAGATTTTATAATTTGTGTTATGTGGTTCACAACCCAAAGTACAAAGTTAAATGTCAGAATCAACTATTTTTTTCCCCTCAAACAAAATCTTTTTTGCTTCTCTTTACAACGAAGCACATTTTCCACAGTAAGGGCTTCTGCCAAACATAACACAGAGCCAAACATCTAAACCCATCAGTTCTTCAGGCAACTGGACCATCCAGCCTTTGCATGGCTCTGCTGATTCTCAGCGTCCCAGCACTCAGATATCCAGGAGTAAGATTCTTATTGACACATATATCTCATATTTCTGCTTTTTTTTTTTTTTGTCAGGCCATTTCCTTGCATGTCTTCTAGATCAACACATTTACTTTTGTATCTCCTGGGCTTGAACATGATGTCAGCAGTACATCTGAGAAGCAACCTTGAGATCCCGTTCTCCTACATGAAGTGTCAACTGAGTTCTTCATCCTAAACCCCAGATGAACCAAATTTACAATCCTGCTTCTGACTGCACCAAGAGTTTATCGCTTTCCTCTCGGGTGTTGAAATTTTTGGGTAGTTGTAAGCAGACACACGAGCTGTGGATGTCAGCCAAGCTCCCAAGACAGCATCTGGCAGGCAGGAGGAGAGTTCCTCAGGAGATGTCCCCATGAAATCAGATTTCTGGGTGCTGCATTTCTTGCTCTCTTCCCTTACGGGCAATTAGGCTCCCAGGAAATGGAAGCTGAAGTTCTGTGTCACTGCCTGGTGTGACATCTCCTCCTGGGATGTCACATTTGCTCACACGTGCCTCCGAGTCCTTCGCTGGGTTTCTACGTGATGGCTTGAGTACCCACGTCTTCCATCCAGGAACTACTGCACTTAGCGCTACTTAAAGGTCCCTAATTCCACTGTCAAGCTTGAAAAATGCTTTACATTTCGGTCACTTTAGCAATTTTCTTAGAGGTTCAAAGATGTATGGTTTACGAAGTCAGGGTACTTTTTATTCATCCTATTTTGTTCACATATTTCCCCAATCACTTTTCAGTATAAATTACAATATGATAGCAGTCTAGCTTGTCATGCTCTTAAAGCACTAATTTAGAGCTGAAGCTAAACTATATCGCTATCTAATATGTATAACAGCTTCCATCTGTTCAATGCAGTAATCAGAAACCAAGCATCCTAAACCCATTTTCCTGGAGGATACCTTTGCTAAGTTGATCAGAGATTCTCTTGCATCTTCACTCAAGCTATTTAAAACAGACCCTTTGGGGAAAACACTGCTTTCCATTTCTTTTTTTTTTTTTTTTCTTTTTAAAGCACAAAATTTGAGGCTGAAAATAAATATTTAAAACCTTCCCAGCTGTCAGTAAAGGCATGCGAGCTTTCTAGGGAACCTTGAAGAATCAGCTATGTTTGGATTTCTAATCGCTTTAAAAAAAAAGTCACTAATTAAAATGAATTTCCATTGGGAGTCGATGCCGTTCTCCGGGATACTGTTTGTCTTCGTGTTGCTGATGCCAACCAGGCTTCCAGTGAAAGCAGGAGAAACCGCATTAGCCATGGGAGCAGAGGGAACTGCAGTTACCAGCCTTGCTCCAGCCCACCCCTGGTTAGTCAACACTTGCAGGACTTTGCATAACTACAGTAATAAGATTTCTCCCCAGGTTTTCTCAGAGCATTTCTATCTCGCGTGCCACAGAGCGCATTCCCCGCATCAGGCTGCTCCAGCTTCGCGAGGAGAACCCATCACTTCTGCAAATGCAAATGCATGGAAATACAATACATGAACAAAACGGCTTGGCTTGAATTTATTTGCACGCACCCACTTCCATCGCGCGTCTCCTGTGATGACTCGATTCATGCCTATGCGTGTATTTGGGCCTAAAGACTTCAAAGGAACGTAGCGTCTACTAAATACAAATCAAACTGAATGTGCTCAGATGTGTTACTTTCTTTTTGCACACTGTGGTGCGTTCAGAATTTCTTTTTCCCTCTTGCCAGCGAGAAGTCAGCCGCTTACACCTTAACAACATCACTTCTAGCTGAAGCATAATTAGAAAGATATCATCACGCACGGCAGCGTGGCGTGATCCGTTGGTATGGTTACACCACGTCTAGAAGCATTACCTCTTCTTTAAAACCCTGATGAGACACCCCAGGTTCCCCCATTTTGTGTGCCGAGCACTGCGGTCACTCCCAGTCCACCGGAAAATTGCATTTGGACATAGGAAAAGGCAGAAATTCTTCAATTTCCAAGGGTTGATTTTTGAGCTCGTAAGGAAATCCGGCCAGTCAAAAGAAAGGCAACATCAAGTACTACAGTGTATTTAATCTGATTATTTATTTATTCTTTCATCCAGTTGGCTTTTGATCCTTTTTAGGTGACTTATTTTGTTTTAGCAATTTTCATCAGTTTCCTTGTATTTTCTATTCATCTCCTTTCTGCTGCGTATTTGCTTCTTACGGATTGTCTGTAGTTTTACTGTGACTTCCATCTGTCAGATTCTTTGTTCCATTCGATTTGCACTTTGTTTAATTTTTTTAGGTAGACTTTTTCATTACTCTCCTTTCATTCCTGTACTACTTCAAATATTCCAGTCATTTTATCTAACCCTTTCATTTCAGTGTTTTTCTCCCCTTTTGTGTCAGCATCTGCACTGATTTATATAGCCCACATTTTTCAGGTATCCGCATCCCATCATCTTTCACTAATTATTCAGCTTTGTTGCCAACCTGCATTTCTAACATCCGCAAATAAAGGCTGGGAAACCGGATTTGACCTATTTGAATATTTGCTTAGTGAATTGTTAGGATTGTTGGCATCGTTTTCATCGTTTCTTTGATTGATTATGTTTATCATTTATGAAGTTACAGATTCACTTTGCCGTATTATTGCAAACAGCCCTGATGCCCAGGAGCTAAATTCTGGCACAAAATTATTTTAACAATGGGTTCTGACTCCTTGGTCCTGGGTGACAACAGAGAAACACAACCCAAAGCATGTGGGACCCAGGAATATACGAAAACATCTGCTGGTGGGAGTTTAGACCCCGGGTGTGTCACCCTAATCTCAGCCTGGGTGACAACTGCTGTGACACCCCTCAGCTAGAAGCCTTTAGGAGCCAACTGCTTTTAAAAAAAGATGCATTTACCATCGAGATCGTTCTCGGGTGTTTCTGCTGTGTACCAGTCCGAGGGGGGCCCTGTCCCGTTCACTGTCATGGCAGCCACCTGGAAACTGTATTGGCTTCCCTTCTCAAGTCCTGTTAAAAAAAAAAAAAAAAAAAAAAGCAAATAAAATTTGTACAGAAAGAAGATGAAGAAACAAATTAATGACAATACCAGAATTTGCAACAGACTTGGTGTAAAATGAAATCTCTAGTAATAGCCCGTTGGATTTGCCATATGTAAGGAAATAGATAGAAATGCAAATATATAAAAATATATATGCAAATATATAGAAAGGGGTTCCCCCAGCACACCACAGCCCACGCAGTGTCTCAGAATCACAGAATCATTCAGGTTGGAAAAGACCCTCGGGATCATCGAGTCCAACCCTCAGCCCGACTCTACAAAGTTCTCCCCTACACCACATCCCCCAACAGCTCATCCAAACGACCCTTAAACACATCCAGGGATGGGGACTCCACCCCCTCCCTGGGCAGCCTATTCCACTCTCTGACCACTCTTTCTGGGAAACATTTTTTCCTCATGCCCAGTCTGAACCTCCCCTGTTGCAGTTTAAAGCCGTTCCCTCTTGTTCTGTCACTAATCACCTGTGAGAAGAGACCAGCACCAACCTCTCTACAATGTCCTTTCAGGGAGCTGTAGAGAGTGATGAGGTCTCCCCTCAGCCTTCTCCTCCTCACACTAAACAGTCCCAGCTCCTTCAATCTCTCCTCACAGATTTATTCTCCAGGCCCTTCCCCAGCCTCGTTGCCCTCCTCTGCACTCGCTCCAGCCCCTCGAGATCTCTCTCGTATTGAGGTGCCCAAAACTGGACACAACACTCCAGGTGTGGCCTCACCAGTGCAGAGCACAGGGGGACTATCACCTCCCTGCTTCTGCTGGTCACACTATTTCTAATCCAAGCCAGGATGTCTCGCTGCCCGGTTTGCACGAGCGATGCCTGGGCAGGGCTGTAGCACAACGGTGCTGGGGGGAGGTCGTTATTCACGTGGGAAAAGACATTTTTGACCAAAAGAAGAGGCTTCAAAAACTGAATGAGGGCTGCACCGGCCCAGGATTAGTTTAGGTCGTAATTTCCATCGGTTGTGCTCGTACATATAAAATTAATGGAAGTCCAATTAGTAGAAAAATGAAGAATTGTTTTACATAACTAAGCCATTAATTGCACACTTAACAAAACCAGCTCACTGCTTTTAACACGCAGGGAACTGCAGGAACACTCTCCTTATGCATAAAATTTGCAGGCTAGGAACTGGATTAGCAACTGAAGAGCGTTTTGCTTTCTGGTGCTCCTGATTAACTTCAGAGCACTCAGTTCAGACAAAAACCGTAAAGTCTTACCAATATTATGAAATAAGCACGAATTCGGAAATAGACATTTTCCTCTGTGGCTAAAGCCATCAGAAAACAATTACTGCCGCGTTCCTGAATGTGCCACAAGACTTCCAAGTCCCTGAGGTGGGGATACAGGTTTATCTTTTTGCTCAGTCTATACTGACCACAAAGCACAGGGAAAAATGTTTCATTTAATTGCAAACATTCTCTGGAGAACAAGGCTCATAATTAAAAAGAGCAGTTAACATTTAGCTGACATGGAAGCCTACTCTAAAATTGATAGTGGCTATTTAAAAACCTGCACTGTAACTCTGAACTCCTTTGCTATTGCAGATGTTCTTATTATCCCATAAAGCACCTGCCTACCAAATAGGATTGCAGCAAAGATGCGAAGTGCCGAGACGTTAATATTTAAAATGTCCATTTAGAAGAGCCACATGGCTCGGTCTCCAGCAATCACAATATATGCATGCAGAAAGTAATAACAAGACCTGCATATTTTTCTTAATTGCTTTGTAAAACACGTATTCCCAAGCTTTGTGAAACAAAGCCCTTCACTTCGGGCTGTACGGAGGCACCAGGACTCCCGCAGCTCTTCAAGCCCGGAATAATTCATGTGAAAGAAAAGAGTTTGCTCAAGACGTGGGGATGTACAGCCATAGAGATTAATCTGCTCTGCTCCCAGGTGGCACACAGCGGCTTTCACTTCCCACAGCCTTTCCCCCTCGCCGAGGGTGCGATCCACAGGGATGGGATCGGCAGGGATGGTGGGAGCGGAGCTCCGGAGGTCCGTGCCTTCGCTCTGGGACTTAACGGCATCGTTACGTTTTCTTGTCTAAGCCATCAGAGCAGCAGCAACTCAAACATCTGAGCAGTTTTCATCGTTATTTCTACTTCGTCTGCCAGCAAATAGATCCTTTCCAACCCGTTCAACAAGCTTAACACGCTCTCTTTCCCCCAAGAAAGAAGTGGTTGTGCAGCCGTTAGTTATGTTGCCTTCACAAGGGGTTCCATGGGGAATTTGGTCAAGAGCAAGGTTAGATGACCAAGTTGAGATTTCATTATTTAAGGTCTTCCTCATAGAAACGTTCTACTTTTGCTTTTATTTATTTTTGAAACAAAATACTGCTTTTTCTTCCAAACCAGAAAATGATACGGTTTATTCTGAAATATGCAATTCAGAATTCTAATTCTCACAGATTACACTTTACACGTGAAAGTAAACATAATGCAGGTCTTCTGAGGTGAAATCATGGCTATACTGGATTCAGGGGCAAAAACTTTGACAAAGTCTAATTTTTGCCCTTGACACTTTGCTACTTTCTCGGTTATGGCTTGGGCATAATACAAGAACCCCGGTGAAATTCATTTTCACCCCCCAGAATTCGCTGTTACCCTTACGATACTCATCTGGCTACTTTCTTTCATCACAATTATAGTTTTGCTATGATCTACTGTTGCACTTTTTATTCTGTGAGGAGATATTTTCCATCGAAATTCTTGGCAAAGAAACCAGCGAAATCGATACTTTTGCACCCATGAGAAAAATATGAGATGTTGATTGAATGCTCTAAAAAAAAAAACCAGCTGAGGCTTAAGATATTGGACACAAGAAATTCAGCTTCAAATTCATTAATGATAAAATCCAGGAGACAAACATATGATAAAAGCATTAAGGAAAAAATTGGTTTAGAAAAAGCACCATAAAGACTGTCTTTGTACAACACAATAAATGCTACCTGCCAGCAAAGAAATCAATGTTCCCTTGAAGTGAAAGTATATTTTATTCCCAAAGCATTTAATTCATCAAAACCTTGCAAGGCTGTACCATGTGAACACTGACCTGTGAACAAGTACCAGAGGTTGTTTGGCTCCAGTGTTTCAATCTCACCCCTGCGGGTAGTCTTTCTATGTCGGATTTTATAGCCCGTAATAAATCCATTTTGAGTACCTGGTGGTGGAGGCAACCAGCTAACTTTGATGCTCTGTAAAAGAAGAGATATTATTGCTGATTTTTTTTTTTTTTTTTTCCCGGCAAGGAAATGACAGAAATAAAGCACATAAAATGAATTAAAAAAAAAAAAAAGGAAAAAGAAAAAGGCTATGTTTTCTAGTAGCAACATGTATTCAACTAAGTTATCGTTTTGAGAAGAAAACCAAATCAAATCTAAAAAGTTTCACACTGGCATAAAGAAAACTGTACATTCTCTAGCTATTTAAACAATGGATTTAGATAGCAAATTTTCTCCATTTTCAGGAATTTTTAACTTCAGCAGGCCACTAGAATACCTAAGATACCAGAAATGTCAGCTCTGGGGTTGAGTAGACACTACAACTCATTCTTGCTTTGCAGCCCAAAGTGCCAAAGTCGCCTCTTTTTGACCGTAAGATACAAGTATCAACCTGAGCAGTTCTAACCATTTTGTGCCATTTTAACTCCACAGACGTTCACAGAGATGTTACTGCACCCTCATTATATCAATGTAAGTGAAACCTCTTGGGAATAAAGTTACTGCCGATCCGAAGACGTAAGATAATTTTTGCTGAGTTATTTGACAGAGTCAGCAGCAACGGAATTAACCAAGACCAATCGCTTCTTTTTGTCTAAATATTGGTGTCTAGCTTCAATTGTACGAGGGATCTTATCTCAGTCTAACAGCCCAAACTGAAACCGTCCCTTCCTGACGGCTCCTGAGACAGCCCTACATGGCCAGACACCCGTCTCTGCCACCTCTCTCCTTGGAGAAAGGTCTGATGGAATTTTGTCGCTGTGATACAGACACCAGCCCATCGATTTGGCCCTTCCTGTCCCCTTGTCTTGCAACTTTTCGTCCTTCCCATGCTTAGCGGAGGTTTGTGCGGCACTGCAGGGCTCATTTTCTTTTCAACCCCATTCATTTCCCAATAAACCCCAACACTCAGCGGTGCTTTTACCGCCGCAGTCACAGAATCATCTGGGTTGGAAAAGCCCTTGAAGCTCCTCCAGTCCAACCATGAACCTCACACTGACCGTTCTCAACTCCACCAGATCCCTCAGCGCTGGGTCAACACGACTCTTCAACCCCTCCAGGGATGGGGACTCCCCCCCTGCCCTGGGCAGCCCATTCCCACGCCCAACAACCCCTTCTGCAAAGAAATCCTTCCTAAGAGCCAGTCTGACCCTGCCCTGGCGCAGCTTGAGGCCATTCCCTCTTGTCCTGGCACTGGTTCCTTGGCTCAAGAGACTCATCCCCCCTCTCTGCACCCTCCTTTCAGGGAGTTGTAGAGGGCCATGAGGTCTCCCCTCAGCCTCCTCTTCTCCACACTAAACCCCCCCAGTTCCCTCAGCCGCTCCCCATCACACCTGTGCTCCAGACCCTGCACCAGCTCCGTTGCCCTTCTCTGGACACGCTCGAGTCATTCAATGGCCTTTTTGGAGTGAGGGGCCCAAAACTGAACCCACTCATCGAGGGGCGGCCTCACCAGTGCCGAGTCCAGGGGTAAGATCCCTTCCCTGTCCCTGCTGGCCATGCTATTTTTGATGCAAGTCCACTGTGCTTCCAGACTTTGAACAGCAAGACCTCCTTCCTGAGCAGCAGCAGCCAGTTGGTCGCACAGCTGCGGGGACGTGTGTTTTCCCTGCATCGCTTTAATCACACGGAATTTCATTTACTCTGTTATCTCCCAGGCACTCAGCATTGTAAGGGTTTTTAGCAATCAGCTTTTGCGTTTGCTACACTAAATTGCTAACCTGTGTTTCCTCGCTCTCCATCCCGTGCACTAGCCACTGTGGATGCATCGCTGGGCGACTCCGCTGCCGGTGCTCCTCGGCCGAGAGAAGCCAACACCTCTCTCCATCTTTTGTTCTAAATCGCATCGGTTGCTTATCACAAAGGGATCTTTTTCCTTACACTGCAGCAGCTGCTTTTCTTCAGGAGCCTTTTGTGAGGGATCTTATCAAAAAGCTGGAGGAAACCCAAGCCAACGATATCAACTGGATCTCCTCGCCCATGTGCTCAAGGATTCCTTCAAAGGACTTTAATAGGCGTGTGAAGCAGGACTTTCCTCCACAAAAGCTGTATTGATCCCTCCTCATCATATCATGTTCATCCATATGTCTATTCATTGTGTTCTTTATTATAGCTTCTATCAGTTTGTCCAGAAAAAAACACCAGATTTATTGGGCTGGACTGATAAGAGAGCTGATATTGTACATCAACAGTTCTCTGCTAAAACAATCTGGGTACCAGCTGTTCCTTGCAAGTCTCCAATCCCTCGAATGTATTTACTCAGCACGATATAAGGTATTCAGGGCATTAAGGGTTTCTTGTGGAACAAGACCTCACAATTGTACAGTTGCATCTATATGATCTTTTACAGCACTGCATTACAAATTTTTAGACAAAGAGGAAAGTCAACCACATCACAGTGGATAGTTTTTGACCAAATACATTTTATTACCATTATTGAGTTGCTTAGTCCCTGCATAAATACGTTACAGCACATATCAAATTAATTATTGCAATAGAAAAATCAATTTTGCACATATACTGCCCAGTGATTTATTGTTACAATCAATTATACATTTCAAAATCAATACTTCAGGTTTTCATTGCTGAGTGAAATAATGCAGAGTTGTTTTGCATTAGGGCAGAACAAACTCCATTTTTCAAAAACAGAGTGATTGTTTTAAAAACAGATTTGGTCACTTTGCATATTGAAATTGCCTACATATAAAATGTTTATGGGAGAATGCAAACACCCAGAGAGTGGCTTTAAAACACATTTCCCAGGTAGAGAAGAAAGCAGAGAATTTGGATATTTTCTCAGAGGGGGGGAAGAAAGAACAACTCCATCTTTCTCCTGTCCTTTCCAAGAGCAACAAAGCTCTTCTGAAATCCCAGCTGCCACCATACGGGGAAAAAAAAAAAAAATATATGGAGAAGAAACAATAAAGAAGTGGAGGGACAGGAATGCTTTCAGGGACCTGTTGCACAGCTCATGCAGGTAGATGGTTACAGGAATGATTTGTGCATTGAAAAATCCCACCACATGGGGCGAAACACATTGGTCTCTCGGTTTGGAAAGTGCAGCAACATCAACTTTTCCCCAAAGGTGCCACTTACAGGATATTTAGAACTGAACCAGCTGATAGAAACCACAAGTGCATTTTGAAAAACATCCCATCATTTGGAAGACCTTCCAATGACCCAGACTTTTGAGTGGATCTTTGGGTGGTCCACCATCATTTCCAAACCACAGGCTCCATTTTGTCAATTTATTTAAAACAGAAAAGATTGCTGAGCTGAGTGTGAGCTAACACAGCTGGGAGGCCCCAAGACAATCTGTTGCCCTCTAGGAGAGGTGTTGGTTATGGGTGTGGAGAGGAACGGGTCTTCAGGCCGATGTCCACCCAAAGAAAAAGAGTTTCTTGCAAATGGAACAATACTCAAGCAACAGATCTGCCACTGGGGTGGTTTAACCCCTCGATGGGGCCACTCAGCAAACATTTCACAGATCTATAGATGGTACAATCATTTTGGAAATGGAGCAGGAGTGGCTCCAGTCTCACTCAAGCCATTTCATTGTAAGGCTGCAGAGGAGGCTGGGGTGCTCCATGCAAGACCGTGACCAGGCAGCATTGATCCTATCTTTCTGTGCAGAAAAAGCTCTGAAGGCTCCCAAAGGAAGGACACACCAGCATAAGGGTCGCTATGTCCAAGCACGTTCTCCAAGCACGTCCAAGAATGTGCCCAAACACTGCAGAGGACAAAACCTGTTGCACACAGGCCTAGTACTACATGCGTACAATTACTCGTGAGATTTAGACACGCGTAGTTTTTAGGGATATAAGGAACTATTACAGCCATGCTATTTCTAGCCTGAACTTGACACTAATTCGATTTAAAAAAGACAACAAGAGTTCCAGCAGAAGCATCCAAGCACTTGGAGCTGCGACACCTGCAAGCACTGAGCCGTTTTTACCAGACCCCAAATATCTCCTCCTCTGCCTTGAAGTCAACAGTGACTTCACATCTCCCTGCACAGCAGGTCTCACAGAAGCAATGGGTTTGATCTAACACTCAAGGTAGAATAAATAAGATCTTCCTTATGATTAGAGGAAAAAGCAGGTTCTTTACAGATCCACCTAAAGCTGTCACTGTAACGGTAACAGTTCACTTTCACCTCAACCTGGTCTCCATGGACACTGCAACGATGCTTTTTATCAATAGTACTTAACATGTGACCCTTTGCTCCAGGAAAATCAATGACTAAGGTTCTGACGGGCTTCTTGTCCTTTCTTCTGCTTAAGAGAGAGCAGTAATGACTAGTGCTCTAATCCTTCACACTTTATCCGCGAGGTAACCAACAAAAAGAAAATATTTCCTTTCTGTTATACCAGGTCTGGTGAAGTTCCCGCTGACTGAAAAAGGGGAAACATAACCCCCATTTTTAAAAAGGGAAATAAAGAAGACCCGGGGAACTACAGGCCAGTCACTCTCACCTCTGTGCCTGGCAAGATCTTGGAGTGGATCCTCCTGGAAACTCTGCTGGGGCACATGGAAAATAAGGAGGTGATTGGTGACAGCCAACATGGCTTCACTAAGGGCAAATCATGACTGACAAATTTGGTGGCCTTCTATGATGGGATTACAGCGTTGGTGGACAAGGGAAGAACAACTGATGTCACCTACCTGGTCTTGTGCAAAGCTTTTGACACTGTCCCACCTGACATCCTTGTCTCTAAATTGGAAAGATCTTGATTTGATGGATGGACCCCTCGGGGGATAAGGAATTGACTGGACGGTCGCACTCCAAGAGTTGTGGTCAATGGCTCGATGTGCAAGGGGAAAGCGGTGACAAGTGGTGTCCTCAGGGGTCGGGGTTGGAACCAGCACTATTGAATGTCTTTGCTGGGGTCATGGACAGCGGGATCGAGGCCCCCTCAGCAAGTTCCCGCCGACACCGAGCTGTGTGGTGTGGCCGACACGCTGGACGGAATGTCCTGGACATTGCAAAATGGCCCTTTACAGATTGCAAACGATATGGCGTGATCTCTCCTAGTTCAACTGTATTTGATAAACCTTTTCAGGGAGAACAGACATTGGCCCAACAGTTCTAATTAAACCTGAGCTGAACCTTTAAACATCCTTCCTGTAGTTTCCAGAACCATAGGATATTTTCATTTTTCCATTTTCATGATTATTTAGCAGAATAAGAAAAAGCTGAGATACTATCTCTACATTGATTAGAAATGTGGAGCATCAGAAATCTCATGAATCTTATCAAATCAAAGTTTCTGGATGTGCAAAGACCATGTGTCAGTTTATTTTAGTCAATAGTCCTCTGGACATAAATATTTATTAACAGATATTTGCAAACATTTGTTCAGTTATGGTAACAGAGGACTAGTACTTGCGTTATGAAATCTCTCTGTTGCACTTTGTCTCTACACATATGCTTTTCTTCCGATTTTTTCTTTACTAAATCCATTCTGTAGATATTATTTTCCAATGGAAATCAAATTTTCTACAATCAAACAGCCAGATACACAAATCAAGTCTTTGATACAACAGAGCCTTGAAGTGATATGCTGGAGGAAGACTCCAAAAACTCACTAAGATTTAAAGTAGAGGCAATCATGTGCCTTAAAGGTGTGGGCTATTCTGCCTGAAAAGCGGAGCCAAACTAAACCAAAGTGGGAATAACACCTGTGGAAAAACAGCCAGGACACACTCTGAGCTGTCAAAGAGGGATGGGATGGGAGGGGAGGGGAGGGGAGGGGATGGGGCTCACAGACCTCCTAGGACCTTTTAAAGGGTATGACAGGTGCTACCCAGGATCAAAGTCCATTAGAGATTTCACATTTTTGGAAGAAATTTTGTGGGTTAAAATTTCTCATCTACCAGCTGATGGTGAACTATATACTGGATGGTTGAGTTAATGTAAGTTAACTCAGGTTAAAAGGCAAAGCCTGAACAATTGCAAGGGAAGGGAAGGGAAATAAATCGAGAATAAGAGAGTCTGTTGCAAATTTATGTAGATTAAACATCTGGACCACACCTCGTTTGGAAAAAGCTGGAAAAAGTTCAAAAAACAAATAACTTGATGATTGCATGCCACAGCAAAATGGGCTATTGCTCTCCAATACGGCCAGCAGCAAGAAACGGCACATTTCTCTTTCCAAATATGACCCATCCGTGAGCCGGGATTTGAAACTCATATCCTGAGTCAGCATATTTGGGAGTCAGGTGAGGGCCTCGGGCAATGATCTCACAGAAACACTGAACACTCCTTCTATATGGAAAGTAGGAATAACCTTTAGGTACTTTCATAAAGCGTTCTGAGATTTTGCAGAGCTATTTTAAATCTTACGTACTCCTACTGCCTTTGCTTAGCTTTTATTAGCAATAGCAACAGGCACTGAAGATACCCAAGGTGTGTCAAATGTTGCAGTGACACACATTAAATATTCTTAAGAGCAGCACTTAAAACAAACAAACAAACAAAAATACCCCACAGCCCTTCCAAAGTATTAGTGGTTTCAATAGACTCAGAGGGCAAGTTCCCCTCCTAAAGCTGCGAGCTGGAATAGGACTATAGGCTTGAAGAGATTTAATTTAAATACTAGCATAAATAAGCCGGACTTGGCAGAAGTAAGGCTTACAGCCAAAACCACAATACACTGCCTGAGACGCAGTTGCAAATAATTACAAGCCCCCAGGATACTGAACAGAAAGTTTCACAACCAGTTTGACTCATCTTTCATCCTGAAAAGAACCTTTGGGAGCTGGGTACGTACGTCAGACTGGTCACCACCGAACGCAGAGATGCATCCCACAGAAAGGCTCCTAATGACCTGCGAAGAGCATTCAGAAGTTGTCCTGGGCCTCTGAGAACGAGCCTTCCTCTGCTTGCCAAAATTCATGGAAATGTCTAACTGTGGCTTTTTTAACCGCTATTAATCTTGGCCTCAATAATCTCCTCCGGGTGAAACGCGCAGAGGCGTTCAGGCTCCGTTTCTTCTAATAATTAAATCAAAACTACCTGAACAGCTCACAGAAAACATGCATTATCTCCCAAATCAGGTCTGTTTTGAAAAACAGGCAGGACTCAAGAAGGGACTCTAAAAAAGACAGTATTTAAAAAATGTGTCTAATCCTCAGGTGTACTTTAAAGCAGACTAGTGCTTGAGAAAAAGTGGAGATCAACGTGTCACTTGTGCAATACGATGTGCTAAGCCTGGCATAACTACAAAATAATAGATTTTACCATGAAATTAAGCACCCTGAGGTAAAGTAAAGGGTGCTTAATGTACTGGCTTTTTGCTACGTGTCAGTTCTGAAAGAGAAGACAAATTCCCAGGAAACACTTGCTCTCTACTATGCATGTGGCACAGAAGCTCGGTACCGTAATCACAGAATCACAGAATTGTCTAGGTTGGAAAAGACCTTGAAGATCACCCAGTCCAACCATTGACCTAACACTGACAGTTCCCAACTACAGCATATCCCTAAGCGCTAAGTCAACTTTACTCTTAAACACCTCCAGGGATGGGGACTCCACCACCTCCCTGGGCAGCCCATTTCCCTACAGTCATGTAGGGAAAGTCAAAACGATTCAAAAATGAGACCTAGGGAGCCTACAGAGATCCAGGATTGTGGTTTTTGGGTTTTTTTTATGAAAGGAGGGTGTCTTATTTTGAAAGGCTCTTAGACAACATTTTCAATGCTCTGGGAGAACAAACTAACGGCATCTTTATCATCATCAGTTTAACACGCACTTGGGCGCAACGTGGTTCAGGCTGCCGGCTGTGGACGTGTTCGTTTAGACCCGTGTGGGACACAGAAGTGCCTTGCAAAAATACAGGAGGGCAAGGAAAGAAAAAGGAGAGCATTTCTTCTCACAGTATGTGCTGTCAATGCTCAAAGTCCTGCTAGAAACCTCTGGAAGCATCGCTGGTCAAAGACAACAGGAGTTTTCATGTGCTGATTTGCAAGTTAATTGCAAAATTAACGGTTGGACTAGATGATCTTCAAGGTCCCTTCCAACCTAGATGATTCTGTGATTCCGTGAAGTTGAGGAGCAGAAGGGAGGAGGTTTGGACTCGTTTTTTTTCCAACCATTTCTGCTCTTTTATGACCCTTCCTGAATTACTTTCCAGCAACGTGATTCCTGGGCTTGGATCCAACGCCTCTGGGCACAGCCCTGGACTCCACCCGGGCTTGGAAATGTGGCTGCTGTAATACGCAGCTTTATTTGCTGGGCTTGCAGTAAGACTACAGCTGTACTCGCCAGAAAGTCTGTTTTCTCCAGCATCCAAACCTGTTACGGTACATGCACGAGTGATGAAGGAAGGTGCTTAATGCAAAAGCTCTATTTCCCCCGCCGCCCTCGGACCCGCTCCCCTCCACTCCCACCGCCCCGCGGGCAAGGGGCTCTCCTTCTACAACCAACGTGTAAGCTGCAAATTAATTTACAAATACATGTTGAGGCTGTTGGCAGTTGCCTTGGATACGAGCAATTTTAAAGTCCCCAACCATGGTGTGTTTCATAAAACCACTTCTTTTCACCCCAAGAGGAGATAAGAAGAAGAAAAAACATTGGGAGGATTGTTAAGGTATGAAGACCTTTTCAGCCAGTATTATCTCCTTGGGGTATTTCTCTTCTGAACTACATCTCCAAACAGCTCTTATATTAAAACTGCATGATCAAATACTTAAACCATTTGATCGCCACAGTCTTAAAACCAAAAAAAAAAAAAAAAAAAAAGTGATAGCAATGGGGAAAAAAACTTAAGGATAAAAATGCCTCTGGGTGTCTTCATTAACTTGAAAAGAAGAAAGGATGAAACATAACCAAATACAAGGCTTAGAAGAGTCAGGAACCTCCGACAAATACTTGGTTATGGTGGCAAAGGAACAAAACAAACAGAAAATGGTGAGGTTGGAAAACAAATAATGGAAAAAGCAGTGATTCTCTCTCTCTCTGCAAATGTAGCAACTTCTAAGACACAACTGCTTCCAAAATTTTGTTCTATATATTTAAAAAAGACTTGGGAATTAATCACGTACAGTGCAACTGAGTGCTTTTTAGCTGGGTGATGCATGGACCTTTCAAAATAGTATGCTCAGACCAACACTTAAAACCATTTTCATGTTTCAAAATTGGTGAGATTCCCCTGAGCTAAGTTTAGACACTTAAAATTAACACGTCAGGCTCTTCGTATAGTTGATGGTGAGAAAAAGGCATGTCCAAAGAAATTCACCTCTGGTGCCCGCCCCTGCAATTGCCCATTTTCCCCCGACTCCACGGGTCAGCTGGGCCAGCCACAGATATTTGACTTTTAGAAGTCAAAGTTAGGGCAGGTGAATCTTGCTATCAGTTTCCCGTTCTATTAAGCAGAAAAGAGTCATTTCTTACTGGGGTTTTTTGGCACTTCTAGATATTTTAGGGCATTTTTAAACATTTCATTATACAATTACAGAATCACAGAATCATCTAGGTTGGAAAGGACCTTGAAGATCATCTAGTCCAACCCTTAACCTAGCACTGACAGATCCCAACTACACCATATCCCTAAGTGCTAGGTCGACCCTACTCAATTAAGACAAACTTGGATTAATTTTCTAAGTATATTTGAAAAGAAAACCTTTTGAAGTAACTAAGAGATACTGTTACCATGAAATGCTCCTTATTTTTAAAGAACATCATATTCAGGAAAATTTTCAGAGCTTTGACTTCTCAAAGCTGGGCTAGAAAGTTTTCATTAAGAAAAAAACTCCTTGTAATAGGAAAGCCCATCTACAATATATTTCCGTAGTTGAAGTCTATTTTTTTTTATTTTGTTCCTTTTCCATTTTATTCATCTATTTTCATTTTAACTCATTTTTGTGTCAAAGACACAATTGCTCACAATGAACATTTGCTCTGAGCCGTTCCGCCCTCCACTGAGGATGCTCTTGTTTTGAGTGACCGGGGCTCATGGAGTCAAGAATCCTGGAATAACGACCAGAAAATGGACACAGATGCTGTCGGCATCGATGTGCCGGCCCCGCTCACCGGCTGCTGCCTTGCCTTGGCCACCAGCAACGTTGCCTGTACGGCATTTGCCAACGTCAGATGTATCAAGGCAGCAGAATCACCCACAGAGAGCTGCCTGTCAACGTGCAAACAAACTCCTCAAAGTCACTCAACAGCTGGCAAAACCACTTCTGATCCACAGGAGAAGTTTTATTCATATCAGGCGGGCAAGGAAAGGTTGAATTTCACCTTCTTGCTTCGCAACACCTGCTAAATGCTGCAAACTTGTAAAGGGCTTCAGTCAACCATAAGAAAACGAACTGGAACTTTACAGGTCCAGGGATTAAAGCAACTATCAATACTTCAATCAAGTTTTCAATTACAAACGCATTTAATTGATTAGCACTTAGCAGCACCTGTAGTTGGCTATCACTTTAATTACTGATTATACTGATACTGATTACTCAAATGATATCTGCCTGAGAGCCTCGTGATTAAGAGTTTATAAAGCAAAGGGCACAATAATTTCAAAATAATGAGGCTATTAAGATTCAGATTAGAATCAAAATCTCAAGAATATTTAAAAAAAAATAATTCTAGTTTAAATAATGTTAACGCATGAGCCTTTCTTATGCTGTGCTGGGACCAGAAGCTGCCCCAGAGATCCCTCAAAGGCCTCCAACTCCCTCTTTCTCTGGAGGAAGGTGTTAGTTGCCCATCAGCACAAACGGCTGAACGTCATCATCCGCAAGCAACGAAACGAGGAAATCAAAAAAATGTAAGGAAATAATGCACCCCTAAACCTGTTTATTGAATATTTCTGCTCCTGCAGCAGTAAAGGAGGTTCCTCCTGTTATACCACATGCCAGAGCGCGGTGCGTTTTGCTGCATTTGCTTCTCACGATAACCTGTTAACCCAGAGAACATCTCTTTGGGCCTCTTACGTAAAAAGCATCAAGGTAGCTCGCCAGCAGAAACGCTCAGATTTAAAGGCCTAATTTGGTAGTAGAAAAGATGCTATTTTGGGTATAGAGGTTACTCAGTGAGCTTCTGAAGAGAAAGGAACCATCTGGTGCTATTCAGCGGGTATCGTGCGCTGGAACGGCTCCCTGAGCCCAATCGTGGGCATTGAGGGCTGGGAAAGGATTTGGACAGGATCGTGAGCTAAAAAGAGGTAAAGTATACATAAAGCTTTTGTTGAATTGCTCCAAGATGGAAGACAATGATGAATAATCCCATTAAAAAGGCCACAGGACAAAAGGTATTGAAACATCTGCGGAAGGGAAAAACTGCCAGAAGTTGCCAGGGTTGGCAATTTTTATGCCCAAAGAGGAATATTCTGGATTGCACATTTTACAGTCAGGGTCCAAACTGATTTATTCCTAACTAGGGTTGCTTTAAGACTTCCCAAGTGGCTTGAACACAGCGTACACACACAGGTCATGCTGCTGCAGCCTCATGACTGTCTGAGAGCTACAGTTTGGAGCTACTGCCGCATGCCTGGACGTCCAAGTGAACCTACAACGTCTGTGCGGAGGAAGAGGAGATGTGAGATTTGGGGAAATCCTCCTTATAGAAAGCAAACCAACCAACCCGCCATCCACCAAACTTTGCTCACTTTCACGGCCATCATCTTCCTTCTCATACCACAGTGTTTCTAGGAAACATAAGAGATCTTCTCAGTGTTCTGGATCCCTGAGTAGGGTCTGCCAAGCCCCGGCCATGCCCTGACGTGCCATAAGCCCTGAGCAACTCCACTTCAGCATCACCTACCTGGCTCCCACCTACTGCCAGCTGACCTTGGCTAGGATTTAAGGGCAAAAATCTCCCGTGCTCCGCATGCCCTGGCCCTCCGGCAAATCAGAAACAATACCCTGTGTCGGTACAAACGTCCCTCTAGAGATAGAGCACGTGCCCATCAGTGCCAGAACCAGTTCTCCTTCCCCGTTAGAGCTTTTTGGGTGCACTGGCCCCATTCTTTAGGGAGCAAGTGACGATGCTGCCTGGGGGCTCGCTGGGTGCTGGAGGAGACCTCTCCCTCACCCTCCCGTGCTTTGCCGGTGAGCACCACGCGTGCTTTCCGCGGTCACTTCCAAAACCAGGCAAGCAAAGCTGTGGAGCCATCTGTGAGAGACAGAGCTTACAAGGCTGGGGGGCAGTTCTGGTGTTTTGCAATCTAAACCAGCTACTGCCTTCAGCTTGATAAATCCTCCTCAGTCCCTCCAAGTTACTCATTCTCCATGACCAGCTCCTTGGCTTAATTAAATCATAAACAGTTTCACATTTTCCATTTCTTGAGAAACAAGATGAAAAGCAGAAGAATGAAAGATGCTGAAATGGAAAGATCTGAAAGGATGAGCTTGTTTTGCTGGTACCGAGGCACGGGGAGAGCTCTGCTCCTTGTTTCAAACGTGCTGCAGGATTACAAACACCTCCTCCTTCTTGGTAACTTGCTCCGTGCCACTCACCAACACTCTCCTTGAAAAACATTACTACTTCCAATTCATTTTCAGAATTACGGTTGTACTATGGGGGAACAGGTCAGGGAAGACAGGATTCAAGTAGTATGCTGCTTCTACTTAATATTACTCAAAACCAATATTCACTTTATTTTAAAGTTTGAGTATGCTACTTCTATGCAATTTTAGTCAAAACCAATATCCATTTTATTTTAAAACTTGAGATCTGGAATGTGAGATGATGCCTTTCCCTGACGCCGACGCTGCAGGGGATTTTTAACCTCCCAGTGCAGAATTTCAAGTGCATTTATAGTGGTTTCTCTGCTTGGGAGACAGAGGGAAGAGCCAGTGCACCCAGCAGCCCTCCCAACACACACAAGCCCTCAGAAGATGCAGGGACAGTTAACCAGGCTGTGGATTTTAAATTCACAGAATCACAGAACCATTTAGGTTGGAAAGGACCTTGAAGATCATCTAGTCCAACCTTTAACCTAGCACTGGCAGTTTCCAACTACACCATACCCCTCAGCGCTATGTCGACCCTACTCTTAAAACACCTCCAGTGATGGGGACTCCACCACCTCCCTGGGCAGCCCATTCCAACGCCCAACAACCCGTTCTGTAAAGAAATACTTCCTAGTATCCAGTCTAAACCTTCCCTGGCGCAACTTGAGGCCATTACCTCTTGTCCTATCACTCATTACTTGGTTAAAGAGGCTCATCCCCAGCTCTCTGCATTAAATTAAAACACTTCTGCCTCTGTAAATTTTCGGGTTAGGCTAGGACCTGTCCCATCCTGCTTCCCAGAATGGCAGAGTGGTATCCAGGGGGAAGGGAAGCCCCCTCTCAAGAAATGCAGATACCAGATATGGGGAGGGACATCACTACACATCTAACGTTGAGTTATTTCTGTTTCTTTTCTTTCTGTAACAAAAAGCATACCCTGTGAAATACCTTCTTCAGTTTTGCTGACAAAACTAACTTTATTAAATTTCTTTGACAACATCCCTGAATTGCATCCATTTTCTGTGCCCTATTGAAAATCGGCACTTTGAAGTACTTCTAAGCTTTGTCACAACCATTTATACACAGGAGCGTGTTACTTTTCCTTTTGATTAGACAAATAGATCTCCTATCACTAAGTTTGGGGCTGAATGCTAATAAAATGCAGTTTTGTAAAACTGTGTTTTAATGATCACGTAGCGGTGAAGTTTATGACTATGAGAAGACCTGAAATATGAATGTACACTGACCTTGTCTCCAATTAAGTCCCTGGGAGAAGTTTAAATGAAACAAGAAGGGAAGGTTGTGGCCCTGTTCTTAAGTTAGTTATCGAACAAGTGGCTGGGTCCTGATGATTGTGAAACTTAATTGAAAACAAAAATGGAGCGTGAAGACCCACAGGTAGACTTTCAAATTCAAATAAATACTCATCAAAACTCATTTGTGATTCTCTACTCTCACCTCTTGCGTGCCACGACTACATTCTGCCGTCGGACTGTGTACACATACTCCTGTGGCATCTACAAAACAACTTTATTTCCTTGTTTATTCAGTATAATGCATCCAGAACTTGTGTTTTACAGGATGGCGACTCCTCCGGTGTCCCAGGCAGGTACTGGTGGAAGGCTCAAATGCAGCCTCAAAATAAGGGGCTTCTCACACATACGACTCGTTTATCTAAACAGACACAGAGCATCATGGCTCACATTTCCAAGGAAAAATTAAGATTTGGCATGTCATGAGAAATGAAGGCGCTTTGCCGTTTTCCCTGAGGTAAATCAGAATACTTAATCCGTCCCAGAAACCAAGGACAAGCCCACTCCAGGGCCCCATTCCTCAGCCTACGTTTATTATCTTAGCATTTTAAAAACCTGTCCACTGCTTAATTCCTCCCCGTTTCATACCCCAGGGCTGATCTTACTCGTTAATTCTGATTGAATATTATCTGCACTTCTGCTTTCGGCTTTCCAAGTCTCTAAAACACTGGCTGAAATACAAGGGTAGTCCAGGTATTGTGCATTGCCTTAACTCTAGCTCCAGTCAGCTGTGAAAATACATAATTTTCAGTAATTATGCTTGGTTTTACCTCTACTTTTTTTTTGTTAAATTATGTTTTTCTTTAAAATTTGAAGCGCAGGAGGTCCCTGTAATTATCATGGGACCCAGATGCCAAATTCATCTGGGAAAGGTAAATGACTGGAAGTCACCAGATGACTAAACACATTATATTGATTTTGAGGATTAATCACAAGGGTCATTCAGGATAGACCTTTAAATTTTGCACCCATTGGCATCTGTTTAATTAAAGACTTTTCATTCCCTATGGACATTCAGTAACATTAAGCAGGGCTCCAGAGAACGTCAACTCAGACATACAAAAGCACTGTTGATTTTCTAGTTCCTCAAATAGGCTTTAGGAACCTGCAGCTAGACATTTTGAATCAGCATCAGAGCTGACGTTGGGACACTTTGGTACAATTTTTCTCCCCCCAAAAATCAGCCTGAATTTGTAGAACTCAATGGGATTTGCCTAATTCTCTTCACACCCAGAAACAATACCAGTCAATGATAAGCTTAAGGCAAATCTCTGAGGCTTGGAAGTTTTGTCCTGAAGACCTCCTGTTAGATGTATTTATAATTGGTACCTCAGTTGATATACACACCTGCAGAAGGATATTCTTCTACAGTGAAGGACACTGGATCTAGTCCAGCCTAAAGTGGTGTTTACCACTAGAGCTGAAAAGTTCATCTTTGTTATAAATCTGCTGCTGGATATTCAAGGTTGGGTGTATCCCAATTAATTTATGTACATAGCCAAAGCATCCCAGTACCTGGTCGGAGAAGGACATATCTTCTATCCGAACCACCCTTCAGGAGCTGCCTGCAGATTAGCACTAAAACAAGCAGCACTTAGGGTGCTGCATTTCAGATGACCACATAAAGTGCCTAAGTTTTGGGTGGAATGCTCAGAGTCAGGCACTCCACAAATCTGGATCGCAGCTGAGCCATGCTGGAAGAGAAGTTACTATCAAAATGACAATGGAAAGCAACAGAAACATAACTGAAGTACACAATGGTGTAGGTTGGAAGGAACCTCTGGGGATCACCTACTCCAACCCCCAAGTGTTTAATTAACACTTGGTCAGAGATGACCCATCATGGTCAACACTTCCAAAGGCAACCTGCACCACTGATGTTTCCCCCGTGTTTGGTGGGGACCTGGCTGACTTGGTGTCCCACCACGGATGGCTAGGGTATGCTTCCTAAAATGAGAGACCACACAGCCCACAACGTGCTTTAGAGAGTGTCAGTGCTCATTAGCAGCCTCGTTACCTTCAATTAAGAGCATAAACACAATTATTTAGTTCAGTTTTTCTGGGGGCATCGCAGCCCTCCCATCCAGCAGCTCCTGTCCTTAGGCTCAGCGCTGTGCATGTCGGACATCGCTGCACCCTCTAGCCCTCCCAATAGGACAGACCGAGCCTTTTAGCCATTATTTTAGCCATTATTTCAGCCATTATTTCCTTGGAAGCAGAGCCCAGATTCATAGCTTCACAGGCCAGATAGGATCTCTGCGACCGTCCCCTCCACCGTGTAAGAGAGTCTGTAAGACTCCTCTGGATTAATTCTTGTCTGAATGGCATAAAGGAGAAATCTGGTTTTGCCTGACCTTGGGAAAGGGGACAGTTCTGTTCAGTTAAACACACAAAAATGGCTTATTTTGGAAGTTTTATGGTATTTTCAAGGAAGAGATAGACTTGCACAACGTCACCAGAATGAGTGACTGGCCAAACTTTGATTACAGTCCTGCTGCCCAGTGCCACTACATTAAAAAAGTTATTTTCCTTTCAGAAGATTTAATGTCGTAATGTTACCAATAAAGGAAGGCACAATAGACTTGTCAAGAAAAATGAGAAATAATCCCAGCTACATCCCTGAACAAAGCCCTCCGAAGTACAGCGTGCAGTGACCTAAATAGCCTAGCACCCGGTTGTTATTCTTTGACTGCGTAGCAAATACAGCAACCTTTAAAAATAGATTTTAGAAAATAACCTGTTACATTAACAGCGGGGTGGATTCCCACCTCATGATCACAATTAACCACCCCTGTCGTGAAGATAAAAAGAAATGTCTCAGAATAGCAGAGGCAGCATTTCTGGCAGTTTTGACCCTTAAGGCTATATCCCTTTCAAAGAAAAAGTTGCAGTGTAAGAATTATAGACAGTGATGTGTTTGAGTTCCGCCTGCTCTCATTATCATGAGCACAATATTTAAGACCTCGAGGGAGAAGAACTGTCAAAATCCTAAAAAAATTCAAAGTTTTCAGAAGTCACCGAGTAACTTTATGGTGCTGTGCACAACGTACTTGTTCAATAAGTAAATTAAGTAGCTGGTTTCAAAGCAAGTACGTTTTATTACATCAGACTGCCGTAACGTCCTCTCTTCACAGAAGAAGCTGCTCCATACCTTTACTCGTGCCATTTAAGAGCTGGGATTTGTCTAAATGGAGCGAAAGATCAAGCAGATTCCAGCAAAATATCTATAAATACAGAGAAATGCTGCGAGTGATATTCAGCTGCTTTCGTTTCTACTCAGCAAAGCGTTGCTCCATCATATATCATCCTACACAATTTTCCTCTTAGGACAGACACAGGACCAGTGCCTACATATTTTAACCTCTGATAATTTTACTAAAAGGCAAAACAAAGAAGCAGATATTGCAGTCATGATAAATAAAGATCGCATTTGATGTTCTTTTCTTTACCATATCATTTTATTTGCAAGCGGCACACGATTACTTGGGTACCATCCAGTAGATAAAGAGGAGAATCTTCACTTTGCAGTACCCTGTCATGTTGCTAATTTGTCTTAACTTTACAGGAAGAAGAAAGCAACCATTAAAAAATTAGAAACCTTTGTCGCACGCTGCTTGTGGAAAAATAATTTCAGACGTTTTCCAGTTTAAGTAAATTACACCAGATGTCAACTCTTAGAAATTCCAAGCTGTCGTCACTATGTTATAAATAAGTATTTTGGGCTTGTTTTTATCTGATGGCAAAAACAAGCTATACAGCGAAGATAATCAGTCAAAATAAAATATTATTCCAAAAATCCTGCAAATTTCACTCAAGAGCACAGCTCAGTCTCGCCGTGCAGGTGAAGCCATTCATACCCTACAGATGAACCAACTGAGATGCAACAAGAGCAGTCGAGCTTAATATAGGACTTTACAAACACAAATTTCAACAGACTTAGTAGCCTCATCAACCGGCAAAACCATCTCAAGTGCAGAGAGGCCCAAACTGTAAAATCTGTAGCTGTATTTCATCTCCTGGGTGTTCATAAATGCCTGGGCCAGGAGCAAACCTTAACTTCACGCACGTGAAGGCACAGCGTAACGCCGAGTATGCACTGGAATGATAAAGCTTTGCCAAAGGTTGGCAATTCTGGTTAAATGGCTTTATCTCGTATTCATAGCTACTGGACAGCACAGAGAGCAAATATTACTAAATCCAACTATATATTACACCAGCAAGCATTTATTTCCTGATGAAAAAAGAGTTGTGAAAATAGCAGGTATTGAATATAATTAATACACATGCACCCGGAAAAACACTGCTGAAAACTAAAGCAAGTAAATACCAAGGCCCTAATAAAATCTACCAAGGAGTAATCTTTGTGCAGAGTGAACACTTTTCCTGATATGGCATGAATTTTTATTTTAAAATACTCATGTGACTTCATCCAAAACCCACATGCCTTATCTTGGTGCCTCTGGCATGCCCAAAATGCCAACGCTTATTGTGGAAACAAAAAATTGGATTTACATGAGGATGTGCACTACATGCCCTGCTCCCCAAAAAATGTTATTTCTCTCAGTGAATGCTCTGTGAACTCTTATTTCAATAAATAATTTAAGACAAAAGGAGCAAGGTGAAGAGTATTGCTGCGTGTAAATGAAATCCTTATTGAGGAGAAAATATAAAAAGGCAGCAGAGAAAGAACACAGGAGACTAAGCATTCGCAGAAAAGATCAGAAGTAAATATATTAGAGTGTACACAGAAATATAGGAAACAGTTTAATAAATCAATACAAAGGATGTGAGCAGATTTGGAGATATTTAGTTAGCCAAACAGCATTTAATACACAGTTCAGAAGGGACTTACTCAATCGAAGCGCTTCAACAGTTGCTGCAGATGATGATGGAGTCTCCTTCCTCCGGGTGAGGTAGGAGATTCCCAGCATCATTTGCTTTCACTACTCAAACAATAACATCGTATTGATCTCTGTATTTACCACATTTTATGATTCCTGCAGACTACTACAGCTTCAAAAAAGTGATTCTATAAAAAAAAAAAAAATATCAGGTTTTACATACCACATTTGTCTTCACCATCTAAAGAAAAACGATGGTTAAGAAACACTACACAGCACTCTGCTTCGCATCTCCTGAACCAAAGTTCCCTAAAGCCAAGATTTTTTCCTCTTTTAGTTTCAACGGATGCTGGATTGGGCCCACAAACAGTATAATTAGGCACGCAATCAGCATGGTTTATTCTTCTATCAAATCCTGTATTACGCATAAAGCAATCGTTAGCATCTCAAAGATCACTTGGAAGGCAAGTGATAAATCTGTTCCTTACGAGTTTTCGTAGATAATCTACTCAGTGAAGACTACTCAGAGGAATGCTCTCAAATAATTCAGATACTGTCACAACAACTTCAGCCCCAATGAATGGAAAAAAAAAAAAATTTCTCTCCTATTCCCACCTAGTTTAAAAAAAACCCCAAAACACCCCACCAAAATAATCTGAAGAGCACTGAAGAATACTACCAGAGCATAAATCCAGATTTTCATCACACACCTTTTGAATTCTCTGTGAAAGATAACATTAAGCTCATGAAAAGAGTTAATTCTGCATTAACAGGGCGCTCTGGGAGTTAAGGCTACTTCAGCAATTCTGAAGCAAAGCTAATTCTGGCATGAATCATTCCATAAATATCATGTAATTTAAGCCCAGAAACAGGCTGTTTTATAATTGTTTTATTCTCTAGTGACTGTTCTGTGGATTTTAAAGATGGGAGCACATATCCTTTTGGCTTTAGCAGAGCTACGGGATCCAAACTTGGGTTTTCAGGAGCCAATTTTGGTCTTAGGTTTTTGTTTCCAACTCCCCCCTCCCACCCCTCACACACCAACCCCATTAGGCAAGGCTATTTTTGGAACATACAAAAATGTTTTATGGCTTCCCTTTTCATTGGTTCTGCAACATAAATTAACAAGAAACATTACTCCCACTGCTATATACACATTATCAACAAGGAATAAGAAAAACACCAACAGAAAAGCAAAAAAAAAAAAACCCTTCAGTTATATATAATTAAGCCAAAAAGTCGTAAAAGTCATTAAATGGAAAAAGAAAGAAACCTCAGGTCCTGATTTTCATTTAGACTGAGAAATCTTCCAAGCATTCTGGCTGTGCAAAAAGACCTCAAGGAGGCAAGAGTAAATTTACAACTCTTTGCAGGTACCTTCATCCTCCCAGAATGACATAAGCAGCAGTTGCATAAATAGAAATCGGATAATAAATCTACCGGAAACTGTTTTATTTTATTTTCCAAATTTTTGACAGTCTTATAGGACCCTCCAGCAAGCCAGGTGGAGTCAACGCTGTGAGGGAAGGCTCCATGATAGAGGAGGTGCTGGGATGCCTTCGCTCCCACCCTGTGGGTGCCGGGTGCGGGACCCCCACACTGCTGGGCACCCCGCAGCAGGGACAGGGACCCTCTCCCACCCTTGTGCCAACAGCGAGGGGCTTTTTTTTATTAGCACTTTGTAAGGTTTAGAACTTTACGAGACACCCGCGCTGGTTTTGGGGGCCGCAAGAAGGGAATTCGGTGTATTCAGATTTACAGACCCACTGAAAAAAACAACCAACCCAAAAACCATATTCTGTGTTTGTCAAGATGGCCAAAAACATCAACAAATCTGCCCTGGGGATCTTGACTGTGCTCAAGATCCAGGCCAAATTTTGGAAGAATTCAGTAAAAGTGGGATGCCTTTCCTTCATTTCATTAAATGTCATTCCTCTGCTGAACCAAACGAAGCACGATGACCCCAGAAGCTCCCACCGCTGGCTGCACGGGGCAAGGGGACAACCCAGGGCCCTGGTCTGCACCCCACGTGGGCACCCACACGAGCAGATCAGAGAGAAGGGGGTTGCTGGAGGGATGGAGCTGTGAAAGAATGAGAAGATGGGTCTCATCTCGCTTTGACTGGTCATCACAGACAGTGAAACTCCAACGCTTGAGTCAAAACATGTGAAGGGAAGGTTAAGGTGGTATCAACAGTCACACTAGCACCGAATACTTTCTCCATCTGGGAGATAATTATCACAGAATCCCAGAATCATCTGGGTTGGAAAAGACCTTGAAGATCATCCAGTCCAACCATGAACTTCACGCTGACCGTTCTCAACTCCACCATATCTTAACATTGCAACCACAGAGACAAAGCCATAAATCTTTTAGGTGCCTAAAATGGAATTTCAGACAAACTAAGTGAAAATGTCAGTGGACTCCGAGGTTGGGCTTGGGAACCCCAGCACCAGTCACATCCCATCACCTCCTCGCCAACGTCCAGCTGAACCCCAAAGTTCCACAGCAACCTCTCCTCTGCTCACGTCCCAGTCCCCTGGGCTGTGGGTACTGGTGTACGAGGAGGCATCGCTGCACCCCAGGAACTGGCCGAGGGGGATGGATCCCAGCTCCATCTCGTGTGAGTCCAACGAAATGTTCTGGTTCTGCTTCACTGACTGTTTTCATCCCATTTCTGGAGCTCGCTCTGCTTCCTACTGGATCTGACCTCAAAATATCAATAAAAGAAGCAGTAATATTTTTTTCTGTCCAACTTCCCATCCTGGCTGAAGCCTGTCCTGCAGATGACATTTCTGCTGAGACCAACTCTTCATTAATGGAGTCTATTCTTTTATATTTTGTCTCAAAAAAAAAAAAAATGCATTTCTAGTGGAAATTACTTGAAGAACAGTCCATAAAGGGTAATTGCCCTTTTTTTTTTTTTTTTTTCCAAAGGTGATCCACACAGCCAGCTCATTCATCCTCATTTCACTGGGATCCTAAGACCAGAGAAATATTTGGCTTTCTTTTCGCTGCTACACGATGTCAGCTAATGCTGCTCTTCGCAGTCCTGCGAATGTCATTTTAAAGTCTCGGCGATAACGCAGGAAAAACGGCGCATCTTAAATTAAAGTGACTGCCCAGGTTTCCTTGGCAGCGACGCTTCTTTCTGCTATTCAGGTGACAGAAGCAATGCCCAGACATGAACGTTGCTGCATTTTACAGCAAACAAAGAGGAAGTTTTGTAAGGGAAAATCCTGAAGGACAGATGAAGAGGATGAATGTGATCAAGTTTGATAAGAAGGAAAAGAAATAAACAGCTGATCCCCATAACTGGAGGCACGTAGGGTATTATTATGCCCACGATTATATTTCTATTTATACAGAAGAGATGTAAGCTGATTTTTTTTTTTATTAAAAAATCAAAGAAATGCTGCTAGTGAAACATTAAATCTACACAGATAAGATCTCGCAGAATAAGGAAAGGCAAAAATTAAGTTTCTGAGAGTAATCACAAAGCCTTTCTACTCTGCATCGCAAAGGCTTCTTTCCCGGCTAATTTATTTATGCCTCCAATGCCTCTTTTAAAGCATACATTATATGCAGTTTAACCAAGCTAACACTTTATTGAAGTCTTAAACACACTTCTCTTCCCCCTCTGTGACGCTGACTGCACATGTTTAACAATGCAATCGGCAGGTTTTGGCACCTAACGTTTTTACTTTTAATAAGAAAGTTTTGTGTTGGTTTTGTTCTTGTTTTAAGGACTGCTTTAGCATGTGTGTATAATGAGATAGTGACAAATACGGGGAAAATTTAAATAATTACTAGTATTTACCCTGGCTCCTTTAAAAACTTTATGTTCTGTAACATATGGGGAAACAGATACCTCATCCTTATGATCCAACTGGCTGCTAGAAGGGATGTGATGGGGAAGAAGGAAAAGATCTCAGTGTTTACAGCTGCAGAGCAACCATACCCAACTATGCCATAATTACTGAATGTGGCTCGATCTCTCTCCAAATCATCCTTGAACAGAAGGAGGAAACTGAAAGAAATCAGGGACAAGCCCTATTCTTCCTGAGACGTGCAGGGACTTGATAAAAAAATTTTAAAAATTAAAATATTTGGAGTGGAGTGTTGTCCAAACTACATGTGGACGGGCCTCCAGACTACATGACATCTTTGACAGGACAGCAAAACTAACAGTCCCTAACATCATGGGATAATAGATTTTTTCCCCACACCTGCAATTTGATTTCTCTTCCTGGCACTCTGGAGCTTCTTCAGAAGACACCAGGGCCAGTTGCACTACCCTGTAAAATCTAAAAGCTAAGCGTTTTCACTGGTTAACTCTTTCAACAAATTCCATTATATTACTTTTTCTAGAGATGAGCTTTCTCCATCCCTTACAACCCTCCATACCCAGCATTTAGTCTCTTAAATATTAGGCTGAATGAAAAACTAAACGGTTTTAGAAATTTCACCCCATGCAGAAAATGAGAGTCCCAAGGAAGAATTTGAGACTATCCCACAAGCTCTCAAACAAAACCAGCTTCCTACTAATAAAAAAAAATAATAAATTCAGGTGTCAATAAATAAGTGCATAAAATTCAGTCGGTGGCAGTGTGGTGTTGACTGTTCTCTGTACCATTTTATATTGTGTCTAAGTGAAGTTAAGGCCTGACCGTGGTGAACATAGAGCCGGGGCCACAGGTGCTGCCCCAGAGGGCTTTCTGTCTCAACAGACAGCACAAACATCTTGGGGCCAGAAGGCCCCAGGAGACACGAAGTGCAATATTAGAGGGGAGCAGGGTGCTCCGGCAGCCTCACAGCTCCCAACTTTAGTATCACGCTCTGCCCCACATAGACAAGTCCCACCATGGCTCGCTCCATCCATCCATCCATCCATCCATCCATCCATCCATCCATCCATCCATCCATCCATCCATCTATCTCTCATCTGTAGTATAAACCTCATTTTCCTTTTCAAAATGAACTCTGGGAATCTGGCCCATATGTTCCAAAACTTAAACGAGTAGGAAATAAAGTTTCATTTTTCATTTTCCCCCAATAATCATCTTGAAGACAGCTACAGACAGTTCTTAATATAAATCTTGTTCCTGGGTAAATTCACCTTAGAGACCTTTCAGGTACTTATTTTAGTTGCTTGTGTTCGAGAAGAAATCAGTTTTTATGATACAGCAGGATCTCTCAGCCGTGTCAAAACAACGAGCCTGCTGTAGCACTTCTCACGGGGGAACCTGAGCTCCAGCTACTTAATTTTTGTAACTTCGAAACAATTATTTCTGTGGCTGAAACACAGAGTTTTCTCCAAATGAAACAAATCTCCTCAAGGTTCAAGTACCTCTATCAGAGGCGCCTTTAGAGCATCGTCTGCTGAAATATTGCCAAGTAACTATGGAAATATCTCAATTTGCATGTCATTGGAGTTGACAAGCCAAGAGACATACGACTATGTCACCTCCATATGTGTTTTCAGGGGTTCCCTCCCCATAACTGGAGGATTTGGTCTAAGCCAGAAGTCAAGGTTAAAATCAGATTTTGGAGACTAGAAATTCAAATGATGATACTTATTTTAGACCAGATGGGTAGTATCTCGAGATGGGTCACAGAATCACAGAATCATCTAGATTGGAAAAGACCTTGAAGATCCCCTAGTCCAACCAGTCATGTAGCACAAACAGCGACAGCACATGCCAGTGACCTTTGCAGCCCATCTCCTCATCGCAGCAGCGGTGGGTTGTCCTGCTTTGAGTGGAGAGCAGAGAAGCTCTTCAATGCCTCATCCGAGGACACGCCGTCAGCGTCGATACAGAGAAAGCCGCGGGTCCCCCCTCAGAATGCCGTGCAAGCGCATCCGCTGCAGGATCATTAATCACGGCTTCTGCACTCAGCTCCACGTTCGAGCCGTTGGCTCACAGACCCCACCGGCATCATCAGAAAACCACGGTGGGTTTTGTTGTGTCTAAAACCTTGGGCAGAACCTCTGACGAGTGCTCCAGAGGGCACTTAGGAGGAGGTTTGGCTTCGACAACTTGGCCTCAATTCCGGGTCCCTGGGAGGCACAGCTGCCCCTCTGATCCACCTCCTCTGGCACCAAAATCGTAGTTTCTTTCACCAGAATTCTGCACAGGTCCCATTGTGTTTCCTCTTCCCTGCTCCCTTCCACCAACCTGTTGAACCCGAGCTGGACTTTCCTGCCCGTGTCACTCAGACAGCGCAACACGCTCCGCGAGATCATGAGTAAAATCACCTCCCCGGCCAACTTGCTGGAGACTCTATGTAAAGTTCTAGCACTGGTGATGCAATTTACTGAGCTATGCAACAGAAGAAAGCGTATAATATTGTGTATTATTCAAGATATGGAAAGGCTGGGAAATAGTAAATTCGACAGAGGACGGAGAATGACTATGGCAGGAATTATTAGTGAACTAAAATGTGTGCTTATTTGCAAATATCTTAATAGCAGCCATGCAGAAAGGTATTCTGAACTACCAGAAATCTCTCTGACTCTAATTTTGGGGCAAAGGCTGTTATTTTATTGTTTTGGCACGTCATCTAGCACAGCGAGGTCTTGAGCCTGTATTAGTACATGCCTAGAGTGCATATATACCACATTAATACCGGTAATAATAACAGCAACTATAGTAATTGCGTGCAGTAATGTAACTTTTTTTTTTTTTTTCCTTGCCCATTTAATGAAAATCTGTCCCTCAGGGAACTCAGCACACGAGTACTGGGGGGAAGAGAAGAGCATAAAGTGTATACAAACTATAAATGTCAATGGCAAGGCATTGCTCGCAACGGTACCCAGGGGCATAACTGGAAGCAGCAGAATAACATTAAGAAAGGGAAAATTTAGGGTGTTTCAGGAAAGACAAATAGCAATATCCAGTGAAACGTCTGACAGTGACACTTGAACAAGCCCCCTGCAAACGTGGTGGGAAAACACCAGCACTTAAATGCTTTACCAGTACATGGGGCAGGTGGGGGAAGAGAGGGAGAGGAGAGGAAAATAATAAACTCGAACCCATAAAACCGACTGCTGGGACTAGCCGTGCATTAGCAGCAGTACCAGAGGATACAACAACTCCTTCCAACTCTCATTTCAGTCATTTTGCAGGGGAAACCTTGACCCAGAAATTATCTGCTGATTCACTACGACCAAGAAAACAACCCTACTGCATGCAGGCAGTTAACCCCAGATACAAGTTCCCTTACCCTCTGTTACAGCCAGGTTCAGATGAGCATATAACTTCATCCCCAAAATGACAAATAAAAATCTCCCCGCCAAGCTTATTCCTAATTTTTTTTTGTATTACTGCAGATTACTATTTTCTTCTTTTAAAGGGCAATATAAATGGAAAAAAATATCGTTAATACTAGCAATTAAAATGCTACACTGAAAATACATGAGGACAATAAACCAATAAGGCCATATTTTTACTGACACTGCCCAATCTTTCGCCATCGTTTGAGTATGAGAAATGTTCCTATTTCGTTAACTGTCCTGGGCATGCATTGCACTGCAAGATGCGGTCGTTTCATTTCTGGCCTTCTGCTCCGTGCTGAAAAACTAATAAAATTATTGAACTTATAGGCAGAGCCACACGACAATTAGTTTATTACCAAGGGGGCGGCAGAGGGGATTGCGATTCCTTCACCCCAGCCCAAGACAGTGGCTATCACCGTCTCTCTTAAATTAATAACAGCAGCTGAGTCAGGTCACCACTGACCCCAGCTACGAGCTGGGAACACGCACCATTCGTTACAGTTACACGTGCAGCCAAGGGTGAATGAGAGAATATTTTTACTCGGTGTTTTCTACTGTACCAGCAGAACAAAGCTATAAATTTTAATCACGGGCACAAAACCTGACAGAGGAACTGGGCTGGAATAGAGACATAAAACATGCAAAATGCAGCTTATGCCAGTGGACAGAAGAACCTGTATAGTATCTCGCCGTAATTACAGCTCTCTCCTTAAATGCAAAATCAATATGGAGTTAATGGTGTTGCGATACTACTCGCGGAGGAGAGGGCAGGCAGAGCCGCAGCTGTGCCTGGAGAAGTGCTGGAGGTACCTCCCTGTGCCACCGAGGAGCCCCGGCCACCCCATCCTCCCATTTTGCCCACCCAAGACAAAGCCAAGGCAGGCAGGACACAACGTGGGCAACCGAGGCCATCGCTTGAGTCGCCCCTGCTGCAGGACCAGCCCTCTTCTGGGTATAGAAGATTGTCTTGCACTAATCTACGATTTTTCCATCTTTGCACCAATTTCTGCCTCACTTCTTGCTTTTTTACTTTAACTTATCAGATATCTGGAAGTCTTCGTACAGACCCTACTGACCTCTCTCATTAAAGATAAGACACGTAATCATCACAGGCTGATTGTGTCTGACTGAAGGTACAAATACACCTAGAAGACAAACAATATTTAAACTACCAAGCCCAATATTACCCAGAAAATTCTATAGGAATATCCCAAAATTAGTCTGGATGGCAGCATCAGCAAATAGAAGAGCTAGGAAGGAACTCAGCTCACCTCGCAACACGCTGCATTTAGGCATCTCTTCATTCTTTGTGTGTGATATATCAAAATTGTTCCAAATATTAAGCACTCCTAAACTTGTTTAGCTTATAAATTAAAGAAAAACAACGCATAAACCAGCAAAGAACACGTCTCTGCAAACACAGATCTATTTTTCACTGGTGGTAAAACCACCCAGTAAGATGGTTATGCATGTGGAACCATGTGCTGTGGCTACACTGCAACCCCCCGCCCAGGCTCAGAGCTCAGCTGAAAATGTGATGGAAAGCGCTCAAATTTAATTGTAAAAAAAGGAGCATAGTTAAAACAGGGTATTTATAAGCGTCAGAGTTCTAATTTCAATTTCATCACAGCCTGTCAGCTTGTATGTTGCTATAAGCTAAGAGCCAGTTATTTAATGCAACGCTCGTTACTGCGTCAATATTTCAACCATCTTTATAACATCTTTAGAAACGCTCTCCCGAGGAGCTCAGGCAGAGAGCTGGAGCTATGGGAGAAGTCAACGCAACCAGCAAATTGGAAGTTCTCCTGTTTTTTCTTTTTTATTCAAGTATTGCATTTTTTAGTTTTATTTTGTATCCGTCGTTTCTATTGCCGAGCGCTGAGAAAGCATTGGGGTGCGCAGAAGGCCGCCTGCAACCTTGGAGTAGCAATCTGTCTCCTAGGACTGGACCTTTTTTTATTCCCTTAATTAAGTTTCTAGAAAACAACGGCAATTTTAACGGGCTTTTTGCAACATGACTTCCAGGGCTCTTTCCTTTAAGATGGAAGGAACATCTGAAAAAGCAAAACTAACAACTAAAGGGGACAACTCCCACTTGTAGCTCATTTCTCTGAGGAAATCAGAGCACCCAGGCAGTTCGCACCAGCCTGGATGCTGCAGCCCAACGAAGTTTCCTCCTGGTTGCCTAATGATTCGTTGCACGTCTTGCCCTGCCTTTCAGTCCCTGCTTCCTTGTCTGCGATTAACTTGAATCCGTGAACTTTCTGAACCCAACGTGAGCCTTCTGAACCCAACGTGAGCCTTCTGAACCCAGCGTGAGCTTTCTGAACCCAACGTGAGCTTTCTGAACCCAACATAATTTTGCTCGTTCTGCAACTCAAGCAGATACAACCACTACTCTACAGTCACGTAACTAGGTACGAGATGCCTGCCAAAACCCACAGCTTCCCGGATCATTCTCTTTTCCGAGATGTGCCAAATATTTTGGATAAAGGGGACACTAACAACTTCCATTAGATGTTATGAAGTACACAGCCATCTTCTATCATTTAGCGACACTGATAAATTCACCTGCAACCAGTGAAAAGGCAGCGAGAGCCCCGCCTGCAGCAGTGGGTGCTTCTGGTGGTACTTGGATTTCAACGGCGGAGATTTGCTGTGTACATCCACTATCTTTAGGGAAAACAAGTAGTAAGAGACACATTTCAACTGTCTTACCCATTCAGAGTTGTCGACATTAATGACACACCACATCTCTGCATCCACCCGTCCCTCCCCAACTGCTTTTATCACTAAAATAATTTTGTCTGCTTCTACGAGCACCCCAAGACTTTGAGAAATGGAAACTCAGAGCAACGAATAGGCCTGTCCATCCCTGGAAAGGTGCGTGTGACATGTTCAATGTCCCGCTTAACCCGCGTTCAACAGCCTGGTGCCTTCTGTTCAACAGTTTGTTGTCTGGGGCATCTCAAGAGTGTTCAGCGTTCACCAGAGATGAGGACTGACAGCATTCAAGGCATTTCAAAAATAAGTTTCTCTTATATTACCATACCATTTGCTTTTAATTGCTGATGATACGGGCAAAAAAACCCCCTGTTTGGCATTATCTCATGACCTTGTACCATATGTACTTTTTAGCAAATAAATTACACATAAGGAACGAGGGACAAAAGAGAACACGGAGGGTAAACGGTATCAAACGCTCTTAAGGGCCTCTACCATGATATTCCCATCCTGAAGGACATTCACCGCTATGGATCAGCTTTTAGGTATTTTTAAATTTTGCATGCATGCTTCTTTACAGTAATAAAAAAAATAATTACGGAAAATGTCAAAAATCATATAAATCTGTACGCTCTACTGTCAAACTGCAGACGAGAAATTTTCTTTTATAAATGGCACCAGGCCAATATATTTGAGGATGATAAAAGAACATATTGCCAGTGTGTATCTCTGCATAAAAGGCAATTAAAATATGATGTTAAGAAATGCTAAAGAAAATGAGGGAAGCACAGGCACTTGCTGTCTCTTTTTTTTTTATATATATACTAAATAATACAATAAAAATAAAATCCAATTTAAAAAGTCTGCCAATGCTGCAGAAATCTTATGACTCATTACAAGCCATCAGAAATCAAAGGAAGATAGACACCCAAATTATCTCCCATCTTGAACCACGAGTGCTCAGACTGAGCCCCAGAATGAATTACTTCTGTGTTTATTCGATCATACAGCAGGATCCTGACTCGGTAAACTTTTATGACAAGCCATTCCCAATTTTCTGATGGCTCATTTTATTGTGTTTCAGTGGAACAAAAGATCCTTGTCCTAACGAGTGAAGAAATAGCTGCTCACAATAAACACTCAGGCGGCAGGACGCGACCAGTTCTTTGAAAGGACGCATCATTTAGGCTGAGCTTGTTCCATATGTTTCATCCTCTGATACAAATGGGAAAAAAAGTAGGAATTTGTAAGTGCTATCACACAAGAGATAGTGCCAGGGATACGTATTTGTGCTGAGCCACCCTCTCCCTGCCGCATGCCGGCTCTTTGCAGATCCTCCCGCCTAACCCTTGCAAACTGGGAACATTTGCCCCAAGATCTCAAGAGGTTCAGGGAGAATGGAGATATGCAAAATTCAGTTTTGAATGGAACTTCCCCCAGCTGAAAAACAATTATCTGCTTCTATTTCTGCACCATTTTTATTCCTTATCTCAAATAGTTTTTAACTGGAAGTCAATCAAACCATCCCAACTTCCACAGTTTGGATACAAAAATCATAAAATATTGAGCTCAGTCAAAAGAAATTAATGAACATTTCTTCAAAGGTATTCTCCCCTGAATAACAGCAGCTAACCAACCCTGCACTGGGCAAATTGCTTGCTGGCATGATTAAATCACAGTTCCTCAGAAGCAACATGCCTGTCAGTCTTCATTGAACTTGGCTGTATTAATAGAGTTTTACTTTTTAAACATAATTAGCAATAAATTCAATAAGAAGCTTAGATAACATCTTTCAAAATAAATAGGAAATGAGAAAACGCTGGCAGGAATAATGCAGCGTTGCTTTCCCAAACCCTGCTGGGTGCTCCCCGTGCGCCGGGGTGGCGTTGCAGAGCATCCGCAGAGCCAAACACCACGAGTTACAGATCTGGGGGTGAAGTGCAGGAGGAGATCGCGACCATCCAACAGCCTGCGTTAGGTTTTTCTTTTGTAAAAAAAATAATAATTATGATGATGTTTATAATTCCAAGGAAGAGCCTTCTAAAAAGTCCTTTCTTTTACCCCTTTCAGGCCCAGCAGTGCATGAGCTCTGGTTGTCTTGCGGGTGTATAAATCCAGGCTGTCACCAGTCGCTCCAAGCTGCTGGAGACAGCCTTCCCCCCTCAGCCCTTGCAAACACAAACCTATAAATAAAACCTATAACTGCCCTCTTGCTTGGAGGCATCCTGGTTTAAACCAACAGCTGGCTACCTTTAAGCATGCAAAAGTAAGGGATTTCCATTAAAGTACCCTTCACCAAAGTGATATTTCTGGAAGACACCTTTCTAGAAACAATAGTCTTTCCATCAGCAAGACCGACATCCTTCAACAGCAAAAATGTTACAATTCCTAAAACTTCCCAAATTTTTAAGTCCGCGTGAGCATCGTTCTACCTTGGTGGCCACCAAAGAGCACTTCCAAACAGTGAAATAATGCTGAAACCAGCAGCACTGTGATCTACGGCGGGTGAGCGGTGCTTGCTGAAGCCAAGGAAGCTCTCCCCATGTCCTGGGAGGACTTTGGAGAAAACCTTCAGGAAGGAAATACCAAACTTCTTCATCAGCTTCTAAGCAGTCTTGGGGTTACAGGTCCCCAAGAAGCTGACTGAATCAACTTCTGGAGAGTTGGGGATGAGTCTCTTTAACCAAGGAACAAGCAATAGGACAAGAGATAATGGCCTCAAGTTGCGCTAGGGAAGGGTCAGACTGGCTCTTAGGAAGGATTTCTTTGCAGAAGGGGTTGTTGGGTGTTGGAATGGGCTGCCCAGGGCAGGGGGGGAGTCCCCATCACTGGAGGGGTTGAAGAGTCGGGTTGACCCAGCGCTGAGGGATCTGGTGGAGTTGAGAACGGTCAGTGTGAGGTTCATGGTTGGACTGGAGGAGCTTCAAGGGCTTTTCCAACTGAGATGATTCTGTGATTCTGTGAACTTAATTCTCTCGTGCCTGAAAGAAAATATTCCCCCGGCAAAAGAGATTTGTTTCCTACAATTAATCCTGATTCTCAATTAATTCTAAAAACTTCCTAAGCTCAAAAGATGAGTAGGGTGAAAGCTGCCTGGCACCATCAGCTGCTGTGATGGGTCCCTCCATGCCCGTGAGGTATTCCTAGCTGCTGCCTTAGCACAGCGCAGAGCGGCATGGGGTGGAACACAAAGTATCCCTTTACTATCCCTGTACTGCCTCCAGCAAACCCATCTCAAAAAATAAACGGGAACAAAAGACGTAGCATGCCTATTCATTTTCAGACAGCGTTAATCTTTACCTGGGAAGTACAGATAGCCCCGACCAATAACTTAGAAAATAACATTTTTCTAATATATTTTTCAGCACAGCAGCTGCTCTGGCAAACTCCTTTTTTTTTGCTGTGCTCTCACTCCAGTTTGGGTTCTGTTCCTCGTTATGGCAAATAACAAACAGGAAATGTTATGTTGGTACTTCAGCCCAATGATGTTTTGACTCTTTTTTACAACACTTTTTTACAACACTGAAAGCATATTTAGGCTCGGCATTCAACTGTGGCACACAGTGGCTCTGACAAGGTTTTTAAACAGCTGGAAACTTCTGAGAACTTCTAGTGAGATGCTGAATATAATTAACACGTAAGAGGAGCTGCAGAACATCCGTGCTGAAAATAAACTTATGAATATGCATGAGACTTACTGAAGTTTGTTCCAGGATATTGGAGGGGAGCAGTAATGTTCAAATGGAAGGTAAAGAAACAGACAGCAAGCAGAAAAATGGGACTTTTTAGATTAAAAGAAATCTGTTTGAGGATGGAATAATTGGAGGAGCAGTGACTCCCTTAGACAAGGCAGCGAAACCTCTGCAACGGCGAATTTTGAAGTGGGTGAAACCTGTAGGACTGAATTACCTTCATTACCGGTGAAGATAACTGCCTCAGGCTGAACTGCTCCAGAAAATTACAATTAAAAATTTCAACTGCTTCTAAGACCCAAGCATGGAAAATGTTACTTTGTTCTAGTTAAAAATATACATATATTCTGGTATGAGGGTTTTTTCTCCCCACCCACCTGTGAGCAGCACCTAGAAACACTGCAGGAGGTTGTGTTTATACTGGGGATGCGCCTTTGCTGTTCTCACTCAACTTCATCCACGCTGGATGGAAAGCCATCCAACATTTTTGCCAACCTAGAAATCTTCAAAAACAACCCAACCCATTTATAAGTCTGGTGGCAATTACAACCACATATATATATATATATATATATATTTTTTTTCCCCATGAGATTTCAGCCACACTGAATGTGTTCATGTCTGATCTCTGCTCTGGACCACCGTGAGAAAGGACTCCAGGCACTCACCACGGAGCAGGTTGGATGCGGACTGTACCACAGTCAACTTCTGCTCTAAGCAACGTGGTTATTATTAATTGAAATGGCAGAGATCTGCAGAATGGGGCTGAAAACTTCCATTCTGTTTACAGAATTTTGTCAAATTTTGTCATGCGATACCCACATGGAGTTATTTTTCCCCCCATTTATTTTCTCAATAAATAAGCAAGGAAACCTTTGTAAAAACCATACTGAAATGTCATCATCCTGTGAAGTCGAGATGCAGCAGCTAGGAAATGCTGAGCAGTCTTTCCCATGCCCGACTCATTGCACAGAATCCAATTTCTTTAACTAAAAGATACTCATTAGTTTGCTTTCACTCTGCTCGCTCAACTTACTTTTCAGTCCTGGTCAGGACATAGAGTTACTAAGTTCCTCTTGGGATTTCTATAGTATAAGTACTTTGCAAACACTAATGAATTTAACCTATATATTCATTTATGAGTTTATTATTACAGCACTCCTGTGGAAAGGATGACATTATCCCCTTCTTCCATTTGTCTGGGAAAGATTAAGTTCCGCTACTTTAGGGTGCTTTATGATGCTTACTATGCAATTCTTCTAACAATTTTGCTCCAGTTTTAGCTGTACTGGAGTCCCTTATTTACTCAACCCCCCACTTCTACTGACTTTGCAATTGTGTCTGCTCAGTACTTCAAAAATGAGAGCTCCCAGCCCAAGCTGGTCACCAGAAAATGAAGAAGGCACATCTGAAAGACTGACCAGCCCAGTACAAAACCAAGGGCAGGAATAAAACCAGCTCGTAACCACAGGGTCAAACTCTGCAACGGTCCCTGCTGTTCACGTGCAGGGAAACTCTAAGTGATCAACCACCTCCACTCAAGTTGACTTGCCTTGCAACATGGGGAGGCAACTAGTAACCCACCCTTATATTAATATATCTCAAAGAGAGGGGGCAGCAAGTCTAAGCCATAGCTTCAGGGATGGAGGATTTGACTTTTTAAGGTATTATCACATCGTTCTGGCTCCATTTATTTATGCATGTTTGTGCATGACTGAGCAAAGGATGATATTTGATGGCCACTGGCAAAGATGAGTACGGAGGTTTCCGAACCCCGATGGCACGTTCTGCACCAAGCATGGGGCAGGTGTCCATGGGGAAACCTGTGAAGGGGCATAGGCTGAACCTCTGTGCCCTAAGACGTGTGCAGAGGGAATCAATTAAGGTTTCTCCGTGGAGTCATGTCCCACACTTTGATTATTCAAACTCACGTTGACTTCCCCTGCAGCAGAGCTGTATGTACATCTAATTTTATATAGGTTGCTATACAGACAGCGTATACAGTGCCTTGAAGGGGTGTTCAGTAGCGCAGACAGCTCAGGTTAGGGAAGTAAATCAAAACGTTTTTCATGCTCTCCCTTAAAATTAGCCCTCTGAGAGCGGCAGCGCAACAGCAGCCATCAGCCGCTGCCTCGTTAGGCCTCAATTGGTGTCTGCAGAAGCAGATAGCATCGTCTTCCTAAAAGGTTTCAATGTTGAGGCAGCATTTTTCCAAAGCTAATTGTTACCCATGCATGAAACCATGCTCACATCCCATGAGGGAACTGGGGGGGGATTAATTAGTTCATATTTGTTAAGCGCTTTGAAGATGAAAACCACTTTATGAAAGTTAATTGTTACTACTCGGTTATTTTTCCCCACCAAGCCAGTGTGTTCTTCTGGCAGAACTCTCTCTCCTTTGCACTTCAACCACCACGCTGCTGCAATATATACGTAGATACGTCCAAAGAGGAAACTTGCTTTATACTGTGAAAAATCTCAACTGTTGTTCACATTTTTGCAGATAGTCATCCGCCAGAAAGTCATACTGTAGCCTCCAGAAACTGCTTTGACAGCATCTCTACCCTCGCTTCCCATAGAGGATCACCATTCTGGTTTTTCTCTTTTATATTCCAGTCATCCCTTCAGAAATAAAGTGGCAAACTGTGCCAATTTGTTTCACCGCCTTTGCTATCTGCTTAGAGAAACCGTGCGCGCGCCCGTGACGGCGGCAGACAGCTGAAACGGTACCCGCAGCACGGGGCTGGAAAACTGCCTTCGTTCCAGATTTACCACAGTTATCAGCCCAATGTCGCACGGCCCGTCAGCACGCTGCTTGGCCCAATTTTCTTCAGGCCGGTCTCCTGGTTGTGGCACGTTGCATCGTGAAAGGCAAGCGCAGTCCTTGCCCTTCAAAGAATCACAAAATCACAGAATGGTTTGGCTTGGGAGGGACCTTAAAGTCCATCCAGTACTACCCCCCTGCCCCGGGCAGGGACACCTTCCACTAGCCCAGGTTGCCCAAAGCCCCGTCCAACCTGGCCTCGAACCCTTCCAGGGATGGGGCATCTACCACCTCTCTTGGCAACCTGTTCCAGTGCCTCACCACCATCATCATAAACAATTTCTTCCTTATACCTATCTAAATTTACCCTCTTTTAGCTTAAAACCATTACCCCTCATCCTACCACTACTAAAATGTCTGTCCCCATCTTTCTTCTAAGCCCCCTTTAAGTATTGAAAGGTCGTAGTAAGACCCAGTGCGTCTCCTGAGGTCCCGAACGCTGCCAAAAATGACCCACCCAATCATAAACTCTCCTGCCCTGGCCATACAGCATTCCTTCACAGGCTAAAAAGCAGGCTAAATAGGTAAAAAAAAGAAAATATTACTTATTCATTATATTTATTAAAGCTTTAAAACCAGCGTTGCTGTCAAGGCAGAAATCTCGCGGACTGCAAGATTTCTTGCATTCTAATTGCATTGCAAATGAAGATTTCCTTTTTTCCCCTCATTGCTTCTCTTTCTCCACTAAACCCCGCACTCGCAGCTCAAAGAGCATCTCCTCACCCCGACCCACCTGCCCTCACCACCGCAGAAGAGGGAACAGGGTCTCTGCAGGGACCAGCCCGACCCCGAGCTGTCCCTCGGCAGCGACGTCCCACCTTCTGCGCATCTCCTCGAAGGGAGGTGCCGAGCTTCAGATGGGAAACCTGGCCCTTTGATGGGAGTTCATCAAAGGTCAGCTGCTAGATTACATAATCAAATTGAAATAATTCAACGGTCCTTCCTACAAATAACAATTTTAGAAGATGATAGTAATTTCTCCCCCAAATCAGTCACGTTGAATAAGAAACTGAATTTTTTTTTTTTTTTAAATAAGGTCATTCAAGGCTGCCGATTTTACTCACTGGACTTTAGCCAAAGTAATCTACATAAATATATGTGATTATAAAAAAATTACATTAGTTTGCATGTTATGTGTTCCCCCTTCTAAAAAAAAACAGAGGGCCAAATATAAAAGTGGCATGTGAAGGGAGGGCAAGTTAGCCCTGGCTGGCTGCTAAAAGGAAATGTGCAGAAGAGGGATTTAAGGACATGGGGATGAAAGGGAAGCCTTGCACTCTAAGCCAGCTTAAGAAGATCTAGATTACATCTGAAATATGATCAGTAAGTTCTTGCTATGTTTGTTTGTTCGTAGCAATTGACTGAACTAGCGTATGACTGAGCAGAGAATAATATCCGCGGTGCTTGGAAAGCATCAGGCTCTCAAGCTCTGCTGATGTTCAACTCTAAAAAGCTGCGTGGAGACTGCCTTCGGGGTGGTGGTGGCTGTGGGGTGAGATGCTGAGGACAAACAGGAGCACTCAGGGACCCTCTGACGTGGAAATAATAATAAAAACGACAACGGACAGAGACGTCTGCAAATTGTTATTGCCGTTGGCTGGTTGGGGATGGGAAGACTGTGGAGCTGAGGGGGCGACTTCGGTCCTGCTCGTAAAAATGTCATTCCCCCATTCTAGTGTCTGGAAAAGGAAAACCTTTCCAAGAAAGGGGAGACTGCTTCAGCAACCACAAGCTGCTTTTTTATGCTTAGACAACAGAAGAAAGGAAAAGGAATTATTTTAAAGAGTGAAGTTAACACTCATAAATTACAGAGCATCGAACTCTGGGGTGGATGCCCTCCTTCAGAAATAAATTTGCCTTCGTTTGCTGCTGTTTCAAGGAGGCTCACGCTTCACTGAAACCACAACTTTACATCCGACTGAGCATCACTATGGGGTTTTAATGCCCTCTAATTTATGCCCATTAACCTTACAGCTTTCCTTAATGTCTCTTTGTTCCCTAAGTGGGCAATACCCTTGATTCATTTAAAAAAGGAGCCCATCAAGTTGCAACACTGACAAGCAGGACCAGCCCCAGGTCAGTGAGCATGTTGCTGGCCCCAGGTACCTCGTGGGGCTAGCAGGGCTCTGGGATTAGGCTGATTTGCTCCTAATTTTATATCTCAAAGTCTCCAGCACAGCCCACTGGACCTTCAAATCCACACCCCCACAGTGCCCTTTGTTTGCTCTCAGCAAGTTGGAGCAGCACTGGATGCTAAAAGCAAGTCTGACCCCCGTCGTGGCTGTGTTCTGGTATGTTGTTTCCATTTGGCCTTGCCTGGGTTAGGATGTTTGCTCTTATTTGTCTCTTCCACTGTAATAGTAGCGTTACTGTCTTTTACAACCCTGTTGTTCTTTTTTTGCTTTTAATAGCAAGATGTTCCCTAGTCAAAACAATTACAGAAAAGGCATTAGAGCACAAAGGACTAAATAACAAAGAAAACCAAAGAAAGCAATGTGGAATAAAATCTGGCAGCATTGCAAAATTAAAACAGAGAAAACCAGAATTAGAGATGAGTGAATTATTTACAGTGAGTAGAATCACAGAATCCTCTTGGTTGGAAAAGCCCTTGAAGATCCTCCAGTCCAACCATGAACCTCACACTGACCGTTCTCAACTCCACCAGATCCCTCAGCGCTGGGTCAACACGACTCTTCAACCCCTCCAGGGATGGGGACTCCCCCCCTGCCCTGGGCAGCCCATTCCAACGCCCAACAACCCCTTCTGCAAAGAAATCCTTCCTAAGAGCCAGTCTGACCCTGCCCTGGCGCAGCTTGAGGCCATTCCCTCTTGTCCTGGTGCTTGTTCCTTGGTTAAAGAGACTCATCCCCCCTCTCTGCACCCTCCTTTCAGGGAGTTGGAAAGGGCCATGAGGTCTCCCCTCAGCCTCCTCTTCTCCAGACTAAACCCCCCCAGTTCCCTCAGCCGCTCCCCATCACACCTGTGCTCCAGACCCTGCACCAGCTCCGTTGCCCTTCTCTGGACACGCTCAAGTCATTCAATGGCCTTTTTGGAGTGAGGGGCCCAAAACTGAACCCAGTCATCGAGGGACGCCCTCATCATCTTCATGTCTGCTTGCAAACAAGGAAAAGTTTGTTGTTTCCTCCAACTCATTCAAGAAATGTGAACAAAACACAATTCCTCGTGATGCCCTTAAATGCAATACATAGGCTGATGGACTTTCTCTCTGTAATTCACCAGCATTATATCCGCTTCTTACAGAGCAAGCGTGGAAGCATTTCGATGATGACAACTTGGATGACTACATTTAGAGTCTGATTTGTACCAGATAACGTCTGTGCTCAAATGCTGCGGCCGTGAATTGGCGTGAAAGCACGATGCGCACCGTATGGCTGTACCGGACAGAGCAAACCACTCCTGAGATCACGGTGAATAATAGAAATAACGTCGTGCTCCGAGACAGAACGAGTACTTTGAAAGACCGATGCAATTCTGGAATGTGCTTAAATCCCCAATTCAAGGCCAAATTGTAAGGGGGGGTCATAAAGCTAACACCGACAAAAATATTTTGAAGATGCTTACATAAGTTCTAAATGCAAGAGGACTTTATCAAGCTCCAAATTTTGGAAAGAGAAAGTAGGGTACTGCCATAGACAGATGGAACCAACCCATTGAATTAAACCTTTTCTCCTAAACCAGCTGGGCTTAAAACACAAACCTACCAGCATCACTTCATTTATATACAAACAGATAAATAGGTAGGTAGATAAATAGATATAAATATATAAATTTTGCTGGGAAGAGAGACAACTCTGCTAAGTTCAGTCGCTTTGTCTGATATTAAAAACAATGTTGTGCTTATCAGGACTAACGTTATGCTGGTAATTTTCATGAAACATATTTATAAATGAATAAGCTGTTTACCACAACACATTAAATTAAGGAGAAATATATTTAGGAACAGATTCGCACTGCTTTGGTTGTTATGATTATAAATTATTTTGTCAGTCTAACTGCCTAATTGCAAAAGGATAAGGATCTCTTAAGGGAGTAAATGTAAATATTAGAACAACTGAATGATGTGCAGCATCCAAACGCGTCTCGTGGCAGGGACGGAGGTATTTGTGCCAACCTCCTTATGGGTTTTGAGGAACTTCTGACCACATAAAGACCTTCTTGAAGTCAAGGTCATGAAGACTGGGAGGATCTGAATCCTTCTACGTCTGTGTGAAGCAGAGAGCAGAGCCGGAGCTGACAAAAGCACGCTCTTGGAAGAGCGCGAGATAGACCGATCACCATGGGACACACTGAAAGGTGGCCGGGGCACTGGAAAAAAACTCTTTCTTGTCTCAGCATTTCTCTAAGGCATCATTTTTTCTGCTCCTTCTTTCCAGTCCAAGCAGTAACCGGCTGAGTGAACTTGGAGCTTTTCACAATGACAAGGAATGGGAGAGCCCTGCTCAAGGCTGGAGTTCCGCTGACCGTGTAAATATTAGATTTTAAAGAAAAAACATCATTTGGTTGCTCAGAGGAAATATTGTAGGTCAAAAATATTTTTTCTGCGTAGAAACACAAAGTAGACAGCTTTCCCAGTTCAATAAGCATTAAACACCCTCTCTCTTTTCACTTTGGATGGAACCCATGATGGCCAAGCACATGGTCATGGTACTTCAGTGCCCGCGGGTGAAAATGACTGTTTGGCATCATCCTAAACCAAAGATAAATTTTTAACGTCTCATTCGTATTAGAAGTCTCATAATCCACATACGCTGCTGTACACATCCCAAGCGAAAACCCAAATCTCCTCTGACTGAAACCATTGCCCTGTGTACGTCATGTGCCAAAGGGAGAGTTTTCAACCAGAAAAGCTGCGCTAACATTAGGTACAACTGCACGGAGCACTGGAAATATATCTTCAGTCCCTTACCGTGCCGTGCAAAATTTAAAAAAAAAAAATCAAATTAATTTAGAAAAATCATGGAATTTTTTTTTTAATACCCTGGAACTTATTTTTTACTCACAATCTAGAAGTGATGACTATTCTTTGGCGTTTATTTGTTTGTTGGTTTTTCTTTTTTCTAATATTTAGTGCCTTCTTGATACCATGACACTTAGCTACATCTAATCCATAGATATAAAATTAAAATATAAAAACATAAAATACAATATAAAGATAGTGTGCTCTTTTAGTATACGTGGACTGTTTCAAAACAGTCTCCACTCAGATTACAGGAAAAAATTCAAAAGTCGCACTTGAGAAGTGCAAAGAATTACCAAAATCATACTGGAATACTCAAAATGCTGGTTCAGCATCACCCAGCTGCCTCCGGCTGCCCGTGGTACAGCCCACCACTGCGGCCAGGGACAAGCACCTAGAGCCATCCTAGATGAAAATTTTAGCTTTTTTCTTTTTTTTTTTTTTTTTTCCCCTGATATCAAGTTCTAGGTTGAGCAGTTACAATCATTTCCCAGTGGGCTGAATATTTTTGCTACCATGAAAATCCCGTCGCGATCAGTGAAGTTTGACTCGGAAGCTTCCCGTGTTGCTCACATTGGAAGGGATATTGGTACTTTAACCTGGTAGATTTGTTGATTTCCAAAGACACGCAAAAATCACGTTGTCTTGAGCGCGGAAAATAAAATCCCAGCGTTTAACCCAGCATCTCCTTCCTGTTGGCTTTGGGTCAGAGGCACCAGGGAGAGGGGCAGAGCAGCACGCGCTATCTGCTCCCCTGCCCACTCCTCCTGACCTTGTCTTTCTCCTTCCCTGGTCTTTTTATTGTTTCTCTCAGAGACACCCAGGAACATATAAGCTCTACTAATCAGTGTCATAGCTCATTAATTTGCTTTATTGGTCTCTGGGTAAACGTCTCGTGCTACACTGTTCAGAAGCTACCGAGTCTTTATCATTAAGAAATAACTACCCAGAGCTCCTACTCTGTGTGTTGCCTGGGTGCATGAAGTGGCTTAATAGTATCTCTAAATTTATCTTAAATGGAAAGGTGGCCAGAACATTCATCACCTTGAACAAGGTTTAATCAAATCCCATAACATAATGAATCTGTCCAGTTTTGACACCATAACCTTTGAGACTTTATATGTACTCAGCAGCGAGGTGTCGGACGTGGACGATACGCTTAAAGCGTAACAAAAAATTATGGTGCTATTCAAGATAATATGCAAGATAAACAGCTTTTTGCACTTGTGTGATGCACTTCGAAGCGCACAATGATGCTGCTTTCTTCATTACAACACATCTTCCAGCAGGACTAATTCAAGGGATATTCTCTAAGTGAATGACCTACAGGTTTGCTCTCAGAAATGTATATAATTAAAAGTGAGAATCAGAAGGTATTGATCTCCAAGTTTCAGCAAATTTTCTCCTTTTAAAGGTTAAGCTCAATGCTTGTTACTATCCTCTCCTATACGTAATAGATTTAAAGGTTAAAGAGCTCTTTCTCTGTGGTCTTCTCCATAAGTAATATATTTAAAGGTTATGTACACTGTTTCTAGAGGACACATCTCTAAATAGCGGTGACAGTCATTTTGATTTTACTTTTCGGTTCTTCTAAACTACTTATTTGATATCGATTCCTTTATGAGGAATCCAATCTCAATTTCCAGCTCACAGCTCATCTTTTCCTACAGCCACGACATTTATGTATCTCTGAGAGCTTCAGCTTCCACGCTGCTTCAGAAACATTAGCTACTCAAATAAATTACTACCTTTTTCACACGTTGCAAATACCACGTTAAAATCCAGCTTAACTAGCCTGCTTTTCCCTCATCTTTGCTATGAAATGCAGACAGAAATATCACGGGGCAGCCTTGTACGCAGGGTTAGCCTGAGGAAGCACTTAAACTTATTACTCAGCTGTCGTTACTGCTGAGCTCTCGCGGTTTTTTCGTACTTACTGATTCACCCTCCCTGCTGAAAGGTGATTTTTGGTGAATGGTACTTGGTTTGTTTGATAGTATAACTCACTAGCTATATTACCTCAGTTTTGCCCCAAATAAACCGCACCGCCAGAAGAACTGTTATATTACATGTAAGTGTCTCATCACTTAGTAAATTTGTTAGTATTTCACGCTTTGAAAAAGGGGTTTGGGTCTCAGTCTTTCTGTCTGTGAAATGGGACAACTGCTACATTTCGCGTCCAGAGCAGGCTCTGCCCCCAGCCCATCTGGAGCTGCGGAACTCAGCACCCGTCACGACCGGAGCTGCAGGACGGATCGGTGCTTCGTGAACCCTCACCCATGGGGCCTGGGGGAGAGCACGGAGGAGTTCCCATCGGCCTGATGGGAGACAGCTCCTCTACCCCAGGCCAGATCATTGCTGCTTTCTCAGGCAGTTTTAAACTTCATGGCAAGAAAAAGGGATAATTATAGAATAGAGTGGAATAAGAATTAGAGTGGAATAAGAATTAGAATAGACTAAGAATTAGAGTAAAATTAGAATTAGAGTAAAATTAGAATTAGAGTAAAATTAGAATTAGAGTAAAATTAGAATTAGAGTAAAATTAGAATTAGATCAAAATTAGATTAAAATTAGAATTAGAATACAATTAGAACTAGAATTAAAATAGAAATAAAATTAGAGTAGGAATAGAATTAGAGTAGAAATAGAATATTTTCAGCTGGAAGGGACCTACAATGATCATCAAGTCCAACTCCTGACCCCTCCAGGGCTGCCCAAAAGTTAAAGCCTGTTGTTAAGGGCGTTGCCCAAACGCCTCTTAAGCACTGACAGGCCCCGGGGCAGTGGCCACCTCTCCAGGAAGCCTGTTCCAGGGTTTGACCACCCTCTCAGTAAAGAAATGCTTCCTACAGTCAAGTCTGAGCATTATAAATAATGCTCATTCGGGGGAAAAATACTTCTCACGCCAACCAAATATTTCACAAGTGATAAAAGACACTAAACAGAATATATTGCCCCTATTTTAAGCAGTCTGTCCAGCCTTAAAAGGAACATTCTCTCTTGATATTGCTTTATCATAAAGGGCCCAATCCATCCTCATCCTCCAGTGAGCCAGTGGCACTACACGGGGATGATGTACAGCTCAGCAACAATTCCTCTGAAGGTTTTGGATGCATTTATAGCACATTTTAATGTACATTTAGTAGCAGAGCAATTTTAAGCAGCTGAGCTAAATGCAAGCTGACAGAATGGTTGATCTCGTTGGCTGCGCTGGAGTGTATCGCTCACCGTCAGTGCAAAGCAGCCTCCAGACCCAGCTGCCAAGCAATGAAAAAGAAAATATTTTTTGCAGTGGCAACATCTGGCTCCTGTGTGCCTCACGTCTGTCACGGAGCATCCCAGGGCCCATCTCCTCGTGTCTGCATCCTTCCCAACAGCAGAAATCAATCCGGGGTGGGGTGGGGGACATCAAAATCAGAGGGGAAGGAAGAGAAACTTCATCACGTTTTATTTTGACAGCCTAAAAATCATGAAGGCTTTGTTCCACAGACTGTCAAAGAGCTGATAGCTTGGTGATGACTTTAATTTGGAGACCGCTAAATGTTTTCCAGCTGAGTGGCAGACCTATGTGTAGATGATGTAAAACTCCTGTTTCCTTCAGGTCCCACCAGCAGATCCTCAAACTGGCCACAAACTGGCAAATATGGGTTAATGTAAAATGTCCCGTTGGTGAGCGCCTACGAGAGCAGGCAGCCAGATGCCTACAAGTGCCTAAACGCTTCGGATAAAATAATTTAGAAAAAGGACAGATAAACAACATTAAAAAAAAAAAAAAAATCAACGCGATTTAAAAAAGTATAGCTAGCTCCAAAGTACCTGTGTACCCTAAGATATTCTGCAGCACTCATCACCTTAGGCACTGTTCTCCATTAAAAAAACGTTAAGATGTTTGGACATAATTAAAACTGGAGTTAGCTGACACGCCGCTGACCACAATCTGCCCTTATCTGGGCTGATCCCAAAGTCAAGCTCAGCCTTACGCCAGCCAGCTGCGATTAAACCTCCAGGCTTGATTAGCTGCTCTGCCACTGGCAGCCAGCCTTGCTTTAACCCCCCCACACACACCTCAAAGTCACAGCCTCATGTTTAACTCAGTCAACTCGCCAACATTTTTGGTCCGACGGCAGGAACACCTCGCAGCCCTGAGCGGGTTGAAGTTGCCATGAATATGGAGCTTCTCCAGATGGCACATATCTGTGTGTTTAATTAGTGTGAAATTAAGTGATTCGTTAGGGGTGGAGGTCCTGCTACCCACTAACCTACCTCTTTTGCCAGTAAAATACGCTCTCCATCGCCGCAGAGTTTTTGCTTGGAATAATTGACCACACGAGGCAACAAGAAGGGGAGAGTTTTGCTCAGCGAATGTTAAACAATATAATTATTCCCACTGGAAAGAGCTACGGATCGTCCTCAGCAAAGTGTTGCAAAGGTGGAATTTCAAGTCCACGATCCACAGCTATTGCTAGCTTAAGCCACCCTTCTCCTTCGTTAAAATTGATACACCCCCCCGTATTTTATTAATGTGAACTAATAATTAAGATAACTCTTCCTGTAGTTTATTTATAGGTCTTTTTAAAACCTCATAAACAGCACAAATTTTGATTTGCGGGATGATTCCGCAAACCTTATGGGGCAATAACGAGCGAGAAGTTTTTTTTTTTAGGTATAGATACAAAACACACACACACACAAAAGAAATGACAAAAAAGCCCAGATTCATGACATATCTTTTAACTTTCCCCAGGAGAACATCACCGATCACGTTCTCAGAGCCCTAACTACTCTATGAAAAATCTCACCCCAGAAGCAATCCCTATTCATCTAAGTGGAACGACATCCCGGGATTAAATCGCTACTAAATATGACTAAAGGAAATCTGCTTCTACAGTTAGCTCCAATTATTTCTTCACTTCGCTCCCTATTTGAAAATGGAAAGAAGAAATAAAGTTACATGCAGTTTTAATTGGATAAAACGATAGCTATTTATGCACTTCAGATTTGCTAATTAACAACTATTTTATATATAAGATAATATATATTGATAAATATTAGTATATATTAATAGACACAGTATACACATATGAATATACTACACATATTCATATATAAATTAATATATATTAATAACTATTAGTAAAATCCTGTAATATAAAAAAATTACAGAAAGTAAAACCACCCCAAAATTTAAACAAGAAAGAAAAGAAGCAAACAAATACATAAATAGCCACAACCAGTTGCCTTCACGCTGCCTCTTGAAAAGGGTGGAAGAAACAAGCTCAAAGGAAGAAGAAAACCTCAAAGAAAAGACAAAAGGAGCAAACTCTCAGCTTTCCAGCTCGCAGCCCCCAACTAAAGCAACAGCTGGGCTGTCGCAGAAATTGTACGTCAGCTCAAAAGAGTTCAGCTCTCCCCCAAAATACCTGGTTTTGTTGTGTTCCCGCCGCTACAGCAAAGTGCAGACCTTGCTCCACAGCTTAAAGTTTAAAATTAATCTTCTCTTTTAAAAAGACAAAACTCCCGATAATTAGCTTAGTTTAGAATTGCACGTCTTATACTTTTTTTGTTTTCTAGAAGCCTGCTATAACAATATTTCCCCTTTTTCAACCACCTCTGCTGATGAAAATTTGGCAATTGCCACGTTGTTTCTGCCAGAAGGAGAAGCTGTTGATGCAGATATTCCTTGGACAAAACTCTAGTCGCCTCTTAAGCCTCGTACACATCCTTTTCCTTTAGCAAAGCGGGGTATTTGCAAACAAAAGAAGTCAGAAATACATCTCTTCTTTCTTATTAGATCCCTATCTCTAATTAAAAGTCCGTGCAGGCACCCTATGCACTTTGCCAGCTTCTGATATTGGATTCGCCCTTACTTGTCTCAGCCACTTCTCTGTTGCATTTTACAGTGAAATCTCTTTTCGGCAGGGAACTGTATTTCTGTCACAGTCCTCACCATTATCAATTCCGATCTGACCGAGGTCCCCAGTCACAGAACACCATCAATATTAAGCAATAATCATGATAATAGTAATTCATATCAAGCATCTTCCATTTGCTTGGCCATCTCCGTTATGTTATTAAATTAATAGATCTGCCACCGCCAAAGAAAAATAGCATAAAGAGAGAAATCTTATTAAACTAGAGATAAAATTTTAAACAATTCTGGGAACTGCCAAGGCCAGCCTTTGGGCTCTTCCGTGCACCACTCAAATCCAGTTAGCAAACTATGAGCGTTATTTAGTTATTTGTTTTGATGTAATCAGCTTGTGAATTATAAGTGTTTAATCAAATTAATTCTGCCTGCTGCCAAGAGAGAAGAAAAGCAAGAACATGATAAAAAACAGGCTGCAGAAATACAATATTCTGGGTTATTGCAGCCTTTTACAAAAGCAGGAGACTGCATACAGCTCTCTACAACATCAACGGTTTAGTTGTGCCGCAACCACAAACGCCGCAGGAGTTGCACCGCGGAAGATTGGGCAAAGGGTGTTTGGGGCGTGGTCTTTGAAGCTGATTGTTCTACTTGCAAAAACCTTTTTATTCCTTAAGATTCAGGAAGTTTAGTTCATTTCTGTATTTCTTTCCAGATGATCTAGGTGTAAATATTTAAATTCTATTCAAGCTTTATCAAGCTTTGCTGGAATACTGTTCTTTCCTATGGCCACATTACCTGTAGGGTACAGCCCAAAAGAGTCCCGACAGGTTCCACGTATCTTTTTCTCTTCGATAAAGATCCCTGTTCATACATACAACCTTAAAATACCTTTTTACACAGTTATTACGCCACACACGGCACCAGCTTGAGAGCTTAGAAACCGACACCCCGCATGGCAAGGGGGGTGCTTGGGAAGGTCTCTCCCATCTGCGCGGGAGATGCGTTTTGGAGTGGAGGTCAAGGCAGACTTGGCTGCTCACGGCCACCCTCGCCACAATCTACGGGGGATGGAGAAGTCCTCTCACCACCACTGGCACCGTTTGCCACTACTTGGTCACAAAGAGAAGGACTGAGACCTGTTTCTTTTGCCTATCGTGGAACAGCAGCCCTGAACGATACGGTTCAAACACTCAGATTAACATTTAAATCTGTCTCCATACAGCACTTACATCTGCAAATTAATCAAGACTTCCATTGGGAACGTAGTGACGACCTCTAAAATGGTGGGTAGGGTCAAGATTTAGGCCCTTCTCTTCCCCATCTGCACAAACCATCTCCATCTGTAAGCACCAATACTGCAATAACACATCTTAGGGTAGGAGCATCCACACACCATCCCATGCAGCACCGTACCCTGCAGCTTGTTTTCTATTTTTGTTCTAAGTACTTTAAATGGAAATGATCACCACAAAAGGTCACAAAATGTGATCAATTGCTCTGTGGCATTTTACCTTGAGAACAAGCAAGAAAAAGTAAACACAAAGGTATGGAACAAGATGAGCCAAGACATCGATGCCCTTTGGGCACTATGTGTAAAGGGAATTTAAAAGTAACTGGAGCTGGGTGCATTAAAAAAAAAAAAAAAAAAAAGAAATAAATCAGAATATACATTTGATGTCGTGAAAATAAGCAGGAGAAGAGAAAGATCAAACTGACAGGTACTGAGTGTTCCCAGCAAAACAGAGATTATATAAAATCTCCCTCAACTGCAGTATATCCTTGTCTGTGAGCTTGGGGCTCCCACTCCTTGGTAGCTGGGCAAACAGAAATCTCCAAAGATCACGTCCAAGGGGACATCCTGACAAGACACGAGGGGTGGGGTTTTCGTTCCTGCCTTTCACGCTCTGAAGTGGGAGCTTTTCCATGTCCAAATAGGCCTCTCATTGAAATCAGCTACAGAATAAAAGCTCAGGTAGTTCCCATAAATAGAAGAAATAAATAAAAAGGGAATAATCTCAAACATTTTTCAAAATACATCCAGAAATAGCACTCAACAAGGAGAAAACATAATTAACACCTATTATGTACAATATCATATTATAGAACAATATCAACCCCCTTCATCAGTGATATGGAAATATTAGACTTTTTTACAGAGGAAAGTATTGGATTTAAGAGAAAAAAATGCACCTTTCAGAAGACAAATATATTTGTTGGAACAAGCAAGCTGACAACAGACCTACCTGTGCGTGGTGCGTATAACCTCCCAATAAAATAATTCTGTCCCACACCACCTCTTCCCCAGGCGCAGCTCTACTGCTTGTTATTCCCTGAGATTGTTCCGTTTAATCAACGCGCAGTTACGTTTATTGCAGATGTTAATCTGCAATCAGGGAACAGGTTCTGCTTGTTCACCTAAGTTGAAGTGCTGTAAAAACGGAAAAATCACTGCTTCCCTCAAACATTTTTTGGGTGTTTCGGTTCTTATTTAAACACAATCTCCTGGACAAGCAAAGGGAACCTTCTGCAAGGGGTAGATTGGGTCCCTTTGCGTGTGAAAAAGCTACACAAAGTAGGAATAGCTACGTAAAATAAGAATAGCTACACAAAGTAGGAACAGCTACACAAATACCCGGCACTGGCGGCCGTGAGGTGCTGAGCACGTGGCAGACTTACCCTGGAGTTAACCACTTCCAAGGAGACGTTCTGAGGCATCGCACTGGGCACTGAAAAGGGAAAAAAAGCACAAAGAAATGGGAAATATTGCCATTAGTGTCTAAGACAGAATAGCTTACATCGACTATTTGTCTTGTCGGAAAGAAAAGAGCGCAGCTTTTACACCTAGTTTATAATCTGATCACAACCGTGCAGCTAAACCAGGTGGCACTTCAGAAGTCCCCTAGGGAGAGGAAAAACAAATGCATCTGTTCATTTCTTCCCATTTTTGATAGACCTATTAGTAAGCCCTTTAAGCAGCCAGTCAGCAGGCTCCCTGCAGTGAGACCGACGACTTGAATTCAGTTATTTGTTATAAACTTGGTCAGGAATAAACAAGAACATGCCACAATGTCTCTGTATTACTTTTTCTGTATTAAAGTGCATTTCAGAATATATATTATACACAGGCAGAGCAGGGTATTCCTCTCTCGGTGATACCAGTGACCCTCTTCTAGAAAGATGCTTAAGGAGAAAAGAGACAAAACCCTTTGTCTTTAGATACTATTTTTTAAAAAGTGTTTCACATTAAGGCTCTGCTTGTCATACATAACATAATCCATACCTGGTTTTATACAGCTAAACATTCTTATATTTATTCTGAGAAATCTACTATAATCCTTAAATGGGTTAAACATCTTACAACGATGCCTCATGCCGCATTCGTGAGAGGGTCCAGCGCCCATAGCTTGAAATCAAACAAATGGTTCTATCACAGGGGATTTTTTCCATCTTAAAAGTTTCTTTAATCTTTAATTTTCTCTACTTATAGTCATAGAAAAAACCCGTTCGGTGCAGATTTATTATCCCACCCGTGCTGCCAGCTCCCTGCCCGTGAAGGATTGGGCTCACACCACCGAGACACGGTGTGGATCCCCGTGAACACTCAGCGCCCGCACGGTTGGACAGGCCATTACCAACTATTTACTGACCGATTTCTGCCCATTTTCCACTCCATATCTGTATATTTATTTCCAATACACTTGTCCAACAACGGTTCAAATGTATATTCTTCCAGCTGATGGCAAATATTAATTCAACCCCTGAGGAGCCAAAGCTTTAAAAACAAGTTCGTGGTTGGTGATGCAGCAACTGCCTGATGAGAACCTGAAGCTTTGTTTTCCTTTCAGAAAAATGTTGCCTGTCTGCTAACCTGGGCTACTGAAGAGTTGAAAAGCAGAGGTGTAGTTTATGTTTAGAGGAAGGTGGCCCTGAATTTGGGAAAATAAGAGCGAAAAAGGATCACAGTGAATACCCAATTTAAGAAGAGTTTGAAATGCGATGTATTAGGGACAATGAGAGAAAATGGGTTTTCAGCGTACACGTATGAATATATCAAGTCAAAGAAGAGTTAACCCATTTTTATATTATATTAACACCACCACTAGGACAAAAATCATTCTTGTTGCAGTCGTCCACACATTTGAACTGATTCAACAAAGACCTACAAGAATAAGCCGAGACCTGAAGCATCTTAAGAGATCAAATAAATTAATTTTCTTTAAACAAGCGTGGTGTTAAGAAGTGTGTGGATTATTATCTATTGTTGTCTGAAGGGGCAAGGCTGCAGAGAATAATTTAATAGGCAAAGAGCTACGAGCTGGAATCCATCTCCACTGGAAATCAGGCATACTTTTCCCTTCAACTGCTCAAATCTTCACTGAAAATTGCTGTCTAGGAGCGTGGGACATCCATCGCCAAGCAAAACGTGTACATAAATATTTCTGTAAATCACTTTTTCCGGCCAAAACTTCCACCAGAAGGAAGTGGTGAAATTCTATGTGCTGTATAGAGGTGGACGTAACGGGGGCTGTGTCTATATTGTCCCTGCGATTATCTCTATGTATTATTTTTATATATATTCTATATATAGTCCCTCTAAGGTGCCAGCTGTGGCAGATGCAAACGATCAGTACAGCCTGGCTCAACGTCAGCGCTCTGGAAGCATCAAGCTGCATCTAGAGCGAGGAGTCACCTCTGACCTGAACATCTACGAATCTCTACAGAATGTTATAGGAACTAATATGACAAGATACACCCCCATGCAGTCATTAAGGGCAAGGATGGCAGCAAGTCGTATAAACGCTGGTTTTCCTGGGTTATTTTAAGCAGTGCTGGTCAGACAGCTCCTCCGCTGGACTCTGTCTAGTCACGTCTACGTTCAATAAACAATTCCCCAAGTGCAGCACTTTGTAGCATCCTCAGTGCTTGCTGCTATTTAAGGATTTAAGTCAGTCAAAGCGAAGTCATTTGTCAGTGCTAATAAGAAAATAATGTTTTAAACACAGGCTACAAAAGAGCAAAAGTAACAACAGTTAACCAGGAGGGACCTGCTGGCAGCAAAGTCCCACATTAACACCATTGTCCTTCATGAAGGCGGATCATAAAAAAGAAAAAATAAAAAGGGAAGAAAAGTTGGATTTGAAGCACAATTATCTGAAAACTCAGATTGCTTGGTGATAGCTGTACAGCAAAGCGAGCAGCAAGGAATACAGAAACTCTTCCTCAGGTTGGGGATCCCAAATTGCAGAGATTCGCTGTTGGAAATGGGCCAGGGAAGCGACAGCCTGAGTAGCTGGGAGCTCCTGAAGCTCCCCAGAGTAGCAGCTTTAGAAACGAGTTGGTTTCTCCAGCGTAGGGACTCCTCTTTATTTGTTTCTGTACTGTCCATGACAGTGTCAAGTTGATCCAAGGCATTGCTGCTGCAACAGTACCGGTACGTGACACATTTCATCTCCCTTAATGCAGAGATGTCGCCACTCACACTCCCCTTGTTTTGAAAAATATCAGAGAGAGAACTGTCTTGGTATTGCAAAGAATAAGAAAAGGGAGATATTTTTGGACATCTCTGAAGGAGCCGGATCTCGCGAGCACCGCTATCTCCCGGAAAAGCCTGTTCTCCCTGGAGAATATTTGCCCTTGTTCATGAGCAAGGCAGGACTGCTCAGAGCCCCGGTTTCTCCAAGGCAATTCCTCTTCTCCCACCCTTCTCTCATGGGCAGTGAAGGCTCCTCACAACGTTTAGTCATCACCACCTTAAACCCCTCCTTCTCATTACTGACTTATTTTATTGCTACTACATATTATTCCCCTACCAAACAAACTTCTCTTCATCCTTTTTGGTTTTTTTCACTATTTGCTTGTCTTTCCATTATTTTGATTATTCCTCTTCAGTGGATGCTTGTCATATTTCCCAATTTTGTTGCATGCATGAACATAACCGATGCCCTCCTCTTTTATTCCAGAACTTCAATCAAAACAAGAAGTAAATCTAGACCTGACCCAGCATCGAACTCAATCATTTCCACAGCGATACTGGGCGTCTTTATTCCTTGCTCACTGTTCAGCCAAGGAGATGTTTTGCATTACCAAATCAGAGACCCTGATTTAATATCTCGGGTTGCATAACAATCAGAGAACTACTCTGGCAAACCCAGTGCCTGTGAGATTACAATTACTTCCTCCGGTTTTATATCTTGATCAAATAAAGAAATTGGATGCACCTGGTAAAATTTGTTTTTTGTTTATTATTCACAGCTTAATTACACCATTAGAAATTAGAGCAGAACTCATTTTACCTAGCGTTAGCCTCGCAATAAGCAATGAACAGAGACAGATGAATCCAGGCGTAACTTGGCCCCTTTGTCTTGGCACGGGGTGACTCAGCGCTGGAAGAAGACTCAAATAATCTGGAGGAGCCCTGCTGCCTGCCTTGAGCCAGGTGTCTAAAGGTAGGTGAGATGAGCCTCACTGCTGGAAGTGAGGAAGAAAGAATGGAAAGAAGAATGATGGGAAAAAGGTTCATATGGCAAGGCACTCAGAATTGTTGGTATTTTTTTTCTTTTCATAGAATCACAGACTGGTTTGGGCTGGAAGGGACCTTAAAGATCGTCCTGTCCCACCCCCCTGTCATGTGCAGGGACATCTTCCACTAGCCCAGGTTGCCCAAAGCCCCGTCCAACCTGGCCTTGAACCCTTCCAGGGAGGGGGCAGCCACAGCTTCTCTGAGCAACTTGTGCCAGGGCCTCACCACCCTCACAGGGAAGAATTTCTTCCTTACATCTCATCTAAATCTGCCCTCTGTCAGTTTAAAATTGTTCCCCCTCATCTTATCCCTACCCCCCTGATCAAGAGTCCCTCCCCCCTTTCAGTCCTGGGAGGCCGCTCTAAGGTCTCCCCAGAGCCTTCTCTTCTCCAGCTGAACCCCCCCAACTCTCTCAGCCTGTCCTCACAGGGGAGCTGCTCCAGCCCCCCGAGCATCTTCGTGGCCTCCTCTGGCCCCGCTGGAGCAGGTCCGTGTCCTTCTGCTGTTGGTGCCCCCAGAGCTGGACCCTCACCAGAGCGGAGCAGAGGGGGACAATCCCCCCATCGCCCTGCTGCCCACACTGCTCTGGGTGCAGCCCAGCACACGGGTGGCTTTCTGGGCTGCCAGCGCACGTTGCTGGCTCACAGGCAGTTTTCCACCCCCCAATCACCCAAGTCCTTCTCCTTGGGGCTGCTCTCAGTTTCTAACTGTTGAAATTAAAAGAGTATCTTTTCAGTTGCCCATCAGATGAACCCATGTCCTTTGTGCTTTTGCTGGTTGTTTGTTATTCTTTAATTGTAGAGCAGAATAGTCCAGAAGGAACGAGATGGCTGAGGAAGCCCCCCTGAGTATTTCACTGCAGCGCAGAGAGCACCCGCATCTCTGGGATGCTCTTTTGGGAGAGACAGAGGCACCAAGCAGGGAGAGTGAGCCAGGAGGTAAAAGGACCAGATCCAGGTCTCCAGCTCAATAAAGTCTGGAACAAATACATCAGCTAACCAAGTCTTGCTGGTGCTGGCACTAACTTCAGCCACAAAACCTTCCCACGGATGTTCCGTTAGAGCCTGCGCCTTCCCCCAAAAAGGTTTCGGGGCTGATGCTCACATCAAAAAATGTTTTGCATCGGGAAATTCCCGAGTGATTCTTGCAGGGGAAAGAGGAGAAGGAGGAAAACGGCCCAGTACTTCTTCCAGATAAAGACGGATTGGATAATTTGGGGGGAAGTCACCATAGCAAGAGGTTCGGCTACTGGGGTGCTACAAGAAGCCCGCGGCTCCTCACCCTGTTCACGGCTCTCGTGCGAACACAGGAACGGCTACCGACATCGGAAAAACTTCATAGACTGTCTCCTCTGTCAATCTGAACTTCAATCTTCGATTTTTACTTAAAAAACAAGCATTCATACTATAATTATGGATATAAATTACACTTAAATCAACTACTCAGGAAGCATGAAATTCTACTGTCTGCCAATTGCTGGGATTAAATGCATTTTGTTAAATTCATGAGCGCGATAGCTCAAAGCATTTCTGAAATGGCACGCAGCTTGGCCAAATATTATCTGAGCTGTATTTTAAACTGAAAATTAAGCATTAAAGATACAGCATGTTCCCTGATCTGCCGAATGCTGTCTGGGGGCTGTAGCTCCTGCAGCTGGAGATGCCACAGTAAATCCCTTTGATTGGGGAGCGTTTCTCAGGCTACAGATTACATCCCAGAGTTTCGTGGACAATTTCTGCCTACAGACCTGCAGGAACTAATAGTACAGGCTTTTTTTTTTTTTTTTTTTAAATGCAACTACATACACCTTATTGTATGGTACACAGCAAAGGATCGGCGTGGAAAAAATAACCTGCTCAAGCACGAACATTTTCAAGAGGAAAGAAGACTTAAAAATGATCCTGTCAGTTTTCACAAGAGGAAAGGAAAGGCAGATCAATCTTCAGGACTTTTCTCCCATTTTTGACGTTGACTTCTGTTTCAAACCAGCTTTTGGAAAAGCAGCACGGGAGTCGCTGCCCTTTGAGAGTGTCCCAGTTCCTTGCCTGGGGGCTGCCCTCCAGATTTGGCTACCGATGTGAAAATAAACGGCCAGAGACTACATGGACTGAGATGCAAAGACAACACAAGTAAAGACCAAAGGGAGCCGGTTGTGACGAGTCAAATGCTCTTTGTTATGGTTTTGTCCGGTGGCAAAAGCACCGGGCAGAAGCAGCGAAAGGTGGCCAGTCCCTGTCCCTTCGGCAGGGGTAGTTCCTGACTGATGAGGCTGCTAAATCTAAATTTAAGCTGGAGGATGGGTTGCAATCTAAAAATCATAGTGGGGCAGCCTGCTCCCCGCCATGGGGAGAGTGGCGGCAGGAACAAAACCAGCCCCAAACCAGATGTGTATACGGGCAACTACAGGCTTTCTCCTTCCTTTATCTCTCACCTATAAACCAGGAGAGATTAAATGTCTTTGTCCCTCCTCTACGTAGGCTGTTAGCTCGCCCATGCAGGAGTTATTTCTTGCTGTTTTATTGCATGGCCTTCTAGCAGAAGGGACCTTAACCCTGGGAAAGGTCTCTGCGTGGTACCATAAAAGAAGAAATTGCAGAAAGTTTTGGTGCTGCAGACTTGCTCTCTCCATTCCTTCCTTTGCTTCTCGGGACAGATAGGACCGCTATCAGCTTTGCCAGGCTTGGCCAAAGCCCAGCTCTCTCTGTGGCCCTTTGACTGCTCTTTTTCATACGAGAGACCAAAGTGGTTTCAGGCAGACTCAGAGTAAGGAGGATGGAAAGATATCCTAAAGGGATTCTCTTCTTTTACACCTGCTCCAAAAAAACAGAGGAAGGCCAGAAAGGTTGCAGCCAACTGACTTCTTTGCAGAACAGACTTTTGCTTAAATAAAGAGAAAAATAAATACTGTCTTCTTCCAGATTCCAGGAACAAGGACACCTAGGCACACTCCTGTTTTCTGGAGCAGTCTCATGCAAACCTTCTCGTTAGCAATGCTTTTTCTTCATAGACAGGTGAAGCGTTTGAAACACTTGCAGAGGATAATTTTCAGACTCATGAATAACAATCTTTCCCTTTCTCACTTATGGTGACATTTAAAACCAAAGTGGAGTACAGGGCCGCAGTTCTACACTTCACAGTGTGAATTAAATCTACATACATTATGCAAAATATTCATTTTCACTTGTTTTCCTTTTGTTTTTATAATTATAAGTGTGAAGTAATTTATTCTACCAAGATCCAGCCTGTATTACAAGGGAAAACTGAATTTGCTGGGTAGACATAAGTAGCACTAGAAAAAATATTGCAGAGGTGTCAAACGTACAATAACGGTGCCAAGCGAGCCGGGGGTCTCGCGGATGAATCCCACTGAAGGTACAGCCCAGAATAAGACAGATTAAAACAGGGCTGGGGTTCACCAGCTCCCTCGCTTGGGGTTCCCCACAGCCCCGGCCTCCTCCACGTCACTCTTCAAGAGGTTTATTTTAGAGGCTCCCAATAGCTCTCTTCCAGTGTCCTTCATCGAGGTGCCTATTTATTACTAAATTAAACTTAGAATCACAGACTGGTTTAGGTTGGAAGGGATCTTAAAGATCACCCAGTGCCACCCCCCTGCCCCGGGCAGGGACACCTTCCACTAGCCCAGGTTGCCCAAAGCCCCGTCCAACCTGGCCTTGAACCCTTCCAGGGAGGGGGCAGCCACAGCTTCTCTGGGCAACCTGTGCCAGGGCCTCACCACCCTCACAGGGAAGAATTTCTTCCTTGCATCTCATCTAAATCTGCCCTCTGTCAGTTTAAAACCATTACCCCTCATCCTATCCCTACTCCCCTGATCAAGAGTCCCTCCCCCCTTTCCTGAAGCCCCTTTCAGTCCTGGGAGGCCGCTCTAAGGTCTCCCCGGAGCCTTCTCTTCTCCAGCTGAACCCCCCCAACTCTCTCAGCCTGTCCTCACAGGGGAGCTGCTCCAGCCCCCCCAGCATCTTTGTGGCCTCCTCTGGCCCCGCTGGAGCAGGTCCGTGTCCTTCTGCTGCTGGTGCCCCCAGAGCTGGACCCAGCACTGCAGGGGGGTCTCACCAGAGCGGAGCAGAGGGGGAGAATCCCCCCCCTCGCCCTGCTGCCCACACTGCTCTGGGTGCAGCCCAGCACACGGGTGGCTTTCTGGGCTGCCAGTGCACGTTGCTGGCTCACAGGCAGTTTTCCACCCCCCAACCCGCCCAAGTCCTTCTCCTTGGGGCTGCTCTCCAGCCACTCCTTGCCCAGCCTGGATTTGTGCTTGGGATCGCCCCAACCCATGGGCAGGACCTTGCCCTTGGCCTTGTTGAACTCCATGAGGTTTGCCTGTCCCCCCTCTCCAGCCTGTCCGTGTCCCTCAGGATGGATCCCTTCCCTCAGCATGTCACTGCCCCACACAGCTCGGTGTCAGCAGGAACTTGCTGAATGTGCCTCGATCCCACTGTCCATGGCCCCAACAAAGACGTTCAACAGCTCCGGTCCCAACCCCGACCCCTGAGGACACCTCTCAGCCTTTTTAAAATGAAAGCACTGCTCCCTTTCAGACTGTGCTCCTCCACCTTCCCAGAGGTCAAGAAGACCTGGGGGGGACCTGCAGATCACAAGGTAATTTAGGGTGGCACCAACCCCACCGGGAGCGGGCGGATGTGACACAGGAGCATCTCTGCCATGGCAGATGTCACCAACCCACTCGTGACCTCGGAGACACCGCAAAAGTGCTTTAGGCTGTAGATACATTAAACAAATACAAGAGCTTCTCCAGTCCATGATACCTCCCTCCTCCCCCTGCTAATTTTCTCCACGATTTATAAAGCTTCTACTAATGCTGCCCAGAAATTGATATTTTTAGTTGATCAGATTGTAGCATTCAACTGGGTTTCCAGACAGAAAATTGCCATTCTCAACCTCATACAAATTTTCAGCTGTTTTGGATGGAATAATAAGGGAGAGTTATCAACTTTGTAATATAATTAGATAAATATTTGTACATATAAAGGGATAAATCTCAGTCACCCTCGTTCTCCATTTTTTTTTCCTCTAGCATCAATCTACAGCAGGGAAAGGAACAACTGTGAAATTTTTATGTGACCGAGGTGTGTGCCAGGCACTGTTTCCAAACGTGCTCATTAGCACAGGTTATCTGCTACACTTCTGAGGGCAGAACAGCCCAGCAAGTTTAACACACTTATAGCTGAAGCCCATGGTAACCTATTTCTTGCCTACTCCCTGATTTTATACTCTCATGTAAAAGTAAACATTTTTTTTTCCCATGAAAATGACCTTTAATTAACAATGCAAACTCAGGCCAGGGCAAACTCCCACACGTTGCTTTATTAGCATGAATGAAAAAGCAGTTGTCTGCATTTTTATCAGAAGGAAAATTAACTGCTTATAAATCTCATTTTTTAAGGCTTAGTTGACACCTCTTATGTCATCTTTAAGCAATATGTTGGTACCAAAAAAGCCCCTCTGGTTGTGGGACTCAGTCACTAGCAGGCACATCCCTGAAGCCTGTCCCTGGTCTGGCTTCTGCTTTATGAACCCTCGTCAGCCCTACTGAAAGATTTTTTCCTTCGTTTTTTTATGCTTTTACACTTCTGTAGCCCAAATGACTCCAATGAAGTTATTCCTGTTTTAGCCAGGTGTGGGGATCAGGCTCAGTGATTTCAAGAGGACTCAGGAGCGTGGAAGTTTTGTGATATCAGACACAACTAAGTGCTTCTGAATGCAAAATAAAATTCAATTTATTTCCCGGAGCTTGCGAGCCACAGGAGCACGGCATGAGCTCGGGGAAGGATGCCGGTGCAGCCGCTGTGCCGAGAAGAGATTGAAGCCCTGGCGCATTTGCTACCCCTGCGTCTAAAGCACAAGGAAAACCCAGGTAGTTGGCTCTTCAAATGAAGCTGTAATGAAATAGTGTCTGTTGAAAAGATGAAAGGATACACCTGTGCCCAAGTTAAAGAGAAAATAAAGAGAGAATAGGCTATCCTTATCACTAGACACAGGGATAATGAACCAAACCAATTATCCTTAGAGATGAACACCAACTCAGAGGGTTCCACTGCAGGCAGGTACTGAATCTCTGATTTCTGTCCTGCACATTCAATAATTCCCTCGCTTCGTTGCCACCTCTTCCAAAATATGGTGGGAGAAGACAAAAAAAATCTGATGATGGCGACTGACAGACTCAACCTGCCCACCCCCAGGGCCCCTCCGTTCCTACTCACCATCCGACAGCGTGGTGACTGTCACGTCCTCGGTGGAGACGCCGGGGCCGTAGCGGTTGTAGGCGAGGAAGCGCAGGGTGTACTCGGTGAACTTCTTCAGCCCCTCCAAGCGGTAGGAAAGCCCATCCACCTCCACGTTCTAGCACACAGGGACGATAAACCAAGGGGAAACGTGACCACCGGCGCCACGGCCACACTGAGGGATGAGTGGATTAGCGGTGAGCTTTTCACTCTTTGAGAAGTAGAGTTAAATCCTTATTTAAGTTCATATAAAATACCATTTGTAACAGAGGGGCTTGTTATAGCTCAGTTCTCGGGGCTCGTCGGCAGCCCTGACCACGACTTTGGGATAGAGGGGATTTCAGTGCCTCAGAGGTTGGTTTAGTTTCTCAGGGCGCAAGAGAAAAGGGGGGTTTACTGGTGAAGCCAGTTGCTGCCACTTCATAGGTACATGATAGGGAAAGGAAAAAATAAAGGCAGAGCCAAAGGGGAATTTTGGAGAAAAGAAGGAAGTAAAATAAAGCAAGAAGAGTAAAAATGGGGATAGTAAAAAAGTTCCTGTAAGCCTACTGAAGCACCTGCCACAAGACTGCTGATACCTGTGATTATCACATGCTATCAGGTCAGAAAAAAGACATCTCCGCTTTCCTCCCTGCCCTATTCTTTGCTAAAAAACTGTCCACTCCACCCGCAGAGCTCGTCTCCACTGCTACTGCCACACTCCTATCAAATACTGGTTATTAAACGGCCCGTGGGAAGCAGTTTGCAACCCGTAGAAAGCTGCTTGTTTGCCACTCGAAAGCGTGCGCTCACGGCAGACCTAGGAGCGCAATTACGTGCACAGCAGCAACGCCAATTTTTGCTACGAGCACCCATCAGTCTGGAGAGGAACTGCACCGCTTCTAGCTTGGATTCATATTATTTCACCCTCCCACTTGAACGAGGTTACAAGGAGCAACTAAAAAGATAGATGTTCTACAAAGATCACGTCTAACAATCTGCCATTAAAGTGTTGATGGTTTTGCACGATATAGAGGGGGAGTCTAAAGGGTCTTTAAGTGCTCTTTGGCGTTATTCTGAACTTTCAGCGTAAAGCTGAGGAATGCTTAATATAGGACAGGCTGCTGCCTTCACTTTCTACCTCCTGGACCCATTTTGCTCTGGTGTAAATTTATTTTGCTTCAGTTGCTCTTTTATTGTTGGTCTGTGCAACATTTACAGAATCACAGAATCATCTCGGTTGGAAAAGCCCTTGAAGCTCCTCCAGTCCAACCATGAACCTCACACTGACCATTCTCAACTCCACCAGATCCCTCAGCGCTGGGTCAACCTGACTCTTCAACCCCTCCAGGGATGGGGACTCCCCCCCTGCCCTGGGCAGCCCATTCCAACGCCCAACAACCCCTTCTGCAAAGAAATACTTCCTAAGAGCCAGTCTGACCCTGCCCTGGCGCAGCTTGAGGCCATTCCCTCTTGGCCTGGCGCTGGTTCCTTGGCTCAAGAGACTCATGCCCCCTCTCTGCACCCTCCTTTCAGGGAGTTGGAGAGGGCCATGAGGTCTCCCGTCAGCCTCCTCTTCTCCAGACTAAACCCCCCCAGTTCCCTCAGCCACTCCCCATCACACCTGTGCTCCAGACCCTGCACCAGCTCCGTTGCCCTTCTCTGGACACGCTCGAGTCATTCAATGGCCTTTTTGGAGTGAGGGGCCCAAAACTGAACCCAGTCAACTAGGTGCAGCCTCACCGGTGCTGAGACCAGGGGTAAGATCCCTTCCCTGTCCCAACATTTACGTAACCTGGAGGATTAATCTGTAAAATCCCTCACTCTGAGCCTTTACGGTGCTCTAAAGACCTGCACATGCCCCCACCAAAGAGCTCCTTGTCACAGGGAGAGCAGAGCCGCTCCAGTCACCGCTCACCTGCTCTCTCCCAGTCACCGTCTCTGTACAGAAGAGCCTGTAGCCTTGAACGGGGCCGTTCGCGTAGGCAGGAGGATCCCAGGAGAGGAGAATCGAGGTAGGTGAGGTAGACACAGCCCGCAGGTTTTCCACTGGCCCGGGGACTTGCACTGCACAGAAAGAAAAGGACGGCGTAAAAATCCCGTTCCCGCATCGCCCACGTCCCCGACACATGGCACGACGCAAGCCAGCATACCCCCCCGAGGGATGCACTAAACGCCTCAGAAAGTCCAGACAAAATACAAAAGGGCTGATAAACCCGTGAAAAACACATTGTAGAAAGACTATTTAGTGAAGGTTTAGCGCCATGAATACATGAAATACTAAAATGGATTGTTCCATCTAGGCTACATTTGCGCCTTCGGCTCAGAGGATGGACTTCATCTTAAAATGGAATTTCTGGGAAATAATTAGCACAAATATCTAATGCACGCCATAGATGCATTTACCTTGAGGTAGCAGGAAATCGGAGGCATGCAAATCTGATCATCCAAGACCAGTTCATGCAGAAGACTGCCATTAGAGGAGCAATTAGTAAAACCTGCAGGCAGACACCAACATGCCACCTGACATGGGCAAAGTCACCTCACGAACACCCTGTAACTGCCAGCTTAAAGCTGCCTTCCAGTGAGGCACCGCTTAGTTGTGCGTGTTTCTGTCCCAGCTCTGTACATACCAGCTTAATGCTATTAAATTATAAACTGATTTGGTGCACCGCAGCAGGCTTTGGTTTCTTTTCGCAAGCAATTAGCCTCTGTTAGCTTCTACTTACACTATTTGCACTTATTGTGCACTTGTACCCGTTATTGCTATCTATTTAAACTCCTTTATGCATTACTCACTCTATTTTAGCTCTCTGAGGGATTGCAGATGATGGCTGAGAGCATTAAGGACACGCTCTCATGAAGGAGGGAGCCCACAAAGGCTGGGCTCTAGGCTGGTATCCCTCTGTTTAGCAGTGGCACGAGACTGCTTCTGCGAAGCCACCGAAATCTGGGAGCACGGAGCAAGGCGATGGATTTCATACAATCACAGACTGGTTGGGGTTGGAAGGAATCATAAAGATCATCTAGATCCAACCCCTGTGCACCAGGCAGGGACACCTTCCACTAGCCCAGGTTGCCCAAAGCCCCATCCAACCTGGCCTTGAACCCTTCCAGGGAGGGGGCAGCCACAGCTTCTCTGGGCAACCTGTGCCAGGGCCTCCTCACCCTCACAGGGAAGAATTTCTTCCTCATATCTAATCTAAATCTCCCCTCTGTCAGTTTAAAACCGTTATCCCTGATCAAGAGTCCTTCCCCCGCTTTCCTGTAGCCCCTTTCAGTCCTGGGAGGCCACTCTAAGATCTCCCCGGAGCCTTCTCTTCTCCCAATTAACACCCCCAACTCTCCCATCCTGTCCTCATGATTCAGTCAAAGACATCACACAGCTCCTCACATCAAGCCCCGGGTGACTGGGCTGGTCTCAGAGCTGACCTGCTTTGAGCAGGGGCCGGCCCAGAGACCTCTCATCATCTGCGAGCCCTGATTTGCACTTAAAAGTTAGGCCTCGCTCATATAAGCTCCAATATTTATATGTAGCCCCAGTTCTGCTCTGAAATAATATTCCTGTGTTTGCGCGGTGCCCAGCACTTATAGAAATTGCAGGGCTGTAACAAGCTCATCTTATAAATCAAATAAAGACAACAAAAGTGTTAAAATACCCCATCCTTGAAACTGTTATCTGGTTTGATTATTTCTGAAAGTAGAGCGGTTTGCAATAGGTCTAGCTTTAAGTAGAGATCATTTGAAATGCAAAATTTAGATTGCCTTGACACCAGATCACACTGGTGGGTGAAGAAGCACAGAACTCCTCCTCAAATGACAACGCAAAACAATCCCTTTTAATTGTTAAGGAAGCCATACTAAGCCACCTTTTGTTATAGCGACTGTATCTTCAAGTGCTCCAATTTCACCCTGAATGCAAATTATCACACATCAGCTCCATCACGCTTTTGGATGTCAGCTTAAATCACTTATTAAAACAAGAGAGCTAAAAAAGCTTCATAAACTCCTATCGCTACCGGCAGTACCAGAAAAATCACTCCCCGCACGTCTCCGCTGGACCTGACCCCAGCGACGACTGATGTTGGGAGATGAGGCTATGTGGAGTTTATCTCTACCTTCATCTCAAACTCAAGCAAAATTGGCAGAAAAAAACCCCGAATGATAATTGTGGCAAAAACGTAAAGGTCAAGCAGAAGGTTATTTCTGAAAATCTTCAACACCAAATAGCACCTTTTTATTTTCAATAGGGAGTGTGCTGTGGCATAAAACAAACTCACCAGCTATTGTGCAGCTGGCAGATAACAGAATTACAGCTCTGAGAACAGGCTTTCTGCAAAGTTACATCCCCATTACGAGGCAGTTTCACACTAAGAGCTCTCTTTTGTAAATCTGGACGTGTGCGGTGCGCGGCGATAGCCGAGGAACGCCTGACCCCGCGCTCCCTGGATCCGTCCCTCTCCCAAAGAACGGGGATGGCAGAGCCGGGCGTTGGAGAAAGGCTCCCAGGATGTCACCGACAAAACACTGATAGCCTTTCATCACAATTAATTTCAGGTTTAGATGCAGCGTAGATGCATTTAAAATATTTTTATTTCCTTCGCCCAGCTTTCCTTTTCACGCTATTTCAATATTTCTGACAGGCACTCTAATGTGCCTAAGGTCTCTGTATTTGCAGCACACACAAAGCATTTAATAATCTCTCCTGATCCCTTCTGTCAAATAATAATCTTGTGAAAATTGGCATTAAGTTTTAAATCTTTCCCTAAATTCTTCTTTTTCTAAATAGCAGAGCAGCCTGCAAACTGCTTTACATTCCATTAAAACAAGACATTAAATCATGTTTCTTCTAAAGTCAGTCTTTCACAACTAACAGCATCCTTTCTCTAAGAAAAAAGGATAAAGGAAAGAGGGCAGGCAGATGACTGATGCATTTTCCTTTACCATGTGCTCCAGATAATGCTTCAAATTATTAAAAAAATCGCCGTTCCTCTGAGAATGTCCTTCCGTTCCCACAAAAGATTAGTTCGGTGCCTCAGACTGTTTCATAAATACAAGATACAACAACTGCTTGCAAAGAGTTTGATGCTGCTCTCACAACTGCCAGTTTGGGGGTTATTTGGTGGAATTACTCCCATTCAGTGGCAGTAAAAGCAATCAGGTCCAAAGCCAGAAATGGTCGAATGCTTTGCTTTTTTTCTTCTGATGCTGATTTTAGAAATACACATTAACTGCCTTTCTGTTGTTGCTAACGGTAGCTGCCAGCGTGGCTGATCTTGCATTACCGGGAAAAATAGCTGTATCCACGCCGTGCTGTAAGAACGTGCCTCGCACTGCCCCAAAACCCCACACTCCCAGGGCTGAAGGATGATACTCACCATCAGCACCTGACATACACCTTGATTTTAGGTATATATTCTTGCAGAATTAAGTACCTGAGTTCCTAACTTATTCCCTGCAGAGCAGTACTGTCGCGTTTCCAATCTGAGCTGGGCCCAAAGAGGCCTGTCACAGAACTTCAGAGAATCATCTCGGTTGGAAAAGCCCTTGAAGATCATCCAGTCCAACCATGAACCTCACACTGACCGTTCTCAACTCCACCAGATCCCTCAGCGCTGGGTCAAGCTGACTCTTGAACACCTCCAGGGATGGGGACTCCCCCCCTGCCTTGGGCAGCCCATTCCAACACCTAACAACCTGTTCTGTAAAGAAATACTTCCTAATATCTAGTCTAAACCTTCCCTGGTGCAACTTGAGGCCATTACCTCTTGTCCTATCGCTTGTTACTTGGTTAAAGAGGCTCATCCCCAGCTCTCTGCAACCTCCTTTCAGGTAGTTGTAGAGGGCGATGAGGTCTCCCCTCAGCCTCCTCTTCTCCAGACTAAACAACCCCAGTTCCCTCAGAACTGTTCTCCACGTAAAAGGGTATGTTTTGCTTTTAATCTTCCAGCAGCTCTCAAATTTTATGGAACGTAGGCTATTTTTGGAGCTAACCTCCTGCCATCAGTCCATATAAACCCAGAGAGGTCACCTATGGCAGTTGGCCACAGATGAAGTGCCTCCAGAGACCATCCATAACGGTCAGTGTGAGGTTAATGGTTGGACTGGATGATTTTCAAGGTCTTTTCCAACCCAGATGATTCTGTGATTCTGTAACTCATTCCCTACCTCCATCTTACAGAGCAGAGGTACAAATCCACGTCCTGTCCCAGCTGCTGATGCACCACCCACATGAGACAAGCCGGCAGCCTCCGGCAGGAGAAACAACCCTCAGATTCATACCCCCAGAGCACAAGTTGAGTCAATGCAGCTTGATTTTGGGGTCAGCAGACCAAGAGGAGCTCAGCAGGAGAGATTCACAGCCTGAAGCGGGCAATAGTTGCTGAGAAGACCTGGTTGCTTGTAGGGTACGAGGGCTTTAAGACCTCTAGTAACCCTGCAAGTTTGATTTGGTGTAGGAGAAGGAAGAGCAGGCATCTCTGCATTTCCTTATCGAGACTATTGACCCCGCTCGCGTTCACCTGCATTAAACCAGATGTCCATGTAGCCAACTTTTTGTCAAAACCTGCAGGAACACAATTTCTACTCTCATGAGCCTTCACTGTTCTTGCACAGAGATTTCCTCTTTGCTACCGTTCAGTTAAACTTCTGATAATAATAGTTAATAAGATACAAGAAAGATACAAGTACCTAAAATAGGAATGTAGGCAACTACATCAGAAATTGCTTGGCAACTGCCTAAACATGTGAAATCTCTCTCTCAAATCTGACATTTTCATAAGTTCCTGAAGCTCTGCCTTCTGCACCTCAGGCCACCCCGCCTGTGCCAGTGGGAACTTGGCTTGTAGCGAAGCCCCACTGGAGACCAGGAGGAGGAGTGCCTGAACTTGAGCACAGCTGTGGCACGTAACGAGTTAGTTAACCCAAGACCATTGCCTTAAGTTCTATCACAAGACACTGACTTTCTTTCAAGGGTCCTGCTGGGCTTCAGCCTTGAGCTCTAAGGCGTAGCGACGCACAATTCTGCACGGCAGCCTTGAGACAAGAAAGCAGAGCCCTAAACACCACCTGGAAGTTGAATGCCCAGACACGAGGTGAAAGGATCACGGTCTTACTTCGTTTCTCTCTCCTTCTGCTCCCAGAGATCTTGACTTTTGCTGCCTGTAGCCCAAACCAACCTCCTGCCTAACGGCCACAATGCTCATGCCCCGAGAGCATGACATTCAAGGCATTCATACTCTGAATCTTTTCAGGTAGAAGAGAGGATTAAACCTTTGCATTAAACCTTCCCAGGAGAGAGCACGTACCGTCGAGCACATACCATCACCATGCCTTCATAAAGAAAGCAAAACCACTTATCCCAACTCAATTTTTTTTAAAAGAAATATGCCTGTTAATTCTGAGTTAGGCCTCCTTGGTCTCCAGCTCTGTGTCAGGGTAGCCATCTCCATCAGGAAAGCTTCTTTTTTAAAACATTTTTCCTAGTGATTCATTCTTCTCTATAATGAGATGCAATGATTAAAATGTTCTTGTTATTACATTTCACTTCTCATTTAAACAGCTGGTTCTGTGCCGATCTGCACTGAAAACATTTCAAACATAAAACATTTATGAAGCCACTTGCAGTTATTGATAATAGAGTGCATGCTTTGATTGCGCCTTTGATTTTTTTTTCCCCCCTTCTTTCTCTGTAGTTAACAGCTTTAACGCTATTTCATTAAAATCTGGTTCCATGTTGCACGGAAAGATGCAACTTCAGAGAGCCTGCAGGCAGTGTAATTATTAACACAGCAAAACCTGTTTCCCCGTGCTGGACACGCTCTGAAGACGTGACAGTTGTTTGGCAGGACTGCCCCGGATGCCTCCAGTGCTAGCCACGAGAGCTGGCGTCGGAGTTGGCTTTTGGAAGGAGCTGTCATTTCTATTTTCACAGACTCTTCTGGTTTTCATGAGTTTGCCCTTGAACTCTTCACGTGGTGCCCAGCTGCACGCCACAGATGGATGCGTGAAACTAATATTCTTCGATTTGATAAGGAACGTGGGGCCAGGGATGATACCAGCCAGTGATGGGATGGAGGGGGCTCAGCACCGAACTCTGCAGCGAAGGGAAAGGGCCCCCTCGGAGCTGCCTTTTCCGGAGGAGGTTTGGAAATCCCTCCTCCTCCACCCTCCTGCTGCGGAGGGGCAGAGGCTCCAGGGCTCAGATGGGAAGCTCGGGGGGCCTGTTCATCGCCAGAGACCCCAAATGTGCCAGCGGGGCACAATCCCACAACACAAATTCCAGAAAGTCTGGACCAAGAAGCAGCTGGGGGTATGGTGTTGTCTTCTCATCCTGCGATCCAGGGACAGGATGCGTAGGAATGGCTCAGAGCTGTCCCAGGGAGGTTCAGGCTGGACATTAGGAAGAATTTTTTCACCAAGAGGGTGGTCAAACCCTGGAAAAAGCTTTTTCAAGAGGGGGTCGATGCTCCAGACCTGTCAGATGCATTTGGACAATGCCCTTAACAACACGCTTTAAATTTCGGGCAGTCCTGGGGGGGTCAGGAGTTGGACCAGATGATCGTTGTAGGTCGCTTCCAACTGGAAGAGCCTAGTCTATTCCGTTCTTGCCAAATAAATCTTTGACCAGAAATGGGTAAAACAGTGGCAGCAGAAGCAGCTCAACACCTATACTGGTACTTCTTCAATAAAGAAACTTGAAAAAGTATCTTCAATACCCAGCATTTTCACTGTCATGTTTATTTTGCCTGACCTTCAGACATTTCAGCACGTACCACAGGGCACAGTTCTAGGAATTGAACTGCTGTAACCAACCTGTTAGCCCTGCTACTAAACTCGGAAAGAGCACAACATTTTAAATGGTTTCCTACTATTATTTTTACACTGTACTGATGGGCTGTATTTGTGGCAGGAAAGCCACGAGACTGAGGACGGAGGAAGAAGTAGTCTTGCAACAATTTGCACTAGGGAGAAAATCTCTCTGAATCAAAATTTATTAAGATTTCACTAATGTCAATAAGCTATTTGAAAGCAACTATGGGGTGCAAACACGACCACTAAAATAACGCCATCAACGAAGAAATAGTCTGCAGTTAGTGAGATAAAATCATTTAGAAAACAGGCTTTTGTTACAAAATCCATCTGCTTCTGGGTGTCCAAACATGCCCTGCATTTGTTTGAGGGCTGAAAAATGGAAAGAAAAACCTTTCTGAATGGAAGAGCATTTACAACGGCTGGAGGCCCCGCTATGCACTTATGGGAAATGATAGCATCCGCAGAACTAAAAAGCAACTCTTACTGGCTTCAACAGGGACAGAAATTCAACCTTTTATTTGGAGAAACTGCACAGAAAGACGGGTTACAGCAATCCTGGCTCTGGCTCAGACTTCCAGAGGGAGCTTGGATAAATAATTTAATGCTTTTATGCTTCAATTTCCTTCCCATAAAATGGCATAATAATATATCTCCTACCCATTCTTTATCTTACCTATTTATATTGCAAGATTTCTGGGGTAGAAAGAAAGGTCCAGATAAAACAAAGATGAATGCATGTCAAAGGGAACCGAGAGAGAATTTCAATTCCTACATCCAAAGCTGTTTTAGAAATGCTTGGCAGCAGCTTGTCTTATAGAACATCTTCTCTATGACCTTCCCCTTCTCACAGAGCGCCTCAGTGGTTACCAACCCCCGGTGAGGCAGGATGATGGCAGCACCCGCGTTTCCGGTGGGAGCTGAGCGGGATGGTTAATCAAACACCTCTGTGACAAAGCGATGGGCTCCAATGTCCCCCAGAGACCACCGATAAGGAAGAGGCCAATGGACCGACCTCAATTGTTTAAATGATTTGGCACTTCCAAGGCACAGTAGGCTGGAGTGCACCCTTTGCTCAACTGCAGAGGTCCGAGAGTCTGTCTTCCATCTCAGGTCTAGTCCCTCCATTAAATTTGTAGAAATCATAGCACAAATGGCCTCGATCATAATTAAAGTCTCTAGACACGGCTGTCCTACAAATAAAACCTATAGAGATAACCTCCATTAAATTTGTAGAAATCAAAGCACAAATGGCCTCAATTGTAATTTAAGTCTCTAGACACGACTGTCCTACAAATAAACCCTATTGAGATAGACCAAAAGGTTTGAGAAGAGCGTTGTACCACACCATTCAGTAAAATGTGGTGGCATTGGATCAGCTGGAGGCACCGAGCAGGTCTCTTCCCAGTGCCCAAATCAGGCACACAGAAATTTATTTCATTTCCAGCTCATTACCAGTGCCCCAAATCACCATTGTTTTAGGAAAGCTGGAGGGAGACAAACACATCCCTGGTGGTCTGCGGCTCGGCAGAGATTTTTGGATGAATCTAAGCAAAGGAATGTTCTTGCCCAGTGAAAGATCAGAGAGTGCCAAAGCTAACTGCCAGACCTGGCTGGTGAAACACCACTCCGAGTCTCACCACCAGTGAGAGGAAAGGACAGTGACATCAAAACGTTCCCCTGAGGGATGAAAGGATGAAGGAAATGGACCCTGGTGCAGAAGAGCTTCCAACTGCAACGTATTTCACACTGGTAAGGTGCCATCTTCATCCCTGTCAAAGGCCTCCCGCGCTTACCCGTACCCTTGGCCTGCACGTGGGGTAAATTCTGCCCCAACGAGGGGTGCTGAGCTCCGTCTGTCTGTCCTACACCGCTCCTGGCTGTGGGGGACCCAGGCAGGGCCACCGTGCCTCTGCATTGCCGCTTGCATCAGGGACCTCTAAATATGGAGATTTCATGCAAATGGTGCAATGCCTTGATTTGCATAGTTGATTAAGATATGCTCATCTGTTCTGCATTTTTCTTTTTTTTTTCCAGATAAAAGTGGCTTTAATTTTCCACTCCTTCGTGGCAAGTCAGTCAAAGCAAAGTATTCTCCCTGGCATAATGGTGCCTTTGCATCTCAGCAAACCTGGAGCAGAATTACAACATCCTTCTAAGCCAGTGAAGCTTATTATTTATAAAGAGCAATGATTAGGTTGACAAGCACCGAATTCTTCATATCAACCACCTCGATGAAGCACTAAAAGGCAAGAGCGTGTGGCGCAGACAAACCTCAGAAATGGAAAATCCCTCTTCTCATTTAGAGCATTTGGAATATTTTCACTGCAGCAGATGATTTCTGGTAAACATGGTCTTCACAGACATCAAAACATTTGGAAAAAATAACGACTATTTTTGCTTCGCAAGGAAAATGAAGCAAAGTAATTCCACAATGCTGAAACATCCAGTAATGACATTTTCAAACCAAAAGCAATGACATTTTGAAACCAAAATATTTATTTCCTGAATAATTTTGAAATCACTTGCACCAATTCTGGTGTAAGTTCTTCACAAGTTTTACATACTGGATGACAGAATGTAATATATTGTTTACTTAAAGCAAAAAAAGGAAAGAAATCAAGAATTGTTTCCACGGTACTTCAAAATACAACAGAAAATATGAGCCTCCAGCATCATGACTTCCTGTGAACCCCAAACCTCTGGTCCTTGCCCTACTCTCACTATCCTTAATCTATATTTAAAGAGTCTGATGAATAACACAAAATAGTTTTAAAAAAGAAGCACAAAGAGAAATGTTTTTAATAAAAAATACTGTCACTATTCTTTCTCAAGTAAATTTTAAGGGCATGAAAAATGGGCAGAGACTATTGGACAATAGGAAAAAATATTTAATTTAACAGTATTTAAAATCCCTGGGAAATATCTGTAAGACCCCGGAGAGAGAAATAGTGGCTCTCCGCGGCGGGATGTGCAAAGGGATGTCTGTCAGACCAAGGCTTAGCAGATGGGAGGAGGAGGAGGAAGAGGAGGAAGATGGTTTCCCCTGCAGGTCATAGGGCAGCTGCGGGATGGAGGCAGCAAGACACGTGCTGAGAGAAAGGGCTACAACCAAGCAAGGAGTTTGTAGTGGGAAACGGGACTAGATCTTCCTCAGCATCTCACTCACCCAACTCCTCTGGAGCCCCAGGAAATAAAACACAACTTCTTTCACTGCTTTTGTTGTGACTCTCACCGGGACTTCCAGAGACCTCTGAAAGAACATCTCAAAACCTCCCAGGAACGATGAAGGTCAGAGCTATTTTCAAACCTACCCAAGCCAAAGGATTTTTAAAAAAATTTTCTTTTCCAGAAGGTATAAAATGATGAGTATGGGTCGCAGAAGAGAAAGTCTTTCTGGTAAGTGAGAACCTCAATAATGAGAAGGAAAACAACGCTTGAGCCCGGCGCTGATCCGCCACATGTTGGATGTACTGGCAATTCTGCCTGAAGCATGAAGCCACAGAGATACCTACTGTAGGAAGGATTCAACGTGTACACCTGATGCAGCACATATTCCTCATCTGCTGGGTTTCCTCCTCTGTACAACAGAGAACACCAAGACTTAAGAAGATCCCATAAAGAGGATGAAAAGGCTTTGAATTCAGTTTTAATTACAGTATATCATATAGCAATGCAACTTTCTAATGAGACTGACACTTTTCAAAGGAGGCAGAAGAGCTGGTCAGAAGAAGAAAAAAAAATAAAATCAAGCAACAAAACCCCCAAAAGTAAAGATTTTGACTGCATTATTTCAGTTAATTAAGATGAGTGATGAACAGCAAGCAATTTGCGGTGCTTTATACTGAACCCAAGACAATTTGAAAATTAACAATTTAACTTTCTGGGTTTGATTTGTTTTTTGCTTTAACTCTTAGTCTACCAAATGGGTAAGAAATTCTCCCACTATTAATTAGCCAAATCTGCCTTCCTAACTCACAGAAAAGAAGGGCTTGGATGACGTCTTCAAAGGATTAAGATTCCATCACGTCTTCCCCATTGAGCCCATTTTAGAAACGAAGAGATGATGATGTTCAGGAATGAAACGCCTTGCTCAGTGTCACTGCGTGAGCCAGCTAGAAACGTCACCTTCAGAGAACTTCTGGAGTTAGCACCATCGATTAGTAAGAATTAAAGAAGTATTTCATCAATCTTACAGCTTCAGAGGCACACGGCTGAAGAGCGATGCCGGGTGGAAACGCACTCAGTGACCGAGACTGTTTGGAAAGATGGAATTTTTTCAACTGAGTAAATATCTTTAAGAATTTGATCGTGGTGGGTTTTACAGAAGTACTGGAAGACACAGGCTTAGCTGGTCACTTATTCTGGTGAGAGGTGAGAATCAATTTAAGCCTTAAGAAAGACGTGCAGAATATTCTCCTCTCCTCTGCAACTTTTTTCCAAAGTCTCTAGGAAGCAGTGCAACATAAACTTTCATTTTTCTCTTACTTAATCCCTCCTTGTCGTAAATGGTTTTTACAAAAGTCTTAATCAGCCTCCCCATGATGCACAGGGAACCACATATTCATCAGGTGAGTGCAGATGGAGTCACTGAATCTGGCTTAAGGTACTGTATTTTGTTCTACAAGAAGAAACTAGAAATTCAATGGGAAATAGAATTTAAAAAAAAAAAAGGCCACGGCACTAAAGCTAGCCAGAGTCTGAAGAATAAAACAGCATGAGGTGATCTTTAATCTCAATTATCAATGCTAACAGCCTCTATTAACCAGCCCTGACTCCCATTTAAACGTATCTAAAAAGCCAAATCTGGCCTGGTCACCCCCGCGGCACATACAGACCCAGCCCCGACGCGGCTGCGGAGCGCGGGAGCCGCGAACAAGAAATTAAACACGCTATAAAAACCAAACCACGGGAAACAAAAGGCAAAATTTATACTATGGATGTGTCCAGGACATCTGAATCCATATTTTCCATTGCCCAAGAGAGTGCTAAGGATACCAGGGCGAAGGCCTACGTGTTACCCGTGTTGGGGACAACCAGTGTCCTAACGACCAGGCTCAAGCAAGACCTCACCCTGTTCCTGCAGCAACCTCCTACATAGTGAAGCACCTTCCAAGAGCTGAGACTGAAGCAACTCTTCTCTCTCAAGACAAAAAAACTCTTAAAAGTCCGTGAAAAAACATGGTTGGGAAGCCAAAAGCAGGAATCAGACACAGAAAAACAGACATCGCCATCTTTTCCTTTAGGTCTGCCCAACTTGTAGAAAGGAAGATACGTTTCATTAAAATTTGAAGCAATTGAAACCCCCCCCCGCCAATGCTCCACATAAATTACTCATAAAATTAAAGAACCATGCAACAATGGCATAAAGTTACCCCAGGGTGTAGTTTACTGAGCCATTATGGAAGAATACACACAAATGAGGAGGATATTAATGACTCCACAGAACACATTTTTCAGTACTGCTTCACCCTTTCCTCAAATGACAAGAAAAATTCACTACCAAGGCACTGCACTGGAGATACCTACATTTCTGCCTGTCCCAGCTCTTTCATATAATGATAAATATATGAAATATATAAAAATATAAATATATAAATACCCCTGCACCTCGCAAAACAGACATTGCCCAAAACCAAAGCAGCCAATTCATTATTCAGGGTATTTTTTTTTTGCACACACAAAATTTGGCAGCGTGAGGATGCAGACTCAGACCAAGGGTTTTTTTTTTATACTTTAAAACAATATAAGGAATGTTGTTGTAAATGGATGGATGGAAAGCAGGAGCGCCATGTCCCCCGTTCCTCACTGTGACAGCTGATACAGGATGGGCTGCAGCAGAGAAGGTCCCCAACAGAGCCCATGGCCTCTGCAGGTCTGTTAAAAAATATTAATTGTTGTTACCTCAGTATATGATAGAAAGGGAAAGCCCTGCCATGAAGGACCTTGTTTAAGCAGCACAGACAGACCTGTGTACCTGGGCATCAGGAAGGAGAGAGGAAAAGTCAGATACTCAACAAATAGCCCAGGTTGGAAGGACCTCGGAAGATCATCTGGTCCAACCTTTCATCGACATCGTTTATTTATATTCTGGGGATGGAGGACCCAAGAGGTTTCAACGACAGACACTTGGATCTAGGTCTTAAACACAAGCTCAGGTTTTTCTCCGCCCACATCCGTGGCCATTTTGTGCTGGAGAAAGGGGCTTCTCATCTCTCTGGTTCCAAAAACCGGCTCAAACCCATCTTGGTGGGAGGTTTTATACATCACCTGCAGTGCCTGCCCAAACTCACTGCAGGGCTCTCACTTCAGCACGACCCTGACTATCGTCAGATCATTTAACATCGTTTCGAGCGACGACATTATCATCGTTGTGACTGAAACTGGTACCCAAAAGAGCTCAGTGGGGAGCAAAGGCGGCTCTCTAGTGCCCTCTGAACTACTCAGCACCCGCCAGCGGCAGGGTCTGGCCCTGCCCGAGGACCCTCACCAGCCCCAAGAGGTGACAATGTGACACCACCTCTGCATTGGTGGCTAAACTGGATGAATTTGATACGAGTCTTCAGAAAATTCAATTACTCCAGCACATGTTTATTCTGCACACTTAATTTGTGCAGATCAACATATATGGAACTGATTATTGCTTGACAAAATTGTCATCTCTGTGGGCTTTAAAGACATCCCTGCCTTCCCCTGCTTTTTCATGTGAAATTTCATTGCATTAATTTTAATGGCCTTTTAATTTTCTATGCGGTTTTGACAGTTGTATAAGAAATGTATGTTTAAAGAGATGGCAGCTGAAATTTTGCCTATGTATTTTTAACATTTCCTATGCAATAACGTCAAAGAATATTGTCTCCACTGAAAAACTTGTAGCAGAAAAACCCCATTACCAAACCCCAAAACTTTAATAGTTTCTGGTGCAATTGCTTTAATGCAATATTGATGGTCGTTTGTGCTGCTGATTGTCTTAGCAAGAAAATTCAGGTGCAGCCAGTCGGTGATAAAATAAAAATAAAATTACAAAGGGACTGATTTCTGAGGTTAGATGCACCAGCCTCTAATGAGAATGGAAAGTAATTAGAAAACTATCTAAGGTAGGTGTGCATCTCAGGGACTAAGAGGTCTCCTATGTCTCCTTAGTCTCCTACGCAAGCAAGATCACCATCTAGCTGCGGCAAAATGCCCCCCTCACTACATAAATCCACGAAAAATCTCTATGTATCTGTTCCAGAATTTCCATTTTCAGGACCCTGAGTGAACAGCCCAGGTCCTCCCGGCTGCTCCCCACCTCGGGGGGCAACCACGGGGCGTCAGAGATTTGCTCCTCGCAGCCCAGCCCAGGAGGGGGGAGACATATGGGGACATTCTTAACTAGGTATAATAATACTTTCCTACCTCCGAAGGATACAGTAATTAATTATTCCTTATAAAGCCCTTAAAGATGCTCAGGTAGAAGTTGAGATGTCAGCCCAAACTAAATTGATTTCACTGGAAGGGAGATGATAAGAGGCGACTTTATGAGCCTGGAGCGATGCCGTCAAGTTTCCTTGGGGCGCACCAACATGCCTTCCTATTCACCTTCTCTTTCACCAACTAATACACACATCAGGCAGACACAGATTTATTAGGAAACTGGGTTTAATTCATAAGGGCTGTGAAAAGAAGTGAGCTGGTCCCACAGCAGGGAAGTGCTTTCAAAGCTCGGACGGACAATTTCAATCCCCCTTGCGAGAATAGATGCGTTTCTTTATTCTCTACTACCAAGCTGCTTTAACAGCATCTTGAGGAGCCAAAATAATAACTCACAAAGTCTCCACATGTGGTATGAAAAGATTAGACATGGCTTAAGCAAGCAGGGATTTAAATCCAGACTGATAATACTGTAGTGAAATTATATACCATAAAGGCAGAGAAAAATGCGTTGTAGTTTACTAAGAAAAAAAAAAAAAAGAAGGGAGGTGTTAATCTGGGGACAAAAACCTTCATATAAATCCAGCCCATGTATTCTGGATGATTATTTCAAAAAGCTGGAACTTGTTCTGTTGATCTTTTAAACTGATTACCGAGCAAATGAATGCACTTTTAGAAACAGGCACTGACAGACATGAATTTCAGCTGTCCTTTTTCATCAGCTTTTTCTTCTTTAACAATGCCAGATTGCATAATACTTCTGATATTTTCAAATAATGTGGAAATTCAATTTATGTGCAGCCATGTAATTTATTGTACAATAGTTACAGCATGTTCTAAAAGACAGCCACACAGAGCCTGACTGCCTCCCAGGACCAGAGAGACTTGTTTCAAAATGGGAAGATAATTTGGTCAACAGTAAAAAGTAAAAAGAAAAATGGAAAGCAATATTTTCTCCATTCTCAAACTCGACACTTCAGAGAAATCTTCAAGTTATTAAATCGGAAAGATATTCCAAATGTCTACGCTGTGCATTTAACAGAGCTGGTAACTCTGCACCGTGGCAGCTTCAGATGGGGACAGCAGGGGGTAGCGGTGCCTGTTTTTCACGAGGGCTCTCCTGGGGGCAAGGCATTTTCCTGATTGAAATGTTATTTTACTTCTGTAAATATAACTATATAAAATATATATAAAATACAAACACAACCAGAAACATGTATATGTGCATTTGTGCATGTGTGTCCAAGTGGAGATCAATTACTGATAGATAAATGACGCTGCTGGTTAGTTACTTAACACTTCCAAAAGGCTTAGATTCATAAACTAACTTTCAATATTTTTTCCCCCAAATTCAAGGGCTACAACCTTGCTTATGTTTGCACCTGGCAGTTGCATAACGGCGAATAAGCCACCTCAGGGCAGGAATTGAAGATGTATCTAAAATGAAAGGCCACCCAGAAAAACAGAAAGCGACGTATCTTGGGTGATATTTCACTAAGATCACTACTCTTGGGGGCTTGGGAAGTGACGACAGGGAGTAAAATTCATGTTTCGTGATAAACAAAGCTATAGACACCAAATCCCAGAATAATGGAAGTTGAAAGGACCCTTTTCCCCTTGTTCACAGCATCCCCTGCCTGGTCAGGGGACATCGCACATGCTCTCACCGGCCCTAACAGACGTTTTCCTGGGGCTCAGCTTAGCTGTAAAAGGAACCAAATGGGTCCAAAGCTGCCGAAAGCCACCTCCGGAGGCTCGCCTTAGCGCAGGATTTACTTCCAAGCTCTTCTTCTCCTCCACCCGCCCCGTGAAGAGCCATTCCCACCTCCTCTACCTGCTCCCAGTGCGCGGCAATAAATCAAGAAAACGCCTCTCAGGGTTTAAACAGCACAGCTGTTATCTTCACACAAGGAGGGGTTTTCAGGAAAATATTGCCTTTCAGTTAAATTTCTGTACGTGGCAATGTGTGACGATGTAAAACAGTTTCCGGGCTTCTGTTAAACGTCAGATTTCCCACCTCATTACAGGGCGAGAGCATATTCTGGCAGGGGCTTAGTGATGGAGCATAAACGCAGCTCAGTCTCCCACCATCACCCTATGATCCACCAAAACAGTCCAGTGCCCACCAGTATCAGACCCAGCACCCATCTCTGTGCTAAGAACTACCTACCAATCCCATTTTACGGCCAATTCTTCTGAATAACTGGTTTTGCCATGGAAGGGCTCAAATAATGTTTCAATCCTCTCTCTGCTACAGCCCTTCTTGGACCTTCCAAGCAAGAAAAACTGCAATAAGACAAACTCAACCAGAGGAAATTTATCTTCTTTCTGGAGACCAGATGCGTGCAAGAACTTGCAATAAAATGAGACACACAGAAAAAGTGTCTACTGAAAGATTCCACCTGCTCCAAAGTATATAAAACACGCTTACTGTTAAACATTAACTAATAGAAAATATTTGCTTTTAAACACCAACAAGCCAAACTGTTTACTCCAGTGGCAAATTTTTGTATCTTTCAGAAATTTTATCATGTTTCCTTGGAAAAAAGCAACACCTTATGTACCATAGCACAGCTTCTGATATCACTTATGCTGTCACACAATCGAAGGCAGAATGTGCGATCGTCAAAGTCACAGAATCACAGAATCGTCTAGGTTGGAAAAGACCTTGAAGATCCTCCAGTCCAACCATCAACTCAACATTAACAGTTCCCAACTCCACCAGATCCCTCAGCGCTGGGTCAGCCCGACTCTTCAACCCCTCCAGGGATGGGGACTCCCCCACTGCCCTGGGCAGCCCATTCAAAGTCATGACACGAACTAGCCATATGCTACCGTCGAGCGGCAAAACACTCTGCAAGAACTGTAACAAATCGATGAAAGGTTTTCTTTACGCAGCATAAGGACTGGGCCATATTTTCTAAGAGGATCTACGTAAAAACCATCGAGCAACGCGCTATGAGAACCGCAGCGCTGCAGTTCACGGCAGCCCCGCTCCGGCGCACACTCACACTCCGGCTGCGTGGCGACCTTGACGGGCTGCGAGCTCTCTCCTGGTCCCCACTCGTTGTACGCCACCACTCGGAAGGTGTAAGTCTCCTCCGGTTTCAGGTTGCCCACGGTAAGTTGAAGTGTCCCAGATTGAGATGTGTTGACTGCCCGTTCCCTAGAAAAAAAAAAAACAAACCACCAAAAAACCACTTCAAAATTCATTTGGATCTTCAAGCATTACTTATTTATGCAGTTGGTAGCCTGTAAGGTATGATTACTTATCAAACTTCAGTTTGAGGCTTGTTTGTCTACAGGGTTTTTTTTTTTTATTTTTACTTGAAAAAGCCTAATTCAAGTAATGGGGCCCATTGGGAACGCCGCAAGTGTTATGAAAAACACTTGTATTTTAACACTTCATAAGGTATATAGCATATTGGTTCTTTGCCTTCCTTAATAGAACAAAAAAGGAAAATTGATGGAAAGAAATGGCTATTCAACACAGGAACACAGCTCTGACAAAGGAAGTGAGGTGCATACTGGACTGTAAACATCCAGCTAATGAAAACTGGGTTTGGATGTCTCTGCAAATCGAGCCCTGGTCTGAGCTCCCGCTATGGCTGTCCCTGAAAAACCACCCCCACCCCCCTCTGTTCCACAGGCAACGTAGAGTTTTTTCCCAAGATGGGGCCACCGCTCACCATCTCAGAGGTCTAAAATGAAAACCCATTTGTGGAGTTTGTACTACGCTGGGAGGCATGACTTGTAACTCCGTGACACAGGGCCTGAGAGAAAAAACAGCCTGAGAGAGCTAAGGGATGAGGGGGAGAGGAGGCCCAACGAGCCAAGGAATGTCTCAAACTCTCGCAAGTAACAAAACTCCAGTCACGGTGTGATAGTGTGGAGTTTGGAGCTGATAAGGTGGCCAGGATGGCACGAGATGACCTGGGGGAGGGACCCCTGTGGAGATAGGATGGTTCTGTTCTGAGGCATCGTGTAAAGTTTCAAGGCCCATCTGTCTGATGAACGACCTTTGCTTCATTATCCACGAAATGCTTATTAAAGTTGACACCTGTGAATATGCTAATAAAGATTAACAAGATCGTGCCGATTACATCGTCCCACAAAGCACCTTATAACAACCTTACCCCTCCCCATATCTGGGGTACGTAGGTACGTGGGTCAACCTAGTGAACAGGCCCAAAAAATGTGTCTATAAATTGAGGAGGGGCAAGGAGTGAAATACGGAAAGAAAAAAGAAGATGTGAAGAAGACGGATGCATCCCCGACGAACTCGGATGGGACCAACGCAGGAACCTGGACTGGTGGTCTCTAATTGTCTATTCTCTTGCTCTATCTCTCTTTCTTTTCTTTTTTTCCCCTTTTTCCTTATTATTATTAGGTAACACTAGACATACTATATCCCTTGCCATAACTTGTTATATACTTAATCAATTATTGTATATCCCATTAGTACATTGTGGGAAGTTAATAAATGTCTATGTCAGCCTTTGAGACTTGTCTCACCCTTGTTCTCTCCGTTGGGGATTCATGAACACAAGTCACTTGTCTCCCTCGTCACAAAATCATCAAGGTTGGTAAAGGCCTTGAAGCTCCTCCAGTCCAACCATGAACCTCACACTGACCGTTCTCAACTCCACCACATCCCTCAGCGCTGGGTCAACCCGACTCTTCAACCCCTCCAGGGATGGGGACTCCCTCCCTGCCCTGGGCAGCCCATTCCAGTGCCCAACAACCCCTTCTGGAAAGAAATACTTCCTAAGAGCCAGTCTAATCCTAATATCATCGGAGTGGAACGTGACATATGCTCCCCCCTTGGCAAAACAAGCACCCAGGCAGCTCAGGGCCAGCTCACTCCTGATGCAGACAGATGGTTGGACACCACCCCACGTATACAAACTCAGCCATCGGCTCCTGTAAAACTGGTGTGTGGGGCAACAGGTACTTGTCCTCCTGAGCAGTGACCGAGGGGGATCTGCATCCCGGCACCAGCATCCCTGCCCTGGATCAAGCAGAGCTCTGCTGAGCCGTGGTTTTGTGCTGCTTGGTGAGAAAAACCATCGGTGGGAAAGGTACAGACGTAGAGTTGTTAACATGGGATTAGCCGGGAAAAACACAATCCCTAAACAGTAAAGCTGGGTTTGAAATTGGATGAAATCACAGTCATTTCATGGCCAATCAGCGAAGAGAAGTAGGTAAAATTGCTTTAGTAACTGATTTATTATGGGTGGAGTGCCTCGCTCCTCGCCTTTGCTAGAAGCCCTCTGAAAAACTAACAACAAAAAGGTAGATACTATGCTGCAGAAAAAAAATCATTTAAGACTGAATCAACTAATTGTCAAACTTCACGTAGCGCTGCCGTGGTTCTCCGGGCTGCAATAGGCATCGCAACAATTCTGAGAAGGGACATTATTGTACCTTTGGGGAATGTTTTCTCAGAATGAAATTTTTCAGACCAAGGGATGGTCCTGCCCTCCGAGCATCAGGCTCCACCGTCGCTCTGGCCCTCCGAGGGTTTACTGACCAAAGCTTGGGTGAATGTTCCCTGGGGAAAATGGTCAGATCATCCCTTAGCAGAGACAATGGAGTTTAATGCCTCTATTCCAGCAGGAAGTTTTTCTGTTGCACTTCATAACGTGAAGCAGAGCTGTGGGTGGCTGCTGCTCCCCGACAAGGGCACTGGCAGGCAGAGCCTTTGCTCTTTCTAACTGGGCAAACTGAGCTGTGCTTGAGCAACTCAGCTAATTTTATTCTCTTGCCTCTTATCTCTGGTTTCTATTTGCAAGCTGCAGAAGTGGGAACCCAGTTGTTGCATTGAAAATGGCTGCAATGGGTTTGTAACCAACTGAGCAGGTCTGAAAGCAACTCTCTTGTCTTGTGTCCTTTGGGGCACAGGTGTGAAGCGCTATGATGAGGAGTGAAATTCCGACACAGCCCGTTTTGTATCTCATGCTGAGGTTGGAGAGCAAAGGAAAATATCCAGCCCCACCACAGAGGCATGAGGAGACCCAGGGCTGCCGTTTCTCTTCTCAGATCTGCACTTGCTGCATCACATGCCAGCAAGTGCTTTGATTAGACTCTAATGCAATCTTGGCAGCATCAGTGTTCATCTTCCATTGGATTGCTGTGTCATACTCAAGCCCATCTCCCAGGACATGTCTCTGTGCAAACCAGGAGCTGTATAACTACATGAGCGCTCTCCAGCTGATGAAGCCAACGAGCTCATCACCTGCAATGATGGGCCAGTCCATTCCTAGATCAGTTCAAGTCCAGGTAAAACGCTGCTGCTCCCACTGGGAAGAGCACCCAGGCTGGCAGTGGTTGGAGGTGTCTGCAGCACATTCCATCTCACAATATCCACCTATTTTCAAGGCTAATTAGCTCGAGTCCAACTCTGTGCTCTGGCAATGTGATGGTTTCCAGTCTGGGAGCACCGTTGAACAGCAGAAGCTCTGGGCTGTCCCCAGCCCACGCTGAAAAGACACAGAGGGAAGTTTCCCTGTTCTTGGCGAGTCACAATATTCCCTCCATGAACCTCATGAAAGTGCTGACCAAATTAAACCTTTTTATGTTTTACTTCCTACAGCTTGGGTTTTCTAGCTATCACATCTAGAGTATCTTCCAAATGCAACACTAAAAGCCCACAGGGCAATGCAAGAGCTTGTAACTTAAAAAAAGAAAAATGGGCCGTATAAAAAAAAGTTCCAGGTTTTCCTAAGTAATGACTGAATAATAATCAAGCCAACACCCCGGGACTGAGACCAAGAGCAATAAAGCAAAAGAAAAGGCTGAGGTTTCCCTCCAGGCAGACTGAGGTGCAAGAACAGCCAGCAGCCCACCCCATCTCACAGCCTGGCAGCAGCTGGATAATCGACATTTAGAGGAATAAGTGAACCAGGATAGAAATATGTGGTTATTCTTCTGGCACGGGACAGAAATATCTGGTTATTCTCCTGGCACAGAGCTCCTGTTCACAGGTTTCTGGAATTGCAGCACCCAGGTGATCACAGACACCCAAATGGGTTCGTCCCCCTCAAACTGTCAGACCTCTGACACCACTGGTTTTGGTTTCTGTGGCAATGTAATTATGAGCTGCGAGGAAAAATTATCCCTTTTGTTTAAATGGGCCACTCGCCAATGTCACACCGGGCAGTGATGTCTTCCATGACACCTTAACCGCTTCAGCTAGCAACGAGAAAAAACTCCTTATGAATATAACAACCCTACACTCATCTTTGTAAAATAGGTATCTAAAACACATCAGATGAGCGCTGTAAAACATGTGTCTGTCCGTCTCTCTAGAGCTCCAGGAACCTGTGAAGTTAGAGAGGTGAGCGTCAGCTACGTCCAAAAGTCCATCGTCTGCTCCTGCTTACCAGCGAGGGGTTAATGCGCCACAGATGCTACAGCAAAGCAAGAATAATCTAAAAAAGCACCAAACATCCTTGAATCAGGCACCTTTACATGTGGGGTTTTCCTTTTCAAACCCATCTCGGCCATAAATTACGGTCTAAAAATAAAAGACCTTGACTAAAGTCATCCACTTTCTTGTAAAATAGAGGCTTCGACATGTAATTTCCAGTGACTGAAGATCATGTTACATTACGGTATCAGCATGTAAAAAAAGATAATTACAGTTCCCATATAACTCTTAGGTGTGTAACAAATGCTTTTATAATGTTTCAAACACCTAATTAGTTACTTCAAGTAAGACAAGCCATGTTAATGCTTCTTGCTGTGAAATGAATACTATTAATTTTAAAATGGATGGACTTTTGCTACTTTGAATTCCTTTTTTTTTTTATCTCCCATTATGTTGTTTTGTGGGAGAACGATAAAGTCCTTGATTATAATAAGCAAACCTCAAAACTAATGTAAATAGATCATCTGGGAATGATATTTTAGAACTTCAGCTGAATTCTGAAGATAGGCTTTAATCAAAGATAAGTTTTCATATTCAATTAAGTGGTCCCTTGATTCATTTCTTCAGTCTGCAACATGCAGGAAGCTAAACTGGGAGATCTATTAGCTTGTTGTGACTATCTACGCATTTATTCATTTGTTACCGAAAACAAGTTCTAGTGAACGTTCAACTAAAAATAACGCTCGTCCCTACCTTGCAAAAGAGTCCTTCGTCAAAGGGGTTTACGTTCAGCTGTAATACTGCTGATTTTCAGGGTCACTTTCTTCTTTTTCTCTTAAGATCAGAGCATTTAATTGCATATATTGGGAAAAATGGTTGCTAACAGTCAGTTAAAAAAGGATAGCTACAAATCAGGACCCGTTATTTAAGCCAACCTGACGTTTCAAAAGTTGTAATCAAAAACTGAACGGTATTTTTGGGCTTTGTGTCTCATCTCAAATGCTAAACAGAAATATATTGCCATGTAAATACTTCTCATTATTTATAAATAAATATAGCCAATCTTTTCTTGTAAATTAAATTTTAAATTTTATATCTAGTGACGTAAATTCTCACCGGGAAGGCAGAATTCATTTCAAACTATGCACAAGTAATTAAATATGTCTTGAGATTACATTTGAGGAGGTTTTTTTTTTTTGGTTTAGAGATAGATCAAGAGCAAATCAACAAAAATAAACCGTGTCTCTTTCTTTGTGGTGACTAATACACTACCGCCTAAATATCAAATGCCTGCGTGAATCAACGCTCGCTCATTGAGAAGCCAACCGGCATAGACGGGGGAGAAAAGGCAACAAACACTGAGGCCGAGAGCAAAACTGAACATCAAATTCACAGCAAAATTCGAACCTGCCTGTGAATTGAAATATCAAATCTGGCCCGTTTTGCAAACAAAACATTGCTAGTCAAAAGCAGATCACAATTAAACGTGGGCAACAGCCAGACACAAATGCTGTTGGGTTGGATGGGGTTTAAGGATAGGGATGGATCCAATGCTTCCCACATGAAGACCACCTCTAGCTAAAAAAATTAATAAATAATTAACATTAAAGTTTCAACAGCATGTGGATGTGGGAGATACCAGAGATGAAGCAGCACCTCTGCCCTCGCAGCGCTCAAGGACGGCTCCGTTCCTAAGAGCTCGCCATTGGGGCAGCACCCCAGCGGTAAAACGGGAAATAAAAAGGCAGAGATTTACCGCTTACATGGGTAATCTCTGCATTTTTAATATTGTGGGCGATCTTATTATTTGGGTATGAAAGAGGGGTTTTTTACAGTGAGCTTATAACATCAAATTAAGCCTCAAGTAGCTCCTTTCTCTTCCAGAGCAGTCCTCCCGTATGGCAGGATAGATTTTTACGGTCTCTGTGTGCACATGTGTATACCTTGAAGAGTGATATCCATCAGAAGTCATGCATTATACCCGACTGCTATATTCCACTATATTTTAACAGAAAATAAGCGCAACCAAATGTATAAAAAGAGGGCCATATCTACTGACAGATTCCATTCACGAGAGCCTCTATATCTGCTCATTTTTTCATCACCACTCTGCTATTATCAGCAAATGTTATAGAATATCTCACTTCCAAATCTAAACTTTTATCTGAACCAGAAACTTCCCTGAGTGCAGGTGTATTGGTTGCCTGTTTATTTACTTTCTAATAGATTTGAGGTTTGTTTTATCCTTTTCTGAGAAACTTGCCTTTTACCTTTAAGTGCTCTTTCCAATCATCCTTATCAGCAAGCAAACCCATTTGATCCCACGCAGGATGCCTAGCTGAGGAGGAAGATGAAAGAGCATCCCATCAGAAGAGCTCCGGTGATTACGTTACAGCAATAAGTGCAATCACTTCCAAACGAGGTTTCTTTGAAAGGGTTGAGCTGAAAAACCCTTCTGAGAGAGTTCAAAACACGGGAGACTATTTCTCTGGACAGTCCCTGACATGGCCGTGTGTTGTGTCGGCCTCAGTGATGTTCCCAGCCGTCAAGAAAATCCTCTCTGCTCTCAAACCCAAGAAGATCCTTCCTCCAGACTTGCAGTAATCTCTCTGACAATTCCTTTGCATCCCTGAGGTTAATGTCAAATCCAATATTTATTTTTGTAAACAGAAAAATAGCTCTTTTGAAAAAATAACGCATAAAGAATAAGCAACTCTCAAACTCCATGGAAGTTTTTTCCTTTTAGGAAAACTACCTTAATTTTATCTCGCGGTTTGTCTGAAAGTTTGCAAGACTACAGGTGCATATTCCAGAGTTTTAAACTGCAGGTGGTATTCTGAGTCTCTCGCTGCAAGGAGCTTAGTGGAATTTTTATTTTATCTATTTATTAGTTTATTTATTTTAACAGACAGCCCACAGTCTTCCACAGAAGAGTATTTAAGAAGGTGTGCACCTAGTTGGGAATGGGGCTAAGGCATCCTTCTGGTACTCAGCACCATGGAAATTCTGGAAGAAAAATTATTTTGAAGCGTAAGGGAATGCAGGGTGAGCTCTTTTTACTTTTTTTTAATCTCAGAAACATCACGATTTAAAAGCTTCATGTAAGACTAGTAGTATTTTCTCCTCACTGCTAAGTTAAAAGGCTGAGTTACAATATGCCTTGATCCAGCTTCATGTTTTTAAGACGATTAAAATAAATGAGATGCGATTCCAACAGTGCCCTCCAGCATTGCCACGTCACGGGCATTTCAGGTCCTTCACCAAATCTCAAACCACTTAATAAACGTAAGGAGAAGAGAATCCCCACGCATAGCCCCGGACCCTGTTCTGGTTGGGCTGGTGGCAATGGCTGCAGACAAACGTTAGGATAAGTGACACCCCGCTGTAGAAGACGCTTGCCCCCAACACCATCCACGGAAATGGCGATTTGAATTTCAGAGCTTTCTTTTACAGAGGGAGAGAGTGTTTCACACTCTCATCCCAAGTGCTTTGGGTGTTGTGTCCTTCCAGGCTGCTCAGCCAGACCAGAAGGATACACGTTTCTGTTTAGGAGCATCTACCTCTTGCAGCAGGTAGCGCTGCTGTAGCTGTCAATGTCTACAAGCATTGGAATAAATTAACAAAACTTATACATATAGAATCATGGAATCATTTAGATTGGAAAAGACCTTTAAGACCATCGAGTCCAACCGTTAACCCAACACTGCCAACTCCACCACTAAACCACGTCCCTAAGCACCACGTCTACATGTCTACCTCCAGGGATGGTGACTCCACGACTTCCCTGGGCAGCCTGTTCCAATGCTTGACAACCCTTTCTGTGAAGAAATGGCTGTATGGCTGTTAAATTAAGCTGGACCTTGTTAGGGATTACGATGAGAAGCTTGAGAATGTCCAGGCAGGGGCAAGAAATCTTGCCTGCAAGACTGAGCCCCTTTGGATGAAGAATAAGGCCATGCTGTGGCAGAGGGGAGATCACTGATAACTGTGGGGTTGCACTTCTTTAGCTCTCATGAATCCACTTGTTTTTCAATTAAATATAGATTCTTACTCAAGTCCCCTCAGCAGCTGAGCTGCCATCAGCACACCAGTCACCAGTCGGTAGCTGAAGTCTATCCTAAGAGCAGTAAAATACAGCCCAGACTACTTCAAGTGAGTTCTTCATAATGATGTACAGGAAGAGAAAAACACGAGATTTTTCGCAGGCATAAAACCATTTATGATGTTAGGAAAATAAAACAAACCCCAAGTAAATACGCAGTACCTTTTCGAGTGTGAAATGAGCATACACGATGAGAAATCATGCAAACACCAAACAATCTATAATGCCATCATCACAAAAGAGCTATCGGCTGTGCAGCTATAACCCACACGGCGAGCATGGCTCAGGCAGGTTGACTATATTTGCAATTGTGTAAAATCTTCACACCCCACTCCCCTGGCTGTTTTTGAGGTCTTACACCAGTTGTAGTGCTCTAAAAGCAGCCCTCCTCTCCGGTTGATTAGGGCTCAACAAATTCACCTCTGCCAGCGACGCAAAGAACGTCTGAATCTGTGTCATCAGAGGAAGATGAAAGGGAAAATATGGAGCTAACAATACTTTATGGTGGATGGTCAAGGAATAGCTGGGAGGAGGTAAGATCCATAAACACCCAACGCAAATGGTCCTTCATACCAAGACAAGAAGCACTGTCATATAAATGTTGATATGATGTCTATAAAAAAATAAAAAATAGGTAATAAAAATATATGGCAACAAAAGGCATGTTCATGTTCATGCTTCTTTTATCACGGGGAGAAGAACACAAGGTTGAGAACCATTTGCAAGACGCTTGTAAAGACCTCCGGCACTCTTAGGACTATCCCCCCACCCAGAGGAGACCCGTGGCATGTTGAGGCCTACCTGTTGACGCCATCCCTGGAGAAGAAGACCGTGTACGTCTGGATGCTGCCTCGGGCCTCTGCGGGTGGGCGCCAGCTGAGACGGACAAATCGGCTGGAGACCAAAACAGGGACCACATCTCGGGGGGCAGAGGGGAGGACACTGGAACTTGGGACAGCTGGAGGGGAAGGAGAGGAGTCAGTCAGAGAGGCCGGTGGCACGGGGGTGTCGGGGCGGGTGGGAGGTGTCGTGGTGGCCACAGCTGAGGTGGTACGGAACAAAGGGCCGAGGTGGCATGGAATAAACGTGAATAAAATGACAAGGGATGAAAGAGAGAGAAAAAAAACTAATGGTAAAATCACACCTTAAAATATACCGTCCTGAACCATCCTCTAAAGCAAACAGCAAGACGTAAATCTTGTGTTTTACCTTGCGATACCCTGAAATTATTTCTTGTATGAGTGATCAGTATGATACGTTCCTTCATTTGCCTCTATTTCACCGGGTTTGTCTCTTGTGCCCCAAGCAGCAGAAGCATTTAACCTCCTAAACAAGCAATAACTGACCACTCAAAGCCTGAAGCCTATGGGTTTGGGAAGAGCAGAAATTAAGTCGGGTGCTTCAGCATGTGACTTATTAGATAATTGCATCAAAGTGCGATAAAACGAAAAGAAAAAAGACAGTGAAACTTAATATTAACACCGTTCCCCATGGAAAAGTGTTCAGTCTATGTGCAAAACCCAGAAACGCCTAAACTGCAGTTTCAAGCGGTAAATTTCATTTTAGAACAGTACCTATTTATTATAGAGTTTAAGGGTTTGGTTGTTGGCCACGAAATCCATGTGAAAGCTGGCCTGCCAACATAAATAAATAAATAATAATATTTAATTTTTAACAATAGTTTATGTGATCAGCTGCCTCCTGATTTAGCACACGCACCTTATGGGGCATCCACAGTTGCCTGATCTTCTCCGCGGGCAAACATGATGTATATGAGGTTCGATTTCACGGGCCACGCCGGCCCTGAAGAGCGGGTTTTTACCATTGGTATTGAACCAACAAGCAATTTATTTTTTTCATTATCACAAATCTTTTTTGGTCAGTCCCTGTGCATACACTGCGAACTATATTAAGTAGCATTAATTTACCGTGAGACACGAAGAGCGTTGTATTAGCTAAACAGCTTGTGAAGAATAGCTTTACGTAAAAACATGATGTTCGCCGAATACTGGCTGAGCATTTTCTTATCCCTAAATTATTATTAAAAGCCATTAATATTGCTATCATTAATAACAAATATTGCCTCTTACTTATTGTGATCAATCTAAAACCAGAGGGAATTAAGGAATTTCCCAGTGGCATTTCCAGAGTAATGATGTGTTGAAAGAAAATATTAAGCCATAGTCTCAGCTCTTTTGGCTGCAAAGTTGTGATCCATTATTTGCACTGAGATCGTGTTTCGCGTCCTTAGTCACAGGCCACTGATCTAAATAATGTGCAAACAGGAGGCTAAAGTATAATTCTGTGTACATTTATATTACAACGATGCAACTATTTTGCTTCATGGTCAGAATGAGCAGATTTAGGCCTCTGGTCTATTCTATATGTTGAGTCAAGTCTTATAAGCGTTAAATGCATTGTCTTCTAACTGCTGTGGTAGATAAACATCTCTAGAGAAGTACCAAGGGCACGATTGGAAAAAAACCATGCAGACAAACCTACGAGGCTTTTTCAGCTGAGTTTTGGTATTTGAATCAAATACAGCAATTCAGAAAAAACCCTGTTATTAACCGTGTTGGCACCTGAGGGCCTGTAGAAACTCTGTTTCCCCACAAAACACCTCAGTCCGTGGTTCCTCCACCAAATATCCATCCTCCTGGTCAGGACCTCTCTTCTGTCAAAACCCATTTAGAATTCAGAAACTTGCGCTAGGATCAGCCCCGAGTCCAGACACGTACGTTTAGGCGACTACGCGTACACGACTACATATACACAAGTGTCCAAGCTCCCCCTGTAGAAAATGAGGGCTTCTACCTAACATGGATGATGGAGCTCAACGAGCTTCTCAAACTACCCAACAGGGGTATCTACTTTTAAACACGCTGAATTAATATCTAAAATCTGGAGGAGAATCGATACCCTTCGTGACCTCACGCCCTTGGATGCGGCGGCGGCTGACCTGCTAGGTGTCAACTTAGGAAAAGAACAGCGAAAAACGGAGGCGAAAAGCAGCGAGATTGGGACTGAAGCTCCAGTCCACTAAGTACGTGTTTTACTCTGGCTTTCAGTAAACTCTGTAGAGCTATCACTGACAAAAGCAATTTCACTTTTATTGTTGCTAGCAGTGAATAGCAAACATATAGAGTACAATAGTACAATATAGAGAGACATATAACCTGAAATTATCTCAGCAAGTAATGTCTGAAATCCTTCAATCTTTCATATGACTACACAAGATCAATCCACCACTGGTTAAACCATCTTCATCAGAGTCTGACAGGCTCTGATTTTAGCCTGATGTGGTTTATATTAACTCCTTGCAAAGTGCATCTTTCTCTGCTCTTGTGGCAGTCTGAATAATCATCTACCTCTGTACAAAGCGAGCAAAAAACGGGACTGTTTGATTCATTTTCCCCATGTCTAAATGACTATACAATCAACAGAGAAGGCCTGAATACAGGCCTGATAGGAACCAATCTTCGTGTTTCCATTTAGGAAGCCAAATGGAGCACCTCAAATCCAGACCCAAATCCCCCGTTATTTTTCATCCAGAATCAACTGTGAGTTTTGTGCCCTTATAATCCTGCCAGTAGGACCCATCCTTGCACCCCTAAAGCAAACGTCCTTCAAAAATGTAGAAATATGCTTGATATAGGTGTTCAGGAGCTACTTTTTTTTATAGCCTTTGTTGGCAAAATACACACCAGCTACAAAATACGTTGAAAACAACTAAGGACAAAACATCACGCGTAACATCCCATTTCACTGCTGCTTCTCATACACAGCAGTCATGGGCTCTTTGTAATTAAAAATAATAGGAATATGAGACCTAGCTTGAAGAGGAAGGTTGGGGTTTTTTTAAGACTTTTCAAAGGTCTGATTGAATTTTATGGGGTTTTTTTTGTTTTATTTATTTTTGTGGGGTTTTGTTTTTTGTTTTTTTGTTTTTTTGTTTTTTTAACATATATGTATGTGTCTGCAGGCAGGTAGGGATGAGATCTAATTAGCAGCAGTTGTCTCCTCTTTAAATGGTGTTTATAGAGACCAGCAAAAGCTTATGTGAGATATACAAGAAGAGATGATGAATGAATGAAAGAAAAAAACCCACTTGTCATTATATCCCACAAGGGATTTGGCAGGAAGAAGATAAAACATTATTATTGCTAAGCAGAGGTGGCAATAGATGGCATGGGTTTATTCATGAGCCTCTCCCGGTAAAAGACATGGGTGAAAATCCTCTAAATCCAAGTTATAAAACATCTCATGTTCTCACTTGAGTGCTTACAGGGACTATATATACACATACACACCCAGACCTCAGTACAGTTTTTGTGCCTCTGTACAAAAAATATTCATTCGCTTTTTTTTTTTTTTTACATATTTACCAAGTTGACAGGAAAAGGAAAGAAGTTTAAAGAAAGTTTAAGGAAATAAGTTGTAAGTTTGAGATGAAAAATAAATTGAGAAGTTACTGTGCATAGAGAAAATGTTGCTCTTGGATGTCAGTAATATTGACCTAAAAGCTATCCTGGTAATCTGCATCGAGGACCAAGTCCTGACCTGATAAAGATGACTTTGACTTTTCTGCTTTTAAAGCAATTAAAATTTCCATGATTTTTAGTTACTCGCATTTAATTCACATAGAATATTTAAGCCTGTTATACACAGACCATATTGCCACACACCTGAATTAAAAATTATACTCATTTTTCAGGGGGATAAATTAATACAGAAAGAGATCGGGCTGTATATAGGAACTGTCTATATCTCACAGAAAGTGGTTAATGTTCACGACATTACCCATTTAGGTGTTTTTTTTTTTTAAATTATAACCTAAGCGAAGACTATTCAAGCAATTGCCACTGGTTTAGGGTCTGTTAAAATAAGACTACCTACTACAGGCTATTCAAACTTTCAAAATACTGCCAATTAGAGCTTGCTGATAAGATTTGAAACTCGATACTTTTTCAGCAAAAATGAGAAAACTATCACACTTACAATCTTCAACCTCCTGCTGCAAATCACACTTTCCCTAAATATCCCACATTCCCTGGTGCCAAAATGACATTTCAAGACATCAGATGAAAATTTTCAGCCAAGACGCTACCTCAAAATATTTTTTTATGCCTTCTAACAACTATTTCAATTCCTTGATTTAATTTTTTTTTTTTTAATATAGAAATGAATTTTTTATCTATTTCTGTTTTAAAAGACTTTTGGAAATTTCACTGAATGTATTTAAACATAAAAGGAACATCCAAGGCTTTAAGTTAAGGATTTTGTTTCAGAAAAAAAAAAAAAAAAAAAAAAAAAGAAGTTGTTTTATTCAAATTAAGATATAAAACTTTTGGATTAAATTCAAGTTTCTTCCCCGCTCTTCCCCACAATATTTTCCTTGGGTTTAGCACTTTAAATTGGTTATTTGTACAGCATGAATTTCAAGTATGACATAAGAACGTGAATCTGTTCTCATCTCCAAATCCTCCGTGTTAAAAGGAAAAGCAATTTACATGGAATTTAACTCCAGAAATAACATCAAATAAGTGCTTATTGTCTGGTGTTGCTCAGTACAGCCATAGCCTGGTCAATCCAGTCTTTTGTTATGCTCCTGCATTCAAAGAATTTAGTCTTTTTAAATTTTTTTTTTTATTCGGAACATTTTTGACCCATCTTACACCTGCCACAGAGCAAACTGTGAAAGTTCTAAGTGAGAAAAAAGCTCGCTGCAGGAATATCTGTAATTCCAGAGGTGCTACATATGTAACACCTAACACCTGAAAAAGTGAGGCCCTCTTCCAGTAAAATATCCTTAAATAAGATCTGTAATAGATATAAATTTTGAGAGATTTGCTTTTTTTTAGAATGCAGCCACTTTTCATTTCCCAACAGCAGAACTGTGGACAGCTCAGGAAGCTGAGGGGTCGACAATCATTCCTGGGGGGAGAACCTCAGAGATGCTTTACAGACCCACAGCTGGCACCCGCATGGACTAAAAAATTTAATTGACATTTTTGTTAAATGTTAAAAAGGGGATTTAAAAAATTCTTAAATTATGTTCATTAAAAAAATAACATTCATGCACATTAGGGAAAGAAATAGAACAACTCTAAACAAAAGAAAACGTTGAGGTGTAGAGCACGAGTTACCTGATTTTACTTTGCACTGGCCATCATACAAATACCAATTTGTAATTATATTAAATTCGTAACGCATCACTAACCATTTCTAATTTAACAGACCTCATCAAGATCTGCAGACGAGAGGAGTTCTATTTTTACTCAGTGTTACTTCAACACAGGGAGATTCATTTTTGATGAACTCAAAAGCAATCCAGGAATTACGCATTCCAGATACCGTCCCAACCTGCTCGTGGGTGTAAACCAGGAGCTGTTTTCCTCCAGATCAAGGGAAACAACCAAGGATGAAGGTGAAGAACCTGATTTCTGTACAAAGTTTATCCTCTGGCGCAGGGATCCTGGGGCCTTGGAGCCCATCTGTCTCAAGGCATGTTAAGCCACCAAGCACATGCCTTGAGAGGGGAAAACAAGGAAAAATTCTGCATTTCACACGGGCAGTGAAAAATTTCATCTGAAATTTCATGACAAAATGATGGATTTCATCACCCATCCTCCATGCTGCTTCTAAAACCCAACGTTAACCTGCAGCTGGAAGATGTTTCGCCGGGAAGGTCCTGGGACATGAATCCAGGAGCTCTCATCGTCCCACATTAAGTGATTAAATAGGTGAGAATCGGTGAAAAAAGACCCAAATGGATTGCAGTGTTTTAGTCTGATCATCAAATCTTTAAATTTTGGTCTGCTTTCCAACAGGCAGGAAAAAAGCAGACGTTCTATCAGATGACCTTCACGGAGATATGAAATAGGTGTCATTTACTGTCCCAAATAAGTATCAGATTGGACAAGTTATTGGTAGCTCACTACTTACAGTCAAATAAAATGTTCTTTCCTGCACAAGCAACTCCTATTACCTTTCCTGAGGACCATTTACAAAATTTGGCCTTTCCATTTTTCATCCAGCCGATGAATCACACAACGCAGCTTCGAAGCGTCACATTCAAAAAACATTTCTTCAGGCCTTGGGTGCTCAAATCCATCCTCCAACCACCAGCAGAGATCACGTTGGCACCACTCGGGCGCGAGCGCGCCCATCCGCATTCGACGTGTTCGCACACGCCAGGTTTTACCGACGACACGGAGCACATGCCAGGACGTCAGGGTACATCAGCATATGTTTCGAGATTTTCAGCCCATATGCAGCGATACTAATTTACCAAATAAAAGATCTGTCCTCGTTGCCATACATACTTCCTCCCTTCTGGCTTCTTGCACAGTAATTCGTTATTACTTGGTGCCATAATGATGTTCTTAGAAACAAGTCATGCAGTACTAATTTTTATTATGCCTCTTTTATGACATGACGAACCACGCTATAAATCACTGAAGTTCATGTGTGTCAACAATGCCTGGTGTTCCTGTATGAGGAATTCACTCCCAGCTTAGCACCTCGCAGGATTAGGCCAACAGCGCTTTGGAGACAGCACGGATGTAGCTGAAACGCACAATAATCTTACAGAGAGCAGGGAGATTTTGGTAGTTCCGCCCTACGCAATAACAACCACATCAGAACCTAAATAGTCAGTAGCGCTTCTCTTTTCTCTCCAGCCTCATTTTCTCAAACACAGGCAAGAGAGACGTATGGAAGGATAACGGCTTAATTGCTGAGTTGTGATGGAGGGAGGAAGGAGGTTAACTCATCTGCTAAACATCATGCTCTGAAACTAGTAAACAGGGACACCTCCACAAAAAGCATCTCCTCCTACACGCTCCTCTTGACAGGGAGGTGCTGCTCCTGCTCACAGACGAGCAGGCAGGACACGTCCCCAGGATGGAGCGTGAAACTCTGCGGTTAGTGAAGGAAAAATGCCCAGAGGGCCACGCCACAAACCCAGCACTATGAATGATCCCCATCGCCGTGAAACTCGGGACATCCGAACCGCCCTCGAGCCTACACCTACAAGCCAGCCGTACTATTCTAGGGTTTTATTCTCTGCTCATCACCGCAACGTCTGACCGCCTTTCAGTAGCAGGTGGAAAAACAAGACGAAAATCCATCAAACATTTACTCTTTCAACCTCCAACCCTATTTTGTGCAGGGACAGACACTGGAGGGAAGACAGAGGGAGAAGACGACCACATGGCACCTTCACTTCTCCCACAGAAGAGTCAACAACTTTCTTTTTTATCTCCTCTTCAATGGGAGGGAGCCCCTGAAGGGGCGACAACAGCTTATAGAAAACAAGAGAAGGGTAAACGGCTGGGAAACGGGATGCCCACTGAAAGATCGGAAAGCTGAGGCGTGCTGAGGTGGGAAGCAAAAAGAGAGACCAGTAGCAAAGTCCGAGAAAGAGCACATGTTGGGTGGTCAGAGAGGCAAAAGAGATGGTCAGGCTGAAGAAGGCTCCAGTAATTAATGATGGAATAGCACAGGTTAAAATATAATTTGCCTGCATCCCCTATAAAAGTCAAAAGATGGGCTTACTTTGAAATTCAGCAGTGCAATATAGAACTATAAGACACCATAATTGCAATTAATCCAGGGAAATTGGGTCCAATGTTTATACTGAAAGGTATTATGGGGAAAGCTATTTATGAGGACGAGTCTCTTTAACAAAGTAACAAGCAATAGGACGAGAGGGAATGGCCTCAAGCTGCGCCAGGGCAGGGTCAGACTGGCTCTTAGGAAGGATTTCTTTGCAGAAGGGATTGTTGGGTGTTGGAATGGGCTGCCCAGGGCAGGGGGGGAGTCCCCATCCCTGGAGGGGTTGAAGAGTCGGGTTGACCCAGCGCCGAGGGATCTGGTGGAGTTGAGAACGGTCAGTGTGAGGTTCATGGTTGGACTGGAGGATCTTCAAGGGCTTTTCCAACCGAGATGATTCTGTGATTCTATTTTAAGGAAGATGTAACCCAGACACTTACCTGCTGTTAAATGTGCAGAGCAATACCTTATACAAGTGTGGCCTCTCTGGGGAGTTAAAAATTCTTATTTGAACCTGTAAGCAGGATGTGGGCAGGAAAGGCAAGGCACAGAGCTTTGTGCAGAGGCTGAAACGAGAGCATCTGTGAGGGTGATAGTGTTTGCATTGTGCCAGTGAAGCTGCTCAGTCAGAGTTAGGAGAAAGTGATTTTATTTTTCTCAGCTCATTAACTGTTGTCACCTAAGAGCTACTCTAGGCAAAAACCCAAGCTGGGTCAAGGCAACGAAGATGAAGTCCTGCTGACCGAGATCTAAGGGTGCTGGGTGTGAAGAGCTGCCTGGCACCGCTATTCCAGCAAAGTTCCAGGTGTGACTGCAGCTCTGCCAAAAAAAGGAGACATTTTAGTGGTTTCACTTATTTTTGGAGAGCTGGTGTTAGCCAGGCTGGCAGCTGCAGCCCTCTGTGGACATCCGTCTCATCCACACACCCATCACCGCTGAGCCAGCACAGCAACGCCACTCTTAGCACAGGCATGGCTGCTACCCGCTATTTTATTTTAAAAAGTCACCTATAAATGATACAAACTTTCATATCACTTCTTTAACTGTAGTAGATCTGAGATATTTCGCTTTTTGTACCTGAGCTTGTTTTGACCAGAGGTTCTCCAAGGGGAGCCTCAGACAGGCTGGTACGTGCACGTACTTCTCTCTTCCCGTGCCTGTGAAAGACTGGCACGCCTGTATGCACATCTGTCTGCATATTATATTCTATTTCTTTCCTTTTACAGCTGAGAAAATTGCTATTCACATTTGCAAGAAAAAAAAAATCAGTAGCAGATATGGCCTTAATGACTGCTTACGTTCACGCAGTGAAGAGTTCTTATTAATTAACGCTACTATAAGAAAAAAAATAAAAAAAACAATGGGCAAACCCATCGCGGATCAGCTCCCCTGTTCAGAAAAGACCTGCTGCTCTCCCCTTGGAGCTGCGAAGGCAGGGCTGGCGTCACTGCGCAGGTGACATCTGTCATCATCAATTAGTCACCGAGAAAAATGGGGGGAGGGGGGCGAGGGGCAATGGGCTGTTGATTGCGAGAAATTCAATCACCCGCAAATGCTCCCTGAGGAAAAACCGGTCAGTTAATCTAGTCAGCCATCTCCGACCCACCGAACAATAGCTGCTGCCCACGGAAAAAGCAGAAATAAAGATTTTTAAAGCAGCTGAGGGACTTGGAAGGCATTTCATGGTCAAATACCAAACAGCGGCCATAAACGTCATCATCTGCGGTGTTGAAAATGCAGCAGGAGCGCGTGAGCACATTCATTATTTTTGCAACTCAGCGCTGTAGCAGCTGTTTCTAGGAACGACAGGGAGAAGCGGCCGGAAGGTCAGATATTTCCCACTGTTCGTGATCAACTACTGGTCTTCCTTTTCCTCCCTGTGACCATCAGCAATCCTGCAACAGCAGCGCGTGGCTTATTTTCTTTTAGCAAAAGTTACGCTTGGTTTAAAACTGAGCCCTGAGGGATTTCAAGCTATTCATGAATGTAACAAAGTTGAATAATAGTTTTTGCTAAGGGAAAAAAAAATAATAAGGGGAAAATTTCGAAAGCACGACAAACTGAGATGTTCTTATTCAGAGAAAAAAATATTTCTTTCACAAAATATTACAGTATGTCTTAGCTTGGTCTCAATGAAACTTTCTGGCTTTTGATTATGAAGTATCTTCTCATTTTTAATGCTAGGATTATATCTGAATCAAAACTGCATGGCCTTGTCTTTGGTCCTTAGAGCACCCCGAAGCAGTGTAAGCTTGGAGCACCTACCCAGGGGACCACAACTTGCTGCCACATTTGAGATGAGGGCTCTCTGATGGCGGGTGGACTTTTCAGGAAGGCAGGATACGTACTTAAAACGTTTGCTCACACTTAGAGATATCAATCAAGACCCATCTCAATCTCTTTTTTACTTCAAGTTATATTCACAGCAGCACGTGGCCATAGAAGTCCAACATTTAGAACCGATGAGACCTTCAAAGGTCTTCGGTCAACTGCTATTTAAATGTATAAGAAAGTAAAATCTCTAAATTATACTGAACACATCTCATTGCTGCTACCCAACTCCCAAAAGGTTTTGCTGATGGACACACACCAGCCTCCAAGTCTTGACACAGTCAAGTCATGTGAAGCTTCAGCTCACCTTGGCAGCTCTTCCTGGGATGGAGCCTCTTCACCAAACCTGGCCCAGGCTGACAGCAGGGTTTAAATTTTTAAATCTATTATTATTAACGCTGCCTTTAATATTTGGGCCAAACCCTTTGCTTTCCGAGAGGGTGGGACAAAACAGGTACCTCTGCTTGTGTCAATAAGGTATTGTACGGCTGATTTAAAAATAATGTCAGGCAAAGAATCCCAAGTAAAGCAAAGCAACAAAATGCTTCAACATCCCTCTTTTCTCAACTGCACTTCCCCTAATGTGGCTAAATAAGGTGGGTATTTGCTCGGTATTTTAGTTCTTGTGGTTCCTATTCCCTAGGCACCTAATTCTTCTCAAAAACTATGCAAAAAAATTAGTCCTTTTCTGCAGCTCAGGCTTCCACCAGGCACATTAGTCCTTTTTTCTTAATTTTGTTTTAGTTCTCAATGTTACTCAAAGTTTTGGCAGAAGGTGGCACATGTTACCTGATTTGTTCAACAGATTATTTATCAAAATCAATGACAGGAGCGTGAATTTGCGGGGCAGCCACGCATGGCTAATGAGGATGCTTGAGGTGAATCTTTCTGCACCTTTCCTCCTCATCTGAAAAATGGAGAATGGTGAATCCAAGGGTGTTCGTGGTAGCGCAGAGGTTCATACACTCTGGTAACAAGCGCCGGAGAAAAGACCAGGGAAAAAAATTAATAACACCGTCTTCAAAGCAGCATGAAGGAAATAAGGAAGACAATGACAAAGCTAAACCTGGAGAATAATTCTAAACATGGAGCGTTTCCACTCCTGAAGCCTTATCTTGTACTCAGTGAGAAGCTTTAGGGCCTTACAACTGCAAGGGCTGCCATGAAGTGTCAGGAAGGCCAACGCCAAGGTGTGCTTTATGAGAGCAAAAATTTATCATAGTTCATTAAAATACCTGTGGATAACCCGGCAAACTGACCTCTCTCCATCAGGAGCAAAACCCTGCCATCGTGAGGTAGCAGCCTGCAAGCTTGATTTTCTTTTACTCCCCAAAATCCAATCAAGCTTTCTCGCAGCAGCTCTTCCTAAATACTCAAGGATTTGAAAGCTGGCTTTGACGGGAATGGCTTTGAAAGCAAAAAATGGAAAGATCCTGGATTTCCCAGTCTTTTAAACCACCTGCATTTGGTAGGAAATCCCTGAATCAGCCTCCGCACGGGTGACCACACCGAGGCTCCAACACCACGTAGGCTCGGAATGTCTCCTCCAGCCATCCCTCCCCTCCAGTGTGTATCTCCACGGCTTAGCACCTCAATCAATTGGCTGGTTTTTATTATTCTTTCCCTAAAAATCTTTGCTCAGTCCGCCTCAGCCTCCCACTCACCTCTGTCTTGCAGAGAGGAGACGTATCTCCGCGACTTGCCTTGGGAGCAATGAGCTGATCTTACCCAACCCCTACAGCCCCCACGTCTGTGGCTACACTCCGGAATGAACCGATAAATAAATTAATGAAGCTTTTTAGAGTAATTTGCCTAAGAAGGTATTTTGAGTTCCTCAACAGAACCATGGCCCGCACGCTTCTTAGGTCTCAACAAATTGCAAAAACCTGCCAACTGGTTTTGCTTTACTGAGCATCTGCTGTGTCTTGGCCACATGAAAACTAAGGCAAGAGCAAAGATGAACTCATGAGCTGCTTTACTGCAAACAATATTTATGTGTAAAGGCCCAGTTTTGACCTGTGTGAAAAACCATCTACATTTTGACCAGATAATTCAAACCAGAGATGGAAAAAGAAGAAAGATGGTGCTTTAATAAAGGCATTTTGCCTGGATTATGTGTGTCCCGGGTTCAACCGCCAGCTCTGCAAGATTTTCAGCATAACGTAGAGCATCTCTCTGACGCTGCTCCTACCTTTTCCCATCTGCGCAATGAAATAATCATGCTTATTCTTCATTGCTTTTTTATGACATGAATTACAACATGGAGCGTTCTTCAGGCAGGCAATAAAAAAAAACTCCCAAATCACTTAGCTTGAGACAAGAGTCACCGTGTAAGTAAATTCAGTAACGTGCAATGCTCAGATCTTACAGAAATAAAAGTATCAAAAGAGACTGATGAGGATCTAAGAGGTCTTTTTCCATCAGCAATTGCCCAGGTGCCACGACTACTTTGCTCTCACCCCTACCTTTTTTTTCCTGACATAGGAATTACATCAATTCAGTCACTTTGAATTTCCTATTCAGCCCATCATTTTACTGTATGCTCTGTATAAAATTGCATGAAATAAATGCTACCATCCAGCTTGAAAATAAACACAGAGGAGAGAAACATCTGAGGCCAAATTTCCTGGAAAGCGCAAAGTGAGATTTTAAATAATCCAGACAGCTCTTGACCGCTTTCATTTTTTGTGAGGCGTGTGCCATCACTTTCAGCGAGACGCCAGGAGAGAAAAGCAGAGGAACAGGGTCAACCGTGAAATCAGACAACAAACTTGTAGATAAGCAGCTCCAAAAGCTCCGCGTCCCCCAGATGTTTCCAGTGTTTGACAGCAAAGTTATACGGAGGGGTCCTGGAGGGACCCCCCCTCCCTTCCTCACGGCTCCCCACCACCTCAGGACATGGGAACAGCTCAGCTCTCCCTCCTGCACCTCCAGGACTGACTCTGATGGTTTTTCTCTGCCCACCCGGCAGTTTAAAAGGGATCCCAAATCGCTGATCTTCACCCTTTCTGTAAGCATTTTAAATTGCCCAACTGATAATAAATAACTAAAAAGGCGACGAAGGAAGGTGAGAGGCAGACAGATGGATGCCCAGATGGTACACTCAACATAACCCTTCTTTCTTCAGCAAACTAAACCAGCCTACAAGCCAGCACTGAAAACCAATTTTGAGGTCCAGCGCAGCCGCGATGCGACGTGACGGCGCAGAGAGCCGGGTGGCAATCGTGGCATGACAGTGCATCAGCCAGCCTGTGGTGTGTCAGCACACCCGGTGCCACCCCACAGCTCAACTGGGATTTACGTTGTTGCTCACCAAAGCACCAAGAGCTCAAACGGGGTCTTCTAAGAGGAAAAAGAGCGGCAAAAGAAAGGCAGCTTTAACGTAAAGGAAAGGCAATGCCTGCTCAGGATAAGATGTGGGTTTTTTCCTCTCCCTGTATCATAGAAATGATTGGTTTAATAAAGCCTGTGAATCTTCAGCAGACTAAGCAACATCATCCAGGAGCTGGAAAACTTCCAGGTGCCCTGTGTGTGATGCATGCTGCGCATCAAGGGATCTCAAGGATAGCACTTTTAAGAGAGAAAGATTTGAAGTTCCTTTGACCTTCCACACCCTTAAAAATAAACCATATGCCTGTGCGCAGCGTATGAATAATTTGTGCAGATGTAATTTTTTAACAGCAAAAGGTTCTGACGATCAGCAGATGACCCAGCCGGTATCTCGAAGGCCAGCAGGCGGGCGCAGCGTCCCACCGTGCACGGACTTTCGCGGGCTCATGAGTGGCACCATCTATTACTGCTGAGACAGATCTGGGGCTCTGTTCATCTAGAACTCCACAAAAGTCCATATAAACTCACTAGACTTGTCCTGGGGCGGGTGCTAGTTTTAGGAAGACGAGTACGCAGGGGGCCTCCCCTCCCACATTGAGTTGAAGGAGCTAAACATGTAGTTCACAACCCCAAAGGGTTGGGACTACATGGCACTAATTGCTGTTTTTTCTTCCATAGAAATTTCCTGAGCTATGAGCAGGGCAGAGGTGAGATGGGAAGGATGTTTTCTGCTGTGCTGAGAGGAAGAAGGAGTCATAGAAAATTATACCCTTTCCATATAATATACGTAGCGAAACAATGGTCTTACTAAAACAGTGAGAAAAAATGGCATCACTCCCTGGTCTTGGCTAACGCTGGAGAGAGTCTGCTCCCAGAGCATCCTATTTATTACGTCTACAGCACCAGATCCACAATATCCAGCATTTCTCTCCCCAGAAGTGCACAACGATGCAAAGTCACAGAATCATTCAGGTTGGAAAAGACCCTTGGGATCATTGAGTCCAACCCTCAGCCCGACTCTACAAAGTTCTCCCCTACACCACATCTCCCAACAGCTCATCCAAACGACCCTTAAACACACCCAGGGATGGGAACTCCACCCCCTCCCTGGGCAGCCTATTCCACTCTCTGACCACTCTTTCTGGGAAACATTTTTTCCTCATGTCCAGTCTGAACCTCCCCTGTTGCAGTTTAAAGCCGTTCCCTCTTGTTCTGTCACTAATCACCTGTGAGAAGAGACCAGCACCAACCTCTCTACAATGTCCTTTCAGGGAGCTGTAGAGAGTGATGAGGTCTCCCCTCAGCCTTCTCCTCCTCACACTAAACAGTCCCAGCTCCTTCAATCGCTCCTCTCAGGATTTATTCTCCAGGCCCTTCCCCAGCTTCATTGTCCTCTTCTGCACTCGCTCCAGCACCTCGAGATCTCTCTCGTATTGAGGTGCCCAAAACTGGACACAACACTCCAGGTGTAGCCTCACCAGTGCAGAGCACAGGGGGACTATCACCTCCCTGCTTCTGCTGGTCACACTATTTCTAATCCAAGCCAGGATGCCGTTGGCTTTCTTGGCCACCTGGGCACACTGCTGGCTCGTGTTCAGCTGCTTGTCACTTAGAACCCCCAGATCCTTCTCTTCCAGACAGCTCTAGCCACACCTCCCCGAGCCTGTAGCCATGCAGGGGGTTGTTGTGGCCCAAGTGCAGGACCTGGCCCTTGGCCTTGTTGAAGCTCATCCCCTTGATGTTGGCCCACCAATCCAATCTATCCAAGTCTCTCTGTAGAGCCTCCCTATCTTCATGCAGATCGACCCTCCCGCTTAACTTGGTGTCATCTGTGAACTTACTGATGATACACTTCTATGTCCTTATCAAGATCATCAATAAAGATGTTAAAAGTACACACCAAGGCTGGGGAAAGCAGGGGGAGGGGACGAGGGACGGTGCTGGAAAAGTCTCAGCTCTGTTATTATACAATATATGATACAATCTTATGTCCCGGCGAGGTGATGGGCTGCCCATCCAGAAGGTCCAGGACTAAAAAGACCGATAGACACCAGAGAAGCAAAACACCAAAGGGCTGCTTCTTTTAATCTGCTCTCCTGGGGTCCATCATCTTTAAGAGGTGAAATTACAGCTACACTGCACGAGACTGAAGCACAGACCCTACCAAGTTCTGAAGAGAGTCTAAATATTTCATTGACTATCGGAACGGCCGGACACAAAACTGGTAAAAGTCCTTACCCCAAAACCAAAAATTTAAGCCCTAGATTCAAACCCCTATATGAAATCATCTTTCATGGCAGTTTTTGCCATTTTATATTTTTAACTTTGATTTTTAAGGAAAGACAGCTTAGTGATCATCCCATCTGCCCATCTTTTAAACCCTCTATGGCAGCTGTTGCATTTTGGCCAACTCTGACCACATTTCTCAAGAGATTAGGGATCTCAAATAAAAGAAGTCATCGTGAGTTTAATGAATATCAGGTTTTGGGCTCGGGGTCCCCACTGATCAAAAAGTTTCAACAGGAACTCAATGACTCTTCAGCCTGATGTGTGGGTCTGGTACCAAAAATGCGCTCCCCTATCAGCTGCCTCTTGGTAGGGGGTACTCAAGGACATTACACGTGGGGGGATGATTGCATTTATACCTGCTGGGACCCCGGGATGTGCTCCAAGGGTGGGAGAAGGGGTTGAAAAAAGGACCCCAGAGAAGATGACTGTAGTTTTGAGGCACAAACTCGTAGGATGTAAGTCTACAGGAAAGAAGGCTTCATCGCTTACGCTGCTCCCAGAGAAATTGTTCCACCATACGAGTAACAAAATTAGTAATTAAGAGGATTCCCAACCTGAGAGAATTAGTGCCTCCGATCTATAATAAACCTATTAGATAGCTCAATGGCAGATCGCACTGCCACGGGGAAAAAAAAGAGTCAGCAGAGATTTTAGTGCCCCGTCCTTTCTGAAAATTATCTCCCTGCCTAAGTCAGTTTAAAAAAGCGCAATCAGATGGGTTGAATACTAATTCTGCGCCCATTATTCATGGTACAAAGCACTGAAAAAATATAGTAATATGGTACATATTTCCTAAGGTAAGTTTTTTTCCAGGATATTGAATTTACAGATAAAAAGCAAGAAACCAGCAGAACTAATCTATACATTAATGAAACTCACTGTGCCCCATTAGAAAAGCAGTTACTCTGAGACAACAGGAATGATATTTATAGCGGTGTGTAGTGATACTAATAGTTTTGTTAACATTATCTACTTTGCCATAGACTTAAAAAGAATTATACATAATAGTGGTAGTTACGGTAGCATCTTAAAAATTGCTGGCTTTCTGCCACTTTAAGTCTCTCTTCAATCACCTGTAATTTTCAACCTTCTTCTCACCTATTAGGTTGCAATTTTTCAGTGGAGAACCGCCCATTAGTATTTCACGAGGAGAAGGCTAATGGGAGAAATATTTTACTCAGTACAGGGGGGGGGAAATATAAATTTTGAAACTATTTTACTTTATGTAGGAGCTACTGAGCCAAAATTTGATCTGGAAATAATTTCACTGAACGATCCCGTGGGGCGGCTGGAAAAAATTATTTTGGTTATTATTGAAGAAAAAACCCATTTCACCAGGAAAATGGGCACGGTAAGGGCGTGAGATGCACCGGTGAGGAAGACCTCCATGTTTCCCCTGTGCACAAGGCTGACCCCTTGCCGAGGATCACTGGGTGCCACCCAAAACAAGGCGGGCAGGGAGAGGACCCTCCAGGGGAGGTCCCATGTGAGACAGGCACCATCGAGGAGAAAAGCAAGGGGTGATGATGGTCAACCGTGACAGCATCTTCTGGGGAAGGATGCCCCAATTTTACACTTCTCCCCACGCATCCTGGTCAGGGCTCTCAGGACGGGCTTCGGTCTACCCAAGTACGTCTGTTCTTGCATACTGCAAGTTGTATAAATAATCCATGAAAGATCTTAAAAAGATCTCAGAGCTAAACAGAGATGAAGTTTGGGAGCACAGGCTCAGGGGATTTTGGAGGGATCGGGAGGTGAGGCTGAGACACAGAACAGATGGCAAAGAGAACCAAATAAAATCTATATAACCTGTACATAAAGTTTCCTGCTTTTTTTAAACCTCCAAGACAGACCTTTCAGTGCTGCAGTGAACATTTTCTGAACAATGAAAGGTGTTGCATTCCTACTTCTCCCCAAAAAACTGGGGAGAGCTGTTGAGATACCTGTGATGCCTGGCCAGGGCTGACTAGTGCTGGACCACTGAGCAGCAACGACACGTGGTAATTTGAATTTGCTGCTATAAGCTGTATCAACAGAGTTCTTACCAACTTTGACAAATATTAATACATAATTCAGATTTTTAGTACAGTTCTTTTTATTTTTTAAGAAGCTGACAACACAATCCTCTTCCCCCAGCTCTGTTCCTTGCAGAACATAATCACAGCGCTTTGGTTTGAAACGTTGCTTGCTTGCTTTTTGCCCTGGATAATGCTTTGAAATAAAATAGCATTTCTTAGCAGAAAAACTGGAGGACTAAAGAAAGAATCCTTCCTTTTGAAATATTAAATGCAATTTTATTTTGAACTGCAGTGCTAAAAAAAAAGAAAAGAAAGCTGCTGTGGCTGGGGTTACGGTTCCTCATCATATAAAAAGACAGACTTAAAGCGAGTTTATAATTGTCAGGGAGCTTTAAATAATTGAACAGTAAGACACAGCATGGGAGGGTGTGTTTTTATTGTGTAATAATATCTCAGGATTCATTATTCATAATAATTATGATTATTAGTCTTGCAAGTTTTATACTGTTTCCTTTGAAAATTACAAGACTGATTGTACGAGGAGAGAGAATTTAGAATAACACAGTTAATTTGCTTTTAGTTTATTATATTCCCCTGCATTAAGTTTGTTACCAGAGGGAATAGTTTTCTAATGTGCAAAAGCAGAGAAAACAAACTCCTTAATAAATAAAAAAAAAAAAAAAAAAAAAAAGCCCTCTCCAGCTCAGTTTAAAATAGTCTGTTTAGGTATGATTCAGCACCTCTTTGGCCTGAAGTCAAGGGCAAACTCCTTGTTGTTTTCAAAGGTACAAAGCAGACCCATAAAAATCTATAAAGAATTAAAAATTACAGTAAAACATTTGATGTTGGAGGGATGAATTATGATATCCTTATTAATACTGAACTGTGCTTACACTCGAACTCTTTGATATCAACGGGGCTCTCCACGCTCTACGTTATTATTCAGAGCCAGACAGAAGTGGTTTTCCTGTCTTGAGAAGAAATTTGAGATAAAAGAGAGAGAGAGATGTTTCTGCATTCGGATGAGCCCAAGACCTTTAGAAGTTTTTTTCAAGGAGAAAGGGAGAGGGAGCTGCTGCCCGAGCTGTGGGAGAATCCCTCATCAGAACAAGCCTCCAGCTCCATCATCCCCACCGAAACGAGCATCCTACCTTCGCCTCCCCTCAGAAAAGGGACAACTCCCATCAGCTCTGCCATTGTTGGGGCCCCAGATGGAGCATTAACGGTGAGGCTGGAACTGGAGAGTCATCAGTGGAGAAGGAAAACAGCTGAATACATCCCTCTTATTAATAGCGTGCATTATAATGGGAAAAGTTGAAACAAAGCAACGGAACAAAACATGATTAAGTTGCTTCAAGAACAAGAAAGTTTTTCAATTGAGGTATTTCAAGCTGCAGTTAAGATGACAGAAAAATAAATAATTTTTTCCCCACAGTACTTATGAAAGATGATTCACCAAAGATTGCAGTCAGATGTAAACAATCACCAAGCCCATCAGTGGAGTTATTTTCCAGCCATTCGCTGATGGGAAAATGGAACTAAATATTTCACTGCCAGCGCTCCTCAGTAGAGGCTGAAAGGGCTCAAAGCCAAAGCAGCACGGCTTGTGCCATTGAAATCTTTCACCCCTCAGAAAGTAACTCACTCCCACAGCCCAAGCTGGTGTGCAAAACAAGTGGTCCAAAATGTCTAGACATTTATGGAGGTTTAATCTTGGCTTGAAATTTTGAAGTCGGTCTGAAACTTTGCTCTGCAGTGTGGGAAAGGATGCCCAGCAAAATATTCATTAAACCTGCAGTTTTCTTCTTCCCCGTGTCTTTCTGTAAACTTCATGATTTAAAACGGAAATTCCCCGGCTGCATGACTGGAGAAATAATGGAATTTTCTTCACCTAAAGATTTCATAGTTCTGACAACAGATTTTTTGCTTCTAAAATGCAAATAAAACATGAAAAGTTTAGTATCAAAGAGAGAAAAATTACTCTGACTTTAAAGTGGGATGAGTATATTTTGGAAGGAGAAAGCAGTAAACACTGTTCTGAAAGGATTCAAGGACTTGGAGAACTTAAAATCTTTTTATGAATCTTGCAAAAAAAAAAAAAAAAAAGAATTGCATGACTCTATACAATAAGAGGGATAGAATAGAAATCAGGAATTTATATTTTTAAAAATTACGACCGATATTGAATTCTGGAAAGTCAAGTGGTACCATTAGCATAGCAAGCTAAGCTAATGAAAATGCAGGGCAGCCAGAAAAGAAATGGAAACGCAACAGATTTTTATTTTTTTTATGTAAAAGAAAAAAGTAATATGTTTTATGCAGATAAAGGAGGCATTTTTAAAAGAAAGGAAAGAAAACCTTCTTAAAAACTCATTGACCCCTTGCGGATTGTGATAACAAAGATCATTACAGTATGGGTGATATATTCTCCACAAAAAGTATGGATGTGGAAGCATGAAAGGAAAGAAAGATTTGAAGAACTGTCTGTACAAACCCTGGAGTTGAGAGAATACATGAGGAAAAATAAAAATAAAAAAAATATTATTTTGTTTGGGTCTTTGTACAAAGACCCAGTAATTCGTTGCTATGCCAAGTCCTGAGGAGCTGAAAAAGCGCAAGATGTATCTTGGAGATATTCAAGATCCATAAACAAGCTTTTATCATGTGTCTAACGTAAAAACGTCACGCCACCTCATGTGCTCAGAAATGTCAGGCTAGCAGCCAGCAACCTTAGGGAAGAGCTAATTTGTCTCACTGAGCTGGAAGTCCGCGAGAACAAAGGCAAGGAGCACGCACTGGTGATCACCTGCTCCATCGAAGGCACTCCTGTGCTGGAGACACGTCTGTTTTCTTCAGACAGCCTTAGAAAACTGCGTTTTCTTTGAAAATAAGACAACTCGGAAGAGAGGAATATATCTTAGCATAGTGAGAAAGACACGAGCCCTCAAGCTTCCTTGAGACAGGGAAGGATGAGAAAAAATATCTAATAATGAGGATAAATACCATCCTGATTGCTCTTAAAATCATGGGAGAACATCTTCCCGGAGTGTGAGGAGGTTCCTACTGCTTGAGAAGTGGAAGCATGGGGTGGGAAATGCAAAGCGGTGTCATGAGTGGGAGCTCAGGCCCTCCCTGGGAGCTGTCACCAGTCAGAGCCTTCCTAAGAAGTTCCAGCCTAAGGTTCTCCTTGTAGGAAGAAATAAGAATGACAACAGGCATCCAGAAAAAGTCTTGGAGATATTTACAAAAGCTGCCTACATGTTGGAATAATGACTAGGAAAAACAATACGGCGCACGAGATGTTCATGGGGCATCAAGCTTGGTCAGGGCTTGGTCCAGCACTTGGGGAGTGGACATGAGACGTGGCTCCTGGGGGTGGCTTAGCAACAACAGGGCGTCTGCGTGTGTCCTGCAGCTCACGCTACTACTCACCTTTTGATGACCCCTCATGTTGCTCTTGTTGACTAAATACAACTATTTTGACAGAGGGAAAAAAAAAAGCAAAACCACAGAAACGATATTTAAGAATGCTTCTGCATAATGATAGAGAAAAATGAGCCAAAAATCAACATTTCCTGTAAACAGAAACAAAACAGAAAAAAAAAAAAAAAACCCAAGAAAAAAGGAACAAATTCCCATCCATATGATTGGAAACGGCAAGGCTGCACGTTTGTGTAGCTCTACTGTGCTGGTTTCTAAGCAGGAAATTATCTGTGGCTGATCACGAGAATACTAAATCCAAATCTAACTACAGAAACCATTTCACGCGCTCGTCCTTAAGGAAGCCTTCAAAAGTACGCGCCCAAGCTTGCAAAAATAAAGCTGGCAAAAATAACTATGGGGTTAACGAATGGCACAGCTTCGCGTGGTGGCCAAGGGCAGTGTGGGGTTTTGACTGCAGCGGGTCTAAGCTCTCAAAATTCAAGGTAATCATTACATTTGAACACTTTTTTTTTTTTTTTTTTTCATCAGACACACAGAATTCCTTCATGTCGATTCCATTTGGCCCACAAAGAAATGCACTGGCTTATTTTTATAAATTTGTGAATCCAACCAGAAATGTAATCAAGCAGAGAGGCCTGCAGAAATCTATAGCTCCAGCCCAAGCTATTCAAAGTGATTTGAAGGCCTCAGTTATTCTATACAGGAGCAATTCAGCACAGCACGCCGGTGCTGATCTGCATGTAAATAATCCCCCACGAACGCCTGAAACAATGACAGGCTGCTGCTCTTTTTGCAGCCCTGAAGAGCCATTAGCTTCATCTCTATCACGGTGCTGCCACACAACTCCCCTTTTTACCTCCTTTTCAAAGGAGCTTCTGAGTTTTGCACCTCCTCAGCTGACAACGTATAGACCTGCCCTCTACCCGCTCCAGGTTGTCCTGTATAAGAACCAGAGAGCAAAATAATTTTGGTCTGCTCACTATATGGAATTACCTTTCCATGAGAAGACTGCTAACTTATGCAGGAGCTGGTTCTCTGGGGAACACATTATGTTGCTGGCAAACATTTGCTATTCTCCTGCATGCTAACCGTCTTCTACAAAGCAGAAAACAGCCATTTAAATCTCATTCCATTTCTGTTGGCATCGCTCATACGCGGCAATAAGGGAAGGGGGAAGTTTTCATTAAAAGCGGGTATCGTTTTCAAACAGGGCATTGCCAAGGTTTGAAACAAATCCTACCAACTGGTGCTGTTAATGCATATTTGGCTGAAACTCATCAAATCTACACGAAAATGAATATATTATGTTTTGTTACTATCACAGAGGGACACAGGACAACACTAACTATATATTCACATTGTGTTTTCTTATTGCAGTGCTGAAATATAGCCTGGTTCACAGGAAACGTAACACCACGTTGCAAAGGGCCTAATCCCACAACCCCTTAAGGATGTTTACCCTTCGCAGCGTTCTGTAGAAACTCTCAACGTCCTCAAAGCCATATAACCACATTACTACAGTATCTACTTCTACTCATTCAACTCTTGAGAAGGTTGCGTTAACCGGGGCAAAGACCCGGGTCCGCGCAGCAGCGCTGCTGTTCGTGCTGGCTCTCCCAGCTGGTATCTCGGGCAGATACCGTAACACAGCTACATCGTGCAGCCAGAAACATCTGTGACATCAGAAGAGGATTTACAACTGTAGTTAGAGCCTGTTGTACGCACCCCACTGCCCATGAGTCTTCCGGCACGGCGCACCTTTTGCAACGATGAAAAGCCAGCTGAAAAAGCAGTGAAACACTCTCCGCGATGGCAGAGGAGGACTGCATCCCACCCCAGCTTAAGGAAGTGGCCATCAGAGACCTTCCCAACACAACATTAAGCCGTGTTCCTTCAATAATTTATTAGGAAGACTCTAAAGAGATAAGGCTTCTCGTAATTGCATTATGTTGGATTAATATGCCTTCATTTAATTGCCTACCGTTAATTAATTCTCGGTAGGGAATGAAGAAACCAGTACAGGTAAAGGGAGTTCCACATGTTGTTGTCACTTCTGGCAAATTAACAGATAGAAAGTGGAGAAGTGAAGCATCAATGAGCTGAACAACCAACCGGACCCGTGGCTGTACCGATCACACCCTCGTATGCCTACGTATGGCTTTGACCGCCATCTTAGTCAATACGTGGACGTAGCAAGAAGGGCGTAGCAACAAAAATAAATCTGCAGGCAGTAAAAAACCATTAGGAGCATAAAGAACATTAAAAAAAAAAAACCCCAAACAAACAAAAAGAACGTTAAAAAGAACAGTAAAGAACCATTATGAGCAAAAAGCAAAAGCCACAAGATGGATCCTCTGTTGCAGCCACTCTGGGTTATTTACAGAATTCTCTAGGTTGGAAAATACCTTGAAGATCATCCAGTCCAACCACTGACCTAACACTGACAGTTCCCAACTACAGCATATCCCTAAGCCCTAAGTCAACCTTACTCTTAAACACCTGCAGGGATGGGAAGGTGTTTAAGATGGGCACAAGGAAAAGTAAGAACCCCTGAGGCTCACTCACCCCAACACCAGCTTCACGGGAGCTGCAGCACAGAGAAAACCTGGGCTTTGTTCCTGTATTCCCTTTCCGACAGGTGTAAAATGCACCAAATTTATTTTGGGTACAACGTCTTACTCCAGGTAAGTCACGGTGAACTCCACTTGGTTCTCTTGAGGAAAAAACATAATGTAAAATGTTTGTTCCTCGTTCCTTACGAATGGAAATACCATAGCAGGAGAAAATAACAAACTCCTCAGCATGGCTACAACCACCTGGATTTACGTGACATTCCCTAAATGAAAAGTGAGTGGTTTGATATAGTTTCAAATTCATATATTCAAATAATGTTGGAAAAAAACCCAAAAAGATAAGACTTGCTTAATGCAAAACACTCCTTTAAACAGTATACCATTTTCTGCTTTACAGATTGTGCTTTCTTTCTCGGGTCATCGGGGTAATGTAAGAAATGGCAGGCAGACAAACTGCCTCCGGCAAAACTCGGGAGTAGACCAAAGAGTACATTCAAACAGTGGTCACACTAGAATAATTCTCCCAAGTCTGGTGCGATGGCAAAAAAACGAAGTGTTAGAACAGAAATCGGCGGAGACTGATAAGAAAATAATCTATCTACAGCAAAAAGGCATTACGTTTTCCAACCTCAAGGAATTCACACTAAATTGAAAAGACAAAACAAAAAACCTCACCACTCCAGGGCTGGCAATGGAAACGTATAACTTACTGAAAGTGAAAGGGAATAGTTTTGCTACTCAAGATGTAGATCAGATTAAGAGGAGGTGGGGAGGGGGGTGGGTTATGAACAGCTTTTTAAGGGTCAGCTTGCAATCCATTTGCTTTATGTCGCGTGCCAAAAATTCCACCTCATCAAGATAATTTATAAGATTACAAGAAAAAAAATCCGAAGCGCTACTTTTTTCTTGACTTTGCAAACTCCATGCCCTGTGTGACGAAGCCAACACATCACCCATGTGTTTTGGGTATGACCAAGGAGTCTTGACATGGGAGGGGATTTTTATCCCTTACGAAGGAGCAGTTGAGTGCAGGTTTTATGCCAACGAAGTCTTCAGTGAGAGGAAAATACCTACTTCTGGTCTATCCAACGGAGGTTAGAAACTGGGTAGTATCATGGGAGAACTGCCTCAGTCTAGTGCCCGCTGATGTCCTAAAGCTGCCATGTCTAATGCTTTAAAAGCTGCTTCCTTCACAACCTCCACTCTTCGGATAATTGCGTACGCTCAAGCGGCAGGTCAGGGGGGACACTGTTGTCCTATACGTGCCAAGTTGAAGAAAATTAATTTCATTCCCAAAAGAAAGGAAGAGCTGGCAAGACTGACATTAAACAATATTGATTCTGGGGCACAAGGGTCTTGAAAGCAGAGCCAAAACAAACAAGCGTGCTTTTGGATCCAGCATCCATAATATATCACCGGCCCAGACGGAGCTGAAACGGCTCAGCAGAGGACACGGCTCTTTTCCCTTTCCTTGCTACAACGAAAAGATGCACAAAGCTCCTGGTTAAAAAAAAATCAAACCGAGTCATGTGTAGCGCACAAAACAGCCCAATAGTTTTAACAAAAGAGAAAATGCTGGGAAAATACTCATGCATATCTGATGCTGAAGGAAAGCCAGGGTGTGACTAACATACTGGAAAAGTGCTTTCCTCTTCATACAGAGATTGCCCCAGCAAATTCTGTCAAGGTTACAAAGACCTTGCACTACAGCTTCTGTAAAGGAACAGCTGTCTACAAACAGACTTGCAAATGTACTTGTGCATCTCCATTTTTTTTTTTCCCCCCTTTAATTTAAACCTTTAGTAGGACTTATTTATTTCAATAGTTCCCTGCCGTTAGCATCAACTATAGCTCCTTCCCCTCTGCCACTTCAGAGATTTCCATAATAGAAGAGTTTTCTATAATGGCACCTTCAGCACCCTGTTTAAAAAAATAATAATCATATAGATGAGAGTATACTACACTTGATTAAACGTGACAATCACATTCCTCCACACAACAGTTGGTCTCTCAAAATGCGTTCTGTCTAATCCAGCTACCTATGCTCTGTTTAATCTATCAACACAAACAGTGAATTTTGTTGTAGCACAGGAAGAGCAAAATATGGCTTTTGGTCATCCCACTAAGGCTCCTGGAAAAAAAAAACAAACCACCTTTTCCTCCACCAGTAACGCCCCTCCTCTCCAAAAGCTTAGCTGAATGAATTTGAATGTTGGAAAGCAGTTCCAACTCCAATGTCTACAAATCTTCAATTTAGGGTTTTTTTCAAATTTTTTCGGTTTTATTCAGTAAAACAATTCAAATTTTATTAATTTCATTTCAACTTAATTTCATTTTTACCAATTAAATGACAGTATTTTTGCTTAAATCAACTCAATAAAACATTTTTTGGTACTTTCTCTCACCAAACAAACATTTATTCTCTCTGCTGGGCTGAACTCACTTTCCAAACGCAGTTGAGATTTCCCCCAGGCACCTCTCAGGGTTGCATCTCTGCAGTAATACAACACTGGACCCACCACAGATTCTGTGCCCCGCATCGTGCTTAAACAACTTGTGTTTAACTGAAATGTATCTCGGAGAAAAAAAAAATACCCCGTCCTGACTGCAGAGGTGGTCTCCAGAGTGCTGGGGGGAGGCATCGCAGGAGCTCCGTCCTCCTACTCACTAATCCTCCGCTTAGATACCCAAATTAATGCATTATCCCTCTTCTTCATAGCACTCATGGGGATTCCTGTTTGAACGCATTGCTTCTCCTCCATCCTTTCCAGGGCGATTGCGTTCCTCTATTTCTCTAGGTGTTACCCACTTTCTTATTCCTATAAATATTATTCTGTAATTAGCTATTATGAGGAGCAGCTAAGGGAACTGGGGGGGTTTAGTCTGGAGAAGAGGAGGCTGAGAGGAGACCTCATGGCCCTCTACAACTCCCTGAAAGGAGGGTGCAGAGAGGGGGGATGAGTCTCTTGAGCCAAGGAACAAGCGCCAGGCCAAGAGGGAATGGCCTCAAGCTGCGCCAGGGCAGGGTCAGACTGGCTCTTAGGAAGGATTTCTTTGCAGAAGGGGCTGTTGGGCGTTGGAATGGGCTGCCCAGGGCAGGGGGGGAGTCCCCATCCCTGGAGGGGTTGAAGAGTCGGGTTGACCCAGCGCTGAGGGATCTGGTGGAGTTGGGAACGGTCAGTGTGAGGTTCATGGTTGGACTGGAGGAGCTTCAAGGGCTTTTCCAACTGAGATGATTCTGTGATTCTGTGATAAATCACATCATTTGAATAGGCTTAGTTTGCTCAACTGCCCAAGTCATTCTGTGTGCCTGTCTCTAACCCATTTAACTCCAGTAATAACTTCATACTTATGTTCAGGAAGTTCTCTTAGCCGTTGAACAGTATCAGGCCCAGTGACACTCTGCTCAATGCCACACCCCCACCCCCATCCAGCGATGATTCCCAAATCAGCAACTTCACAAGCTAGCCAATTTTTAAAGCCGTTAAACATACACGGTACTGACAGGGAACGGTGTTTACGTTTCGAACAAGAACTTCGGGCAGCTGCAGCCAAGCACCTTCCATGCCCCAGAGCCCACGTGGTGCTCTCCACCAATCAAACATGTAACCACATCAAGGAAGAGGATCAGGTTGATTTCTGAAGACATCGTTTTCCATAGAGCGCTCTCGGCAGCTATTATATCTCTTAATTCTTTTAATTCATTATGAACTGATACCTATGTCAGATTGCCTCCCTCATCCCTCTTGCCAGTATAAGCCAAGTTGGTTGATACTTTCAGAAGTTGCTCACTTGCCGTTTTTTAACATCAGCAGAGCAATATATATATTCACAGCTTTCATCTCCAGACACCTTCCATTTTCTCACTCAAGATTTAGGCTGAAAATAAGCATTGAATATCTGAATTCCCCAATACACGAATTCTGCCGTTTGCACAGTCCACCTGTAGCTTCCCTCCAGACATCCCACATCGAAGATAAAAGCTTAAAAGCCTCGCACAATATTGTGTTGTTTTACTTACATGCAGTCAAATACAGATATTTAAATCTCTTCCCTCCTACTATTTTCATGCTAGCGATACTTGAGATCATTTTTTTTTAAGAAAAACTCCTTCATGTTCTCTTTCCCTTCCCAGCACATTCTCCTTCTCTTCCGCAGCCAATCATGTCAACGTTAGCAGAATCTGCTTCTCTGCAAACTTACATATACTTTTTCTCTTACCCCGCTTTAAATGATTCGTCTTCACCTTTCTCAATTCTGTCAAGCCAGCCACTCATCTTAGATATTTCCTACCCAGTTATATACATAGAATCTATTTAATCACAACCATCATCTTGCAGTAAAGTCTACAATCACGTTTTCCTTCTTTTCCCCAACATTTTAACTCTTACTTTTGTCTACTCCTTTGCAATTTTTCTCAGCCATATTTTCATTACTTTTACCATTTTATAGTATTTCTTTGTAAATGAAACCACCAGAAATAAGACACTGTATGACAGAGTGACTAGGATAGTTTTTGATTCCTAACTGCAATATCAGAATCCTGAGCAAACATTGCAATGCAGGATAAGCACGGCACATTTTTTAACATTACTAAAAATTGGTTCAACAATTTTCCCCAGTATCACACATGTTGCTAGAGGACTTCAACGCCCTTCGCTACTTACCATGCCGTCACTCCGTCCTCTCTTACACTCAGTGCACGCTAAACATTAAATTTCCAAATCTCTTCCTTTCGCATCCATGACCGTAACAAGGATGGAGCAGACTCCAGGAATAATAAAATACATGTGGGTATTTCATAGGACTGTGCTGTGCTGCTTTAGAAACCCATTTCAAAGCCAATGTGAAGAGCTTCCATCGTCGGCTCTATCAGCCAGGACAGATGTTGCTCTGCCAGTGACTGCTGCGGGTTGTCCAGGGGACGTAACCATGGCCCCATGCTCCCTCGTTGTCCCAAAAACCCCCTAATGACCCAAATAAGCCATGGGTACTCCGTTACGGCACGTGGACTGTTTGGTTACGTGAGATGGAAATCACTTTGGACAACTGCACAAATTCATATGGCCTTAGTCAAGATAAAACACGTCAACTCAAACAACGGACTGAACTATCCAATTTGTGATCAAATTGCGTGTGTTTGTGTATCTGAACTATTCAATTTGTGATGAAATTGTGTATGTTCGTGTATCTGAACTATTCAATTTGTGACAAAACTGCGTGTGTTTGCATATATGTATATATTTGTATATGATATATACATTTTCCAGATTGACAGATGTAACTGGTGGAGATTCCTGACCTCAGTGCAGTGCGGAACCACCTGCAGCAAATACAGAACATGCAATAAAGCCAATCCGGTGGAACCAACCCACACCTACCGCCTATTACCCAGGATTCTTCAGGACAGGAAATCCAGTGCAAGAGTTGGGCTGAAAACATGGGGCTCAACGCTGGAGACAGACAGCACCGTCGCTAAGTTCACACCAACCTCTGTGGATGTCTAGCAGGGTATTTTTAATGTACATAGACATACACTGCCTGCACACGTTAATGACTGCAGACAACTTTTTTTCTGACCTGGAAAACCGTTAAAATCCATTAAAATCAGTGAGTTGTTCAGTGCTACGATACCCAAAGTCCTACAAGGGGAGAAGAGCGGGGCGGGGAGGCGATGGGCACGCAGGGATTTCATCCGTGCCTCCTCGTGTCACACTGAAACCCAAACCGCAAGTTTTAGCGCTCAAACACTCTGCGCCACGTGGAAACTAAAAGCCAAAACGTATCGTTGCGCAGCAGGAGGGCGTTGGTGTTTCAGGCCATTTATTAGCCTGTTTCACTATAGGCTAACATGAGCATATTCCTCATGTTTGGTTGCCGTTCAAGCCCTCCTCCTGACAGCCCCTCGCCTGTCGGCTTGCGGCGAGCGCCTTTTTTCCCAGCGCGTTTTTATTCTTCCACCAGAGATATTTTCTTATTAGTTATTCTCTCAGGCTGCATCGCTTCGTCCCCGTTTCCAAGGCGACAGACAGGAAGCAGGAGTTAAGCAGAATCTTTCATCTGGGAGGGGATGATGGGAATGGATGAGGGAGTTTGAGCAAGGTCAGGCATTTACCGCTGAATACAAATCTGTCACGCCTAATAGATGAAGCTCTTTAGTTTCCGAGCTACTCAGGCTGCTCCCAGCATCCAAGGAGAAAATAAAAAGACACTCAAGCATGAATGCCAATCAGCTTGTGCTGGCAACAATGATGTATATACATGTGCCATAGCAGCTGTACCAGGCTTGGCCATGGATGAAAGGAGAAATTAAATAGGTGTCAATAATTATACAAGGTCAGGATCTAAATCCCTGAATACTAAATATATTTTAATAATATCGCATGGCGACGCAGAGGAGTTATTAAGCCAGGAGGCTCAAGAGGCCTCGACCCAGAGCACAATGAGATGCTGGGGACGCGGCGGCAGAAAAGTGGCAGCACACAGAAGGATCCTGAAAAGCGCCGGGGACACTGTGCGCATATTTAGCAAATATGGGTCTTTTGGCTGGCCGGGCCAAACAGCCCCAGCTACAGTGGCCATGCAAACAAGGGGAACAAAGTGATGGCTGGAGGCGGAAGATTTGCTGAAGCCAGGGAGGATTCTGCTGAAGAAAAAACAGGAGGGTGAGAAAACACATCCCAGGGTGTTCACAGCCAGTTTGCTGTTTGACACAGCTGCTGGAGGGTTGCAGATATTAGAGCATGGAGGGGACAGATATGCCAAGTGATACCCTCCTCCTCCGCCCAGAACTGGAAAGCCAGCAACGATACTCGGCATTTTGCCATCTCTTCCCCATGCTTCAGACGCAGAGATGGACTTGGCATCATTTATGGATAAAAAGGGTTGGTTTCACAGAATCATCTAGGTTGGAAAAAACCTTGAAGATCATCCAGTCCAACCATTAACCTAACATTGACAGTTCCCAACTACACCAGATCCCTATGTTGACTCTACTCTTCAACCCCTCCAGGGATGGGGACTCCACCACCTCCCTGGGTAGCCCATTCCAATGCCTAACAACCTATTCTGTAAAGAAATGCTTTTTCTTTTAAAAAAAACCTTCCCTGGTGCAATTTGAGGCCATTAGCTCTTGTCCTATTGCTTGTTCCTTGGGTCAAGAGACTCATCCCCACCTCTGTGCACCCTCCTTTCAGGGAGTTGTAGAAGGCGATGAGGTCTCTCCTCAGCCTCCTCTTCTCCAGACTAAACCCCCCCAGTTCCCTCAGCCGTTCCTCGTACGACATGTGGGGCACAGTATCCCACCCGGCACCACTCAACACCTTGCAAGCTTTACTGAGAGCAAGAAGATTGCTTTAGGAATAAGCCATAAAACCAAAAATTAGAAACTCCTTGGTGGAAAAGAAGCAGCAGGCAGGCATCCCCCCATTAGACATTTCCTCCAAGGATGACTTTCAGCCCAAAGCCTCACACCCAAGGGAGTGAAGAGATTATTCCCTGCTCATGCACGAGGGGACGTCGTAATAAATTGCGTCTGCTCCACCCCTGGCCATAGCCACATGCAAACTCAGACTTTCCCTGCTAAAACCGTCTCCTCCAAAGCAACGTGCTCACGTCAGGGTCGCACAGCTCCGCTCCTAAAGCCAGCGGCTGAATAGCACCGTTTGCTCCTCCGCTCTTCCGGAGAAGCCAATGGCCAAGAGCAACTCCTTGCTTTGGGAAAGCACCCATCGCAGCACAAAGCAATTTGTTTATCTCCATCCTGCACTAATTATGAACAAAACCCAGATGAAGCGACTAAACCGCTGGCTAAACTGAACCCTCTTTAGAGCATAACACTTAGGCTGTATTTTTCTTATGTACAGATTTCAACATAAAGCTGCCCCTTGCATGTTGAAGGCAAGGCTTAATGGGATTTCAGTACTAAAAGCACAGAGTAAGTACAGTAGTGCTGATATACAGTATTACATATGCAACATTAATTTCGATAGGGCTTTATATTTCTGTGAAAAAGCTTGGTTTAAAGTTGGCATTATTAAGCACGCCTTCAACACGCTAGAAAAATATCTTAATTTTGGGATATCAGCAGGTCGATCTCACTTTTTACTAGAGTTAGGCAATTACACAAGAAGATAAATGTCACAAAGCTAGCTCAATAATACAGTCTTGCAAAAATACCAACAGCAGTAAAATACAAGAAGCCAGATTCTAATATAATAAGCAACATCGTAGCTGAAATCCAAAAGATCTGTTTTAATTTTGAGCAACTTCACATCAGAATAAGTCAAGCCAGAAATGAGAATAATTCCTCCTGGTACATTTTGTCATTGATTTTTAAGAAACACGTACAGCAAAGCGTTCTGGGCTGGGATGAAAGACAGACTTAACAGTATCTTTTTTGTTCCCTGTTACTATTTTCGGTTTCTTCTCTCGCTTCTTTGGTGGATTTTACTTCAGTCCATCCACCTGCCCTCAGGCAGGCAATTATACCAGCGGACCCCTGGCAGATGTTTGTCCAAAATCTGCTCTTAATGACATTTATTGACGGAGATGCCATAACCCCACAGACACAGTGTCCTGAAGCAGCATTAACACACTGACATTTCATCGGCCTCACCATCAAACAGGTTGGGGTGGCGTGGTGGGTACCCTGAATCCCACTTTCTGCAGTGGGGTTGGGAAAGCAAATGACGTTCATGACTTTGCCATTATCGCTTGTAAATTTGCAAACTGGGATCCCATGTCTTCTCAGGCTTCTGTTTCTAAATTAAAGTCTCCCGGTTCTTTTGGTGTTTTGGTCTTTCTCCTCTTTATGACCCTCTGATAATTCCCACGGCTTTTCCTTCCGGTGTCTCTCTGCTCCCTTCGGCAAAGGGCTCAAAACTGAAGACTTGACTTCATCCCAAGGCTTGGCCAACGCTGACTAGAGCAAACAATTTCACTCATCTAGTCAACCATGCTGCTTTTCGTGCTGCGATTTGGCTTTTTCACGGAGAATTCATTTTAATTTATGATTTGAGATACATACTTTTATCTGGTCACGGATAACAGAAATTAACTTAGTTTTTATTGTTTCCTGATCTGGCTTGAAAAATGATCGGATTTGATAGTCACAGTGCAGCAAAGACTGCTTCATGCTACGCATCTGGGCTCCAGGTCTGTGGGGAAGAGGATTTCTCGCCGCCACTGGTGTGTGGGGAGGTGTCCCAAACACAGCACTGCTGAGGGCAAATCACAGCCACTGAAGGGAATCTATAGAATTAAACATCATCCTAATTAAGCCGTTAAATTCAGCAGGTTCCATCTGCCTTTACCTCCATGCGACAGATAATGTTTTGGCCCACTGTGATTATTTCCCATTAAAGAGAAAATGGAGTCTCACATCACCGGCACAGGGGATGCAGGGTCAGGCTCTCTATGCCCTACCCATGCAAGCCACGTCGTTAATTGTCCTATTTCTTGTAATAATTACAAAAAAAGACACCCATCCTCACCTGATTCTCAGGCTCTTTACCCAATTCCTGTTTCTTGCTAGCGATAACGGCTGTGACAGATGCTTCAAAATTCTTCCACACCACTAGAGTAGCAAAATATTGCTTTATTCACCTGAAACCACTGCTGTAGATGTTTTAACTGACAGCAGCTGTGAACAGCTGTTGCTACCTGAAAGACAGAGACTAACTTTTGGCAGGGAAAATCCCACCGACTGTTTCTGTAATGAAATTGTTAATATCCCTGAACCGCTCGGAAATCTGACGTATGCTAACTTTGAAATAACGGGGAAAGACCCACCAAGAACACCAAAGCAAAAACAAAGAGGTAAACAAAGGAGAGCTAAGATTCCCTTAATCCTCATTTAAAAAAAAAAAAAAAAAAGATAAAAGCAAGGATATTCAAAACCTGTATTCCTCCGAAGCAGACTCTTAACCATGGCTCTGGTTCTGCAAGGAGGCGGATTCATTCCCATTGTAAATCAGGAATACAACCGCCTAAGGTCAACGTGGGCAAGCCAAAACCTATATATGTGGAATTTTAATTTAACGTCCAAAATCACAGACGGTACAATAGTTTATCCAGCATTCTTCAGCCATCGGTTCTTCAGCTCAGGGTTGGTGGGGAGCAAAGGCTCCTTCTCTGTTCCCAAAGATGGGAGGAACATAACAGGGGGCTCCAGGATAGCAGAGGAGCCCTCGGGGTGGCCCGAGCAGGCAAGGGACCTGCGTAAAGCTGGGACAAGATTGTGGCAGATGACGGAGATGCTCGACACCCATCAGCAATGACACCGTGTCCCGTGTCCATTCTGCGAGCCACGTCCCCAAGTCTGGTTCTCCCTTTATTTTCCGTGTCCATTCTGCGAGCCACGTCCCCAAATCTGGTTCTCCCTTTATTTTCCGTGTCCATTCTGCAAGCCACGTCCCCAAATCTGGTTCTCCCTTTATTTTCCGTGTCCATTCTGTGAGCCACATTCCCAAATCTGGTTCTCCCTTTATTTTCCGTGTCCCTTCTGTGAGCTACGTCCCCAAATCCAGTTCTCCCTTTATTTTATGCGTCCATTCTGCAAGCTACGTCCCCAAATGCAGTTCTCCCTTTATTTCCCAGCATACATGTAAACAGCTAACATGCCTCTGAATGATCCCTTGGCTGTTAGAGTCTCCTTCGTGCCAAAGGTAACCGCAGAGAAGTCGTACTCTAAATACAATATTTTGGACGTTTTTAAAAGATTCTGCCCACAGAGATGTCACAAGCTCGAGAGACGCAGAAAGCGTTACGGAAAGCCCAAGTATATGCCCTCCTCCCTCCCTACTTTCTCAACAGATGATGCTACAGAAGGACGCAGAGGACAGAAATGCATCTATCTTTAGTTTGGGATCAAAGGAGAGAGGGAAATAATTATTTTCCACAGTTTCTCTTTGCAAAATATTCTTTCCTTCTTCATGTCAACAAATTTGATTTTCTTGTATGTGCTTTAAAAGCTTCTCGAGCCATCACTGCTCGCATCCCCCCCTGTTTTTCTGTTTTTTTTTTTTTTTTTAAGACATTTTTTAAATGAATTAAAGAGATTCACAGATGAAATTCTGGAACTTCAGCAGTGTCAGTTCACACCCTTACCATGGGTTAAGCAGATCTGCGCTGCTGGGAGGGGCGAGGACTCTTCCATCCTCACACTGAAGCTGTCCCACGCATGAAGTAGTATAAAAGAGTTACCAAACTAAAGAACAGGGGTGAAGGAATAACTCTTTAGCAGGGTTTTAGGGAATTCAGTGGAGAAATATGTGATTTTTGTGAACGTTTGCTCTAATGTATATTTCTTTCTGCAGACGGAGCCGCGTGAATATGAAAGGAAACGAACTAGAAACACCTTTCACTCCAAAATCCGCAGCAGGATTAGGACACCTCTCGTGGGATTACAGGTTCAAATCCCATTAGGTAGAAGACAGCGTTGCCGTATACGGCCTGCGATGGCTGAACGTGTGATTCTGGGGAAAATATAATTACGTTAAAGAATTTGCAGAAAGTAGGCCCATAGGAAAGAGAAATCCTTCAAAGTGAATAAATATAATGAGCTGAGATTGGGAGAAGAAAAATATTAATCAGGCTGAAGGGGTAATATCCCAAATATGAAAATTAAGCGTTTGCTAGCAAAGTGGTTGCCTGAAATGCTGCACAAACCAGCTCTGTCCTGGCCAGAAACACATCGTCAGCTCCACAGCCGCAGCTTGACAAGGCCACCAGGACTCTTCCAACCTAATCAAACGCTCGGACCTTTTCAAAATTAACTCCTACCACTGCAAGGAAAATTACAGTAGGTATGGAAATTGATTCTGATCTCTGCTCCAGTGGTACCCAGTTGTTGACTTCTGCAAATCTCTTATTTGTGGTACTGCAACTGCAGCTGAAAGCAGATACATTGGAGGAAAACAGGACCATTAAATAATCATCTTTATGAGGCCATCGTAAAAGAAATCCTCCGCCCAGAAGCCTGACCGGGGCACCGCGCTGGCTCGCAGCACGGATAACGCCGTTCCAGCTACCCAAGCAAGGAAAATTCTGCTTTTTTTCCTGCTGGAGGGGCCAGTCCATTTAATTTTGACAGGACCAATTTCAGAGTACGTGCTCCAGGACAGTAAATGGTAACTTTTGATGGCTGCTCACCTTGGCCCTCTATTCCTCTGAGAATCAGGGTGTTTTCTGAACAAATAATGGCTCTCACTGCTTTCAAGCCATCCCCTCCCCGGCCCAATCTTCCACTCCCGGGGAAAGGAACAGCAAGGCAAGAATGCTGCTGAATATAAATAGGAGTAAAGCACATTATAATTACAAATCTGGCTATCCAATGTACAGCTCTAAACCCTGAAATGATAGGCTGACAGTGTCATCCCAACCCAGACACCAATTACAATTACATCTAACCAAGGCCACTGAGCCAGACAGGGGAAGGGGTGGATGAAAGATGCACCCATCTCAGGGATTCAGCTCCTAAACTTCCCAGAAATATCATTCCGCAAATTATTAGCAAATCGCTCGAGCTAAATAATTAATGTTTAAACAAGGGGCATGAAATTATTCCTAAATGATGGTGGGGGGGAATGGGAGAGAAGGAAGAAATGGAGGAGAGGAAGGGGGAGAATATGAGAAGCCTGCTTTTTTTTTTTTTTCCCTCCTGTCGCTCAGATAAGACATTTGCATTCCTAGAAGAAATGTGCCTGCTTCCTCCCCTAGGAGCTTGCACAATACTTTATTCTGCCATTGTTTTTAATTTTTATCTTATTTTTTCCTCCTTTCTTACTCTCTGATCCCACAGATGCAAATAAACATACAGCGAAAGACCTAACAGATCTGAATCAATATCAGAACCAAAAGAAAGAAAGAAAAAAATCAGTTTCTTTGCCCCCAAGCCCGTGCACAGCAGTGTCAGAAGGCAGGAGCACTGCTTTGATCTTAACAAGAGCCTGTCTGCTCCTAAACTCTAAACCGGGCTTGCGCTGCAAAATCAATTTGTGAGCTCATTACATAAATCCATATTAAACTATTTAGTCTATATTTAACACTATAACAAGGATAGTCAGGGTGAATTAAATGGATTTTATTCCAGGTGGCAAAGAGCCAAAGTTTACCCCTCCTCTTTAAATTGTTTCCCAGACCCATCTTTTGCAACACTGAAAAATCACTTTTTGCCCACAGGACACGCAAACACGTGTACAGAGGGATGGACAAAGCTCACGATCTTTTATTGTTTGAGCTGTGGCTGCTAACGAAATCGATATATTTTAGTCTTCAGATTGATATCGGCAGCACATTTTTGTATCTCTCGCAACGTGCTCCGTGTGTCGCCCTGTACCACTGGTCCTAAATATGAATAAAAGTAAAACTAGTAAAATATCTAGCAGTTTCCTAAATAGGACCATGTGCAAGTCTACACGTTTGGGGGTTATTTTCCCTAAATCTTTTCCCTCAGGAAGCAAAGACAGAAAGTTAGTCTCACCGACAAATATGCCCAAAGATTAATTTGCTGTTTCCCCATAAAGCAAACGCATTCAGCTATTTCTTACCCCTTCTTATCTTTGATCAAATGGCAGCTCAGCAAATCGGTTTCTGCTGGGAAGGTGACAGGGTAGTGCACTACATATAAAAAAACCCATCGGCGCTCAGGATTGCAGACAATGCATCTCCTAACCTTATTACTCCTGAACTCTGCAGTGGAACTTCATCTACGCTTCTAGAGGAAACCGTTATGTTTAGGGAAAAATGAACACCTGAAAAGGGGGGAAAACAGATGACAAAGAGAGGAGTTAACTAATTTAAACTCTGGCTCGGGAAGTGGCAGGTGAAGTCAGAAAACCCGGGATGAAACACCCAGCTATCCATGGCCAAATGAACAAGTCTGGAAGGACATGAGCCATAGAATCACAGAATCATCTCGGTTGGAGAAGACCTTGAAGCTCCTCCAGTCCAACCATGAACCTCACACTGACCGTTCCCAACTCCACCAGATCCCTCAGCGCTGGGTCAACCCGACTCTTCAACCCCTCCAGGGATGGGGACTCCCCCCCTGCCCTGGGCAGCCCATTCCAACACCCAACAACTCCTTCTGCAAAGAAATACTTCCTAAGAGCCAGTCTAAACCTGGAAGGTTGAAATTTTAGAAGTAATTTTTCAAGTTATCTTAGTCATCTAAGGGGTCAGTTAGACATCTAAGAACATTTGTACTTCCTGAGTTTTACCATTCAGGTAAAATAGAGGTGAACAACTCTTAAGCAACTTAAATTCCTAGCCAGCGCCCAGCTACAGAACATATGAACACCTCATGCTTTCTAACGTAGCTATTTTTAGGCAACCTTTGATAAAGAGGCAAATACTACTGAGATCATTCAATCCGTAGGCATCCCAGTGACTTACTGAGAGGTCTGTGGCAAAACCATTGTCACACCAGGGTCAGACTAGCAGTTTAGGCACTGGTCTGTCTCTCCTAAGGCTTTTCTCCATACTTTTCCCCCATTTCATTTTTCAGAGGTGGTTTAAAGGGAGAAAATCTATGCCCACACAGGCTGCAAAGGCCAGTGGAGCCCCCTAACAACTTACTGTTAAAGTACCGAAACTCAGGCCGCAGATATTTCCTTGGAAAAAAGGGCAGGCTGATCTCAGCCTATGGCCAACCCTCAGAGCCTACACATACACTCAAGGATGACCATGGCTTCTCTGAAACTTGTGCTGTCACCTCTCCTGCCAGTAAATCCACCTCCACCAGTGTCGGTGGAGTCACAGTGGGCCTCCTCACAGGAGCTGCAGGTTGTCACATCCCTCAGTTTTCAACTGATTTCTAATTTTTCCCCACATTTGCAAGATCAGCTGCCACCGATGGTCTCTTTATTACTTAAATTGAGTGCATCAATACATCTAACGTCTATTTAAAACTCTTAATTGTCTGATGCCTTTAAAATAAAGAAAGGAAAAGGCTGTCACACCTTCACAGTCTACTCAAGTACACTCTACGTCTAAAAAACCCAACCCAAACCACTTTCATGTGTAGACTACACGCGCAGGGTGTCTTCCCTTTGTGCGTATGAAAGGTAATTACACAGATATATGACAATATATAGACACTTAGAGCATCTTTCAAGCCACAAGGAGTCGGACGTTCACAAATGAGGGAAGAAAACAAACCCACTGGCCTTTGGAGAGCAGAACACGGGAGCTGCTCCATGCAGAGCTGAGGGGAAGCACATGCACAACCACTAGACCCAGGTTGCTGCAGACACCCCCAGCCCAAACTCAGGCTTGGCTGACCTCACCTCAGGTTTTCTTCAGAATTTGACTTGGCACCTCTTACAGATTTTTCTACAGCGTTACTTCACTGTGTAAACATGCTGCATTGCTCTCGTGGAAACATAAAATGATGAGGTTATGCCCAACCTGAATGAGCAACTCTTCAATGAGCTGCTCGTGAAAACCTTTCTTCCTTGCCCTCAAATGCCTGCATGAAAAAAGAAGCTTTCTGGTATGCAAGCCTAGTCATTCACACAATACCGGTGGGGAGGAAAAAAAAAAAAATCTCCTTTTCAAGGTTTAAAAAACAAAAAAACCCCACAAAATACTCACAGTAAGAGTTCCTATATGAAATCTTTATATCCAGTTATCTGCACCAAACTCATATAGGACTAAAAAATACATCTCTTTCCATATTTATAACATAAGTCATTTCAGTTCTGCTCTTCTGACAAATTTAATTCTAACACATCTCAGAATCTTTGAACTAATTGTGCAGTTATTCATTCTATCTTGTGATTATTCTGACATTACCATGTAAAGTCAATATACAGTAAGTGATATTTTAATTAACACCACTTAAACCCTAATCGTATTCCAGATTCCTGAGATTATTATTAACCAACATATATCCTTTATTAAAGAAAAAAATCAGCATAAGGCTGGATTTTAAATGGTTAATAGCTTTATAGGAGATTATTACCCTTCCATGTCTTTTTTTCGTATTATCCTAAATCTATTTTAATAGATAGTTCTGTTCCTGTTGAAGTGCAGACAACAGCACTTTCTCCCTTACCACGCTCACACTATTTTGTGTAAAATTCTATTTATGCTTGGATCACTCTTTAATTGTATGTTTTGGTTTTTGAAAGCACAAACATGACTCAGGAAGTACAAATGTTCTTAGATGTCTAACTGACCCCTTAGATGACTAAGATAACTTGAAAAATGGCTTCTAAAATTTCAATCTTCCACTCCTGCACTCATCAGCTGAAGGCACAAGAGCTCCCCAAACACTTAAATTTCTTCCATGAGTTCCTGGCTCACCTGAACTTCTCTCCCTGGTCCTACAAACCCACACCCAAACCCCCGAGAGCTCCCTGCCTGCCCCAGGCACTGGTGCGTTCACCCATCTCATCAAGGGTACGTTACTGGTGCCAAGACAGACACACAACCCAAACCCCAAAGGTCTCCCAAGGTGTCCCAGGCCACAGAGCAGCCACCCACCAGCAACACTCCACAGGGACAGGGAACATCCACGTCCAAATGCTTCCCATCTGAGACTCATAAAAGCTACAAGAACACTCCTCCTACTTATGACAGGACCATTAATTTTGGGCTGCTCTTCTCTCTCTTCAGTTGAAGCTGCCTATAAAAATATCATCCTGTTCAGCCTACCCAGGTCTTTTACATGCAGGAAGGCAGCTCCAGCACAGCTAAGAAACATCTCACCCCAGAATACCTGACATTTCACAGAAATACATCCATCAATGAGAAGAGACACATCCTACTTCAGTCCAGGAGACATCTCCTGGTCTCACCACACTCTCACACGATCCTTCTCCCCAGACCAAGGCCTCCCTCTTGCTGAATTTCTTTCCAACTGTCCAAATAGTCAAAATTTTTCCTGCGCTGCAATTTCGCTCAGTTTGGAGAAAGTAGAGTGACTCCAGCACAGAAGCTCATCTCCTGAGCTTCACAGGAGACTGCGGAGGTGTAGAAACCCAGCTGCCAGGTTTTTAAACCATTATAGCTCTTAGAGAACAAAGCCACCAAGTTTTATATCGGTATTTTGAGACAAGATCAAGCACCTCTAACAGCATCTTTCCAGATTTTGTTACAGTCCACGGATTCCACCAATGTTCACTAGATCAATGGAAAGCACAACCAAAAATGATCTCGTGAACCCAACTAATCCTTTCCTACACCCCATGGCCAGATTAAAAATATCCCTAGCAGACGTTTACCTAACTTGTTCTTAAAGACCTACAAAGATGGAAGCTCAAAAAAATGTTCCAAGACAATCCCTTGCAGCTGTCTAGAGGTGCCTTCTAAGCGCCTCTGCTGGTTTTAGGGTGGCCTTTATCTACCAACTTTGTTTTCTAACTAGAAAAATATTCTGCTGATTTTGCATTTTTGCATACATCCATCATAAATCCCCAGTAAGGTGTCATAATATTATGGCAAAGACCACCATAAAAGCAAATAAACAAAATTTATTCTTACTATTATCCTGATTATTACTGCTTACGCGGTGCAATAAATGCGAACAGCTTACCAGTTGTGCATACCAAAATAAGGACGTTAAATCTCTTGTTTCAACACAAAAAAATCCTGACACTATGGTTCAGGGGCTTATTCTTCTCCCTATCCCTGGGAATCGGGTGCTTTTAGAGCTTTTTGCTGCCAGCAGTTTCCCCTCAAGCACCATTTTGGCCATCACCAGTGGTGGGGCTCCAGACAGGATGATGATACAGCACATTAAATTCTTTCAGGGTCCAGAGCCACCAGGCACAGCACCCCATGGGCCCCCCGCTGCCCGGGGCTGCCACCTCACCTTTGGGGAGAAATGATCATGTCTGGGCTACATCATGTTTCATCCTTGGAGCTGCATCCCATGGAAGGTTACACCTCATCGCCCCAAGGTATATTTATATTCTTTTTTTTTTTCATTTTGAAGTGTCTTAAATACTCAGGGCTGTTTTCCCCCCTTGGGAACAGCACCCTAGCGCCATGCACAAGTTTGCTAGCCAAGAGCAGCCTGGCAATGGCCAAGCCAGAGGCAGCAAGACTCGGTGGGGTGCAGGGTCCCCACTCCAGTGCACGAATTTGCCCCCACACTCTTTTATTTAGGAGAAGTCCATATGGTCAGTATAAGTTGCACAGTACAACTAAATCAGCCTTCAGAAAATAAATGCATTTCCACATCCTAGTAGAACTACCAGTGTCTGTGTTAGAGGGGAAAATAAATATATATGTATTATATATATCTGAAATAAATAAATATTTTTATATCTATCTATCTATCTCTGAAATTTATGAGTGGGATCTTGAAATAGTCTCTCAGTCCTTTCTTCTGCTCTGTCTCTGCCTGCACAACACGAAGTAGCTGTGAAATTTCCTCTTTCTAACTCAGGTCTTAAGGAGCAGCCTCAAGAGTTGACACATTCCAGCTTCCCCTGCAAAGGCAGGATCAGGATTATTAGCACAAAGATACATCTGCCCGAGCTCTTAAAATTTCAAATAAACATTATTTCTCGTCACTACTTTTTCACTGTTTTACCAATTCTTAAGAAAAAAACCCTGGTTTTCCTGATATTCGAAATCATGGGGTTTATTTCAGATTAATTTTAAGGCTAAATATAAACAAGATTAACATACGTGGTTTGGCTTTCCAACAGGCTGACAAGGACTAAAAATCTGAAGTTTTAATGCCAATATTAGCTCAGTTTCTTAGCACTGAGATGGAATTTATTTTGTGGGGTTTTTTATTGGGGAAGCAACTACAAATAATACTATAATTATAAATAATAGAATAAATAATTATAAATAATACTTATGATACTAAAGGGAGGGGAAATGGTGCCTCAGAGAATGTTTTTGTAATAGGAATTCAGGGAGAGAGGAAGGTTTTTGAAAATTATATGAGTCAACCCCTGTTTCTTTATCAAGGAAAAGTAATTCACAGGTTTCCCAAGCTAAGTCTTATTATACAGAAATGCAAAGTCTTTGCAAAGATCTCACGCATGCAAAAATGTTAAATCTGCTAGCTGCTATGCTGGAAATCTGACGTGAGAAGGAGCTATGCAAGTTGTGGGTAGAGGTATTAAAAAAAAAAAAGAAAAAGCACGTGACAAAAAAATAACAAAGATAACGACACAACGGGGTCGGAGTTTAACACCCGCGCAATGGGGACCGGCCACTGAGGACCAGGCCCCCGTCCCAAGCTTCAGCTCTCCGTACCCTTCCCCGTCTCCCTGCAACATCCACCTCTGGCCATCCTCAAACATCTGGAGATCATCCTTGGATGGACATGCAATCCCTTCTGCAAATAATTCTGGCGCTGTGCCCTCTCCTCGGGCGACAGCACGACCAGCCCGGGTCCTGGTTAGTTATAACACCCAAGAGATCGTTTTCTTTGTTGCTTTGCTTGCAAAATTAGCTACACTTCTAATAATGCCAGGAGTAAAGACTGATTTACAACACCAGACTCTGCGAGAGGATGTCTTCCGAAGGTGAAGATTTTTCTAGCAAGGAATTTATTGCCAGAACATAGCTAATAATTATCCTACCGCATACACGAGTTGATTATTTCAGGGCTGTCTTCATCTGATCTTTCACCTGCTAGAATAAAACAACCCCTCCACACATCTCATGACTATGTGAAGGATGGATCCGTGAGAAGCCACTGGCATAAAGCAAATAACTGTCTGGAAGTTCTTTATAGGAAGATTTTCCTCTGGGACATTCTCCTCATCTGAAGTTATGCATGTCCATCACTCACCACCACGCTGTTCTCTAGTCATTTCCTAGGTGTGCAAATAACAGGTTTTATACAGCTATAAAAATAAGACAGTCAGCTGAGATCTCTTTCAGCTGCTTTTTCTTGCAGAGAATTTGTTTTCCGGCACATGTAACCAGAAGTGTATATTGTAGGCTTTATTCCTGCTACCTGCTCAATACGATCACACATTCCCATAGACCGTATGAAGTCCATCGCCCGGAGCTAGGAATTAAAAAGAGAAGCAGGCAAACAGCAGAGTGGCCTGAGAAACCCCAAACTTGGGTGTTGGAGATGATGAGAGAACTGAAATCCTTAAATCTGGCTCATTTATTGCGTTGGTTTTTACAGAAATAGGAAGCATTTGAAGTCACACTTTTTTGTTGTTGTTATCAACTGGTGAGCAACCTCCTCCTAAGAAGGTTGTTAATGGGAAAGAAAGGAAAAAGGAGGAGAAACAATCCCAAGTGCCTTTTCCCCAAGTGTGCTGGAATCTACAAATGTTTCTTGATTTATTGACTAATGGGTGTATTGCAGACCATCTACTATTGCTTATTTTACCCTAGTTCATAATGTTAAGTACAATGTCTCTCCAGTCATAATCTCAGTTTAAAAGGACAGAAATTTTATATTTCTCAGGGAGCTCGTTGGATTTTTATAGTCTAAGCAACACTGAAACAGTTTTGAACATCCCATAGCCACATCTGGAATATTAACAGTGGAAGCTATTACCTGCGTGAGCTCACAGCCCGGTTGGCTTTCACTTCTCATTTCAGCATCGTCTAATTCCAATTTAGCATCCCAGCCTTTACAAGGGGTGTATATCTGGTCTCATTTTATACTTGTTTTAATGCCAACTTCTGTGCAGCTACTTCAGGTTCTGCAGCTACCGGTGGTCAGCAGCGGATGTGAATCTACGCGTCCATGTAGCAACAACAGTAGTAGGAGCGATCAGACTGATTATATATTTTTATCTGATTAAAACTTTCAAAATTCCCCAACAGAATGTACATAATATATTTAACCCACCGAATGTTCCAAATTATTTGCAAAAATTAAAGCAGAAACTATCTGTAGTCTTACAAATCACACCAAAAAAAAAGTTAAAAAGTGGCTATTTTAAGTTTGGGGTTGAAATCACTGGTTGGGTAAAATCATTATTAGTTCAAGAAAGGGTTTATCTGACCCTGGTTTTCAGAAAAAGGAAGCTCAGATAAGCCATCAACATGTCTCCGTTTACGCCCCTTCCTCATTAACAGCTCCAGAAGATGATGAGAGCTATTAATGAGTATATTGAAACTTCACTGTGCTCTCATAAAAACACACCAACAATAGCAAGCGTGGGGTCTGCTGGGCCGTTGCCTACCCCAGGAAGGGGGGAGCCCCCACCCGAGCCCCCCGCCTAGACCCCAGCGACTCAGCAGTGTCACACAGAGCTCAAGCTGAAGAACCAGACTTGTGCTAAGCCTGGCCCAACAAAACCAAAGCTGAGGGGGCTACGTTCTTCCCACCACAGCCAGCCCCACCGCTTCATTTGTATTTATATCCACCATCTGTGCATGCCAGCCCTCCCTTCATCTCAGAGGAATTGGAGTGGCATTGTTTGAAGAGCTGATTAACTAGCCAGAAAAAAGTAATCCATCACTTAAAAAGGGAAATGGATACAGTTTACAATGGTGTCCCGTAGCTCTTTAGGATTTTCTTTCCATTTTCCTCAATTTTGATTTTAATCCAATGCCAAACATAATAAACACCAACACAGAGCATAAAATTTACTGACAGCATTTCACTTGCAATCACTAGCTAGGAGCAGCAACGAGTTATCCAGTTTCCCCTAGGATGTTCCTAGCGCCAGATTAAACCCCACTACAGTAGGAAATGGCCGGTTTCCTTCAAATTTTCACACACGTAAATATAATCCGAGTGCACGAACTGAATGGGAGATGCAGCTTAAAAGAAAGCAGAAAGTAAACCAACAAAAAACAACTGCGCGTCTCCCCACGACGAGATGTGATGTGGAGCAGGTTGGTTCTGACGGGGATGATGATCCTAGCCAGCCTTCTGCAATATCACATCGACATTGTTTTTTTTCTGCCAGTGAAATGTTCAGTTTTGGGCCCCTCACTCCAAAAAGGCCACTGAATGACTCGAGCGTGTCCAGAGAAGGGCAACGGAGCTGGTGAAGGGTCTGGAGCACAGGTGTGATGGGGAGCGGCTGAGGGAACTGGGGGGGGTTTAGTTTGGAGAAGAGGAGGCTGAGGGGAGACCTCATGGCCCTCTGCAACTCCCTGAAAGGAGGGTGCAGAGAGCTAGGCATGAGCCTCTTGAGCCAAGTAATGAGTGATAAGACAAGAGGGAATGGCCTCAAGTTGCACCAGGGAAGGTTTAGACAGGATATTAGGAAGTATTTCTTTACAGAAGGGGTTGTTGGGTGTTGGAATGGGAGGTGGTGGAGTCCCCATCCCAGGAGGTGTTTAAGAGTCAGGTCGACATAGCGCTGAGGGATATGGTATAGTTGGAAACTGCCAATGCTAGGTTAAAGGCTGGACTAGATGATCTTCAAGGTCCTTTCCAACCTAGATGATTCTATGATTCTATTCTGTGATTCTATGATTCTACTTGGCAAATGCCTTCTCATTTTCACATTTTTCCCTCAGGGAAGAGTTATCAAACAGAGGGAACGCTCACCTGGTGAGATCCTGGCAGAGGGCACGTACGGAAGTGGGAACCCAAATAAATATCTGCCTCTTGATCCCGATACCCAACCACCAAGCTCAGTTGGCCAATTAGCCCTGGGGGGCAGGAAGAGGATGGAGCCCGAGCTGGAGGGTCATGCTAGCAGGAGGAGGATAATAATGACTCTATGGACATTAAGTTTTTCCCCATTTACCCCCTCCCAGGTCTCCCACTAAGCTGCCCATTTTTCATGGCTCCAAAGCATCTGCAGCAGAAATGTCATGGGGAGAGGGGGACTAAGAGGTCTCTGACAATTCCCCAGTTGCTTCTGGAGTTTCTTTCAGGCAGTGGAGAGAAAAGAAAGAGACCATCTCCCTTGTAAAGGAGATGCTTCACGAGGAGAAGGCGGACAAGGGAGGTGAGCTTCAAAAAAACGTGGAGCAAAATCCACATTCGGCCACTCATCGGGGACCAAGACAGAAAACAGAGGGAGAAACCTTATCCCTGTTCCCATTTTCATTTGCTTTAAGTATTTTCATGGAGAGGACTTTGCAAACGGGGGATCTGTGGCTTCCAGTGACGCTTAATCCTCACTTTGGTCTACGAGATGATGGCAGCTACGGCCACGTGGTACTGCCACCTCCCTCTGCACTGCCTGGAACTGCTCTAGATAATAGTGCTCGTAACACAACAGGACTGAACTTGGATGGATCTCAGCAAACATCCCTGCTCAGTGTTCAGACGGGACTCCTTAAGAGTCAGACTACTGCAGCTAACGAGAATGTGTACCGAGGTCATACTCATTTCTCTCTTTCCAAAAGGTCAGATTTTTGGCAAAGCTTTAAAACTTCACACTGATGCTGTGTGGAAGCTTCTCAAAGGATTTCCCAAGGAAATTCTATGGTACGAGCTATCGGGCTGGTTAATTGATCTCTGAGGGCTGTGTCAACTGAGTATTTGTGGGCTACCAAGATTCTGCTCTTCCCAGTCCAAATCGGAGAACGAACAACGCTTCAGCATGTTCTCTTGTTCTCGACTTACTGCCATAATCCATGAGAAGTACCAAGTGTAGCCTGCAGCCCAGTGCAGATCATTAATCATTTATAACCCAGAAACTTTGAGAGGCTTTTATCTATGTTTTACCTATCATCTAGCTTAAGATGAAGACATCTTTCTGTTATTAAAAACCCATAAAGCAGTAAACACGCTGCTGCACAGTACAGTCCATAAAACCAAACACCTCTTAATTTCAGGGCAACAACAAAAAAAATTAAAAATTCACCCTTCCAGCACCTAGACACAAACCTTTTGATCTCAATGGCTGGCTGCACTTCATATCCCACTGCCAAATGGTTCTTTTTCTTCCCCTCTTTTCTTCTCTTCCCTTTCCCCACGATAAATGTTCTACAACAGCTTAATGCAGAGTTATGTACAATGTAATTCTCTACTGCTTATGGACTACTTTATTCCATCACCTCACCCATTTGTGATCACCTTCTCATACTTCAGCAGGATAAAACCCACCAATAGGTAGTAAGACATTGCCAACGGCTTTTCATGTAGGTTTAGTTGGCCTCCGGAGTCATCTTCTAGGACAAGGCTGGTATTTGTAATTGCCCCAGTGAACAAAACGCCTCAAAGTATCCGATAGCCTGGATACGCTTTTAACTACAGCCAGCCAGCTGAATAAGTAAGAGGGAGTAAAGAATGGTAGCTGCCCACTTGGGATTTTTATGTTAATAGCATTAATTACGTCTACAATTCTGAATGTCCTTTGCATCTTACCAGGCTCTGGGATGATTAGCTGTGCACCGGCCTGTGCGTTTCCAGCTTCATTTTCAGCTATACACTGATAAAAACCTTCATCTGACTTTACCAAGCCCAGAATCCGTAAGTTGCTGCCACCCTAGAGAGACAGCAAAAAGAAAAAGAAAGGAAGTGGAGAGAATTAATTAGAAAAACACCATCCAAAGTGAATGCGGATTAAAAAACCTTTCCAGAGCAGCTATTCTGCGAAACAAGGCACTGTGTATGTAATCTCAGCCCCAGCTCACTTAGTCCTGTTCCTTAGAGGGCCGTAACCATAAGCCCTTTCATCAGGAATCTCTTGGCACTTTGTGGTCTTTGCATTTTGTTTGATGGTGCCTACGGCCCAAGGGTCAATTCGCTTTCCTGCACAGAGCCCATCCAAAACCCTGCTCAAGACTTAAGCTCCAAATTACAGCCATCACTCGAGTAGCGCTCTGGATTTTGGCTTGGCCCTTTGCTGCAGGAAAGATGTAAGAGAACTTTTAACTCTGCATCTTTGAACAAATACTGTTCTGAAGGTCAAACCCTCCTTATGGCTCGAGGTCTGGAGATCCTCAAGAAAAGGTCACTCTACGCCTACTTCATTTGAAACTGAGTTAACTTTTAACTTCTGTTAGCACAAGCAGAAACCAATTATGTTGGGTAAAATATCTCAAGTGAGGGGTATGCTCTGCCTGAAATATACCTTCTGTTAACTATTAAGGGAAATTATTTTTCACCACCTCCACCACAGAACCAGAACAGCAATAGAGCTGTCTTTTTATTGGACAGCTTCTGGCTGCTTTCTAATAAGCAATGTTGTATAAAAAACAGGTTGAATTTGCTAATGTATATGGCAAAATAAGTCTATCCTGTAGGAGAACCACTTTTTTTTTTTTTGAGAGGCAATTAAGACATGATCGTAATCAATATTATTTGTTGCAAGATCAAAAATTAGAAAGTGCTGAACCAAGCCACGTCCCTGAAGAAACCACACCTCGTGGCCTATGGATATCTTCACAGTGGCTGAAGTTTTCAGGGGTGGTCTCCAACATCTCCGCTCACTTACAAGCGAGACCACTTTCAGGAGAGGCCAGTAGACCAAGCCGTTCAGAAAACCCAACGTTCATTCTTAGCCTAGATAATAGTGACATTTAAACTACAAGAGATGGGGATGTTACTTCGGGTAGGGGGCACAACAATTCTCTTTGAAAAGTTGTAATTATGTCAAATTATTACCATTTTTAACCCCCTATGCCTAACTACTACTTCCTTGGAGAAAAGATCTATTCTTTTTGTTCACAAAAGGCAACGGTGAGTAAGGGTAACAATATTGTGCAAGGTAAACAATATTATTAATAGCAACTCAGGGTATGACCTGACACTGTTGCTTCTCCACAAACAGACCTCGTTCAAATATTACTAAAACTGGGAAACAACATCAACGGTCTTGACCTGACACATCTCAGTACAAGGTGCCTTATTTACCTTAGAAAACAAAATTTATTTATATCAGAAAACAAAACTTCTTCCACGTCCTTCCGGAAGACCAATATGTTTATGAAAGCAATGATTGAATCAAATACCAGAACGCATTTCACAACTTAGTTTAAAAAAAAAAAAAAAAAGATTAATTCTAATAAGTAAAAACCAGATAATTACCACTATCTGGAAATAGTCGCTAGGAATGACCACTTCTCCATTCTTGATCCACTCCACCGTAGGAACGGGCTTACCAGACACGGCACATTCAAACTCAATGTCCATACTCTCGTAGGCATAAAGATTTGAAGGGTGAATTAAAAACCACGGTGGAACTGCAAACAAGATGGGGAAACAATGAAAGTGGCGGTAAGTAGATATAAATTAAGGTTTAGCAAGTAAATCATTTCTGTGAGCCAGAAGAATATTAGACATAAATAGAAAACCTATCTGTAATTCAAATTATTCTCTTTAACCCTAAGCCTATTAAAAATTAAATACTAGGGAAAGCATTTACTCTAGAAAATACACTTAAACAGTTGATGTTAACTTTTTCCCCCCAAATTAAAGAATTAAAACCTCAATTTAGAAGATGTACAAGGTTTATGTTTAACAAAATATTATATATAATTCTCACTAAGCAAGTATGGGGGTAATAAAATCTCATTCATTTCAAAGGATGAGATGCCAACGGCATACGTGACAAGGTTCTACGAGTCAACATATGGCCGGGCACATATAGGTGCAAGTCAAAAGTATTCAGAGTAGAAACATTTTCCTGTAACCAAGAAGGACTTTTGACTGGGTTTATAGAAGATGAAGAGATAATCAATAACTAGGAAATCTGTCCCTGGTGATTGGAAGAAGAACAAGGTTGAATTATCTTTGCTGAAAATGAATTCTTATTAAGCTAGGAATTATCTGTTGCCTTGTATTACTATAATGTATTCACAGCTTTTCAGTACACTATATGATATGCTAATTTAATATCATCATTATTGTAATACTAGGATGATGGAAATTTGCAATTTGAGGAAAACTGTTAATATATTTCTAACAAGCCCCACCCCGCATCGTACTGAAAAACAGACGCAAGAACTCAGCAGCCCGTGTACATTTTGTCACAGTTTTTGTAGAGGAACGACCGTCTCTGTTTTGAATATCCACAGTTGCCAGGAAGCCACAACAGATTAATTTCCAAATACCATTCGTGACTTATCATTTCAGACACAAAATCCAATTGTATTTCTTGAGCCATCACTCCCGATGTCTGATTATAATATTTATAAAGCCGTAATATTAAAAAAACCTCTAAATTAAAAGAAGATTAAGATTATAAAATAAATTGTACAGAAGCCAAGAAATGTTAGAACCGAGGCCATCCTCATATCCCTCCCTCAGGCCCCGGGTTTCCAAGGACTCCACCGTGCTCTTCAATTATCCGATCAAATGCCGTTTCTTCGCAGCCTCCCTCGGTGCTCCAGAAGGACCCCACTCCCCAAAAGAGCAATTCAGGATTTAATTTCAAACTTCCTACCTAGTACATGGCTTCATGCTTTCTAGTTTTCAAACTTTTCTCTACCAACAAAATGATTCATTTCCCAGAGGGTTTTTTTGTCTCATTCCTATTTCTACAATACCTGTGCGATCCACAAATATTTTTAAACTCAAAGTAGTCGGACACTAAGAGGTGCTACTAACCAAGCTACCAGGAAAAGGGCAAAAGTACCTCCCATGTTTTTCTTGTCCTGTTCGGTATGATTTAGAGCAGTTTCTGTTATACACTAAATATACTAATGTGTTTTTTTTTACACACCACACCAAAAAGTCTTACTGGGAATGAAGAAAATAAGGAAAACATCTGCGACGTACGAACGCGTGGTCTAAGCGCCCTACCCTGTCTGGTAGGAATACTATGGCAGACATAGGGATAAAATTGTGCTCTTCGGGGTCTGCATTTCATCACCTTAACTACAAAACTCTTTTTTTTTTTTTTTGCCTTATTGATAATAAAGTTTCCAGCTCAGTAATAAACGGAGGCAGAGTCCTAGACATCATCACTTCTTCAATCATACGCTCCCGATTAATCCTGAGCGCTCTTCAAACTTGTGTGCACAACGAGGTAGAGATACTGTTAAGAAAATGAGATTATTTTATTTAAAAACTGTGTGGAATGCATAAAACCAACCAGATCAAGCAAGACTGCCAAGTTTTTATGTCAGTGCTTTCTTGATTTTTAGCAATTGTTCCTGCTTTTGAGCTAAGTTACCTACAATAAGCATCTGCCCCTGGCCATCTTCTCTATTCCTTGTTCAGATTGGTCTCGTTTACCACATATTTAATAATTTTGGATATCTCGAAGCTCCTGATCCACTTCAGATTAAATCCAGTGTGTGCAAATTAAAACTGATGAGGTGTCCTGATTAACTTAGCTGCCTGATTTCCTATAGGAAAGGCTCAGATGGTTGGGACCCGAAACGCTCCAGGCTGGGCCCTTCTTGCTCTGCAGCCAGAGAGACATTAAATCAGGGTCTCCAGACCAAACAGCCCCAAATACAGGAAATTCTGTAGATGATTTTTCAAAGAAAGCAGCACTCATAAGGAAATACTGGTAACTAGGATGCTGATCAAGAGGGTTTTTAAAAAAATAATATTGCTTAAACTAGAGATACAAAAAAAGAGACAATTCAGTGGCCAAGCTCTGAAGAATCAGCATTGATAGTGTGGCTCAAGGAAAAAGAAACAAGCTCTTCGGGTAAGAAAAACGCGAAGAAAAAACAAAAATTAAGACAGAATCACATTCATATGTTAATTTTTAACACTTTTTTTTTTTTTTTACACTACAGTCCTAGTATAATTTATTCACCAAACTCACATAAACCCACCACTATCTCCGTAGTTTATAAACCACATAATTTTTCAGAGCTCTGACAAAATCATAAACTACTCAATCTTCATTAGCGTGCTTTATTGCGATGTCACCAGAAGCCTGCAATTAATTTATAGACTTGTAATTCACAGATTCCCGCCAGTTATTCTTTACGACACACACGCTCCGGGGCCCCGACCCTGCTCGCCTGCAGCTTTTCATTCCCTCCACCAGAACTGTTGCTCCTCTCCCCTCATTTCTCTTCCTTTTCTTTGTTTTTTTTGGTGTTTTTTTTTTTTTTTTTAATTACGGGCATTTTTCTAGACCTCTAGAAAGCTTGATGATTTCCTTTTTTCATGGTTTATGTTCAGTATATGCATATCTGGGTGTTGAGTTTCGTACAAAATGGACGTATTTAACAATCATAAAACACTCCACCAACACCTTTCCTACAGCGGGGTAGGTGTGCCCTATATTTTTCTTAAAGACACCATTAAAACCATTAATTTGCATCATTAATTTGGAGGAAATTACGCAGTATTAAACACAGGTAAGACATCACAAATAACACCCTAAAGCAGACACACGCAGCACATTTAGACTTGAAATATATATGTGTATCTATACATAAAACGTGAAGCGCTATAAATATACATTCTATAAATATTTTATATATCAATAAATGTCAAGCACTGCCATATTTGCTCTCCATGTGTTTTTTCTCAGGACTGAATTATCTGAAATGTGAAGAAGGCTGGTGAGGTGGTTTGCAAGGGAAATAAAAGTGTATCCTGTGTTCATGTTCCTTCTCATTATATTGTGGCAATATAAAAAAAACCCCAAAAAACCTTGAACTGCAGACTTTCTTCCCCAAGAAACTTAAGTCTTTCACAAAAATATTTTTTTTTTATCAGAAAATATCTGTGAATTGGTGGAAAAAGGGAGTTTAGTGAGATTTTTCCACGAAGCTTCGTGCTGTAGGATGCTCATATTGTACTCTGCCCTGGCTCTGGGTGAAAGCCTTAAATTTCTATTTTCAGACAAAAATAATTTAAAATAACGTCTCAGAAGGTTGCGCTTATTCCCCATCAGGATGAAAACACTTTTCTAAGCATTCATTTTCATTATTTCATGCCAAACCCACCCTATCAAAATGCCCTGGTTGCAGACTGAGGATAGTTTATGCTAGATACTGAACCAAAAAACGGGAGGAAAAACCCTAAATGGTTAACGGAGATTTATAAAAGTAGATGTCCACGAGATTTTGGGTTTAACAAAATTCATACCAGCAAGTAGTACCAAAGTGTCCTCAAAACATCTTTGGATAAAGGATTAGGACAGACCTCAATGTGCAACCCTATTGACTCGGAAAGAGTTAAACAATGTAACATACTTCACTTTGGAGCTTCATTTTTAAGGTATAAACTCCCATTTTTAGGGCCCAAAGCCTAATTTTCAGTATCCAATGCTTTGAATCTAGGAATGAATTATTCATTTGTACACTACAAACCCTAATTTTTTGAGTAAAAATCTCATATTAAGGTCCCCAAACCCCATTTCTAGAATCCAAAGCCTTGATTCTAGGATTAAAAACTTCATTTTTATATCACAAACCCTCATTTTTAGGGTAATAACCCTCATCCTTAAGGCCCAACACCTAAATTTTAGTATTCAAAGCTAGGGTCGAATTCCTCATTATTATAATACAAATACTCATTTTTAGGTCAGAAAAACTCATTTTTAGGACCCAAATGTTCATTTTCAGAATCCAAATCTTTGATTCTAGGACTGAATGCTTCATTTTTATAGCACAAACACTCATTTTTTGGGTACAAACCCTGATTTTTCTGTCCCAAATGTTAGTTTTTAGAGGCAAAAGCTTTGATTCTAGGGTCAAATGCCTCATTTTTACACTACACACCCTCATTTTTAGGGTACAAAACCTCATTTTTAGGGCCTAAAGCCTCATTGTTAGAATTCAAAACTTTGATTCTGGTTTCAGATGCGTCATATTTATACTACAAAGCCTTACTTTTAGGGTACAAACCCTCATTTTTCTGTCCCAAATGTTCATTTTTTAGAGTTGAAAGCTTTGATTCTAGGGTCAAATGCCTCATTTTTTCCCAACACACCCTCACTTTTAGGGTACAAAACCTCATTTTTAGGGCCCAGAGCCTCATTGTTAGAATTCAAAACTTTGATTCTAGGTTCAAATGCATCATATTTATACAGAAGTCCCTCATTCTTCTGTCCCAAATGTTCATTCTTAGAGTCGAAAGCTTTGAGTCTATGATCAAATGCGTTGTTTTTATAATCCCTAAATGAAATACAAGCTAGAAGCCATTTTGCAGCTAAGTAGTTTTGTATAAAAGTGTACCCAAAAGTTTCAAGTTCTCTATACTACACAGATGCACTTGGTGGGTGCTCAGTTACCGAGGTTGTCCCCCAGCAGACAGCACATTCATCTGTGCTATCGCAGGCTCCCAGATTCAAAATGCAATAACTTATCCATGTGCCAGCAGATCCTGACACCTCTGGGAAAGGAAGAGTGCTTCGTTTTCCACAGCGAAAAAAAAAAGCAAATTTGAAAATTAAATTTAATGCGGATACTCCTGTAAAGATCATGCTACGCCCCTGGCCTTCACGTGCCCGAAGGTCCCTCAGATGAAGAACGTGGTCTAAAGTCTGAACTGTTTGCAGGTCATTAACAAAGCAGATCATCATTCCACGTGGTCTTCTAAATAATTTATAATAATAAGGCTGCGTGGCAATTCTGCAATGCCACGGAAAGCAGGTGTGGGTCTCAAATACCAGCTTCAATCAAATGTTTTTTTCCCTTTAAGGATCACAGCGGGCTGCATTTATTACCAAAAATGTCAAAGATTGGTTGTAATGAGACTCAGGGACTAATCGAACACTTGCCAGCAGAAACAGCTAGTTTAGAGAGCTGTGTGTTGGGATGACCTCCCTATTTCTAAAATACCTTTTGCGAGATGACAGCTGATCTTGCGACAAGAGGAAACAATTTTAACTCCGAGAAATGTCAGCATTTCCTAATGCAAAGTGTCTCCTCTTTGCATGTTTGAATAAGGAATGTGTTTCTACTGACCTAAGAAAGATAACTGCTGTCAGCATGTGCCCAACCCTGTCAGCCTTCGGAATGGGAAGACTTTCAATTGCATGTACTTAAAGGGTGGCTTTGTCATCTCATAGATTCAAATCCTTTTTTTAAAAAAAAAAAAAATCCCTTGTACTTTTCACTGCTAAACTTGCACAAACCGTGAATTTAAAATAAAGTTACGTCAAGCGAATGTGCCGGGTTGTGGCTGTCTTAAGGGGAGTCAGCACAATCTAACTCCAAGCCAACGGAGTTCCTCCAGATCTAAAAATGATAGGAGAATTGTATTTTTATATGAACATATTTTTTAATATATATATTTACTACTCTTCCCTGTTGGTAACTCAAGAACTGCGTTGTTATTGCAAGAAGTTAAAGAAAAAACTATCAATGCTGTTACAATGCATGACTCTTTGGAAAGAGTATGAGACATAAAAAACTAAAACTCCACTAATGTGTCTTCAAAATATAGTAGATTAAAATTACTCTTTCTACCGCTTACCACTGCTCTGTATCCTTGCCTTACTCTAAGCTCTACGCCCGACAGGCAGAAAGACAATATGAACTCAATAGATCTTCCCTCAACCCAGCCTTGAAGAACTAAAAGAAAAACGAAACTGTTATTTTATGTAAAACTTCATTCTTCACCTAAATAAAGGTATTACTTGTCTTATTTAATGATTCAGATTATTTTCATGCTTCTTTAGTTCTCAACATGAAGGTCAGCTTATACCCATTACTGCACAACAGTGGAAGTTCGTGGTTCCCAAGAGAAAAAGGACTGAGCCACCAAAAATTCAAATGATACATCATCGCAATCCCATGGGCATGAAAGAGGAGGAGATGCAGAGACAACTCCCACAGTGAGAGCTGGGCTTTGGTAGTCAAAGCGTTCCCACCCGAGACACGCATCCCGCTTTGTACTGAACGGATCACAAATGTAGTTTTGATTCGTCCAAATCTCCAGTTCTGTACCTCACCAAAATGTATCCTTGGCCCTCAGCGTAACTTGAAGCAGCCTTTAAAATTCCCAAGTTCCTCACAGTTTCAAATGCATCTGTGCAGTAAAATACTGGAGCTGAGCAGAGACTGGGGAGAAAAATCCAATAAAGCTGAAAATCCACCAGAGGGGAGAGGGTAGAAAACATCATCACTTGTTTCCCACTTTGCATTTTCTAAGGCAAGTTTTATTAGCCAACTGCTAATCCTTCCACTCTAGCACTATATAAATGAAAAATAATCAAAATAAGAGGTTTTATTTTCATTGCTACGTTACTAAATGTACTTCTATTAATGAGTGCACTGACGACACGCTTAAGGAAAACCACAATTTCAATTTTATAAATAACGATGAAGATTCTTCATCATTACATCCAGAAAATGCAGCAAAAAGCAAAGCTTAACATTGCTCCCACTTCTGTTTCCAAAGTTAGAAATCCTTCTGAAAGGCTGTGATGTCCTGGGCTTTCCTTGAAAAGCTAAAAGTCTTGATCTTATCTAAACAAACAGGTACTTTTTCTCATGGATTTGTAGGAGTCAGCCCCTCACCCTTATGCAAAGGAAAAGATGACACTGTTTTTACGTAAGGAAAACTCGTTATTGTCTCTGCGTTGGTTCAAATTGCAGCCCTCCTGTGGAAACTCAAAAGGGATAAGATCCCTCGTAAAATTTTCAGATGGGGTCAGAGCAGTAGTGAAAGACAAGTTTGCTGCAGGACCGTACCTCAACGATGAGTGATTATAAAAAGGCCGTTCAGAAAAAAAGACTTTTTTAGTAATTCACGTCAACAACTATTCCATTCACACATCAGAAATCACGTCAAAAATTCCTGTTGCAAAGGATTACTTCCTCCCAGAAGTTGTGGCTTTGTGTTCACAGAATCATCTAGGTTGGAAGGGACCGTGAAGATCATCCAGTCCAACTGTCAACCCAGCACTGACAGATCCCAACTACACCATATCCCTGTTGTTTGACTTTTTCCTAAAAAAGTTTTAACAACTTGCCAAGTGCATAATCTGTGTCTCATAATAAAAACAACCCTCTTGGGGTCTTTTGGGGGAGCTTGCGTGGTCACCAGGTGGCCAATAGCAGCTCCCACTTTATTGCCCTCCTGGTAGCCTGGCCTTAATGAGTTCAGCAAGGTTGCTAACGACCCCATGAAATCACTGGGAGCTCCATCTGGCTGCTGCTGGGCTACTGCAACATCAGCAGGGAGGAGCAGATGTTCTGTCCTCACAAAAAAAAAAAAAAAAAACCCCAAACAACAAAGCAGATACGGTTAAAAAGCATCAAAACCCGATCAACTGAGGGCAAGATTCAAGGTATGGGCAGTGAACGCACGCACACACTCATCTACAAGCTTCTGTAGAGGACTCTGCATGATACTTTTCTGTAGACCACCTTGTAGACCACTATATTCTACCACAGCGTAAAATATTTCAGCATTCATGTAAATGGATGGAAATTTCTGAGTTTATAAACAAATGGGGAACATAAGTCTTTCAAATGGGTCACAATACTAAAATGTTCTTTTAACAACAATATTCTGGATGACTTGTGAAATACAAGGACCTCCCCACCCCCCAGTAGAGAAGTTAGGCGTGGAGAGAGGATTTTTTCCCCAATTAAAATGCTGTTTCACGTATGACCACCAAGTTAAAACCAACAAAAAGATGAAATAAAGCATCTCTGCCCCTTGGAATAGGTTAAAACGTTGGTCCAGGCTCCTGAATGAGTTTGCCTGGCTGGAGACCACAGAATCAGGATGCTAATAAATGTTCCTTTTATGTAATACCCCAATAATGGACAGCCTGGGAAGAGAAAACTAAGGTCACCAGTATCTGTCAATTTATAACTACCTAAAGATTTTATTTTATTGCTGCCTTTATGACTTATAGTACAGACAACAGTTATTGACCACATACCATCTGCCCTGGGAACAAATGAGCATTTCATAATTGTGTATTGGGTCAAACTTTATCTTTAGATGCATTAACGTTATTTCTGTCAACCCGTGTATAATAGGAACACATGCATCACAGAAAAGCCTTTCCAGAGGCTAACGGGACACTGACAATCAGCTACATTTTGAGGAAATAACATCAAAGAGAAAATTAGGTTGTTAAAAAGTTGCAGATTGAGCTGAATTATCTCTTTTTTTCCTTCTTTTTTTTTTTTTTTTTTCCCCTGTGTGCCAAAGGATGGCCTAAATGGGCATTAAGTTAACGGAAACACAAAATTCTGAAGTGTAACGTAAAGCCACGAGGACTTTCCACCATACTTGGTGTTTTTGCTTTCTTTTCCTTCATAAAAACATCAAGACACTCTGAGTATCCTCAAGCTAAGTCCTTATAGATACCGACCTTCATCTCACCAAGAAAAAACAAAAAGGCAAGAATTCTCTACCACTTTTCCTCCTACGCATCTGTGCAAGAGGCAGCATTTGTGGTTAGAAAGAAAAAAAAACTGTTGACCCTGGTTGCTGCACGATCTCTCTCCTGCTCCCCACGGTACGTTAAGGACCGGCGAAGGATCTTTTCCGGAGCTCTTTGGTGAGATTCGGGCTGTCGCCAGCCTGCACCGCGCTATCAGACTTGATAATTGCAACTATAATGCATTTCATTTTGGGATCTCAAAGCAATTTGTAGACATTAAATAATTCACAAGCATTTCACAGATAGATACACACACATAGAGTAAATGACTTGCTCAAGGTCATGTAACATATCAGTGACAGATAATTAAAAGCCAGTGTAATTAATAGATGTCCCTATGAGATTTCTGTATATCTAAGACTCCTTTCCCTCTCTAGCTGGGGCAGAAAGCTGCCTCTTCGCAGCCTGGATTTTCCCAGGTTTATTTTTGGGTTTTTGCTCTGAAAATCACTTTCTGGATCTGCACCTCTGCTGGAGATCATGGCCACGGGAGCAGGAGCCGGTTCTCTACGCCGGCCCCGCGTTGGGCAACGGGCACCAGCCCTCGTTTGCGAGCGGGTCGGTTAATGAGCCAGCACCACCTCGCTCCATGCAGCCCTCCTCCTCCCCCAGCACTCCTCATTAAGGTTAAAGCAACTGCTATAACCTCATCAAAAAGAAAATTGGAGAGGCTGAAAACAGATAAAAATACAGTCGAAGCAAGGGGAGCACTGTATGAGTTTATTGCCCTCTCTGGAGCAGTCCTGATCTCTCATAAAGGCTTTTTTTGGTTGCTGTTATTTACAATTTAATTCCTTTTTCACTTTTTCAATGCAGTGTTGGTGTGGAGGGAAATTCTGTGGTTTTCCCTGGGGGGAAGGAGCAGGGTCAGAGAGAACGTGGTGGTGCAGCCAGGGACAAGGCACCGCCACAGCTCCCTTGCCATTAACCTCCACTTCTTGTCAGTATTTCCTTTTTTTTTTTTTTTTTCCATGATATCTGAGGTCTACAAAGCCCACAGGAACAGGCTGGGGAAATGAGACTCCAGGGAGATAAAAAGCATATGTGAGGTGGGGGAAAAAAAAAAAACACAACACCCAAAAGTACAATTAATTGGGAGCTGCTCACAGAAGGTGCCTTTAGAAACTTATCCTGGCTGATGCTACATTTTTAATTCAGTAGCAAAACTTCCAAATAACAAAAAAAATCAATAGCAAACCTTTCTAAATCAAACAAATGAAACTAGAATTGATGGTGTACAGACAGCAGCTCACTGGATTCACTCAGTGGCTTGGCCAGGTCCACACATGGGCAGAGCATGGATCCTGCTTGCTCAGACTCATCATCATGACTCAAAAGAACAAGGAAGCCAGTCTTTTAGCTTGAGACCCTCTGCCACATTGGGAAATACAAAAAGAAAAATACTTTTTAGGAAAAAAAAAAAAAAAAAGAGTATGGCAGCCCCTCTGTATTTTCCTTTCTTTAATTTCATTCTACTAGTCAGCCAACAGCTGTCTCATAAGGAAACAAATCACCAATTGATTGCATTTCAACAACCTTTACAAAAGTATGCAAGCTGGTTTTTGGAACAACCCAAAATGTACATTAAACTGCTAATCCACTTGAATCACCCCGTGTGTGCAGTTTGCCTGGCAGACTGAGATTCTGCCCGGAGGAGTTTGGCTGGAGGAAGTCCAATACTAAAGACTGGCAACAGTTTGTCACTCTGCAAGGGGAAAAATATTGAGGAAATGTGCTGAAAAGGTAGTTATTTTTGAGCTATTTATTTGTACGGCCTCAATCTTCATTTTAGCACACTGTCTTAAAAGAAAGGGAAATGAGGAACTGATGAGCAAATAGATAAGACAGAAAATATAATACAGCCGTATATATAATATTGGATGTTTTACTGCAGTCTGTTATGATGCTTACTGTACTTTTAGACCCCTTGATATACCTGGCAAGTTAATGGGTGGATTCTCATGTCATTTATTCAGGCTAGTACATTAACTTTTAAATTATCCCATTCAAACAAAATCATTAACACAAACTGAGGACAGATGCTCAGAACGAGGACCTTGGAAAAGAAAGATCTGAGCTGTGCAGGAAAGGCTTTCCAAACTACGCTGTGCAGAACACAGAGAACGAAGAAGTCATTGCCAAAATGTAATAAAAACTGCCATTTAAACAAAAAAAATAACAACAAAACCAAATATTCAGGAGGAATTGCTGGCTTCTGAGCTACCACAGCCCCCCAGGTAAAGCACCAGGTAGTGGCAGTCTGCAGGGTGCGATGCCAGAGCTCTCCTGGTCCTCGTTTACCCATCTCCTAACTCCAGTGCTCATCTCCTTTGAGCAGGAACTGCTCCTCATCCCACCCAGATGAATAGGGTCCTTTTTCAACTAATAATATGAATTTTATCCCCCTCAAAGGAAGGAAGGAGGAGTCAGGGAACTGCAGGGCGAGAGGTGATGGTGGTCACCGCCAGGTTATCATGCTCAGAAGGCAAACAAAAATATACTCCACGTCAGACTAACACCAGCTCTCATTTGAAGATGTCAGGCCTGTTAGTGGCTATGCAGCTGTCTGCCCATACTAGCCTTTAAATAAATAATAAGTAATTTCATCTTCCTTGTAGAGATATGGCCAACAGCTGGCAAGTGCTAGGTCTCAATGAAAGCACATCTAAAAAGCTCCATTTTGTTTAAAAATCAAGAGCACATGCGAGGCAGATTTATTTGGGGTTATTTGGTTAACAATCCCACCTGCCAACTCTGTACACAAACGTGAGCAAAAGCTAAGTATGAATTACGGAGAAGACTGAGGAGGCTTTCGATGCAGCTGGCCCAAACCTCCCCCTCCACCATCGGGTCCGGCACGGGATGACCTTTGTTCTCAGCACTAAAAGTGAAGTGCAGGTAGATGAAAGAGACTCAAAACAGCCCTCGCAGCTACAGGCACTTCATTACACGACCTCCCCCTCTTCTGCTCTGGGGGAAGCGGTTGCATTTTGATCAAAGAGAAAGGAATCAACGAGCTCTAATTCGATTAGCAAGCAAAAATGTCAAATGATTTTTAAGTAATTCAAGGTCACCGAGAAGAAAAGTGACTGAGGTAGACATACGCCGTTCACCAAAATGTAAATCAGACAGCTATTCTCTTGATAGCAGCTAAGTCACCTGCTCCAGGAACCAAAAAGATAAGTCTTTGTTTTCCATTAATTCACCCAAAAAGCAGGACTTAAGCAGCTGACAGCTCTCGTACCACACACCGAGACGAACTGGGGTGAAGAACCACCTGTCTCGCAGGCATTGCCACACAGACCTTGCTACAACCCCACATTCCCTGGGGGCAACCACCAAAATAGAGGGGGAAAAAAAAAAGAAAAAAATGCAGATTGCTTCAGGAAAGGGGGGAGAAAGGCAGGGTGAAGCCAACGAGCCTCCCGCGTCCCACATTGCGGGGAAACCGTGGGCGAGCGCCAAGTCAACGGAGGATGTTCCCTCCTGAAAGATGTTTACCCAGCTCAGGGCAGCAAGGAAAGGGGCAATAAATGAAAACTAAGAGCTTGGTTTTAGAAAACGCCACGCTTCATTCAATTCCTCCCCAGGATAAGACAGGTTAATTTTTAAAAACTAATATAAATTCAACAGACTAAAGGATTGCGTATTCCACGCCTGCGGAACGTCCGTCATTGCGCCGCTGCGGAATCTCGGCGTTAATATACCACAAACTGCACAAAACGTAGCTTGAACGGAGCGAGCGAGTTGAATTACTGTCAGCCAGTGTCACAGGCAGTTCAGTTCCTCCAACCGCCTTAACCTTTGATGCAAAAGTAATAATAGTTTAATTGCTATGACACATTTTCCCTGTAGATATTAATGGGTTTGCAATACCCAAGTGTAGGAGATTGACACCTCACTGTCATGTTACCGGTGGGAAAATGAGAATATGTGGATCAGACTCAGAAGATCAGGAGGGTATGTTATGATGATCTAGTCTGACCTAACGCATAAATCACAATAGGACTTCCTGAATTAATCACTTTATGAATTACTGTGTATATTTTAGGGAACTCATTCATTTTTCCCTAGTGATACAAAACACACCGTGGCTCGTGGTACGTTGTTCTACTGATTAATTATTCTCATTTAAGGAAAAAGTATTATCTTACTTCTAGTCTACGCTTGTCCTTTTTCAACAGTGGATGTTCTTCATATCTTTGTCAGGTAGCCTGTAAGGCTCCATTATTATATTTCTGTTCTTTGCACAGATAGCTACAGACCATGATCAAACTGCTTGGTAACCTGCTCTGACAAATTAAATAAATAAATGGGGCTCTTTCATCTTAAGTATCTTTTCCAATTCTTTAACCGATGTCACGGTTCACCCTGGATGCCTTTATCACTTCTTTAATTTTCTTCTTGAACCACAGATGCAATTCTTCAGCGGGGTTTTCCCCAGCTCCAGGTACAGAGGTGTTAGGCTTACTCAAGGCTTGCATTTTCGTAAATCCCCAAAACCACATCAACAGTTTTGGCTTCTGTCTTGTGCTGGATCTATCTTTAGCTGCTCGGTGGCCTTGTCCCTCACAAAGACTTTCCTAGTCTGTATTTCCCAGCAGAGCCTGCCATCTCTACAGCTGGTTGCTAATCCAGAGTACACAGTCACATGAACAGCATTTACATGTGCTGAGCTCCCCTAACTACTGATGATTAGACCAATCAGTGACATGTTTTCTTCATTAATTCCTGCTCTCACAAAATAACATATCTTGGCTCGTGTTATCCATGAACTCTGTCAATGGTTTGTTTTCTTTCAGATCACAGGTCAAAGTATTAGAAAAATATTTTATCCAACGTGGAGCCCACAGCCACCGAGGCATCCCCTCGGCCTTTTCAAACCTCGACACGCAAGCAGCTCCCCTCCACCCTTTGAGTGAATTAAAAGTCTTCCACAATTTCCCACTATTTCAAGAATTACTAAAAGAGGAACATTTATAATTTAAACACTTCAACCAGTTCTTTGAAAGTTCTTGAATACAATATATTTAGACAGGCTAATTTGAAATCAGACATTTGAAGATGTCTATTTTAGGTACTTCTTTTTGAATTTCCCGATCTAGTGTTTAACTCTTAGTGAAGCTCTCAATGTTATGCTCTGGAGACATCACCCATCTTCTCTGGTCACACAAAATATTGGCATATCCAGAGCTTTAATGAAAATGCTACCGTAGATAGCCGTACAGCCCAGCAAAATGCAGATCTGCACCAAATACTGGAGCCGCCGGGCCGTAACCCACCTGGGTCCAGGCTAATTAGTCCTGCTGCAAGCCCCAGTTTAGGCAGGAGACTGAACCAATAACAGCGTACTAGCCCCACGGTCCCTGCCAGACATGGGAGCTCGCTCGGGTCTGGTACCTCTAAATGATGCTTCAGTACCACTCAGCCCCGCAGTTCAAGGCCTTCTCCAGCTTGTGAAACAAATCTGCTCTCCTGTTGTGAAATTGTGGCTTTCTGAAAAGAAGCACAGCTTTATACAAATCCCTAATTATCGTTTGCGTTTTCCTTCTGATTGGCCTCCGAATTGTCTTTAATTTCATGAATTTGAAGCACTTTAATCATCAAGTTTGCATTCTGTATCTATGGGATTTACTGTCCACACAGAGCATTCAGAGGTAACGTATTTTTAAGTTTGGGAAGGGAGCAGCTCTTCACTGGCTTGGATGGGTGCAGGGTCAAGAACTTCACCGTGACCACTCCTAAGTGCCTCAGAAAAAGTAGCAGAAGTAGTGATATCCTCCAGTTTCTTTTTGTGAACTACCAAAACCATAGTGCAGGGCCAGAGAGGGGCTTCCTAAATCACTTCTGCCTCCCCCACGGGGCTGAGTTCACACTGGAAGCGATAAGGGGGAGGATCTCCGTTCCCTTACTCCCTGATCTTGGAAGTTATGACCATCTGGCACAGGGCTGGCACAGCCTGGAGGGAACAAGACAGAGCGGAGGACCAAAGAGTTTCTCGAAGGATGTCCAGTTTCCTCCCCATAGTTCTTTTGGAGCACTTTACAGAATTACAAACGTTGCCCCACCGTCAGGTTACAAGTTAACGATCGGCACTTGGCGTGAAGCAGCCAAGCACTGGTGTGCTCTCCAATGACATTTTTCCCCCCAAAATAAGCCGGTATCAAAATACGTAGCTGCAGGAGGTATTCAAAAACCACAGAAGAAAGCTCAGGTGAATACAAGGCTACTGTACTCGGCACTGGTGAGACCACACCTTGATGAGTGGGTTCAGTTTTGGGCCCCTCACTCCAAAAAGGCCATTGAATGACTCGAGCGTGTCCAGAGAAGGGCAACGGAGCTGGTGCAGGGTCTGGAGCACAGGTGTGATGGGGAGCGGCTGAGGGAACTGGGGGGGTTTAGTGTGGAGAAGAGGAGGCTGAGGGGAGACCTCATGGCCCTCTCCAACTCCCTGAAAGGAGGGTGCAGAGAGGGGGGATGAGTCTCTTGAGCCAAGGAACAAGAGCCAGGACAAGAGGGAATGGCCTCAAGCTGCGCCAGGGCAGGGTCAGACTGGCTCTTAGGAAGGATTTCTTTGCAGAAGGGGTTGTTGGGCGTTGGAATGGGCTGCCCAGGGCAGGAGGGGAGTCCCCATCCCTGGAGGGGTTGAAAAGTCGGGTTGACCCAGCGCTGAGGGATCTGGTGGAGTTGAGAACGGTCAGTGTGAGGTTCACAGTTAGACTGGAGGAGCTTCAAGGTCTTTTCCAACCAGGATGATTCTGTGATACTGCATAAGTAAAGCATCTTATTTATAGTCTACATATTATTTGAGTGAAACCAAAAGTGACTCTTCAAAAATACAGCTGCTCATTTCATTATCACGACTGCCCAATATTTTCCTGACAGTTATGTGAGTTATCAATATTCTCCCGTGTGACCCACCTCAATAGACTGTAGGACAGACATAGCAACAATACACAATATTATGTTATGTCACACAGCTTTTGCATCTAAAACAGTCTAGCATCTCTAAAATGTTTTCAAATTTTATCTCACTGCCCTTGGCTATTTTGACCCCTTATTTTCTCCTAATATACTCTCTGCAATTTTCAGCATATGATTGCACCAGGAAATAATACTAGTTAATTACGGCTTATCGCATTTGCAACTTGGCCTTTTATTGCAGCTCTAAAAGCTCTCGGTGCACCAAGGAGCTACGGGAAGTCCTTGCATTTACCAGATAAGCTAAGCTTTGTCTCCACATGGAAAACCAGCTTGCAGCTGAGCCTGCTTCTACAAGTGAGGTGCCAGAAGAGGAGTTAACTTGAATTCGAGCAGAGCTGGACATCCTGAAACCTTGAGTTGTCCTCAGAGAAGGTGCTGGTTCTCCAACAGGGGTGGAGCTTCACGGAGATCAGCCATTACACCACAGAAAAGGAAAACAGAGCGTGAAGGCACGTGAGCACAAGCATCCTACACGCCCATGGGTTCCACCTCTGCCAGGTGCGTGACAACCCGCTCCTAGTGCTCGGTTTCTGTTAAAGGTACTGAAGTAACTCATCTGATTAAAGTTAAGCAAGTGTTTTGCTGAAGTCGGGTCACATTGCTGAATTTCAGTCTCTATCAGCAACTCTCCCCTGAATTACTAAATCAATGCTCTATTACGCTAGTGGGGACACTGGACTGCTAGGAGTGCTGTCTATTTTTAATTAAAAATTAAAACTGAAGCCTTCACCATTACTGGTGACGATTAAAATACCTGCAGCACCTTTTTTTTCACAAGGGTAGCATTAACTTTAAAATCCTGAATGAACAACAGCAGGAGGAATTAAACTTGGCCCCGTATCTACCTCATTCCCTCAGATACAACATTTACAAGCATTGGTGCACGTTGCAATACCAATTTTACAGCTCTGGTATTCTCAGCAGTTTGCAGAAGAAATAAAAGCTATAATCTATAACCTTAAGGTCTTACCAGTATGATCCCAACCTGCAGGCTCTGATTGTATTACCGGGATTAGTGTTTACTACTTTAAGTAATGCTCTTGACCCGTTTAATAATAGATATTCCATCTCCTCTGTTCAAACAGCCCACTAATTCATGGGACTGTGGGTAAAATCCACCTTCGCACACAAAGCACGACTATTTCCCTGAGGGCTTGTACAGAATTTAAGGAGGACACACAGGCTCTCTGCTAAGCAACAAATTCCATCCAAAGAGCATTCTTTTTGAAGAAACTGTTAATTATTTTCACGGGAACCAGCAACCTTTCAAATCAGACTGGAAAGAGGCCTTGGGTTGCTTCTCCCATCCACCATGTGATTGCTCATACCTTAATTGATGCACAAGACCAAATTTTCATCACTTTAAGTACTCAGCTGCTGAGATGCGATACTAATCGCTCTGACAGCTGTCACTCCTCCCATCACCACTTAACATATTTAGCTGTTGAAGGGAAAACCAGGCTAGCACACAAATAAAAAGGCTTATTCCGCAACAAAGAGTTTAAAGATTTGCCCCTGGAAAGTCTCAAGAAAATTACAGTTTTAAAAGTGTAGATAAGAAAAAAAAAAAAAAGAAAAGCTGAAAAAGCTGATGGAAATATTAGTAAAAAACAGCTTGAGTTTTAGAGAATTATGTGCAATCACAATTGACTGCACTTCAGGGATGTAAGGAACACAATTTACCAATTTATGAAATACGTTTTGATTCTTACTCAATGTTTCATTTATTGAGGCAGAAAAAACACACTCACACAACTAATTCAGAACATGGATGCAGCTCTCCCACCATTCAAACTCCTTGCTGAAGTCCAATTACTCTCTGAATTACCTTACCACGCTGAGTCCCATCGTGATGAGACACTCGGCACAGAGCAAACACAACATAAAGCCATTGCCTCTGCCAGGTAGGAGCAACGCAACCTCAACGGCAACCTAATTTTCACCTACAACTCTTGGTTTCAAGACATGCTTTCCAAAATCAGGTCACGAAGCAGGCACTGGTCAGTAGGAAGAGAGAGAAAAGGAAAAAACCTATTCGTGCAATGAAAACAAATCATTAGGAACAGCAAAAGACTGTTTCCTACAATTAACACAAAAATTGCACAATTCCGCCCGTGCATCCAGAGCGGACTCGCCAGGGCAAACCCACAAAAGAGCCACTGTGGGTTTATTAGCATTTTTCCTTTTTATATTCCCTTTTTCCCCCCCTTTAATAATTACTTCTATCAGAACTTGTTGCATTATTGGGAGATATTGAATATATCCTTGGCAGCGATCCAAGGCTTCACTCCTGTGTGTTCGCTTTCTGCCTACTAAGAAAATGAACCTCTACTGAAAAGTCACCCCTCAGCATCACTTTTCTGGAATAGGTATTGAAAATGAAGTAAAAGCTTTGAAGTCGAGATAAACTGATTTTAATACTACTCCTGAAAGCATGACTCAGCTCCCCATTTAAGCCACGGCTCCGTTTCCTCTGGTAGAGAACGTTATTGCACCTAGAATGAGGAAATTTTCACCGCGGTTTTATGAAATAATATATAGCTAATTATTTTGTCTGATGTACTTTGCCATTTAATAGGTGTTCAGTACCCAAGAAAACCACTATTCGTTTTCCTAGAGGTGACAGAGCTTCTGGGAAAATTAAATATCATCTCTGGAGAAAACACATGTACACACACACACAAAATATGACTCCTGCATTTTCTCCTCTCCAAAGTTAATAAAAGATCTCCAGCATTTGCTAACAAATACATTTTAAGGCCTCAATGCAGAGCTGAAACCAGGTTGGAAACAATTTTACTTCACTAAAAGAACCCCTTTTTCTCTTTGTTCCTGTCGCTTTTTAAGTCTTCATTTTCTTTTTTACTTTTTTCTTTTTTTTTTTTTTAAAGCAACAGACACCTTTTAAAAGAAGGTAGAGAGCAACACAAAATATGTTGAAGGCCAAAAACCTTGACAAAAAAAAATTCCTGAGAAGCTGTTTCATGGAAAATTAAAAGCTGAGATGAAGGAAAAAGGAAAACATCTGACGTTACACACAAAGCTTTGCAGGTATCACAGGCAATGTGCTGATTGTCTGGAAAATTCTGACGCCCAACATCCACTTGGGAAAAATCAACAGATTGGGTTAGAAGACAAGTAGATATGAGCTCGTGTCCAAAACTCAGGCTGCTCTTCTCTCAAGGCTTTAATACAGGTTGGAAAATATTTTATTGTTGATAAGCAGCCATGAAAATTTGCTGTATGATGGCAGCATATCTTCCGAATGACTTACTGCATTTGGAATTCGGAACGCTTCTTAAAAAAAAAACAAAACAAAACAACACACCCCCAAAACCATAATAAAACCCCAATAATCATCATACTAGAACCCCAGACCAAAGCAACATCAGCACAGCACTTCTTCCAAACACACCGGTTGCTCTCGCCTCAGCAAAGCCTCCAGCAGCGCCGCGCGGCTCCCGGCGCCGGGTGCCCCCGAGCTCATACAAAACACCAGCTCCACTCTCCCGTGTCTTTAATGATTTATATTCCCTTCTGCTGATGGATCTCAATAACATCTTTGCCATTTTACTCTATCAAAAAGCTAAAATGATGGCCTCAAGGATTTTCCTATTATAGTCACATGTACTCTGTAGCTTGGTTCATTGCCTCCAGGCTTATTTCACATTTGTCTATATTACACTGTATGTTTTCATGTAATTTTCCCAATAACCATGAAGCCTAAAACCTTCTAAATGCAGTTGCATTATTTCTCATTAAACACAAAATTGAAATTGATGACAAAGCAGGTTTCAAACTGGTGTGGAGATCATTATAAGCCACAAAAATCTTCTCTATCTATGTAAGACCCTAATTTTGTCTCATTACTCCAAATTTTATATAATCAGATGTTTAATTACTTCTCTTTCCATCCATTTTATTGAGTATAGGCAATTATCTCTATATATTAAATTTACACATACACATTTCTAAGTAAATTACTTACTTTCATGATCTTTTCATGTAGAATTACCAGTTTCCAACACGCTAGCTCTGTTTTATACAGCACGTCCAATTTTACCCTGTCTTAGTATCACAACTCTAAACCTAATCTCAAAAATTTAGTCCTTCGGTTACATGGGGAACTTAAGTCAACGGGTTTGAAATACTTAAAACATCCTTGCTCTGCTCTACCAAAACGGAATATAATGAGAAACCAACAGGTTACTACTACACGTTACCAGAGTTAACTTCTCATATTAACTGATTCTAGTCAATTTATGTTCTGTCACTATAACTTACACCCTTTTGTAATTAAAACGTTAGCAGCACATATTTATAAATCAAAACCTTTTGCTTTTATATATGGAAATTATTATTCAGAATCCTAGCTGATGATATCAAAGACATTCTGTAGCCTCGGCAGTACTTTAACAACCCACTTCCAACCCCTTGGACCTAATTTAATACTCTCTGAAAATTCAGATGGCACGTAACCACGCAGAGCAGCTGAACCAAGCCTTCCAGGGAGCACTTACGGTGACACATGCCCTTGCCGACGGTGCTCTATTAGTTCTGCTCAGGGGATAAAACTGATCTGCTTTAAATTAATAGTCGTCGTCCCCCTGAGTTTTTTATGTTGTATTTTCAAATACGCATCCCCTTCTAGATTTTTTTTCCTTAAGACGACACAAAAAACGCTCCTGGAAATGCCATGAGATGTTCCTCCCCTCTTAGTGCACTTAAGCATTTTCCCTCATCGTTAGACAAGAACAGTAAGGCCCCTAATTTTCACTTTAACCCGTTTCTACCCACTCCAAGTAGGAACCATGAGATGTTAGGTAAGACTGCCTGTCCTAATGAAACTACTCTTCAATTCAACAGGAAAAATACTGGGAATATTTCACTCGTGCTACTCCTTCAGGCAGAAAAGGAGAAAGACACGGAAAAAAGCCCTTAAGTCTCCTTTGCCTTCTTTTAGCCCAGGGAATGTTATATAAAATATTAATACTTACTGGATTTTAATTGTATTTGCATAGATTTGGGAAATAAGGTAGAGAGAAAAAAAAAAAAAGGCAACACCTACTTCATTAAATATTTGCCCAGGAAAATGTGGTTTAGGCAATCATTAAGAGACATCTACCATCTGATCCTCACCCATAGGATCACTGTATATTCTGCGCTCACACTGCTTGAAAGAAATTTCTTTCGATGTTGGTAGACCGCAACAACTAATAGCCACAATACTAAAGAGAATACTGCTTATACTTCTGTATTTCTGGAAAATTAATATTTTAATCATCACTTGTACATTTTCCCTAACATTAAACTTACTCCTCACCCTGCAAGTTCCATCACCAAAGAACGCAATTTCTCTTGGGCTGTGTGGAATAACCTCTAGGCACGCAGGCTCCGGCATGTTTGACCATGAGCAGGTCAGCGTCCCTTGAGTCAGAGAGAATATCTGTCCTTTAATATAATTTGCCTTTGAAGATCTCATCAGAGGACCACGTGCATTTTTAGAGTGCAAACGTTCAAATGTGGTTATTTTTCAGAAAAAGAAATGCTGAGTCTTTAATACCCACAGTCAACGTTGAGGCAACCTCTTGCCTCTTCCAGCTCTAGCTTAACACATTGACTTTGGGTGATCCTCAGCTGGTGTATCCTCAAGCAGATGGCAACGCTCCGCCTGACCCACTCTATGATTGGCTTCTAGGAATGACAATTTTACAAAACGACTTCATTATCATACATAACGCCAATTTCTCAAATGATACTAAGCATGAAAGCCAAGAATTATATCTCCATCCTCGGTTACGACCTAAAAGGGAAGGACAAGACGCACGCTTCCACAGGGATGGTCCTTCAGGAGCAGGAAACTACAGTAGAAAAGGAAAGTGCGTGAGTTGTAGGATAGGAACCTGTTCTTGTAGAGGAGACAGGGAGCAAAGATCCCTAAATTTTTACCACCTGTGGGAAACACTTCGATATTGAACTGCTGTCACCTCTTTCAGTCCATTTCATAAGTAAGAATCATTAGACTGAAGATGGAAAACCTAGAACAAACTTCAGGCGAACAAGCAGACTCAAAATCTTTTCAGTGTTTGTGACAACTGCAAAATAGAATGTCAGCCAGGAATTTGTAGGCAATTTTTCTTCCTGGTTGACATCCATTGGCAAGCATGCTCACCCCTAGGTTACAAAATATACAGATTAAGTTTAAGAATCCACCTTTTATACTCATGGGTATGTACTTGGATATTTCGGTATATTTAGCAACTTACACTCTGCCCTTCGTCGTGGAGGATCTTTTATAACCGCAGTTACTGCGATGAATTTTGCAGGGGGTGTCCAGCTGAGTATGTTTTTGCTCTTTCAAATGAATTCTACAGATCCATTCAACGTCACGTCCAACAGATAAGTAAACAAAAAGCTTTGGGGAACCTTGCGAGTCCCACAGATCAGTTGTCTTTGAGATTTTCAAGATACAAGAAAGGAAGAAACCATTTATACCTTTCTGCTAGCAAGCAAAAGGTTAGGGCTTGACCTTTTCCAAGTCATTGTTTTCATCAAACAAAAACTGTATTTACAGTGGCTGGAAGACCACCGAGAACCACGACTCAGATTTACTAATGGTTTGGAAGCTGCAAGGAGACAGAAGACGCAACCTGCTGGACTGAAAACCCCTGACGTGACATTTAACTGGGAGCTGTGGGAGAGGCAGCATCCCCCCCGGGGCAGGCACTGGTGCCTCTCACGGAAACCCCACATTTATTCGGGAGCGCGAACACGGCGCAGGATGCAAGAGGAGACTGCGGGGCCTCAGGTTAATTAGCTCCTCCATGGTTCCTCTGCTTGTTTTAGGAAAAGTATTACACAGTTTCTGTTCTTAGCAGATCTGTAACCCTGAAAAAGGCGCTTCAACGCTTTACCCCTCCGTGTTAAAATCAGAGGCCTGAACCTCAGCTAGCACGGCTCCTCCTGGGCTGAGCTGAGGGAAGTTGGCTGCTTGCCGGTGGCCAAGCCCACGGTAGCTAATGTTCCATCCCAAACCTGCCATCCATCACCCAGCACACGCCGCCTTTCGCCGTGCCCTCCGGGTTTCTCAGCCTTCAGTCACCACAGTCTCACAGCAGAACTCACTGAGAAAATTTAACCAAAGGTTCAGAATCCAAATTACAGTCTAAATCTTGGCCATCCCGATGCATGTTCCAATGCTCTTGCTGCAATTACTGGGGAATCCATAGCTTTGCTCTTCTGAACTCCACTTTATTGGGCATTTGTTGCTTCAGTTTGTACATATTGATTATTTTTTTCTAGAAAACGATTTCAAAACACATGTGGTGAAAGCGCTGTAGAATCAAAGCACAATATTATCCTTGTTAACGCCTGCAGTCCAAGAAAATACGCAGAACCTTAATATTTTCTACTTCAATACCTTGACAGTCTTAAATACAGTACGGATCAAAAAGCCACCAGTACTGCAGAATTAACTCTTTCCAGCCCCAACCTAACAGAGTGCACTCTGAAAAATAAATCTAGTGGGCTCTAAATCTGGAAGACTGAAGCTTTCAGTTACGACATCACTGTGTGGGAAAATAATTTCAGATGCCTGAAACAAGCAGGACTGTTACTAGAATAATCAAAAGCACGACTGCCCTGATCTCAAAAGTGTCATAGATCTTTTGTTCCTACTGCTGTAGATCGACCAGCCTTCCCAATAACTCTAGTTTTAAATTCTTAGCACCCCTAAGGCCAGTTCAGCAATATTATTCCTTCCTTCTTAATTTTGCCCACATATCCTGCCTTCATAGCTTGTCTTGTTCAGCAGAGCTACTCACACAGCATTAGAACACTTTTCAGTGGGAGTATATAGCTCACAATCTGGCTATTAATTTGAAAGGAGTTCACACGTTAATTTATTATATTAATACTTTGAGCTTTTATAGCATTTTCCCATTTAAGAAACACAAAGTACTTTACAAAAAAACTAATAAATTAAATCTCACTATGCTCCTCTGAGATAGCTATTATTAACCACATTGCACACAAGGGGGAAAAAAGCCTTACAGAAACGCTAAATGAATTACCCAAGGTCGGATAAGAAGTCTGTAACAGAGCTCAAACTGAAAAACTAAATTTTAGCCCATGCTTTTGACAATTCCTCTCTAAATCAACGAGTACACCCCAGAGAAACCGAAACATATGGGAGTGAATCCTGCAACTCTTAATGAACCAGCTGGGATTCTCCCTACATACAACTGGGATGTACAAGATCAGATAAAGCTTTACTAAGGTTAAGATTAGTATTTCATTAAGGGCAGTGCACAGTCCAAAAAAGAAATGAGCGGGTTTTGAGTTATCATCAGAAGAAGGGATCCATGGTAGCAGGGGGCTGTACTGCATAGCTAAAATCAACAGTTCTGGGGTAAAAACCCAATGGCAGTAACGCTGATCCAAACACTACTGTCTTCTCAGAGTCAAGGTTCTACTCTAACAGAAGTTTTTCTTAATTAAATATGCTGGCATGTGTCCCATGGACACGTAACGAGGATGTGAAAATCCACCTAACTCTCCTGCGGTACCTTCAGATTTTAATATCTTCAAGATCTTTTGTGTGTGTATACTTTCTATATGCATATAAAATAAATGCACACACACGTCTCCCAAATACACCCACAATTAAGCATTTTTCTAACCATGTGCTTTGCCCGAGCTTAATAGTTCTAGCAAGTAGACTCTGGGACTAAATGCAGAAAGGCTGTTCCATCTTTTTTTTTTTGTTTATTTTGGGTTTTTTTTTTTTTTTTCCATTTTTTAAATTAAAACCAAGCAAAAATAAACACAAAGCCAGCTTTCTGTGATCAAAATGTCATTCATATTTTTACAAGAGCAGTTACCTCTTCCTGACCATCTTTCATGATTTGAGAGGGCCAGAGCAGCACTCAAAGTTTTAAGGAGGTGATATTCCCCTAATTCACTGGAAATACATAAATTGTTAATAGAAAACAATTTTTACACATTGATAGAGAAGAGGATCACTGATAAAACTGGCAAGTAAAATCCAAGATGGATTTCTCCTCTGATTTAAATGTCTGCTAAACAACTAAACTAAAATAATAAGAATATAATTTGGTCTACCATACTTTAAATATAATGGAGAGAGAACGAAAAAAAATTTCCATAATCCAAATATTTTGATGGCCAGTCACACTCGAAAGAAAAAATACAACACATTATGCAAATAATACCTCTAAGAGTAAGATGAAGCCTGTAATTTGGGACACAACAGAAGAAAATTAAGAGTTGGTTACCTGGAATTTGCAATTCTTTGGACAGATTTACCTCATACGGTTTTTCATTAGGCTAAATATTATAATCCACTGTAGGATTCACAGAAAGCTACTACTAAAGCTAGAAATTGCTAAAAACATATGGTGCAAGCAGTAAACAGACTGCTTTTCACAGTGAAGAAGTGGCTAACCTCTGCTCTTTACTCCAAAATGCCCCATTCAGTCAGTCAAATGTTGAATAAAAACAGACTTTCATCCAATTTTTCTCAAAGTTGGATAATCCCGCTTGGAAAGAAATCAGCCAAAGGTGTTTTCTCAGTTAACCAGAAACACCGATGAAATTTCAGAGTGACACCGTTCATTTAATTCCCTTTACAACTGCCACTGAGGACCCCAAGCTCTGCTGGTGGCATCGCTCAGCAGCGCCTGGGAAGCCGCCGGGCATGACTCGCCAGCTCTTCACACCAACAAAACCACGCTGGGCTGCTCTTGATTAAGCTCCCATTTACCTCCCACAGGACACAGCATCAGAACAGCAATAAACCCCAAGCCACGGCGCACTTCTGTTTTTCCCATCTGATAAGCAGGAAGACAAATTTTTCTATTTATTAGTGTTTGCGTGCAAATATTTTGAAAATACCCCAGTGGTATTTATTAAGCAAATTCTCCTCTGAGAAGGAAGACACACACAGACAATACATCCCAAAGCTTGCAGCAAGAGAGATGTTTGTAGATCCTGAGCCCAAATTTTATTCCTGCTGCTTTCAAACCAAAGCCATGCCAATCAGTGCAGATTTAGCTCATGCCTTGCTGCGTGCGTTGAGATGCAGCATTTATCTAGACCTCACTGAGCGCTCCCTACAACCTACAGTAAAGCATGAAAGGATGCACAAGTTGCTATGAGGAGACCGTATCTACACACTGGCCAGGCAACTGAGACAGGATGAGAGCTGGAGGAGAAACAATAAGGAATACACTGCTGGAGGTGGAGGAGGAAAGACTAAGCCCTTGGCTTGGTCTAAAGATCTACTCCAGTACATCCGGAGCACATGTCTCATGAGGAGAGGCTGAGGGAACTGGGAGGGTTTAGTCTGGGGAAGAGGAGGCTGAGGGGAGACCTCATGGCCCTCTACAACTCCCTGAAAGGAGGGTGCAGAGAGGGGGGATGAGTCTCTTGAGCCAAGGAACAAGCACAAGGCCAAGAGGGAATGGCCTCAAGCTGCGCCAGGGCAGGGTCAGACTGGCTCTTAGGAAGGATTTCTTTGCAGAAGGGGTTGTTGGGCGTTGGAATGGGCTGCCCAGGGCAGGGGGGGAGTCCCCATCCCTGGAGGGGTTGAAGAGTCGGGTTGACCCAGTGCTGAGGGATCTGTCAGTGTGAGGTTCATGGTTGGACTGGATGATCTTCAAGGTCTTTTCCAACCGAGATGACTTTGTGATCCTGTGAAATGGCCTAGAAAGGATGGAGTGGCCCATCCCTCCCATAATGTGTTGCCTATTTCTCATTTTCATCAGCGTCAGGATGTGGCTGATCACCAAGAATCCACACCTCAATTACCATTAAAATGCAGCAAATGGTTCAAAAAAAAATCACCCTCCTCTAAATTAAACTAACCAAACACTTTGCAGAAAAGATAAGGCTGCTCCCTCTGGGGAAACACGAGCTTATGTAGAACTTGGGAGTGCTGTAACCCCCAGGAAACGTCACCTTTGAGGAGCTGCAATGCGAAGCGTTTGCACCCATAGCCCAATTGTCCCCTCCCTGCCTCGCCTTCAACCCTCCAAATTAATGGCACCCCTCTGAAAATAGGGTTTGTTTCTAAAAGGTATTTCCTACCTGTGGTAGTTGATTCCACTCTAAGAAAAAGAAATCATTAAGCTATACGTAGCCACTGCTTTTAAAGCAATCACATTTTCATGAGCCAAGAATTATAACTTCAGGTGTGAGATAAGCAGCACAGGCAAATAAATGTGGAAAACATCAGGTTTCAATCAGATTTGTAAAGTATAAAAAAATAAGAAAGAAAAAAAATAAGAAAATGTAGAACATAAAATGCGAATTGTTTCTAAACAGAATGTTTATTGAAGATTTTTCAGAGGAATGAGTAGTTCCTTAAGTGGCAAGTTATTGGTTTCCTGCAGATTATGTGTTATACAATCAAATTGAATTATTGAAATGCCTTCCATCCACCAATCTATTTACATCAAATATACTGTGTTATTTTTCATACTGTGTTCTTGGCCTTCACAGGAAGTCTTTCCAAAATGTTTTTTAGTGCATTTTATGCATAAGAGTGACATTTTTACAATCATTTAATACAGGAAATCCAGCCCATTAATGTATTTATCCTCTTTCACTGCAGTTATTAAATCTTTAAAGCCACACATGGTTTTTTTTTTTTTTCATTTTAGGGGGCTTTTCGGTTGCGTTTTCTTTTTTTTGTTTTTTTTAAGATAGTGAAACAAAAGCACCAGACAAGGAAAAACAAAATATGACATACTAGCATGCATTTTTTAAAAGGGTATTCTGAAAGGCAGCAGGGTGTTCTGCTGGTGTGACCAAAGACTTGCCAAGAGCCTCGATATCCCACGTGACTACAGCAGCTTGCTCACTCCGCGACCTCAGGCGACGCACTCACCTTCAGAGGTCTCAGACAGCCTCAACGTGAGCTCTTAGTACACCATGGTGTCTAAAAAAGCTCCTGTAAGTTTTGGATGTTTAAAAAGAAGAATGTCAAGGAGAAGAAAGGGTCTGATCTTGCCTGACTACGTAGCCTGAGACCGCTACTACAGCGGTGTGCCTAGTTCTGGTACCAGCTCCAAGGGAGATATGGAGATACCAGCCTAGGGAGCACAAAGAAAGGCCATAAAAAAAATCCAGGAGCTGAGGACTATGAGGCTTCACGTGTTTAATGCCTTCAGCTGACTGAAAATGCCAACAGGGGACGACTGTATTGAAAAGACTTGTGACTTACCCAGACGACTGATAAAACTTCCCATCTTAAGCAACTGGCTGACATTTTTGACGCTGTTTTGAAAACGGTTCGTACTGGAAGGATCGCAGAGATGCTGTTTTATTTGGGTGCTGCTGAAGAAGGCAGGCGACCAGTCTTGCCTCACGTGCAGCTACAGTATGTGATGCCACGCAATCGCCAAAACAAACTCAAACCTGAATTAAGGGCATTAAACACCAGACTCGATTGTCTCTTCATGGAGCGCTTTTGGACTGGAAGTTTGGAAAAACCTTTGTAGGCTGTTATCAACAGAGAACAGGACTCAGCCATGAGGAAGAGAGAGAAGGAGTTCAATGGCAGCGGGCTGGGAAGGATTGAAATGGTGTTTAGGATTTGATTTTTGTGACCGATCAGCAGCAGATCGGTGGCCAACCAACACCAGACTCGACTGCCTCTTCATGGAGCCCTTTTGGACTGGAAGTTTGGAAAAACCTTTGTAGGCTGGTATCAACACAGAACAGGGCTCAGCCATGAGAAAGGGAGAAGGAGCTCGATGGCAGCAGGCTGGGAAGGATTAAGATGGTGTTTAGGATTTGATTTTTGTGACCGATCAGCAGCAGATCAGTGGCCAACCAACACCAGACTCGACGGCCTCTTCATGGAGCCCTTTTTGACTGAAAGTTTGGAAAAACCTTTGTAGGCTGGTATCAACAGAGAACAGGGCTCAGCCATGAGGAAGAGAGAGAAGGAGCTCGATGGCAGCAGGCTGGGAAGGATTGAAATGGTGTTTAGGATTTGATTTTTGTGACCGATCAGCAGCAGATCGGTGGCCAACCAACACCAGACTCGACTGCCTCTTCATGGAGCCCTTTTGGACTGGAAGTTTGGAAAAACCTTTGTAGGCTGGTATCAACAGAGAACAGGGCTCAGCCATGAGAAAGGGAGAAGGAGCTCGATGGCAGCAGGCTGGGAAGGATTAAGATGGTGTTTAGGATTTGATTTTTGTGACCGATCAGCAGCAGATCAGTGGCCAACCAACACCAGACTCGACGGCCTCTTCATGGAGCCCTTTTTGACTGAAAGTTTGGAAAAACCTTTGTAGGCTGGTATCAACAGAGAACTGGGCTCAGCCATGAGGAAGAGAGAGAAGGAGCTCGATGGCAGCAGGCTGGGAAGGATTGAAATGGTGTTTAGGATTTGATTTTTGTGACCGATCAGCAGCAGATCACTGGCCAACCAACCCGGTGATCTGTCAACGCTTGGGAAAGGACAAGTCTAACACATAATTGTTACTTACTGCCTCGGGTTCATTTTAAACTCCAGGAGCTCGTTCCTGCTGCTAAATAAATGCTAAGCACTCTTATTTCACCTAAAACATAGCAAGTGTAAAAGAATTTATTCATGCACCAGCAATAATTAGATGTCAGGGTTGCATTTATTGTACTAGTTCATTCAAGAGAGTTATTTGCTCTTTTTGTCAAAGTTGAAGATAATATTCATTAAAGCCCATATCCATTGCCCAGGTGCTTACAGCAGAGCAGTGACAAGTGCTGTGAAGTGCCTGTTATTCCATATTCCCCAAAATAAGACCGAAAAAAAAGTAACAAAGGACTGTAACTGCCTTAGTACTTATTCTTCAAACCAATAATTAGATTAATTATCCTAAACTCGTGAAGACATAATTTTATTACTCTAACCAAACTCCATAAACCTGCTGTTCCTCTAAATCAAGATAACGTATGTGATTAGACAGGGGGGTTGTTGCATTAGATTTCGACAAACTGATCGTGGCATGAAAGCAGCCCAGGGATGAATTAGATTTTTGCTAAGATTAATTGCAACATTAACAAAACCAAACCAAACCACTATGAGGCAATATCACACAACTAGGCCTAATCACTTTCTAAGCAAATTTTAAATGGTAATACTTGGTATATTTGATTAAGAAAACATCTGTCACACATACTTTAAGGAGACATTCCTCCGGCCTCGCTGCATCTTCCCACTAGAGAAAAAAAAACCAAAACACTGTGGGGAAGCTCAAATAACGCCAACACTAACAGCACTGACATTTTAAGATATTCATCTGCTCAACAGTGATATAAGGACACACGTTGGTTGCCATCAGTTTTTTTGGAGAACTAGGAGTATTTCATTCTCTTCATTAAAATAAGCCCAACACAAGCCAACATCATTTCTCTCGCCCTTAGAGTACGTGTATAAATCATAGTGGTTTAAGACTAGATTGCTGTCATCAAATTGCAATACTTATGCCACTGTAAAGGACTACCTTCATGATGATTTTGATTTTCTTTCACTTTAATATCTCCTTGAAGCTCTATAGAGCCCACGGTATCAAAAGGTGATAAAAGAATAAAATGAAACTGTTAAAGCAATGTCTGTAAATGTCTCTTTCCATCCATACAAGAGGAAAAAAAAAGCGTTATCACGACAATGCCATCTCTGTTTTTATTATACTCTGGATAATTTCAGGAATTTCACGTATAAGGTGAAAGAAATCATTTTACCACATTAGTTGCCAGTTCCGAGATATTTTACTAACAGGAAAAGAGCAGCAGTAAATTTATGATTACCCCACATCTCCATTATTTTCTACCGTGGCCTTTAAATCAAAGCCTTTCTGTCAGGCAGGAGGTAGGTGCTCCGGGGGAGAGGGAGGGAAGACCAAGGCAGGGCCAACCTCGGGAACACGCTTCCTCACTGGATGGTGCCGTGCCAAGGACCAGCACGGTTTAACCCCAGGGACTCACGGAAGCTTCCAGAAAAGCACCATTTTAAGGCCCAAATCAAATTTTTCAGGATGATGGATGAATAAATACAAAGAAAAACCAAATGGCAGCTTGCCAATATTGACAAGAAAAGGGAAGACTCCTTCCAGCCTAACCTCCAGCTTGGAAAATCAAGCCTATCAGTACAAGAAACATCCCACTGGGGCTGAAACTGGAAAGCCGGGCAGCAAATCACAGCAGATTTTCTTTTTTACTCAGCGACTTGCGGGTAAAACCACCCTGGTAGTGGCCATCGGGCTAATCCCCGCCCCCTTCCTACACACAACGTCCTCCAAACCTCTTGCGCTGCTGAGGAGCAAGGGCAGGGGCTGCAGATGACACATGCTGTGTCCTGTCCCTTTCTACACTGTTGCTTTCATCTGAGAAACGCAGTGAGATCCTCCTCTTCCTCCTCCTGAGGATCCCTGCTGCCTCCCATCCAGCAAAGAGCCAGGAGCATCTCCTGGATGCAAAATTTCCACTCGGCAGTGCTGCATGTTATAAACCTCATTTAAATTTCTTGCAAATCTGATCTCTTCTGTCTCATACAGCAGCAGAGACAGCTTTACTGCAGCTGATTTGTAGTCATTGCTCCACTGTACCAAAATGCTTTAAAAAAAGGTAAAAATTCACAAGTGATGTCACATTTGGAGCCTTTCAGCTTTCCCTTTCTTTCAGTGTCTTCCCCTTTGAAGACTATCAGCTAGGGCAGACTCCCAAATTTATTCTGTCAACTTGAATTCCATTTCACAAATTCCGCCCATCGCCCTTTCCTAACCAACTCTCTGTGCCTTGATGGATTCTTTCATTAACTTCCCAGCTCTTACCAAGGGATGGAACATGCTCTTGATGCAACTGGCAGTTCACAGCAAACAAACCGATGGCCTCCAGTGGGAACGTGCCTTCTGCATATTCAGCTGACGACATCCCCATCTGACATTATCAATAGAATCACAGAATCATCTCAGTTGGAAAAGACCTTGAAGCTCCTCCAGTCCAACCATGAACCTCACACTGACCGTTCTCAACTCCACCAGATCCCTCAGCGCTGGGTCAACCCGACTCTTCAACCCCTCCAGGGATGGGGACTCCCCCCCTGCCCTGGGCAGCCCATTCCAACGCCCAACAACCCCTTCTGCAAAGAAATACTTCCTAAGAGCCAGTCTGACCCTGCCCTGGCACAGCTTGAGGCCATTCCCTCTTGTCCTGGCGCTTGTTCCTTGGCTCAAGAGACTCATCCCCCCTCTCTGCACCCTCCTTTCAGGGAGTTGGAGAGGGCCATGAGGTCTCCCCTCAGCCTCCTCTTCTCCACACTAAACCCCCCCAGTTCCCTCAGCCGCTCCCCATCACACCTGTGCTCCAGACCCTGCACCAGCTCCGTTGCCCTTCTCTGGACACGCTCGAGTCATTCAATGGCCTTTTTGGAGTGAGGGGCCCAAAACTGAACCCAGTCATCAAGGTGTGGCCTCACCAGTGCCGACTACAGGGCTCTCTTATTTTTCAGTGTCGTTTTTTCCACCTACCCCAGCAACCTGACAGCTTTAAACTATTGTATCCATGTCTAAATCTTCTCCAGTACCTGAAGATGAACATGCAGTTCAATCCTGCTGCCTCTTTGCGGACAGCTGAGGTACAACGTGCTCTTTTCCTGAATACCAGGATTTTTTTGGACATCCACATGTAAAGCAGACACCCCACCTTTACCCCTGTTCATTTCTGTAGTCCTTCTGTAATAATCCTACATTTCCACCAAAGTATATCCAGTAATTAAGGTGGCACTGCTGGTATTCATCCAGCCTGATAGCGTGGTGATCTGATAAATAATTCCTCCAGCTCTCCGGGGTCATTATCATTTGTTAGAGCACAGCACAAACCTTCCGAGACCTTGTCATGCCCCAACTGAACCAAACCAGTCACCAGATATTTATTGACAGGGCCCAGAACTTAAACCTTTCCTCACCAGTCAGAGCAGCTCGTGGATGCTAAACTATTTGGCCAGATGAGCTGCTACATGAGACAGCTTTGCTAATGGTCTTTGCTGATATAGCTCCTCTGAAACAGAAAACATCTTTTACACATGAATTGCTCTAGTTTCAGGCAACTTGTAGCGAACAGGCTCTGGATACCAAACTCATTAGGGAAGTATGACATCTACTAAAGGGATCTGCGTGTAGTACAAAGACTGGTTCCTTTATTTTGCATCTTCTGGTGAAGTTTAGTCCTCTTTCCCTGGGTCTCAAAAATACTTTTTATTTCAAAAAACTCTCTTAAGCTTGGTTAGGACTTTCTTTTCTTATGAGAGGAGAGTAATGTCATTCTCTCGGGGTAAGTGTTTCCAGGGTGTAAATGATATCATTAAGGAAACTTTCAAGCCACCTCTCCTTTGCTCTGATCTGGGAAATTGGAGGGGCTGCAGTACACTCCAGGATAGCTTGCATGTCTACAGTTATTTAGCAAAAGCCCGTTTGTCAACTTTAATCAAAATCTGCAAATGTCATCTTTCAGATTTTAATTTAAAGCACCTCAGAGCCTGATGATCAGTTTTAGCAGAGCCAGTGTGGATGTCCCTTGCGTTGCATGTGTCATCAAAAGGTCTCGGGTGTTCAAAAAAGTAGCTAAGAGATAACAGGGCTAAGAAAAGCAGAAAAAGCCATTCCTCTACCTTGGCAGAAGGAAAAAGCAAGCAGGATGTGTTAAAGCCCTAGCAAGAGCCCCAGAGATAAGCTCGCCTCGCCGTGCTCCCATTGACTTCGCCATTGGCTCCCCCAAAGCCAGGCTTCCCCGTACCAAGCCGTGGCCTCAGTGGGAGATGCCATGGGAATGGCATTGATTTCCACTCCTTGCTGACATTTAAGTTACGCTGGGCTTTGGTCGTGGGGGCAGGCGAAGTGGAACAATAACCCCTGCAAGCCACACATGATTAGGGACCTCAACAGAAAAGAAAATTATAAGCTACATTTCGGCAGGGAACAAAGGAAGAAACTCAAATCTAAACCCTTCTGAATGACCAAATATGATTTTTTTTCCCAGGACATTTCATTTTATATGAAACATCAAAGAGTGCGTAGGTTGGTAATTAAGAACATAAACCAACGAGGAGATGGTGCCCCAGTAACAATGTGGGAATTGCAGGTATCTGACACCGCTCCCTAGTTTGGAAATAACACCTATTGAAAACAAGAAAGATATAAATGAGGATTTCAGTATGAAGCTTTAGACACATTAATATCTAAACACTTATTTCAAACTGTGTTTTTCTTTCAAACACGCACACGTCCACCTCTCTCAAATCCTTTCTTAAATAATAAAATGCATTTAGATCCACCAGTAGGAAACACTTTGCTTTGTTACTCTGGAAATTTCTCTCAAAGAAACAAGAGGCCACCACCACCGCAGTCGTCCAGACCCCCGGCAGCAGTAATGGGGAGATGCAGCTCCTCGCAGCCCACCCCAGGACCATGGCAGGAGCTCACACCACCACGTTCCGAAGTCAATCCAAGTCTATTCTCCAAGCAGCACTCTTGGCATTTATTATGAAAAGCTGGAGAACAACGACCACGTTGCTTCAACAAGAAGCACAGAGCTCTCCACGGAGAAATAACGACAGCAGCGTGAACATCAGCGGCCGTACTGCACTGCGGAATCTCTGCAGTCAACTTGTGTGATGGGGTTAACGGACAGCTAAAAGCTAGACCTGCGGCGTCAACCATAATAACCCTCATTTTAAAAGAAAAGAAGACCCCAAACATACCAAAAAATCCTACCCGACAAACTACAGAGAGATCAAAATACGTAGGTTTTTGCCCCCAAAAAGCACAGAAGCAAGCTGTCACTGAAGGCAGCAGTCACCCTGGGTGAAGGACAGCTTTTGGCCTTTCGCTGGGCTGCCAGCCACAACTTGCAAGGTTTTGGGAGTGTTTTTTTCAGTCAGAGCAACCCCAACACAGGAGAAGAGAGAGTGTAACGGTGCCCCGCGTCACCCAATGCATCCCCCATCCTCACCCGGCAGGTCCACCTCATAGCTGAAGAGCAGGACAACACCCATGTAGCTTCGCTTCCTTTATTGCCACAGGGAAAGTTCACGCCTAACTGCAGCAGTGATCACCTTCCAAGTCACTAAACCCACTTTACAGAGAAATAACAACCAGCCACAGAGGGTTTTAAAGCTCTTTTCTGCTTTGAGCAGGACTTAAGACGTACACTAAGTGCCAGGGAGCCCTGGGACAAAAAGCTTCCGTTGCTCTGTTGCAAGCTCCCTTCTGGCCTTTTCCATCCAAACACATCACCTTCCTAAGTAACAGGTGTAAACAGAGATAGGTATATAATAGCATAAAAGGCATTTTTCTCCTCATTCCTGGATGTTTACTGAATTCTAACAGCAGTGAGATTATCGTGTCCGATGCTCCAGTCTTTTTATCTTCAGGCACTAACATCTTGGCCACACTCTGTTTTGCCTCCTGCTGACCAACATTCATCTGTGATGTTCATTGTGATGCCGTTGGGAACGGGCATCACAGGTAAATTTGTCTTTCTAAGAGCATCATCTATGAGAGATTTTTCCTTTGGTTTTTATCTGCATGACACCACAATCCGTAATTCAGTATCTTCCCACAAACAAGATTATTATTCATAAGCATCATTTCTTTCCCCCAGAAGTGTGCAAAAGTTAATTAACCCTAGCAAAAAACAGCACAAAATTTATTAGAAACGTAAAGCAAAGAATCATGCCTACCCCTCAGCCAAAAAACATTCCTCTCAACCCCTTTTCTCCTGCTTTTTTTCCTCAATTCTCCTGTATTTCGATCACCACAGACCAGATTCAGAAGAAAACCACCAGTGAAGTACGTGTCTCTCTTGCTCTTTGCTGGGGCTGAGCCCATCTTCTTCCAGCAGAACCATCTCCTGATGGTCCCTACTGGCAGCAGGGACATCTTGAAAATCCTCTAAGGAATCCTAGCTTTTTTTTTCTTTTCTAAATAAACCCTCAATGAACAACAACAAAGCAGCCCTCAGCACAAAAGCAGTGAGTGCCCTCTTCACCAAATCAGTTTTTGCTTATATCTCTACACGAAACAGCCTCTTCGATTCAACAAGCTTTGGATGACCACCAGAACGACGAGCAGAAACAGATCCTGCATTTCTTTAACATTTATCTTCTGAAGACGACTGCAATGGATTGTGGATTGCGAAGCTCCTCGCTCTACTAGACATTTGCAAAGGCACGTCAAGGTTGAAACGGATAATCCTTTGTTAAACCTTGAAAATACTCAATAAATTAACACAAAGAGGCAAAATAGATGTAGAATGAAAGTGGAATTAGAATGAAAGGTGGAACTAGAATGAAAACCAATACAAGTGGGATTCTGTGGGTTTCATAACTCCATCCCAACCTGTTTTACAAAACAGTAACACAGCTCTGTTAGTCCTTTTCTTTTAAGCAAAAAAACCAAAGGAGGACAAGGTTATTTTTTTTTTTTGTAGAATTGGAAACCATGGTCAATGAAGAATAAATATTCAAGTGCTAATGGCTGATGTGGACCATAAAGCATAGGTCTCATTTTTAAGTGCAGGTTATCAGCTTTCATACAGAGGGGACGGGATTCTTGTGACATGGCTTATTCAAGCCACGTTATATTTCTAACAAGTTTATTCTAACCCCTGCAGAAGTTGTGCATTTGACATAGAATCACTTAATGGAAGTACCATGCTCTGAGCTATGCAGAAAGCCAGATGATTAAATGCTTCTCCTGACCTTAAATTTCCATGTGTTTATGAGATATGTCCTTGATAAAGATAATGGAGCCTGCCACTGACAATCCATTCTGCAAGTATTCTCAGTACTCATCCAAAGAGAAAGGCATTAATTTACAAATAAATAACGCAGGAAATTATGGTTTAATACCAAGCGTCTCCTTCATCTTGAAAAAACATCTAGTAGGTTTACAGTATGGTAAAATGGCCCAAACAGTTGCAGTGACTCTACTTACCGCAATTAACCGCGTAGAAGAAAATTGGGATTTCAGCGGTTTCACCTCCCGCGTCACAAGTGGGAGCCCCAGACCCAGCTCCTGCAAAACAGACCCCCCTGCCTCGGCCCGTTGTGTTTAACAACCTTTCCAATCATTTATTGATGGCTTCCTTTCAATAACCAAATATTAAATTAATGATTATTTGGAGCATTTCTAGTGTCTGTCACGGGGTTCTCACGATGCCAAGGAAAACCCTTGGGGAAGCTGATTTACTATAGCGCAGGTTTGGACTAGACTTGCCAAGAACATCAATTTAATGTCTTTTTAGATAAATATCAAGTCCAACACCATACATATTCATCTTGTGTCTTAGTTTCTCCATCCAAGTTTCAAATATAAGCTCCAAAGGCCGGCATCTCGGCTTTTCACCAGCTCACTGCCTCCTGGCAACCATTTCAGCTCTGTAACCACCTCAAATGAACCCTGGATTATGGGGTGGTTTCCAAGTCACACCCCCTCACACGCGTGCATCTGTTATACAAATCATAAACCACCCATGGCGACGCAATTATTTTTTTTTTGCGACAATAAATGTCATTTTTTCTTTGCTGAGTCTAAGGAGTCTTTTCTTGGGCTCTCAGCTGGAATGAATAGATAATAGTAGCTTTGACACATCAAACCACGTGCCTCGCGCAAGGGGGGAACAAGAGTGCATCGGCACACCGTCGGTATGGACCCGAGTTTAATTTCTGCACTCAAATTTTTCACGGCAATGAGCTGTAGCCCCTCTGTTATTATGTAATGCCGCAGATTAAGGCACGATCTAAATTAGAATTAGCTGCTTGGGTAGAGCCGAGCTTATTCTCATGGCTATGGTTGTCCCCTACGTCAGCGTTACCGACTATATGGATCTATAGGACACGTTTAGGTTCAATCCTGAAAGGAATCATGTGCCTGTCTTTCAAACTAGAGGTAAAATGTCACGACAAACAAGAAAAATCACACTGTTCAGGCACGGGGTGATTGTACGCAGGCTTCCTCTATGTGAGTGTATTAGGAATTAAATCCATCAATGATAGGCATAAATAAAAAGGAAATTACTATCAGAAAAGAATAAATATGGGGGGAAATGGAGATAAATGCATACTGGCAGCTTTAGACTGATGGCAGTCATTAAGACAAGTCACTCAGTCTGCAAATTGGTCTTTTTTCCCCCCAAAGAGCAATTCTATTAATAATAATAATAATACGACTACTAAGAATAAAAAACTCACTGAGAATTATAAATGCAACAGGGCTATAATTATTACAGCTACAACTATCACAATATATAAAAATACATCTATTTATGCATACAGCATGGACAACTTTATAGCATCTTTACAAAACCAGAACACCAATTAAAGAACTCTAATCTGTAGATACATAAAATTAAACCATCCTCTTACTATTCTATAGCATCCCGCCTTGCTTATTTTTCTAGGACAAAAATTTCACACTTGCCATTAACAGCTGTGGGTCACTGGGGGAAAAGTCTGTATGTTTTAAGAAGAATTAAATACACTGAGGAGGAGAAATACTGCCTATATGAAGGTTAAGGAAACGCTTCTATTTTTCCTAGGAGAATCACGCACAAGGATAAAGTTTTTTTCAGAAGGCAATACTTACCTCCTCTCTTCACGTTTCTCCATAAGAACTCCAAATTCCAGACAACTTTGCTACTCAGAGTCTTGCCCTTTCGTAAAAGAGCCTAAACTTATGCTGGGAATCTTTGGCCACACACTCGTATCACGACACTAAATTCTTCATCAAAACTACCAAAGACGAAAGGTTAATGGGTCGCAGCTTCTCATTGCTGGAAAACTTTAATTACCATACACATTGTAAACTCAAAGCTTTCCTCTGCCTGATATTTTCTTCCCTTTGAGTTGTATGCTGGGGATATCGCTGGTAAAAAGGAGATGAATATATTTACAGCCATCCTTCAATTCCATATCCTGTATCTGTTTCGCTTGGTTGTACGTCAGAGTCAAAGATAGCTGAATATTTGCACGGTAAAATGCCTCGCAGCCCAGGGCACAGCAGGAATCCCTAGCTCAGGCAGTCTGATCTCCAAGTTGAGAACCCGACTGACTGTGGCCCTAAATTTGGAAGCTGATATAGAGAAGATACGTCGTCTTTTCTTCAAACGTGACAAAGCACGATCCAAGACTTTTCTCGGTGTGTTGCAGAGCTGTCGATCACTTGACTGAACACCCTACATTTTCATGACAATGGCAAAATACACTAGAGCACCAATTTCTCAACTATGAAACAGCAGAACAAGAGATAATTAATTTACATTTACTCAAGGATAAAACTTTTGCTAATAAAATTAAGGCTTACACTCTTGAACACAACGTATGCTTCTTTCAAGCCTCTGCTTTCAACTGGGAAGGAACCAGTTATCTCCAAAAAAGCACTGGTCAAAGCCTGAGCTCTGTCAAACTAGCAAAAATCATGGCTATAGTTAAAAGAAAATATTTAACACCACTAAGATTCAGCTACAAGCCCTAAAAACTGGTTTTCAGCAGGATAGCATCTAAGTCTGTTACTGGATTAGACTCAAATTTAAGATTCAGAGTAGCTCCTATTCAAAGTAACGGGGAATTCTCAAGGCATGCAGACCCAAAATTTTAATTCATCTATGAAGTCCAAGACCTCTTTATTTTTAAGAGACCATGATTATTTACTCTAAAGGGAAAAATAAATATTGAGACTGACTTGAATTCTAACTGATAGCTGTTTTCCATCTATCCAGATCACTGTGACATCCAAAAGAACATTTTATTCTTTCTCTGTAGAACTTCAATTTAAATTAAAAAAAGAAAACTAAACAGAGTATTACAAAATATCCAGAAGAGTTTCAATGCATATTTTTCTTATCTAAAACAGAGCCTACTGAAAAATATATCATAGTAGAAGCTGTAGGAAGCACACGCCATGAGTAAGAATAAGCTAAATCCAGCTTAAAACACAGCACTTGCTTGACACAGTCTGGTGCTGAGCGTTAGTCTTCACTATTTTTTAGCCTTAAAACATACTTCCCCCCATAGTCTTTACATACTAAGCATCCTCTGATAAAAATGTGGGGGGAAAAATACTAAAAATAAAGAAAACCAGCAGCAGCTTTGATCTTCAATATGATCATTTCTTTAATAAATCCCTGATACGGACTCAAAGGAAAAGTCAACAAATGATGTGAAAGAAAAAATAAGGCATGGGCTTAGCTTGTTCTGTTGGCAGGCAGGTTTTTGGGTGGGCTTTTTGAGACATTTTTTCCACCTTTCACATGTTGGAACAAGAGAATTATACCTGACTGGAAAGGCTTGGAAACCTAAAAGCATTGTCTGCAGGCCAATTTTTGGAAAAAAATGGTTAAAATAAATTACAAGTATGGGGTTTTTTTGCAGGTCATAGATGAACGGAGATTATTTTTGCATATCTGCAAGAGCAAAATACTCCAGGCATGCAGAGGAATACGAAAAGGAGAAATCTGAACTTCAGTTTTTGATAGGACAGAGGATCAACTGCAGTGCTAAGAAAGAAGCTCACCACATCCAGACACACACGCAACAAGAAAATATTTTATAATGGAGTTGTTTTCGCTTTCAGTAACTGCACGGACTGTTGCACGTTGTTCCCTTTTCTCTTCCTGGGCTCCAGGTGGCTGAAACAGAAACAAGGCGAGAGCAGAGCCGAAGCAACCTCCTCCTCCTCCACAGGGAAGCGTCAGGAAACTGCTCACCCCCAGTTCCAAAACAACCTCCCGTACAACACGGTCTCTGCCGATGCTGACAGCCCAGGCTGAGTCAAAGCTCATTCCTGTCCCTGTTATCAAACAGGAGCTCCCTACAAATTATCCACGAGATCAAACCCCAAGCAGAGGAGAAGCTATCGAGTCCTCGGGCACACGCGGGGCCTATGTCAGCACCCACGACTTCTGGTTTTGAGGGAAATGTGTTTGGTCTTTTTTTTTTTTTTTTTGCAAAGACTAAAGGCACTGCAGGAAGAGCAGAGTAGCTGGTACTTGCTGTCATTTACCACACGGCTCTGCAGCACTCTGAAAACAGAAGTTACTGATCCATCTGAATTCCTGAATGATTTAGGCTCTGCCTTCTAAGAGGATGTCTACAGTTTTAACTAGAAAATGGCATAAAACGAGTAACTTCCAATACATCGGAATAAATAAAGGATACTAAACTGACCCTGAGCCGTAGGGTATCTTGCAATATCCTGATGAATTTAATTCCATAAGAAAGCATAGTAAAATATGTTGCTAGAGAAAGTTTAAGGTAAGCCGTGTGGTACAGACCAAATGTTTTATTCCTCAGTAATTCCAGCAAGCGTGAGCTTGCAGAAAAGACACACTGATTGAAAAAAAACAACAACTACATTCTCTTTTCCTCCAGCGGTATACTACAGCTATTCCTTAAAAGAAAAATAAAACAAAAAGCCCAATAACATCAACTCAAAACCAAAAGCTCAAATCCAACACCCAAGACGTGCTTTTAAAAACAAAACATATGCCCTTCTTTTTAGCTTTCTCTAAAATTTGAGCATGTTTGCAGAGAGCATTAGTCTTCTGGAAGCAGAGAAAAAAAATAAGCAAACAAAATGCTAGGAACACCGGAGAAACATTATTCTGAACATTCAGGAATAACTCCAGCTTGAGTCAGACCCAAAACCTCATCTTGCAATATCAAAGAGCTCGCAAAGACAAATACCCTTCCCTTGGGTGCATTATCCAACATAATACCTAAAATCAGAAGAATCCTTTTGTCAGTATTAGGTCTCAACAGGAAGGGACATAACGTCCCCTCAGCTGGAACATCCCGATTACCGTTCATAAATTCATACAGCATAACAATCATTTTGAAAGGAGTAGTTGTCGTGCGAGTAAAATCACCCACAGACCCTGAAAAACATCTTTTCATGATACTTTGCTCTTCTGTAGTGTTTTGTGAGACTCTACGTGCATATTTAGAAAATGATCAGGCAGTACAGCTCAGAAAGTCCCATCGATTTTCCTGTGAGTTCCTAGAATGAGGCAGCAATAGATCTTCATCTCATACGTTAAAATCTAGATAAGCCCTGACAACATATCATAGGCAGAATTTCAATTTGAAGCCCTGTCATACATAAGCAATATGCTGATTGCTCCAACCAACAATTTCTATGCCTTCATTGATCAAGATGCTGAACTAGACCATAATTTGTCAGTTGATGCTATGCAAACTAGACTGTAAACACTAATTTTCTTCACTGTCCCACAAAGATATATCAAGTGTAGCTCCAACATCCCTACCTACAGTACAAGGACTGCTCTCTTCCTAAAAATGGGCTCTCAGATTTGTTTTCCATCACACCCATCATCAGAAATTGATTTATGCCCAGCAGAGATGGGTGTTGTGTCCCAAGGGCCACGGCAACCCTCCAGGTCCCAACAGCAAACCACCACAACGAGACGCAACCCAACTGGAGAGCCCACGTCTACCACAGAAGCGAGCAAACCTCCGGTTTCCACCGACTCCGGCAACACCATCCCTCAGGCCGACCACTGGGTTGTAAACTGTCAGCTACTGTCCAAACATCCTCATCGTGCTGTTTCTCTCATTTTAACCCTCAGACTGAAGCTACTTCAGAAGTTTTCAAAAACTTTTCCAACACCTTTGTTCAAGTAATTCCCCATTTTTCAGACCCAATGTGCAATCTCTCAAAGGAAGGAAAAGAATCACTTAAAAGATGAAAAACTAGACCACAGACACGGTATCTTTATCTGCTCCATCCAGTTTTACGCTATTTCTTTGTGTTAACTTCCGTGCTCCCTAGTACATATCACAAAACAATTACGTTTAGCTCTAGAAACATTTATTTTTAATCATTCCTTATCAAGCCAGATGAGAGAAAACACATATCCTTGGGGACACATCATAATTTAATTCAACGTATTAACAAATCTTTCCCTTATATACTGTCATCTTAGGACAAATCTTTCACAGTAAAGGAAAAAAACAAATAGAAGATTTAAAGCCACGAAGTCAGAGTTGGTATCTTTTAAAGGAGCATTCATCCCCAGAGAAGATCCTGGGATTACTTACAGCAGACCCTGCATCGTAAACCAGATTATCTGGCCACTTCTTTAGGATTCCAAGTAGTCAGTAGATAAAAGTAACCACACTGCGTAAATGCAAAGAAGCCAAAAGAAGAATAGATGTTTTGCAAGAAATATGAGACTAAAGGGGAACCACTAGATCACTTAAAATTTATTAAAAAAAAACCCACACACACAAAAAACCACAAAACACTGAAAATCCACGCCCTGAAATTTTCTTGCTTTGTTTGATTCCAATGGGAAAAGAACATACACTACACTGATAGCAGTGACTGAATAATAAATACCAATACAGCTTAAAACAAGATTCAAACCCAAATTCAGTCTGATTGACCTCTTTGTTAGCATGGTTTCATACCCGGGTTGTCCTAACCCAAAAAACTACTAATTTCTAAAGCAGAGAAAGATGATGTGAGAATAAAAGGACATGTAAAAGAATTTATGACAGTCAAAAGATCCAACATATAAAGCTTGCCGCAAGGGCTCAGAACATACGTCCTCGCCCTCTGTGTCCTCATCCTCTGTCTTAACAGCCTGGCCGCTTTCCTTAGCTTGTCTTTTTATTATCTCAAAAAGAGTTCTCCATGTCAGTAAGAGTTCTGCTGCAACCTGATTCCCTTGTGTTGCACACTCCCATAATCTTACTCCTGCTTTATCACATGTCAGAACAGTGAATAGAGTAACCACAACTGCCACCCACTTTAGAATTCTCTTCAAAGCATGCGAGTTAACATGCAACTTATATTTTTCTTCCAAGGGTATTAACCTACCCATCGCTTCCCCACAGCTCACCTTGCTCACACTGCAACCGTGATTGATGCCGCCTCCTGCTTCCTTCCAGCAGCTCTTAAGTTCTGTGGGGTTTGCCACCGGAGTGATCCAAGCTGATCACACTTATCACCGCCTCACACGGGACACCATTTGTGGCAACTGAGGCAAGAACTCTCCATTGAAGTGCCGAAGGAAAATCCTTTCTTATTAAAATGGTACATACTTCTGCTCTCTCTACCTTAGCTCTTCCTTCATGATAAGCAAATCAGCAGCTAGACGGTCATCAACACTCTTATCCCACAAACAGTTCCGCATCACACAGGCAGTCTCGGTGCTGCCATTTTCTTCGCCACACTAGCACAGCTCGGTATCTCTCTTCCAAGGCCTGTTTCTCCTCCAAACCTTGCTGCTTCTCCGGGCCGGCGCTTCTCCAAGCCAGCACAGGACAGAGCTCCTGCCTGGCTCTCCAAGCAGAGTTCTTCTGGGCAGAGCTCTCCACCTTTGCTGAGCTCCCTGAACAGAGCTCTCTGGCTGAGCTGACCAGCTGATGTCCATTTGGCTCTTAAGTACTGAATCTCCCACAGCTGTGCAGGACAGACAGGCCAATGCCGACTTGCCTCTTAACCATTTACCAGTAACACATGATTCAACTCTTAACATATTGAATCTCCCACAGCTGCGCAGAGCTGACACTCCCACAACTCCCCCCCAAAATAGTCCCCCCCAAATACTCCCCGAACACCCCTCCTTGCTTAAGACACCCCAGTACTTCCATTAAAAATTACTCTGCCTTTACTTACCCCTCCTTACTCACCACCCTTTACTTGCACCCCCTTTACTCACCCCACCTTACTCACCACTGTTTACTTAGCCCCCTTTGCTCAGCCCTGCTTACTCTCACTGTTTACTCACAATCCCTTTACTCACCCAAAGGGTCCCAGAGAGGGTGAGCTGAACAGGGGGGAGGATGGGGAGAGGGAGATACAGGAGACTGGGGGGGGGGGGGGGCGGGCATGAGTGAGATTACGGGATAGAGGCAGGAAAAGAAGGAGGGAGGGAAATAGGAAGGCAGGGATATGGAGCGGCACGTGCACGCACGGAGAGGAAAAGAACGCCAGAAAACAGGCCAGAGAAATTGTGGGCAAGAAGAGACCGATGCCATTCAGCACAAAGAACTGGAAAAGGAAAAAAAACAGTGCTAGGTTACAGGAGAGAGACAGAGGATGAAAAAAAGGAAGGAGAGAGAACAGGACAAAAGCATTTAGGAAAAAAAAAAAAAAGGGAGAGCTAGAAGACAGACCCTTCTTTCTCCTTCTCTCCTCCCTTCCTCTTCTGCAGCTCCAGTCGCTTAGCTGTCCTCCCCCTAAAAGAATACGCGGGTGTCTCAGCTCTTACAAGACCAGGCTTCCTATATACATGGCCTCACTTGCTGGTGCACCGTGCAGCCGTACCACACCTGGGGTGATGCACACAGACCCTGGGTGCACGTTGGCCGTCTGGCCTGCTACGGACTGTGAAGAGGGCTCCTTCCTCACCCAGAGAGGCAGGCTCACTCTTCCTGCAGTGGGAGGCAGCTGCTGCGCAAATGGCCTTGATTTTCTTCTTCTTTCCCTTTCTCGGGCCTCTCCAGCTTCAGCCGTGGCAGCTCCTCTCCAGACATTTGACCCCGGTTACCATTGAACCCTTGGCCTTTGATGCCAGGAGTCCCAAGGGGACACAGAGGGCAGAAAAGAGTGGAGAACGAAAAGGGGGGTGAGGCCAGAGGGCAAGTAAAGGGCAGCTACTTGTGGAGTGGCGGAAACTGGTGGAGTGCCAAAAGGGGTGGGAGACAGAAAAAGGCTGGGTGGGCAAAAAAGGCTCAGAAGCTCAAAGAGCACGTAAAGGCCCAGATAAAGGGGGGGACAAAAAGGGAGGCTGGAAGGGAAATAGAGACCAGAAAAAAGTGGAGGCTGAAAGGGGGTGGGAGGCCGGAGAGAAGTAGAGGCCAGAAAAAAGTGGAGGCCGAAAAGGGGTGGGAGGCCAAAACGGGGTGGGAGGCCGGAGGGAAATAGAGGCCAGAAAAAAGTGGAGGCTGAAAAGGGGTGGGAGGCCAAAACGGGGTGGGAGGCCGGAGGGAAGTAGAGGCCAGAAAAAAGTGGAGGCCGAAGGGAAGTAGAGGCCAGAAAAAAGTGGAGGCTGAAAGGGGGTGGGAGGCTGGAGAGAAGTAGAGGCCAGAAAAAAGTGGAGGCCGAAAAGGGGTGGGAGGCCAAAACGGGGTGGGAGGCCGGAGGGAAGTAGAAGCCAGAAAAAAGTGGAGGCTGAAAAGGGGTGGGAGGCCAAAACAGGGTGGGAGGCCGGAGGGAAGTAGAGGCCAGAAAAAAGTGGAGGCCGAAGGGAAATAGAGGCCAGAAAAAAGTGGAGGCCAAAACGGGGTGGGAGGCCGGAGGGAAGTAGAGACCAGAAAAAAGTGGAGGCCGAAAAGGGGTGGGAGGCCAAAATGGGGTGGGAGGCTGGAGGGAGGTAGAGGCCAGAAAAAAGTGGAGGCCGAAGGGAAGTAGAGGCCAGAAAAAAGTGGAGGCCGAAAAAGGGTGGGAGGCCAAAACAGGGTGGGAGGCCGGAGAGAAGTAGAGGCCAGAAAAAAGTGGAGGCCAAAACGGGGTGGGAGGCCGGAGGGAAGTAGAGGCCAGAAAAAAGTGGAGGCTGAAGGGAAGTAGAGGCCAAAACGGGGTGGGAGGCCGGAGGGAAGTAGAGGCCAGAAAAAAGTGGAGGCCGAAGGGAAGTAGAGGCCAGAAAAAAGTGGAGGCCAAAACGGGGTGGGAGGCCGGAGAGAAGTAGAGGCCAGAAAAAAGTGGAGGCCGAAAAGGGGTGGGAGGCCAAAATGGGGTGGGAGGCTGGAGGGAGGTAGAGGCCAGAAAAAAGTGGAGGCCGAAGGGAAGTAGAGGCCAGAAAAAAGTGGAGGCCGAAAAGGGGTGGGAGGCCAAAACGGGGTGGGAGGCCGGAGAGAAGTAGAGGCCAGAAAAAAGTGGAGGCTGAAAGGGGGTGGGAGGCCGGAGAGAAGTAGAGGCCAGAAAAAAGTGGAGGCTGAAAAGGGGTGGGAGGCCGGAGAGAAGTAGAGGCCAGGAAAAAGTGGAGGCCGAAAAAGGGTGGGAGGCCGGAGGGAAGTAGAGGCCAGGAAAAAGTGGAGGCCGAAAAAGGGTGGGAGGCCGGAGGGAAGTAGAGGCCAGAAAAAGGTGGAAGCCAAAAAGGGGTGGGAGGCCAGAGGGAAGTAGAGGCCAGAAAAAGGTGGAAGCCAAAAAGGGGTGGGAGGCTGGAGAGAAGTAGAGGCCAGAAAAAAGTGGAGCCGGAAAGGGGTGGGAGGCTGAAACCAGGTGGGAGGCTGGACCAAAGTAGAGGCCAAAACGGGGTGGGAGGCCAGAGGGAAGTAGAGACCAGAAAAAAGTGGAGGCTGAAAAGGGGTGGGAGGCCAGAAAAAAGTGGAGGCTGAAACAGGGTGGGAGTCCAGAGGGAAGTAGAGGCCAAAAAAAGGTGGGAGGCCAGAGGAAGTAGAGGCCCAAAAAAATAGAGACCAAAACAGGGTGGAAGGCCAAAAAGGGGTGGGAGGCAGCAGGGAAGTAGAGGTTAGAAGAAAGTGGAGTACCTCGGTGGGGGGGAGTGTTTCAGGGGGGAACTATTTTGGGGGGGACTGTTTCAAGGGGAGTATTTCAGGGAGACGAATTTGGGGGGAATATTTCATAGGGACTATTTCGTGGGGAAGGATTTCAGAGGGAGTATTCGGGTTAAAGTATTTCTGGAGGAAGCGTTTCCGGGGAGACTATTTTGGGGGGACTATTTCAGGGGGACGATTTGGGGGGGGGAGTATTTCAGGGGGAGAATGTTTCAGGGGGAAGTCTTTCATGGGAGATTATTTCACAGGGAATATTTTGGAGGGATTATTTCAAAGGGAGTCTCTCGGGGCGCACTATTTCGGGTGGGGAGTGTTACAGGAGAGACTATTTCTGTGGGGACTCTGAAATGGGGTGGGAGGCTGGAGGGAAGTAGAGGCCAAAACATGGTGGGAGGCCGGAGGGAAGTAGAGGCCAGAAAAAAGTGGAGGCTGACACAGGGTGGGAGTCCAGAGGGAAGCAGAGGCCAAAAAAAGGTGGGAGGCCAGCAGAAGTAGAGGCCAAAAAAAGTGGAGACCAAAACAGCGTGGAAGGCCAAAAAAGGGTGGGAGGCAGCAGAGAAGTAGAGGTTAGAAGAAAGTGGAGTACTTTGGGGGGGGAACTATTTCAGGGGGGAACTATTTCAGGGGGGAACTATTTCAGGGGGGAACTATTTCAGGGGGGAACTATTTCAGGGGGGAACTATTTCAGGGGGGAACTATTTCAGGGGGGAACTATTTCAGGGGGGAACTATTTCAGGGGGGAACTATTTCAGGGGGGAACTATTTCAGGGGGGAACTATTTCAGGGGGGAACTATTTCAGGGGGGAACTATTTCAGGGGGGAACTATTTCAGGGGGGAACTATTTCAGGGGGGAACTATTTCAGGGGGGAACTATTTCAGGGGGGAACTATTTCAGGGGGGAACTATTTCAGGGGGGAACTATTTCAGGGGGGAACTATTTCAGGGGGGAACTATTTCAGGGGGGAACTATTTCAGGGGGAGTATTCGAGTGGAAGCATTTCTGGAGGAAGCGTTTCCGGGGAGACTATTTTGGGGGGACTATTTGAGGAGGTGGAGTGTTATGGGAAGGCCTATTTTGGGGAGACTATTTCAGGGGGACTATTTTGGGGTGGGAGTATTTCAGGGGGGGAATGTTTCAGGGGGAAGCCTTTTGTGGGAGATTATTTCACGGGGAATATTTTGGAAGGATTATTTCAAAGGGAGTCCCATTTCAGGGCGCCCCATTTTGGGTGGGGAGTGTTACAGGAGAGACTATTTCTAGGGGACTATTTCTGTGGGGACTCTGAAATGGGGTGGGAGGCTGGAAGGAAGTAGAGGCCAAAACATAGTGGGAGGCTGGAGGGAAGTAGAGGCCAGAAAAAAGTGGAGGCCAAAATGTGGTTGGAGGCCAGGGGGAAGTAGAGGTTAGAAAAAAAGGGAAACCTAAAAAAGGTGGGAGGACCACGTGAAGTAGAGGCCAGAAAAAAGAGGAGGCCAAAACAGGGTGGGAGGCCGAAGTAACGGGGTGGGAAGCCAGAGGGCCAATATGGGCCAGAAAAAAGTAGGTGCCAAAAAGGGATGTGCCGTCTGGCAAGCATTAGAGTTGGAAAAGGGATGGGAAGCCAAAAAGGGGTGGGAGAACGTGGTGGAAGTAGAGATGGAGGAGTCACTAGAAAAAGAATGAAGAGTCCTGCAGGCACATTTTGGAAGAAAAAAAAAGGTCAGGGATCAAGATGGAGGAGGAGAGATAATCGTGAGTGGAGAATAGAAAAAACAGAGAGAGAGAGGAATCAAACGTGGGGGGAAAGGAAGGTGGGAAGGAAGGAGAGCAAGAGATGGTCAAGGTGGCAGAGGGATTGAGGGGATGAGAGAGGGAGAAAGGGAGAGGGATCAGGACAAAGAGCGGGAGAAAGGAAAGACCAGGATGGGCTACAAGGTGAAGGGGAAAAGGCCACGGAGCAGGACACATTGTCTAATCCTAGCAATGGCACATGGAACTGGGCACGGGGTTATACTGGGAAACAACGTCACAGAGCGTGGTACGGAGCTCTACAGGCAAAATGTTCAGGAGAGGATGGAGGACAGAGAGGAGAAAAGGGACAGGGAGTGAGGCAGGGACAGAGAAAGAAAAAGCAGCAACCGAGAGATGAGAAGAGGGACAGGACCGAGGCAGAGAGGTGGAGAAAAACCGCCAAGCCAGCGATGGGTAGCAGGCCAGAGGCATCAGGAAAGAGAGGAAGCAGGACAAAGGCATCTAGAAGAGAGGTGAGGGACAGGGAGCCAGAGAGCAGGAGACGACTGCGGAAGGGACAGGGACACAGAGGAGGATGCTGGCCTGGAACCAACAAGAGCAACAGCGAGAAGGACAGAGAGGTGGAGTGTGGGAAAAGACAGGAACAGAGAACAAGACAGATGAAGCAATCAATAGTCGAGACAGGGAGCAACACAAAGGATCCGAGAGAGGGCAAGGTGAGCAGGGGGGAGGACGGGGACAGGGAGATATAGAAGCGGTGGGGGGGCATGAGTGAGATTACGGGATAGAGGCAGGAAGGAGGGAAATAGCAAGGCAGGGATACGGAGCGGCACAGGCAGGCACGGAGAGGAAAAGAACGCCAGGGAACAGGCCAGAGAAATTGTGGGCAAGAAGAGACCGATGCCAATCAGGACAAAGACTCTTTTCTCTGGCCTCTACTTCCCTCCAGCCTCCCACCCCGTTTTGGCCTCCCACCCCATTTCAGGCTTCTTGCCTCACTTTTACCCATGGATAGTCCCCAGCTAAGGGAAGACACAGGCCAGATTCTCTTTCAGCATTTACAGTATCAGGGTCTAAACGATTATGATGGCCAAAAGATCCAGCATATAAAGCTTGCCGCAGGGGCTCAGAACATACGTCCTCGCCCTCTGTGTCCTCATCCTCTGTCTTAACAGACTGGCCGCGTTCCTTATCTTGTCTTTTTATTATCTCAAAAAGACTTCTTCATATCAGTAAGAGTTCTGCTGCAACCTGATTCCCTCGCGTTACACAGTCCCATAATCTTACTCCTGCTTTATCACATGTCAGAACAGTGAATAGAGTAACCACAACTGCTACCCACTTCAGAATTCTCTTCAAGGCATGCGAGTTAACATGCAACTTATATTTTTCCTCCGAGGGTATTAACCTACCCATCGCTTCCCCACAGCTCACCTTGCTCACACTGCAACCGTGATTGATGCCGCCTCCTGCTTCCTTCCAGCAGCTCTTAAGTTCTGTGGGGTTTGCCACCGGAGTGATCCAAGCTGATCACACTTATCACCGCCTCACACGGGGCACCATTTGTGGCAGCTGAGGCACAGACTCTCCATTGAAGTGCCGAAGGAATGATTCAAGTTACCTGAACAATTAAATTTGCAGTGACACCCTAAACTTGCTTTTCAACTTCCCCAAATGAAATACGTTTCCAAGAAGGAGCTGAAGCCACAGAGGCTGGAAGTGGTTTGAAAAGTCTGAAAGAAGCCAGAAGAACAACTACAGAAAGTAACTGAGTGCCCCGGTGCCTTATTGCAACAAAGGGACAAAGTAGGATATTTTGGGGCTGAACAATGCAGATGGAAACATCACTGTGCAGAACGCTGGACGCAATTTAATTTGAGAGATGGAGACAACCTATTGTAATTAAACAAAGATGAGAATAACACAGCCCAAGCAATGACCTAGGTAGGTGGTTTGGACAATTGCCTTTGGATTTGGCTCCTGCCTTTGGGCTTAACTAGAGGAAAAAGCATGTTCAGATGATGTTAATTAGCACCATATTGCTGGAGATTTGGTCATGTTTCACACTAACCACTTAAAAAGCAGCAGGAAGCCAAATTCTGAAACCACATCAAAATTAAATTCCCACTGGATTAGCTGTTTAGATCAAAGACAACAAAGGTCAGAACTCAAGGGTTTAAAGGTAGGAAAACCATTATTTTTTTAATCACAAAGAAATAATCCTTTCAAGAAAATATGTAGGACATGATTTTATTTTCTTTTCATAGGCTTTTTTTGGAAGAGGGAAAAATAATCTACATGGTGGATTAGAAAAAAATCTTTAGGATTGCCAATTTTTTTTTTTTTTTTTTAATATAGCACTCCCGCTGATCCGAAAGAGTAAGATCTAGTCATTTCTAGGGCAGCCATAAGGAATACACACATGGTGGAAGTTATTTGCCAGCTTCTCGAGCTTTCGTCTGTTCATTTCCTTCTCAAGAGCAGCCCAGAAAATGCACATGGTGCCATGTATCCATGTGGCAGGGGACCGATATTCAACACGTTCGCAATTTCATCCATAGTGACAACATCGTCCCGTTTGCATGATTCCCTCCTCCTCTGGGGAAAGAGGAGTTGATCCATGCCATACACTGCTGACGCTCGTGTCAGTTCCTCCTGGGCATCTAGATAATTCTCTGGTTCAGCCTGAGAAGCTTTCTGCAATTTAGAAACTCAGGAATGGGTTAACGGCAGCCCCTGCTCATGCCTTCCATCCTCCTGCATGGCCCACTCTAAAGCTTGAAGGCTCTCCAGTCTCACAAGTTTATCTTTATTCCCACATTGGTGGACTGGAGTGGACCTCCAACTGGTTTTGGAGGAAAGAGAAAGTAGTCATCCAACCAAAAAACAACACGACTCACTTCGGAATCCTCATTTTCCTCGTAGCGATACAATGGAATTACAACCAACTGCACCTCCTGCAGTTCCAGCTTTGCCAATCAAGAATGAAGAGCGTTGCAGCCAAAACCACTGGGGACCTGAGATGGGTTGTTCATCCACAATTTATACCAATTTGCCCCATGGCTTGCCCTGCCCTGCCAAGGAGGCCTGCAGCGACGTTTCCACAGGGCCACAAGGCCACACACGGGTAGAAATTGCTTGTTTGGAGAAGGGGAGAACTTGGAGGGCTTTTTGGAAGCATTTTTCCACCTTTTATTCTTCTCTAGATAGCAAAAAATAAAACACTGGGCATTACCTGTTAGACTAATACATTTTCTGCTTCTCTGCAGAGGTTACTACTACGAGAGTTATTTAAGGGGGCCACCAAATGGAGGACACTTTGCATGGGTTGTACAAAACCCACAGTAGATCCACTAAATTTATGCTTTAATGTTAAAATCCAAGAATCTGACGTGACTTACTATCTGGCCAGCTGAAACAAATAAAAAGACTGTCTTCAGATATTTTTAAAAAGAACGTCCAAGCAATAACGCTTTGTCAATTGGTTCAAAATAATAGTGCAAGTCGAGGGAAAACTTTCCTGCTCGAGGAAGAGCTGGGTTCTGGCACCACTACCCAAAGCTCATGGTTTTTCCCCTAGATTTTACCGACTCTGTCTGAACAGCAAACCGTTGAGATTGCATCTGGTTATTTTTCATATATATCATAGAGAATATAAATAGGCCATTATACTCTCAGGTAATATTTCTAGGCCCTACTATGACTCTACGAGTAACGTGAAACATAACAAATCTTCAGTGGAGTTTTTAAAAAGTCACCGGTGGAAACAGCACGGTTTCTTCTCTAGCTACTGCAAAAAACATCCTCAGGATCCAAAACAAGTCCAACATAAATCCAGCCATCCTTACCCAGGCACCAGCTCCCATGAGCATCGGAGCAGCTTTTTGTAGAAGGAACACTTTAGAAACCAACCTTCAAAAATTACGCTCAACTGCCCAGATGGCAGAAACCATACAAGAAGCTACTCTTGGCCTCCTGCTTTCAAATGAATCAGCCGACAGATCACATACACATCCCTTTACCTCTTGTTGGATCCCTGGTGCTGGTTTTTTTGAGACAATACTTATAGTCTTACAATGTGTTTTAAATAAACAACTTGCTCAATAGGGGTAGCTTTAGCTGCTGCAATTTGATACGGAGCAAACAAGCCCAGTATTGCTCATCGCACTGTTAGAAAATATAGCACAGGAGGCAGTGAAAAACGACCAGTCACTTCTTTTCTCCCAGCTGATACATATCTTATTTATTCTTTCTCGTAATGTGTGAATGCTGTGCCGTGCCCTATTTTGTCTTCTGCCTCAATTAAAATGTAAATTTCTGCAGCCCATCTCTGTAATTCCAAACTGCTCCAGGCAGGGGAATTTAAACTGCTTTTAATAAAACCAACTACAGATGCTGCAATAAGATTCCTTTCAGAATGTTTGAAATCTATATTTTTAATAGTATTCTGTGTATTACACGGTTATGTCATCGCTCTGAACTTTCCCATTAAAGCAGGATCCGGAAAGACTACGCTTGACCCAATAAATAACAGGCAGAATCCCCGCTCGCTCCATGCACACACCCCCACGTCTCCAAACACAGATAACGTGCCTCCCGCCCCAACAATTAATTCTATTAATTGCTGTTTCTTCTACTTTCAGAAGCTGCAATATAATACCCTTTGGTTTGTGCGCTTGAGCTTGGCCTTAGAAATTCTCAAAGCCTTCTCACCAGCCAAGATCTACAACTAATCTTCGGCAAGTTAAGTTTTGAGTTAAGAAGCCACAAACCCGCGTTGACAAGAAGTTGTGTTGGGTATTCCCTGATTTTCTTCTTCCCTCTTCCAAAAATTCTCTAATGTTTGGAAGTTCAGATGTGTCCTGCAGAGTTAGCGTACTCAAAAGGTAAGAGACGTGCTCAAATTTATAATAATAATAATAAAATGTAAATGCTCTCAAAGGGCTTATTTCTGACAGCGCAGCCTTAACTACCCACCCACCACTAACGAACTCAACAATGACAACTGAGAATAAACCCCCACCCATCCTAGAGCTGGAAAAGACCCTTCCACCAACAAACCTGCCCGCCTCCCTCTGTGACATGGAGATGATGTCACACTGATAGAAACAGCCTTGAACAGAGAGGCTGTAAAAATCCCATACACCAAAAAATTTAAAAAGGATTTACTGCCAAACTGAGAAAGAAATGTCAAAAGACACCCATAGGTATTGATTATACTTTTCCCAGGCAAAATCCTCCAAAGAAAACCCCCAAATACTAAATTTAACCAACAGGCAGACCTACAGTGTGTAACAATGTGTTGCACACATTGGCAGCACCACGCTTTAAAGTGCACAAAAGCTGGTAGAAATATTCCCAGTGCTGTTTATCATTCCCCAAGTATTGAAAAAATAAGAGTTTCATGCTAAAACCCTTCCTAAAGCATATTTGCACGGAGAACGAGAGATGGTTCAGATCCTGGCGTGTCGTGTTTGCTCGATATCTACATTAACGCTTGCAGATGTCGTTCTGAATTCTGTTTCACCTCTACACTTTTGGAGGATAGTTCCATTTTTCACCAAGTTTTCCCATAACAAATATCAAAAAAGGGTAAAAAGCCCAAAACCAAACCCCAAAGAACTCACAGTGCCAGCAGCTAATGAGAGCTTCCGATTTAGAAACCCGATTTCCAGCTGGGATGCTCCGAAATGACAAACCAGGGTCCTTTCACTCGCCACCTGCCCCCCACCAGGGCACCCACAGTTCTCCTGGCATCTCCCCCCACCCAGCCTGCAAAAAATTTCTTCTTCCAAATCCAGAAACAACGCCCGCTTGTATTTTTTTAGTCAAGAGAATAACAAACCGATAACTGCCAGTATTGAGATGTAAAAATTAAAAGATTCAACAAAGCAACACTCAAGAACTTGAAATCTTTCCTTCCTCAGTCTCAGACTCAAATGGGAATCTGACCAGCAAGAATTCACATCATTTTGAGATGTTTCTTCATTAGCATGAAATCTTGATAGTCAAGATGAACATTGAACCTGAGCGCTTAAAAATCCTAGGCACTTGGTTCAGAGGTGCACTTAAGTATTTATATTAACAAGCTGCCTATTACTGCATTTTTTTTCCTCCTTAGGTCACCATTTGACATTTCTGTTACAAAACATGACCGATCCTGTTGCTTTTCCACTGATTTTGAATATTTGATTCAGTAACGGTTTAGACAGTGCTACATCCAAACAAATTTGGCAGGTGTAAAACAGAATTACGTAACTCAAATTAATAAAAAATGTTACTATATGATATTTAAAAAGCACGTGCATTGCTGCAGATTAGTCTGTTGACATGCACATCCACCTGCGTTTTGCTGATATTTTAGGATTCTCATAAACCTGGCCACATACGACCAATGCGTTAAATACTTGAAACCATGATTCTGTACCTAAACCAGATATAAATGAAAGTAAAGTGCAAGTCCCTCTATTACTCTGAACACTTCCACACGCAGCAAACTACCACATTCTTCATCCTTCGAAATGTTTTGCACTTTATAGGACGTTATCTGAAATCAAAACCTCGTGAAGCAAAACCTCAAAACTCTAGGCAGGCCAAAAACAAACAAAAAAAGAAAAATAGTAAAAAAGAGAAAAAAAGAAAATATAGTCCTTGCTCGCCTCTCAGGAATTGAACTTTGGTCTTTTTTGTGTGACCCCAATTCAAGTATTTGAAAGACAGCGTAAAACTACCATCTCAAAGACACCTGGATTCCAAGAACTTTAGTAATTTGAATTCCCCATCACTAGTTCAGCCAACATATGGAACTGGAAACTTGTTCTTCCAACATAAGAGAAAACCTTTATCTTCTTCAAAAAAGATTTTAGAGCTTTTTCACGGGGGCACAGAGGGAAACTCCTTCTCTCAGATTCACGTCACGCCACCACGTTCCACAGGACACCCCTAATGCAGGTGCCAACCCCAAGCATCCCCCCCGCTGCCTGGACAGGCTGCCTCGGGAGCAAGAGGCATTTTTGGTGCTTCTCTAAGAAGGCGGCTGCAATATTTAGACTTCTCTATATAAAAAATAAGCAAAGCAGAGATCTTCAAAGCTTAAATAATACCACTTGGGATTTTTTGCCAAGAAAGGTTGAACCAGATGATACCTGAATTCCCTTCCAACCCAGTATTCTACGATTTATTACATATTTTAAATTGCCCTCTACCTGAATTGTTAACTTCCAGCAGAAGTTTTTTTCAGCTATAATCCACTTCCATTTGGATGGAATACACAGGTCATATGGCGGCTTAACAACATGACACATCATTAGATGAATATAAACTATATAACTAATAACCCTACTTGAGTAGGAGCTGTGTTCAGTCTGCTTATATTAGACGCTCGTTTTGACACTGTCCCACACGACATCCTTGTCACCAAATTGGAGACATGGATTTGACAGACAGACCCCTTGGGGGATAAGGAATTGGCTGGACGGTCGCACTCCAAGAGTTGTGGTCAACGGCTCAATGTGCAAGGGGAGAGCGGTGACGAGTGGCATCCTCAGGGGTCGGGACCAGCGCTGTTGAACATCTTTGTTGGGGCCATGGACAGTGGGATTGAGGCACATTCAGCAAGTTCCCACCAACACTGAGCTGTGCAGGGCCGTGACACACTGAGGGAAGGGATCCATCCTGAGGGACATGGACATGCTGGAGTGGGGGAACAGGCAAACCTCATGGAGCTCAACAGGACCAAGGGCAAGGTCCTGCCCATGGGTCGGGGCGATCCCAAGCACAAATCCAGGCTGGGAGAGGAGTGGCTGGAGAACAGCCCCGAGGAGAAGGACTTGGGGGGGTTGGGGGGTGGAAAACTGCCTGTGAGCCAGCAACGTGCGCTGGCAGCCCAGAAATCCACCCGTGTGCTGGGCTGCACCCAGAGCAGTGTGGGCAGCAGGGCGAGGCGGGGGATTCTCCCCCTCTGCTCCGCTCGGCGAGACCCCCCTGCAAGTGCTGGGTCCAGCTCTGGGGACACCAACAGCAGAAGGACACGGACCTGCTCAAGTGGGGCCAGAGGAGGCCACGAAGATGCTCATGCGGCTGGAGCACCCCCCTGTGAGGACAGGCTGAGAGAGTTGAGGGGGTTCAGCTGGAGAAGAGAAGGCTCCAGGGAGACCTTAGAGCGGCCTCCCAGGACTTAAAAGGGGCTACAGGAAAGGGGGGAGGGACTCTTGATGAGGGGGGAGGGATAGGACAAGGTGGAATGGTTTTAAACTGACAGAGGGGAGATTTAGATGAGATCTAAGGAAGAAATTCTTCCCTGTGAGGGTGGTGAGGCCCTGGCACAGGTTGCCCAGAGAAGCTGTGGCTGCCCCCTCCCTGGAAGGGTTCAAGGCCAGGTTGGACAGGGCTTTGGGCAACCTGGGCTAGTGGAAGGTGTCCCTGCCTGGGGCAGGGCAGTGGGACTGGATGATCTTTAAGCTCCCTTCCAATCCAACCCAGTCTATGATTCTATGGAGCTAGGATATTGTAAAAATTAACACTGTCCTTCTGGATGGGACAGGGCGTGCTGGATATAGATATCCCTTTTAACAGAGCTCAACCCCTGCATGCCAGCGCCCGTACCCTGGCTGTGGCCATGATGCAGTGCCAGGCTGCCTCTCTCTCCTATTTGTAAATCAAGGGGGAAGAGCTGAGCAGGCGAATCTGGGGCTATATGTCTACTTCCCTTGAAACTAGCTTTAATTTGCAATTTTCCAGGCTGAAATGTAAAATTCTAAGTGCAACCCCAGGCAGGGGTTGACTCACACGTGTAGGGCACAGATTTGTGTAAGCAGCTGAATGAGTCAACACAACAAGCATCAATTTGGGAGAAAATTCTACTTATGAATAAGGGTGGGAATCACATATTTAAACACGGGTATCAAGCACCATCTGTAACATGCAGAATTATTTGAGATGCGGGCAAATAACGCACGGGATCTTTGGGAAACCTGCACCAACCTGGAGCAAAAGCTGGCAGCCAGGTAAAGCGATGTCTCCGCTTGCCCTCACTGCGACGCAGCACAAGGGGCCACTTCCGACCTGAATCCAATTTTTGTTAATATTATTTTTGTTAATAAAACCAAAGGGCTGACGTTTCCATGTGCTCATTTCGATACCGCCACACGCTGCGGAGTTCCAGCACGCTATTCAAAAAAGATCACCTGCAACTTACAAAGAATTGCAAAATATTGGCTGATGAACATGGTATATATGAATTTTTTTTCTGGTCAACTGGCTAATTGAAATTATTTTTTCAGGAGCTGCTTGTTGAAGAAGAATTTACAACATCAGAAAGCTTCCTGATTTTTTTTTTCCCTCTCTGTGGGGTACACTGATTTTTTCTCTTTTTTTTTATTACACGCAGCAGCTGCCACAAATAAAAACCAAGTCACCACAACAGTAGCAACAGCACAAAACTAACAAAAGCAGGACATTCACACCGGCGTGTCAAGAAGCGTGCATCTCCACTGCTAAAGCAGTGATATATTTTCTATGACAAAACCTAAAAATAAGGGCCCTTTCCAAGGTGTGAAACGCTCTGAAGAAAAAGCTCTGCAAAGCACTTGGCAACGTTAGGCTCAACTCCAAAAAAAAAAGTGAGAAAAGTCTCAGGAAAATAATTATTCTGCGTCTTTGTTACTGCAGAGGTATTTTTTTTTCAGGTCTAATAAATCCACACAATATTAATATGACCTTACAATTATGATTTTTCAAAAAGTCAACATTTTCGTAAAGGTTAAGGACTTGACAATTAGGTTTAATTTTGTTATAAAAGGCTGACATCCTTGAACCAAAGATGAAGCATTGAAAAATAAAGGGTTTCTAATATGACCTTCTAAAGTATTGGTTTTGACATCCAGATACTACAATGTTTTGTATTTATATGCCCAGATATCACAGCAATCACTTGTATTAAAACTAAAAAGAAAAAATGCTGTTTTATCAGGGAAAATTTGTAGTACTCCTCCCATTTTCTATATCTAATATGCTAAAGATAGGAATATTAAATCTAAATCAGAAGTTCAAAATATCCATTCACCTACCCAATTTGTATTTTTGCTCCTCCAGACACGACCCCGGGAGCAACCCTTGCTCCTCCAGACACGACCCCGGGAGCAACCCTTGCTCCTCCAGACACGACCCCGGGAGCAACCCTTGCTCCTCCAGACACGACCCCGGGAGCAACCCTTGCTCCTCCAGGCACGACCCCGGGAGCAACCCTTGCTCCTCCAGGCACGACCCCGGGAGCAACCCTTGCTCCTCCAGGCACGACCCCGGGAGCAACCCTTGCTCCTCCAGGCACGACCCCGGGAGCAACCCTTGCTCCTCCAGGCACGACCCCGGGAGCAACCCTTGCTCCTCCAGGCACGACCCCGGGAGCAACCCTTGCTCCTCCAGACACGACCCCGGGAGCAACCCTTGCTCCTCCAGACACGACCCCGGGAGCAACCCTTGCTCCTCCAGACACGACCCCGGGAGCAACCCTTGCTCCTCCAGACACGACCCCGGGAGCAACCCTTGCTCCTCCAGGCACGACCCCGGGAGCAACCCTTGCTCCTCCAGGCACGACCCCGGGAGCAACCCTTGCTCCTCCAGGCACGACCCCGGGAGCAACCCTTGCTCCTCCAGGCACGACCCCGGGAGCAACCCTTGCTCCTCCAGGCACGACCCCGGGAGCAACCCTTGCTCCTCCAGGCACGACCCCGGGAGCAACCCTTGCTCCTCCAGGCACGACCCCGGGAGCAACCCTTGCTCCTCCAGGCACGACCCCGGGAGCAACCCTTGCTCCTCCAGGCACGACCCCGGGAGCAACCCTTGCTCCTCCAGGCACGACCCCGGGAGCAACCCTTGCTCCTCCAGGCACGACCCCGGGAGCAACCCTTGCTCCTCCAGGCACGACCCCGGGAGCAACCCTTGCTCCTCCAGGCACGACCCCGGGAGCAACCCTTGCTCCTCCAGGCACGACCCCGGGAGCAACCCTTGCTCCTCCAGGCACGACCCCGGGAGCAACCCTTGCTCCTCCAGGCACGACCCCGGGAGCAACCCTTGCTCCTCCAGGCACGACCCCGGGAGCAACCCTTGCTCCTCCAGACACGACCCCGGGAGCAACCCTTGCTCCTCCAGACACGACCCCGGGAGCAACCCTTGCTCCTCCAGACACGACCCCGGGAGCAACCCTTGCTCCTCCAGACACGACCCCGGGAGCAACCCTTGCTCCTCCAGACACGACCCCGGGAGCAACCCTTGCTCCTCCAGACACGACCCCGGGAGCAACCCTTGCTCCTCCAGGCACGACCCCGGGAGCAACCCTTGCTCCTCCAGGCACGACCCCGGGAGCAACCCTTGCTCCTCCAGGCACGACCCCGGGAGCAACCCTTGCTCCTCCAGGCACGACCCCGGGAGCAACCCTTGCTCCTCCAGGCACGACCCCAGGAGCAACCCTTGCTCCTCCAGACACGACCCCAGGAACCAATTCTTGCTTCTCCAGACACCATCCATTTATTTAATACCTCCCTCCCACCAGCCACAGCAAGCAGTGCTCAGGTGAGGTCCATATGCAGCCTGAAATTCCCTTTTTCTCTCCCTGATGTGAAAGGCAACAAGAAGAAAAGCAAATCCTTCCTTTCCCTATCAGCACCCTGAAGACAAGGAAGACCTTAAACCCTGAGGGAACGAGGTGGGGGCATCTCTTCTCCCCTGCAACCAGTACATTTAGGACCTGTTTTTTCTGATTTACTAGCCGATTAACTCTGTAGACTCGAGAGAAGCTCCTGTGAAATATTGTTCGAGTTGCAGGACTGATGTGCAGGGGTGAGTGAAGTACGAGCCTCAGCATTTAGCACTGCCCTCCTTGGTAATCCTTCTCTCCTTGGCTGAACTGTTGCTTCTTCCTCCTCCGTTTCATTTTGTTTTGAATGCAGATGAAGCAAAGTTAACAGCCTGCCGCCCCACATAAAAAAAGATATACAGCCAAAGAAGACATTCAACATTGGATTCAATGATGCATTTGAAGATAATGTGGCACAACAAAGACACAAAGCAGACTTAACTACAAACGCTGAATAAATATCATTTCTCCTTTTAAGAACTTACCAGGGCTAAAGGCAAATGCAAAGAGGATGCTGTGTGAAGGGGGACGGGAAAGCAGAAAAGCAGGAAAAACGGAAAAGAGACTACACTAGATAGTGGTTCCCTCTGAAAAAGAGCTTTTTATCCAAGAGCCCCTCACAAAGATGCTCTTATCGCACACATATATAAGCTGCTCAGAGGTTTTATCCCCCTCTTTTGAAGATAAAGATTCAAACCTTGCAGGTCTGATACAAACAAGGCTCCCGCTGATCTCAGTGGCTATTTCGGTTGTGTAAAACCATGGGGATGCGGTGTGAGCTCTTTCAGATGACTTCCTTGGAATATTTTCTGGTTTTAGGAGTTAGCCAAACCATGTTTCTCTTGGGTTTCCACTGGGAACGGCCAGGATCTCACTGGGAGGGAGGAACCTGGACACCCCCTGTCCTCACCCGGACGTGGTTCCAGCACCCGTGGGGTTTCAGGACACGGTTAGTAACTCCCAAGGGATACAGCTGAGGAGCAGCCAAACTGCAACACCTTGTAAAGCCACTAAGCAATCAGGACATGAAAGTTCTTAAATAGAAAAAACTCGGAATAAACGCAACAGTAGATACAAAAAAGATCTGAACCGGCTCTGCTGTAAGTCAAGTCTAACACAGAAAATTGGTTTTCTCAGTAGAAGCTATTAATGGAATGGCTCTGGGAGAAAAAACACTAAACATCCCTCCATTCCCTGACCCAAAAAAAAGAAAAAAGTGATTTATCCTTGTCTACATTTAGCGGTAGTAACTTATTAGTATACCAGTCCTATATGGTTTGCACAAACATACTCACAAGATGATTTTACGTTACAGATATGACTCGTGCCTGTATATGGTCCTAAATAAAGCCTTTCATGGACACCAAGGCAGCTTCCCAGGCTTCCCACCGCCGTCCCACGGCCGAGAGACAACCGACTCCCACAAAGCAGGGACAGCCCCGAGTCCTTCAGGGGATCTTCTGATCCCACGTGAGGAAAGGCCACTGGGGCAGAGCAGCTCCCACCTCCTACCCACCGCAAAATTATAGTGTTTGGATGCAAGATCCTAGCCATGTCCCATCACTACTGACCTGCCTCGAATTTTAATTATTATGTTATAGATGAAGCTGAAGGATGAGGAGAATGGCTAGTTCTAATCTTCCTCCCATACATTCTCCACACCTCCCATGTTAAAACCACTGATTTTTTTGCTTTAGAAGATGGCTTTTATGGCTTCAGTTGCAAGTTTAAGACATAACACAAAATCCAAAACCTCCCTGGGAAAATGCTTAATCTCTTCATATTTGTCAGTCGATACAAAGAGCTCTTCCCTTGGAAACACCAGAGCAAGGTGCTAGGAAATCAATTTATACATCTAGGAAAGCATTTCATGAGTTCAAAATAGCATAGAGTCTGATATGAAACACGTTTCATTTCCTAAATAATTCGATACATTAATTACATTTGCAAAAATCTCCGCTTTAAAATATGCATTTCTAAGCAAACTACTTCATTTTGCCTTTTTTTTTTCCCCCCCCCCCAGGAAAAAAAAGTCCAAATTGTCCTTTTTTTAAATAAAAAGTACCATTATTTAATAGATGCAATCATCTCGGCTGTCTCTGACAACATCGCATGAAAACAGACCGCAGGCTGTTCCAGCTCCACCTGCCAAATTCATTTAATAAATACAGATTATAACATCAACCAAAACTGTAATAACTGAGAGGTCATGGCCATTTTACACGATTGTACAAACTGAAATCCTAAATGGAACAAAGGTATTTACTTGAAAATATTACGACTCCTACCCAAGATGGTGTGTTTACCACAGCTTGTGCTCTCTTCAAGATGTGATGCTCCTCCATCCCCAGCACGGATGTACCCACCACTCTGCAACACCTGCCCCTGGCATTGATTTTTATGCAACAGAACCATACAAAATACTCAGAGAAATATTTTTTTTTTTTTCGGTGGCACCTACAGTACCAAAGGGAAACTCCCAGCTTGTTCTGCAAACAGAACTCAACAAACAATTCACGCACCTCATGCTATTAGAAAATCCTTCTGTTTATCCACAAAAATATTAAAAAAGGACATAAGTAAGGACAAGTTGTCCCCATTGAGCATTAACTGATGGCCTCCAGGACAGGGACTGCTTAAAGCTGTGAATTATCTAAGCGTGCTGTGGTTTTTGAAGACAATAAGCCCAAAAGCACGGGGTGTGGCACAGCATCTGCAGAAGGAACTGTTACTCCATGGGCCAATACAAGGGAAGGTTGGTGAGGAGGACTGGAAACACGCTCAAATGACTTGCAGCTGGGGTGTCAAAACCCACATATATCTCACTAATTGTTGTTTAGTTTTGTGTGCTTGATGGGTAGAATGTCTGCTTTTAGGTAACACAGGCCTGGGAGAGGCTCAGGGGGATCTTCTCCAACATCCTTGAGATTCCTACTCTGCTGTGGGAAAGATCAAAGCACAGTGGAAAAGTACATGTGTGAAAATCCCTGATATCTACAGGTGAAAGGAGCAGGTTCAAGATCTTGTCTCCTCCTTTTTCTGGCTGACAAGGACCGAGCTCCGTGATGCCACTGTCCCCACTTGCGTGCCTCTGCCCAGAAGCTGCTGCGGACATCCCCCGGGTTGAGAGGTAAGAAGAATAAATTTGCTCTTGGAATTTCATCCATGGTTTTGGGGTCGTTCTTGCGCCTTGCCTGTGGCGGCTCACGCATTTCAGAAAACAGAAATTGGTGCGGAAAAGTTCAGCTTTAACCCTTTATCCAACAGGGTTGTTCTTTTTTTTCACTCCTTTTCTACTGACACTATTAATGGGAAATCAGAAGGCAAAAAAGAAAAATAAAAATGGTTTGTGATCAACAAACTACGTGTATAGCAGAGGAGGAGGAAAGACAGTGGGGAAATCATTAAAATCTTTAGTGTTTACTGAAAAGTGAATGTGGAAGCTATTTCTAGCCCACAGATCTTGTCAATGATTTCCAGCACTGTTGGCCGTGCTCCTCCTCTTGAAATTTCATCCTTCGGTGGTTTCCATGACTCGGCTCTCATCCAATTCCCACTGCCTTTAGAATTATTCCCTAAATGAATCTTTTAGATGCTTCTCCTAACCTTCCTGTGACACACAAGCTTGGCCTCAACAGTGGCCCAGTGGCATTTACATAACGCTTCACATCGGGGCAGCCTCCAGCTCCAGCCTAGGGCCCAAAGATCACAAATTACTGCCCCTCAGACAGCTCCTGTCTCCAAAAGGAAATAACCCAACTCTTTTATCATTTTTATCAGTGGAGAAGAGTTATTACAGCATCCATAGTCACAAAATAAGTAGCATCTTCCACTTCGCAAAGGACATCAGTTTTTTACACGGGGAAACGCCAGGGAGCAGTGGCGTGCCCAAGGTCTCCCAAAAAATGATCTGGTTACGTGAGCATCAAAAAAAGGGATTTTCTGAGTTGTAGTTTCCCTAGTTATAAGGTTTGGATAGAACTGGCTACATACAACTGTTGGCTTGGCACTCCTCCGCATTTGCACGCGATAAATACGGAGTTTTCTTCTGAAGGGCTTTGCCTCTCCTGCCATCCTTGGAGTTCAGAAAGTCCTTTCAGAGCAGACGACACATGAGGTGTCCAGAGGGAGCCTGCTCAGTCTGGCAGGTACCTCCACACCCTCTCTTACCCCACAGGATGACCTTCTTGTTCTTAACAACATGATTTAAGCAAAAAAAAGATTACTTCCATTTTTCTTTCAAGGGAATCATTTTCTGTCATCTTCAAAAAGTAAACTTTTTGCACTTTAATAGCCAAGTCTTCTTCAGTTAATCCACACAAGTCGGTGGGAAGAGGAAGAAAAATGGAAGTTAAATAACTAAAGATTTTGAAGAGGTCACAGAAGAAATAACTTCACATTAAAGAGCTTATTTACTAGATAGAAGTCCCTGTGCTGGTAGAGATGACCACAGAAATCTTCCATGCTGCAAATTAGTGTGAATTAGAGACTGATGATTTAGGCAAATGATACAGGGGTAGGAATGTAAAAATAAAAAGAGGAAAAAGATTAAAAAAAATGGCTAGGGTGAACCAACTGGGCAAAAGCCTGTTGAAAAAAAAATATTCAAAATACTATTTTAGAACAGACATACTGTTCAACAGCTTTTCACAATTTCATATAATTGATTGCTAAAGCTTTCCTTGCTTTAAGTATCAAAAGCATCTGCACCATGAATAAACAAACTTTTCCAATATTTGGAGATAGGGAAAAACAAATACACTTGCCACAGACCCCATGCTAACACAATCAACTTGCAGCCTCTGAGCCTTCTCCATTTGGAACAAAAAAAGTATTAGCTGAAATTAAGATAGTTTTTTTACACAACTATTAATAAATGATTAATTTGCAGACTTCAAACAGATCCTGTTTTGTGGAGAGCTATATTTCCAGCAGCAAAATGCAGTAAAAGTCCAACTTATTTTTTGTACAACAAGCAATTGATAAGAGGCAGGTTCAAAAGTTCAACACAAAGAAATTAAAATTAACCTTAAAAAAAAAAGAGCCCAGCTCACTGCACTGTGAAACTGTGCTAATTGCTTTCTGGTAAACAGGACTGCAGACGTAGAATTTACTAAGCCAAATTTGGTGGGAAAAGTTATAGAAAAGCAGATTATTGGACTGCTCTATTTTGAAGACGTTATTTTGCAACAAAGATTGGATTCACGATGAAAATGCCGGCATGCTAACCTTCCCCATGGCCTCCGGCTCCAGAATGATGCCAACGAGGTGGGAGCCTGAGAAATACCCTGAATATTGAGAGGACACAGAGTTCCAGCTCTGACACCACCCAGAAACCACATCTTGTGTCCCCAGAAGTGCTTGGGGGGGTCCTTCCTCACCTCTGTGGGTTTGCTCTTTTCCATCCTCAAACCTTCTCCTCCTCCTCTCTTCCCAAGTCCAACTTGGCCAAAGAGCCAATCTTCTCTAATGATCTTTTCTGCTTTGAAAGAGGCAGCTAAAATAAATATTTTTTAAAATAACTTGACACTTGGACAAGGGTCTCACTGATGGATAGAGCAGTACAGTCCTACCCAGAGAGGGTATGAGCACAGGTCAGAACCCGAAATGAAAAGCTGCATTTCCTGGTTTTGCTGTTCTTATCCTTTCTGAACATGGTTGTCTACCAAGATCAGAGAGAAACAGTTTTAAAATTGCAACGAGAGCTCCTCCCCATCCCAATTGTCTTCTTTCTTCCCCAAAATTACATGCAAAGACAGACAATGGCTTGAAATAAATATTTCTATTCTTTTTCCTCTTCTCTTGTTCTGGCTATTTACAAGAGGTCCTAGGAAAAAAAAAATTATGTCGATGGACTATCATCACAGCAATGAGGTCCAAGTCCTTCACCCCAAACCTGAAACCTGTGAGAATCTCAGCACTACACATCTCAGCCTGTGCTATTCCATTCACAATTTTGCAAAACTCACGGAGGACCAAAAATGCAAGCTTATTTCCTTTTTTTTTTTTTCCGAGGCTTGCCTCTCAGTCCTATTTTACTTCACTAGAAGTCAAGCTTTACAAACACTAGAAGAAGTTTTACTTCAAGTTCATTCTGAGCCAGAGCTCAGGTTCAAACTGCCCCAAAAAGGAGCTTCTGTGCAGCTTTACCTTCAACTCTTGGGTATCATCTGGGGCAAGACATTGAACTTGGCTGCTCCCAAATCATAACGAGCTCCAGTATTTTTAAATATCATTTCAACTCCATTTTACAAACCTTGGAGCTAATTTGGAAGATATTATGTTCTCCATGAAAACAAATTCGAGTTCATGATGTCTTCTCTTATGTATAAATAGATGGTTAAGAACACTCACGGCTGTGTCTAATTGGCCTGCAGCTATGCTTTAATTAGATAAGTTGTGACAAAATGTTGCTCACAAACCCCATGCTGTGCATATCTAACACACCTCCGAGGTTTAAAGGAGAGTAAAAAAAAATAAAATAAAATAGATGTCAGCCATACAAGTCCTTCAAAACTAAATTCAAAGTTATTTCATGTTCCAAATGCTGCATATTTGAAAATCTGGCTTTGACTAAATGTGTTTTTTACTATTTCCAGCCCTTCCCACCTGATGGGCAGGGGTTTTTTTAAATACCTGTAGCTGCTGTGCAGCTGAGAATAAAGCAAGTTTTGCTCGGGTGACGTGCTCCATATTCTCATTATCGCTGCTGCTGGGGCTAGTAGTGAGTGAAGTTGATATTTCACAGAAATTTTAAGTGGCTGCGTGTATATAATAAATATTATCACCACGCTCTGTCTGGCTGCATTCATTCTCCATGGGAGAACTTTGCCACTTCAGCAGCTTTTCTAGAGTCCACGACCATCTTACAGTCAGACTTTGCAAGGAGATACGGAATTACAAGAACAACAGAAGTAATTTTCTGTTAACTGTGTAACTATACATCTAAATATACTTATGAAAAAGAACTTGTGCTTGTGTTGAACATCTCCCTTGGGCAGGAGGAAAAAAAAAAAAAAGAAATCCTATTATTTCAAAAGCTGCAATTATTGAGCAGTCATAGCTAATTCAGTGCCAGCTTGTTTATGCAGTTCCTATGAAGGATGATGCAGCCAGTGTCTAAATTGAGTTCGCTCTTTCCCCCGGCATAGCAAACTGTTTGTCTAAGCTAATAAATGTACATATTAACCCAGCCACCTCGTAGGAAGCCTGTTGTACGCTCTGTTCAATATTTTCGAGTTAAACTAATCGGAACCATTTGCTCAAAAGACTTTCGAAAGCCTCTCCCGTGCAACTGGAATATACATACTTCACATGTGGAATCTGAGTAGTCTCAAAGTTCCAAGTGATTTTAACCCATCGCTACTACTACGAGCTGTAAATACTTTCCCAGCAAGCCACAAGCGTACCACTGAAGCCAACGTAAAACACTGAAGAACAGCAAAATCTGGGCAAATTCACAGGAATAGTGCTAGATACATTCGTTACAAGTAACAGATATTTTTAAGTCTTGGATACTCTCCTGCCTTCTTTTTTAATAATTGAATTTTGGCAGCTGCATTAATTCATGTTAACTACGTAGTTTAATGGGAACTACTCCATAACTGAGTGGAGTTCACCATTCGTTTCATTTAGGACCTTTTATAACCATTCATCAAACCGACAGCCAATCGCTCTTGTCAAGCCGAATCAAACCAGAGCCAGAAGGCAAAGGGAACAAAAAAAAAAAGTCTAAAAAAGTCTAATGAGCACTGCCATTCATCTCGTGTTATAAATAGAGTGCGCAGGGAATCGCAACGGCGGGTAAGCACGGCGATGTCAACTTTCCTCCTACCTGTGGAACTCTGCTCTAACTCTGAGTTTAAAGACGTGATGTTTCAGGAAAAAAAAAAAAAAATTTTGCCCTCCAACAATTACTCGAGTGTGTCCAGAGAAGGGCAACAAAGCTGGTGAAGGGTCTGGACCACATGTTGTATGAGGAGCGGCTGAGGGAACTGGGGTTGTTTAGTTTGGAGAAGAGGAGGCTGAGGGGAGACCTCATGGCCCTCTACAACTCCCTGAAAGGAGGGTGCAGAGAGGGGGGATGAGTCTCTTGAGCCAAGGAACCAGCGCCAGGACAAGAGGGAATGGCCTCAAGCTGCGCCAGGGCAGGGTCAGACTGGCTCTTAGGAAGGATTTCTTTGCAGAAGGGGTTGTTGGGCGTTGGAATGGGCTGCCCAGGGCAGGGGGGGAGTCCCCATCCCTGGAGATGTTTAAGAGTAGGGTCAACATAGCGCTGAGGGATCTGGTGTAGTTGGGATCTGTCAGTGCTAGGTTAACAGTTGGACTAAATGATCTTCAAGGTCCTTTCCAACCTAGATGACTCTGTGATTCTGTGATACTTTGCTAAAGATAAAAGGGATGATGAAAATCAGGCTGGAAGGGACCCTGAGAGATCACAGCCCACCCCACTGCCCCATAGCAGCATATCTTTCATTTACACGGGCCTGATAACTGCCCATGCAACCTGTTCCTAAAAGCTACACACCTTTGTAAATTAAAAGAAGTTGGAACAGGCAGACAAAAAAAGTAGTTTATTTTTAAATGACACAAGTGTGCTTTGCAATGAGATCTACATATTTTGACTGCCTTATGCAAGTACCAGGGTGACTTACTCTCAAGCACTTCCCTGCAGAAAATACTCTGGAGAGCTGGGGAATAGTGAGCAAACCACTCCAAGGGCAAAAGAAACCACTTCTTTTCTTACAGTATATATTCATGCAGTTCTTAGTTTATAGCACAAGAGATAAAAGATTGTCCTCAGAAGTAACCCAGCTGTAGGCTCTTCTCTCCACTGAGACAAAGAAACCAAGTAGAAAGTCAGAGCCGAAGAGCCAAGGGTCAGGTTAGGTATTGGAAAACACTCCTCTCCGAGGAAGCTTTCCGCTTACAACATTTAGTTTTACAAAAAAGAAAGCTTTGTTATTTTTTAAAACAAGACATTGAAAATACACGTAGACATCTGTTGGTTTTATGTCTCAAATCAGGCCAGCAACAAGGGGTAACTCATTTCACTTGCATCTTCTTTACTTGTTCTTTTCAATTTTTGAGGGGAAGTATATAACACGGTCTCCTTATTGGAAGTAGCATAGTGCCAAATTATGCTAATATATTAATTATAACACCATACCATGAGAGTCCTCGAGTTATTTATTCTTATTCAGAGAAGCAGCTGAATGCTACAAGCAGATGAGGAGGTACACAGCGACAGAAAATATACCTCCTTCCCCAGATTTTGTTATGTTTCGTCTTATCCCGTTTAATGCTCAGAAGAAACTTAATTTATACTTAAATGTAAATATCAAAATGTAGTTACTAGTGTTATACAACAATTACACAGTTATAAAGTAGTAAGGCTAGTGCTTTTGAAAACCAGGGAAATTTTTAAAGACGATATGTATTTTTTGTAATACCAATACACATGAAAAGTTGGTGAACAGCAGCTATAGGTTGTCTGACATCACATATGGCTCAGTCCCATCACTAAGGCTCAGCTTTTCCCACTCCTCTAAATGCAAAAACCCACATCATCCACTTTGAGCCTTCTGTATCAACACTGCTCAAAAACCTTCTGTACAAAGAGCTTTAAGGGTAATATTCAGTGGTAAAATTTCAAAAAATGCAAGGAGACTCTCAACAGGCACTTCAGCTCCCAAACCTCACCAAAGGTCAAGCTGACCTACAGCAGCTAACCCACATTTTTTACCCCAAACACTTTCCATAGAGTCCAGATTAACGGTAACTTTTGCGCAAACGATTCACAGCTCCCCTGCATGTTACTCGACTCAAGGTCATATTTAAAACACAAACCAAGAAGCAAGTAAACAGAAAAAAAAAAAAAAAAAGATTTGTCTCCAAAGGGTAAGTAGCTTCTTTACTGCTCAGGGTCAGAATTGGCTCCCAGAGTTATTTAGGCACTTCTCCAAATCTCATTTAACACCTACGCCCGTAAGCAAAAATCAATCCTAAGAAATGTGCACAAAGCCCTACAGAGCCTAGAGCCAAAATAAAAACCTTAAATGAGAGATGGCTGAAGTAGGCAGCTGGGGCAGCAAACTGTGCCATCACCGGTTGGGACGGGGAACATCTCCGTTGGTCCACGTGATCCTCATGAGTTCCACTTGAATACACAGCTATACAAACCAGATGTGGCCAGGCTGAAGAGGGTCCAGAGAAGGGCCACAAAGGTGATCAAGGGACTGGGCAGCCATGTGAGGAAAGGCTGAGAGAGTTGGGTTTGTTCAGCCTTGAGAAAAGAAAGCTGAGGGGAGACCTCATCACTATGTTCTGCTATTTAAAGGGTGGCTACAGAGAAGATGGAGACTCCCTTTGTATAAGGAGTCACACGGAGAAGACGAGGGGGGACGGGTACAAGTTAATCCTGGGGAGATTCCGATTGGACACAAGAGAAAAATTTTTCACAATTACAACAATCAGCCACTGGAATAATCTCCCCAGAGCAGTGGTGGATTCCTCAGCATTGGACACCTTGAAGATTCAGCTGGACAAGGAGCTGGGCCATGTTATCTAGACCAGGCTTTTGCCAAGAAAAGTTGGACCAGGTGATCCTTGAGGTCCGACCAGGTGATCCTTGAGGTCCAACCAGGTGATCCTTGAGGTCCAACCAGGTGATCCTTGAGGTCCAACCAGGTGATCCTTGAGGTCCCTTCCAATCTGATCCCATCCATAATTCCCTGATACACTGGCAGGACCATGGCAGGGGACAACACCCTCCCTGGCCCTGGGTGGGATTAGCCCGCTGTCACCGCGGTGGGTCCGCACATGAACACGCCACCGCACGGGAGGTTTTCAGCAGCAGCAAAGCTCCCTTGTCTGAGAGAAAATATTGCAGAATATCTCTGCGACTATTGCAGGCTGATCCATAAAATTAAAAGTTTAAAAATTAGACTGTGTATAGACCTTGTATAGTTAACTTCCCAACACTCATTCTCCCGTGGATTCAAAGGGATTTCCACGTGAATATTTTCCCCTTAAACATAAACCTGGAGATCATACCCAGACACAGCAATTTTCCTATGATCAGCCAAGTGAGCATCGGTATCGCAGAGCTTGTTAGGTGTATTTATTTTTAATAGGATTGAATTTAAACACCATTATCAGAAAATGGCAACATTGGAGTTTCACTCAAGTGCTTTTTACAAGTGTCAGGTGCTGAATAAGGATTTGATACTCATGATGCATTGACAAGAATTACATTTCCACAATGGTCTCAATTAGGCACTCAACTCCCATTCCATCCATGGCAATAAAAATTAGCTAACTGTCCTTCAACCACACACCATTACCAGGATGAGCTTCCCTTTACCTGCAAGTAGGCATTCACCTCATTATTCACAGACCCCATTAAAGGAAAATCACTCAGAACAAATTCTTCAAACTGCTCTAAAAGCAAAACACGGTATCAAGCAGAACAGGAAAAAAAAAAATATGGAAATTCTCAAAGATCAGACTGTTGGTCATTCCAGTCCAGCCTTACTGACAGTATTAGGCAGTATCAACAGCTGAGTAAACTGGGAGAAACTTTGTGGTAAATACATACAGAATAATATACGCTTATAATATAATAATTATGTTATATAGAAGTGGATGCCTCTTCCCATAATAGACCAAGTCAGCACTGAAGATCACACAAATATATATACACACTTCTATATACACATATCTTCTATTTATATAAAAACACACAGAAGAGTCTGTTGAAATCCTATTTTTTAGGTGTCCAATATGCCCATATCCAATAAGACAATGCCAAATCTTGCCTCAATCTAAACATCAGTTGGGTCTTAAAACTATACTCTTATATCAAAGCTCCACAGATTAAAATAACACTGTTTAAAAGGGAAAACCAAATAATTTCATCAGCTTTACATTTGCAGAAGTGATGTTAGCACTCTCGCCTACTCAAATATTTTGTCTGTCTCAAGGACATTCAGTCATGACACGAGTTTCTTGACTCGTTGAGGGTGCAGGATAAGCCAGCCATTCTGCTTGGACTGCTTGGCTGAACTGCTCTATGTAGTTTAAGATTTTATATTTTTTTTGTTTTTTTAAAAAAAGCATCAAAATGTCGAGCATGTTCACACATAAAAGAAAAACTGCAAAAATTTCTGCCAAACTCTGCTGATTCCAATACTTGCCCTGACTCAGCGTGCCTGTGGAAGTGCCAGGCATTCAGCCATGCATATGCTATCTTGTACCCCATCTTCAAGTGTCCTATTAATAAAATATTCTTCACACATCAGCCTCAGCAAGGACAGTCCCCTTCCCCCTCACCATCCTTTGTAACTCTTGCCGCCCTTATGTTTTCCCTCTCTTCAACTGCGCCCATCCAGAAGGCAAAACAAATCTGAGTTCAAGAGGAACTTTGAGTAAAAACCCGTCGGGTCTCAGAAACAGACTCAGAAAACCTGTGGCACTACGAGGTGCTTCCCAGTTTACTGTTTATGTCAGCCCAGACCGTCGTTAGCGCCAAGAATTCATCATTTCTGTCACAGAGTTACACAGCTCTGCTCGTACTGTCATTTCTAATTTAAGTATTAAAAAAAAAAAAATCCTCGAAGGGAGTAGCTAACATTTCAAGATCAGCTAGAGTGTCCCCAGAACGTTATTTTATTGTCACTACTTGTATTTAGCACCGTGCTCTCCGTTAGCCACGCAACGGTAGGTAACTGATTTCAAGGGGAAATGTTTCAGCTTCAGTTGCATAAAATTCATTGTAAACACTCTCCAAATGTATTTTTCCTGGATGGAGAATATAACTGGCTTCTGTAAAGCCATCAAACGCTATAGATTAGGTAATACATATTTTTTAATTCTCTAAATAAAGAGGCGTGAACACAGAAAGAGTCATTGATCCGGCTGATCTAGTCCAGCACCTTCATCTTCAAAAGCCTGGTTACATTTCAGCACGTAAACCCAGTATTTCCAACACAGTTGGGGCTGCCTGTCCCACGTCAACACCCTAAAAAAAGAAATCTCTTCCCAAAGCCTAATGTAAATATTTGACTTCCATGTTTTCAGGTGACAGCGCCATTAGTTTTCCCTTATCTCAGTGAGAATGAGATATCTCAGCCCCATCAACCTTCTGGGAAAGGGCATAAAACCCCCACGTCGGGCACTTCTGTCTGACTTGACAGAGGAGCTGCAGGGATGGAAAACTGACGTTGCCATGTCACAGACTCAAAGTTACACCTGCAAAACAGACTGGATGGTTTCAATGCTTCCATTCACATGGAAATTATCAGTGTTGAAACTTATCTGGAAAATGAATGGGAGAGAAGCAGTCTTTGCTTTGGGGAGAGGTTGGGTTTGACATTCATTTGTCTCTTTTTTGCCTAAACCATCACGAGATCTATCGTATTACTGTGCTGCCATATAGACGTCCTGTTCCTTAAGGAGCTAGAAACTCAGAACAGAGAATAAATTCAAGAGTCTCTTCCGTGCTTGGTTTCTTCAACAAGATAGTAGGAGCAAAATTAACTCACCGCACCGTGTGGGATCAATGAAAAACAGATCCTCAGGTTACTCAAACTTCGTTAGGTTCACCAGCTTCTGCAGAGCTGCTGGAACGTCCACCCACTGCTTATCTACTGGTTTATAATAGTGGATAATCTGTATTTTGGATATTATTTTCAATGAGTATATACCAAGAGGGTGCGTCACTGGGTTTGACTTTCAACATTAGACTCTAACTGCTTTTGTCAATGTTTCGGGACCGGGGAGTTTGTGCAAGACCAGCTTAAGCAGCGCTCACAAAGGCAAAGTTTCTCATTTTTCACGCTTTCATTGCTGTGACAAGACACTGTATGTGATGCAGGCTTCCTTCTTAATACTACTCTCTACCGAAGCGATTCACACACAACAGCGTGATCCACGCCTGCTTTATTCAGTACTTCCTATGACCTTGATCTCTGAATAACCATTTTGCTACAGGAATTTATGCAGCAGAGTCAGAAGTAAAACTGATTTGACCAAGACGCACGGTGCTTACAATCCTTCATTCTTGTCAAAGAGACCCAGGTGATTTTATAAGCCACTTGTCTCATGTGGCCTTACCTTTGATGTAGCTTTTCTTCCGCAGTGGCAAAACCAGTGCTAAAAACGCTTCATATTAAAAACTCCCTAGTAAAAGGCATTTGCATTGAAAAAAAATGCTTCCAAACTGCAGACAAGTTGTTTGTAGCTTATACATATGGATGCTTGTTATAAGTTAGCAACGGTGTTTTTCTGCAAATGCTGTCTTTCAGATCCAGTGGTGGGTTTTTTTTTTGCTTTTTGCTGCTACATTCTCTTACTTTAGGTAGTGACCTAAAAGTATCTCAAGCCAGCATTCCTCAGCCAACACTACTGGAAAACTGTTCCCTTCTCTGTTCCTCCTTAAGGAACATTTTAGGAAAACTGAGTTAAAAAATGTATTTAGAGCTAAATAAATGTATTACCTCAATCTCGATCCATTTAAGAACAGCTGCCTGATTCAAAGGCACTGCTAGTGTCATTCTGAATAGATGCATTAATATGCAAAGGGTAGTTGACAAAACTCAACTTTCAGAGGATGCAACGCTCTTCCCCTACTCTATCACTTCAATTACGGTTTGGTCTTTGACACAATTAAGGGACAATCCAAATACAAAACAGGAAGAAAAAGATATTATGCAAAATAGCATATCAGGAAATCTGTCGATTCAGTTATGACCCCCAACAGAAAATGGGATTTATAGATTTAGATCCTGAAAGGAGGTTAGCTACCTGAAAGGAGGCTGCAGAGAGCTGGGAACGAGTCTCTTTAACCAAGTAACAAGTGATAGGACAAGAGGGAATGGCCTCAAATTGCACCAGGCCAGGTTTAGACTGGATATTAGGAAGCATTTCTTTACAGAACGGGTAGTTGGGCGTTGGAATGGGCTGCCCAGGGAGGTGGTGGAGTCCCCATCCCTGGAGGTGTTCAAGAGTAAAGTTGACTTAGCGCTTAGGGATATGGTGTAGTTGGGAACTGTCAGTGTTAGGTCAATGGTTGGACTGGATGATCTTCAAGGTCTTTTCCAACCTAGACAATTCAGTGTGATCTCTCCCAGGACTGTAAATCCCAGACATTTACCCCACCGACAAACCAGGCTGCAAACAGACTGAGATCCCACAGGTAGCTACACGGTATGGAAGACTTTTTTCTGGATTTATGTCATTTTCAGAACATTTAGGGAGTTGGGGTAGGGGGTTTCTATGCTACAACAACCGAGCAGACTTCCAGTCTCGCTTAACAAAACACGAAACAGAAAAGTCATATTAAAAATAAAACCCCTCAGAGGCCAAAAGGCAACAAGCCCAAAATACACTTCTGAAAGCTAAAAAATGTTCAGAATATAATTGTCGTTGACACTGGTTAACACATTTAATCATCTTCAAACATTTGTTTAAACACTAAAGCTCTCTAAAGCTATCGAGCACGCAGATGATTCATACAGTATCTAGGTAATCCGCACCAGACCTTTTCATTTTCATTACACAGGGAGATGTGGTGAAAATACTGCTAAAAGGCCGACATGCAAAATTAAAATTGAGCAAAATATATCATCTCTTCTTGTAAGTTCATTCACCTCTTGCAATTTTAGGCCTATATCCAACATCGAAGGGGTTATTTTTAGCTCTTTAACAGAACTAATAGGAACTCCATTGTGAAACGCTCCATTTCTTGCAAATAGCCTCATTATTTAAAAGATCAAAAGCATCTTGCTACCATGTGATGTAACTAACTTTGATCTGATGTTGTCTACTCAGACTTCAGAGGAGATAATTATTGGACTGTTAACTTTTTTTGCACTCTGACTGCAAATATCTCGTTTATCCCTCTTCCCACTACAGATACATTAACAATTAAAGGATTACATCAATATTAAAAAAAGTCTGGCAAGAAAATACTGATGGGCAATTTACAGTTTGTTCAATAAAGAAGCATAGTCACTCTAAGGAAACATGCACAAATATCTGCATTTGTATCTAGCCAAAGAAGAAAATAAAACTAACAATTAATTATCCTGTTTATGAGATATAACGATTACATGAGAAACTTCAGCGCGTTTGAGAGTTTCCTACTGGTAAGGATGGATTCAACAAATTAACAGATTCTGAGCAAATCTGCAGCCCGGGTGCATTGCTCTGGAACGAGGTATCAGGGGATTGCTGTCAACATCTCTCCAGTTTAGTCATGTAATTTCCTTTGAACCCTTTGAATATTTTCTGTTATTAACGCAAACATACGTGAACACGATGTTGCATTTTCAGTTCAGGCTGTCACAAATGAGTGACCTACTCATGAAACTAAGAAACGTACATCAATATCGTGCCAAATGTACAGCTCTCTTCTTTTAATTTGTTCTGTATTTGTGAATTCCACATGCGAACAGAAACTTTACCACAGAAATCTTTGACCTACCAACAGGGTGAACACAATTACGTCGTGCTATGGCAACGCAGTTTTGGTTTCCCCTTGCGTCAGCAATTGAGGCATCTTTCATCTTTGCGTCGGTCCCGTTTTACGCTTAGCGCTACCTTGGCATTCCGTCTTCTTCTCGGGGAGATTTTCATCCTCTCGTATCCATCCTTACAGTCATGTCATATTGCCGACACATACCTCTCAACGTGCATGAAAATTTATGTACTTTTAATTTCTACATGACACACAGCGGAAGGCATAATGAAGCCAGAACTAGATCCATCACAGACAACGCAGACAAGAATAAATTCTTTAAAAGGTAACATAAATGCAAAACTCCTATTAATTTTCACAGGAACCGCATGGTCAGAAATAATCTACGCAATGATCCTCAAGCCACAGTTGCTGTTACCAACAGATATTGCAATCTATCGTTGGGCGGAAATATCAGTGTCATTTATTTCTCCTTCTCAAACAACAATTAGTCACCTGCTACACACTAGATTTGAAATCAACACATTTCAGTAAGGCAGATAAAATACACTTTAACCCAACAACTTACCTGCCTTTTCAACAGTTGATTCCTTACAATGAAAATAATTCCATAATAAATGAACCTCCGCAATTATAAAGCCACACTTTTATTTTTATCCAGTAAAACAATGTATTCCATTAATGTACCTAAAGAAATAGAACTGAACCCTCCATCACCACTAATTATTATATTCTATTATGGCTTGACAAAGCATATTGTTATATAAGCACTGACTATCCCATAATCCAAATTAAGGCTCTATTCACTAATAAAAGTATTTTTCACCCGTAAGCTTTAAAGTCAGAATGCAAAGTGAACAGCACATTGAAATCTGTTATTGTTTGACTAAGTATTAACTATGGCGTTCCTTAGATCCGACTGAATAACACTAATGTACTCTGTTATTGTTCAACGGTTTAAATAAAGAAAAAAGAAAAAAGGCAGCTATTAGATTTAAACCTATTTCAGATTCCATTAATATTTGCCACGAGGAAGGAGCGTGGGGGAAAGCAGGTTCTGTCAGGAGGGCGCTTTCATAAGATTTAACAGTGGGAACCCTCCGAGCATCACGGCTGAGTGAGAACTTCCACAAATTTACCTGGACTTCTGTTAATTTGGTGAGAAGATGCTAAATACGTGGATTTTTCTGATCTTACTATATTGACTGTTCACAACATTTAAAAAAAAATAAGCCACTACAAACCTGATTTACGACTCACACTGTGCATGACATCATGCACAACGGGGACATCCCTCGCAATGCCAAAAAAAAAAAGGCTTCAGGAAGGAGAAATAAAGGGAAAGGACCACGTAGAGAAGGCAGTAGCAATTAGCATCTGATACCACAAGATGTTTGGGAACAGCAAAGCTACCAGGCACGGTGGGAGATACTCAAAGATTTATAGCACTTGGTTTCCATGGGTGCCAATACCGGATCAAAGCAGGGAAGGGACTTGGACAGGCTGCAGTTATTTGGAGTTCTGAAAATTCAGTGTGAAAAAGGGAATAGTAAAAAAAAAAACATTCTTGGAAAAGCAAAGTGGACGTAGTTCATGTACTCACCCATCACCGACAGCTCTGCAGAGCCACTGCTGTTCTCGTTTTTGTAGGTGACTACACACGTGTACGTCCCAGAGTCGTCGTCGGTCACGTTCGAGATGAGTAGGTTGCTGCCAGCCAGTAACGAATACTTTTTGGACCTGAAACATTGATAAAACACGTCCACAGCACGTTAAGGTGCTATCTCTCTCTAGAAAGATACACGCAATAAATTATGCTCTAAGTAGTTCTCAGCTGCGATTTGTGCCGTTAATAGCTTTACACTTCCATTTTAAATACCAGCCAGGTGACATTTATATCAAATTCCACCCTCGGATTTGGTGCAGAGAATAATCAGAGCAGCAGGTGAAGGGACACATCCAGTCTCATTATTATTCAGGAGGAAAATCTCACGGCCTCCAAATCCACCCCATGGAATTTAAAGCATTACTCAGTGGTTTGCCCGTACTTTGCTCAAGGAAACGTAGCGTTAGATACGCGATCCCCGAAGGACTGAGCTACCTGACGGGGAGCGCTTCATCGCCTCGCAGCCACGTGAAGGTGGGAGGGGGGTACCCAGAAACGCAGCATTCCAGGACGGCATCCTTCCCTTCCATGGCCACCACGTTCGACGGTCGCTGGAGGAAAAACTGCTGCCTGTGCAAACCTGGACCTACGAGAGCAAAAAAGACCATTATCATCCATTAAAAAAAAAAAAAAAAACAACAACACAACGCCACAACATTCTTTTTGTTGGGAATGGGGAATATAAAATGCCTGATCAATAACAGACCCAAGAGACTCCAGCTTTCACAGATTCTTACTGATGGAAAAAAAAAAAAAGAAAAATCATGGTACAGACATACAAAAAGTTGTATCAAATGGCAATCTTAGAGCTGCTTACAGGTTGAACCCAAGGGAGCAATTTGAAGGCAGAAAAATACCAGCTTTTGGGAAAGTGAGAAAGGACTGTTTATAGCCTGGTATTGAAGTCAGGTCTTGGAAAGCCACAGGACAGTCGTGGCAAAAAAAGACAGAGACATACATAAGGTTAAGAGTAGTACTGGATTAATGACGCTATTGTAGAGTTGCAAGAGGGAAGTTCATAAATATGGCAGGTGAGAAGACAAGGAAAGCTTCGAGTTAGGAGAACACCGAAGATGAAGAATGAAATAAACTGAAAAAACTAAATGGAGAAGGAATAAGTAGAAGGGTTATTGCCCCAAATTCTCCTCTTCCTGAGCGAAGGTGTCCACAGGGACACCCGGCATGTCGGAGGCTGTCTCAGCCCTGGAGACCTACCTGTGGGCAACTGAGCTGAGCTCAGGGCACCTGCTTTAGGATGAACTAAAGCCCTGCCTCTGACTGCCACGGATGGATCACAGGTGACCAGGGGGCAACCTAGACCCACGTCTCCCCCACTGGGCCTGAAACACCAGCAAACGGAACCACACGCCAAGGAAATCAGTTGGGTTTGTTTGCTTTCTAAATGAGTCTGTGCCTTCTCAAGAAAATGAAGTCATTTTCTTATCACAGATGTTGAAACAAATGTGCTGGACTACAGCCATTAAACATTACTCCTTGTTTCCTGACACAAACATAAGAAAATTACACAATATAAATGAATATTCCCAGCAAATTAACAACTACAAGATCTTCCAGGATCATCTCCAAGTAATTAGCTGGTTCTCCCATACAAGTAGAAAGAAACCGTAACAAGCTGCGTGCATTTGTTACGGATTTACAACAGCATATTTTAACTTCTTGCTGTAACCAGATGGACATACAACTTCCAGCCTTCAGTAGTTCAACTGCTGCAGAAATTATCACACAAAACTCAAAAGCTTCAGTCTCTGGAGACATCTTAGGTGGTCACACTGATGCCTTTGCCCCGTGAATCGCACGGTGTCTCTTGTAATAACCATAAATACACATATTACCTTAACATATGCAATTAAAGACGTGGTAGATAACTAGCAGAAAAACAGAGCTTTTCTTGTTAGTTTTATTTTGATTTTTTTTTTAAAATCAATTGTCCGAAGATGAAAACAGATGTGCAAAAACTGAAAGGAAAAGAAAAAAAACCTGTAAACAGCATCCCAATCTTAATACAGGGATGTCTCCTTCCCTTCCAAAGCACTTAATTCTGAAATCATAAAGAAGTCGTCTGATTAAAATAACGATCCTAGTTAGGATGGAAGATGTGAGCAGCAGTAAGAAGCACAGCAATAAAAATATAGGAAAATGACATCAATGAAGATTAAATTTGAAGCTAGAAAAAGGAGATGATTGATAATTGAAACCATCGGCTTTAATAGAATACATTTGGCTGAGAACCTTCTTCAGATACACCTGGAATAAATGGAATTCCAGACTGGATATGAGACAAAGCTGAAAAATCCTAAACCACACAAGTAGCAGCTCGATACATATTGCCGTTCTGTACTTGGAAAAAAGCAGATTAGCACATTCCCATCTTAGTGATGTGAAATACATCATTCCTAGTCTCCAATACAACAAAAATGTTAATGAGACATCAGTATTGTCTTAACTCCTCCAGTGAAAATAATGTTTTCATTAGAACTCTGTCAGCACTCTGAAGATCAGTTAATAACTCATATAGATTCAAGCCCCACCGTACTGCAACCAAAATGAAACACAACAGTATTTGATTTGGGATTTTTCCTCTCTCCTGTCATCTACCTGGCAAAATTTCGGATGGTCCCAAGGGACATAATTGAATGAACAGCCCACTGAAAGCAAACCTGCTGGAGTTAAAGGATGCAGGCAGAGAGCTACACCAAGCTCAAGGTTAAACTAAGAGGGTACAAACATGAGAAACTGCTGAACACTGGAAGGGGAAGGTCATCGTCCAACATCAAATTGGGACTCAAATCATTAGACAATAATGGTAGATGACAGAGGATAGACTCAAAGGTAGGCAAGTATTATTTATTTTGTGATCTTCTAACCTAGAATTGTCAAAATGTTTTAGTCTAAAATTTATTCAAATTAGGTCTGTATTTAATGGGTAGCTACATATAATTTCAGCATGAGAAAACACCACCACTACCCATCCCTGTAACATATCTCTGCTTTCATTCCCAGCTAAAGCTTGTGTTTAATCACCATTGTCTTTTCTCTTGCTTAGCTCATTTTTTCAGCATTTATTCTCATTTAGGATGGCTCCTTTTCCCTCCAGCACCCAACTGTGCCTTGGGCTGGCTCCTGCTCGCCTGCCCTGTGGGGAAACACCCTGGTGCCTGGAGGAGGGAGGGGGTCCCACGCTCCACCACGGCACGGCTATCGCCTGCTCTTCATCACTTCCATCTCTTGTGCCATTCAAGACTCACAAACAGAAGTCTAAGCTTGTATTTGAACTTTTCTGAACTCCCTAATGACTTAGCTGCTAGCTGAAAAGGTGGCATCTTCTTTACATCCCTCTTTCATCCGGAAACGCAGCTCAAAAGCAGACGGAAACCAAATGTGTCACTTGTGAAGCAACATTTTTCTGCTTGATTTCCAGTTGAATAGAGAGTGCAGCTTAAAGCCATGTAGAGAGCTGAAGAAGATATCTGTTACAGGAAGGGAAAAAAGAAAATATTCTTTTCAGAAAAGAAGCGGAGGGAAGAGAGTTGTGGTTTCAAATCCGTGAAGATCAGGACTTGCACATTATTCAGGGAAGTCCCAGGAGGTGGCAGCTACGGCCTCGGGTGTCATGGGTGGAACTCAGCACCGACTGTACCGAGTACAGCCCACGGAAATCACAACTGCAGTCAGTCCTTGTGTCCGTGGGGTGACTACTACCAGAGGAGTCCGAGTAGAACAACTAACACATTTTGTTTAATCATCAAAAAGCAAAACCATAGCTTTTATGCTACGAAATGCTCGTTAGGAGGACTGACATGCTATCACAGGCTATGGAAGTTGGCATATCACCACCTTGGGGTTTGTGCCACCTTCCAAAGAACAGAGGTGGTCTAAAACCAGAGCTCAGTACCTAGGACACAAAAGGCAGTGGTATTTGAAGCTACAATTCCTTAACCGTAACCTTAACAAGGAACCAAAGAGCCTCCAAGGACACCCCTTTCCTTAGGGTTAGCATCCACGATTACCTCTCGGAGATCTGCCTTGAACAAGGGGGTGGTGTTGGTCGTCAAGAGAATTCATTAACCAAAAAGCTTGTGGGACAAGAGACTGCAGATCTCTGCAGTAGAGTGTTATACTGAAGGTGGTGCAGTATCCCCCTACATATGCTTGGCAGGGGAAAAAATAAAATAATTTAAGATTTTTTTTTTAAAAAAAATAATAAATCACTAAACATGTTCTGAGTAAACCCTACAAAAATATGCATCAGTGACACAACAGACCATGTGAGGAACTTGGATCTTCCTGCGAGCTTACGAAAGCCCAGGCAGCAATTTCAGTCTCTGATTCAGACTTGTCTGATAAAACTTCTCACTGTTGCACCAGTGCAACCAATTATTTCCTGTTGATGAATAAAAAAAAAAAGATCAGTCCAGCAAAGTAGGTTTTTGCATAGAGAGTAAGGAAAAATGTGTGAGGAGATTTTAAGACTAAAGGGCCATTAAATCCTGTTTCTTGTATGGACAGGCCACGGAATCACACTCATCCTGAACTCAAAAGCACGTTTGAATCAAGTGTGTTCTTCGGGAAGGCATCCAGTCTTGATTATAAAGATATCCAAGGTCTTGTAGAGCCCTTCTCCACTTGATTAAAGAGCACTCGGTGTGTTCTCCCTGACAAGGTACTTGTACACCATAATCAAGCCCACATAATCAACCAACTCTGGACTAGGCTTTAGCAGATGCAAAATTCTTTGCATGAAGCCCTGGCTCCGCTGGAGTCATCCCCTTCATTTCAGCCCCGAGACATCATTTGTGGCCTAAGCTCACGGCTGTGATGCCCCCATCCATGGGGAAGGGACAGGACACCTCTTGGTCTTTTTCAACATTAACTTTTTAAGCCAACTGCTTGGAAAAAAATAAATCAATGGCCATAGACCCCATCATTGGGGTGCTCAACGTGCACGCTCGGAGCCTGTGGTGGCCCAGCTGGAAGCCAGGGCTACGCTGACTTCCCAGCCTACAGAGCACCTACCACATTGCTGGCATTTGTTGATTTTATTTTAACTAATTTCTATATATTAATGCTTAAGAATGAACAGATATGCCTAAAACCAATTATAAAGCGGTGAGCTGTAAGAACTTATTTTCCCCGAACAAAGCAAAAGCTCTCGTTTCATATTTACCATTTTTCTTGAGCACACAATGTGCAGTAATGAGGTACAGCCATACACATATTTTCCATGCTCGTTAAATCAATGACACATAGTTGAAATTCAAAAGCACAAATAGGATCTGTGAATGCATATATGATTGCGATAGCCCCATTACGCTGATATCTGAGAATACCACGCTATCTGCAAAAATATATATATATACCTTCACAAAGCCTTATTAGTGTAAGTCATTTTATTTCCTTTTTATAGATGGTTAATGGAATAATTGAGGTATTTTGTAACTAAGGGCATTCTGTAGAAGGGAAAGGCCTCAAATTAATTTTTTTCACATTTATTGAAGGCAGTTTCTGCCACATTTTACCAGAATACTTTCTAGTCAATCACTGATCATTCTCTCAAACCCTCAGATCTCTGTCGATATACATTGATATGTGTTGAAGACGTCTTTAACTCCCACCCCAAATTGGTCTTCAGCAAGCGCAACTCAAGACAGCGCAATTTATTTCTGTCTTCCAAGGAAAATGAAGTTGCAAGCAGTTCATCCGGATTCAACAATACACATACACGTCTTCAGCACTCAAAGAGAAAAATAACACTGCAGTATTTTAGCTACATTATATATTGGGGGAAAAAAAAAAAAGGAAATGCTTTCATAAAAATGCGTTGCATCCTGTTGTACGGCACCTCACTGTGCTAAGCTACGTTGCACGACTGCATTTGTAAGTGTTGTTTGGTTGACGGAAGGCTCCCATCACATCATACCCATGGAAATTTTTCTGAACGTATTTAGATGATATTGTACTTTGCCAGTACAATTTTAGTTTTTTTATTGCAGCGGTTTTTATATTGCAAATTACAGGACTGAGACGCCTTTAATGTGACACTGATGTGACGGACTATCTCTTAAGTGTTCATAGTTACATTTCTAAATTCGATTAAGAGAGATAAAGATTTATACCAAATAAAACCCAATTTTGCTCTCTGCTGCCAGTGAAGAAAGGCCAGCAAAATTCCCCAACCTGATCTCACCATCGTGCCTGGAGGCTGAACACTTAATCCCAATGAGAAAGCGAGGGTTGTGTGTGAATAGCGTTAGAGCAATCTGTCATTACGATGATACCGATCTCTCAATATACAGAATGCATTAAAATGTATAACCAGAACGCAGTCGCTACTTCAGGATTTCCTTTTTTTGCTTCCACCTCCCAATCCCCTTGCTAGCATTTCTCTCCTTCAGCCCTCCCGCCCTCCCCTCCCAAAAAACACAAGCCTGGCTTAGCAGAGCTCAGGGATGCGACATGACCAAGAGCATCGAAGTAATAAGGACACACAAGGATTGTAACATTAGCACCGACACGCATCAGGGCGTGATGACATTTTTCTTACTGTAGTAACTTCCAAATACATTAAGTAAAGTGCACGGAAAACTGTGCCAAGTCGCTGCTGGAACATGAGACTATACATCAGGGGTCCTATTTCCAGCTTTAATGATGATTTCTTGAGAGACACTCTGTTTCCTCATCCATAATGAAGACAAAAATATTTACAAGGCCTTTGACTGGTTCTCTGGGATCCTTCGGTAAAAGAATAATATAAAATTTATTACTGCGGGGGTAGAGAAGGGACATCGCTGGTTTGTATTTACAAGAGAAAAGGAGGAAGCTTTTTCTCTAGCATTAAAGTTTTAGAGGCAAAATTGAAACCAAATGAGGAACTGCTCCACAACCACATTATCTTCTATCCCAAAAACAGAGACTACAGCTGAGGTGAGAAAGTAGCAACACATTTACACCCTTATTTCCAGCTGAGCCACAGAGCTTTGGCAGACATTTAGACCTACATCATCCTTGAGATGCAGACACAGAAGCAAAGCCGTTTGATTCAGGTAGTAACTGAATCCAGAGAAAAATCTAATGGAAGATTTTCAATGCAGCCCTCTGAATATAACCGGAGAGGAAAGAGATTTTAGTCCCAGTCCTGGTCTGTTGAGTTGAAAGAATGAAAATAATTTAAAAAAAAATTTGAAGACTAACTTAGTGAACTTCTAGAGACAAGTAGCACCCTCAAATTGATTCGTAGCTTTTAAATGGTAAATACGACAGTCTTTTAAATCATTTTTATGGCCGTTCTCTAAGCCTCCTCCAAAATTCCTGCAACATTTCCAAAAACATGGTGGCCAGTCACACACCCTACGTCACGCTGACCTCAGCATGGAAGTCCCAAATCTCCCGTGTCACGAGCCGGCCGTCACCGGTGTTACCCTTACCAGGATTTCATTACCCTCTCATAGCACTGTCTCACCCTTCCTTCTGCTGATTATTCAAATTTTTGTCATAGGAAAGTGGTTGCTCTGGCCCCTAGGCTCTCCTATGATACAACCAATAGGACCAATCCCATCAAAATATTTTTTTTTAAATTCTGCCCCATTTATAAAGTTCTGTCTAGTGATCCACATTGTTCAGTATTTACCACCTCTGTGATACGTGCATACACTTTCAATTGCAGTTTTATTGTTATATGGTATATTAGAGAGTATAGGATCAAGAATATATCCCTGACTCTAGAGTGAGGAGTCCCAGTAAAAAAATTAAAAATCTGCTCAGTCACCATTTCTATTTAGACACTTCATGGCTACAAATTCGATTTAGCATATAGATACCATATTTATTTCCAATTCTCTAATTTCTTGGGCAAAAAAATCCTCCCAGAAATCTACTATAACAATACAAATTATCCCCAAAAATTTATGCCAACATCTTCCATTTTCATACACCGATACTGACTGGTTTTAATTGCACGGACCTTTCTATCATCTTATGTCTCAAAGATGCCAACCTGAGAGACCATCAGGTAACTCAAGGGTTGGTCGGTTTGTTCCAGACCACTGGAAACTTCAATATTCCAAAGTTATGGTCAAGAATTGAAGGTCCTGAGAATTTCTCAGCTCTTCCACGAGCTACGTTTTAATCTGGATATAATGACCTGAAAAGATCTGCGTTCGGACAAGCTTTTTAAAACCACTTCTTTCAAGATAGTACTAATTTTTTTAATATTTTTTTTTTATATGTAAAAATACACTTGCAATTCCCCAACAGCCATTTGATTCACTCCACTTATGTTCTCTCTGGCTGATAATTTGACTCCTGCACAGGGCAATTCTCTTCTGATTTAAGAGGTAACCTCACCAAAGGTAGTGGTGATGAGACAGTCATGTATGTTTTACTAATAAAGTGGGTTAATAGCCAGAAAGGAAAGCAATGTGTTCCATGCAATTAAAAAAACCCAACAAAGCATAAAAAACCACACCAAAAAACCCCCAGAAATCTAAATACTACAGGTTCATAAAAAGCCCAACCTGAACATCTCTGATGTTTAGGATCTATAATAATCATTAATAGTCACCAGTAGTTTATGAGTATGTTGTTATTAGTTGTAATTATTTATAATTATTAGTAATTTCTTATATAATATCATTCCATATAATTCCAATAAAATTATGCAGTATTTAAAATAATATTCCATTTTAAAGCTCTACTGCCACTATAATATAAAACCAAGCTCAAAGCTGGAATGCAGACTGTTCCAACACTACAGGATTCCCTTCTCTTTGGGATTCCTTCTCGACTGCGTTTTGAGAGCAAAATCAGCGATAAATCTCAAACAAACTACCTTGTTCTTCTCCATACAACCCAAATGTGCCAGCCAGCCTGTGCTCCTCTAGTTGACAGTATCAGCATCCTCAATTTCATGAGGTTAATCACACACCAGAAACCTTCCAATAATGACTTACGCTTCCGAATATATTCGGAAATAAATTCCATCGTATTCTTAAGGCCCTTTGTTCCGAACTCAATCTGTGCTTCAGATACAAGTACTACAACCCAATCCTGTTTGGAGCAATCCCTGAAACCTCCACACGTATCTCCCAAATAAACCCCCCCTCATCTGGCAGCCAGCCAGGGAGCTGTTGAGCAAACAGCTCTTTAGCTGATATTAGTTATTTTTCTTGTGATAGAGTTGAACTCAAGACCAGCCCCATGCTACGAGGACACACCGACCATACGTACGTCTGCCTGCTCATTTTGATTTCCAACCAAGCAAGCTGCTGTAACATGGGAAATTGATATTTATATGTATTATGTGAGAGATTACTGAAGCACTAATCAGATTTATCTAGGGGAGAGAGGCAAAACAGCTCATTTCCCAGGATTATTAAATAAGAATTTTAAATTTAACCTTTTTTTTGTTAAAGGTCAGAATATAGCTAGCTTATAAAGTGACCTCAGCACTGCTATTCACTTGGGCAGCTGGAAGGAGCGATAACCCCAATACTGGGATTATTACATGGGTATTTTCTAACTAGGAATTTACCTTATAACAAAACAGATGGAAAGATGAGAGCACTGCTGCATGTGTGAATATTCTCACACTGCTGCCTTGTTTTCAAACTCGACTTCACAGATGACACCTTAGGAGGATATATTTACCACACAAGGAAATATTCTTCCTTGATCTAAATACTACCAATAATTAAAAAAAAAAAAAAAAATCAGAGTAATTACACTCTTGCTTAGTAACACAGCACGTTCTGTGACAGGGCATACCCCATCCAAATGGTTCTCTCCTAATGAGGTAAAAGTAAAATCTTACACAAAAATTATCCCAACTCAGCAGCACAAGCGTTGCCTGTGCCGGGTGCGCTGCTCAGGATGAGGCTTTTCATCCATTTGTTGCTCAGTTTACAAGGCAGGAGGAGCAGCGACTAAAAATCAACTAATCCAACTGAACTGATGGAAAATTCAGTACAAAAATCAACAGTTCCAATAGCTATTACTTGGGTTTAAGCGTTTAACTTTTTTCTCCTTGCAAGAAAATACCTTCAGGTTTCTAGTCATTAGTTTTTCATGTAGTTTATAAAAAATTGCACATTAAAGAGCCTTTTACCCCAAATAACTGCTTACGGAGCACACTAACAGCAAGTCTATAAAGATCTCCTAAAGTACAAAATTTCCCATGTGTTTACCAAAAGGCAGGCTATGTACAGTAAACACTATAATTCTTTTCTGAACTATTATTAATTTATCAACATTCACTCCCTCAGCTACTGCCTCAACCTGGAAGCTCGTATTTAGTCTGTGTTCACTGGCAGCTGAACAGGAGCCAGCAGTGTGGCCAGGTGGCCAAGAAGGCCAGTGGCATCCTGGCTTGTATCAGCACTAGCGTGGCCAGCAGGGACACGGAAGGGATCTTACCCCTGGACTTGGCACTGGTGAGGCCGCCCCTCGATGAGTGGGTTCAGTTTTGGGCCCCTCACTCCAAAAAGGCCATTGAATGACTCGAGCGTGTCCAGAGAAGGGCAACGGAGCTGGTGCAGGGTCTGGAGCACAGGTGTGATGGGGAGCGGCTGAGGGAACTGGGGGGGTTTAGTGTGGAGAAGAGGAGGCTGAGGGGAGACCTCATGGCCCTCTCCAACTCCCTGAAAGGAGGGTGCAGAGAGGGGGGATGAGTCTCTTGGGCCAAGGAACCAGCGCCAGGCCAAGAGGGAATGGCCTCAAGCTGCGCCAGGGCAGGGTCAGACTGGCTCTTAGGAAGTATTTCTTTGCAGAAGGGGCTGTTGGGCGTTGGAATGGGCTGCCCAGGGCAGGGGGGGAGTCCCCATCCCTGGAGGGGTTGAAGAGTCGGGTTGACCCAGCGCTGAGGGATGTGGTGGAGTTGGGAACGGTCAGTGTGAGGTTCATGGTTGGACTGGAGGATCTTCAAGGTCTTTTCCAACCCAGATGATTCTGTGATTCACGTAACAGAAATCCTTTCTGAAGCATCCTTGGCTCTAAGCAGAGCCTTCACACGCTTGCGTGGATCACCTCGCTAATAAATCAAGATACACGTGGTGAAACGTGTTCCCATGATCTGGATCCATCTTTGGAGGGGACCCACTCCTGGTATCACCCCCACATCCATAAATGACACTGGTCTTGCTGGGTTTTTGTTTGGGTTGGAGTTGGGGGGGTTTTTTTTGGTTTTGTTTTTTTGGTTTTTTTGTTTGTTTGGTTGGGTTTTTTTTATGTATTAAATGGAATAAGGGCAAGGCACCCCCTGCAGGAAATAGGCGCTGGAGAACAAACGTGAAATTGGTTATGTTTAAAAATATAAATTCACAAGTTGAGTGTCTATTTTAAGTGGTTCACATCTGTTGGAAATCTGTTTTCATCTAAAAATAAACACTGTTAAGCACTAGCTGTTGAGGTTAAGAATAAGGTAAAGACCTGACTGTGACAATTAGTGGCTCTTAGGGAATGTACATCAACACAGGGATCCTCCCAGGGTATAAAAAGATGAGAAGAAATCTTTAAATTATCTCTGCAGCTGATACAAGCTCAGCGTGTTGCTTGAAGAACTGATGGCTGAGCTTCAAAGAGATGACGTGCTATCGCTTCGCCAGACCTTCCTCAAGACTAAGTTTAACCATAACTCATAGAAAACCAACAAAATCATATCAAATCACATAATTCAGCATATTCCAGCCCTTTCATTTCCCATACAGGCATTTACCAAGTCAAACGTCCTCAGACAAGACCTTCCTGTCTTAACAAGACTATTCAAAATCAAGCTAAGACAGCGCTAACTACAAAACTGTCAGCGCCACGACGTTACGTTGTATTGAAATAAATCCAACATTGCAATTGCTCTTCTTCTAAGTGGAGGCATTTAAGCATCAAAGCAAGCCTGAGCTCGTGAGGCAACTTCTGTCGCACGCAATGACTTAAACGTGCCCATCAACCTCTTCTTCCTAGTTCCTTCTCGCCGGATCTGTTTCTATCTGGCCCTTTTTGCCGCTGTTATCCTTCTCCCCTCAGAAATGCAACGGCGAGGAAGGAGCTGAATCACACAGCAGCAACCAAACTCTATTCCCATTAAATAGGAAGGAATTACATGATATTGTTGCCGTTATCTTGCACTGCAGCTCAGCAGACCAGCTCAGGGACAGTGAAGGAACCTCCATAATAGACAATAGTACAGCGGCAGACTACTTGAACAGCTAATGATAAATGCAGGATTATTATTTATAAATAGAGAATTAATAGCTTTCAGGCCTCGAACTATTCAACTTTTGCTTTTAAAACATCCTCTGAAGCGTACAGCCCTCCCAAAGAAACTTGCTCAACTTACAGAAGCAACAAACTCCGCTAAGAATTAATTCCTTAATACAGGTTTGTATTACATCTTTTCCCTTTTTTTTTTTTTTTTGCACAATAGCATTATTCCCTCTAAATTAATTAGGTGAGCGCGCATAGTTATCTGAATATGAATTTCCTCGTGTTTTCAGTATTTGCTGAAACTTTCCACCTGGGATTAAAGTTTCTGGACCCCAGAGAAAAGAGCAGCCCTTCAATTAGAAAGGTGAGAAAACGTGCATTTAAAATGAGCTTTCTGCAAAAAGCTGCAACGGCTACTCTTAAAATTAAGAGCAACAGATAAAACCTGACGCATTAAAAACTCCTCAAGAGGTTTGCTCAGGTTTGTTGGGCTTTTATAAAAAAGCTCTTCAAAATCTGTTCTCCTAGGGCCTGTATTTCTACAGACACATGGTTTCTGATGGAGGATATAGCGAGGTTGAAGCTGTTTGTGAAACACTGATGCGCTGGGGGGAAGCGGGGGGATGAAATCAGCCCCTTCCAGAGCCTCCCCGGGCAGAATCAAACTGCACATCACAAAAACACTTGCAAATGGTCACTTGCAAAATGTCTCTGAGTTATCAAAATCAAACCTTGATGCTCAGTGCCTTGCCCCACCTTTGAGGCACATCAAGCACCTACAAACCACTTCTCTTTGATAACGGAGGTTGAAGGCTCAACTACTCCTTCATTTACACGGCGAGTTAAACTACAGGCTTGGATCTCCTAGGATGAATTTTACTTTTCTGTCCAGGAAATTAGCAATTCCTCCATCCAAATATTTTGTTTTTCTAACCTGTATTCATGCTGGATGATGAATTTTTCTATCAAGAGGGCATACAGATATCTCCAGACCACCCATAATGTCGAACCAAATATTTAAGCCACAGGCACTTTGACTAAAAAAAACTAAATGACAACAGATATTTATCCCTCGTTCTTTTTTCTTGCATTCTTTGGAAGCTGTAAAGAAGATTAGAAATTATTTGCCAGGATTGTGGTCAGTTTTGCCACAAATCCCAACAGATATGCTGCGTGTTCAAACAAATCACAACCACAGTCTGTGGAAGAAGCAGCATTTAAAAAAAATAAAGAAAAAAAACCAGAATTATGGTATACTACCTACACTTTTTTGTTGTTTTGTTGCCTATTCCTTTGAATACGATTTAAAACTTTTTCTTTTCTCCTCACTAACCAGGGGGAGAAGACTAACAAGAATATTCCACCGTCACTAATTATGGAAGAGAAGAGCTGCAACTGAAGACAAATTTCTACCAACAAGCAAAAACAGGAGAGGCAGAATTAGCAGCAAAGTATCGGATAGTTCTGAACCATCAAAGCGTGCACATGAGAACAAAATTCCCAAGGGGCTCAATAAGATCTGAATTTTTGTTTCAGGAGCACCACTCATTTCTTACAAGAGCTGCTGTCTGCTCACATTATCCCAAAATGAGACCTTGTGCTGCCTGCCCTAAGCTGAAGTCTGACGGACTCCGCTACTCCCTTGTTATGTTTTTTCCTCATTATTTGCTCCAGTGTTTCCCTGGTATAAAATTTTAGCATGCTAGAAAGAGATAAATTAATTCCCATCTCTCCTACAGACAGCCTGAGAGAGGCCATTTAGCCAGGATGTTAACGACCGAATCTGTGAAAAGGAAGAACCATCAATCCATCCACAAATAATCAGAAATGTAGACACGCGGCAAATTAAGAGTAGTCTGAAAAGCCTGAAAGAAATCTTCCAGTTCTGTCTAAAATACAAAGTTCTGTAGGTTTTTTTAAGTCTAATCAAAACAACTAAAAAACTATTTTTTTTTTTTCTCCCCCATGGATCTCATCGCCATCAATAACAGCCGAGGCAGCAAGACCTCGCTGAGGCCCAACGCACAGGGAAAGGCACAGGGGTCATGGTGAGCCTGGGAGCCCCAAAGCCACCACCCTGGAGAACAGGTCCATGCTCCAGAGGTTGGGGCAAGCTCTGTTCCACAAAAAGACCAGGAAAAACCTGCAGGGAACTCGAGGTGCTGTGGCCTACCCCTGCTGCCAGCCGTTCTGGTTGTTGCTTTGCTTTACAGCTCCAAAAAAAAAAAAAAATCGATACCTACTACTATCCTTGTTTTCTGCTACGTAGGCTTTAGTTTGTAATCCTAGATTTAGAGGGGGAGGCTGGTTCCTTTTTTTGGTGTCAAACCCCCAAAGAAGAAACTATAATCCCCTAAATTCCACTGCAATAAATCCCAGAGCCACAGACCGGACCCAGAAGCAAGGATGAACGCATCAAGCTTCACCCGTGTTAGCACAGACACTTCTCTGAGACTGATCCTGCCCTTCCTGATGTCTATCTTGTTCAGACCATCTCAGAAATCTGAAAATCCTGCCCCGTCACCTCTCACTTAGTGAGAAGCCACGCAGGCCACCAACGTTTGTCTACAAAATGCATATATTGAAAAAATTCTAAAAATACATCCCTGTCTCATTTAATTCGTGGTTATTTCTTAATGCAAAAACCAGACGGGAAGGAGATTTTACAGCAATACCTTTTTCAAGCCACTCTTCTGGTGCTGGGTTTTTGATCCTATGCTGCGGTGGTAGCCATCTATTTAGCTGATGAGTTTATTAAGAGAGAAAACAAGATGCTCACTCAGCCATGAATTTAGGGACGTTACCTGTCACAGTGAAACCATACCAGATGCTAAATGGCACTCTGGGCAACTTGGCCTACCACAGAATCATCTTGGTTGGAAAAGACCTTGAAGATCCTCCAGTCCAACCATGAACCTCACACTGACCGTTCCCAACTCCACCAGATCCCTCAGCGCTGGGTCAACCCGACTCTTCAACCCCTCCAGGGATGGGGACTCCCCCCCTGCCCTGGGCTGCCCATTCCAACGCCCAACAACCCCTTCTGCAAAGAAATCCTTCCTAAGAGCCAGTCTGACCCTGCCCTGGCGCAGCTTGAGGCCATTCCCTCTTGGCCTGGCGCTGGTTCCTTGGCTCAACAGACTCATCTCCCCTCTCAGGTAGTTGTAGAGGGCCATGAGGTCTCCCCTCAGCCTCCTCTTCTCCACACTAAACCCCCCCAGTTCCCTCAGCCGCTCCCCATCACACCTGTGCTCCAGACCCTGCACCAGCTCCGTTGCCCTTCTCTGGACACGCTCGAGTCATTCAATGGCCTTTTTGGAGTGAGGGGCCCAAAACTGAACCCACTCATCGAGGGGCGGCCTCACCAGTGCCGAGTCCAGGGGTCAGATCCCTTCCCTGTCCCTGCTGGGCCACGCTAGTGCTGATACACACCAGGATACCATTGGCCTTCTTGGCCACCTGGCCACACTGCTGGCTCCTGTTCAGCTGCCAGCTGGCAATCAACCCCCCCAGGTCCCTCTCTGACTGGCAGCTCTCCAGCCACTCCTCCCCAAGCCTGTAGCGCTGCTGGGGGTTGTTGTGGCCCAAGTGCAGAATCCGGCATTTGGCCTTATCGCATCAGGCGCTAAAGCATCCAAGCAACCTCACTTTGAGCAGGTAAATTCAGGAGCTTAGTCCCAATGGATCGCTTTTCCAGTCAATGGAGCGAGAGAAGCTATTCCAGAGCGCCCTCTGAGACAATATGTACAGCACTCTGAGATGGGAAGTTCTTCTCTCTCCGCATTCATATGTATCTAAATTTGGTACTTCCAGTTAGGCAGCGTGAATGCTTTCCTAAGGTGTCAACTCCTCACCTTTGCATCCAACTGCTTCTAAAGGTCTCCAGGCTCTTCCATGTGAAGAACTTGGAAGCTTGTAGAAGTAACTGGAAAGAAAGTGGGATAAATCAGCCTAGCTGCCCCAAGAGGAGTGACTGCTCTTTCAGAGAACTAAAGGACACGACCAGACAAGAGGAAAAGGCCATCTAGAAGGGTCTAGTTCTTACCTGCCAAAACTCTGACTTCGGCATCATTTCCCGTTCTCGAACTGGCCGGGTTTTTTGCCAGGCATCTGTAGATCCCGCTGTCCCCGTGCTGAACCCTGCTGATCTGTAACGCTCCGGAGGGCAGGACGGCCACCCGCATGTCAGCTGGGCTCAGCAACAAGTCCTCCTGGTTTCGTTGCCAGTGCACCACGGGCATGGGCTCCCCAACAACTTCACACTTCAGCAGAATTGTGTCTCCTGCAAAAGCCGTGACAGATTCTGTCTCGGAAAGAAACCTCAGTGGTCCTGTGAACACAAAAAAAAAAAAAGCACAATTATAGAGCTGCTGAAAGTAGCAGTCACGCGCTGTTTCCATGCTGATTTGGATTTTGTTAATAATCCAGACTAAAAATAAATAAATAAATCATTTATGCCATGTTCTGAAAACTACTTGGAGGTTGCTATAATGGCAGGGTGACTAACACTTTCCTTGGTAAATTACACTCATTAACAGCCAAGACAAGATGTGTTATCAACATCAAGAGTAACAAATTGCACCTTCCTTACAAACCCACGCAGGAACAACTTTAACAAAGTACAGATGCACCAGCGTGCAAGGCAAGCTGCTCAGAACGGAGTGGCATTCAAAGGAAAGAACAACTAAACCTACGTAAGGTTAGGAAAATGTTACAGTCGCATCTTGCTGTATTTCTCCTTCCCTGCAAATCAAAGAAAAAAATACTCTAAAAAGCCACTCCTAAGTTACTTGGGTCACTTAATCAAAATACTTTGAACAGGGAATGGCCTGTGTCTGTTTTTCCATGAAACATTTTTGAGTCGCAAGGGCAGAGCTTGGAGCTTTAATTGCACAAGCTCCAGACATCCCAGTCTCACTCGCTGCAAAAACACGAGAACTGTGTCCTTCAAATGCTACAGAAGAAAAACCCAGCAAGAACAGGAGAAGGTCTGCAAGATTCAGAATGCAAATGGAAGATGATGTCAGGAACAGGAACTTTATTACCTGGAAGCATCACTACTTTACAAATAGCATAGAAAAATAAATAATCAGCCCTTTTTCCAGTCAACTATAAAAAGGATAAATCAAGAAGATACACTGAAGCAACTGCATGGATGAGGGATGTGCTAGAGATGGTGTGGACCTATTTTGGGGACCTGCTCTGGCTCCAGTCCTGACCAGTCCCCAGCCCTCTGCGCACGCTCGCCTGCCCGCAGTGACTATTTGGAGCCATACTAGGAAATACGGTCACTCAAAAGTGTGCTCCAAAATGCACCAAGTGTTTGAGGGAGTAAAAAACCCAAAAGACAACCCTAAAAGCCATGAAAAAGTATATAGGAAACAAGTATCTTTTAAATTATGTCAGCCAGTATTCAGTGAAGGCTTTTAAAAAGGAGCTGAGGAAGCAAAGAATAAAGACCCCAACTTGCTCGGCATTAAAACGCCACCTAATTATTGAGCAAATAAGTGCTGGGGAATGATCGTGTACTGGAAAAGGCATTTGAGGGGGGCCCCCATGTTCATTCCTGTATGTGAAGAGCGTACGTGAATCTACCATCACGTGGGCCGTGGTATTTCCCAACTGCCATGGTTACAAGTTAGTCCTACGAACAACGTGAGTGAAGCAGCAGCTCGGTCCCAGACCCATCCCCACGAGCCTCCCTGTCCCAGTGAGGATGCTGCTTTTCTCCTGTGGACAGAGACACAAGTAACAGCTTCTTACCCCCAGCAAAGCTGGTGCAAGATAGAAAAATAGAAGCGTTCAACACTTTAATTAAAAAAAAAAAAATTAAACAAGAAAAGCGTTGTGTGAACAGTGATGGAAAATTGTTGAAAATTTCAAATTTTTCCAGGCAGAAAGACAGCTAAATCTAACAATTTACTGTAAAAATTACAAGTAAACTAATTGCCACTGAAGGATTTTTTTTTTTTGATGGCAGCACCATACCTGTCATGCCCCCAACACAAGCCAGCTCACACTTTGCCCTGTCTCTGCACCGTCTCCCTTTCTGCAGGCATCCCAACTGTTTTTCTTTTAAAGTTTAATAAAAATCATAAAATCTACACGTAATAGATTGGGATGTTGCGAAAAACCTTTTGCTGTGTCCCAGTGAAAAGCCGCCAGCCACCTTTTCCCATGGTTACGTTCAAAACCCATTTATCTCTCTTCAGGAGCGTAATATATGAGATCTCAAAACCATCATTGGGTCTTTACAGCTCTCTTGGCTGATGTTGATTTATTTTAAAGACAGTTTTTAAAGCTACACAGATGTTTGGGTTGTTGGGAGATGGCTCAAGGGAGCCAAGCGGCAAAATCAGGCTGAGAAAGTCACTTTTTGAGACAGACTCTGGAATTAGACTTTGAAGGTCCTTGATGATGCTTCGCCCTGTAGCTAAAGGGTCGCAGATGCACCTCCTTGCATTACACCCAAACCTACTTAAACTTAAATGACAGCAGTCCTCAACTCCGATTTACCACGCAGGTTGGTTGGCAGCCTATCAGGCTCCCCATCTTTCCTTACAGAAGGCCCAATTATTAAGCAATTAAAGTTCACTTAATAAAAAGGCTTATCATTTGGGGGACAGACCTCAGGGTCTGGAACATGTTTAGCTATTAAATATTCAGCAATTTAGTAGCACTCAGCACAATCCCCCAGAGAAGAACTGCTTTAAATGCTTTGTTTGTTTCAAATTAAAGTCTGCAAGGTTACTTAACATCAAGACAAGACCTTTTTTTCACTTTCAATTCACATAATAGCTGAAGGGCAAGAAACCAAGGTAATGAAAAAGAGTGATTTCCGTCTGCTTGCCTCAGAAAATAGGAAAGAGTAGAAAGCATGGGTGAGTGAATCTGGAAATGTAAATATTTTAGAAACTACTAAATTGCTCTTCCACAGGCTAGTTTCCAAAAAGGTGCGATACTTTAGTTACTTTATGTTCTTTTTCCTTTGCTAACTCCACTTTACAATTCTGAAGAGATTTGCGCCGAGTAACGTACAGCAGAATATCAGACCGAGACGTGCAGACTTCACCAAACAATCCAAGCACAGATGTGGCGTTTGACTTCGTTCCCAGAAACAGAACCACAGAATCATCTCGGTTGGAAAAGACCTTGAAGATCCTCCAAGTCCAACCATGAACCTCACACTGACCGTTCTCAACTCCACCAGATCCCTCAGCACTGGGTCAACCCGACTCTTCAACCCCTCCAGGGATGGGGACTCCCCCCCTGCCCTGGGCAGCCCATTCCAACGCCCAACAACCCCTTCTGCAAAGAAATCCTTCCTAAGAGCCAGTCTGACCCTGCCCTGGCGCAGCTTGAGGCCATTCCCTCTTGTCCTGGCACTTGTTCCTTGGCTCAAGAGACTCATCCCCCCTCTCTGCACCCTCCTTTCAGGGAGTTGTAGAGGACCATGAGAAAACAGGAGCTAAACTGTTCCCATTCTTGTTGCAAACCCCACCTGAGGGGACTGGAAGCTGTAGATCTCAGAGAAAATAAAACTGATTAGAAGTCGGACGCTCAAATTTCTGATTTAGAAGAAACTAATCTGGGGGGAAGGAAGGAAAAAAAAAATCAAGTTATCAATATGCTTTCAGCAATATTGCCTGCTGGGGAATTCCTGCAGTACAGTATCAGGCAGCCACCCCGAATACCAACTGTCAGCCTAATGAGGAGGACTCAAAGGGAAGGATTTTAATCTTACAAGAAAATGAATATTAATAAGATATTTTATGTCTTTGCATTTTTTATATATGAAATTTGGGCAGCTAATAGATAGAAGTTAAACCAATTTGCCACAAAGGGCACCTCAGTACAAAGTGAAGGAAAGGAAGGTGCTTTACTGTTTGAAAAGCTGAGGATGGAAACCTGCCTGGTGTTTCCGAAGCAGATGAGGCCAAAAGACGACGCATCAAGTAATCGTAGGCCTATTCACTAGTACCTGTTTTAACAAGAAAAAAGTTCAACCACTCCTCAAACCTTTGCCCAATATCAGAAATACTTCATCCTGCCAGGAGCTGAATGACCCAAATAACACTTATCCACGACAAGGTAGGACTCTACTCCAAGAATGCTGAAGGAAACACAAAATCTTCACAAGGAGACGGTAATTTGCTCTACAGTCCCGGTTTCCACCTGCTCGTTTCAGCTGTTGGCATGGTAGACACGTGACCATGGATGATTTTTTCTTATTAACACTCAATTTTCATCAAATTCATACACCTCAGCTAAAAATAGATCAACATTGTTAATGTGGGAGCATTTGTCCTTTATGCCTAAATTAGGCCACCCATCTCCCAAGGTTCCTACGTACTCAGTGCAGAGTGGGGCAGAGAGGAATCCTCTTGCCTTCACCTGGCTGGGGAACCCATGGGGGTTACCTAAATTAGATGACTACATGTTAATTGTATTAATACCCTGATAGGATTAATCAAGAGCTCATGACCGCTACAAATAAGGCAGGACCTCTTCTTTCTTTTTTTTCTTTTCAACACAACCCACACTCAGTATTCTGACTATGCAGAGTACGTTTAAATCTCAATAAACTTTACAATTCTGAAAAGATTTGCGCCGAGTAACGTACAGCAGAATATCAGACCGAGACGCGCAGACTTCACCAAACAATCCAATCTTTTTTTTCTTTTCAACACAACCCACACTCAGTATTCTGACTATGCAGAGTACGTTTAAATCTCAATAAACTTCACCCTTGAACACAAATTCTGATGGGGATGCACAGACACGGTCACCCCACGATCATATCACAAATACCCCGTGAAACAGGCAATAGAGACGTGTCTGCTGCTTGTGATTTATGATGTGAACGTACGATTGTCTTGATTTCTCCTTGATTTGAACATAAGCAAGCTTAACTAGAAGTTAACATGGCTGGTTGAGAGGAAATAAATTCTTGGAAATGACAATATAGTCAAAAGGTTCAACACCACGTATCATCTCTGCCTGAAACTCCTCCATCAAAAAGGTATTTTAAAAGTGTGCCCACCGAAGCGATAAAAAGTGAGAGTTTCAGAGAAAGAGCAACACAGCATCCTTAGAAATAAACTTATAGAACTCTTAATTTGTTATGTTTTGGTTTCCCCAGGCCCCAGGTGTTATTTCCGCAGCAACCCAGTTGTAACCCACCATCGCAGCTCCCTGGGGATACCAAAACACGGCTGGGCGTGCCGCTGAGCATCCAAGCAGCGGCAACCAAAGGGAGAACAGACACAACTGAAGGTCTGCAAGGTTGATTTAAGAAGTCGGGCTTCAACAAGGATGACTCTGGTCTACGGCCTTGACTGCACGAGGTAAGGATCAACGTGGGCTTGGCATCAAAATCGTGTACTGAGATGCAAATAGTTATGAAGCACAGTGGCAGGTAGGTCCAAATAGCTCCAGATTAACTGAAGCACAGCTAGTTACATATATTTTTTTTATATATACACACACTTATGTATAAAATTATCTCAATTATTATATAACTGAGTGCACCACAGTCTTTAATTTGTCTGACGTAAGCAAAAGGCAATACAATTTCAATTTCATAGATGAGGAACTGACTCTCCAAAATACAGCAAGACAACAAAGCAAAGCTTATAAAATGTGACAACTTCTAATTGAGAAGAGTTCCTCAGGCTTTTTAGGCACTTTTGAAGATGCTACAGTGACTGACTCGCTTGCTCAAAGCCACAGGAGAAATCTAAGGTCAGCAGAGGTTTGAAGCAGGTTTTCCCAAGCTCTTCTATAAATATATCAGCGTTTCCTTCCCTTCCATAAAACCGAGTGGGAGTTTCTTTTGGGGAAAATACAGTCCAGGGACTGCCCGGGAGGGAGAGGAAGGTTGGGTGTATGTTGAGTTCTCAGTTCTTCAGCAGAAAAGAGAAAAATCCTCAGAAGGGAATGAGCTTAAAACACAATTCAAGTTTGTGGGCTTCTATTGAAGAGTGGTTGAAAGTCTACTTCCTGCAAAGAAAACTTAGGGACCACCGTCACCAGATACCCTAAAAATAAAACAATAAAGGAAGAGCTTCAGACAACACTATTATGTTTAATATTTTTTTTTGATACTTGTTCAATGAATATCTACTTAATATTCTTTTCTGCTGTCCTCTTTGTGCGTGTCTCGTTGCTTTTGGATCGAGGAGTGAGTCGTCTTGCTTCGTGCCAGGGGAGGGAAAGCAGCTTCGATGTTTTCTAGCCAGATCCAGCCCAAACTCCAAGCCAAACAAAGCATTTGGCCTCATTTCAGGAGAATCAAACCACGACAGCTTTTTTAGCCTACACATTTAAGCGCGAGAGAATTATTTCTGCAACTTGTATTTAGCATTCAATTAGCATATTGGAAAATGCATCTTGACATTCTTGAAGTCTTCTAGTCTTTAGACACCCCTCAGATTCTCCTGTGAAGACTGAAAGAGGCAGTCCCCGCACTTCTCTCTCCACAGCTCTTTTGGGAGGAGGGTAATTTTGTTGACCTCAAACAGCAGCACAACTCTGGAGCGAAGCTCTGGACTGGGTCAACTTGTAACAAAGTCAAAGAAACGAGGCACAGAGATTTTATAGTTGACTTGAAAAACAATAATATATATAAATAGATATATAAGAGAGGATTTAGGGGAGAGTTTAAGCTCAAACACTTAAGTTGTGCTGCAACCCTGATGTTACTTCACCATGGAAGTGCCCCGGTTGCCCAGGCATCCTCATCTTAAGAGGAGGTTTTAATCCTGGTAGTTTACTGTTAGATCAGGTTCCTCCTAACAGCAGGAGAGCCACCATGTTTCCTCTTAAACCACATGGAGAAAAAGGTCGGAAGCCACCGAATTCCTCCATCAGCCCTACCCTCATGCAGACGTGTTCACACAAGTGCTGCTGAACTCACTGTAGGCGAGATAGAAACCGTAACTCATGAACAGACAATTCAGAATATCCCACGTAGGAAGGAAGTTTCCTCTTGTCTAATATGGGGACACATCGAGGTCTCCTCCAGCGCAGCAATTTTCTCTCCCAGCATGTACAGTCCATTACAAATATTATAGCACCAATTCTTGGCAGCAATCTAATTCCACCACGAAAGGCTAGCTGAAGGAAGATGAAGCCAGGATCTGCCCTTTGAAGCCTCTTACCTCTCACAGGAAATAAATGAACTTATTATTGTGAAAAAGACTTTTCCCTAACCTATGTTACTGATGTCAGCTCAGATTATCAAACCCGCAAGAATTTTAAAATCTAATTTACTTGTCACCTTTTATGCGGCTCGCTTGCTGGCTGCGCTCAGCATAACGCACGGAAACAATCTATTTTTTCCATCCACATATTTATGCTGTAGGGGGATTTTCATCAAGGATTCAATGCCTTCGTGGTCAGTTCTACTTAGTCTTTACAGATCTTTCTTTCTGATAGAAGGCACTAGCACAAAGCTGTCCTGCCTGAATGTTCCACGCATGCAGGATACGCTCAGAACAACAAAAATTTCAATTTTAACCAACGCATTCAAGTACAACCCTCAAGATTACTTTTCTATTGGTTCTACTGATTTGTCAGCATTTCAGAGTTCACGGGAGCCAAGTCTGACATTCTTCAAGACCACGGCTTGAAACTATGACCTTCTTATAGCCACGGGCAAAGACAAAGCTCCAGAGCTCCCCACCTATAACCCACTATGGCTGTTGACTCAGTAGGTTGGATCTAGTTCCTCTGTCTCATGATCCCTACAAGATACAGCCACAGCTTTCAGCTTAAGACTATTTGCTATTTCCTCAAAGAGGGGAAAAATCATAAAATCACAAATAGTTGATTTGGGAGGGACCTTTAAAGGTCATCTAGTCCAACCCTCCTTCAATAAGCAGGGCCATCATCAACTAGATGAGGTTGCTCAGGGCCCCGTCCAACCCAGTCTGGAATGTTTCTAGGGATAGGGCATCCACAACTTCCTCTGGGCAACCTAGTCCAGTGTTTCACCACCCTTGCAGTAAAGAATTTTTTCCTTGTATCTGGTCTAAAAAGACAGTAGATATTCAAAGCAACAACTGCGCTAATATTTATTAACAAGCCTACACAATATACTGAATCTCCGGGAGTGTCACTCCCTGTCATTCACAGTAACACAATAGACCTGCACCAGGAAAAGAAATACTACCCTAAATTTTTATCATCCACCGACAAGCCCACCTACTGCTTTGTCCCTGTTAATACACAAATCAGAGGGTGTAAATCTCTTCATCTTCCTGTCAGAGGCTCTTGCCAGCACTCGTGGCTTGCAGCCAGCGAGCAGAACAAGCTACCCATCAGTCGCCAATGAAATCATCAAATCTGCTCCTCCAACAGGAAATAAGCAAGAAAATAAGCCTTTTTTATTGCTGAAGGATCTAAAAAGGGCCGTATTTCAAAACCTCTAATTAAAACAATAAAAAACACAGGCTCTCTCATTTGTGCGCCATGCCCTGGGAGCTCGCTGGTGCTAGCATCGTTTGGTCCATTATATTTAAAGACTCACACTTGGAGAGGTGACTTTGCTCTCATAAAGCACCGTAGAAGTAGCATAAAGATGCCCTGAGTGGACCAGCAATCTCTTGATTTTTTTTTGTCCTGTTTTTGTGACTTGCCTCATCTGAGGTACTTCAGAACCACCTCGAAAAGACCTTCAGAGGAATTAGGTGTAACTCCAGCCATACCTTCCAATAAACTAAGAGTCTTCAAGCAGGACAGAGGCATCCCCAGCTCTGGAGGACAACCAAGCAACGCCATTGCCTCGCCTCCAACAGGCAAGGATTGCTCCTAGGCTACTAACACCACCACCGAGCTACACGGTACGACAAGACAACAGCAGCCAGAGCCAAAACCCTGTTGAATCGGAGTTGAACGCACAGGAAGGCAAGAGCCAAGTGAAGCTTGCACAGCATGACAGTCCCCAGCAGCCATAGTAAGGGTTAGCATGGTCTATAAGACTCCCACAAGCCCCTCTGCCATGCAAACCCCATCCTCTGTGGCTTCTAAATCTGGCTTTGAGCCTCATCTTTCAGAAATCTGAAATGCCTCACATGACGTGACTGTGGTTTGTTCTCCAATGACAACAGTAGATGCTCCTAAGGTGACAGACCAGTTTTGATGTATGAAAGGTCAAGCTGTTCAGAGAAAGGAGGGGTAGGACTCCACTACTGTGAATAACAGATTCTGCCTAGACAGCAGAGAAAGTTTTTATGAATATTCCCTTCCCCTGCCCTAATCCAGTTCATGGACAATCCTACAGAGCTTTGAAGATCCAGAACATATCTAAATCGTTACTAACACAACTCACAGCAAAAGGCTCCTTCTCCACTCCCTCCTCCACTGACTACCCATAGAAGATCAAATCAAGTTCAAGGCCTCAGTCCTCTAGTTTAAGGCACTTAACATGGGCTCATGATATCTATTTGAAGTAAAGATCAGTGCAAAACTTTCAATTGTCAAACACTCATCTTCAGCAGCGATTTATCTCACTTCTGCTGAAGACCAGATTTTCTCAAGTACTGGGACAGGCCATGAAGCAAACTCTGGCAAGACAAAAGATCCATCAGAGATTTCAAATGCAAGCACAAGGGGAATTTTTTTTTTAACTCATCAAGGGCAAGCATAGGGCATCTCACACACACAGGGTGCAACGTGTAAGCGTGCAAGATCTATGTGGTTCGCTCTTAAATGCCTGAATGCAGAGCACTTGGACTTCACACTCCCCACCAGCCACTCCTCGTTGGTGAGAACAAGCTCCAGCACAGCACCTCTCCTCGCTGGCTCCTCTCTCACTTGGAGAGGGAAGTTGTCATCAAAGCATTCCAGTAAGATAGGGAAGACTGAAGGAGAAGATGCAAATGACAAGTTCTGACTGCTCTCTATTTTACTTTCAGCTATTTTATACTTTTAGGCTTTGTTTCAATGGGTATCCATTTTCACAGCTCTTGCCTGGTGAAATCATCTTTGCGAGCCACTTATTCTGCTCAAGATAACTGCAGTTCCTTAGGGGCAGGAGATGCCACTAGGGATTAAAGGGACACAACAGGTCAGGGAATTTTGTTTGGACAAACTTCCAGGAGTATGAACATCAAGCCTTTGACTCCACAAGAATGGGCTAGGAACATCGTACATCATTAATAAAGATGAGACCAACAGGATGTTGGGTTGTTGTATTCAAACCCAGAGGATGTGAAGCAGCTCAAGCCTTGATAGGTTTAACCATGCCAGAGGCAGCATTCATTCTCTCAAGTGCTGCAACACAGTTCAAAAGACAAGGAGGAAAAAGAAAAAACACCAAGCTGAAAGTTTATCTTTTCTCTAGACCATTATTTGACACGTTGCATGAAAACACACTTTAGCTCCGTCTCATCTCATTCCAGACACTGAGACCGTTTCAAAGCACATCCACCAACTTATTTATCACACCAGCTTCCCAGCGGGTTTGGCACGGTGCCATCTGAGCACCGCAAGCGTGACCGTGTTCACCCCTGGAAGGTGGGAATTCCCCCCAGCCCAATCGGGCACGGTCCTGAGGGGACCGACAACGCATCTGGAGATGGCCCGCTCCAGCCACGCACCCACGGGGCGGCTCTTAGCCTCAAACACCTCACTTCTCTTCTTACATCCTACTCACAGGAGGATATAAGCCCTGCAATATTTTACCTGACAGCAAAAAAACTAGAAGTATAAAGAGAACAAATTAATTGGAAAAGCAATTCTGACAGGTTACGTGCCCACCCAAAAAACTCCAAGTCATGCAGCAAACCACACGTCAGAAATAATGTAAGACTTAAATGAGACATTAAATGGGAGGTTAAATTAGTTTTCTCAGTTGGCCAACACTTTTGAACCTAGTTTTGTATTTTTAAGATCTTTTTTGTATTTTTAAGATCTTTCATTTTGGCTATATTCTTTTCTTTATAGTGTAAAGCCCGTGTTTTCTGCTAATCATAAGGATCACAAAGCTAAGGGTTAAGGACAACCAGACCATAGTCTTAGTTATTAGAATTGTGCCCCAAATACAAGAATTGGCTGAATTTAACAATTAATAAAGAAAAAGGCTTGAATTTTTTTTTTTTTTTTAAATGTGTCTTCAAAGACAAATTGCAACAGCATAAAATCCATATTAGGGAAGACATCACACGCTACACAGCTGAACACAAGAATCACATTATAATTGTTGCACTATTATAGGTAGCAATATATTTCTGAAATAATCAATGCCTCATAAACCCTTAGTATTTATTTATTTATAGGAGATCTATTTAAATGTGCTTTTCCACACGTCAGGATTCAGCCTCCACTCTCTTCTCCTAATCGTTAAAACTAGCAAAATTAATATTACCCCTACCCCCACGATATCAGTGGCTTCCTCAGGAAAACAACTAAACCGGGGTAGTAATTTGGGTCTGACAGATTTACAAATACATCTGTAGGCCAGTAAAGCATTGGAATCATGTGACATATCTTTTTATGAGACAAATTTGGTAAAAGCATGTCAAAGTCCAATCCTGAAATACAACGCAATAAATGAATTAACTGAGCAGAGCGTACTCTCTACGGCCATTAAACGGGAAGAAATGCAGGCAGAGGCAAATACCAACTTGAGAAATGCAGACCCAATTGGCATTTTATTGAACATTAGCAGGCAACCCTAAATCACCAGCTATCGTTGAGCAGAAGTAACCGTTTAGCAGCGGTGGTATTCATGTTACAGCCATTCCCAGGGGCCCCGGCGCCGCCGTTCCCGTTATCGCACGCGCACGGGACCGGTTCAACCCCGGAGGCACGGGGGGCTGTAGGTATAAGTGAAAAGAGTGAAGTGAAAGGAAAAGGAGGTAAGAACTGCTGGCTAGGGTAGTGCCACGCCATCAAAATACTCCTGACCAAACACCAGAGCCAGGCTCGGGGAGAGAAAATAGCCAAAATCTGTACACCCTTCAATATGGACATTATTTGCTCGTATTTTCCCCATTTTATCTGACAGTTTATACATCAAGCATATGCCACGTTGCCAGTTCAGGCCGTATTTAAGCTCAGCTTTGTGTCCTAATTTGCTTAACATCAGCAACTAGGTCTGGACAATAGTAGCTTCTGGCTCCACCTTCAGCTCCTTGGGAAGCCTGGGCAGAGGAGAGCTCATCCTCTGCAGCGACCCATCAGCTACGGGTTGGTACAAACCAGCCTCTTCTACCTCCTCCATTTTTCCAGGGCTGCAAGAGCTCTTCTTGCCCCTACCTGAGGGGAAAAAACCTCATCCACTTACAGCGCAATTACTTAAGTTGGCTCCTTTGATCATGGCAGAAAGGAAAACGGTTCACACAACCATCTGCAGGTACAACACCGCACAGAAACCCGTCGTTGCTGTTTTCCAGCTCAGAGTTGTTGTTACTGGTCTGTCTAGTAGGGACTAAACAGAAGCAGCGAGTCAAAACCCTGCAGGTTCAGAGCCTAGAAGACAAGCAACAGACGTTTTAACAATAGCCTGGCAAAAAACTGGAAAACTGAGTAGGAGAAAAGTAATAAAATTATACCAGGAGAAACTATCTAACACCAGTTCACAAACTGCAGAATAATTTAGTCCCCAACACTTTCCCTGGCTTTCGTGCGTGCTTTACCTTCCATTGGCGCGTGTAAAGACTAACACGGTTACCTCGGGCTTTACTACAAAGAGCATTTTAGTTCACAAAACCATTTAGCCAACAGAGGTGACCCACATCCCCATCTCCAACCGCAACATGCTGCCGCAGAGCCAGCGAGACACAGGAAGAGGGGGGTGGGATCCAGCTGGAAAACTGTACACACCGCATACCACAATCATCAAGGTTGGAAAAGACCTTGAAGCTCCTCCAGTGCAACCATGAACCTCACACTGACCGTTACCAACTCCACCAGATCCCTCAGCGCTGGGTCAACCCGACTCTTCAACCCCTCCAGGGATGGGGACTCCCCCCCTGCCCTGGGCAGCCCATTCCAACGCCCAACAGCCCCTTCTGCAAAGAAATCCTTCCTAAGAGCCAGTCTGACCCTGCCCTGGCGCAGCTTGAGGCCATTCCCTCTTGTCCTGGCGCTGGTTCCTTGGCTCAAGAGACTCATCCCCCTCTCTCTGCACCCTCCATTCAGGGAGTTGGAAAGGGCCATGAGGTCTCCCCTCAGCCTCCTCTTCTCCACACTAAACCCCCCCAGTTCCCTCAGCCGCTCCCCATCACACCTGTGCTCCAGACCCTGCACCAGCTCCGTTGCCCTTCTCTGGACACGCTCGAGTCATTCAATGGCCTTTTTGGAGTGAGGGGCCCAAAACTGAACCCACTCATCAAGTGCCAAGTCCAGGGGTAAGATCCCTTCCCGGTCCCTGCTGGCCACGCTATTGCTGATACAAGCCAGGATGTCACTGGCCTTCTTGGCCACCTGGGCACACTGCTGGCTCATGTTCAACCAGCTAACAATCAACACCCCCCCTTGCTCTAGGAATCTCCACCTCAAGAGATCAAACACTGACCTGGCACCCACGAAAAGCCACTGGCTACACTCAAAACTCTTGTATGCAAGTAATCAAAGCCTGCTTTATTTATGTAAGCGTTCTCAATGACTTCAGTGCTACTGACTTTAATAGGACACTCTTTTCGACCACAGACCATTTTCTTGCCCACAGCACCAACACATAAAATGGTCTGGTCTGACAGGACTTAGCCCTTCTCCAAAAGCAAAAAATAACTACGGTAACAGTAATAACATCACTGGAAACCAAAGGCCATTAAAATGCAGCAACCTGCTAGCTCTGCTCGGGTTGAATTCTCCAGCATTGTCATGCTTTACCACAAATCTAAGATATATCAGCAGTAGCCTTCAGCAGCAATAAATAACTTGAATATTTTATAGTGTAGCATCTCCGACTTCAAGTCTGTTTTTTATCAGTAGTACAGGATCGGTTACATCAACCCAAACTGCCCCGGTGAATGCTGCAGTGTTACATTTTCTGCAGAGTCATTCTCATTTCCCCTCTTTTATGACCATATAGAGACTATTACATGCTTCATGTTTGCATTTCTCTACACCATATGTCAGGGTTAGACGAGGATATTTTGTGGTGGTACTAGAGGTACTTAGTGCAAAATAGAAAGTTGCACCCAAGGTGCAACTCAGGTGGCCTTGTCAGTTCAGAGGAAAAAAATCCTAACATATGTGAAAAAGAGTCATCTCCCTTCTTTCCCCAAGTGGGAATCTCAGCATTTGGGAAGGAGCTGTTCAAAAATCGGCCTTCTAACATCAAAAAGGATGTTAAGTGCAAATAAATTAAATCAGAGAGAGAAAACAGGGTGAGAGTAGTTAAAAGGCATGGTGGCATCTTTTTAGCTTTTGCAGGTAATATACAGTGCGTTTACACAAGGCTATTTATCCACTGATCTCAAAATAATTTATAAAGTGTTAATTGACTCCTCAAGCTTCACATTTTTCCCCCGGGAGAAAAAGCAAAAACATTTATATTACATCATTTATAAAACATCATTTTATATTTGTATGAGCGCTGCTTGGAACTTTTTCAGCACGATGGTTTTTCATCATCATTTTTCCCTTGGTCAGTGGTGATTCTGCAGACCGCAGAGCCAGCCAGCATTGATCTCCCCTCAGTTTTCCTTCCCCACAACTCCCAGGCAGCTCCAGAGCCGTGAGGTTGATGATACCCGAGCTGTGTCATGCAATTTATTCCAAGGCAGAGCCCCGATGTGTCCCCGGGACCCCTAAATCACATTACAAGTCTACAAGCACCTACTCCAGCAACCTCTTCACATACGTGGTTAAAAGGGAGAAGGACTCCCAGTGCGGTGTCTCCAGCACATATCGCGCTGTTTTGTGGGCTGATTTTTTGCAGCACTTACAATATTTCAGCTTCTCTTTTTAGTTTGGGAGGTGACTTCAGGGAAATCCCTCTGCACTTCATTCTCTCCCTGTGCCCAACTGGGAGAAAGGGCAGAAACCTTGCTGATAAAGCATTGTACCACCTCGTGATGAAAGGCACTACCTTAAGGTTCAGGGGATCCTATATCTATCCTGAAACCAAAGAATAAAAAAAAAATTTCCATTTAAGACGCTTAACTCACAGGGTAGCTACCTCTCAGTCACTGCTGAACAAAGGCGCCTACTGTGCAACAATTGACTCGCAATTAAAAGCCAGAAACACGCTGATACAGTCGTGCTGTTTCCTGGCACCTGCCAGAACACAGAAATCTCCGCGTCCCAGAAAAGCCGTAGCGACGGGCACAGCGAAGAGGGAAGTTCGCTTCTGATTTGTATCAGCAATAGTGTGGCCAGCAGGATCAGGAAAGGGATCTTACCCCTGGGCTCAGCACTGGTGAGGCCACCACTCGATGAGTGGGTTCAGTTTTGGACCCCTCACTCCAAAAAGGCCATTGAATGACTCGAGCGTGTCCAGAGAAGGGCAACGGAGCTGGTGCAGGGTCTGGAGCACAGGTGTGATGGGGAGCGGCTGAGGGAACTGGGGGGGTTTAGTGTGGAGAAGAGGAGGCTGAGGGGAGACCTCATGGCCCTCTCCAACTCCCTGAAAGGAGGGTGCAGAGAGGGGGGATGAGTCTCTTGAGCCAAGGAACCAGCGCCAGGACAAGAGGGAATGGCCTGAAGCTGCGCCAGGGCAGGGTCAGACTGGCTCTTAGGAAGGATTTCTTTGCAGAAGGGGTTGTTGGGCGTTGGAATGGGCTGCCCAGGGCAGGGGGGGAGTCCCCATCCCTGGAGGGGTTGAAGAGTCGGGCTGACCCAGCGCTGAGGGATCTGGTGGAGTTGAGAACGGTCAGTGCGAGGTTCATGGTTGGACTGGAGGATCTTCAAGGGTTTTTTCCAACCGAGATGATCCTGTGACTTGCTCTTAGCAGGAATCTCACCCCAGCCAGCAGCGAGAGCCGACTCGCCTGTCCCGAGCTAACAGTGCGCTCGCTGAAGCCCCCGTATCCAGCCTGTGCAAAGGAGCCAGCTCTCAGACTCAGTAAATCTGGTTTTGTCAATGGAAAAAGTTCAGAATATTGCCCCCAATTCAACGACTGTACCTTCCCTGCCTCTAATAATCAGCCTCAGATCCACATCTGCCCTCTCCATGTTTTTTCTTCTTGGTTGAAAGGACTGAAGCAGAACCAAACACTTCATAAAACTTGTTTTAAAAGCCTCCCCTGCTCTAGAATAGAGAACGCCGTTAGAAATAACAGCTTCTTCTCTCCCATCCAAAACAAGATTTTGACATTTTCCAATTTCACCTAGAGTCATTGCAAAACCAAACACTTTACAGGACACTACTAACTTCTGTTAGCCCACTCTCGTGGAGTGACTTTCACCCTCTTTGAACAACTTAAAAAGTCATCATACAAAATTTCTTACTTTTTACTGACAAATAGTACAATTTTCCAGCATGCATGACCACATTATCAAGAGACAAAAAAAATTATATTTTGGTAGTACCAGGGAAATCCAAAGCAAACGCACACACCTATACCCCTCCATTTGAGTTTACCTTTATCATCTGCAGGAAACTGATTTTGTTTGACATTTTCAATCACATTTTGCAGCAGACTGCCACAACCTTCATCTTAAAAACCCTGACAGGATATGGAAAAGCAGCAATCTGGACCACATGATGGATAAACACAATTGCATACTCCAACTTCCAAAATATCTTTAAGTTGGAAATGCTCTTTTACTATGAATATGCAACATAGCCACAGGTTTGTGTTAAGAAAGAAAAGAAGCGTGATTATGCTCTTCTAATGTCAGTTCAAATATAGGCGTTATTGCCAGGTCTTGCAGATACAGGTTCGTAGTTCAGAAAGTATCTGGTTATAATTACTGAAAAAAAGAGCTGCAAGACCTTCCTCCACAACTTCAGCTCCCCATAACCCAGATGAAAGGTCTGTTACCCACCCACCTTTCCCTTTCCAGCTGGCTTGCCTTCCCAGTTCCTTCACCACCAATAACCCCAAAGTCATGAGCATACACCCTCTTGCCTTCACAGAATCATCTGGGTTGGAAAAGACCTTGAAGATCATCCAGTCCAACCATTAACATCACACTGACCGTTCTCAACTCCACCAGATCCCTCAGCGCTGGGTCAGCCCGACTCTTCAACCCCTCCAGGGATGGGGACTCCCCCCCTGCCCTGGGCAGCCCATTCCAACGCCCAACAACCCCTTCTGCAAAGAAATCCTTCCTAAGAGCCAGTCTGACCCTGCCCTGGCGCAGCTTCAGGCCATTCCCTCTTGTCCTGGCGCTGGTTCCTTGGCTCAAGAGACTCATCCCCCCTCTCTGCACCCTCCTTTCAGGGAGTTGGAGAGGGCCATGAGGTCTCCCCTCAGCCTCCTCTCCACAGCGGAGATCCTTCTTGCAGCTCCTTTTCCTGTCAAAACATCCTCCTGACTGCTTCCTCCTGGCATTCTCAAATTTGTGCTTTTGAACCCATTCTTCTACCTGGAAAAATGCTGGAACTAAATATCCAGTTTTTATTTTTAAATCATTACATCGGGCGAGGGGACACGACAGCAGGCCAAGGAAGAAAAATTAAGAGTATTTGTAAAACCGCTGACTCCACTGAGCAATTTATTAATACACCCACACTAGTGTTGTGCTACACAAATGATCCTTTGGTAGCCCACGGTGCAAGCTCTCTACGACAAGACCTTATAAAGCTCTCTGACACCATCAAGAAACACTAAAAGGAAAAGAACTGAAAGCTCATGAAGTTATTCTTGCAGTTAACAGAAAAAGAAAAGCAAGGTGCAAAACCAGGAACATAAAATACCTCCGCCTCCTTGATGTGAAGGGCCAGAAATCCCTAGCGGATGATAAAAAAAGGAAATTAAGATGGTGGCGCTGACAAGGCCTCTCACATTAACACCTTAATGAAGAGTTGCATTCCCTCCTCCATGAACTGCAGCCCTCAGCTCACAAAGTTGAAGACTGATTTACTTTAACGTCTTTTTTTAAACTTTACCTTTGGAAATTACGATGTGACACACAGGTAAGGGCGAGACTGCCATAACCTCAACAAAATTACAACAAAATACCTCCTCCTTCACGTATCGTTGCCCTTCCAACTTCGCTCGCCAAGCAACAGTGCTCCTGTTGGTTTCCCCTCGGTCTAATCTTCACAAAGGAGAAATCTCGACTTGTGCATCACCATTTTTCTCTATAGCCAAATAAAAAGTCCTAAGAGTTTCGTGATCTTTACTACCGTGCTCTCAAATTAAGTTTAAATCAGCCAGAACATTCAAAAGCCACCAGGAGAAAGGAAAAACAAGCCTTCCAAGGAAGGAAAGAAAAAAATACATGCTCTTCAGCATCTGCCGAAATAGCACATCTTCACCTTAGAAATCACTTCTTAATACCTTTTTGAATTTCAAACTTAACAGATCACAACACTTTACAACTGTATCAAACCTCAGAAGACTCAGCTAATTCTTCCCTGAAAAAGCTAAAATATTATCGTTTTCTTTACTTTTTTCCAATATATTTAATATCTCTCGCAATATATTAAATGATGCACTCCTTCAACCAAGTATTTAGTTATTTACAGTCAATGTTCAGTTCCTTAACTAGAAGACAACTATTATTTTCTTATCACTACTTGTTTGGCTCATTAGGACTCTAATCACTTGATCTCCAAGAGAGCTGGTAACCTTTCTGATGACTTTAACTAGTACAGTTTTTACTCTGTTTCTAAGACAAGACTTGCCTACCCCCAAAAGCTGTACACACAGCACCTTCAACACCCACAAAGGGCCACAGAACTCAGCGTCCCCTACAGCAGGTGTTTCATAGAATGGTTTAGAGATTGGAAAAGAACTTGAAGACCGAGTCCAACCATGAACCAAACATGGCCAAGCCCATCACTAAACCATGTCCCTAAGCGCCATGTCTACACATCTCTTAAATACCTTCGGGGATGGTAACTCAACCACTGCCCTGGGCAGCCTGTTCCAATGCTTGACAACCCTTTTGGTGAAGAAATTTTTCCTAATATCCAACCAAAGCCTCCCTTGGCACAACGTAAGGCCGTTTCCTCTCGTCCTATCACTTGGTACTTCGCTAGAGACCTACTCCCACCTCGCTACAACCTCCTTTCAGGTAGTTGTAGGGAGCGATAAGGTCGTCCCTGAGCCTCCTTTTCTCCAGGCTAAACACCCCCAGTTCCCTCAGCTGCTCCTCACAGGACTTGTGCTCCAGACCCTTCACCGGCTTCGTTGTCCTTCTCTGGGCACGCGGTAGGGAACCAGGGCATCATGAGGCAGACAGGCCACGAAATTACCAGACAGCGGGTTACAGAAGGAGCTTGCAAACAAATTGCCTCTCATCATGCCTAGTGATTGCTCAGGACATCAACCACGCTTCATATTTGTGGCTCCTTAGGACCACAATGTTTGATTTTAATTATATAATATATCACAGAACTGTCTAGCAAGAACAGTCTTAACTCCATCTAGCTTATATCTTCTTAATGCCTCCAACCATATCATTGCCAGGATGTTCACAGAATTCTGCCTTATGGGTTTAAATATTTTAAGAGGCAGCAAATCATGTACCAAAATCTTTGCAGGAGTGTATGTTAAGATTACGGCGTCTATTATTTCAAAAACAAATACAGAAAACTTCAGAGTAATTTTGTTAGCATAGTTATCATTCCAATATTTTGTAAGAAAAGTCACTAAAACCAGTTTTACAACTCCATCTGTACCAATAACACATCTGTACATCACACAGCTTCATATTATCACCAGAACTTAACAGTGACATTTGGTTTATTTGTTTTGCCCAAGCAATGTTTATGACCCTATAGCTATTTACAGCAAAACACGTTGTTTTTTTTTTTCCCTCCCCCTTTCTCGCAAGACTTTTTATTTAAATTAGCAGTCCTTAGGAAGAAAACGCAGGGAATATATTATTCAAATTCTGAAGCAGTTCATAGTCTGAGTTTTTAACAAGAGAACAATGCTGCAACTACTCCCAGGGAATAGTTTCCAATGTCCTTACACACACTGCACATAATTTAATCCCTTATGTAGTCTCACTGAAGTTTCTACAGCGAGGATTAATACTTTACAGAAATAAAAGTGGCAGAATATCTAGAGAAACATAGTAAATGCTAGCTTTATTCTTCTGGAGACAATTTATTTCCCGTAAGCCAATAAAAAGTACCCTCAGCAGTGGAAGTTCAGTAGAAGATGTTCGAACAGACAAGATCTATACGTTTGTTACAAAGTAGTACAAGTTATTTTGCTCCTCGTTGAGTACTTCTCAAATGAGGATGCCTTTACCTTACGCCTCAGGGGCATTTTTAGCAACTGTTGATCAACGAAGGATCTGGGGCCAGCTGTGAAGACACGAGACACATTGTTTCACTAACTTGCCTCCACCCATGACAACCCCAGGAAGCCTCAGAGACATTTTCCTTGGGCTTCACACCGCTACCAGAATTACTGAAAACTAGTGCCGAGACTAGTCTTACATAATCACTTTCTTTTCCCTTGGCATTATATTTAACTCGCCTTTTTCTTCCCCCCAAAAAGAAAAAAGAAAAATGAAAGAAACCAAACAGCTTATTCATTAACATTAATGACTCTTCCAAGCTAATTAAGATGAAACTCCCCCCTTGTCATCCCCCAAGTGATCAAACCATCAGTTTGTTTTCAAACAAATCTGCACTGAAGGCAAAAATAAAAGCCAACTCAAGTTAAATAAAAAAAGGAGGGTCCAAGGTAGCAATTTGAAGCACCTGAAGTGATTCAAATATTTAACACATAGATAATTATGAACAGACAACCTGAGCAGGGACTTAAAAGTCAGGGAAAGAGGCAAGTGAATGAAAATTTGAGTCAAAAGAGTCCTCATCATCCGTGTAGAAAAAAAAAATTGAAATATTAGTAGGTGTCATTAGGATGATGTCTGTGCATCCTGGTGTTAGGGGCCACCCAGCATCCATGGCTGGATTCTCCACCACAAACCAACAAGGGATTTTGCTATGTGTCGTGTCCATAATTCACAAAAAAAAAATGTTATTTTTTTAATAAAAAAAAATAGATCCGCATTTTTTAAAGTAAAAAATAAAAAGATCAAGATTGATCGGGTGGAAAAGGCTTTTCAGAGTCGGGAATTTCAGCTGGATTAGAATTACTAAACACAAGCAGAGCACCATGGATGCCAGCGAAGGTGCCAGCACCACGAGCCTGCGGGTGGACAAGCACCTCTGGGGCCACCAAGCACAACGTCTGTCCCACTGCCCAAGGGGACACTGGGGACAGGGATGTCACATCTCAAATCTTAATGGCACCCCTCAGGTCTCAGTCTCTGCTGTCCCAGCTGGTTTTGGTCAATACTGTTCCTCTGTCAACCCCAAAAATCACAGAAAGAGACTTTGCCCTGGTTTTTGCTTCGTGCAGTCCCCTCGCACCCGCAGCTGTGCTCCTTGGAGGACATGATTTACTGTTTCTACTTCACCATCTCAAACAATACCAGCAAATTACTGATTTCCCAACCCTAACACAGGTACCCTGTTAGAAAGCCAGTATGTGAACAAAGTTCTTGTGGAAACAGAGATATTAATCACCACAAGCAGTTTAGAAACAGAGCACTAAGTGGGTCATTCTCATCAATATTATTTTACCTAGACTACCAAAAAAGCAGTAGTTATGTTTCTGACAATTTTATATGCATCTACTTTTTAATTTTTTTTTAATTTTTACACTGGAAACTCATTTTTTTACTAAAACACCACCCTACCAGCCCTCTCCATTGCCAAACAATTTTATGGAACATCTCCTATATTTATTAAATTCATATTTTCAGGCCTGTTAGAGAAAACATCCGAGCTTCTGATGCTGCAAGCACCAAGTTTCTCTCTGCTAGAAAATAATTCTGGAGCTCCTGGATACTGTAGAAACAACTGAGGAAGTCACCAGAAACCTTTTTCACAAGCTGAGGGATGAGAGAAATGGGAAGAATTTAATTTGGAAAGATACGACTATGAAGTAGAAGTTAAATTGGATCTTCTAAGGAAAGACATTAGATAACAAAGTCTAAGATTGAATATGTATCTGGCTAAGGGCCCAGTGCTTACTCTGCCTCATAATTTTAATAAGATGTATCAAGTCCTAATTTTATGAAGACGTGAACTTGTGCTGAACTTCAGTTATCGAATTTCGAAAGCTCATGGTACTCCAGGGATGAGAGTCGTTTCAACATGAGGATCCTTGGGTTTTTTCCTGGCACAGTCGTGTACGCACGTATCCGTACCCTGCCTGCTCAGTATCAAAATCATCTGTTAACTCTCAGTAAGTGATAATTTATTGCCCATGCGTTTCACAAAATAAAATAGCGTATTTCTGAAGTCATCCTAATGAAGCGACTCCTCTTTGAAGACCTTTACTAAAAAAAGGTTTCTGAACAGCCACCGATACAGTCTCAAAATCATCATTTGACTGTGAATAACCAGTTGAAAAATTACTAGGAATAGAATTTCAAACCAGATTTTAAAGTTAAAAGACTACTTACGGTTAGGAATTATAGAAGTGATAAGTACCTAGATTAATTAACTTTCCCCCCTAAGAACTGGGAGTACCTCCAGATTTTGCAAAGAAACATGACTGCGCTTTTATAGAAAATACAACCTAAAGTCCTTCCCCGATGAACACATCTCCGAGAAGCCTTCTCATCAGTTAAGTTGAAACACAAAAATAAATCCCAGGCACAGCTGTCTCACATTACAACTCAGTAACTCAAACTTTTAACACAAACAGCTAAATTAAATTTCAAGTGTAGAAAGAGCATCCCAAACCAGACCCAGCAGAGTCCCATGGGATCCAGTAATGATGATGGTGGATATCCCACACGGGCAAGTGGTTGCGACCAGGAGTACCAAGAATTGAAAACCACAGAGTAATTAGGCATAGCTCAATATATAGATCTACCAAGCACCAAACTGCCAGCAGTTTACAATCCACGCCATCACTACGGGGCATCGGGTACATCAGTTGGTTGACTTCAAACCAGCCTGTGTCAGCTGGGTCACAGCACAGTTTATATACATCAAAAGCAACTTCCATGAACTCATTAGTAAATGATAGTCCTTCAGCCCTCAAACGAACCTTGAATTTGATTTCATTTCACTGTAATACTGGTGTTCCCAAAGGTCTCCTCTATACTGGTATCACCGTAAAGGCAGCAGGGACCACGTGCCCGCTCCGTGCGGGGTCGTGTATCACGCTGAACCCACTTGCCCGCTTCTGGCAATAAATGTGGGGGTCCCCATGCCCATCTGCAGTATTATAACACAAATATTGAGCTTTAGAAAAAGGAAGGAAGGAAAGGAACGGAGCAAAAAGGAACGTGAAGGAGCAGAGAGGCCTCTCACTGCTTAATCAAGGTATAACAGCACCATTTATGAGCCAACGCACAAAAAGCAATATACTATATTGCCTGTAATGCTTTGGGTGATTTAAATGTCAGTCACAGTATTCAACTCATTTATATTTAAGTGTATTATTTTGTTCAATCATTAGGAAAATGTTTGCATGAGCTGCTTTATGCTTGTGGTTACCAGATTTAATAACTGTATCTCCGACAGCATCAGCGAATGGCTGCACAATTTCTCTCGGGGTAAGGAGAAGAAAGGCAGCGTCAGGCTACTTAGTAAAGCACACGTAAAAAACAAGACAGGTAAAACCTGTAGTTATATTTTTAAGTTTGAACAGGAGGTGCACGTGCATATTTAGCCCCAAGTATCCCAGCGTGGGTACAAAAGGCAATTGCCCAGTAAGGCTGCACACTGAAGGACAAAGAAAAACTCTAAGTCAGGACCACTGAAAGGCTCAAGCTCAAGCAAATAAAACTCAAGAATGAGACACTAAACAAAACACCAACTATCTCATTGCTATTTGGAAGGTGTGGTAAGGTACTTGAGCCCCTCAAGCTACTAAGTCAATATTTCTCCCTTGCCTAAAATATTTAGAAAAGCAGCTTACAACCCAAAGCACAAATGCTGTCAAGACTATGCAGTTATTTGATTAGTTAAGCTGGAACCAGCAGATTAATCAAACAACTAGAGTCCACAATTATTTGTTCATTTCTTTTTCCCCACAATTTTACTTTCTGAATTCAGATAAGCCAAGAGAACTTACATTTTTTCCGTATTCTCTTTGCATTTTCATTTCTGGATAAAATTTGAATCAAATACCTTAACACCCCATGGGTCTTCAGAGCATATTTTCTGGCCCCAATAAACTTGAGTCACTATGAAAAGCAATAATGAGAAAAAGCCATAGGTAATGATATTTTTAATTTGCTTTTTCAAGCTCATTATTTTAGGATAAAATATTTGCATTATTTAAATTATAGACGGAACTATAAATGCACGTAAATGCACACACAGAGTCTCTTAACTGTTTAGGGCCCAGTGTAACCAATATCCAGCTGAGCGTTTCTGTGGCATGACTGCTGTCACACCTCATGAAAGAATCCCCTCAACACAGCCAAAATTGGGAGTTTTTGAAGGATTCAGCAGCTCTTGATAGGAGCCAGCCCATCATTTTGGTTGTATTTGTGCTTCATCCCAAATGATGCATTTGTGCGTCAACACACTGGTGTATTTATGGAAATGCTCGCTTTTCCCTATTTTCAGAATTAGTGAAAAATCCACTAGAAAAATCAGTCTGTGTGCTCCAAGTATGAATTTTCTTGGTCATCAGGTCCCAAGATGACCAAACCTTTGTTTTTTGTTCAGAGAGCCTGAAACCAGAGCAGCAGCAGCATCCTTCCCACCTTCCACTCTACTACACGCACGGCGTCACCAAGTGACAAACCTCATAAATTATAAGACACATCTAAGGCACAGATTCAAAATTCTAACATTTATATTGACTCAGACACAAACACCTTTATTGGGAATAACGCTGTGCTGGAAACCACACAGGCAGAAATGAAGAGACAGACTCCGCTGCTACGCTAGGCGCGCGTCTGAGAACCACATTAGTCAAATAAAAAAACCCGAAAATTAATGCAGAATCAAGCTTCCAAGTAACAAGCAGCATCCAATAGTGACTGGGTATAAAAAAATACTTGTATGCACCTATATGTTTCCTTCACTTTAATGAGTGTGATATATATTGTCAGCCATCTAGAGCTGCTCCCCATCACAGCTTCATAAATAAATTGATTTCTTATAGCTCCAATGAATCTTCAATGAGAGAGTACGGGTTCATAAAATTATTCTTTTAATAAAGTGTTGTGTAAAAATGTAGTACAGATATTAAAAGTATCTAATGAAAAAACAAGGACAACCAAGGGGGGAACCTGAGAAGATGAAGGGAAGGTTTCCTGACCTGTAGACTGGAAAAAAAAAAAAAAAGGCTGTTGAGTCTAGAGGACTGAAAGCAAAAGTGGCCAGAAATTAAGTCAGGAGAGGAGGGGAACTTGGGTAGAGATAGCAGGTCCGAGGAGATTACGAGCTAAATGGAATGGTGAAAAACTTTGGAGGGAAAAGCAACAGAATCTGGATATATGGAGCAGTAGGTGGAAAATAATGACCCTTTGGTGCCATTTACAGCACCAGAACAGATGACAGTAGCTGGGAGACGTCAGGTCATGGGTCAACGCATCCAACACCACCACCATCTCGGTCTCTTCGGAATAATTCAACATTCATTTAGCAGGTAACGCAGATTTTTTTCCTAGTCACCACGGTCTCTCATAGGTTTCTATCTATGCAAGACATTACCATGTACGAAACTATTTGTTAACTATTTTATTTGGCCACCTGGCCCCACCCCCTGACCTCTAACCAACGCTATCACTTAATTTCTACGTTATCACCAGCGTGGGCAGCGCAAGGGGACAGAGGAGCACAAGGCTCCATCCTCTGCTGCTGGTGACAGCACCCAGATGGGGGGGTACAGATTAAACACTTCTGTTTTTCCAGTTTCACTTTATGAATAAGCTTCAAATTAAAAGTAATTCAAGCTCGGAAGACTTTCTGCTTAAAAAAAAAAACTTTTCCGGACGTGTTACTTACAACAAGTACATTCTAAAACACGGAGTGTTGATAACATCTTCCCGTCACCTACTCAAATATGACCAACATGTAGCAGACGATTGTAAAATTCATCAGCAAGAGGTATTACAGATGGTTCTAAGCATCTGGTGAATCTGCAAGACTCCAATAGTCTAAGAGCTTGTTAATTATTAATTAAAGAGGTGTTAACCATTCATTAACCCTTTGTGAAATATGTACGCACAGAAACTTTGTATTATGCATCACCAGCTTCGCAGGGAGGATTTTTCTAATGTGGAAAAGTCACCAGTTCTGACTTTCAGCGATACCACTGAGCAATGACACTAAGCTTCACTTGCTGCACTTGGGCCACAACAACCCCCAGCAGCGCTACAGGCTTGGGGAGGAGTGGCTGGAGAGCTGCCAGTCAGAGAGGGACCTGGGGGGGTTGGTTTCCAGCTGGCTGAACGGGAGCCAGCAGTGTGCCCAGGTGGCCAAGAAGGCCAATGGCATCCTGGCTTGTATCAGCACTAGCATGGCCAGCAGGGACAGGGAAGGGATCTTACCCCTGGACTCGGCACTTGATGACTGGGTTCAGTTTTGGGCCCCTCACTCCAAAAAGGCCATTGAATGACTCGAGCGTGTCCAGAGAAGGGCAACGGAGCTGGTGCAGGATCTGGAGCACAGGTGTGATGGGGAGCAGCTGAGGGAACTGGGGGGGTTTAGTGTGGAGAAGAGGAGGCTGAAGGGAGACCTCATGGCCCTCTACAACTCCCTGAAAGGGGATTGTAGAGAGCTGGGGATAAGCCTCTTTAATCAGGTAACAAGCGATAGGACAAGAGGTAATGGCCTCAGGTTGCACCAGGGAAGGTTTAGACTAGATATTAGGAAGCATTTTTTTACAGAATGGGTCATTAGGTGTTGGAATGGGCTGCCCAGGGAGGTGGTGGAGTCCCCATCCCTGGAGATATTTAAGAGTCAGGTTGACATAGCGCTTAGGTATATGGTGTAGTTGGGAACTGTCAAAGTTAGGCTAACTGTTGGACTGGATGATTTTCAAGGTCTTTCCAACCTAGACGATTCTGTTCTGTTCTGGCAATCTGCTCTGCCACGGCACTTTCAAAGTATCCGTGTTTTATCCAATTTGATGTGCAAAGATGACGACTTGGACACTTATTTCATCTTTTCTGTCAGCTGACAATATTTTGGATTTTTTTTTCAGCTCTTCAACAAGATTAGTGGCAACACAGTGCTAGTTCCCAGCTAACAAGGATCTCGTGTCCCTTGTAATTCTGTGTGCATCCTGGGAATCAAGTCATGAAGAGGTGCCCAAAGAGAAATAGAAAGAAAAAGAGTAAGAGATTAGAACACCCCAATGGACAATTCACAATTTGGGGGTTCTCTCACCAGCTTACTGGGAATTTACTTGACCTCTTCCATTGAATGTTACCATCAAGATCCCACCCTCTGGCTCCACACGTTTGCCCCCAGGAGTTTAAAGCTGGTCTCACCAGCACTTACACTGCATTACAACAGGTCTCTCCAACCCCAGAAACATTACAAAGTTCATACGGGCCAATAGTTTCTTCCAACATATTAAACACCAAAAAAAAAAAAAAACCCACCTTTTTTCCAGCACCCTGCCTGCTTGCTTTTGCATCAAAGCCTTTCCTCAAAATTATGTTTATTGTCAGCAATATCAAGCAAACTTGACTAATGCTTAAGCTCCACTTTTTCCATTTTGTGTTGGGGAGAACATGATCAAATGAGCTTGTGTGTGTGTCCACACGGCAGCGCTTTCCCCAGGTATTCGCCTCGTTAGGCTGAAATGGAGGGCAGTGGATTAACCTTACCTCAGAGAAAGGACTAAATTCAGCTCCCAAAAAGATCCTCATTAAGCCCAGAGTTTAGGTTTATCTCTGGGGCTGCCATGTCAGCAGGTAATTCTAAATTTGCCTACATCACAAGGTAGCAAAATTGATCAGCCACCAAGTTGTTTGGCTTATATGAAAACAATAAAAAAAAGCCCTGCACTTCATACAGTGATGTTTAAACTCAAGTTAATGCTAAAAATAGCACCAGCTCCAACCATTCCTGTTGACAGATTTAGCTGTCCAGCCGGTCAGAGATCAGCAGTCCCAAGGGCTATGGACAACGTTTTGTTGCAATAGACTGTTTTATCAGAGAAGGTATGTTTTGGAAAGATGCTTCTATTCTGGCAAAGATTTTGTGGGAAGAGGCCGTCCTCACCTCCCCTGAGAGGGGCACTGACCTGGGACATCGGGCAGAGGTCCAAGCGATGCTCTTCGGGTACAAATCCTGGTCTTACAAAAGCGTATTTAAATCTGCATTTGGTTGGCCTTGAATGAAACGGGAGTCTAAAAACTTATCAAGCTGTGACAAAACAGAAAAAGCACCGTGGTCCTCCTGCTGCTGGAGAGGGCTCTGAACATCCCATGGCCGGTGATCGCAGCATGCATGCACCCATCTCCTGCGACATCCTGGGGATGTGCAAGATTTGAATGAGGGGCAAAAAAAAATATGTTGGTTCCCCCCATTAGTAAGGATTGGTAAAGAAAAACGTTCAGGGAAAGTGGGACTGATGGCTGATAAACAATAGCATCTTTAGGAAAGCAGAGATATCACTGATTTTTTTCCCCCCCAAATAAATTATTCAGTGTTGTTTGCGACAGCAAAAAGACTTTTGTGTTCTCACAAATGGGCTTTAAAATCCCTGCTGAGTTCCCCTGCAGGTGAATGGAGGGTCTGTTGTCATACAGGGCTGATATCCCACTTGCTAAAAATCACATACAGCTCCATAAAATCTCCTCCTGGGGTAGTGAAAAGCTGAAAGCCAAGAGGAGCTAAAAAGGGAGCCTTAGAGACTGGTTCATTTTCCTGATGTTTTTTCATGAGATTTCCCTGACTCTGACAGGATCCTGTTAGCACGTGCAGCCTTGGGGGCATCAAACCACTCGCTTAACATCTGGTTTCTACTGAACCCAACTTCCCTCTCCCACTCTATAAAGTATAAAGCTCAACCTGAGCCTATCGCAGCCAAGCGACCTTACGATACCAACACAGCACGTGCAACGCTGAAAAAAACATTTATAGCAAGGAATTTCCACGTTTTGTTTCCAAATAATTAAAGAGTAACTGAAGAAAAAGGGGAAAGTGGATTTTAAAGGTGTTTTCTTAATATCATCTGTTTCCACTGTGGAATTAATCCTCAAGCAATCAGTCTCAATGAAGTGACTCCGCCTAAACTACCCAAAATACATATTTGATAAGACTCTCCAACGTCCAAGGCAGCAGCGGGGTGAGTTGAGCCCAAGTCCTCCAGCAAATATTAATCAGCTAATCACTGTGCCTGGCCACACAACCGCTGACGAGGGGTTTGCAGTTGTCACTGGTGATGGCTTTAAACGTCATGGCTAATTAGCACTGGTGAGAAAAGGCTCCACAACCCAAAGCTCATGTTGCCCTGTTGCCCAGAAAAAGCATTTTTTGCAGGTTTTAGCTGATGGGAGGCTGTTTCCTTTGCTGTTTATTGCCGGTAAAGCCTAGCATACAAACACAAACACTCTAAACCACCCCTAATTAGAGAATTACTTCTGCCTCAGTAAAGCGTCTCCAAAATGTGCTTCATCTTCCAAACGTGCAGAGACACCACATATGTGTTTTCATAAGCTGAGCGCTGCACTTGATAATACACTCTAAAGATTTTTCTATATCTGCTTTCTGTTCTTCAATATTTTAATCTGGAAAACTTCAAACAGAGATAAGAAAAAAGCACAACTATTCTCTCACAAACTGAAAGACAATCTGGTTCGGAATCACCAAATACAGGTTAATCCTCTGTTGTGATACAACTGGTAGCAAAATAGCAGATGTTTTCAGGTAAACACCACGTGGATTTTTGATATTGATTCATAGGATAAATAAGACATTGCTTTCAAAGAGAAAACGTCGGCTAGAAATCCATCCTAGCACACAAATTTCAAACATCCCACTTTTAACCAATAGCTGATTCATTCCTCTTCTCAAAAGCCTTTGAACTCGTTGGCCACATTCAACAAGTCACAGTTGTAGGGCTCAACGAAGAAAGATCCTACAAGCTTCAAGGAGAAGCAGCACTTCCTAGACCAAAAGGAGTGCTGCCTCTGCTGGAAAATCTGCAGTTGGACGTCATCCCACGCACAAACACGCGGGGCAGTTCCCATCCACCTTTCTGTGAGCGCTCGTAGGAGATGCCCAACAGGGAAGCGACCTTGGTGGGGAGGGACAGGGGACATATGCTCTGGAGAGGAGACCTTCTTGCTCCTCTTCCCACTGAATCCAAGGGCATGGTAAGAACCATGGTCAAAAAAATCAAGAAAAAAAGGAATATATGCTACAAAGGAGCACTGAACAGGGAGGTTGGACACAGCCAAGGAAGGGGGTGGATGACTTGTCTGGTTCTTGATTAAAATTGAAGAGAATCTACACCAGCTAATAGTGTTGAAGAAGATGGAACCATCAGGCACACTGAAGTACTTATATACGCTATAAGTAGATATTATAGGTGACAGAATAGCCATTTACAGATTCTCACGGGGAGAGGGGTAAAAAAACCAGCCTAGGCCAGTCAGAAGTCCTGGGGGTAAACGAAGCACTGAGGGAATGCCTTCAGGGCAGAGAGCAGCCTAACTGCCAGATCATAACGTGGATTTCCAGTATCTAAATCCTACTTGGAGCACCACGTACATACACACATACATGTATACGCCATCATCAAGAAGGAAAATTCAGAATCTAGTTCAACAGTGGGGCTTTGAGTCAGATTTGCTGCGGCACACCCAGGCCATTTCGGTCTTATTCAGGAGCCGAGTAGATTTTCTGACAGTGCAAGAGGAGACGACAAAGCTCTGAGAGCAAAACTAACAGCTCCAGGAGCAGCAGCCGCAGGAGAAAAGGCAGAGAGGAGGAGGATCTTTGGGACCAAAACAACAGGCTGTAAAATAACTCTTTGTGCAACTCTACTGTGATGTGGTGAGTCAAGCAAGGCCACATTTGTAAAGGTCACTGAAAAGAGAGAGGAGCCATGATCAGGATTTAGATGATGCTGCAGGGAAAAAGAGACTTTGAAGAATAACATCGCTAAGAAAAGGAAACGATTCGGACCTTTACACTAAAGTTGAAGAGATACGGTCAATCATTCCACTTAGATGACAACCTTAAAATTGGAAAATAATTTCACAGAAGTCCAAATAGTCATAAATCCTGCAAGAAGAGGCATGTGGGGTATGGACCATGAAGTGAGCTGCTGAGAGTTCAGCTGATGAGTAAAGGGCAAAAGGAGTCAGGGAGGGAGGGGTGAGCATCACATCAATGAAGCCAAACTAGCAAAGGGCAGAGGAAGAGGGAAAGAGATGAGCCATCGACTACCCACGTGTGAATCATCCCATTCACACACAGAAAAAGCTAAAAAAGGGCGTCTTGTAGAATTAAAAAAAAAGTGTACAATTAAAAAAAGCAATATTAGCTTATTAATATACGACAAGTAACTCTTCTGAACAGACCAGTAGCCAAGTTACTCATTTGCAGTCTTCTCAGCCATCACAGGTAAGAAGAAAAAAACAAAACAGACTGACAAGCAGATTTTGTGCCTCTGCTGGTAAACGCTTGTGACTGCTTCGCAGCGTTGTATTATACAGATTTCATCGTGCTATCAATTTTCCATCATATTGTCATCATCTGCAGCTTAATGAGAGCACGTCAAGTCACACATCTATATTCCTTCTGCAGGGCAATTCCCAGGGCCTCAAGCCTGTGACATTAATATGAGGGAATAGAAAGACACCAGAAGTTTCTTCTTGGATTTGTATATCAAAGCCACTGATGCTTATTATTTTGTTCTCAGTAATGAGTACAGAAATAGGAGGAGCAGCTTCCCTCCACACAAACGTATACATAAGTCAAGTAGATTCATGCAGCTAGAGCACAAGGACAATATTCTCGGTGTATTTGTGCCCGCTGGCATCGCTTTCCTACTCAGGGTGTACGTTACTCACAACCCTACTGTCAAATGCGCTTTCTTTTTAAATAATAATCATTGGGGATTTTAATTAACATGCACAGCACTGACAAACATGGACAAAGAGCAGCAAGATCTATTAACCCAAGGGATGAATGATGATTAAGCACAACAGAGCGCAGTTTTTGTTTGTTTTTAACCTCAGAAACTAATAAACTTGAAGCTCACTGAAATATGAAATTGTGTGAATAACCGCAATTATTCTGAGGTCGTTAGAAAAATCCTACGAACTCCCCATTTCTCCAGCGGGTTTTGCCAGAAATTTTATGAGTGCTTAAATTCAGTTGTTACATCTTACTCTATATGCTCAGAGAAAAAAATAAGTTTAAAAGCTATTCTTCAATATCTAAGACGAATTTGTTCGGGTGGAAAATGTCACTGGATCCATCCCAGAGCACAGATGTGGCTTCAGCCACCAACGGCACCGTCACGCCGTGTGCCGAAACGTCAGGACTTGCTCTCTGGCTGTTCTGGCACTACAGAGCCCAACTGGTACGATTTTGTCTTATCAAATTTATATCAAATCGGTGGAACATCATCTCATTATATCAAGTTCCTCTGAAGTTCTGGAGAGTTTCACAGACCGATCAGAACCGCTGGAGTATTTACTAATAACCAGGGAAAGTTGAGAGGAGCTTAGCTCTACTAATTAAAAAACCACAGAATTAAAATTCAAGCTTCTTATTTTCTTCTAATGCAGGCAATTACATACCTAAATAGGATATTTTTCTTATTTCTTATGTTAATTTTCAGTTCCATCTATAGAAGAAACATTTGGCTTAGCCTGCAGTGGTAATGTGTTAGGCTGAACTAGAGTTACTCTCTTCCAAGCACCGCTAGAATATTTGCAAAGTTTGCTTTTTGTTTTGAAATATTTGGGGATTTATGCAAGAAATTGATTAAAGTTACAGGAAACTGAATAAGCTAAACATCCATATGACTGAAATATACATTTTAGGTGTTAGGTATCGTAAAATTTAAGAACTACTGTATTTAAAAATTTAAATTAACTTCATTTTAAGACTTGCAAATAATGAATGAGCTTCACACTTGAAACATCATATAGCACTGCATCGAAAATAAATCATTTCTTAATGATATGACAATCAGAAAAGCTTGACCGTTTTATTCAATTAACACATCTCAAAAAGCCATGATTACGCCAATTAACGTAAGAGGAAATGGGCAGAAAGGAAATACACTAATTCTGATAAAACGGGTGTTTCTACACGCTATTACTTGACAACAGCCATGTGACACAGAACATGTAAAAGTATTTTTAGTTGAGTCTTGGCATTCTAAATTAACCTTTTTTTCCCTTCAAAGGTGGAAAACGCGTTACCCGCTTGCTCTAGAATTACGTGTTCTCATCTACGACAGACCAGCTCGGACAATCTTAAACACTATTGCCTCCCTATAAAGAAACTATATTCAAGCAAAAAAGTCTCTCAAGTATTTAACTACTGGACATTTCTCTGGGGGTAGTGTGGGGTTTTTTTCTAAATATTACGCTTATTTCAATTTACAACATCAAAAACCACGCAGTCTCAAACCGTGATACATTTCACCTGCTCAGAGATCAGATGGCAACATTTCTTTACCATTTCTTTTTGACAGTAAATTAAAACGCAATGCAGCTTTTACCTTTTAAATTAGTCTTTCACTCAGGCAAACCAGCATAGCTTTAGGTGTATTATTTCTTCACATAATGAATATGCAGCTGATTGCAACATTTTTCCTTTCTTGAATGATACATTGGGAAGAAAAAAAAAAAAAAGATTCTCTACAAAGCAAAGAGGAGACTAAATTTTCAGATCAAAAAATATTACAGAAAAAAATTAGGTCCTCAGTTTCCAGACAAAGCAATTAAAGCAACAAACCTGCCACAGAACTTGCAATAAAATTAATGTTTGCTGGCAGTTTTAATATTTTCTCTTTTACATCATCATGAGATTGTCAAACCCTGATGATCCAGACAGCTCCATAGAAACAATGAGAATAACCAGGGTTGGACAAAAACCTTCCCAGCAAAACATTTTCTCTTTAGAAAACTGAATTCCTGACTAAATATATTTCTTCTGCAAATAAGGAACGTTTTTGATCAGAAATTATATTGAAACGTTTCAAAAGATTCAAAGAAACTAGACGACTAAACTAAAAAGGTCCATCAAGCATTTAGTCGAAGTAAAAAGAATTTTAACGCTCTACTACGCTGATTTAACACCCTACTAAGCTCCTCTCTCATGTACAAGCTGCATCTCCCATCACACACCCTCACCAAAAATCTTGGAAACTCAATTATTGGGATATTGTCCCTCAAAACACAGCCAGTAAGTTTGGCTTATAGACCAGTAGCATGAATCAGCTGTAAAAGGGCATTAAATTAATACTAATAAAAGCATTTCTGTATTTCAGGATGAGGTTTTTATTCCATTTTCCTAAGCTTTCTTGAAGAAAAACACCTCCCCCCCAATACATTCTACTAGGAAAAATTTTCTACATTTACTAGCCCTAAAAATATCCATTTATTTCATCTAAAAAATAAAGCTAGATATTGGGGGGTGGAGGGGTATACGTGTGCAACCACAACAGCAGGTCAAGTTGGGACACCAAGGACAGCAGGTAGGACACGGCAAGGAGCAAAGACCCAACTGGATTCTTCACCAACACATCTCCTGGCTTTCAGGTTCTTCTGTGCTTTGTTTGGTTCAAATTAAAAGTCAATCGCACCCTCTTCCATGAACAACTAAATGGCGTTACAGCCTTCTACTTGGCATAATTAATATCAACTTGTACATTTTCTCACCAAATGAGTGCTGTGCATCTTGCTCGTGCTACGCACTTTTCATTAATTTTGAAAATTAGTTATTTTAGCTCCATTATAAAGGTTATTTTTTAAGCTAGAATGCTAAGGGGGTTTTTTCCCCTCCTCATACACAGTATATTTAAGTTTATCTTTAATCAGCTGCTCATTAAAGATTTGACAATAAAACCCAGCAACTGTATTTCACATCTTGCATTTGTTCTTGGAAGACATGTTCAAGAATTCATCAGAACACCAATTCTTCAAATGCCCTTGATCCAAAGGGGATGAAATGGCATTAAGTAATGCTTAACGAGCACGGTGTGAGTACCCACCCTGCTCAGCACACACTCACTTGGCCAACGCCCAACAAAGAGCAACGCTCCCATCCGTTAAAGACTGAGGAAATCAGATGTTTTTTCTAGCTCAGCCCCTCTTTGAGCACCAACTTCAAGCTCTTCCTCCTCACACTGCAGCATTTCTGGTTGCAAAATACAACCTTCGCAGCCCCTCATCGCACACACAACACGTTGACCTTCTTCTGCGCCCCGGAACAAGACACAGGCTCTAGCAACAAGGCTGCTGCGTCACTGTCTGCCTCTCTCCTCCTCACTCCAGGCCTCCTTTTCTCCAAACTGTCTGCCAAACCTACGCACTTCTCTCAGTTTTCATGGAAGAAATAGCAGTGGGAACGGCGAGGCACAAGGCGACGGCGAGACGCCCACCCGACTCTACTTACACGGATGCGCAAAATTCATCACGACAGTCCTTCACAAACCACCCAGAGAGCTTTTCATGGCTAAGCCCCATTTCTTTCACCACTAAATATTGTGTTTCTATCCCATATTTTACAACTTTCAAAAATGGGACTATAGAATGTAGGATTGCAGTAGCAGCATCCACAATTCAGTGGTCAGCTGTACGGTCGCTTCTCTGCTCCTGACCCGTTCCTGCTTCTGTTTCCCTCCGAGTAACCCTCTGCAAAACCCTGACGGGCAATAAAAACACCGAGATTCAATTTCTACAAGTCATATGTCATCTGTTTTCCTCCCCACCCCTCATTGAAATTGCTTCAGTGTTTCATGCTGCCCCTGGAAATTTCCTTTTATAAAAACATCATCTTTTTCTTACCCAAAGCAACAAGTTCACCACTGGGGTCTTCCAAAGAGATGATTTTCTTAAAGCAGCTCTTTTTAGTTGTTTTCTAATTGTTATTGCCACAATTTTTTTATTCCAATACAATATATGGGTGTGTATATATATACATACAGAAAAAAAAAATTCCTCAACCTTCTAAGCCTGACAGACCCCATTAGAGGGCAGGAGGACACAGTCGCAGCCCGGTCCCCGCTGGGGTCGGCGGCACCGTCTCTCCTGAGCCCTGTTTATGGACTTCTCGTTCACCAAATAACAAGGGGCCACAAGTCACTTCCCAACCACAAAGTGCAGGGGAGAGTTTTAGAAATACAAAGCATTAGTGGCCATGGCAACCGTAATGCAATGACCTTTTGGCTATTTTATTACAACATCAAAATCAATATTTCTGCCTTGGGAGAAAAACTGGGGCAGTCCCATATTGGCCTAGAAGATGCATCTAAGAGAGGAATATTATTTTTTTTCGTGTGAAGATTAGAAATAGTTGTTATATAACAGGATGAGCCTTTAGCTACTAATGGGAAAAAAAATATAATAACCCCCCCCCCCACATTAAACTCTTCAGCTGGCACCTATGTTAAAATCCAGAGCCTACCAAAGGTTGGGATAAGCACTTGTTTGTGTCAGAGTTTGTAAAATTACACAGTGCTCCGGGATTATTACGGATCTTGTCAAAACTACTCCAGAGGCAGAGGGGAGGATTATGGCGGGGAATTGACTTTCTCTGACCGATTTTAATGAAAAGTCAGATTTCCGAGACAACGTTATAATAACGCTTCCACTTCTCCCCGCAGCCTGGAGCTTCTCTGCCTTCCTCCCCCCTCGCTTGTCTGTTCCGAAGCTGATATCAGCACTTTGATGTGCCTTTTGCTGCTGGAGCTGGTCCCCTCCCTCGCCAGCCCTCGCCGCGATACGTATGATTGCCAGCCCATAAATACGACTGCGCTGTGTCAGGCTGATCAAAGTGTCAGACTGTCACATCTCGCTGAAAAAAAGCAGCAGTTTGCACTTGATCCATAACATATGTAGGACATAGAAATGCTTAACTATAAAATTACTCATCTTAAACACTGTAATAATCAGGCATGGCTGCTACAGATAGCCTGTTATTATACATGTGTTTAAAATTCAGATAAGGAATGTCTTGTTATTACTTTTACAAACCCACACAGCATCATGGTTTCCCCAAGCAACATTAACCAACCTACCACTGAAACAACTGTTCCACAAAGAGCCTCTGCTCCTCCTCCTAAGGGGATATTTATACTGGGTTATACTGGCATTTAACCCCGGAGAGAAACACCTCAACAGAAACACGTGTAGTGTACTCCCGCTCTCCCTGCTCCCTTTTATTCTTTAAATTTTATTTTTTCTATCATATATATGTCTACATATAAATTTGCGCTTATCCCCAAAGCTTTATGATGAGTTGTTGTGGTTTTCTTGGGTGGTTCCTTCTTTATTTTTTCGTTTGGGTGTTTTCTTGGCAGGTTTGATTTTTTTTTTTTTCCTCCCCGAGATCCCAGCAAAGCATCCCACTGGCAGTTTCACAATTACACAGATTTTGGGATGGCAGCGTAAGGTTGCTAACAAAGCCTCAGGCCTTCACAGAATCATCAAGGTGGGGAAAGCCCTTGAAGATCCTCCAGTCCAACCATGAACCTCACACTGACCGTTCTCAACTCCACCAGATCCCTCAGCGCTGGGTCAACCCGACTCTTCAACCCCTCCAGGGATGGGGACTCCCCCCCTGCCCTGGGCAGCCCATTCCAACGCCCAACAACCCCTTCTGCAAAGAAATCCTTCCTAAGAGCCAGTCTGACCCTGCCCTGGCGCAGCTTGAGGCCATTCCCTCTTGTCCTCCTCAGAGGATGAATCAGGAAATCATCTGCCAACACTGTCAGAAGAGTTTTTATTCAGATTCACACGTACACTATTCACAGAGAGCACACCAAAAGAAAGGTTACCTCACTCTAAGGATACCTACTCTCATTTTTTGGTTATTTTTTCCTTGAAGTAAGTGCATTGTCAAATCTGTTTGGGGCACAGACTGCAAGGACACATTCTTCAGGCTTTATTTTGTTGCCAACAGGATTTGCCAGCGTCACAGTGGCAAACCAGGGCGCTCTCTTCCCTCCCCATTGCTTCTTCTCCTGTCTCCGAACACATTCACTTTGCCTTCTCGTTACCAGGTGCATAATGAGCCATTTCTTTCCACAAAAAACCTTGGAGCATGCTGCAAGGAGCCAGCACCCCCTTGCACATCAGGGAGTTTTACCTCCGCTCTGTCTGTCCTCCCCTGCGTCCTCCAGGAAGGACACCATGGAGAGCACAAGCTCACTCCAGGACTGAAACTCAGGAAGAAAATAAGTTTCAAATGCTGCTATGTTCCCTGCGCACAGTGAAATGAGTCAAATTTAATTAAAATATTTTAGTTTTTGCACAGAACGCAAAGAAAAAGCTTCCATTTTTTCTTCATCGGGGTCTGGAAAGGATGAGAAACCTGGTGATGTGCTGCCCAGTGCCACCGTAGGATGGGAAACCCAACAGGTCACCCCAAAAATGATGAGTTTAACAAGGCCCTCCCCTACCCCCTTCGAAACCTGTAGTGTTTTGACCAGAGTACAGTTATTTTATAACTGATTTAAGGATAGTTTTACCAAAAAAAAAAAAAATCAGCATTACTGCAGGTAAAAGGTATTTCAATAATATCTATTTCAATAATACTTTTTTCTAAAATCACTATCAAAAATGCAAAGCATCACATACCAAAACAACTTTGAGACACAGGTTCAAAATCCCTAATGAAATGATTTCTAAAATATTACCTCTCCAGAAGTATATCATGCAGCCCTGCTGAAATAGGGCGACCAGATTTCACCACTACTAGCCTCAGTTTCTTGAGTTCAGCAAACAAAGAACCCCAAGCACAACTCCTACCGTTTCATCTCCTTTTTGTTGGACTTCACGTGGAAAATGCTGCTGCCTTACACCGTGCTCTGTCTGCTTGGAAATTGGGTGTGAACTCAAAAAGTAGTCAGGATTTGTATGACACAGCATACTAAAAATTTCTGGCTTGTTCATAAGGTACCACAAGAAGATTGGATGAGCTTCCCTGTACCCAAAGCCTCTGGACAATCCACATTTGTGTTGTGCTGGCAGAGAAGACACGGCAAAGAAACCTCAATACCCTCCGAGGAGCAGACTTCATAAAATTAATTTTACATCTCATTGCCTACTCCACCAATACACTTTGGACTCATTTATCTCAGCAGTAGCGAACTACTCAGCACTTAGTAAAAATAAAAAATAAAAACTTTAAGAAAAAAAACCCAAACACTAAACATATCGAAGAGGACTTTTACACTCAAAGCCATGACCGAAGACCTTAAACTGTGAAGGTCTGCACTGGATTTCCCACTTTCAAGTTGCCTCCTTTTAAAACATCCTATTCTTTGCGCTTCATAGTGACTCAAAACTTTAACCATGAATCAGGAATATTGCTGCTAAGCACTGTGCAGAGGGGAAAAAAATTTATCCTGAAGACAAGCAGTGTTGGTGACAGGTAGGAAAACGCTGCTTCTCTGGTGTGCAAAGGGACCTAAGAGGAGACTAAGCATTTATTTCAGGTTTACCACCTGAAAAAGTTATTTGCTTTCCCAACATGGCTACGGGCTTCTTTTCAACCAGCTGTCAGGGTAATTCATGAGCTTTCCCATCTCCTGGGTCAGCCAGAAGCTACGGGAAGTCAACTTGTATTCTCTCCTCTTTCTACATGGCCCATTTCATCCACAATACACAGCATTTGGAGGGGCAAGGGCTGTACCAAGATGTTTTACCAGCCACAACATCAGAGCAAAATTACGTGGTCAAGTCTGTGCAGGTCCCAGGAAACTTCAGGTCTCTCGTCCCTTCATGATGACAAAGTCAAGTAGCACATTAAATCCTCCTCTTAGGACTTCAATCGTTCCACCATCTCCACCCGAGTCCCGAGCGATACACATCACCACTACGACCGGTTTACGCGTGCGTAAGAGTTCTCCCTCTTACCTTCAAGCCCATAGAAAGGACTGAACATTTATTTTTGTCACTGAAGAGAAAACTCCCAACTTTTATAAAGAAGGCAGTGGTTTAGTCAGAAAGCATCATTTTTACACAACCACTTAATCATGAAGAAAGATGCACTTTAAAAACACTGCTCACAAGAAGCATCGATATAAACACCTCGTTTGTTGACCAAGTACTTCTTGGTTTGCAGCACAGAAAATACAGTCAAGTAAACAAATTTCTACTTTTGGCAGCTGTGTTCTAACTTTCTATTTTCTTTTTAAATCCTGAAGACATTGTCTTTTTGCCAGGTCTCTGCCATCGTCAGGTATTCATGCAAAAGGACATCATACTATAGCATGACATAGTTTCTGGTTATCTTAAGCAAAGATTTCTAAAATTCCTATTCCTAAAAGGTTGAATTTTTAATCAGGATTTTTTTCTGAGTAGCCTGACAGGAAGGAAACATTCCTTTCAAGTCTCCTTTTCCTACTCCGAGACTTCCAAAGAATGATCCTGAAGAATCTCGCTGGGGCAAAGCAAGCCCATACCCTGAGGATTTTTCTTGCACCAATCACCAGAGGCTGTTGAAGCATTTCCTATTCAACTGGTACAGGCAAGAATTTACCCCCAAGACAAGGAAATGAGAAAACCTTTGCTCCATCATTTGAGAAAAGCTTGAACAAGCAACGCACAGACTGCAGCATCAGTTCCCATGCAGTCCCTCCTCTGCAGTGCACACTCTGAACTTGGCACTGGTGAGGCCGCCCCTCGATGAGTGGGTTCAGTTTTGGGCCCCTCACTCCAAAAAGGCCATTGAATGACTCGAGCGTGTCCAGAGAAGGGCAACGGAGCTGGTGCAGGGTCTGGAGCACAGGTGTGATGGGGAGCGGCTGAGGGAACTGGGGGGGTTTAGTGTGGAGAAGAGGAGGCTGAGGGGAGACCTCATGGCCCTCTGCAACTCCCTGAAAGGAGGGTGCAGAGAGGGGGGATGAGTCTCTTGAGCCAAGGAACAAGCGCCAGGACAAGAGGGAATGGCCTCAAGCTGCGCCAGGGCAGGGTCAGACTGGCTCTTAGGAAGGATTTCTTTGCAGAAGGGGTTGTTGGGTGTTGGAATGGGCTGCCCAGGGCAGTGGGGGAGTCCCCATCCCTGGAGGGGTTGAAGAGTCGGGTTGACCCGGCGCTGAGGGATCTGGTGGAGTTGAGAACGGTCAGTGTGAGGTTCATGGTTGGACTGGAGGAGCTTCAAGGGCTTTTCCAACCTAAATGGTTCTGTGATTCTGACTCCCCACGCCAACACAAAAATTTGGACATGGCAGCTGGGATACCAGCTGCATCCCTGCAGCGAAGTGCAGAGTAACCTGTGAGCAACTGAAGGAGTTCATGCCTCAAACTTTCAGCGACAGGGAAAGCCTAAAGGACAAACTGTGGCCTTTGGTTAGTCTAAGGAATGAATTATCTGCCCAGGGAAGCACAGAGGGTATCGAAGGGTGCACAGCTTTGCTCCCTCGCAGTTGTATTGCCAAATTACCCAGATAAGCCTCGAAGGGGCTAGATGGAGACTGAGTAAAACCAAATGATTGGGTTAAGGTCTACACTTTAATTTATGACTACAGCCTGGAAGAAGACCTAAAAGATTAATGTGAGACAAATCAACCAGCACAAGATGGACCAAAGGCTGGATAATTGTTCAAGAGCCAAAACCTGAGGAAAAGATAAAGGTGGTGAGGGGAGATCATGACCACTGACTCAACTGGGCAAAAGAGTTAATACACCCCATTCCCCCTCAACACACACGCAGAATCCCTGCTCCACCTTTTTCCTCATTTCTCACACAAATGAGCTGGTGGTATACCTGCCTCTCTTTGTCTAGCATGCAAAACAGCTGATAAAATGAACTTAAAAAGGCAACAAAAAAACTTTGCTGGGTGTGCACCCACCACCCAAGATTATCGGACCTGAGACAACGCTGGATCCAGGGGTGGTGAGCCAGATTCTTTGACTCTTTTTCTCTCCCTTCTTTTTCTTTTCTTTCTTTTCTTTTCTTTCTTATAGATTTATCAATAAGAGACCACACTGCTTACTATCCTCTTCTAAGTTGAAGTTGTTTCTACCACACGAGTAAAACATTTTAACCAGTCGTTTGGTGTCGTTTCACCTTAATTTAACCTGAGGGGATCATGAAACCTTTATGACTCCCTGGGCTCCCAGTCCGGCTCGTAACACAAGCGCTGCTGTGAGTCGCATTCCTCCAGCACCGAGGTGGGCAAGGTTCCGCCTGCCCTTGCCATTCAAGCACCCCAACTCAGGACTTTCGTTGGATTTGGAGCACACGCACCATCGACTCGGCCTGGAGAGTCATCCTTGGATCCACACTCCAGAACACAAATTTCAGGCTCTAGGACCATTAAACTGCAACAGCAATCGCTGTGTCATTTCTGCCATAAAGTTAAGCAATCCACAGAAATAGCTTTAACTGGGTCCTCTTAGAATAAATTCTCACCATGTACCTCTTACGGTCTCTTGTTATTGTCCTCCTGATATTCATGGTTTACTGGCTGGTTTTAATCATAATAAAATGAAACCCTGCTGAAAGGATAGCTATGAACATGGCACTGCCAGGCTGCAAAGTGCTCAGTCCTGCCTGACATCATTTTTATTTGCCTAGAAGTTCTTTGCTGTAATGTCTTCCTCAATAAGTAGAGCCCATCCCACAGCGTAGAACGGAAACTCAGTGATTGAAAAGTACAAAACGAACAAGCTCGCAGGCGAATCTGGTTCCAGAAGCTGCATCCATAAATCATAAAGGCTGGAGACGCATAAAAGTGTTAAAGTTCAGGCTACACATTCAAAAGATTAGAGGAAACATTTCCAACAGAGATGGAAAGGTGATGAAAATAGTTTTTAGGAGTTTTAAGAGAATTTGGTCAAATTGCTGAGTGCTTCCAGTAGCATCGAAACATTTCCTCTGAATCTCAGAAATTATCAAGAGAAAAAACAGACTGCAATGGAAATCAAGTCATTTCAGTCCACCGTGGATACTGCTGCTGCTGTTCTCCATAAAATAAAAAAAAAAAAACACCCTCAGGTTTGATCATGGTATAACATGCCAATGAAAAAAATCTACACTCACCAAGCAAAACACCTACTCATTTGTTCTGATCCAAACTTAAAGAAACAACTTCTAGAAACAAGAACTCAAAGAAGCAGCTTCACTTTCTTCTCTAATCTCTCAAAATCAATTCTCTCTCGTCTTCCCAACTGTGGAAAAGCTGAAACCAAACCCAAAGCCAGACAACACATTAAAAGCCTTCAACCAGGTTTCATATTTGAAAGCCAATTTCATAGCTTTTTGCTGTCCAGTCAACGATTGCTCAACGGAGAGATACCACCACAAGAGGAGGCGCGTGCTACTCGCAACCAGGTAAACCTACATTTTGTGGTCAGATCCACGAGAGTTGAAAATTTTCGTGTCTGATTGAGTGTTTCTTGAAATATCTTGTAAATTTTAAACATTTCAAATACTTTCTACGTATCTAAAAATGTGATAGAGGACACACCTTCCATTTGGTATTTTAAGGACTCTGGATATGCATTTTACGTGGATAAAGGGAGGCAAAAGGAAGACTTAAGCGAATAATTTATGGCCCTGTTCTGCCTCCCAAGAATAGCTAAAATAATCTGTTTTCCACAATGCAGTTCAGAAATCCAGATGAAATCCGTTAGGCTGATCTTGCTAGAGCGCAGACTAGAAGTTATGACGATTCTCCTTTACTCAAGTCCACGTCCTTAGTACCTTCAAGAACACAACAGGCCTTACCCTCCGCAGACTTGATTTCACCTGGCCTGGCCTCCCAAGTCACTGCTCCCCACCCCAAGCTACTGAACATTTTTGGGCAGAATCCTCTTCAATCTTATCACTTAATTTTTCTCTGCTTGAGCAGAGCATCAGAGCGGAGTCTAAACTTCAATGACTCCTGTCCAGCCCCAAAGCTGCAATCGTTCCCTTCATTCCCCTCGCTAAGTACAGCCGCGTCACGAAGCGCGGGGTGATATAAAAGCGTCTGAGTTGGCTTTAAATGAGCTAAAGAGGGAAATAAAGTGAGAAAAACAACCCAGACTGGAAACTGAAATATCCCTGCTGAACTTCTGATTCCATTACTTTATAACCTGAGGCATGATTCTCTCCCTTGATTTTTCTTCTGTAAGATCCGAGTAGCAACCGCAGCCACTAACCACAAAAAAAAGCGACTCAAAAATGATGTGTTCAAAGTTTTAGGCACTGTCCATTTTACAATCCCTAGTTAATTTAGCTCGAGCCAAACACGTTATTTTCCAAATGTGTGAAATATTAATTTCTGACTGAAGAGCTTGGATGCCAGACACCAGCCCAGGTGAGCTTTTAGGACTGAATTATAAACCCATGAAAATAGAGTTTATAATGGAAATGCTGACAGACTCTCCGCTACAGCTACACTAGTGGGAACCACTGTAATAAAATGAACGCAATCACTCACCTCGTTTTACCAGATTTTATTGCTGTAGAGAAAATTAAGAAACTTAACATCTTGTCTCCCCTAAATTGCTTTTTCTTCCCCAGACTTTTTCGTGTGCCCTTTGTGATACCGCTTACTTGTAAACATCCTCATTTTTGTCTGTGTATTAAGACACATGCGTTTCGCAGCCTAAATTAGGATTTTTCTCTCTATAGTGTTTAACCTCCTATCTGGCCACTTTATTCTGAATCTTATTCAAATTAAAGCAGGGCTATTATGCAAGGCACAAAAGTTCAATTTGACTAAGATCTGGGCAGGATTTTCTTTTTTGCATGAAAACAACAGCATAATAAACGCTAATCATTATAATCTTTTCAAAGTGAAAGCTTTTCAGGCGTATTTTTGCATTTACGAATGTAAAACACGCTTCCAATTTACATTCTAAAGGTTTGCACAGAATCCGAGATTAGAGATGGAAAAGACCTTTATGTCATCCCTTCAATCCCCTGTCAGTGCAGGATTGCATCATCTGCTGGTAAATATGGAGTAAGAAGGTTTAAGAATTACACCTTTTTGCTTGTAAACCCCCAATCATCCTGCATCAATCACGGCACGCGGAGAAATTTGGAAACCTGCATTTCTGTACTGCTGCACGTCAATCAAGAGCCAAACTAGCCCACACATTAACTACTTCTCTTGGTCAGATATGGGCACCAACGAGAGTAGAAAAACCTGACCCTTCTTAATTAAATTGCTTGGATGAAGTGTTTTATGGAACTTGAAGATTGACTCAGCTAATTTAAATCTCTCCCCCCCCTGTAGTGACACGGCGGCATCGCAAATGACCTATTTCTCGTTTGCCCAACAGAGGTCATGAAGGACAAACAAAAGGGTTGTAAACAGTTTCTCTCATCTTATTAAACATCACTTTGGAAACGTGTATAGATTTCGAGTAAGCGAGGTCAAGAAACCATTAGAAAGGTTAAATTGGAAACAAGAGAGCATGTGAGGTGGTCACAAGATTGTTCCAAGCTTGAAAATTAAATTAACCTAAAGAAATCCCTGAAGGTGACTACATCTTCATTACTTTTATTAGGGACAAAAATGAAAAATCAAGAAATAGGAGAAGACCTATTGAAAAAGAAGATGGAAAGCACCAGCTACCCAGAAATCTTCACCCCCTTCTGAATCCCTTCCCAACCCCCATCCGATCACATTTGTTCAAAATTTCACATTCACTTTTCATGAGCAATTGCTGCAGTTTTACCAGAACAAATGGCAACGTAAAGCAAACAAAACATACAGACACATTTTCACGTCTGCCGCATTTGTATTCATCCTCAAATCTACTGCATACTCATCCAAAAGAAGGATCAGAAAAATCCTGCAGGCAAAATAGGGCTTCGCCATCGAAAGAATACGCTTACTCAGAACTTGGTCAGCTAAACTAGAACACCAGCAAGCCAAGAACACTTTGCAGGACCCACTTAAGCAGATGAAGCGCTACAGATGACTAAGTTGTCACTAGAAAAATGTATTTTAGTACCTGAAATGATACTGCTGAGTATATCCTGAAGATTTTCTGCTCTGGCTGAGCCAGCTCTCTGAACACTTCGGTGTTTACGCTCTTTCAAATAACCAAAATTCACAGAACCACCCAGTTTTCCAGGCACACAAGGCCACATCTGACCGACTCCAACGTGCTCTACGCTCACTTTCATTAAAAACACAGAAAAACAGGCCCCATCTTAACCTCTTGAAAACTATTATTTTGGGCTGGACTGTGTGGCAGTTTCACAGGAAGGATAATGGAAATATTCTCCTGGAAAATGAGCGCAATGGGTTTACACTCCTCCACCAAAATGGGTTTAGAACTCCAATCTCCCATTTCATTTGCAAGGGCTTCGGCAAAATAAACACAGCTACTTCTTCCCCTAACGATGCCATAACAAGAACCACCCTTCCGCCTATGCCCAAGCATGAGTTATTTTAAGTACAGAAAATAGTTTCCAGCTCTGGAGCCCAGCAAACGAATGAGATGAAACTACAGACACGTTCCTCCTCTGCAGACATTGGCATTCAGCACGCCGGCTCCTACAAATCTCACTCTTTGGCATTTAATTCTCCCCATTCACCGTAAATGACACTTAGGATCCAATTCATCATTATAAATGCTATTCCGAGAGCCAGGTCCCTAATGTTCAGGATACGTAGGGTGAGCAATTTAAGTCTAGGTTCACTCTGAACTCCAGGCATTATATCCAACTACTCCAAACTACATGACACCAAGTTTGAAATGTAAGTATCAAATTACACTGAACTGCTCATAGTTAAAAAAAATAACACATTTCAGCAAATGTAGCCAAAGCTTTTCCAAAGAAATAGCTCTCGAATCTTCTATAATCTCGTAAGATAAAAACAGGTAATAAAATTAACCATTTTTACTGGCTTTAAACTCCAGGTTTTTCTCAGGAAGGAGTCCTGATTGTTTATCCTGTAGTACGCATACATACAAAATGTCTATATTTTAACCCTTTTAAGGAATATTGCACTACACATCACCTGGAAAAACAATTTCAAGAACGTCCCCCCATAACATCTATCAACAACATATATACAAATATCTCTCACATCTTCCCTGCCTCCTTGGGTCATAAAACACTCTGCTACTGCTGGATAAGTAGGTATAATCCAGACATGTAACTATGTCACAAAAACAGTAAAATATTTGGGAGGATGCAGGATGTGTCTGTTGAATCGGGTTTATTTAGTCCAGAAGTAAGAGTAAGTATGAGGGTAAGCAAGACGTTCAACAGATTTTTAATGTGCTAGATAGTAATTATGATCCCTCAGTTGTTCTTGTTCATAAATAGAAGGATTCTTAAATATTTGAGAAAATGGCAGTTAGACATCAGAAAATCTGTTAGTGTATTGAAACACAACCAGGCTGGATAAGGCTGTGGACTGCTCTGCTGTCATTCCGAGTACACAATCATCTCGGTTGGAAGAGACCTTGAAGATTCTCCAGTCCAACCATGAACCTCACACTGACCGTTCCCAACTCCACCAGATCCCTCAGCGTTGGGTCAACCCGACTCTTCAACCCCTCCAGGGATGGGGACTCCCCCCCTGCCCTGGGCAGCCCATTCCAACGCCCAACAACCCCTTCTGCAAAGAAATCCTTCCTAAGAGCCAGTCTGACCCTGCCCTGGCGCAGCTTGAGGCCATTCCCTCTTGTCCTGGCGCTGGTTCCTTGGCTCAAGAGACTCATCCCCCCTCTCTGCACCCTCCTTTCAGGGAGTTGGAGAGGGCCAGGAGGTCTCCCCTCAGCCTCCTCTTCTCCAAACAACCCTAAATACCCTCAGCCACTCCTACCTGGAGCACTGTACAGAAAGGGCAGCTCCTCCAGCTTTTGCCCACCACTTCTCCTCGGAGGGCCTGATCCTGCCTGCACGGACGCTGGGACTACCCACCACACAAGAATTATCAAAGGAAGAAAGGCAGATGAACGTCTCCTTTCCCACAGAGCTAAGAAAGGCAAGGAGCACCCGGCTCCTGCACCCTGTCAGGGCTGAGCAGACACACACGGGATGGAGCAAGCACACACCGAGGAAATACAGAGGTTAAAACTGCCTCCATGGTCAGACAGCAGCTGAGTCGGAATTTCAGGGCAGCAAATTTAAATGTCAGCATCTAAACAGAGAAGCTTCCCTTTATTTCCTATTTTTTTGTTAATCTATTCTTTGTTTTCCCCAGTTGTACAACTAGGGTAGTATTGTTTCTGAGAGCATTAGTTCTGTTTCTGCAAAATATTCTGTAGCAATAGGTTGACAAATACATCTGAAGCACTTACATATCACACGGGGAAAGGCTCGTAGGAAACGCAGGAGGACTTTGACCTCTGAAAATTCAGGTATGAGCATTGCTACTTCTGGAGAACAAAAAAAGATCCTAAAGATAAATTTTAAATCATATTTTTTAACATTAAAAAAATCTGTTTTGCCATAAAAAATAGCAAGTCCGGAGTCCCTGAAAACACAGATTATATAATTGGAAGCAAAGAAAACCAGAGGCAGGAACAGAGCAGTAAGTTTGAGCCCTGCTCAGCTCGCCCTGCCAAGAGCAGGAGACTGGGGGTGTTTGTTCACGGGAGCAAGAAAAAAAGGAAAAGAAATGCTCCTAAATGAAAACTACCTCCAAAAAACCAAACTTGAAGCTGACAGCACCGGGAACTAGATGCTGGTAGGTCCTTCTTTGCTCAAGTGACTGTAACTAGGAGATGGGACCAAGGGAGGAGAAGAGACACTAAGAAGAAGGAGCAAAAAGGTATTCAGCAAGCCTCAAGACAAGGAACAGGGCCTGGGAAGGTGAGAATCACAAAGGTTTTTTTTTTCTCTCACTAAAATTACTGCATCAGTTGTCACCTGTTCTGTCACAGCAGCCCCAGGAACACAAGCAGTTTGAAAAGTCCTTTTACATCAGGAAGAAAACCCCAAAAAGCTAGTTTATACCCTAAAAGAAGTTTTAAGTCAAGCATTTCTTTTCAGACTTAGAACACGATACCTCAACAGCTCCTTTGTTCTGCACAATAAAGTGATAACACCATGAAAACTGAGGTTTTACTTCTAGAAAAAAAACATCCTGACAGATCTATTGGGCAGTAGGACACAGTCCCAAGGGAGGCTACAGGAATCTTATTGCTTCGGGCCTGCAAAACCAGAGCAGAGAGATGATCAGCAAACACGATGTGGGAACCACCCTGTCGTGGAAGGCAAACAGGCCAGATGATCTACAGGCTAATGGCCACCTCCAGTGCCTGTGATCTATTACACCCCATTATTTTAATTCACTGAAACTGCACGCCCTCGCTAAGCAAGGCTGCTCCTTTTTCAATCCAATCTCCTCAAGTTCAGCCTAAGTAAATCTCTGCCAGGCACTAAAAACGAAAGCAAAACCTTTCTCCTAAATGAAATTTGTTAATTAAAGTCATGTTTCTATGCAGCACAAGGGTAGGAAGAGCAGGAATTGCTGTGGCATGCATTCCCATTGAGCATTTCTCAACAGTCCGACAGCAGAAAGGAATGCAGTGCAAAAAATAGTGTTGCTGTTGTCACCTCACACCTAAATGAAAAGTTTAACTGTGTTACTGCACAACACATTATTTTTTTTTTTTTTTTTTTTTTACACTCTGGAATGTCACTCTCCTACAGGCTGATGAATTGGAAATCATGAAAGAATCAGTGTGTTGACACAAGTTTTGTAGTTTTAGCTACTGGTTTTCAAACTTCCATTTTTATGAGCAAATTAACATCTGTCTCGCTGATGTCCGTTGAAAAAATTTTATCCTAGCTATTTAGGTGTCATAAGAACCAGCAATCCTGCCATTAAAAATATGAAGACACAGGATGGCAAGGTGGCAGGCAATGCCCTTGCAGGGCTGATGCCATCAGCACCTCCCTATCTGAACTGCAGAAGCCTACAAAGGAGCAGCCAACAAGAATAAAGGCAGATCCACGCCATCGAGAGCCACCAAGCACGATGAAGAGTACTGAACAGCGTCAGCCTTGAAAAAAAGCCATAAAAAAATTAAAAACTGGCTTCTGTGCAAAGATCTCTTCAATTTCTATTAAAGAAGTCAAGACACAGACGGGCAAGTAAGAGAACAAGGTGAAGCAACGAGACAATACCATGCAGTAGGAGTGTCACTTCTGTTGCGACCAGGACTGGGAGCCGTAAAGGTTCTGTGTTCCCATCAGGTTAAATTAAGGTGAAACGACACCAAATGACCAGCTCAAATGTTTTATTTGCTGTAAAAATGGCTTAAACTTGGAAAGGATAAGCAGCAAATGTGGTCAGAACGAAAAGAACGAAAAGAACGAAAAGAACGAAAAGAACGAAAAGAACGAAAAGAACGAAAAGAACGAAAAGAACGAAAAGAACGAAAAGAACGAAAAGAACGAAAAGAACGAAAAGAACGAAAAGAACGAAAAGAACGAAAAGAACGAAAAGAACGAAAAGAACGAAAAGAACGAAAAGAACGAAAAGAACGAAAAGAACGAAAAGAACGAAAAGAACGAAAAGAACGAAAAGAACGAAAAGAACGAAAAGAACGAAAAGAACGAAAAGAACGAAAAGAACGAAAAGAACGAAAAGAACGAAAAGAACGAAAAGAGAAACAGAGTCGAAGCGATCTGGTCACCACCCCTGGATCCAGCGTTGTCTCAGGTTGGGTAATCTTGGGTGGTGGGTTCATGCACAGCAAATAAGTTCATTGTATCAGCTGATTTGCATACTAAGTGAGGACAGGCGGGTATTCCACCAACTTATTTCCATTAGAGACAAGGAAAAAGGTGGAGCAAAGGTTCCGTGCATGCGTTGAGAGGGAAGGGGGTGCCCTAACCGCCTTGTCCAATTGAGTCAGTGGTCATGCTCGCCCTGCTGCCTTTACTTCTCGCCCAGTTCCCACAGATTTTCGCTGACTTCATGCTTCTTGGGCAACCATCCAGCTTCTGGTGCCTACTGGGGCAGTGGGCTCTTCTCTTATCTGTCCTTGTCACCTCTTCAATGGTGAAGTTGTTACCAAGGTCTGGATTGTATCAGGCTTACACAATGGAGCCAATGATTCACCGTCCTTGTTCTTGACAAGAAACCTTTAGTTTCACTCAGTCCATCTTTCCCCATTTTGAGGTTTATCTAAAGAGTTTGACAACACAACTGCAAGGGAGTGGGAACGTGCACCCTTCGATACACTCCCGGTTCCTTGGGTGACATTCCTTAGACTCATCACAAAGGCCACAGCTTGTCCTTGAGGTTTTCTGTGTCGATGAACGTTTGAGGCCTTAATCCCATCAGTTCCTTACAGCTTCCGAGTGCTCCCTTCAGCACAGCCTCATAAGTCCCACATCATGCTGCCAAGGAAGGTGTTCAAGGGGGACTCTAGCATACAATCAACCGCCTCGGGGGTCCCAGGGGACTGGCAGTATTCGTGCAGATGAACAGCTAGCTTCTTATTTTGGTGTGAAATATAAAGTTAATTATTCCTCCTCCTGACAGAAAGCATACCCAAGAGCACCGCGCATGGATACACATCAAGAGATGTGCGACTGGAGCGGTCCTCAGGAGTCTGCTGCTCCCAAGTCACTCCCTCCAGTAATCTTCAAGTCAACAACAAAAGCAAAATTAAAGGCTGACGAAAGCGTTTCTGCTAATTATTGTGTTGGTGTTCAGGTACTTAAACATAAGGTGGAAAATTCACAGAGACATGTATCTTCAGACGTGGCCTACTTCTTCACTTGCTATTTTAAAACCATTGGAACACTGTGGTGGAGCTATTCCCAGTTCACGCTTGTCAGTCTGTGTAATGGAAAGGTACAGTGTTTAAAAGGTTGATTTTCTGTGGAAATAAAAACTGAAAAAAACCAAGAACATAAATTAAGAGTAGAGAGGATGTACAGAGTTGGAATAGAGAAATGAGTACAAGGGAGAACTGGGTGTAAAACACAGCAGGGGATGGTGCAATTGTGCTTCTCTGCCCTCATCTCCAATGGATCCCCAAGTCGCTGGATTCTAAATGCATTTGAAGAGACTTCTAATGATTTTTTTTTAAAATAGAAAAATAAAATGATAGTAAATAATAATAAAATACTGTTTAAGTAACTGTAGTATTTTTGTTACCTTTAAATATATAAGTAGCACGTTTAACACAAAGGTTAAGCAAAACATCTGATATCTAGACTATATTATATCTAAATAATAAGCAATATAATGCTCAGCTTTCTCTACTTCTGGCTCTTTGGGCCCACTTCCTATCCAATTCTTCACCAGACAGGCCTTGATGACTGGCTCCAAATACTCCAAAGCTTCTTTATTCCTTCTACCTGTTCCGAATGAAGAATTTGATCTTTTCAATGACGGGGTAAGAAGTGGGCTGCCACATTTTTCACACACTAGAAGTCAGTAGACACGTATCACAGAATCATCTAGGTTGGAAAGGACCTTGAAGATCATCTAGTCCAACCGTTAACCTAACATTGACAGTTCCCAACTACACCAGATCCCTCAGCGCTATGTTGACCCTACTCTTAAACACCTCCAGGGATGGGGACTCCACCACCGTATCATGAAAAGCTGCTAATTCTCTTCAAAACCACTTGGTGTTTAGTGGCAGCTGTGATTCCAAATAACAGCCACCAAGAAGAGCCAGTTACTTATTCCTGAATTTTCACTGGAGTGGATACTCAGGATGTAAGCGTTCTGATACTCAACGGTCAATTAAGTATTGACGTAACACAAGCAGGACTAGCTTGCCCTCTCTACGTTCAAGTTACTCCCAAGGAAGTAAAACCATCGTCTACAGGTCTTGTGTCCTGCAGGGAGAGATCCCATCACAGCGTACCAGAGGAAAGGAGAGTGGCCTGTGGCAACGCTCAATAACGAGGCGCCTCGGGAAGACGCTTAAGTGCCACAAGACTAAAATTGGGACAAACATGTGGAGGAATTAAGGAGGTAACTCCAAGCATGTTGCACAAGGGTGGTCATACACAACAGAAACCTTTCTCCTGGCTTTTTCACCTTGTTGTGTCAAAGCAATAGCCATCAACGTTGAAAATGACTATTTAAAGACAAAAATATATCAGTGATCACCATCAAAAGCACTTAGGAGATACGCTGGGCATTTTGTTCAGATTTTTTTTGGTTGCTTATCTCCCCGCACTCCCATTTACATCAGAGGAAAATAGGTGCATCTTACCCACAAGACAGTGGTAAAATGGGACCAAAACAGAGTGCGGCATGTAAAGAGTCAAATATTTACCTGATTTCCTGATGTTTCCTTTCACACTTCAAATCCGTTTTTAAATACCAATGTGCTAATGAGCCCTAATGGCATGACAGAGTATACATTTGTGCATGAGTGGCGCACTCGGATCTTCCAAAGACAACAAAGGAACATTAAGCAGCGGTAAGCACAGAGCGAGCACTCGGGAATCCTCCGTTCCATTAAGCAAAAAAACTATTAAGCACTACAGGTCATCAAGGGATGTAAAGAGCGGTCCCATGGGCATATATTATTACGACACGGAGCAAAAAAGAAAAGAAAAAGAAAACCTAAATCAGCGAGCTAGTTCTTAAACACTGGGCTTAACCAATTTCTGCTAAGTGCTGCTCTACACACTCGTGCACGCTACGCGTGCCGTATAATTTTATATAAAATATAACTACTAAAAGGTATATTAGAGAAAAACCTGCTGGCCAAAAGTTCCTAAACATCCATTTATTTTGCTGAGTTCACAGTCAAGGGGTGACACCTGTAATTGAAATTTTCCACCTATAATATCTCTTCTATCGAGTTAAGACTTGTCTTTATTTTGCCATTTATCACCGAAATCAAGTTGCGGAGGTCCAAAATGAGTTTGGGATGGAAGTGGAGCTTCTCTTAGTTTTGTTCACTACTTTTATTATGGTTTATGAATTCACATTAAATAGCCTAAAATCGCCCGTGATTAGGAATCAAAAAAAAGTAGGAATAAAAAAAAAGCGAAGTCAGCATTGGCTAATTTTAATTGTGAGGCACAACTTGATTTACAACAAATGATTAATTTCTGAAAGGAATTTTCTTCCTTTTTTTAGGAAAAGCAACTATGATAGATACAGGGAATGAGAAATATGCAACACTTGAACCACCTTTTGTTTGCTCTGACCAATATAGTATTTCCCATTTTTTGTTCTAGCAGGTTTCCTGTGTTTATCCCATAGTTTCCTAAAAGTAATACCTCCCCGTGCCACTAAATGATTCATTTTCATCCTTAGTTCATTAAAATCCAAAACCAGTGATAGACAACAGTATCTAATATGATTCTAATTTCTTAGCCATTCTACGTGCACTTAAATACATCTTCTAGAATTATCAGTGGATTTCTAATAGTTGAAAAACAATTTAGTGTTACAGCTTCATTGTTTTCTCAAGCAGGGATTAAAATTCCTTCATATCTGCAAGATTTTAACCTTGGGTTCAACAGCTGTCCTGGCAACTAATTATCACAATAAATACAGGCCTGTAATTTTTAAGCCCAGTTACCTTGTCTTTTTAGAATCTGCTGGTGTTCCGTTTAGCTACAAACACAAAGTTTTGATTCCCACCAGCACAATTATAAAACACTCCCTGGATTTTTATTTTTTTGATTTATTTTTTCTAATACTGATGAAGCAACCTGATAAAACATGGTGGCACGAGCAGCAGTCTCACATTCAAAGCTGAGGAACACCCCGATGGTGTCAAACACCGTTTTAAGATATTTTCAACTTATTTAAAGCTCTTGAAAATATAAGTTGTTGCTTGGCTGAATGTTCTCTGGGAGCATAAGGGCCAACATTCAGCTAAAGGAGATATATGACAAACTTTTTTGTTTATTCAGTGGTACTTGCTCAACACATACAGTTTAGTTCCAAAATTAATGTGGTTGCAGCAACAATTTGAGAACTTCTCTCTTTTAATTCCCTGGATAGTAACCTTCAGAACAACCAGAAATTTCCTTCCACAAGAGAAGTCTGGTGAGACAGCACATAAGGTGCCACCCTGCGACATCTGCCATTACACCGCATTAAAACTTGTTAACAAAATTAAGTCACTGAGGAGCTCCAAGGGCAACACTGGCCAGCTGTGCTTTTCCACTGACTTCAGAGACGAGATATTTCCAACTTCTTGGAGAAAACATGTTTTAACTATTCTTCTAGGTGGTTGATTGTTGCAGGTTGGGTTGGTTTTTTTTTCCCCTCTCCATCCTCCAAAATAACCTGATTTCAGCCAGGACTGAATCAGTGGCAATATACCCATGCAAGGAATGGAGTGCTGAAATTATATATGGGTTAAGGAAGACAAATTTACTGAAGAAAAAAATAATTAGAAGGCACAAAGGTTCAAATGCTACACTCCCAACTCAAAAATATACTGATGCACAGCCCACAGTGATGGCTGATATTCAGGTGAACTATATGGATATACTCTGCTCCGATAGCCTCTAGACAGCTGCTACTAGTGATTACCAAAGCCAGGACACTGGTCTAAATGGATTTATGGCTGTGACATAGCTTATCTGTTGCTTGCTTTGGGTTTTTTTAGAAGAAAAAAGTTTATCATTTTCAGCATAAATCATTTTCTACTTAAATCACCATGACCACACAGAAAAAAATTCCTCTCTCATCACATCGAGAGAGCTGATCTTCACCAAAGTGCTGGATGCTGAAATGTGGGAATTCCCCTAGAAATGTACCTTGAATTCCACTTTTTATCAACCTCTGAAGACCAGCAGTAAAGCCAGAACCTCTGAAGGACTGATCCTGCAACAGCCCATAAATACAGACACAAACCAAGAGAGGGTGGTTTCTACCTTCAATCCTCCCAACTACTAGAAATATCAATAATCTCTTAAATTGGGAGGTTTAGTAAGATGCTGGAGAAGGAAGGAGCTCTCCGTTTCTCTCCAGCGCTCTCACTTCTGTTTTTCAGCTAGGAGCACGTCAGGGCCGTAAGGACCCTTGAGAAGCTCTTCGAAACGGTCTATTTTCCCCACACAGGCTTCATGCATAAAATTCTGGACTGATTAAAACCAGTTTTCATTTGCTACATTTTCTTTATTGAAAGCACTTTAAGCCACGAAAGTGTAAGGGGAAGGGTTTTAAAAGGGCAATATACTTTCAGTACCCCTGAGCAGTCTGTTCCAGGTGGAGTTGACTTACCTTTTAGCAGTAACTGCTTTATTGACTGTTAATGCTTTAAAAAGCGTGGTGAAATCACGTTGAGAATCTTTACGGCAAGGAAGATATATATCCCTTATGCATACCAGTGGTTTGGCAATTTTAACCTCCAAAGACATAAATGTTGATGTATTCTATGTTGCCAAACAGCACGGTAAGTACTTAAAATGCTGTGAACAGACCTATAGTTTAAAAGTGACACTACCCAAGATTAGATTGTAATTCAGTGAATGAATCTCTTCCTAAAACCTGCCTGAAATATTAAACCTCGTGATCCTTCCTTTAAAATCCTGAAACGGGTGACTAAGAAAACGAAGCTAGGTACTGTTGACATGAACACAATCTTCCACTCATCACAACAGGGCAATCACATGTACCATCATCATCATCTTCCTTGGATGAGAGCATCGGGCAGTCCAGAAAAAGTCTGTTTAGCAGCGACACCTTGTACATCATCCAACAGATCAGAAAGATTCAGTTTTCAAGTGTTATAATACTAAACATTGCTCTATCCTTTCACAGCCTTCATCTCTAAAAGGAGGCTTTTCTGAACATAGGAAGTTTATTTGCTTTGCCAAGCAATGATTAACACAACATACTGGAGTGTGAGACCTTCATTTCTCCTCTTGCCCTCTCTCCCGTACTCCATCGTGTTTCCATCTGCCAGTGCCTTAAGTCAATGATGTTCTGCCAACATTGCACAGTGACTCCCTCAAAAACACAACCAACCACACCAGAAAAAAAACACCACAAAAATTCTGCTCATTCAGCAATACGTGTCCTTCAGCACACAAAATACCACTTTCTGCTTGAAGAACTCGGTGCCAATTTTAAATGCCGTTCACCTCGTATTCTACTTTATAATTCAAACTGGTTTTACACACTCAGAAAAGCAGCAGTATGACCAAGGTCAGAGAGACCGTCTAGTCCAGCGCCATGCAGAAAGCAGGGGCAGCTACCAGGTTGCGCTGGGTCGTGTCCAACTGGGGCTGGAGTATCTCCAAGGTGGGGACTCCACAGCCATTTCACTGGGTGAGCGACCCTAGCAGGAAAAATTATGTTTAAACAAACACCCAATATTTCCATTTGTGCACGTTGCCTCTCGTGCTTTTCACTGTCTTGACGATTAAGAAATCTTTATTAGTTCATCCAGTTTCAGCCAAGCTGTTCTTGAAAAGAATAAGTCCCCCCCCTAAACTCCCCAGCATCACCACAGGGATACGAGATCAGGACCTACCATGCAAACCACAGTTCTGCCTCTGAAAAGCTCAAAAATTAGAGCTGGGCACAGCACAACAGGCAGCACTCGCGTATGCGCATTCACTTAAAAAGAATAATTGCAGTAATTTTATTATTTAGGAGTTGCCAACAACCAAGATCAAGGCCAAATAACAACTTGAACTGGCAAAAAGCCCTACTTAGGAAAACGTGGCTCTGCAGGGTCCCTCCGAGAGTGACATGATAAGAGTGACCAATTTCTTGGCTTCTGTGGGGCTCTGCATCACTTTGGGTAGGAACCACAGCACAGGAGTACACACACTGCTGAGGATGTGAGGTTAAGTAACCAGAGATTCAGACAGAAAAATGATTCGGAGGACGTAGATTAGGAAAGAGCCAAGACTCTTATTACTTGTTTTAATCAGAAACCATACGAAAATATACATTTTCTAGCTGATAGAGAAGAGTTTGGAGAAGATAAAGTCCTCTTCAGTTTAAAGGACCTTCAAAATGGAAAAGGCACCAAGTTCATGAGGGATACTGGAGAGACCAAACTGAGAAGAGAGCTGCCTGGATTCCCTCCCAACACAACTTGGGAGAGTTTAGGAAAACAGAATCAGAGACTCATCAAGGTTGGAAAAGCCCTTGAAGATCCTCCAGTCCAACCATGAACCTCACACTGACCGTTCTCAACTCCACCACATCCCTCAGCACTGGGTCAACCCGACTCTTCAACCCCTCCAGGGATGGGGACTCCCCCCCTGCCCTGGGCAGCCCATTCCAACGCCCAACAACCCCTTCTGCAAAGAAATCCTTCCTAAGAGCCAGTCTGACCCTGCCCTGGCGCAGCTTGAGGCCATTCCCTCTTGGCCTGGCGCTGGTTCCTTGGCTCAAGAGACTCATCCCCCTCTCTGCACCCTCCTTTCAGGGAGTTGTAGAGGGCCATGAGGTCTCCCCTCAGCCTCCTCTTCTCCACACTAAACCCCCCCAGTTCCCTCAGCCGCTCCCCATCACACCTGTGCTCCAGACCCTGCACCAGCTCCGTTGCCCTTCTCTGGACACGCTCGAGTCATTCAATGGCCTTTTTGGAGTGAGGGGCCCAAAACCGAACCCAGTCGTCGAGGGGTGGCCTCACCAGAGCCGAGTCCAGGGGTAAGATCCCTTCCCCTGTCCCTGCCGGCCATGCTGTTGTTGATAAACGGAGGATGGCAAAAAGTTGTAGAGCTCCTGGACTGAACCGCCTTGAACTTCAGTTTTATTTTACATCCCTGTGTTGTTCAAAATGCAGCAGGACAGCAGGACTAGGTAGTGCCTAGACTGGAAGGCCAGAGTCCTGAGAAAAAATGCATCACCCCCGACAAGCTGTGCAAGCGCAGCCAGGTAAGACCAAAAGCTTCACCACAACCTAACTTTTAACTTTTCCTCACATAAGCACAAGCTGCTCCTTCACGTCACCAACACACCCAAACAGACTCAGAGTTCACCTGGGCACTAAAGACCATGAGTGTCAATCCCGTCCCCGGCGTAAAAGAATATTTTATCCTCTTCTCCCCAGGTTACTAAGTTAGCAGGGGTGGATGGCAGCTCCACCCTTGTCAAGACAAGGCATCCAGCACATTCTTTAAGAGGCCCAAGTCAGAGCAATCATCAATACACAGTAGCTTCATCCATACAAAGAGCAGAAAAAAAAACCATCCCCTTAGAACTGGCAAAATTCTTAAGTAATGATCATAAAGAATTTTTTTCTGAACTCTAGCACATTTGAGTTGGTATCAGTTACTAAGTAATTTTGGGTTCCTTTGCAGCTTTTAGTTGAAGGATTTCCAAACTTTTTTTTTCCCCCCCAATAAATAGATGATTAAGGACTGGCTACACCCTCCTACAGACTGATGAAGAGGCAAAAGACCCCTTTAAAACTTCAAACACCTTGCACAAAGGTATTTAAGTCAGCGAGAAGCCGTAAGTTTTCTCAGATGCCTGGTAACAGACTTCTTTCTGTTCCTTCTGCCCTTTACCTACACAAGTGCTTTAAAGGAAATACAAAGAGGCTGCCAATTCCAGGAAGCTGCATAATGAGTTCTTGTCTATAAAAAAAGTTCCTAAACCATAAAAATTTGTACATTCTGTGCCCTACAGGAGTTTGGGGTTTTTTTTTTTTTTTGGGTGATTTTCAATTCATCAGAAGTTAATTTCCAGCTTCAGAGGTTTCATCTATTTTGAAGACAATAAATATGCAGCAGATAACTCAAAGCAACAAAGAGGTGATTAGACATATTTAAACAAGAATAATACCTTGTCAGAAATAAATTACTGTCGCAGAAGTGTCATATCTAACTCTGCTTCTTTTGAAGAAGGGAAAAAGAAAACCCACAGCACTTGAAGTGCTTTTACGAATGTTTTTTGCTCTTATTTTTTAACAGAGCAGCTTCTTACAAAGGGTATTTCCAACCATCCAAAAGGTAGGAATGTTTCTCCCTACCTGCTACCATGACCTTAGCTGTCCGACTGAGGATAGCTCCAATGCCTTCTAGCGACGCTTCACACTGGTAGAGACCTTCATCTGGCTTGTGGTGCCTGGAGTGGACAATATTTTGTATCAAGAGGGATCCGTTGGCCAGCTGCTGCCTCCTCTCATCGACTGCCAGGTTTAAGAAGACCGCGTCTTTCTTCCATTTAATAACTGGGGCTCCTTGATCCGATTCTGCTAGGCAGTTCAACAGCACGTTGCTTCCACGCATGGTGACAGCATCTGAAGGCTCAGTCAGGAACCTCAGGGATGTAAAAGTCTTGATCTGTGAACCTGAAAGAGCAAAACCGTTAAGACAAGGAGTAAATATTGGTTGTACATTTCCGTGGAGGAAGAAACAACATTACAGAGAGAAACTCAATAGAAGGAGCTACCGTGCAACCCCCAGGGGCACTATAGATATGGCTGGCAAACACTGAAAGAAATTAAGCTATGTTTCTCTGCAAATTAACACACACTGAAAAAGCCAAGCATAAATTATATTTTTGTCCTATTGCTACAAAAATCAATATTTGTAGATAAATAGATCTTTCATATGTAAAACACAAAGATAAAGCAAAGCTAAAAATCTGTACAACTATATACACACGAGGTGAAGATTAGCATAAAGCTACCATACTTTTGGGGGTTTATTTGGAGAATTTATTTGCTGATAGGACCTAGTAAGTCTGACCACACGTGCCGAGATGCATTTCAGCGTGACGAGAACAAAAATGTTAGCAAATAAATGAGAGGAAAGCACACCCGACTGCTGTCAGACCAATGATCAGAAACGGAGATGGAACTTGAAGTCTGGTGGATCATCTTCCAACCGTTACCAACCTTCCACTCGCTACCAACCAGCCTGGCCACCACTCTCCAGTAAACAGCAAGAGAAAAACCACGCGAGAATGTCCTTTCTATAGGGAAGAGGCAGGGGAGGTGTTGAAGGTGCCCAACCCTACCCCAGCGCTGAAGACCCGCGATCTCCACCCGCTGCAAGAACACAGTGGCTGAATTCTTATGCAGCACTTGGGTAACAGGACACCACTCAACTTTGTGTAGTTTGGAGATAAATCAGATTGTAAAGACAGAGGGAGATCTCTCAGTCTACCAAAGAGTAGAAAAATCATTAAAATGCTTGAGTGCAGGTGGATGAAGTTGCACCAGAAGTCACAACTCAAAAGAACATAAAATGGTCCTTTACTGCATCAAGCCTTTTCTAATAATTTGTAAAGGGGCAAAGCACATACAACTTGTATTTTTAGACACGGTCCTCTCAAATCTCAGCATCTACAGTTGAATGAGAAAGTATCAGAGTCATTTCCACTCCAGTGCATGGGGAAGTGAATTTTCCAACAGCTGCGTACGAATTCAAAAATGGCTTTTTTTCCCCCCCTTCATCTTCAGATGAATCCTTTCACCTCATTAGAGCAAATGAAAACAAAACCTTATGTGACAAAAAGATTCAAAAAGCCTTTTAGTGCTACGAAAAAGATTAATTATTTCTATTTTAGATCTCAACCCAAAGCTTTCTATGAATGTATGTATAACAACGTATAAACAGCCACTTGGCATTTTCTTTATAGGAGTTAATTTTCTCGTCAAGTACTTAGTTCCACCCGTACATGAACTGAAGAAGTTAGGTACCAGATTTTCCTTCAAAGCATACAAAAAAAAAAAGTCGTGGCTTCAAATAACCGATAAAATTTAGCAAAGGCAAAAGCAAGAGTTGGAAACCTCAACTTGTGGAGTATTTCAGGCACATTAACAATAGCGCCGTGAGAACTCAGAAGAAAACGTGTTGGTTAATAACATCAAGAAAAGGAGTCAAACCTTGATTTGGTTTTTATGTGTCTTAATGTTCTGGTTTCAGTTACTGGAGGAGGAAGCTCATCAAGAATTTGGCCCGAAAGCTGCATGTTGGCGCAGGGCACTTTTACCACAGAACACGATGAAAATGATATTCACAACGCGTGAAAAAGCGGTTATTTTCAAAACATGTGTTCCTTCCTCTTCTCCCAAAGGCAACTGAGTTCCCTTTGTGAATCACAGCTTCTTGTTGGACATTTTATTTATGTCACCAGCACTTTGAACACAGTTTAACACAGCTGTTTATGACAGCATGTTAATGATTTTATGTGGCTATTATCACAAGTAAATAATCTGCTTCTGCAGGAGAAATGGGGTTATGACAGCTTCCAGTGCAGCAAATGCAGAAGTTACAGGAGTTAAACAAAGATTAACTTTCTTTTCATGCTATTACCCTTGCAGTTCAGTTGCAATTTCAGCTATTCACATCCTTTGCAAAAGGCAAATTTAACCTCAATTGCTTTACTACAAGGAACCTAACAGCTTGAATAACCTGGAAAGCTTTCTGAATGTGAGGAAAATTCAAATCTTCTTGGAAATATTATTCCTGGAGATAGATGTGATGGTGACATCTTCAAAAAGGAAGAAAATGACCATGTATTTTCAGAAGGGATTACTCGGAAGGATAAGTATCTAACAGCCACATTTTTGTACAATGTCGGTGCTGAAGGAGAAAGGTAAAAAAATATTTGAATATCCCACTAGTACCCATTTGCATATTTAAATTATTAGCTCAGTTTTGAAAGCCCAGCTGCAACGTTACACCTAAAGTCAGGGCAAGTCAGGAGAGCTTTCCTAATTACATGTGATCTTATCACACCCTTGACTTCCACAAGACTGCATCTCTAATTTCTACCTCAAGCAACCAACATTAAACATGATTTCTCTAGACTAGGTTAGAAGAACACACTACATGCAATACAGAAACCTATTTCAGCACCTAAAAAAAAAAGAAATCACAATATAACCCAGGATAAACTTAGCTTTTGTTGAATTAAGAGAGACACAAATCCCAGGCTTGATCAGACCAGACCACAACACACCTCCACCCCTTCCTTCTATATGCATAAAACTAAGTAACATCACCTGAAAAACCAAGAGATCCACACATCAAATTAAGTTTTAACCTTTACTTGCAATGAAAAACCAAACTCTGCCAGCACAGTTTATGAAATCCGCACTGAACGTGCTCTAACCAGGCTGATAAAAATTTCAGCTTCTACAGAAGCCAAGTAGCCATAAGATAGAGCCCGATTTCTAGAAGACTACCTCACAGTTGGCCTCAAAAAATGCTTACTTACAGTTTCTTATTATTGGGGGGGTTCTTCTCAGGGAGAACGCAATTTCTCCATGAAAATATCTATATATTTACTAAGGACAGTGCATACTTAGATGTGTACATATACACACCCCCCCAAACCAAAACTGAGCCTATGAACCAATTCCTAAGACAATGCAGAAAACACAAATGAGTGATATTTCTCCAGCAACTTTTCTTAACAGTACACTGAGGCTTAAGCCAGACTTAAAAAGCATTTCCCCACTTTTTCTACTATATAGTATCTATCCTGCTTAAAACCATCAGAATTTCAGTCCATGCTCAGGCCTAAGCCAAACACCAGCCATGCTACTGCTACCCCAGGATAAGTCAAGCTGAGGAAGCGTGGCAGAACAGCCCGTACTTAGGCTGCTCCTATAGATCCTTTGGGTTCCTACTGCCTAAAATCCCCTTGATTTGAAAACAAGGCCAAAACTAAACTCTAGCTTATGGAGGTCTTTCCCCCCCAAGGCACTCACTTCAGTGTGCTTTCTCTTTCCGTATCCTGCAAAAGCAAGATTTCTATCCCCAAAACACTCAGTGCCTCTCTGTTGAAGGTTAAACTTTTAGAACAACGTAGCAATATTAGGCTTAGGTCAAGAAAGACGTTCTTTGGATATGTTGAAGCTAGAGGTATCCCCTCATCCGCAGAACAAGTTGATAGCCACCTTTGAGCGAGGACGTGCCAGAGTCATCAGCCCTTGAAGAGGATACAACGCCAACCTGGCAAGCAAACTCAAGGCCCGTGGATCCTTCGCTGAACTACCCTCATTTAATACTAAAAATCACGTCTACAGGTCAAGAAGAGCCTTGGCCAGGTGAAGACCCTTCCCCTGAGCATGCGTAGTAGTAGAAGTATTGCGTGTTATAACTGTATGCAAATCACTAACCAGTCATCCTAGAGAGGATGGACTTGGCAAATTACTAACTCTGCAAGTTTTGTGTATAAATACAGCGTGAAAAGTTCCGTTGGGGTGCTTGATTTGTGGGAAACCACCAGACACCCAGGCTTGAGCAACCCTAAAATAAATAAGCCATGTCTCTCCCGAGGGTGTGATTACTGACCTATCACACACCTGGCGATGGATCCGCTTTCCAGCCAACACCACCACCCTGCGCCGAGGCAATCCAAGGCGAAACCCCCAGTCGCAACCAAGGAGGCAAGAGCAGCCTTTCAGTCTCCAGTCTGAGTATCAGCCTTGCAAAGCAGAGCCCAGCCAGCTGCGTACCCCATTGCACAGCGTTTTAATAGCTGGAAACGGGAAGATGATGATGAAGTTCTTGAATATCTCTCCTAGTCCTTGGGCCACTTCTTTGCCACTGCACATTATAGTAAGTGTCTCTTATCTGAAACAGCTGCAGCTACTTAGCTGTTTTCATAAGCAGAGCAAGGGACTAATTTTTAAAACAGAGATGCTAAACCCACAATTTAGTCCTTATTGCAACAGCTCAACTGAAACGTAAAGGAAGGCGGGGAACAAAGCAGGCAGCCAGGCAGGAGAAATAAGAGATGAAGAGCTCTTCTACAACTCGTCGTAAAACATGTTTGCGTTTTCCGTTTCCAAGTTTTGCTCTCGCTGGCAGCGGGTCTCTCCCTTTGTCTGGCATTTTCACTAATGCCCTTAATTTTTCATCTGTACTTGCAACCCCTCAGAGCTCCAAGACATCCAACAGCTCAGAAAAGGCCACGGTCATTAATAGTCACCGAAGTTGTGGAGAATGTACTTCACATTTACGCCGAGCCCTGGTTTGACATTCCTCGGTATGGTTTGCAAAACCCAACCTCCACCCATCGTGGTTAACTCTTTCTTGTAACATCTACGTCTTGGTGGGGATGTCCTTGCAGCTGCCCAGGACTTGTTTCTAGGCCTCTCAAAGCTTTTAAAAGTCAAGGTAAGAGAGGGAAGTGCTGTTGTAGCTGCTTCATCTGTTGAAGCGAACACATTCAGCTTTCACGTAAGCTCCAGAACTCCCATATTTAAAGAAAATAGACTTAAAGGAAATTGAAGAATCCTGCAAAGCAGAGGCTGCTGAAACCAATGGCTCCAGGGCACCTCAAGTGCTTCTTTTTCCCTCCGACTACAACGTACGCGGAACAACTACGAACACAGATTTCAGAGATCTACGGCTTAACTACAAACCTGAATGGAAACGGCGTGAAGATTAAACACCTCCTACGCAAAGCTACCGTGTCAGCTATTCCGAGCACATCCCTGTCATCAAACAAGCCTGGAGCACCGCTTGGAGATCTGAAGCTCTGAGGTCAAGGAGAGCGCCCTTGGCAATAACCCACGCATCCTTTAGCCAAATAAAGGAGAAGAAAACCCGAAGCTGAAAGACCCCATCCTTGGTCCCTTGCTGTTTTAGCAACCAAGACATTACCCTACGTGATGACCTGCTTTGTGATACAGGAATAAAACTAATGGGCTTCTCACCCTGACAGGTAACATCAGAGTAACTTCAAGGTTATCATTCTCCAGGCCACAGACAAAATTAACATTTAAAAGATGATCTCTGATGTGCTTCTTAATCAGTCCCTTGCTTTGAATCCTCCACTTTCTGTTCCGGCTTTGATATGTAATCTTCCAGGGTGGGTTGGTTTTTTTTCCCCCCCTGCTTCATGTTCTGCATCAGTTGCTTCTATTATAGAGAGGGAAGAGATGTCACAGTTGCAAAAGCATTTGACCGGGCCACCCCTGGAGCTTTCTTCTTTTTCAAATAAACATTAAGAAATCAGGCTTTTGCACACAGACCATTTGAAATCTGTGAATACAGAAATAACCCCCAGCCTAACTGAAATTTGGTAGCGGAGCATCGTAGCTGAACTAAGTCTATTACAATGAAGTGTATTTATGGACGCTCAGTATACATTTTCTCAGAGGATTTTTTTCTCCCCCCTTCACCTACAGAGCCTACATAAATTATTTTAACAGCCAGGCTAACAAGCATTTATTACATGCTTAGGTAATGCAGAATATACAGCAAAACTTAATACAGTTTTATCTGTTTGCACAAAATACACCCATATGAAGCTTAATATATATTAAAAGGAGAACTCTTGCTTTAATGTTCTTATCATAACTTATGAAGTGCCTTCTGGGGTGCTGAATATTTCATTTCAGCTCTATAAAATTTTGAAAATCTAGCCTCACGCCTGCATTTGATGTTGATATGTGGAAAGAAAATGCTTCAAGACATGTACAGCGCAACACAAACCTGTGGCACGTGCAAGTGTTGCTCAATTTTTATATGATAATGAACAAACACTTCTTATCAGGATGTTTCTTGTGATGTTTCAAATCACTGAATTTTTAGATGGTGCTATCCCAGGATAGTCCAAAATCCTGGGATAGCACCATCTAAAAATTTGTAACAATTTCATTATAACTCCTTTATAATTCCATTATAACAATTCCAGTGTTTGTAACAATTCCATTATAACTCCTCCATGTTCAAGGAATCATTAGAACACACATCAACTGACTGATTTTTAATTTAAACCTTTAGTTTGATAAAAATAAGGGTTTTAGGAGCTTAGTCACTAAGGGTAGTGCCTCCACAGCACAGCACCCCACTGTTTATATCCACTCAAAACACCAGTTGCAAAGAACTTCCGCTGGGTGCAACTGGTGAGCGACACCTTGAAAAGGGGCTTTATCTGAGACAACTCTGAGAAGATCCATCACCCTCTCTGTCCCACCCTCAAGCCAACCTTCTAACGTAAAATCACAGTCGTATAAAAAGAGTAAATTCAGTCTTTATCAAACTAAAGGGCCAAGTTTCATGCGTAGTTCTGCTTGTCAAAGAACGAACAAATAACCCCACGCAACGGATGGGTTTGTCGCACCACCTCACGCTCTCGGTGCTCAGGTTTAGTCAGGCTGCAGATTTTAAACAAACTCCGATGGGATAAGAGGGACGAGAGCACACGCAGATGCTCCTTTCCGCTACCCTTCTGACTACTGAGGTCTCTAAAAGCACTATTTATTATTGGAACCATTTGACTCCCTTCCCAGCAAATCTATTTGGGATAGCCCGCTAATTCAGGGAACAGCTCTAGGGCTGCCCCAAGCTGATCTCTGACCAGAGAAAGGAGCTCTCCATCCCTTCCCTCCAGCCCCAGCTCCTGGGGCTTCCCTCGCTTGGGCTCTACCAAACAGGGAAGCAAAAGAGCCAGCTTGACCTACTGACCCCCAAAAGAAAACTACTATTTTCAGTCAGATCAGATTCCTTGTAACGGAACCATAAGACACAAGGCAGAGGGCAAGAGCTCAGCTATTCGGAGGACAAGGGTTGAGGAAATAAGAGATAAATAAGTTTTCCAGCAGTGGCCTCATGTTCATCAGGTTTGGGCAGAGACAACACGTGGGCTCAGCAATATAAAATCATTTAAACAATTACCTATGCACCCCACCCCCCAATTTGCTTGCTTTGCCCACACACTCCAGCTCAGTCTAAGGCAGAGACAGAGCTCAGGTCCTCTGAGCAGAGCTCATCTGACATCAGGTGTAGGTAGGCTTGCCTCAAAGCAGGACGACGAGTTCTCATTGCCTAGTTTTAACCAAATCAGTTTGATGAACAAAAATCTAGTCTTCCCAACCAACAAGCTCTGCAGTGCACACTGCTGCTTCTTCAAGCCTATAAATCAATTTAAATTACAAGTTCACAGGAACAAATTCAGAAGATCCAGTTATCCCTGGAACAACATGAGAGAATCATTTTGCTTCTTGCACAGCACAGAGGATGTACGGCAAAGAGTATTTGGCTACGTTAAAAAATACACGCGGTATCGGAGGACAACTGAGACTTGCTCATAGAACGTCTTGTCTGGTCCAAAACTTTCCAGAAGTTCAGGGAGCAACTGCTAGGACCTCAGTGTCTGGGGGAAACCCAAACAGAGCCTGGTGTTTTCCTGCAGAGGCGGCCATGAACTGGATTTACATTTTAAGCCCCCAAAGGAGACTGCTGAAGGGTTAATTGCACTGACTCGGCAGTGTTTTTTCCTACATGCTTTTGTTTCAAGGGCTTTAATTACATTATCAGAAAAATCACAGAATCACAGAACCGTCTAGGTTAGAAAAGACCTTGAAGATCATCCAGTCCAACCATTGACCTAACACTGACAGTTCCCAACTACACCATATCCCTAAGCGCTAAGTCAACTTTACTCTTAAACACCTCCAGGGATGGGGACTCCACCACCTCCCTGGGCAGCCCATTCCAACGCCCAACAACCCGTTCTGTAAAGAAATGCTTCCTAATATCCAGTCCAAACCTTCCCTGGTGCAATTTGAGGCCATTCCCTCTTGCCCTATCACTTGCTACTTGGTTAAAGAGACTCATCCCCAGCTCTCTGCACCCTCCTTTCAGGTAGCTGTAGAGGGCCATGAGGTCTCCCCTCAGCCTCCTCTTCTCTAGACTAAACAACCCCAGTTCCCTCAGCCACTCCTCGTATGACATGTGCTCCAGACCCTTCACCAGCTTCGTTGCCCTTCTTTGGACACGCTCGAGTAATTAAACGTCCTTTTTGTAGTGAGCGATCTTCTTATTTGCTGGGTTTGCTCAGTTTTCCTTAAAATAACTGGTATCTGCACCTGTTAATTTGCACATAGGAACACCACAAAGAAAAAAAGAGATATAACTCTACAGATAGAGGCATGGAATTGTTGGTACTTCCCCTATTTCCCATTTATTAGATTTAATATAATTCTCAAGATTAAGGAAATATAACAGCATAGCCAACATGCAAATTCCTGAAGAATAACAATGTTTTGAGGCATCTCAAAGCAGTTTTACCGTCTAGGATCTTATCATAATTGGGAATAATCCCATTAAGGTTTCAAACAGCTCTCAGCAGAAGACTCCAGCAGGGAAGAAACCATGTGAAGTTCATTTCCCCAAGGTACGTCGCAACACCAACGTGTTGCTGCTTTCAATGTTCTCCCCAGCAGATCCCTTCTGTCAAGACAACAGACTCTTAAATCTACTAAATATACGTTCAAGATACACCAGATTTCATGTTTGCCTGATGGAAATGGTCTTTTTACCCAAATAGTGCACATTTGAGGACCCAGCTAAGTATGGTCCTAGAGAACAGGGCTGAGAAGTCAACTCCATCCTGGCAGCTACAATATGTCCAAAGCTGTCTACCAACACCCTCTCCCACATCTGAGATCTACGGGCAACCTCCTCATTTAGTAAGTTATGAATGAGATACTCCTACGCAGAATCTTCAAGGCTCCAGCCTTCTTCTGACAACGTTTCAGTCTGCTGCATCCCACGGATGCATTTCAGAGTCCAAAGAAGCAGAAGAATGTGCAAAGGAGACACCCAAGAGGTGCCTGGCTACAGCTATGGGGTTAAATAAAGCCAAGAACAGTGAATTTGGGGTATAGAACTGTAAAGGCAGAAAACGAAACAAAGTAAAACATAATCTAATAATTTCAGTGATTATTAGATTAAATGATCCAGGTTAAAAAAAAATGCACGGGGAAGAGGATGAGGGATCAGGGCAGAGGACTAAGCAACACCAAGCATGAGAAGCAGAGGAAATCCCCCAGGGCAGTGGTGAAGGAACACTCAAGAAGCAGAGAGAAGGAAAAAAGGGAAAGAAAAAAAAAAAAATCAATCCAGCACTGAATCCAAGCCAAGCAGAAAAAGGCTAAAAGGGGAGAGTTGAGTGGAATATAAACACGAAAAGGCCCACAGATCTGGCCAGATGCAGGATTTTAGCCGTCATTGTGGAGAAAGTCAGCCTGAAGAAGGAGACATGAGCCAACAAGAATAGACAACCATGGTGAGATGAAAGGGCAAACGAGGGCAATAGCTGGAGAGGACAAGGACGTGGAAATGTATGCAAAAGAAAAAAAGAAGTCAGGTGAGAAAGAATAAAGAGGAGGATGAAAAGATAATGAAGAGCGAGAGCTATTGAGTTAAAACATCAAAAGAATACATCAGTTGCTGAAAAAGGAAATCCCTTGGAAGAGCTTTAAGCTGAAGAGACAGGCAGAAGGAGCAAAAACGAAGCCAGTATTTCCACAGTTTGGATTTTTTTTTTTTTTTTGAGATGGTAATACATTTAGGGAAGAGAGTGGAGGAAGAACCAAGAGTGAGAGGGATGGAAAAAAAAAAAAAGACAAACCCACCAGACTCCATGAATGAGAAGTCTGTGATGAATTTAAGAGCTTTATAGTTCAGAACAGCCTACAGCCCAAACAGTGCTGCTCAAAACACACATGGCAGCGCTCAGAATAAACCCACTTCTGGGGAAGACAAAACATTTAGACAGGGGGTTTTTTGTTTTCATATTTGTTCATTTCTTAAACGCATTCCTCCTTCCTTGCGGGCCATTTAGTAACGCAATAAATTAATTTGTACTTGAGAGTGAACTCTTTAATCCTTTTTTATTCTCTCCCCTCCCCATCAAATGCATACTACTGAATTTGCATGCATTAGCATAATGAAACATTAATTACAGAGCATTTTGGATAGGACAAGCATAGAGCTTCCATCAATCTCAATAACTCGCATCAAGAAGGTGAAAACCACTGCCCAAGCTTATCAGGACAACATAATAGACACAAACACATCAACAGCGCCTGTTGCGGGTGTGATTTAAACCCCACATCCAAACCCAAAAACCGCTCCGAAAATTACAAAGAAAGTAATAAATACCAATTATGTTAATGATACGCAGACAAATTGGTTTCTTTTGGTTTTGTTCGCAACTAGAGCTGCGTTCGCGCTGAAGGATGAGCGGGGCTGATCTGGCACATCCAACCCAGGGAAGGGGGGTTATCTCCTTCAACATATTGGGCGATAAAGCTGCCAAAAATAACGTACACGGACCCTCCAGCAGCCAACTCTGATGACTTTACAAAGACTCCTTCTAGTTTTAAGTTAAGTTCTCTCATCTGTAAACTTCTCAAGCCCCTTGAACGTATCGGACGCTTATCGCCGTGGCTTGCGTTGGCAGGTGCCATGGGACAGAGGGAGCACCCAGGGCCCCCCAACTCAAAGTACCTCGCAAATGTGCCTGCAAATCCTTAGGCACCTCCTTATGCTCAAGACTAGCATGTACGTAAAGCAAACCAACACCCAAAGTAAGGTCAAAGGAGCTCGATTGTGTCCTCCTCCCATCGCTGCGTAAACTATATCTTAATTACAACCTTCTCTCTACTTCCGTTTATGAAAGAGAAAGACAGTTTTTTGTTCAATCCTTGAAATTAAAGTTCTCCCACTTCTATTTAGCAAAAGGCTTCTGGGAACACCAGAATGGCGTTCATTAAGGAAACAAACTGCAGTGCTACAATAATGTATGTGAACATTAAAGAAACAAATGGGGACTTCACTGCAGATGTAGAGCCCTTCCCTCTTTGCACAATGAAAGCACACAGCAAAGCCGATGGACTGTGTGCCCTGAATGCATCATTTCAGCTTTTGAAAAACCCAAAAGAATCAAGATAAAAAAAAAAGTCTAATCTGAGCATAATCTGAGTCATAAAACATCCAACAGCAATCGAGACTGCTGTTGTGAGGGATAACCAATGAATATCAAACTGCTCCCATCACACTCCCTTAATGCATCAGCCTTTCCAACAGAAAAAAAAAAGAACAAAAAACATTTCATTTCATAATAAATCACAGTTTCCTTGTTTTACTTTCTTTTAACTCCATGTCTCTCAACTACAGTAATAGAAAAATTGAGTGGCTAGACTACAAGATCTACAAAGATCCCTTCCCACCTAAACTAATTTATGAGCCCAACAAAAAAAGAAAAGACAAAAAAGCCAGCACCCCCAACCCAGAGAAAAATCCAGACCTTGAAAAAAAGTTCAAAAACCAAGAAAAAATCACTAGCTAAAAAATGAACCTCTCCTTTGGGAGTTTGTCACATATAACAAGCCTCAGGACAATGGATTTTCTCTCCAATTGAGCACCTTAAAGTTTAAGCATATCCCTACACACCTTCACTTGTAATTTTTTCATCAGCAGCAGAGGCATGATTTTTGTTTCACAGGATACATGTAAATAAAATTTAGATTGGGCTGCCCAGGGCAGGGGGGGGAGTCCCCATCCCTGGAGGGGTTGAAGAGTCGGGTTGACCCAGCGCTGAGGGATCTGGTGGAGTTGGGAACGGTCAGTGTGAGGTTCATGGTTGGACTGGAGGATCTTCAAGGGCTTTTCTAACTGAGATGATTCTGTGAAAATTTGAGTTCCACATATTTTCAAAATCAAGCACGACACGTGATGGGTCAGATTTGGATTTGGACAGCGATGTTAAATTAATTTACATCCACAAAGTACCTGGACCTATATTTTCAAGTCTGCATCACGACATGGAGAACTTTTCCCAGAAGTCACAAAATAAGGGGACCAACTTTTGCAGGAGATGAACATCCAGCAGTTATTCATAAAGATCAATGAAAAAGTATTAAATACCATTGTGTTTCAAAAATGCCACAGAGCCTAGAAAAGACATTGTCCAAGTAACACCCAAAGCTGTCAAATACAAGTTTGCTTGGAGAATGGACAATTTTTAGTTAACAATTGGCTTTCTGCAACCCCCATGTAGTAAGCAGTATTTCTGCCTTCGGGCAGAAATGTCTTCAAAGCCCCTATTCTCTGCCAGCTACCAAACAACAATTAACTGAGTATTTCCCAACAAAGAGGAAGAAAAGAAAAGAAAGGAATCCACTCAGCAAATTTTCTTCACTGAGCACAGGAAACAGCAGAAGTCATCTGCCTTGGCTTTGGTGGCTGTGCAATGTGGGCTTCCAGCAAAGGCTGAGAAGTGATTCTCACCTGGGACTGGGAAGGGGACAAGGAATCCCAAATGATTCTTCTGCGATCAAGCAGCCACCTCTCTCCTGTCAGGAGTGAGGTTTCAAGGAAAATACGCTTCTATGGGGAAAAAGAAACCATTTCTGTCCAGGAACTGAAGCACCTTCAATGAGGCCTCCAGCATTCTCACTTCAAGACATGCTAAAATACTGGATTTTCTTGTACTGGGCTGGCTACAACATTTATTTTAACACAGTTTCTCAACAAATTTTAAGAAAGGATATTACTTTTGTTAAGTAATTTCTTCCTGTTCACTCCCTAAACATTTGCTGTATTTCAATGGTAGCAAATAGCACGAAGGAGACCCCCAGGTAAGGTTTACCACTCCCTCTCCTCCTTTGTGTACGTGTCTCCCGACGAACAATAACTTGACTTAAAGGCCATTTTCTCCTTATTTCACTGAGCTACTCGTCCTCCAACTGACACAAAGTCTCAGGCTCTCTCCAACAAAAAGTTTTTCCACTGTGCTTTAGTCATCTCTTTTCCTCTTCCCATCTCTCTTCGTGAAGGTGAAGATGCTCCCTCCAAGCGCTCGCAACAGCTCAAGAACATTCTCCTCAAACCCCTCAAGAGCCACATTATTTTTCTGTCCCTTATCTAGCCACGGCCAACAAAGGAATATGACTGTACTCCCTCAGGTCCCCCAACCATCAAAGCCCAGAGTAAGCACAGAAGAACCCAGATATAATTAAAAAGCAAAGTCAAGGCACCACCAAGTATCCACCTCAGCACCTGCCACCACACTTGGTGTAGGAACAAGGACACGAGGAGCCCCTTCAGCCCCTCTCTTGCCCTCTCGGGCTGGGCCTGGTGGTCGCTTGACCACGAAAGCAGTAGGGCTTCTCACACAAAGGTGTTTGAGGAGAGCCCAAACTGTTCCGTACTAATTGCACTGATTTATGCCCAATTCCTACTGCAGGTCTGTGGAAGAAAGCCTCTCGCTGTCAAATCACCGCAGAGTCACTCTGGCCAAGACAAAGCCTCCTGTTGTCTTCGGGCAAGCTGGCCCAAGAACCCGTGTGCACTGAGGCTCAAAATACCTGGAATCAGACGCCGAGTTTGCTGGGCAACTTTGATTTAACCATGGGTATCATTTTGTCTCACTAACCTGTTCCTATAATGTCGAAACGGCGATAAAGCCGTATCACGCTTCGAGACGCTCAGACACAAAGTTCTTCAAGGTATTGTCCAAGTTCACTTCAAATTCCCCTGAACGTGTGCTTTAAGAACAATCAGGTTAAGAGGAGCAGCACAGCACCCATAAGGAGGAGAGGTCCTTCAACCATAAAACCAGAACACAATTACTACGTGAAAAATTCAGTTCTTTAATACTTCTTTTGCAACTAGGAAAAGCTTGGAAGTCAGAGCACAAAATTCAGTCACTCTTATTAAAACGTTGTGCAATAATAGTAACTTCCACTCCATTTTAAATGTGGTGCAAATAAATCCCGAACACCCTGATGTCGTATTCCCAACCTGAGAAGTTTCCTCATAATAAAGTTATTTTTCAAGTTTACCAGCTCCAAGGAAGAACAGGAGGAGCAGTCCGACATTATATTATTCACTTGAACGAGTTTCCAAATTGAAATCACTAAGATTGCAAACACAGAGTTGTAACTACATGGGAATCCATTCGAAATAATTTCAGATCTGAATATTGCCATACGGTTCTGTTGATTTCGATGAAGAAAACCTACTCATGTGGATAATACTATGCAGACAGGGCACTGGCTTTGGGGCCTTTTGCCAAGGCTGTGCCTGCTCTTGGCCATCCCTGCAGCTAAGTGCCTTTTGATTGCAAGTATTTCTGCGTTTAAAAAGAAAAACCTATACGAAGTATTTACATCCCTTACCTAGGAACTCACACTTCTGTCGTAGCCATATGTCTGACCTGTTTCTCTATTTGAAGTTCTGGAAAACTATCAAAAAAAAAATCAAGGCTGTGGTTGGGAGATGTTGGATTTTTAGTTTTCCTCAGGTCTCCATTCCTGCCTCTGATGACTCTTTCCTTTACACGAGGAAGTTGACTTTTGCAGAAAGCATCACTAACCCTACGCGAGAGGATTTCCTCCAACTCTACTACAGATTGGAAAGGCTCCCTACTTACTTCACTGCTGTTAGAAACTGTACTGTGGTTTAATAAGCTGTAAGAGATGTTTAAGGACATAACAACTATATGTACCAATTGTTTTACGGACAACAGCCAGTCTCTGTCTCCCCTCACCCAAGCCCTTCCTGACCTGCTTTCTCTTTACACTACCATTTCTACACGTTTCTTTTGCCATTAAGGATGTGTAATTGGTTTCTGCACCCTGTTTGCTTGTTCAGACAAATCCTGGCCGAGCTACAGACAGCCACACTGGCACATCCAACAGCAAACTCCCACAACCAGCCGGGACAAGACAGGTTTTATTAAACATTTCTCTTTGGTGCCTTCCAGCTCTCCACCTGATTCAAGCTGGGCAAAGGTTCAATTCACACAATTTCAGGGAAAAAAAAAAAAGAAAGAAAAAAAAAGGGGGAAGAAATCCAAACCCTGAGCTATATGAGACAAGGAGAATGAAATGTTTGTCGTGATTTTCAGCGAGGTTGTGAAAAATGCAATTACAAACTTCGAAAGACAGTTGGGAGGGAGCCCCAGATGTTGTTTCAGAACCTTTGCCATCGGTAGCAGCTTCTTTTAAATGCAAATCCCCAAATCGGCGCACGCTGCGGTACCCCGAGACCCCAGCAGCCATCGAACAGTGCCCCATTGTAGCAGACGCCGGGCAGAGGCACAATACGGACCTTATTCCCTCAACCTCCTACAGAAAACGGGCTGCAGCGTTCTGCAGCTGAGCAAAAGCCTCAAGCGCTCCCGGGGCTGCCCTGAATATCAATAAACCTCGGGGCGTCACCCCACCCCGCGTCTCCTCTGGCTGCAAAGTTTCCAAAGTTTGCCGAAACAATCTCTGAAAGGCAGTTTTGTTCGCTGGGAATTGCTGCGACTCCACCTTGCAGCCCAGCCTCCACAAACCATCCCACTGGTACAACTGGGGACGGCAGCTTTTGAGGCTAAAAACGGCCAAAATGATGACGCTGAGCTGAGAAACAGCTGAGCAAATCTGCAGCTTCTTAAAACGTCTACTTCAGTTTACACTAACCGTGGTAATTAATGAAATTAAAGCCCATTAGTCTGCTTGCTATAGCTGCACACTTAAAACAACCCATTCTGCACATTGCTTTTGTGTGTCTAATGGCAAAACTCAGTCATTAAAACCTCTTTTTAAAAACAAGACACATCACCCTCCCACTAGACAGTCGTCTTCCCCCCGTAAGACAACAGAAATCCATCTGATGGATGAATATTGAGGTAACACCACACTGCAGGTTTATTAAAACCCTTAAGTGCTGAATAAGCCAATTAACACATGACATCTAAAAGTCAACATAACCTTCATAATCTTTAAGCAGAAAAATATTTCACACTTATCAGAACAAAAAAAAAAAAATCAGTTTAAAAAGAAACTAGGTGAACCCCAGAGCCTTTAGCTCCCTGTGATCAGTAGATGAGGATGGTTTTTACTGCATGGTGCTTCCTTCACCAGGGCAGCATAATTAATCATATAAAAGTTGTTTTGAACTTGATTTACAAATTAAATGCAGAACAACAAAAGAGGTTGAGATTTGTATGTTTTTCAAATCACAGCACTACCATGATTTCAGACACTTCAAGACCAAGGGCAAGGTCCTGCCCATGGGTTGGGGCAATCCCAAGCACAAATCCAGGCTGGGCGAGGAGTGGCTGGAGAGCAGCCCCAAGGAGAAGGACTTGGGGGGGTTGGGGGGTGGAAAACTGCCTGTGAGCCAGCAATGGGCACTCTCAGCCCAGAAAGCCACCCGTGTGCTGGGCTGCACCCAGAGCAGTGTGGGCAGCAGGGTGAGGGGGGGGATTCTCCCCCTCTACTCCGCTCTGGTGAGACCCCCCTGCAATGCTGGGTCCAGCTCTGGGGGCACCAACAGCAGAAGGACACGGAGCTGCTCGAGCAGGGACAGAGGAGGCCACGAAGATGCTGGGGGGGCTGGAGCAGCTCCCCTGTGAGGACAGGCTGAGAGAGTTGGGGGGGTTCAGCTGGAGAAGAGAAGGCTCCGGGGAGACCTTAGAGTGGCCTCCCAGGACTTAAAGGGGCTACAGGAAAGTGGGGAGGGACTCTTGATCAAGGGGGTAGGGATAGGACGAGGGGGAACAATTTTAAACTGAAAGAGGGGAGATTTAGATGAGATCTAAGGAAGAAATTCTTCCCTGTGAGGGTGGTGAGGCCCTGGCACAGGTTGCCCAGAGAAGCTGTGGCTGCCCCCTCCCTGGAAGGGTTCAAGGCCAGGTTGGACGGGGCTTTGGGCAACCTGGGCTAGTGGAAGGTGTCCCTGCCCGGGGCAGGGGGGTGGCACTGAGTGATCTTTAAGGTCCCTTGCAACCCAAACCAGTCTGTGATTCACTCTATGATCATCATTTACTTCACTAAATTTTAATCCATAAGTATTAATTTTCCTTTCAGACCTCGAAAAATACATCAAAAGAACCACCGCCAAGCAGTGGAAGGAGAAGAAATCAGAGTCCACACCACCACAGCTCCGTCACGTTTTAGTTTTTGTTTGATTTTCTTCTCCCACTGATTAAGAGAAAGAAAGCAAATATCAAACACCCCATGCCCCTGTTCTTGAAGAACATCATCACTTCAAAAGCCCCATCTTTAATATATTTAGATGTTGTAATTTTTCCTTTTTTTTTTTTTTTGAATTCCACAACAGCTTTTTCAAAGCCCAGTATGTTGTGGGCAAAGCCCTTGGAGACTCGGTTGCCCATATTCCTTTACTGTTATATGTAAATACTGATGGTCTCTGGCTTCCTAGATTTAAGGAAGAAGTGGGAGCCATGAAATACAAGAACTTGAGGATACTGTAACAGAAAGAACACATGAATAAATCATTTGCTCGGGAAAGAATAAAGGTTAGGACCAACTATTTTAATTTAAATTACTGGCACTTGTATAGATAAACAGTATTTAGTAATTTCACTTAGGTACTAAAAGGGGTTTTCACTCCCAAATGGCCCATTTCTACCAATTATGCCAATTAATTAGTAAAGAAAAAAAAAGATGGAATAGAGAGGTGCTTTGGTTTCTCTCCGAGCAAAGACAGGAAGAATGAAAAGCCATTTACATTAATAAGTATCCATCAAAATACTCCGACTGACAGCCAGCGTAATGGAGCAGTTACAGCACATATGGTTCCTCACCGGTGCCTCGGCATGTCTTTGCACAGAAACGTGTGCACAGGGCTCCTCGCCGATGGGGGACTATTGCCTTTTTTGTGTTAAATAAAGATGCAGCAACATTTAAAAAAGAAAAAAGAGTACAAAGGATATATTTTTAATTTTTTCCCCCCCCCAATGTGACCATCTATAATGATTTCCAATTACTCTTGTGCCCTCGCTGTCAGAAGGGTACTCGCTTCAAAGCCCAATATTGTGCCTCGTATTTTAATTTATTTGATGATTGGATCGGGAAGCAGCACTTATTAAGAACAGATGTTTCTCTACAATTAAGTCAAAGTACCCCCTAAAATTCCCAGTTCTGTAAGCAAATTTCAGATAAAACTTCTTTAGAAACACAAACTGTAATAATCAACAAAATTTTAATCCACTAATCCAAAATTAAATTCCACTAATTCCCCTGTATCTTTCCCCAAAATGCTGTATTTTAAGTTACACACAATCATTAGCCAAGTGGAGCGAGTGTCACAGGGACAAGTGTCTCCTGGCCAGATTTTCAAGGTGGCCAAGTGTTTGCCACGGTACACGTTGGCCATTGAGTGGTGTCAGGCACCCAGCTGAGACAGGACTCAGCCTTCACAGCACATTTGTTCCTCAGCCAGATGCTATTTTGTTTTTTTTTAAGCTCTGTCACGCAGACTGGATCCCTGAGCCCGCAGAGATTGGCTTCACCGCACCTACCCTAAAGGTCTCCGAAGACAAGACTTGAGATACTTCGATATTTGAGCCATGGCAGCGTGGGAAGATCAAAACACAAAAAAACCTGCAAAACACATATTTCCTTAACACGTGGTACCCAGAACAAACACAGAACGGGATGAAGATCCAGTGATTTGTGTTGCCGTGGCACCAAGGAGGAAGGCGAAGCGAGGTGGAGGCCGCGCGGTCCCGTTCTTCCCCTTTTCTCAAGGAACATTTGACACAACTACGCAGATTTATCTCCTGCTCTTCCCCTTCTCTCAAGAACTGTTTTGCAGAACTCTGCGGACCTTATCTCTCACTCTTCCTCTTTTCCCACAAAACCAGCACACACTTTGCCCCCAGCAATGTGCTGTGTCATTACTTAAGAAACAATGGCTTGACCACAGTCCCACCCCCTCACACATAAACACTTAAATACTACCCCGAGTTTGTATTTCAATTGGAGGGATGAGAATCCGATAGCGAATTAGAGGGACAGATCAACAGGTTTGTGCTCCTCTCCCCCCAGAAGGGATGCCTTTTGCTAAAATTTGGGCCCTCAGCTATGCCGAGCGATTACCTGAGAATTAAGAGTGTGTGACAGCAATTGTTTTTGCTTAGAGCTATAGAGCCAGCCTGCAGCTTGTGCATTTATCGCAGGCAATCTCAAAGGATTTGTAGATGTTGCATAAGAATAAACTGTTTTATTCATGACCCTGATTGCTTCTCTTGAATGCAACCAGATCTACAGCACATGGACTGTTTGTGCATCTGGTGTCAGGCCTATAGTCACAACCATAACTGGCATAACTCTTAAAAGATAAATCCAACCACCCTCAGCCCCTCTAATATCTGAGGAGCAGCTAGAATGCAAGGGGCTTCACCTCATACCAAATTAATTCATTACCTGAAATGCAACACTGAAATATTTCATATACCAACAGACATTGCGTTGACACACACATCTGGGTTCAACCCAACTGGGACAATGTAACCTGTTGCTGTGCGGTGCCACGCCAGGTCACAAGGGTTGTGCACGGCCTCCACAGAGGCTGCAAGAGCCTTCGGGAGCACCCATGGGCTGCCACCTCAGAATCCCAGAATCATCTCAATTGGAAAAGCCCTTGAAGATCCTCCAGTCCAACCATGAACTGACCGTTCTCAACTCCACCAGATCCCTCAGCGCTGGGTCAACCCGACTCTTCAACCCCTCCAGGGATGGGGACTCCACCCCTGCCCTGGGCAGCCCATTGCAACATCCAACAACTCCTTCTGGAAAGAAATACTTCCTAATACCTAGTCTAAACCTACCCTGGCACAACTTGAGGCCATTACTTTTGTCCTATTGCTTGTTAAAGCTCAAGCTGGTTAATGGCACTGGAGAAGCCTCCAAGTTTCATTTGCCACAGGCAACCGAAAGAAGTTACCCAGCCTCGTTTCCTTCCAAGAAGAGACTGCTTGGAAGACATGGCATGGATAGCAAACACTGTGGTGTACTTTCATGTCACATATTCCTGAACCCACCATACCACGGGCACAGCGTGGCCACAACCCATCTAAGACAACACCTTCAATCAAAAGTTGGTTCTGGCTTCCTAAAGCAGAGCTCCTGGCAACGGAGTTATTGCCCACTCAGGAAAAATGCCATGAAAATGGCAAATAATTTTTTAAAATTATTTTGGTTTTAAAAAAAATCAAGTTTATATAATTATATAGCTTATCTATTTTTAATAATTACAACAATTTGTGTGCAAAGCTTTGTCACATGCAACAAAGCAAGTGTCTACATTCTCCAGTTTAATTGCTTTGTTTAAAAAAAAAACCTCACTTCCTATGCAGGAATATTGTTTCCCAGGTTTCCTTTCCAAACACCCACATGAAACAAACTTATTACATCTCCACTTACGGAGACAAAAAGAGAGCACAGCCAGCTTGCAGGAGTCCAGGGTGCTATTCTGCAGTGCCTAATGGGATTTAGTTTCTCCTTTTTACATTCAGTACAAAAATATTTTTCAGAATATTTTATGGCAGAGTTTTCATCAGTTTCAAGCAAAATTCGAAACAGTCATCATGTAAAACTGATATTTTTGCCTCAACTTCACTTTTTAATGACTGAATCTAGTGTGGTCATGTGGGTGCACAATCCAGTTAATCAAATGATAATTTAATCTACTCAGCCTTTTTGTTTCTTCCTCCAAATACAGGTTTTAGTCCTTCTATTTGTTCAAAAATCTGACTTAGGTAAAATCTTGACTGACACCTAAATTGATTGAATGCCTTTTCTTTTGTCAAGTCAGCTGCCTTGAAGAGCTACCCATATCTTATTCAATTTGGATACATCTTCTGGTTTTCCTCCCTACTTTAGTCTTTTCTGTGTCATATTCTACAAAATGCTATAATAAAAATACTAGCTGAAGTACTTAAGTATTGATATATCCCACAGGTTTTTAAACTTTTTTCAAAAAGCAAGCACAAGCAACCATAAGTAGGATAGGCAACTACAAGTAGAATACCTAATAAGAACAAAATACTCTATTTCGACGTTTCCGCTTGTGTATCGATGGTTCCATCTGTATCCTGCAGGCTCCAGATCTCCAGGAGCTACCGCCCAGACCTAGCTTTTCAGGACAGGTGATTACAACAGGCTGAAGTCGGAGCCCATCTGGACATCAACCTTGGAGGAGCTGATCAGAGAGAGCGTAAGGAACTGAAGGAATTGATGCCTCAAACATTCATTGACACAGAAAGCCTCAAGGACCAGCTGTGGCCTTTGGATTAGTCTACAGAACAGCACCCAAGGAAGCAGGAGCATATGGAAGGATGGACCCCCACTCCCTTGCAGTTGCATCGACAAACTCCTGAGATAAACCTCAAAGGGGAAGACATGGACTGAGTGAAACCAAATGTTTCCCCTCAAGCACAAGGACCACTAAGCCCAATACTTTGTGGCTCTATTGTGCAAGCCAGACACCCTGCAGGCCTTGCTAATGACTTGCTAATGACTAATGGGCCTTCGCCATTGAAGGGGTAACAAGAACTGATAAGAGATGAGCATTTCTGGGGTGACTGAGATGATCTCTGGCAACAGAGGAAACACCAAAGCTGGGCAACAACGACCGACCACTGCCTCAACTGGAACCCCTGCTCCACCTTTTTCCTTGTCTCTCATGGACATGAGTTTGTGGAATCCCTGCCCCTCCTCGTTTAATATGCAAATCAGCTGATAAAATGAACCTAAAAGGGCAACAGAAACTTTGCTGGGTGTGCACCCACCACCCAGGATTACCCGACCTGAGACAACACTGGATCCAGGGGTGGTGATGCAGATTGCTTTGACTCTTTTTCTTTCTTTTTCTTTCCTGTATTTTCTCTCTTATAGATGTGTAAGACACCCCATTGCTTATTGTTCTTTTCCAAGTTTAAATTGTTTTCTACCACAAGCAAAACTTTTTAACCAGTCATTTGGTGTCGTTTCACCTTATTTTAACCCGAGGGGATCACAGAACCATTGAGATTCTCTGGGCTTCCAGTCCGGGTCATGACAGAGGACTTGAACAGTGCTCCAGAGGATGGATCATCCATCTGTTCCTGCTCCAGCTCTAGGGAAGCCTTGGATGACACAACCCAACTTCATTACCCATTCCTCACACCTACCATCTGCTGAGCAGGGTGGCCATTTGGGGCATGGAGGTGATGGAGGGGCTGCTTGAAACAACCAACTAACTCAGGCTAGCTTTTGGGACCCTTCGCAATGAAACAAGGAACATTTTGTTCCTTTTTAATAGCGTGGCTGAAGAAAATGCATCTAGATGCTATTTTTTTCTTTCCCTTCCTTCCTCGGCTACCACAAATGATAAATCTCTATTTTCTAAGCAAAACACACAGCGTCACCGCTATTGTAGTGCAATTGCATTCGTCGCACAGAAATATGTTTTAAGTAGTAAAATATATCTAGTGACAATGAAATCTGTAGTTATATAATATTTGAACACAACAGTAAAAGCAGTTTGAAGTTAAACTTTAAAGCAACACAATAATCTATCACATCAGAAAATTCAGTTAGAAATGCCTGTAGTTATCAAGGAAAAAACTCAGAAAATTCAAGGCAAGTCATTCAGAGGAGTAGCTGTTGATCATATCACATAACATTTACACCGCAACAATGTTTATCATTGTGCTTGTTTTATGATTTAGCTTCAACTGGATATAAATATGCAGATGCATATGTTCAATACAGCGCAGAGGCATGTTTTTACCACTCGAACAGCTGCCGTTTTAAACCTTCCCCAGCACCATCACCGTTATCGAGCTAAATCCCAGGGGGAATGAGACGTTGAGTTTGCGGTCTCATATGATTTGGGATGAGGAAAATCCATGTTTTACCAACATTAGGGTCTGAAATACTCATTTTCTACCATAAAAATGAAGATTCATACTGGTAGCACCTTGGTGTTCGCTATTTTTTTTTCCAATTTAAGGCTATTGAGATTTTACAGCAACATCCCTGGGTAGTCCCAGGGCTTCCAAGGGGCAGGTGGCTATGGCCAAGAGACCAGCCCCATGCAGATGTGGGCTAAGCTGGAGCTCAGCAATAAATTTTTGGTACAACTGCTGCTTTTCCATACCTCAGCCAAGTCCCTGGCAGGCACAGCGGGGGGTTTGAGCATCCTTAAACATTTTTTTCACGGAGCTACAAAAGCCAGCTTTGGCTCAAATCTCAATTTGGCTCAAATCTTAAGCCCCAAGACACTTCTTTCCAAAACTTTGGATCTCTTTCTTGTTTATTCTCTTCATCACTACTGTTAATTTCTGTCCCCCTAGAGCATCTAAGGTACCTTACAGCACATAAGGCACCAACATCATTCATTCACAGCTCTGCTAGAGCCCGTTTTGTCAATATTACGATGTACACGCGCTGAAGGAAGATGTTAAGTAACACAGCAGTCTTGTCATCGCCAGGAACTTTCATGAGTCAGTGCTTACATGGGTTTTTTCAAAAGGACAGACTAGATCAGAAGGAAAGGCCAGAGTCTGCGTTTAGTATTTTCACCGCTGGGTCCTTCAAATAGTCAAACACTGAATTAAAAGCAAGAACCACGCAGTTGTAAGACTTTCTCTACCCAAACCCACTATCTGTCTTTGTGCTAAATCCCATTTCAAAAGCATTTAGAACTGAGAAGTTAAAATATATTGCAATTATACAGCAGCTATTAGTAATGCATGTTATACAGTTTTATGAAGTGTTAATAAACTCAATAATAAAAATATATTAATATGCAGCGTATTTTTAATTATGAAATGCAATTATAGGTCATTTGTTTGCTTTGAATCATGCTGAGTAATTGGCTCCACCGCTTCCCACTGCTGCATTTGTCATTCTTTAGAGAAGTAGCTTCCACGTAATATACGGCCGGTAATGTTTTATACCTGCTTCCCACTCACGTGGACAACTGCAAAAGATATAGAGCAAGAGCGATTTGGGCTCAGGGAGAGGAAAACCACAGCATCTGGCAGTGCTTGACACCCACTTTACACAGGTAGAATTGACTACGCAGGGCAGGACTGGAGAACCCGGCTCACAGCATCTGGTATGATTTAGTGAGGCAACCTGTAGGACAGCGGGAAGGGAGAATTTACGGCAGGATTTGAAACCCATCCAGCAAAAAAAAAGCAGAGATACTGATGGGCTGAAGCTCTCCATAAAGCCACGCTACAATTTAAGATCACCCAGGCATTATGTCCTGGAATACGTTGATATTTCTACTCCAAACCCTGCGCTCAAATAAGGAGATTGGATTTCACCGCTCGCTCCAGCAACGTTACAGGTTTCTGCTTCCCCAGCGAGGCGAGAAACAAAGCCCAACAACAAAACATCCTGCCAAACACATTGACCGTTGAACCTCTGGATCTCTATCACGTTGCTTAAAGAAGAGAGATGTGAGAAATTCTCAACCATGGGCCCTAGGACAGACAGAAAATGATGGATGGGAGCAATCTCTAGGGCAGGAACAGCAAATGAAGTGCCCGAAGTGGTCACTTAACAAATGAGAAGTTGTCAAGTGAAACAATTCTTCAGATCTTTTAAGCAAAATGTTTTTAAATTACAGCTGGAACATGTCAGGGGCTCAACAGGGCAAGTGTTCCTCGAACTTGAAGAGTCAGCTGACTGCAGTCAACACCACAACAGGGTTTAGACAGGACTAATTAAGAGGTCCACTTAAGTAGATAGGTAGATAAATGAAGAAGTCAATCCTTACTGTGGGCTTCTGAAAAGCCAGCCCAGATCTAGAATGAGACAGTAGCTGTACCCACACAATGTATCTTTCTCTTCTGTAGGTGCAAATCACAGACTTTCCGAGCTCAGAGGCACCACCACTGCCTGCCAGAAAAGTCCCAGACAACTCGCTCATCCCAGACTGGAAAGGCACCACCTCCTGCTAGCTAAATTGCAAGACCTTTCTTTCCTCTCTAAATAATTTAACACTAAATGAAGCGAGGAGTGGAACATCGCCAGGATACTCCAAAGAGCAGGGTTTGCCCATTAACTGAAAAAGGAAGGAAATCTGGGAATTTATGCTTGTGATTCAAATGTTTTTATTGACCAAACTTCTACCAGCTTTTAGGAGAAGCTGGTCAATTTTAAAAAAAACTTGAAAAAAAAAAATCACAATGTGAACACCAAAGATGGTTTGAACAAAAACTCAAAGCAGGATCCTAAATTTTTTTCTGGACATGAACAGCACAGCAAGTGTTTGAGGTCTGGACCTCCACAATCCCAGTACCAGAAGTGCCACTCCAAAGCCTCTATTGCTGGAAAAAATATAACAGCAAATGGGCATAATGATCCTTTTCAATATGTGTAGTATAGGGTAATTCACACATAACCCTTCTTTGGAAAGCTGCACGCTCAGCATTTCTGCAAAATGCAGCTTTAGTACCTCAAAGGCAGACAAAAAGCAAGTTGCTTTGAAACAACATCATTTCAAAGTATCTTTTAGTTTAAAAAAAAAGGGAGAAGTCCTTTATTACAGGGCTACAGCTGTAACATTAATCCCCTGTTACCAGCACCTGAAGGGATTTTTGCTCTATTACAGAAAAATGACTGAATAAATATATAGTTCTGAAATGGCCATTAGCTCTCTTAATTAAGAACAGCGAAAATACATGGTTTGCTAAGGCAACAAGTGTCATAAGCCCAAATAATATTGTGTTAAGGATATATAGAATACAGTAAACGCTACACATCCTAGAGGACAAGTATTACATAAAGCTGGTTTTGCTAGGAGGAGAGTCTCTCTTCATAATTAGAGATGTTGAATCCTGCAGCCTGCTGAGTGACAAGCCCATTTCTTACTAACCAGGTTATTATTCAGCAGTCAAATCCAGTAGTAAAATGCCAGTCAACGAGATTCATCTGTCCTCAGAATAATTTATCTCTGCACTGTAACTTCCCCCGGAATATCAAACTTTACACGCATCTGGAAGGAACTGAAGGAATTGATGCCTCAAACATTCATCGACACAGAAAGCCTCAAGGACCAGCTGTGGCCTTTGGGTTAGTCTAAGGAAGGTCACCCAAGGAAGCAGGAGCATATGGAAGGATGGACCCCCACTCCCTTGCAGTTGCATCGACAAACTCCTGAGATAAACCTCAAAGGGGAAGACATGGACTGAGTGAAACCAAATGTTTCCCCTCAAGCACAAGGACCACTAAGCCCAATACTTTGTGGCTCTATTGTGCAAGCCAGACACCCTGCAGGCCTTGCTAATGACTTGCTAATGACTAATGGGCCTTCGCCATTGAAGGGGTAACAAGGACTGATAAGAGATGAGCATTTCTGGGGTGACTGAGATGATCTCTGGCAACAGAGGAAAAACCAAAGCTGGGCAACAACGACCGACCACTGCCTCAACTGGAACCCCTGCTCCACCTTTTTCCCTGTCTCTCATGGACATGAATTTGTGGAATCCCTGCCCCTCCTCGTTTAATATGCAAATCAGCTGATAAAATGAACCTAAAAGGGCAACAAAAACTTTGCTGGGTGTGCACCCACCACCCAGGATTACCAGACCTGAGGCAACGCTGGATCCAGGGGTGGTGATCCAGATACTTTGAGTCTTTCTCTCCTTTTTCTTTCCTGCATTTTCTTTTTTATAGTTTTTTAAGAGACCCCATTGCTTATTGTCCTTTTCCAAGTTTAAATTGTTTTCTACCACAAGCAAAACTTTTTAACCGGTCGTTTGGTGTCGTTCCACCTTCATTTAACCCGAAGGGATCACAGAACTGTTGCAGTTCTCTGGGTTTCCAGTCTGGGTCACGACAGCATCATCACACCAGGCCCAACAAGGTGAGGAGTTTGGTAGGTGCCAGGTTAGAGCTAAGATTTAAGTGGAAGCAATACTTACGGGGTGGGGGGGTGGATTTTTGTAAGCACTACTTAGAGCAACAAAGCTAGTCATCAAGAACAGCAACACAACAAAAAAGGTGTGACACAGAAGGAATAAGCTCTTGCCACCTTAGGCTTGATACTGAAAAACTTCACCCCAGAGGAGCAGGGTTGAACCAACACCCCCTTTCTCAGCAGCAAGCATGAAAGTTTCAGTGGTGGGGACATGCACCTCCTGGCTGTCATCTGCTGTAATCCACCTCCACAGCCTCTGGAAGAGGAGCCATCCTTCCTCTCCTGATTGTCAACAGTGAAACTACTGAATAATGCATAGAAAAGGTAAACCACGCAGAAACTAGCAGGTAGTACAAGTGCAGCCCATCCCACCAACCGGCTCTTGAGGAGGAAGAGGGGAGAAGGATGCAGGAGCCCCCCTCTCAGGAAAAAGACCAAAACCAACCCCAAAAAAAGCAGAATATTAATGCACCAGGAGAAGAAATCACACGAGATGTGTAACATCACGGTAACAGACACAGAAACAAGTATGAAAAGCCAGTGTCTAAATAGACAACTGTTTTGTCATTAAATGGAGGTAGATACACCTAACCCATATGAAAGACTGAAAACAGGGTCTTTAAAAGAAAAGATAACCTCAAAACTTGTCCTACTGAGGTTAATCTTCTCTGTTCAATGCTTAAAATACTTTATATGGAATGTCATCATATCTTTAATATAAAACTGAATTTTGTTTCAAGTTCTTAAATCTTTATTAATTGGTAGAAAGTAAGTAGGCTTCCAAGACCACCCTATCTGAGCCAAGTATTCATGATAAATACTCCTAAAGAAAGCACAAGCTCATCACAATTTATTGTTTGGCCACTAATTTCCAAGAATAAGGATGTTATTGTCTCTTCTATAATTAGCAGTAAAACCTGCAGCTTTTCTGAATGCCAGAGGAGGTCCCCCACCCTTGCCCCAGCTGCGGGTGCAGCATTACCTGGGGCAGGCAGAAACGACAATAATTACCTAAATTTTATTGAAAGTAGCAAGTTTCTTCTCTTCTAAGAGACCAACCCTGTTAACACCACACTTGCTCATGAGGGAGATGTAGTCAGTGACCACCAAGAGCAAGATGAAGCAGATGCAACTCCCGAGGAGACCACACAGGCAAGGGTGGATGTACCCCAATTACTGGCTGATGAACACAGTTGAAAGGTACCTACCAAACAACACCAAAACTGGAGGTTCACCACCTACAGAGGGGGGCTGCGAGTGGAGTTCGGCAGAAGTCTAAAAAGCTGGAACCAACCTGCATATCAAAGCTTCACTTCAACGCACCAGCTCCTTACAGACTGTTTCTTCTGTCCTTGAAACACCAAATTTGCTTATTGTGCCAGTTTACCATATAGAATTTAATAGAAAGCAAACGCCTTGCTATAGGCTGGGAAGGCTGCTGTTACTTACTTTGGAGAAAGGTATTAAATTCTGTAAAATGGTCCCGTGTGTGTATATATATATATATATGTATATCCCTTATTCCTGGGGAACCACTGCAGAGCTTTTACCATCGCAAAAACCAGCAATAAAAAAGCCAGACCCAACTATCAGCAGGTAACCCAGCACCTTATTAGGCAAGTAGAACTGGTCCTAACTAACAGCTAATTGTCTAAGCCTGCCTTAACTGCTTGGTGCATGATACATTTTGGGGTTACAAATTCTTCCTCTGCACCACCCCTCCCAAGGCACTCCCATGCATCCCCGCTTAAGCCATGATTTATTGTACCTGGCAGGACAAAGCAGCATTGAACAGCCACCTCTGGGAAAATATTTTTGAACAAATTTTTTAGAAAACAGAGGTCTAACCACCTCTAAAGGGACTGAAACCAGAGCTACCCAGCCTGTGGGCTGAGGTGGGTGGCGGATAATTCAGCTCCTGCACATCCGTAGCGTACGAGGGACTCCACTGAACTATCTAACAGCGTCGTATCAAAGGTAGCTTTAAAAGGGGCCAACCTTAGAGAGGAATACACTGAAATTCAATGATCAAAGACATCAGACAACATGGAAAAAGAGAGGGAGATGGATTTTTACGGTTTCCTTCGTTCCCGTAGCGCAAGGAATCATTATCGCCTTGTCTGCCAGCCAGCGCCCGAGACTCCCCAGCGCTCCCACGCCGCCGCTTTAGAGACTTCTTCAAACACCTGGAGATTCCTGATTCACATTCCTTAAAGAGCTCACGGCAGTCCCGAGTTTATTAATTCCCATTTAGCAACACCCTGAGCTCACTGCCAGTCCCCCAGCATCACCTGTGCACCGCTGGAATCCACACAGGACCCACATCTCCTCTACCGGGGCCAAGTTTTTGATCCAGTTTGCACGGGCATGTCTGCAATGAGGTCAGGTGTGTTCTCTTGGGGAAAAAGGCCAAGATTCTGGGGCTCAACAGCATGCCTTATGACTAGTAACTTTAGTAAAGATCCATATCCAATGAAATTAAAGCGATTTAACTCATTTTGAGCAACAGTAGCAAAATCTGGCTTGGATAAATAAAATGAGCAGCCAGTCCTGCAGTCCTCATTCATGCACTAAGGCCGGCAGACAGACTACTTTTTTTAAAAAAAAAGTAGAAAAAATATAGAAAAAAATAGAAACAAGTTTTTGATTTATCCAATCAATATTCATTTTCTATTTTCCAAAATCATAGCTCAAGGGAATGAATATAAAATTTTTGGTCATTAGCACTTGAAACAGATATATTGCCTGCATCTCCAAGAGATTTCTTTCTAGATGAGGTCTTATTTATCTCAGATTAATACTCCAGCCACTACTTTATAGGGGAAATATCATCTTTTAGCTGGCTCATCCCTTTCTCCTGAGCATCAAATCGAGGCCTACAAAACAAGGAAGTTGGCAGAACCACTGCCAAGGAACCTTGCTTTACTAGTCTTGACTTATGTCAGACAAAATGTCAGAGACTCCAGAACTGCTCTTGGCAACACACAAGATGGAAAGCGTCCAAATTCAAGCAGCTGAAAAGGCTGCACAAAGGAACTGATGTATTGCATATTGAATTGTGTCAATGATTACATATAATTGTATCATTACCTAGAGTGAAAGTAATGGAAGTTACCATTTGGGAAAATAAGAAAGGAATTAGGTTTGAAGTAGCGTAATGAAAGATTTAAGTTAAGGAAGAAATCAGTCACTTTTTTTTTAAAAAAATTACTGGTTGTAATGCCACCCAAACCCTGTTTGTCACAGACACAAAGATTTGCTCTCTCCTTCAAACCACAGTGTTATTCTACAAGAGTCAAGCATGAAAAAACTGTTTTCACCCCAATTCTCAAATATACAGGCACGCACAAACGCGTCTGCAGGTGAATGAAAAACTAGGTGAGGATCCATGAGAAAAGACAGCCTTTAGAGGATCTTTTAGAGGAGAAATTCTATTCAAATGCTAGTCAAGCATCACATAGCAAAGGGAATTGCATCACTGAGCATGCAACTGCACGGCTTTCACAGCTCAAAGCCTTTCGGTGGTTGGTCAACAGTTGTTTGCAACGTGCATTAAAGGAAAACTCTGTTCCTGTTACGGAAAAAAATAAGGTTTACAATTTACAACTTGACATCATCATCTTCCAATAGGGTTCCAAACCTCCTTTCTGGAATGATGCAACCTATTTATCCTTCTTTGAAATACGTTTGAACAAGTCACAAAAATCTTATTTCAGCGAAATTTGTGCTATTACACTGCTTCTTATAAGTTCAGGTTCGGGACATTCCAATGCCAAAGCCCATGTAACAGGCAGACAGCTCTACTTATGAACTTACTCACTGCACGTTAGTACTATCACGAAGCTCAACACATCCATCTGAAAGCCAGTTACAACTTTCAACTAGGAAAAACTAGTTGAACACACAGGTAAACCTAAGCAGAAAGATAAAATAAACCACAACAAAACCCAAGAAATCACTACGTGTAGCTCATTTACTGTTATTTTTGTGGGTTTCATGAGAAAGCCAAGAGCAGCTCCGCGAGCCCCGTCGCCCCGTGCTGTGGCTAATCCCATTCCAGAACAATCCGACACCGCAGGCTCCGACTCGCCTCCAGCTCTGCCAATCGAGGCCACTAGCCTTCGGCCTCCCCGCACCACCCGAGCCAGATCACTGGAACCACCACAACTCTTCCTCTCAGCCTTAAAAGTAACCCAACAACGGGAACTCATCCAAAGGCCTTCCAAGGCACTTCACCCCGAGCCAGCTGGAGCTTGCCCTAAGAGCTGCAGCTCAGACATCAAACTGCATCTGATTTATTTCTAGAAATAAGGCAAGCCCGACACACCACTGCTTTACTCAAGGACAGCTCCTAGATGAGCAGTAAAGTTTAAGGATCTTATATACCACCAACAGTATCCTACCCACTACTGCAAATAGCCAAAAAATATCTTCTCCAATTTCGATGCAACACTTATAAAACACTGCAAGCTTTTTACATCTGACATTACTTTTGTCTCAATTGTCATAATTTGCAAGTTTTGACTGCAGTAAAACCTGCACCATCTGTCACCAGATTTTGATATGAATCCATAAGTCAGCTCATGTCTGAAGCTTTTACTAAGGCTGCAAAGAAATCAGATGAACTAACCCGGGTTCACAGCGTAATTGAGTTTGTGATATGCTTGGTCACCGTTTGCAGAACTAGGCAGATTCTTGTATTTGATATTAGTGCAAATATGTGCAAACTCATACCTTTTTAAACTTCTAGAGTAAAAAAAAAGGACCAACAATTTATTGCTTCTAAGAACTGCACTGAAGGGAGATGTATCTAGCTTGGAAACATTGTTTTTCTTGGGTGAGTTTCCATTTGAAAAGACAAGTTTTAAGAACCAAAATCCTAACATATAAAATATTGTATCAAAACATTGTTCATCTCCTGCAGAAGTTAGGAAATACACAAGTCAGCTGAAGGTTGGGATTTCCCTCAGAATTATGGTACTTCAGGTGGAAAACACCATTTTAGGCCTGGATGTCGGTAGCACTTCTCAGAGCTCCTTCTATCTCCCACCTACTGTGTTCAGTGCACATGGCGGAGCCATCTTTGAGCACAGAAATGAATCCCTTTAAGCTGAAGCTGAACCCAAAGCTGTTGCTGCACGCACCCCTGGGATCAGACAACAAACATCCCAAACCTCCCAACCACACGTAGCATGGACACCAGACCCTCTCCACCAGCCGTCTTGCTTGGGTGCTGCTCAACCTGCTAACGCTAACACAGATATTCACAGAATCATCTCCATTGGAAGAGACCTTGAAGCTCCTCCAGTCCAACCATGAACCTCACACTGACCGTTCTCAACTCCACCAGATCCCTCAGCGCTGGGTCAACCCGACTCTTCAACCCCTCCAGGGATGGGGACTCCCCCCCTGCCCTGGGCAGCCCATTCCAACGCCCAACAACCCCTTCTGCAAAGAAATCCTTCCTAAGAGCCAGTCTGACCCTGCCCTGGCGCAGCTTGAGGCCATTCCCTCTTGGCCTGGCGCTGGTTCCTTGGCTCAAGAGACTCATCCCCCTTCTCTGCACCCTCCTTTCAGGGAGTTGTCAAGGGCCATGAGGTCTCCCCCCCAGCCTCCTCTTGTCTAGACTAATATTGCTGTGCTCTTTGATTACTACCCAGTTTTCCAAGCTTCCAGCATCATTTAAGAGAGCAGGGTTAATACAGAAAGCAATCAAAATAGTGTTTGGCTCTCCCAAAGTGCTTCATTTGGATCCAAGCTTGATTTCTGGAGAAGCATTTGGCTGAACACTGATGGTGCAGCTCATCAGGCAGCTCGTATAAACAGGCACAGAAGAAACTGCAGAAGTGGACTCAATCCACTGTTAACTCTCTCCGAATGTAAGCTATTTTTACATGGAGGAGCAAATACAAATGCTATAAATAATTCTGATTATCCTTCAAAAGCAGGACTCTAATTGCTAGAACGCACCTTCTCTCCATCTCCGCTCCCATAAATAATATTCTTTCAAGGGAAATTGTGCAGCCCTGAGGTAAAACTAATATTTTAAAGTTTTATCCCTGGTAGGTTACAAAACTCTGCTGACCCTATATTCTTGGGTCTTTATTGATTTTCCAATTAAAAATTTATCAGGACTAGAGGAAGTAATAAAGCAGCCAAAGTCACTATGGGAGACCCAGAGATGAAAAAAATAAGGTTGTTCCAGAGACCAAGACGGGCTAGAGCTAGCAAAAGCAGTTGAGGCATGCAATTTCTAAACACAAGCAACAAAATTGGTCTACCACAAAAAGAACAATAACGAAAGGAAAGGGAGGAGGAAGCAGAAGACAATCAATGCAGTTAGATTTATAGTGAAAAGGTTAATTAAATCTTTTGCTGACTTTTACTTTGGAAGTCACTTTTCCTAATGTAAATATATAAAGTGCCCTTTTTCTGAGGCTCCAGCCTCAAAAATACTTGGTGCATACAAAAACACCCCACAATAAATCACCACTTCGCTTTCTGAAAGGTAAAGTGGTGCAAGAGTGTAGCAGTTGACCTGCAAATAAATCTTACTAGCTAGACATGTCCCTTTCTGTCTGGCACTGTAACTACTGGAGGCATTTCTTTCCTTTCAACAACAACAGAAATCTCATAATGTAGGATTATGGCTATCAGAAAGGATCTGTGCAGACCTGCACGCATAAATCTGTTCAAATAGAGCAACCGAGTTACTTCTCCCAAGCTTACAGAACACAAATTTATAAACCGCAGAAATAGTGAACTTGCACGGTATCGTCTTCAAAGGTCAAGAGCAACATCTCAAGAGCTGCATTTTCTCTAGTGCCCCTTTCAGCTGAGCCTCACCACCCTTACTACACCCTGTAAACGATGAAAAACAAAAGATTTAAGTTGCCCCAGAACAATATTCAAGGAAAACACCATGGTAGAGCAATTGTGGGATGGAAAACTGTACAGGTAACATCAGTAGAAGCCTCCAATACGAATAGAAGCAGGTCATTGAATTTCAGTGAAAACGGGACCATTTAAGAATCAAAAACCCTGAATCCAGCTTCTGCTTTGTTTCAACTGTATCTTCAGTAACAGATCAATCTTTAACACTACTCTTGATTTATGTATTTTGAAAATTATAGAGTCCTCCTGCTACTAAAACAATTGTATAGGATGGAGCTGGAAGAGGTGCAGGGCAGGAGGAGGGAAAGAAAAAGGGGGAAATTACTGTACTACTTTCCCTAAACATGCCAACATTTATAGATTCTCACATGCTTGAATAAGAACCTCTCATGTGTAAAATCAAAACTGAGGGCTGCAGCTTCTTTACAGAGCTCATCTTTCCTTCTCCTCTCACCAGACACACAAAGCTAGCCAAACTTTCTTTGGCCTCAAAATGCATCGTAATAGCTTCATCTTCTGAAGAGGCAGCAATCACACCCTTCCAGCTATGGAGAAGGTGTTTAATCATCACTGAAAATGAAGTTAACAGGGAAGAAATGGCTGAGCTGGGTTCAGAGCTCCCTCCGAGTGCTGGTTTTTGTCCTGGAAGGGTGGAGGGCAGACAAATGAAGCAAGGGCCACGATTCTACCGTGCCGATAAACTATACGTCTCTATAATTTAAGCCCTGTCAACACTCAGAAGAGGGCCAAAGAAAGTCATCTCTACGCCATACTCCGAGAATTATGGAGCGTTGGGCCAAAAAACCAGAAAAATATCGTAAGCAAAGCCTGGATGCTACAACCCCCTCGTGACACCAGCTCCCCGGCCAAGCGCAGGCTCAAGCATCCCCTCCATCTCACCTGCCCGGCATGCACCAATGCGAGCTTCCCAAAGGGACAACCCAGTGACAGGCGTGAAATCCACGATCACACAGGATCAGTGTCCAGCATCTGTCGCCTTCACATTATCCCCCACCCATGCAAACAAAGAGCCAAAGCTTCCCAAAAGTCTACAGATACAGAAATATTGGTTTAAGAAGCAAAAATGCCACATTTGTAGCTGGTGTGTCTCCATCTACGGGGCTCATACCCCCAGGGTGAGGTGAAGGAAAAGCTGTATTTTGGGTCAGTTTTGAAGCAGAATACAAATCTACAGATAACAAGGCAACCCTTTCTGACCTCAGGTCCTGAAAAGCACTCAGAAAAAGTCGAGTTTCTCTCACGCTACTTATTGATAATTATTACCTGCAGACAGAAGCGAGAAGTGCCCAAATGCTGCCCAAATCTTCTGCGCGCAGAGCGAGCACGGACCAGGGTCATGGGGCAGCTCGTGCCTGGTCTGTCAGCACTTCCACAGGCTGTGCTACCTGCTCACACCTACACTTGCACAGGAAATTGTTGGCGATATGGTTTGAGAGGAGAGCTCAGTCCTCAAAGTTATATTTTTTCATGTTTCTTTGGATGCGCCTGTAAAGCAGAGGAGGGAAACAGGTGGTTTCCCCATAATATTGTAAGAAAACCACTTAATATTACATATAGCAATTGTTAAATTATTCTATTGGATTTATAGGGTAAGAAAATAAAATCAACTTGACGTTTCCACTCATTCCTTTCTCTCCATGAAGAATTTTTTCCTCTTTAAATACCCTGCTTACAGAAATAAACTGGCACATACACCTAAATGATGCTGTTGCAAGGACAAGTAGCATTCAGAAGAAACACCAGCTTATAGACCTTTTAATGTTTTTTTTTTTTAAAAAAGAAACAATACAGTAAAAGATCAGAAATGATCCTTCAAATATTCCATGGAACAAAGACAATCAGCTCAGAAGGAACCGGTCAGAAATCTCGTATTTCACTATCTGTGTCCTATTGTAATTGGTCACAGACACAAATTATTCCGTCCGTGTGACTGACAAGACAGTCATTTCCCCAAAGATTACTAATCAATGACCCAGGATCAAAAAGACACCATGAAAATGGTGGATAGCTTGGCTTTTTAACCTTGTTTTACAAAAACTCATTCATACAGCCCCAAACACGCTATTTTTCATGAAAAAAAACCAGGATACCTGACTCTGTTTATCTAAGTCCTCCCCAGCAGGGGTCACTGAATTAATAACAAATACAAAATAAAAATAAAACCAGGGGTATTCTTCCAAAAAGTTCTCACTGCCTTTTAATCTTATGTTTGCATAGATGCCCTTTAAAACCCAAAATTCTTTGCGCAAGTCGTTAAAAAATTCTGAGTTAAACGTGACTAATTCAGCTTTCTAGGCAAAGTAATAAACACCTCATTAACACCGAACTTCTACAAATTCCCCATCTGCAGGTGCCCGTCAGATACAGCATATGAAATTCAATTTAACCTTGTCTCTTCTGCTCCCTATTTCTTATTATCCGGTTTTGTTGATTTGGGTTTTCTTTTCTCCAGGATCACAAAAAGCAGAAGAGGCTCAGCTGGTGTAAATTAGCATAGTTGAAGTCTTAGGCCTAAGACTTCAGAATTATGCAAATATTTACCATCTGTAGAGCTGGACCCAATCTCTCAGAAAAAAAGAAATCAAGGCAAAATTGTCTAATTATGTCTGCTATCTAAATATAAAGCTTCATGTCAAAGAGCAGAGAAAGTTTACAGGGATTTGGGGTGTTTTTCAAAGATCTTTTAACTTTTACTATCATCTCTTAAACTAGCATCATCATCTTTGCCACTTTTTCCATCTACGCAGCACATCCTCCTTCCAAACACCTCACTTTGTCGGCCAGAATTTGAATAATTTATTTGCTGATCTTTCCAAACCAAGACCCAGAAAAAAAAGAGCTGGGAAAGTTGCTGCTCAGTAAATTTTATTTGAGCTTTTAGGAGGGGGAAATAAGGCGTTTTGCCATGAAAACACTTAGAGCCAACGTTTCTTTTCCCTTTTCTAATCAAAGGCACTCTTCTCTGAGTCGCATTGTTGGAGCTGAAGTGGTTCCCATTGTTTCCTCCCCACTCGGTGGAGGGCTCCTGACAGATGACCCACGCAGGGTTGGCTTCTTTGTCTTCCAACCTCCTTATCACCCTTAATTTCTACTCAAAAGGGGCAATCTGCTTGGCCTACAGCCTCTTCCTGGGAGGAGCAGTTGGTGAAGCGGGGCTCTCCTCCTACCCCTTGGCTTTTATGCAGAGCATGTCCGCATCCCAATTATCCCAGGAGAAGTTCTGCATAAATTAGTTGATATTGTTACTAAAGCTGTCAGGAATAAATTGTTCTTATTTGCCACAACTGTCAAACGGAGGGAGGGGGCTCCGAGATGAGCTTTGACACGCCAGTGCTGCTCAAAGGCAGAGATGCAAATGCTACCTCCTGCCAGGGGGTTGTCCTGACGACTCCTCACCACGCTTGGAGATGATAATAATAAAACACACATACCCACAGCTGCCTCAGAGACTGCAGATATCGAACACAATCAGCCTCTGGAATAGGAAGTACAAAATTATAATAAAAAAAATCTGGCATCAGGACAGAGCTCTAAATAACCACTTTTATTCTCAAAACTTGCAGATATATAGTGTTGAGCCATATGCCCATGGCTTTCAACACAGGTGTTGCATTTTCCAGGGGCAGGTGTAGGGTTCAATCTTGACACTGATTTAAAAATATATATATAGTTTTGAGCCTTATGCCCATGGCTTTTAACACAAATTTTGCATTTTCCATGGGCATGGTAGGGTTCAGTCCGGACATTAGTTTCAAAAAACCAACCCAAACTTTTAAAAAGAAATAAAATGCAGCATTGCTCTGACTTTAACACATTTACTTAAAGATTTTTTACTTAATTTGCTAAGCTGTTACACTTGCATAGCAAACCCTAGCAAAAGTAGGTGTAAAGTAGATGCAAAATGGTAGCCAAAATACATCATTTAGTCTTGTGGGAGACAATTTCCAGGGGAACAGGAAAAAAAATTCAGACCATCACTGGGTGACACTCATAGCTCAGATGAGCATCCTTCAACTTGGTTACTCCACCTGTGTAAACTGGAGTAAAATTCTGCTTAACCACAACTGTTAAGATATAAGAATGGAAGAAAAAAAAAAGCCATCTGCTTTATACTATAAACTAAAGAAAGCTTTCAAAGCATAAAAACACTGCACTCCCAGCTTGTTGAATACAGTCATTTCCGATTCATAGAAAGAAAGCCTGACCCAAGAGTTGCATCTTGCTGCCACTTCACAGCTAGATAGCCTGGCTAAAAATAGAGATACTAGAGGAGGAAATTACTACCAATCTACAACCACGGACATTAGTATGCAGAAAGAAGAGAAGCAAAAAGGTTAAAGAGAGAAAAGCAATTTGGTTCTCCTAAGAAATCTGGGGCCAAAGCAAAATACCGTGTCCTTGAAATGCTTTTCTAAAAGTAAAAATCTTCCCCACTTGCCAGAAGTAAATCTCACCACCACCTCCCAAACCCCACATTTCAGTTGCCCTTCCCACTAAAATACCAAAGAAAAAGTTGAAGATAAATCCAGACGACTTTCCAAAGTGAATTTTCAAATAACTCAAAAATGTGAATTAAGCATGATTAAATATCATCCTGAGATTACTTTTCAACTTCCCACTCATCGTACATCCCACGGATGACCCAAACACAGGAAAAGTAAATACGTTATATGGGGAAAACGCCAAAAAACCCACAAAAAATATCCCAGAAGACTGTAACTTTGCTTGTTGATACTCACACAAAATTGCCCATTTTCTACTGGCTCTCCTAGCTGCCCAGAGCACACCAGTACATGATGTCTTCAACACTGGGGCTTCTCCAACTTGAAAACACAGTGCAAAGTCTTCAGCAGTTTACACCTGATCGCTAATTCCTGCATAATAATTTCAATACAGATCATACCCTGAATCTGACCATTTTTGATGCTATTAAATAATACTTTATTAGGAGCTGATAGGCACAGGGGAATAATTGCAGTGAATTGCACAGGTTAACCTGTTCCCCACAGGACACCATATGGGTACGGGACACACTGGCTACGCAATATCTTATATTGAAAAACAGCCAGGAAGAGTTGGCTGGGGTTTTTTTAATTATATATATTCCATCAGTATTATAGCCCCATCCAAACCACAACATCTTTCAGAATTCCCAATGGAATTTCAGAAGACAGAAAAACCCAAGAAAGTCTACCAGGATCAAAAGATGCCCTAACAGTTTGGAATCAATATTTTCATTTTTCATTTTCAAGAGATTTTTTGCTCCTCACATCAGGAGAGCTACACTGTACGTTATTACAATATGAACACATTGCTTTGCACATACCAGAACTCTAGAAACTTAATTTCCTGATAAATTACAGCCCATTTTCTTACACTGCCACCTCATTAATTCTTCCTCTCCCCATTGAGTCACCTCCCATATCCCAGCTCACCGCCTTTACCCAGCACCACAGCTGCCTACCAAAGCCTCGGCACATTTTCCTCAGGAGACCAACCGTGGTCTCCACTCTGACATTCAGCTACTGTTCCCCAGCATCGCTGAAACCCTTGTTTCCACCTTTTCTTCAGGCACAACACTTACTGGGATCTCCCCTCTACTCAGCTATTGATCTTCATTACAGAGTCACAGAATCACCTTGGCTGGAAAAGACCTTGAAGATCCTCCAGTCCAACCATGAACCTTCACTCTGACCATTCTCAACTTCACCAGATCCCTCAGCGCTGGGTCAACCCGACTCTTCAACCCCTCCAGGGATGGGGACTCCCCCCCTGCCCTGGGCAGCCCATTCCAACGCCCAACAACCCCTTCTGCAAAGAAATCCTTCCTAAGAGCCAGTCTGACCCTGCCCTGGCGCAGCTTGACACCATTCCCTCTTGTCCTGGTGCTTGTTCCTTGGCTCAAGAGACTCATCCCCCCTCTCTGCACCCTCCTTTCAGGTAGTTGTAGAGGGCCATGAGGTCTCCCCTCAGCCTCCTCTTCTCCACACTAAACCCCCCCAGTTCCCTCAGCTGCTCCCCATCACACCTGTGCTCCAGACCCTGCACCAGCTCCGTTGCCCTTCTCTGGACACGCTCGAGTCATTCAATGGCCTTTTTGGAGTGAGGGGCCCAAAACTCAACGCACTCATCGAGGGGCGGCCTCCCCAGTGCCGAGTCCAGGGGTAAGATCCCTTCCCTGTCCCTGCTGGCCACGCTATTGCTGGTACAAGCCAGGATCCCATTGGCCTTCTTGGCCACCTGGGCACACTGCTGGCTCATTATCAATCACACCCCCAGGTCCCTCTCTGACTGGCAGCTCTCCAGCCACTCCTCCCCAAGCCTGTAGCACTGCTGGGGGTTGTTGTGGCCCAAGTGCAGAAAAATTCTGTAGGAATTTAATGTTTCTTAAACACCTGCTCCTCTGTCAAGCCCAGCTGAAATTGGACAACATCTTGAAAAGTTACCAGCAGGAAGATAGGCCCAAGAGTGAAATGAATTTTGTGGTTTAGGAAGCATGCAAAAATAGTCAAGAGTTAGGACAAAGCAGTTTTACACAAAGTATTTTTTTAAAAAAATCATCCCAAAGGTTTTTAACATTTCCATATGTGGGGAAATGTGATTATGTTAGCTTTTAATATTTTAAAATTAAGCCAGATTTTGAACACTAGTCCTTTGTGAAAACTCCACCTGCTGCACAGCTTTGTCCAGCAGACCAACCACATGTCCACTGCCTTCATGGGAACATCACACCTTATTCAAAGGAACCTATACTAAATTCTCTTTTATGAATATAAAAAAAATATCTCAGAAAAAAACACAGTATCAGAAGTTCGCCTAAATCTACCCTTTCTGAAATGAAGAGATGAATGCATTCATTTCAGTGGGGTAACTGCTCAAAATGCTTCTCAAAAATCCATAAATCGATTTTCAAATAATATCTTCCAACACAACTTAAAAGAAAAAGTTTGAAATTGGACTTTCAATGATACAGTTAACGCAATCTGCTCCTATACAGGCAGAAAATGGAAACTCTAGGCTCCATTTCTTGTACTAATGTGTTTGGGACTTTTTTTGCCTGGTTCTGTAGTGGGTTCTTTTTTCCTCCCCCCCCCCAAACTAATCATTGATTTTTCCACTGTTTTCTGTGAATACTATGAATGATTCTGTACTGAAAGATCTGAGCCCAGAGCATCTGTTTACAGACATTAGGGACTAACATCACTATCATCTTGTTTCTTTATAGTAATAATATAGATCCAAAACCACATTGCCCTAGCGATAATACATTGTTGACTTACTAAATATTGCTATAAGGCCTACAAATCTAAACGTTATCAGGGTGTTTGACACTAAAATTGTGCAGGAAATTAATTTGTCTTGTTAAAAGGAAGATAAGCTTTGATCTGGGCGAAATCGTTGAAGACATGCGATGAAGACACTCCTGTCCTTCCTAGATTTTGTGAGAACATTAATTATGACTCACATTCATCGTGTCTTTCAGAACAAATACATCCATTAAGTGCTCGAACCCACCTCCTCCACAGGACATATTACAAAGATGTAAGCTGCTTATTTTGAGCTAATTCTATAGTATTTCCACTAATTATAGTTTCTTATAAGTTGTCTTGGGCAAATGAGTCACTAATGCCTATGTCCATGTCCTATAACCAATATACTTCATTTTCCAGAATGGCCTTGAAATCAGAGAGACTTTATCAGTCCCTCTTTATTACTAATTCACTTACCCACAACAGTTTCACATTTTCTCGTCCTATTTACCCAACTTACTCTACCACAGCAAGCTGCCTCATTCACATTTCTGTTTGCATACTATTTTGAAACAGACCCTTTCCCTCATGAATATTCAAGGAAAAGGGATTTTCTCTGCTTAACTGCCAGCTCTGAAGCACACAAGTGCCATGGGGACAGGGCTGCTGTTGGCAGCTGAGCCGTAGGCCTGGCCTTGCCCGTTGTGGTGTGGAGACCAGCCAAAGGTCTTCAAGAAATGTCCAACACCACATCAGTGCTCTGATTCGGTTTTCAGGACTGAGAACTGCAAAGGGCTGAGAAAGGAAGAGTTCACCCAAATGAGATCTTGCTCGGGACTGGCAAAGGCTAATGATAAGGCCAAATATCAGCTTTATGGATCTGCTGGAATCACCCTGCAAACCATGTTGACTGGAGAGTCTATCAGTAGGGAACACTGAAATCACCTTGATGCCAAAGCCAGACAAGATAGAGCTCTAAAGGATGTTTTAATTTAATTTCTCCAAATCCACCTTTAAATACATTACCCAACTTCCTTAGCTTCCCAATCCAACAGAACCAAGCAAAAGGCTTGAAGCTGGCACAGCATCAAAAGTGCTTTCCAAGGGGCTGGTGAACCCCCAGATTCAGTAGGGTCCCACCACCCACAATGAGGACAAGGGCTTTTGGGGGACACGGCAAGAAAAACATCCCCAAGAAACTCCTCAGTGTTCCACTGTGGAAGAACCACCAGCACAGCGGGCAGGGATGGGAGCATCCCGCTGGAAAGCTTTAACCAGAACCTCGCCAGCATGCCACACCACGAGGGAGGCCGACAGAGAAAACAAGGGTCCCCACTTTGCATGCAAGACCTGCAGAGCAGAGCAAAGGTCTTAGCAATTTTTCTTTCACTAGACAAGGACACAACCCTCTGCGGATACCTCTTCTGCTCACAGCTGATCGAGGGGCACATGGCTGCTCTGTAACAGGAAAATCACTGCTCTGGACCCGCGCTGGAGCGTGAACGTGAGCTCTACACCCTCACACCCGGCCTTCAGCGCCACCGAGACACAGATACGTGCTGCTGGAAGAGCAAGAGAGGACTGCACCTGCCATAACCCAAGTCAGGGAGCCAGTAGCTTTCCCAGGCACACAGTCACTGCTCTGCCCATCCATCTCAAGGGTCAATACTAGATTTATATTATGAGACTAAGACTAAGCAGGTTTTTTTTCTCCCCTGTTTAAAAGGAAGAACAAAGCCATTTTTTTTATGCTCCTCACAATATCCTTGAGAGGAAAAAAAAAAAGAGAGAGAGAAGATGACAGCGAGAGTACATTAAATACTAAAGAGCAGAACAGAGGGCAATGAATACTGTGGGCAGCCATGGCTGCTTTCCAGGCAGCCAGCTGCAGGGGAGTAAGTGCAAGAGCTGAAGAAGGAAAAGCTGCTGCTCCTCAGGCCACACGGGGACAAGAGGCTGTCAGGCTCAGCGGCCCCTGTTGCTTTCTCAAGTGGAGAGATGCAAGACTCGTAACTGAATTGCAGCAGAAACCGAGTAACAGGGCTCTAAAAATACAGCTTGAACTTGCTCCTTCATCGCAAGGTGGAGAACAGGAGCCCTCTCTTCACTCCTCTCCCGTCCCCCATCACCTGCAGCAGTCATTATGGTTAAATATTTTGCCATTTGGCTGCATTTGACAACCCAAATTCACTGCATAAACAAGGGCATATTTGATTTATATGGACCTTTAGTTAGGTTCACAGGAGATGGGGTTCAGGTCCTGGCTTAATCCAAGTGTCCAATTAAACACCACAGAAGTCACCTGAATTCTTGGCACCTTCCAACAGGATTAATACTCTACCACTAGGTATTATTTTGCAGATATAGTCATGTAATCCCATGCTATAAAAATCTCATTAGACAGATTCAAAAATAACTATGCCAAGCATTGGCAAACAGGAAAAAAAAAGGGATCAGCACTTGGGAACGTGGACTCACGCTCATGTTAATTACCACCTAACAATTAAAGTTGTTACATGGAATTCTATCCTCTCTACCTGTCTAAATCTACTCGCTCGTCGTACATACATCGGCGTTTATGTAGGTATGTAAAACCAGTGTTAGAATAAATCAATATCAGATTACCCAGTTAATAATTGCCAACTTCTGGATGACTTCCAGACTCTTTCATGCACATCTGTTCCACACATTAACAAAACGTACAGCAACCAATGCTGCACAATTCAACGCAACAATTTAAATATTTTGTAGAATTAATGATATGTAATTAAACTTAATATCATTACATTTGTGTTCTCGGAGGCAAGTATTTTATAATTGCTGTAATGTCAACAAATTACTTTTTTCCCCCTAGATCAAAAAACAGCTTGGTGAATGGTATCACCATCCATACTTAACAGTATTTGTTAAATAACCGTACTACAGAACAGCAAAGAAACATCCCAATTCATCAGTTCTCTCTCTACACGCCCTTCCCTCGCCAACAAGCGCGTCGCCACCAATATTAATGATTTTCCGTGCAGGCTGCTCAGCACTCACAAACGAGAACATCACCTCCTCCGCTCTCCCGGAGCTGGGCAGAGCTCCCAGGTAATGCCATCACTCAGCACAGCCGGAGCCGCGGCCGCGTACCTGCCAACCTGCCAACCTCCCCGGGTCAGGAATTTAATTAGCATGCGGTGCTGAGAGAGCAGCTGCTCCGTGGCTGCTGCCTCCTTTATTTATAGCTGCACCTTTGCGTCCTGAGCGGGGTTGTTTTTTTAAACCCGCATTTGCATGATGAAGATGCATGCTGCGCAACTTCACCAGCGCCATCTCCCAAGACCTTCTGCACTTAAACTAATGGCCCATGTCATATATCACCAAGAATAGCAATGAGGAGGTGTCAGGAAGATTTCAGTTTTGAGGCCTTTGTTCTATTGGACTGATTTACGAGGTAGTTATCTAATAAAAAGCTCTTACCGGCTTCCATATGACCGCAGAAGTGTTGTATATTATGACCCAACCTCCTTTCTTTAATGGATAACTTGGATTCAGTAGCCGTCAGTTCCTTACCACCACTGATTCTCCAGCACCATTAACCTGCTTCTACATTTCCCAATCTACAGAGTTGTAGGGAAAATAATTTTCGTCTCGCAGATACCTTCTGTATTTCAAGTTTAATTCTTGCTCTAGTTGGGGTAACTTCAACAGTCAAATCCCTAAACGTAACAAGTTTCTATGTCAACAGAGAGTAGCTGCCTGTATATATAAGTTTATAGCAAATACAAGGTTATATAAATAGTCCTGAGCCTACTTCATTTCAAGCTCAACTACCCTGTTCCTCCTCCCATTTGCCAGGCTTTAGCACTAAGTAGATTCGCCACTACTCATTAACTACAGAGCTCATCTCCTCTTCTTCCATTTCAGCAATCAGCGAAACCCTTCCCACCTCTTGGAGTCTTTTAAACAAAGCTGAGGGGCAAGTCTAAAGTAAGCCTGGCATTTAGACAGGGCCTCTGGGAACCTGGTCACCAATACCACCACCCCGTTTCTCTGGACCTCTAGGTAGGGGCATAGCCCAGAGTTGCACTTGTCTCTGTCACGTGAGGCTGAAGATCCTGCCCTATACTTTATAGGAATGTTGTTACTGTTATAGCACATCTAGAAAGCTAAGCAAATCTAATTTCAGTTAGGGAAAAACAACTTTATAACAAAAATATTTAGCTGATTTTGTTTCTTTATAAACAAGCACAGTAGCCCACATCCCAACATGTTCTGCACTGCTTTGCTAACTAGTATTTTCATATCCTCTAACAACTGTCAAAACCACCTAAGTTTCCAAACACTCATTTGACTTCTACTTCATGTTTCCAACCCACCGAGGCCACTCTCCACACGCTTGTAGCACAGCACATGCCACATCCTCTCAGCTAGTCCCACCAGCCAGCTGCCGCGGACCTGCCCAACGTGCGCTTGCCACGCGGGGCTCGGGAGGCAACAAGCAAATGGCCAAGGGTGCAAACTCGAGGCGGGAGGAGAAGGCTGCTAGGTGCTTCTGCGAACAGGCTTACCCATTCCACAGCTCTAGGAGGAGCTATTCTGTTTTCTCCCCAAGTGCTCCCTGCAGAAACAACTCGTTTACGTATTCCTTACTCTCCGTTTTAGGGATTGCGCAGTGGTGAATGACAACTACGATGGTGTGATTGCACAGTGTTGAATTACCTTAGACATAAGCTGCATGATGACATACGAATGCCTTATCTCACTAAACCCAAGTTTTAAGCCCATGAAAGTATTCCAATTTTGGTAGTGAAGCTGCAGCATAAGCCTGGAACATGGGACCTGGTCAATCTACTGAGACAACCAAAAGTTTTGTGGTCTATCCCATATCACCATGGACTACACCCGTCAAACTTCTCAGCTACAGATTGTTGGTATCACTAACTTCATTCCATTCCAAAGAGAACCTAAAATTGGCAGCGGGAGCAAATAAAATATTAAATTATTAGTCTCCTCAATCAAAAAAGGTGACCTTCCTTCTTGGAGAGTTACAGTTATACAGTTAATCAGTCTAACAGGCATAATAGCTAACAGTCTGATCCCATCTGTACTGTTAAGTCAAAGAAAGTGAATAGATTTATTATAGACTTAAGTCAATGATTTGCACCTATATCACCTTACTTGAAGGTAACCCAACTACCGTATTTGTTAGCTCAGTAAGATTAACTACTAACCGTCCAAAACAAAACATGTTTCAGAAGAACTTCATACAATACGAAAAAATAAAGAATTCACATCTCCAACAGAGGCCAAAAAATGGCCCCCTACTTTAAATAGAGCCATATAGACCATTTAGACTAGATATTAGGAAGTATTTCTTTGCAGAAGGGGTTGTTGGGCGTTGGAATGGGCTGCCCAGGGCGGGGGGGGAGTCCCCATCCCTGGAGGGCTTGAAGAGTCGGGTTGACCCAGCGCTGAGGGATCTGGTGGAGTTGAGGACGGTCAGTGTGAGGTTCATGGTTGGACTGGAGGAGCTTCAAGGGCTTTTCCAACTGAGATGATTCTGGGATTCTGTGTGATTCTATATACACTGTTCATGACAGCAGCTGCAGCACCGAAACCCCAGAGCTCATTCAGAATTGGGACATTACATGTCACAAATATAATTTGATTATAGTCTCATACATGTATTTCAGAGAAATTACTCTTGGTTTTGCATCACTTTCTATCAGGCCCGAATCAGGCCTTTCTATAGATTCCTACACAAGTTGATTACAGACATCATGTGACAGGAAAATTTAAACAAGCCAAAGTTAAAAAAATAAAACCAGACCAAAACAGAATCACACAATCGTCTAGGTTGGAAAAGACCTTGAAGATCATCCAGTCCAACCATTAGCCTAACATTGACAGTTCTCAACTACACCATATCCCCAAGCGCTATGTCAACTCGACTCTTAAATACCTCCAGGGATGGGGACTCCACCACCTCCCTGGGCAGCCCATTCCAACGCCTGACTACCCGTTCTGTAAAGAAATACTTCCTAATATCCAGTCTAAACCTTCCCTAGTGCAACTTGAGGCCATTACCTCTTGTCCTATCACTCATTACTTGGTTGAAGAGACTCATCCCCAGATGAGGTGAGAAGAGTTTAACAGGCTAATACAAAACACCGTATCCCGCAACAGAAAGCTTTGAATACCCTTAATCAAAGGCAGTGCACCTACACTAGTAACACAGTCCCAGCTGCTGTAAGCAGAATTTGTTTCTATAATCAACAGAAAATGAGCTTTGGTTAGTACGAACCTTCAAATTCCCAAAACGTTTATGAAGTGAGCAGCTTTCTCTGGAAACTGTCTTACACAGAAGTAATGGCTTAATATTGATAACATTGGCTTATCCTGACAAGAGTCTGAGCAAATAACACAGCCTTTCCTGGGAAATCAAATGTAAATCAAACCCTTTTCAGTACAAGTTTCTGAAACTGCAACAGGAATTAAGGTTATTTAAAGCATCTTGGATACCAACCTTCTGAAATGGCAAGGGTCATTTAATTGGAAACTCTGCTGCTAGGAGACCATAATGATAAAGAATTAATATCAAGACCATTGATTATTTTCCCTTTAAAAAAAGAAATCAGAAGCGTACGACAAGGAACATACTTATCTAACAAGGCCTGAAGTTATTACCATCATATCAGGTTTACATTCCTAGCAGAGGTAGAAGCCTAGAGCTATAATAATCAGCAACATTCATGTACTCCATATCTCCTCCTACATCCATTCAACACCCAGTCAACAAACTATGAGGAAACCCAACAGTCAAATGAGGGGTTTAAGCTTTGAGCTCACTCAGCCAATGCCCGAATCCTCAGTCCCAGAGGTCTAAGGTTCACCCAGCAGCAACACTCTTAATTCTGGCCTCCCTTTACAACAGCTTTTCAGATGACAATACTTACACTTTAAGTATTTTTCTTTACTAACTACATGACACTTATAGTAGAGACCCCTTTTCACTGAATACCCATGTCCTGCGCTCGCATAAACTATTTAAATGAGAGAGGGGCTGGGGGAGCAGAAGAGCACGATGATTTTTCTGCTGCATACCTTAACAATTCTAAATAAGTTTTTCCTGCACTGTACCACCTGAAGTGTAAAACCTTCTGGTTTAGAGAAGAAAAATGAGAGGTCTTATTGCTTCATCACCTACAACTCTGCTGAATGAGCTTTAATTTATAGTGCTGAATGCATCAACCTTAAAAAACTCAAGGTAATTGTTTGAAAGGCAAAGGAGGTACATGGGTTAACGGAAAAAAGCAAGGGTTCAACTGCTCAGCATGGTGCATTCACCCTTCACGAGCACTTCAATTCCACTACACAGCACAGAAAATTTATTCCCGCAGTCACGCATGGAGGATTTAAGGCTGGCAGATTTGTATTTATGGCATGTTGCAAAATAAACAACATAAGCAGTTTCATCGCACAGGTGGTAAGGGTGCTTTGCTTGAGAAAATACTTCCAGAGAACTGAAATTTCCATCTGATTTTTTAAAAAAAAAAAAAAAACAGGAAGGAAAATAAGAGTTGAAACTTCATATGAAATGAGACATCTCAAAGTTCTAAATGTGGTCACTAAGGCATTTCAAGTTCAATTTTCTGTAAATAATTTTAGATTCTTGTTTATGATTCAAGGATTTCACAGTGAATGTAAAGTGACTCAAAATTTAGTAAGCTAGTTTTGGAAGGAAAATTTCAACCTTTGGAATTCTTTTTTACAATTTATGGAATTCTTTCAGATGACATTGCCTTTGCCCTGAAGAACCAGTTCTGTAGAACAACATGTAAGCCAGGGATGAAAATCCAGCTAATGGCTAAGGACAACTAGGTGAGAACAACTCTGTGATGTTACAACCGCTCAAGTGTTGAAAGAGGAATAGAAAACTGTTGCTCAGTTGGAGAAACTGCACAAAATTCAAATTAATGTTTACAATGAGATTTTTGCTGTTGACATCTATAAGTTGTTTCACTCCTATAAATGGTCATCAGGGGGGGTTTTTAGCCTACATATATTCCTGGTGCATCTGTAAATCCCAGGAAAAAAAACAGCTATATATAATATAGAAGTTTGCACTATTTTCCATTAACAAGTGCATTTAATACCTGTGATAGCACTCAGACCGTAAGGCTGGATTAGAGAGTTCCATCTTATCTGTTCAACTATTTACCAAAGATCATTCAATTAGCAATTTATTTATTCCAAAAACTTGTCTTTGAACTAAGTATATTGTACAAGAAGGCAGGCAGGTGTTAAGAGAGCTTGGCAGTTGTTGCCATGGCTAGCCCAACCCCACTCGCTGTGTCCCTTTTGCTTATTTTATTTTCTCTCATTCTAACTTCCAGCTGTTGGTTCCCAACATCCTCTTCAGCATTAGGTTTAGGAACTCGCTAGTTTCTGGTGCTTTCTCCTTTTTGTCAGCATTTTGCCTCTCAAGTCACCAAGAACTGGGAGAAGTCCATTGAAGAGCTTTTGGCCAACCCACGAGTCAGGCTTGTAGCTATTGTGTTTACCACAGTAAGAACAATAACCCCCCTGAAGTACACAATAATCTGAATATGCCTGAGCTAGGCATTGCAAAAGGCTTCCCAAATTGATCCAAACTCCTTGGCAGGTTTGGCAACAGGCTCTTGGATCTCCCAAAACGCTTCTCACGTCCTTCGCTCCCGCTGCGATATCGGCAGCCGCCTCGCTTTGTCTCCAGCTTGGAAACAACATGAGTTTGTGGTGCTGAAAGGGTGAATAAGCTCAGGTGACCCAGCACGACATCACCTGCAGCATCAGGCCCGTATCTGTTGGATCAATTATTGGAAGATTACTTCTCTCAGACTCAGAAATGATACCTTGTTCTGCTTAATGAGGTACAAACACCTTCCCCTCCGTCCGTCAAAGTTGCCAGAGGGAAAAGATTTTTCCTCCAGAACCGATGCCTTCCAAGAAGCACCACAGATAATAAAGTACGCCCAAATAATTAAAACTAAGGCACTCCTCAATATCCACCCTTCTCAACATCCTCAGAGACGAGGCAGTGTTCAGGTGGAAGCCCTCCAACGTTATATTCCCTGGTGCTCCCGTCTTCCTCCTTTGCACCAAACCAGGTTACAGATGCTGGGGATTATTTCCAAGATTCTGTCTTCGATGGAACAATTCTTTGAGCGTCTGTGACGGATCTTACCTTCCCATCAAGATTTAACAGCCAGGAGCATGATCACATGCAGAACAATGACTGAAAATCCTATTAGGCCTCTAGTTTGCCCTAATATTATAAAGGGGGAAAAAAAAAAGGCTTCCTGGGGTTTCTCTTTTGTGCAAGACAAACTCAATCTGCCTCCTTGAAAGAGAAGCATTTTAGCCATTACCTTTAGTAAAAATCCCCACTATAATTTTTCCCTCAATTACAGGAAGGTTGATTGCATTTAAGAGGCAGAGGAAATGCAAAGCTAGAGCCAGTCAGTAATGGGCAACTGGTTTGAGGAGAGCGTTTAACACATCCCTGGGTACGTGTCCATCATCTTACCGTAGCACGAGCTATAAGGAAGCAAATTGTGCAGGAACACACGCACTTCCCATGAAAACGAGGAGAGGGTTTTGGGTTTTTTTTTTCTCCCCAGTGAAAGATCTGTCAAGTCGCAAATACGGGATGAAAGACCCAGAATTGCATATGCATAACTATACATCACAGCTTGATTGGTTTTAGTGTGGGCCTCACGGGAATCGCTTGACATACCGACTGAAGAGCGTGCTCAACTAATGCGTCTCAAACTGTACGCGGGGTTTTCTTTATCGCTTGCATTTAATTTCTTCCCCGTTCCTTCCCTCGCACCCTCATTTTCTTTCATTCTGTAGTAATTGCCCCAAAACACAGAAGGAAACAAGATGGTGCCATCTCAGAAAAATCACTAGGATGGAACTGTATACATAATTTATGTTGTGTGATGTTCCAGAAAACCTTATGCACAGAATTGCATTTTGATACTAAATGGACCTGATTAGTTCAGTATTTTATCAAACTCCAGTCAGCAATAATCTTCTAATAAAAGTTTAATGACGTATGGCCCCAAAGTTGCAACAAAGTGATTTTATTCATAGTTACATCAATAAAGATAACACATAAGGGATTCTTTCCAACATACCCCAAGGAAAAATTAGCTACAGCGCTAACCCAACGGTAGCACGATGCACAGTTTTTGTTAAAAGTTAATAGCGAATAGTAATAAACAAAAAAAACCAAAAGCAACGTTATAGTTACGTTCCAAATTTTCACTTTAAACTAATTTATTGATTTAAAGGATTAAGGGAAAAAAATCAGGAGTTTAAAGCTAAATTAACTCTAGAAACTTCCCGTTTGTAAAATTTCACTAAGATGCTCAGTGCTTTTTGCTTTTGTCTGGGATTTGTGGGGGGGTGATGGTGATTTGCTTTTTTTTTTTTTTTTCAAATAAGGCACACATATTTCCCCCCAAGTCCTTAAAGACTGATGCCACATTTAGAGGCAATGTTAAAAAAAAAATCTTACCTAACAAGAGCTCTAAAGAGAACACCTTTATTGAAAATTATTTCAGCACAAAAGGAAATATATTTCAAAAAATCTGCCCTGTATCCCAGAAGGGGTTTAAAAACATCTCCCTTGGCTGATATTAGAATTCCATGGTTATCAATAGACACGGTCATTTAACCACTCGAGTGCCTTTGGATGTATAACAGAAACCCTGGGAATTGCCATTTATTCAGCCTAAGAAAACACAATTTGGGTTTTTCTACTCTTACTGCTTCAGAGATCACAGCAGGGATCCCTTTAAAACAGGTTGCCACTGGCACTTGCCAAACTGTACTTAGAGAAGGATTTGGCATTTAGATAGACAATTTAGTTGCCTGGTAATTTGCATAATACCACATGCACCCTAGTTTCCATGTCCAAATAGAAGAGATTGCTAACCCTTCCAGCGTGTCCAAAAGCACCACAAGAATGGAATAAAATGTGGCAACTAAGCTGAAATAAAATAATAAATAAATAAAATAAAAATAATCGCCTTTTAACTAGCTCCAGCTACAGTTTCACCCCACAGATTAAGACTAAAACAGTCTACATTTGTCAGGACACCAATACTGACTGGATACATTGATTTTTCTCCTTGTTTGAGTGATATTTCTATGGCTTTGAACAAAAGAAAACATAAAAATCCCTTATTGCTCAGAAGCTGGCAGATTTCTTATGTGTCTTTCTAGACTGTTTGAGAGGTTTGAAGGGATCTGCTGTCTGTTGCTCTCAACTGCACATGCTAAAAGACACCTTTTTCCTCCTCTTTTTGAAAAGCTCTAGACAAACCTACCAGCACGGGCTGTGACTGAAGTACTATTACTGTTTTAGAATGCTTTAAACTGCAAAGGAACAGGATTTCTAGGTGATTAAAATGCTTTGTCAAAGGCCTAAAGAGGAAATATCCATAAACGTGCTACACTATTATGCAAGCGCATGATTAGGAAAAAAAAAAATCTATTGGAATGTTTTTGCAATATGTTTTCAAAAAACTATTATAAAGTTTATTTTGCTCTAAGTTTTAACCTACCCCAAGACCCTAGTAATTTTTAAAATATATTTCCCTGAGGTATCATCCACCTGTGCAAGAAAACCGACATATCGTGCAAGTTTTAAGGTGCAACTTTAATTTCCAACAGATACCAGGGATGACTGGCATTATTCAAGGTCCAACAACTTCACTGGGACATATTTTATTTTTCCTAAACACTGTTAAAAAGGAAGACTTTACTTGACATGAAGTCTAAAACATATCCGGAGTTTTGTATGAGATGATGAACTGGGATGAACCAAACGTCATCACCTTGGTTTAGTAAAGCCCACTAGAGTCTACACCTTGCTTAAACAAGACAGACTATGTTGTATATGGCACTAAACGGCCATCAGCATTATAAGGGAAGGCAAACAACATCTCCAAGTCTAACTTGCTGGCCAGGCAGCAAAATAGTAATTTGAGTCCTGGAGATAATCAAAGCTTCAATTTTCTAAGTGTGCCACTGTACCTCTGCGAGCAGGGATGTTGTGGATCAGTTCAGTTCCACATTGCCACGTTGAATTCTAGTGGTTCCCTTGTTGCTCTCAAGCACTGCACAACAGAAGACCACGGATTTCAAGTTTTAGTTATTACTATTTCTACTTTAATTCAGTGCTACTGGAGAGGGCGGAAGCCATGCTATTTAACTCCTCTGTCATCCAATTAACTCTATAATGATTGTCCCAAGCAAAAGAGAAAAAAATCAGCAGTAGCACAGAGAAATTTTAAAACCTTCTGGTAGTCACGTTTCAGCTTTGCCTCTAGCAGTGCAAAAGCAGAATTAAGAAATATGTAGATTATCTTCTTCTAGGGACCTCAAACTTAAGCTAGTCTTAACAGATGACCCCAAACTGAGTTCTGCAGCATGTGTCTAAACAAGGTTTTATTTATTGTTTACTTTCCTGCTGTTTAGAACAATCCTCACTCACATTTGCAAAATAAAAGGCAGAACAAATGAGGAAAAAGGACAGTATGTCTTGCTCTGAAGACGTCAGAAAAAGTGTCTGAATTGCTCTACGCTGCTCAACAGCTCCAATGAGTTCAAGATGTGGAAACAGAATCACAGAATCATCTCGGTTGGAAAAGCCCTTGAAGCTCCTCCAGTCCAACAACGAACCTCACACTGACCGTTCTCAACTCCACCACATCCCTCAGCGCTGGGTCAACCCGACTCTTCAACCCCTCCAGGGATGGGGACTCCACCACAAGACAACTAGAAGTTATTTAAGGAAAATATTCAAGGAAACAAAATATTACCTGTGTGAGCCAGCACAGGCAGGACACAGAAACAACCCCAAAACCACAAATGAAATGCAAAGAGCAAATTTTATCTTGTTACCTCACAACCCAGGGGATCTCTGCAACAGCACCTGGGCAGAAGGACACAGGCGGGGTGAAAAGGACAAAAAGGAGAAGAAAGAAAAGATCTCGAGCCTGCTCCTTTTGCCTGTAGATAACAGGGTTTTTCACACACGTACTCTTCCACTGTGCTTTGATCTTTCCCACAGCAGAGCAGGAATCTCAAGGATGCTCGATAAGGTGCCCCTGAGCCTCTCCCAGGCCTGTGTTACCTAAACACAGACATTCTACCCATCAAGCACACAAAACTAAACAATAATAGTATGATATGTGGTTTTTGACACTCCAGCTGCAAGTCACTTGAGCACATTTACTATCCTCCTCACCAATCATCATTCCCAACACAAATTCTGTACAAAAGAACCTACGGAATAGAAGTTTTGCTTAGCTCTAAGAAATTATGAAGACTTCTTCGCAAGTTCTAATAGTTGTTTTCAACACAACGCTATATCTATCCAAATTCTTCTATGGAAAAAAAACCACCATGCTAAGCTGAAAAACCCAAAGAAGTGTCAAGACTGAACCAAGCAGAAGAAAAAGATTGTCTGCTGAATCCATACGATGTAGCAGATTGATCACTGGGCTGTAATAAAGTTGCACCATTGCCGCTGACCAGCCTTAATTTTCCTCACCTACAGGCCAGTTTACAAACATTATTTAGTTAAGCCTTGCAACACCTCCATGAAGCAGGTAAATATTATTGGCCCCAGGGAGAATAATGGGGAAATTGAGGCTTTATGAAATGTCTTTCCTAAAAATCACACAACAAATCAATACAAGGTCTTTTGGACTCCGAGCACCATCCTCCTCTTCAGCTGAACAGCAGGACCTCGTGCATCTCAGATTCACACATCGGGTCGTTTCACCTTTCTGTGTCCCATTTTCTCCTTATTTAGGAGGAGCATATTAACACCCAATTTGCCACACAGCAATGCTGATGGTGGGCTGGTCACAGCCCCCTCTGTCAGGACACTAAAAATGTTTCCTCTCACAAATGTTCTGGCCCAGCAGAGTATCAGAGCGCTCTACGTCCAAGAACCTCTGTCATCTTCTGCCAAGAAAGAGAGGCCGCAAGTATTCCTCCAGTTTAAGTGGAGTCTAAATCTCCAGTCTTTCCAGACAGCACTAGAGAAGAGATGGGTGAGAATGGTTCTGCACAGACTTAGATTGACTTCTGCCTTGGACACGGGCTTCTGCATTGACCTCACTTCACTGGGATTGTTCCACCACCAACTACCGCTTCGTTCTGACAAGAGACAACTAAATTGTCTGCTCAGCATCACACAGACTTCCTTGAAAACCAGAAATGTAATTATTAAAGAAATGACCTAGCAACACATCATTTGCCCTGGCTGACTCAAGAACAGAGCATTTCAGTGTTCAGTAACCAGCCAGAAGCTTGATCCAGTTTACCAGGGCTGGAAGTCTGGCCATAGCCCAAGCTACAAAAGCAAGACAGACTCTGGTTGGGGCTTTCTTGGTTGTGTGTCCTTTGAGGTCAGATAGAAGGGATTAAAACTGCACACCTTCCAACAGCGTAAGCATTTCGTTAATGGTGGAGGCAATCAAGCAAAGCTATTTATGATCAATAGCATGGACTAGCAGCCACAGCGCAAGGCTACGAAGTGCTTTCAAAGGAGCCCTTCGTTAATAAACACACACAAGCTCAAACATTAAGCTCCCCCACATATCTTCTCAAGTCACTTGTCCTTTTACATGTAAATTATGGGTTAGGACCACATAAATTACATGAGGGGTGACAACTAAAGTCGATGCAGAAATATCCTTTCGCTAGGGGAGGAGAGTCACACTGCTGACCTAAGTATGAGGCTACGTTAGAGATAATGAAGTTACACAAAATTAGTGGTGTAACTGAAAGAACAGGAGCACCTGCCTGCCCGTGAAATTTGAATCTAACACTCTTAAAAGCATTTGGAAATTGGAGAGAGAAAGCAGAGCGTTTCAAAGAGGTTCACTGGCCTACGGCGATGACCTGTCCTCAGGTTCTGAGCTCAATCATTGAACTAAATTTCCAAAACACCAGCTAATAAACCTTCGGTATCTGAACTGTTACGTAGTCTACTACCATCTTCCCCACCACATATATGAAATATTTAACGCTCATGTTTGTATTTCTCTCCCCGTATATACAATGCTAAGTTCCTTATTAGATTCATTAATATATTTGACTGTGTATTTGCAAAATTCCAGACAGGTATTTGCTGGGCTATTACCATAAAACCACCGTGCAAACGATATACATTATTCATGAGGCTTGTGACAATATCCTGCCAAAAGGAACAACTCACAAACAGTCATAAATTTGAAAAGTAGCCATCAAATAAAATTTATAGGCAGTGATAGCACTCCCTGGGAACACTGCAAAATCTAGACTGTTCATCCACTGGCATCCACACCAGTTACCGGATCATTCAGATGCCTTTGATAGGTCTGGAAAAAAACCTTAATTAATGAAAACATTTAGAAGTTACTTCCCATGAAAACATCTGAACGGCTAAAGTTAAGTTATCCAGAAAGATCCCAAAAGGAAAGGTTTTCTCCTAGCAGAAGTGTCTGCCAACAACAGAAGTTTCAATAGAGAAAACAAACTATGGATTAACTGGAAGGGTAGAGCATCCCAAAGTGATAGATACATATGGAACAGGCAGTATTTACTTTAATTGCTGGTTTGGCCACTCTGTTCTGGTCATGCTAAGTGCTGGATGCAGCTGTAAAAAAAAAAAAACATATATCTGCCTCACAGAAATTAGTAGAAATTAAGTATTGTCCTAATTTTCAAGGCAGACAGCTTGCTAAAATAATCAGTTGCAAAGTCCAACTGAAGTAAACTGATGTCACCATTTAATTCCTTAGCTATTCCAATAATCCTGTCTAAAACAGAGGAGGAATACCTGAAGAAAAGCATTATGATCACACATTTTCAAACTATTTGCAGAATCAGCATTTTATTCGAGATATATTAATTATACCAGAAAAAAAAGGCAGGAATATTGACACAACAGAACTAAATACAGGCTCTAAAAATAAAAACCAACCCTGTTTCCAGCTTTGGGTATATAGCCTGACATAGACACAGCGCAGAGACACAACCACATTTTTACGTGTTAAGTGTTCCTAGACCTGTTACACACGCTCGTAAACTTTCTCTAAAGCATAACTATGGGAATCCAGAGCAGCGAAGTGAATTAAGGTCAAACAAGGTTTGACTAAAGAATCCACTTTCTGGGTGTTTGTAAGACAGAGACTCCAAAATCACAACTCTTGACATGTGTGTTGTGCTGTATTGTATGAGGGGGGGGGAAATATAACTGAGAGGCTGGAAAATTCTGTATTTAAGATGACATTTGGCATGAGTTCAATTGAAATTCATTATAGTTATGCTTTGGAAATGAAAAGGGCAACAAAGACCGGCATGGTTAAGTCGGGATCTAGAGATTAGCATAATCAATCATAAAGCTTTACGGAAAATATGAGCAACTTCTGCAAAGGGTATTGAGGATCTGTGGAGTAAGATGAACTGTGTTTTAAGGATCTTCCACAGAAAAGGCAGAAACGCTGAAAGCAGAGTCACCGTTCCCAGACATTTATTTCAGCAGATGTGTTAAACCACGCACGCGCTTGTTTCAGGAATCACAAAAACTAAGGAAGGTACGCTCAGAAGTTATCACTTCATCCAACAGTCCTTCCACTAATATTTTTTAATGATTTTGAAGCTGTCTGCAGAAAATATTACCCCTCGCTCAGGAAGATATGCCTGCCAATAGCTCCTCTAGCAGTCATGGAGAAGCCTGATGAAAACCAAATAGGACGACATAATTGGTTTTGCAACATGTAAATTTTATTATCAGTTTGACTTGATTACTGAGATTTTTTCCTTAAAATGCTCTCATTTGCCAGGTAGTTTCGCATTGTCCTTATCCCAGCAGAACTAAGATGAGAGATGGAGCCTCCTAGACAACACAAGCATGATACAAAGGAAAAATAGTATTAATATTTGATCAATTAACCAGTGTGCCTAAATCACTGAATGAGCAGTTTTACTCTAATCTTAGACAAATGAGTCAAAAACAGGTATGCTTTAATGATACAAGGTAACCCCAAAAAATATTTGAAGATAAAAGTAGGAACTGTCATATTCTTCATTTTTGGGAATCCTGTTCCTTTAGCATAAAAACATTAATAAAACAAAAGCTATTAAGGTTTATTTTACAATCTATCAACGTTAGAGATCACCCTCCAAAAAAGAAGTAGCAAAGATTTTTCTAAAAAGATTTACAAAAATTTAATCCAAAGCATTATAAAATACTATGGTTTCAGCAGGGATTTTCTCTGATTTATTTCATTAGGGCCCTTCAGACATAAAGGAAAGGGTTTAAGGTGTCAATTCTCTCAAAATAAGCTTCTGGAGCTCCATGAATGCAATACAATTGATATTGTAAAGCTTAGACCTTCTAGAGCTCTCGGACTGAAACTAAAACCATAAAGGACCTATTTTCAGTCTATTTTCTTCTATTTCTTCATAAGGCGTACAGAGAAATCATGAATCTACATATCTAGGTAACTGTAATGGGCAGTACAATTCAGTTTAAGATCATTTTCATTGTAATTCAGAACACATCCTTTAATGAAATACAGAAATCAGAGACTACATCTGGGAAAACAGATCTTTTAAAAACAAAACACTGCGTGGAACAGGTTTTTAATGTGTTTCAAGATTATTGTCAATAAAACTACTTAATACCATCTATCATAGTAGATGAACTGTAGCCAAATATAAGCCAAATAACGACGTGACAAAATTACTGTGGTCCAACTCAGTTTCTCTAAATGAACCTCCAGACTAACTTGGCTGGTTTTAACTTTCCCAAGATCTCTCCAGCCTTCAGGAAGGTGCGAGGAAGGACAAAGTTTTGAAGAGTTCAGGGTTATTATTTCATTGTTTCCACTATTAGACGTGGAAAACAAGAGTTGGGCATGTTCTCCTCTTAAAACAGGTTTGCTGCTTTGGGGAGAGTAGGAGAATAAATAAGGTTACAACACTTAACTGTTTTTAAGATGGACTTAGTTCCAGTTGAAAAAATCTGAATGGCACCTTGAACTTCCTCCCATTGCTCAGAAGCCTGAGCAGAAAACGAGATGCACAGCGCTACAGAGAAGGATACGGGGTTTCAGTCATGACTGATGGAGTTTTAATCAGCCACTAAACCAGGTTTATCAGGGCAGGTTATATGGTAAACATTTATGCCCGGCGAGGTAACTAATTCAAGCTTTTGCAAATTAAAGAGGAGGGTGGGGGTGGGTGTTCCCCAGCTGTAATTAGACTTTCAACAGATCTACTGGAAAGGTAAGAGACCTTAAGCTGGAATGATTTTGAAGAGGGGAAGGGGAATTAAGAAGCAACAGTGGCTTGTCTTACCCACCCGTGCTGCAAGCAAAGAGAAGTTGCTGCAGAAGTCAAATGGCAAAGTTAAAACCTACCAGCAAAACCCAGTTCTCTTGTGGGCAGACTGGGAAGGGGAGAGAAGGACGCCGAGTATACGCAACCGAGATATCCTCTGACCCCACGTGTGGCATCTGGGTCAGGAAGGAAACTCATCATTAGCCCGTCAGCATGCGGACGGCTGATAAGAAAAGAGATTATTTCCAATCTCCATGGTTATTAATCCCATCACAAAACCGAGGGGTCAAGCTCGTTACACACCAACGGCATTTCTGGAGCTTTGGAACAAAGATGCTCCAGCACTTCCAGGGGCTGCTTATCCAGGAGCACAAAAAGCAATTTCTGCCCTCCAAGCCCCTCGCAGCGAGCCGTATTCCTTTAAGATCCCAGTCTAAAGACCACTTATATCCCTGGGCTTTCAAACAGCGCCATACTAATATCTTCTTTCTCCTTCTAAAGACCTGAGGCCCCGCTACCCTTCGAGATTTTCACTTTCACACCTCCTTTGTTACAAAAATATTTTTATCTCGAGTCATTGCTATTAGGATTGCAATAAAGACCTTTCGTCCTCATTTTGAGAAACGCTTCGTAGTGAAGAGAGATATTTCCCACTACCCCAGCCCCATACACACAGGCATCTTTCATCTCTGAAAATATGGGCACATAAAAAAAGGAAATAGAAGTGTCAATTTATATTTAGGTCTAGAGGAACCTTCACAGTTTTAATTACAGGATGCAAGTCTCAACTGAGTCATTTAATTCTTGCTAGGATTTATGAGAGCGCACTCATGTAACAGTTTGCACTGGAGCACTTAAAAAAAATCCTTTATTGGGAGAATTTCCAATTCATAATTTACTACATGGATTTAGGCTTCAGGGTGGTATTCCGTTCCCCTGATGCCAGAGCAGACTCGTTGCTGTCGAAGCAAAATTTCTGTTCGGGGACCATGGTGGGATGCAAAACATTTGCTGCTGGTCTGAGCAAAACCAGCAAATTCAAGTGCAACAACAAAAAAAAGGAAAACCAGCGTTACACGAGCAGCCTCTGCTTTTATTGTGGTTGGGAGGGGGATATCTTCCTCATGTGCCTAATGAATCCTTCTGCACCACTGATTAATTCCACTGTCCTCCCCGACTTTATGATAAGCCTTAAAAGAAGTCTTGCAATGAAGAGATGATACATTGTGCTGCCAAACTCGAGAAAATTATTTTTTTGGACAACAAGAAAAAGGTGATGGAAACAACAGACAGAAACTTGAAAACATGAAAATGAAAGGTTGACTCTAAGGAAAATGAACACATTGCTTGAAGAAAAAAATTCTACCCCAATACAGTATCCTTGAATAACCTTGTTAGAAAATTGCATAAAATAAGCCAATGTATGTAATCCCGTTACAAACTGTTAGCTTACAGGCTTTATGCAGAGGAACTGTGTAATGAGATTAAGCCACATAAACAAACATGCCCAGCTGTAGCTTGCCAAATGAGACAGTTAAAAAGAAATCTAAAACAAAAAGCCCTAAAATGGACAAATACCGTGTTATCTAGTTTTAAGTCAAGAGCAATTAAGTAGGAAGATTGTGTGGCTATACAAACGCATCCTCACTTTTCTGCACGTTCTTGGATCATTCTCCCAGCCTCACTTATTTCTTAATGGTATTTTTATTACGTGTAAGTTATTTAGTTCTCAAAGGTACACAAAGTAGCTAATTGCTCTTAATGAGTATTTCCTCTGCTCTCAAAAAGTGGTTCCTAGAAACCCATTTCCCCCCCCCCCACTTTTTGTCCCGTAAATGCTCATAGCAGCAGGTTGTGAGGCTCAGATCTCTCTCCTCGATCGAGATCCCCATCCACCACGGCCGGCAGCAACCACTGCCCTTCATCTCCTCACACATTTTCAAGCACTCAAAAATACTTATGAAACCGAAGAGTTTGCTTTTTCCCCAAAATACGGCGATTTATGGTATTTTAGTACTCTTGCAGACACTATTCTCTCAGCCTCTCGCTATGGGTCTTTATCAAACACATCCTCCTTTTCAGACTTGCTACATACAAAAGTGTGCTGTGAAGGGGAAAAGTTTGAATTTGATACCCAAACAAGTAAAATATCAAGGAGACACTTGAAGTAGCAGGAAAAATGACTTACCACAACATCAGTAGAATAACAAAGACTTTGGCAGCTTGAATCTTTTACATGGGGTAAGCAACTCTGGGATGTAGCTTAAGCATCTACATGCAAACCAAGTGCCTAAATTCCAATTACAGCCAGCTAAAAAAACCCCAAGATCTAGACACCAGTTTAATTGAACAACTTCTAGGCAGAGTTTGGCTGCCTATGTGTGGGCTTGACTTCTACTGCAGATGCCTTATGACATCCTAGATCCAGCCTAAAAATCTAATGACCATGAGAAAGTCCTCTAAATTCATCAGGATGCTGACCACACACACCTGAATGTCTAAAGGTCACAATTGGGTGATTTTTTTTTTTGCACTTAAATGGCCAGCAGCTATTACAACTCTCACTTCAGCCTGTAGTCTTGGTTATAAGAAAGGCCTTCCAATTTACACATCAAATAAAATTTATAAAACAGTACATTTCACAACTTCATAAGTTATTCAAACTAAATCTCAGATCTCATGTAATGCTCACTGAAGTCATCCAAAACCAAATTAACATCTTGACCTACTAGAACAAAGATTTTTAAACTGCGTGACCTTCTTGAAAGCTATAATGGTGTTATAAACCTCACCGCATTCTCATGTAGATCCCTACCCTGTCCTGCTGTCACACTAGGGAACAAAACCAAAAAAAAAACCAGAAAAACCCCAAATAGCCCAAAACAAGCAGAATAAAAACCCAAAAAGTAACCACATGCCAAGTGCCTACAACAGAACAGATATGGGCTGACTGATGCAGAGAAATCAGCGTTCGGAGACAAATGCTTAGGTAAATCAGTCCCGCTTACCTCAACTCCTTTCAGGCGTCTACAGCAGAAAACAGACTTTCAAAATACCCAAACTGGTCCAGAAGACAGCAAGTGCCTTTTCCTGCCAAGCTCCCACACCAATACACATGTACTACTCCTAAAGCCTTGGTATTTTTAAACTAAGAATTGACGTTTCAGTGGTGTTTAGGCTACATTATATTTTCACAAAAGCTGTTGTCAGGCAGGTGGAAATCTGACATTTAAGTGACATTTTCTACTGAACAAGACAGAGCTCATCCCTTTATTTAGCTGTTTTAATTTGAGCTTGGGTTGGAGAAAAGGTATTTCAGTAGCATCCTCCTCATGGATGCTGCTGCAACCGTTGTGTTCCATCACTGTGTAGATCTTAAGTCCAACTCTTAGTAGAGTTCTTACTACAGCTACATTTTCTCAGAGGAGCAACTGAGTTTCAGATTATCTTTTTGTCCTTCTACACTCACCACATCAATTTTGTTAGGCAGGGGTAGACTTTTTTTCTCCTGCAAAAGGTAAGAACTTTGTTTTTGAAGCAGCTCCTCAAGCTCCACGTAGAAACTTTATATTTCTAAGAAGTGGTTCATAGATATGATACTAACCTTTTTTCCAGCACTTACTATTCTGCTGTCAGAACAAATACAGCTTTATAAGCCAAGCTTAAGGGAAGAAGGAGGAATGTCAAGGGTACAGGAGGAAAGGAACAAGGGAGAACTGAAGACTTTAGTACAAGCAGTGATCTACTGTGAATACTACTGGTGAAATAAAAAAAGGAAGTGTCAAGAGAGTAAAAGAAAAAAAATCACAAAATACCTTACCTGGAAATTATTCACCCGTCCAACCATCTCTGAAAGGAATAAATGGTATTAAGGGAACCTTAAGATTAGACCACATACCTCTTTCGCTTATCAAATGCCACAATAACAACTTTTGAGCCACCAGTTTGCCGCTGGCTTCCGAGTGCCCGCGGGCAAGCGAAGGGCCCGCTCTCCCCTTTGGCGCTCTGCAACGATGCCCAGACAAGCTGGGAGAATGGAGGGAAACGCTGGGGTTTCCCAGCCTTGGAAAACTCAGTAGCTTGCCAAAAAAAAAAAAAAATGGGCATTCCCAGGTTCAGGCTATAGCCCCAGCAAAGCAGCGTTCCCGGCAGCACTGGGAACACCACACACCACCACAGCGGCACGTCCTGCTCCTTCCACACCTAAGATCTGCTCTGAAATTGCTCGTTAACAGCAATTATGGCATAACTCAATGTGCTGCTTGTTTAACTAATCAACAAGTAATCTTTCAGCAGACACCACAGTGCCAGTATTAATAGCATACCTGTCACACACACAGAACCCAGACTCCCATCCGTTGGATTTTTTTTTTAAACACAAATTGCTTTCATCTTTCAAATCTCTCACCCTTCTGACATATATTTCTGAAATATTCTGTTCCTTGTATGAACTACTCCACTCCAATCGCTTCATCTGAATTTATACATCTTCAACTCTTTGTATCTCAGTGCTGACTGCTTTCAAAAACAACATTTCAAGCCAAGTATTATTTATTTTAACAGTAAAATGAAGCATTTAGAAACCAAAGGTGAATCTGCACATCTATATTTTCCTCTAACACTTACTATACCGTGAAAATAACCAGAGCAGACCCACAATTTTGGCATCTCCCCAGCTGGGCACCTACCTGCGAACATCAAACTTTCAGAGAAACACTTGGACCCTTCTCAACAAAAATCAGTTCTGAGTCTGACAGGGACCAAAGGGGGGGAAAAAAAAAAATTATCAAATCTTACAAATCCAGTACTAATTTACTAGCACTTCAGTGCTTACCAAAGAACAGTTTATTTTAAGCTGTTCTTTTCTGCTACTTGTTTTATCCTGACACCCAGCTCAAATTAAATCAATATATTTGTATAGTAAATATTCCCCACAGCCCAGTGGAAATAGAGTTTTCATAGATCATCACAGAGCTGCTCCAATCTAATTTTTATTTTAGTCTAACTGTTTGGGAGGAATGTAAAAGCAATTAGCTAGGAATGTCCACAGCCTCTCCTCAGCTGCAACTCACACCAGGCAGGGCCATTAGAGATCTCTGGTTGAAGTTTCCCAGTAGTTGCTTCCTCTTCATTTATTACAATCAGTCTGTGCTTCCACTGAACATATTTAAGGGCAGAATTTATTCTCTATATAAAACTGACTCATGGAACACCCTCAATATTGTTGGGTAATAATATTATAATGCATGCTTGCAGTCTTGTAAAACAGCTCTGAGGCAGTATTACTACTACGTTACACCAAGTTTAGATACCTCTTAGTGACTTGATTCTGTGAAGGGATGTAAAGGAGCATGCAACAGAAGTAAATACATTGGTTTTCATCTATGTAAAACAGCTTGAGTTGCATCAGATTTTGCTATTTGCCAGATAAATTAATTTTGGTCCTTCTACCATTATAGCTGAGCTGTGAGTAGGCGAGTAAATATGAGAGGCACTGGGAAAACATTAAATAGAATTTACAGATTAAAAAAGAACCATCACTATCTTCCTTGGTGGGCTGTAGAAAGTCTGCTGTACTCCAACTTAATACGCAATAAAAATTGGTTCAAAAGCCACCTTCAGACTCCAGCTGCAGATACGCAGTTGCGATAGCAAACCCCTCTTCTTGCGTGTAATCAAGGCAGTGGAAGTCACTGCAGCAGCAGGTAACGAATTTTGTTAGCCTTTGGGACTCAAGTTCTGCAAAGACCATCAACTTCAACAGCTCAAGCTCCCCCGGTTTGTCTGCCCAGCCCCATTACTCGTGGGTGCACCATCGTTTTTGGTGCGAAGCGACAGCCCCGTGCCGCATCGGGCTGTAATTCAGCGCCCCGGGAAGAGCTGCTCACCCATGACCAATGCCCTGCAAGCATCTTTACTGCTTTTTTCAAAGCCAAGTGACCTGAAACTGTCATTTAAGGACTCTCACCCCATGTTGCATGAGCGAGCCACGTGGGTATTTTTGTTTCCTAACAGTTGCCTGTTCATTTGCCTTATTCCCCGCTATCACCTCTTGGCCACTGCCATTAAAAACCAAATATAACCCCACGAAACTTTAAAACCCTCAACATTCAACTTTGATCCACAAATTTCAAACTCCCATTTCCCATCAGACCCTCAGCTACACACGAGAGAACTTCTAAATCAATGGTATTAAATCTGACACGAACTCCCACGCAAGTCAGGGCTACCAGAAACCCCACTAAATTAAACAGGATGCCGAGCCAAATGTGGCCCAGAAATGTGGCCCAGAAATGCAACAGGTGAAAATCCACCACGATTCCACCACGGAGATGGTGCACGAGCAGCTTTAAGCCTTATTTGAAGCACGGAAGCATCCTGCAGATCAACTTGCCCGTGCTGCAGCCCAGATAATCCTTCATTTGAGCTGTTTATCTGTGATCCACCCCGCTGTTTGGCTAGGAGGATTTAGCTCTTAAGGGACTATTCTTCAAGATACTGAGCTGCTCCTGACAGATACTCAGCCTCCTCAGCTCCTAATGAAAGCAGAGGGACCACTCCGAGCCGTGCACAGGCAAGGCAGGACCGCACAGGATGAGGCACCCCAGTTGCCTGGGGTTCACGGTAGCTTAAAAGAGGCACTTAACTGAGCTACACAGCTCTGCTAAAGGAGAAACGTGTTTATTTTTAAGTTATAGATTTATTATGACCTTTTAAGAAAGAAATAAAAGTATTCTCCCATCATTACATAAAATGATTTGCTTTTTGGGGGTGGGGGGGGGACAACGCTGCTTAAAGCTGTATTAAAATAAAGAAAATCAAGGTCTGAATCCATATCTTTCCATAAGATAAGGAGGTGAAAGCTCAGCATTATGAATTAATCCCCCCCCCCTTTTTCTTTTTGAAGCTTTTTCTGTCTACTGATGTGTTCTAATTAATATTCTTTAAAAATTTAAGGAATTTCCTCCTCACAGTTGCCACCCAGTATCTTCCATTCTGAATTTTACTTGCTCCAAAGGGAATTAAGAAATCAACTCCCAATTTTCCTTACATCCACCAATATTTAAGAACTCCCACATAACATTGCTTTTAAGCAATAAGAGGGCTGTGTCTTTGTGTATTTTATGTAATTACCTATACCAGTAAAATATTTAAGTGAAGCAATGTACAGCCATGAATTTAACATAGATAATTCACATGCTGTTACTAAATGTTGAATTCCACGTAATTCATTGGATGTTGCCAAGCAAGCAAGCATCCAAAACAAAAAAGGATCATTTAGAAGATTGGCTCCAATTATGAAAATGCCCTCAAAGTTCAATTCTCAGGACTGGGTACTTCATCTTTGTTTCAAGATAAACTCAAAGTAATTTGCAGTACCAGCTCCCAGCGGAGTAGAGGTTAACAAGTCAGTCCTGGAATACAAGACGGATCCCAGAGCCCTGGATGACCCCCGTGGAAGTTACAGATGCTTAGCAAGTCTCTCATCCACACACATACTCTATTGTTGCATCTCGGTGTAAGTATTTATGACAACACTTCATCACAGGCTACCAAAGCCTCACCACCGCAGGCGCCATTACTAAGTTCTCCGTGTTTCAGCGCTCTACTCCTCTTGTGGATGGATGCCACTCGTAGCTGCAACTTTCCCAAGGGAAGTCCCAGTTGGGCAGTGGGACGGGTCACCCAGCAAGCCTAGGCAGCCTAGAAGTCATTTGACATTCCAATCTCTCACAACATCTTTGGAAGTTTTGAAGACTCAGGTTAATCCTTGAACTTTAAGCAGAAGATGGGGTAGTTGACCTCCTGCTCCCTCCCAGCCTGAACTAGCTGGAACAGTCACTGGTGGATGACCACAGTTGTCTTCTTCAGCTGTTTGTCTACAATATGTTGAAGTACCAGCCATGCACAAGCCCGTAGAAACAACCTGGCTACCGAGGCCAATTCCTGATGCCTCACAACCTCCAAGAACATCCTTGGGTTTTGTCTCTGTAAAGAATTGGAATAGGCTGCCCAGGGAGGGGGTGGAGTCCCCATCCCTGGATGTGTTTAAGGGTCATTTAGATGAGATGTTGGGGGATGTGGTGTAGGGGAGAACTTTCTAGAGTAGGGCTGAGGGTTGGACTCGATGATCCCAAGGGTCTTTTCCAACCTGAATGATTCTGTGAATTGCTGGGCGACCGGGAGCATTTCACTTCAAATCTCTGTAGGAGTCTGTTTCTTCATCTTTAAAATAGAGAAAAATGATACTGGACCCCCAAAGTAATTAAAGATTTACTCTAAAAGTCCAGTAATAAAACTATCTGTTACTAACACCTGCTTGGTACTTAGTGAACTGTAAGCACCCTAAATAACCAAGCTCTAGAGACAGATTGTTGTACAGCATTGCCTCCACAATGACCTGGCTTTCCAAGTGAAACAATTATGACTAGACAATTTTGAAGCACACTCAATATTTCTGCGTGTCATTAAAAGCCAAATTAGCTTTTAATTGTTGCCTTAGTTACATATTTCAAGTCTGTGTTACCTGTTCTGGAAACAAGGGCTACTGATAAGCTAAAGTGAACTTATGACAACCACCTGAACATCACTGAAATTACAAATAAACAAGACAATGAATTCCCCAGCAGAGGAAACAAGTGAAGAGACACAGCAGGAGTTGAATTAGGACCCTGTCAAGGGACTGTCATACATCCTGTAATATTTTGGCAAGGAGTGAGCAAAGTGTGGCTGACGTGACAGCAGCAAAACACGTTCTGATTTTAACAGAGATAAACTATTGACACTAACTCTCTGCCTCTGCTCTCAGGCAGGCATTTTTGTTCTGGATTTCTGATCACCAGGCAGCTATACAGATACGTTCAGTAGATTTAAACCATTTGGGGCTTTAAACACTGTGCCTGAGCACCATATAATGCTGATAAACAGCACAGAAGCCCCCTCCTAATCAGTAGTAAAGGCAGTTTAAAGGGTATTTCGTTAGCGTACCTGAAGCATAATTCCAGTTCTATTTTTCCATATAAGGCACATTGCAACATATTTGTGTATTTTGTATAAAACAGTCATCACAAGCGCTATGATAAACTGCCACAGGAGTTCTGGGCAGCTTTTCTATAATTGCTAGAGGACAGGAGCCCTGACCTCAGCCAGCAACCTATATCATTACCGCCTAGAAGACCTAAGCAACTGTATCGATTGGGTTTCTGAAAGATACCGCAGCAGGATGGAGTGCTGGATTAAAATTTAACTACTCCCATTATCCCTAATCAATTATGTCTTTAATCATGTAACATTCACTGTATGACATCCCAAATCAAGTCAAGCCGCAGCAACGAAAGATTTGGAGGGAGGAAGCAAACTCGGAGCTGACAGATCAGAGCTAGACAGCAGTCAGTTAAAAAAAGAGAAAATTATGAATAAAGTGTGTATTATAGAAATGCCAATACACATCACTTCAGGCTGGTGGCTCGGGATAGTTCTGAACCTGCTTGATGGCGTTTCATCCATCTGCTATCGAGCTGGGCTTATGATTACTTGCATCCTACATTTTTTATGTACTTTCATTGTCCTAAGCTACTCACCATTTCATAATACCTGAATAACTAAAAAACAAAAATGAACTTTTTCATATCACAACTTACGATTACAGTTTCTAGTCAAAAACTATCTCCACTTACACACTGCCATGAGTTATTAGAGGAAAGTTATGCTGTACAATCTAATGACAAGTTAATTTAAAGCAGCCTCTGCCAATGACAATTTGAGATATTGCACTACAAAGCTTGCATTGTGAAAAGCAGGTTTTTCCTAAACAAACTCATTCTTTTGAATGGCACGGTATTTCCCTTAGTCTAACGAGCTATATTTGATCATACAACAGAAAAACCTAAACATTGCTATCTGCCTCTTGAACAGTGACAGCTTAAGCTGCGGTTTAAGCTTGGTTGCAAATAGGATCCGAATTAAAAATTCAAAAGAAAACAAGCTTTGCTTTCCTAAGAAGATATTCATAACCTGATGGGTAAACAAAGAATGAGACAACCAGGTTGGTAAACTTGCAAATAAGAGATTATACTGCTTCATGCATGTCCTCTGAAGAAAGTTTTACTTTATTTTGCATGGAATTTATTCTACCACTTCAAGGGCAATATTTGTTCACTCCTGCCTTTTTTCTTTTCCATTTCAAGATGAAGGATTTCCTTTCTGAAGCAATCTCTTTCATTTGTTTCTCTGTTTTGTTCTTTTGGGTTTTGGGGGTTTTTTTTGTTGTTGGGTTTGGCTTTAAGTTTTTTGAAACGGGCAATTAAGCATACACTATGCATTGCTTGCACACACAAAAAGCAGTTTCCCTATCCACCAGATCTACACGTACCTTTAATTCAAATAATTACGTGTCATCACAATTTCACGCAGAGGAAATAAAACCAGTTTACAGACCACGTGCCTTGTCCCACCAGCCGGGCAGCACGTACTTCAGCACAGCAGCCAACACAAGCTGCAGCAAGAGAATAAATTGCTGGGGAAAAAAAAGTCACCAAGTCACTTCCTGGGAATTCTTTCACTTTTCTTCCTCTCCTCAAACATCCCCTCAGTATAACAAAACTAATTCTGTTGTAAGAGTCTCTGGAAGAGCTTCATTTTGTTTCAAAGAGCTAAAGGCCACCCTGCAGAGGTCAGAAGAGATCCTGATCTAAGACCCTTCACAAAGGTCTTCGCGGATGCCGCTGTGGAGAAAGTTGGCATCAGCATCTGAGGGTTTTTAAGTAATATTGCACAGCTGATGAGCCCAGCCTCGCCAACACATTCTATCATAGCAACTGGTGCCCTCAAAACTGAGTTGGAGACACACAAGGGAGCTCTGGCAAGAGATCAGCCTCTCAGTTCTCAGCTTCAGTAAGGTGGGTGAACTCCGAGGTTGACATTGGAGGCATTACACTTATTTTCCAAGAATAAAAAGTTGTGTTGATTGCTTCTAAAATCCATCGGTTAGATTTTTACCCCCCAGCTCCTGCCACAAGTCATCCACTTCCTCCACATACACATAAATGTGCTATTTGAAATCTCGCTGAAAATATCTATGACACATAGTGCAACACTCAGTGATCTTCTTCTCAAGTTATGCAATTCTACCCTACAGCCATTACGGGGAAGAGGAGGAAGAGAGAAGATTAAATCCAAATCATAACACCACCAATGGCAATCCACAGCACATCTCCCTACCTCTCACATGAATCCTTCCCCACAACGGGAAAGAACACTCATACATGTTTTACATTTATACGTTTGTTTCATTGTATCTTAAACTGAAGTGAAAGGACATGAGCTCTGGGTCAAATTCACTTCACCACAATCTGGGATCCAAAGCTCAAGAACCTCAGAACACTTCACGGAACCTACTTCAGCTCCATCATTTGAACTGCACTGCGTTGTGCCACGAGGACACGCTGAATCAGAATATTTAATTAAATAAGGTGCAAGATAATGAAGCAGGGAGATGGAATAGCATTCTTGCTTGTTATGGTCAACAAATTAAATTCTACTACCAGTCATGCCATTGTAATTTGTCTTAATTTCCAGTCAACGAGGCAAATATCTACCCTTACCCCATGAGAAGAGATGATGTTTAGCATAGACCAGTGCAAAATATAACCCAGAGGGTTTATTACAGACCTACAGAGCTGCAAGAGCAGAATTTGATCATCACGTTGTTTGTCACTCCGCAGAAGCTAGTAACACTGCAGCCATGCCAGTTATTTCAGAAACTCCAGCCAGTAGGTTTTTTAACATGCTTTTCCCGTTTTAAAACCATGTTTGCCAGCAAGAAGGAGCGCAGAGAAAAGATTGAGTAAACATCCTAATTGGTGTGATAGCATATTTTCTGCATTGTGAGAAGTGACAGCAGTAATATTGACCGATCACTGCCAGCTGACAGCAAAATGTCAAGACAGGGTTGGAACAATACACTTCATAATGAACCAACTCTGAATACAAAGTCAAGCAGGGAAAGCGGAAATCAAGTGAGAATGAAAAAATATAAACACTTCTGATTAACAGCCAATAGCACCAGCTGGAACAGGCAATATAACAGTCCTGTTGGAGCAGAGGGGTCAGCTCCACCGGTGACAGCCTTGGCAACACAACCTTGTTAGCAGCGAGATGAAACCTCATTTGCTCACAAATTTCAGAGGATGTTTCTCAGGCATCCGCAGCAAATTGATGTTAGTATATGAAATTGTATTTAGCCCTGAATTCCTGGCACCCATCCCCAAAATGTCCAAACAAGCCGTAGCCACTTTCAGCAAGATCTCAACTGGCCAGCAAAGCACGTGGGAGATGGAGGTGCTCAAAGGCACCCGCAGCAAAACCAGCCCGAGGTCTGTACAGCTTCCCTAAGAAACCCTCTGGAGTGGATCACGAAAGCCCACCGCCAAGAAAAGTTATTTTTCAGCAAGAAAAACCACAAAGGAACTGAATGCTGCTAAACTTCACCGCTCCATTCAGAAGCTGTATTGTCAGTCAGCTGCCTCCAAAGTCCTCTATAAGCAGGTCTTAACTACAGTTAAAAAATTAACCTCATAATTAATATAATATCTGAATTGTATCCTTCTACACAAAGTGCCTCATCAAGATCTCATTTTAAAAATAAACACTAATTTCTGGTCTCCAAAGGTCCCTTTTTAGCATCACAGCTGTAACTCTGCTACTCATTTGTACTTCAGAGCTGAAATCCATGCAGGATTTTAACAAGGACACCAGAATTAAAGGAATGTTTTCCAGTGAAATGACTGTGAACTAACAGCCGCCTAGTTCTTCATCTTACTGCAACAAGCAAATGAGGCAAAATTGGACTCCGCAGTCTCTGTGGAGACTTTCATCAACTTTCATCAACTTCAATTTGGAACGTGAACCACAGTCAACGGGCAGATCTTCAAGCGAGATAAACAGGGATAGCTCTGTTGCGTATCAATTATTAAAAAGCACTTGGAGATCTACAAATAAAATAACAGTTAGAGACTAGGGTTATGATTCCACAGCACCCTGAGCGTTACAGGGCTGGAGGAGAACCTGCCCGATTCAAGGTCCAAGCCCGGCGGCAGGACAAGCAGCCCCGTCCCTGGCAGGGGCTCAGGCTGCATAAGAATAATTTTTTTTTCCAGATGTTATGGAACAACCTAAAATTAGATGAGTCTGGTTCTTGCATTTGATTGTCTCTTATCTTTAAGAGACTGGAAACAGCCTGTAAGAACATCTATAAGCCACACAACGCCAGAAATCCCGTGGCCACAACAAAACCATTTCTGTTTCCTTCCCTTTTTCCTTCCTGCTTCCCCCTTCCCTCCCTCAAAGCTATTAGTTTGTTAACTTCGAAAGGCCTGAAAATAATATGTGACATGTTCCTTGTGAGAAAGTTTCCACGTCCCATTTCCAGAACCTGATTATTTTGTATAACCATCTACAATCCCTAAGACTATTTTTTCAAGTAATAAAACAAGTCCCTCACGTTGCAAAGATAGGGAAAGCAATTTTTAATTTCTTTTCTAAAATCAGATCTCCTATAAATAGATAACAAGTTCTACCAGCACGTAAAACTACTTGTCTAATGCATATTCTTTTTATTGAAAGAATAATTGTCTGGGAGTGACTGACTCCTGATCAAGAACAATTCATAATTCTCAGAGCTTTTGTTTCATTTACTGAAAAGTCCATTAATGACTGAGGACTCAGATCAGCTGTGTATTACATAATTAAGAAAACAATTAAGTAGCCCCAGCAATATTAAATGTAATCAAGGTGGATACTAATATTTTCTACGTTTGCTTATCGATACAACTGTTCTTGTAGTCTCCAGGAAGAGATTTATTCTAGTGTTAATTTGTACATATCTAGAACTCCTAGGAAAAAGAAAAAAGTGAGTCTTGCAGCTGCACACAAACCCTTCAATAATAAGGCCTGCAGCTTTGTGAAGACAGACATCCTCTGGGGTACAAAATCCTAAGATTTCTAAGCTAGTATTTGCATCCTCTGACTGAAAACACTAGAACTGGAGGCTTGTTTGCTCTTATGAGCCTGGCAGAGCATCTAAGTGTAGCAATTTATTCATCTTCTTCTGAAAGCGGTTTAAAAAGTTAGATCAGAAGCCTTTTTTTTGTAAACATTTTTAATATAAAAATGTACCTTCATGTTGCAAATCTTCATCCAAAAGAACTTGGCTGTGCAAACTCTGTGAGTTACGACAGAGCTGGGTAGATCAGGAAAATTGCACTGAAGGTAAAGATAGAAATTTCTAGAATTCAGATCTCTAAATCAGACCACACCAGGTGTACCAGAGGTCAGGTGAAACACCACTAAAGCACTGCTAAAACTCTTACAAATTACCTAATCCAGTTGATAGGAAGGAAAAAAAAAAACACACCACCCCCAGAAGAGCAACTGCCCAGTGTCTGCAGCCAAGCAAGAACTGAGATTCCACCTGCCTGGATGAAAACCCAGGGGACACTCCAAGTAGACTGGGATAAATGAACTGAGCTGTGTTTAATCAGGATGCTGGGATTAATTAATTGGAGCAAGGATTAAGAAAAAATGAATGTGTAATTTATTAGAGAAATGAAGGCTTGGTAGCTTAGTCTCTAGACAGGGAATTAAATGTCTTTCTACTTACTCCAGTGAGAATCTTAAATAACTCTGAATTAGTCAATAAATACCCATTTAAAAAAAAATAAATGGTGTTGCACAAGTAAACCCTGCCCTCTGGCTAAGAGGATTTAAGTTCAGATACAAGCTTTTCCACAGTAGCACTGAGCAACTCCGTCATCTCCTGGTTTTCACTCACTATAATTAAAGCAAAAGAAATAATCAGTTATCTTCCTAACCTCTTTCCCTTCAGTCAATTTAGAGATCAAACTCTTCAAGGCAGGGACTTTATCCTATGGATCACACATAAAGAATTATATTCTGTAGGACGACAGACCCTTGGCTTCAGTTTGGCACCTAGATGCAAGCACAAACCCCCTCCATAAACTCACTAGAAAACCAGTGGATTTGGGTTTATACTCTGAAAAGCTATGAAAACCACATGATTTTCAAGAAAAAAAAAACCAATAAATCAACTCCAGCTGGTCTGAAGCACAACCTGATTGTCTGAAAGGTCAGGGAGGTTTAGAGAATCTTTTGTAGTAAAAGGCAGAGCTTAGGCATAAACCAAAAAATAATAATCAAAAGACACCAGAGATAAATCTCCCTGAACTTCTACATTTGATACTTGTGCCCACACCCAAACAAGCCACAAAATGCGAGCGGGTGATTTTTTTTTTGCATGTGGTTTTAACCTCTCTCTTTCTAAAAGAATGCTCTGGATCTGAACACCCCCTCACCATCAGATGGATTAAAGTTTTGATTCCATCTGCAACTTTAGCAGGTAGCAGAATATATTATCAGCTGATGTACACCCTTGCAGAGCTCCACAGGCAAGCCTTGATGCCAAGAGCTAATTTCTATGTAACATTTAAACGGATTAAGCAGCATGAAGGGCTTCCACTTTGGTAACAGATTTGTTCTGTCTGGTCACCGGCACTTTAATTTCATTGCTAAAAGGTTCAAGAAATTTCTATTTGCTCTTCCAGTTCTGGCACTGTGCAAATATTATGAAATGGTTTAGTGCCACATGCAAGCTCCTAATGCTTCTTCTGTCTTCTCCGAGATAGTCTTTAATTAGTCAATAATTGCTTGCAGACACCAATTGATTGGCATTACAAACCCAGGCAAATGAAAATGGTCCTTTTATTTCAGAGCTGTATTTAAGGTTTTAGTAGGATGTTAGCAGCGTATCATTAAGTAGAACAGAGCAAAGTAGTCTACAAAGCAGGCTTAAGAAGCATGACTAAACACCCCGCTATCCTGCTTTACTTTTCAGATTAGAATAGTGACAAGTAGTAAATGAGGATTATGCATGTGCAGTTCTACCAAACATCAAAATACTGTATCCTATATTGTCTCACTCAGAAATACCCCCACAACTCACCAGAGCCTGACAAGCAGCTGCAAACACTCAGCAGGTTTTTGGTGTCATTTCTGGAGAGATTTATGCTCTCTTTAGCTCTAGAATGCTATATGTTCATTTTAGAAAAGCAGAAATAGGTTTCATCTGTGGGTCTTCTCCTGGGAATTCATTTATCTCTTGTCAGGGCCTAATGAAAAACATTTTAAGCTGCTATTTCTAGAGGTATCAGACCACATTTATTTTCCAAACCTACACTTTTCCACTCTTCCTTTCTTCCCTTTTTTCTTCCCTCCCCCCCTTATGGAAAGCACAGCAGCCAAAGATCTTACACTAATCACTGACAACAGACACACCACCTGACACTTTTAACCACCAAGATCTTGCTGATCAATAGTATATATAATATTTTCATGAGGCAGGTGACCAACTCTAAGCAGAAGGCAAGATTTACACAATTATTTTTCCTGCCTGTAAATAAAACACTTCATACTTCATTCTGGTTTAGACCTGTACCTATGATACCAAAAGACATCTTTACATCGGTGTAACTTAGTTCAAAGTCAACTGAAATCTGTCCAGGCTTCAAGACCTTGATTAGGCAGATGCAATTTCAACAAAAAGCCTACACACCCCACTTGGGAGGTTTCTGCAGATGTAAACCTGGAGCAAAAAAAACAGCACGGGGAGGAGTAATGTCAATTTTTATCCTCTCTCCTAGACTAGATTCAATCAGCAGCAGGAAACTATTGCCCAGCAGTAGGGGAAAAAAAAAAAATGTATACAAGTTTTACCTGTAAGCTATTCAGCTCCAAAGCAAGTCAATACCAATAAGAGGATTTGTTTAACTCCACACCAGCTCAGAAGCCAATGTGAAAGCACAACCACCACCACCTCCGAGCACGGTCCTGCTAAGAGTGACACCAAGATGTGAACAAGCGTCCCAGACTGACTGGCCAGCCTCCGGGGGCTGTAGTGGCCACCAACCTGCAAGTACCAACTCTACATCACCTCTTTATTTATTTTTAAGGAAAGAAAAAACGTCACATATTAGACTATAACATCATTCACTGAGCCCCTTTGGCATGCATTAACATCCCCCCCCAACAATAACAATCAGCAATACAGACAGACTGGGCAGAATGTTTCTTTTTTCATAAGCAGCCAAAAACACGAGGAGGACAGACACCAACTCATGGCAGGCTCAAGTGAGTTATCCCCCCCCCAAACACCATCCTATCACCAGACTGAGAGGAGTGCTCTGCAGTGAGAGATCTCCAGCAAACCAACCCAAGCCTTTCCCCAATTTTTAACTAACAGCTTTTCTCTCCCCAGCTCCTTTCACCTCCCTCTCAGGAGCGCTCCTATAGCTATAACCTGGGTGTTTAATCCCCCACCCCTACAGCACCACCAAAACACACACATGGGGTTTATTTTTAAGCCATCCATCTCACTTCTCCTCTCCAAATAGTCTTTCCACACAATATTTGAGCACCTTCGCCTTGTTCAAAGGCTGACTTTGCAATAATTTAACTTGCCAGCCCACCTCTCACTCACACTTACCTACAGCTAAAGAAAACCACCACAATGATGCCTCACTGCTTCTCAGCTATCACAATAAACTAAAATAAAAGTACTTGTGATCTATAAAAGCAGCTTTTCTTTCTTTACCTTGTGTGTTCTCACAAGCAGCACCAGGACTCAGCCAACAACCTCTCCTCTGCCCACGTTATGGAGCAGCCATGACACACTCCCTCTTCCTTCTCCCAAATCCCCTCAACTGGGGCTGAGGGCTCACTAATGAGCTCTGGCTCGTTAATGGCTGACAGCTGAGAGACTGGGGGTTTCAGATGGTACTAGGTGAGGGCCCTCACAGCACTAATGGCATTAATTGCCCCAAGCAGCCTCACCTGGGCCTCACTCCTCCCAGCCCCGTTTCAGCTGGGCCCAGCCATGGATTCTAGGTAGGCCCCATGGGCCTAGGCCAGCTCAGCTCAGCTCAGCTCAGCTCAGCTCAGCTCCCAGCTGCTCCCAGCCTGGCTCTCTGGGAGAAGATGGTTCCCCTGCCCTGTGTGGGGCTGCAGAGCTCGGGACATGCCAGCTCTGGCCTCACGGCTCCCTACAACCAGGCGCCATGGTGGCACTGGTACCCTTCTGAAGCATCCACCTGCAGACACGTTTTGGATGCCCCGCATCAAGGGTGGTGTTAAATGGCCACACTGAAGCACACTACCTGCTTTCAGACACCTGGCTGGCCAGGTTTTACCAATTTTGAGGCATTTTGGTATGTGCCAGCAGAGCATCCACCTCCGTGTTTAGACGTGCTTTTTCTAGACCCCATTTGTAAAGGCTGCGCTCTCAGAAAACCCAGGGAGCTCTGGCCTGTGCTGCTGCCCTCAAAACAGGCCTTGGGCACACCAGGGGCATGGTAATTTCATCAGAAGAAAGCCCATCTTTCCTATTTATTCCCCATTTCTTAGATTTTTAAATACATCCTCTAGTTATCTAGATAGAAAAATCCCTACTGCAGAGAGCTCACGCGTTAGCATGTGCTGTAGGGGATAGATGAACGCCACCACCAAAAATAAAAGCCTGCTTTTGGTCATCATCTCCCTGGCTGACACGAGGGCTGGGTGAAATATTCTCCACTTAAAACATGCAAAGTAGCATGGCAAAGGAGATAATATTAAATAAGGACGTGCTATGCTCCTGCGGGCCGACTCCTGCCAGGCACCGAGGTGACAATACGCACAATACGCACGCCGCCTTCACCCCTCAGTGCCTTTTTAAAATTTTTTTTTAAAAAGAAATGAATCAGCAGGCTGTAAAATTCAGCTGGGTACTTGGTGGCGTACCGGCTTGTGAAGTGACAGGAGAAACGGTGGCCAGAGAGCGATCGGTGAGCGCTGCTGAACGCAACCAGCTGCCACTCACCGCCGCGTCCCCGCAGAGCCACAGTCCGGCCTCCCGCTGAAAGCCAAGCCTGTATTATAAGCAAGCCCTGGAGAGCCATTTTCCAGGATATTTCTCTTCATTAAACTCTTTTTTTTTGGTAGTTTTTAATCATATGAAAACACAAACAGTATTAGTTGGATAGCATTAAAAACCATTATTCATTAACCATCCATCTTTGGAGGCTTTTCTTTGTCAAGCTCCTGCAAGGCATTAGGGAAATTAGGCAGCAGCGCTTCAATTAAATTTAAAATGTTTCCGTTTTGGGAAAGAATCAATGGTTTATTTTACGATAAATTAATAAAACAAGCTCAAGTTTTTAAATGGCTATCCTGTTCCTTGTCAGATGATTTCAAATGGGGTTTCCCTGGTACGGCTGGAATGGCATTATGCTGTGCTAATCCTACAGGGTAGCTTAGATGTCCTAAACACAATTTCATCATTTTTTCCCACCTACTATATCCCATTTTCACCATTTGACAGACACAGTAGAATAAAAACTTAGAGCCTGTATTCTCTGTAATGAAACTATCTCCTAGACAACTGTAATGAAAATCAGAAACAGAAAAATGTAAAGCCAATCTAATAAATAGAGAAGGATGAAAGCGTTTTATTTTCATCTATCGCCCCAACGGTTCTCACGATCACATACTAAGAAGCTTCATAATGAAATATTCCTCCTGGTTACAGTACCAGGGTTTGGCCTTGGAAGTGTAGGTTCTCTTTTCAGCTTTCCTGAATGACCCTGGGTCAGCCTGAGTGACCTCCCCGTGCTTCAATTTTTGTCATCTCTCAAATGAAAACAATTCTCAATATTCATCTCGCAGCAGGATTCTGCTGTTTAATCAGAGCCACTGCGCAGAATTTTAACACGAGCCTGAATTTCCCCATGGTTTGTCACTCAGTAGGACTTCAAGGCTGCGTTTGCAGTGGGTGCCACTGACTACATATATTTTTTAATTGAAAATAATTGTTACCATTCTGCCTCTGCCATGCTGGTTTTTGAGGACCAAAGCACCCCAACCAAAGGGCTACGGCACAAACGACGATTATTTCAGTATCTTCAGGGACTGCAGCTGTTCCTGGATGTTGAAAGGACATTCAAAGGACCTCTCCTATCTTAGGAAAACAGCTTTTGTGTACAAATAATTTCAATTTCTGTCTTTCAACTATGCATCTCAAAAGGGTTCATCAGTTCCTCAGAACCACTCAAAATGTGTTGTTAAGGCACAGGTATCTTCTTTTCTATTTCAATTTATGCTGTTATTTATACTTGACATGCCAGTATAACCTCATGATAAGTGAAATATTATTATACTTATTTTGCAGAAAAGAACAGCAGCACGAACCTAAATTGCAGACCCTCAAAGGAATCAACGACAATTGTACCTAAGCAGCTTTTCAAAGCTGAAGTTACACAAAAAATCTGTAACAAAACTCAGGATTGAAACTTCTCCCAAGATAACAACTCTTGAATGTCTGCTCCCAGTAAGAATATTTGCAGTAAATCCTGATCAAATATGTTCCATTTGTTGTTTCTGATTTCCACGAATCATCAAACTTTCTCTGTTCCCATAAACACATGTTTAACTCTTCCTTTTCAAGGGCTGACCCCCCATCACTGATGAGTGGGGATGGAAGAGGAGTCTTGAGGTCTTTGTTGTTTTATCATGTATGACCGTCGCCGGAGCTCCTGTTCATGTATCCAAAGAACACAAGACACCATTTTTCCTGTACTGTGAACTCTGATGTATGGCCAATAAATTTGAGGGCTATGAAAGAGCAGAGAGTCTTCTTCGGTGTCAGTTGGAGCTACACCGAGAAGAAAATGGTCACTGGGCTTAGTGCACAAGGCAATTTTTAACTATAAAACTGTGGTGAGCGGAATCGCTGCTTCAGAGCGTGAGACGTGCGTAAACGCTGCACCAAGGGCAAAAAGGCCTGTCCAGAAGTTGTACGTTTAGTCTAAGCGAGCTACGTGCATTCCCTTGATCTTTAACAGATAAGCACTGCCATATGGCAAGTTTCCCATGTCTTTCAGGGTAGGATTAATCACCCTTTTGTGGTACGGAGGAAGCTTAGACTATCAGCCATCTAGTCAAAGGCAAAGTTCGATGAGACCGATCCCACCATAACTGATTCATCCCAAGTCTCACAAAATACACCCGCCAGAATCAGAAACAAAATGCCTGAATTTGCCATCACTCAGGCCCATTATTATGCTACAGTTTTTCTTTAAACTGAGTCTCAGGATTTATATATCTCACATTATCCTACTGACTCACCGGAACTGGAAGGATGTCAAGGATTCAAACCATTAAGCTGATTCCCTACCTACCTCTCTGTGGGTTTTTTTCCCCAATGTTACATTTAGTTTATTTATAAAAGTTTATTTCTGACCATCTCCTGGCTTAAAACGGTAGCAACCTGGCTTTTTTTGCATGATATACACTTTCTGGGGATGTAAAGTTACACCTGAGAGGACAGTGAAACTGGGAATTCTCGAGCGCCGCAGGGACGAGACATAAACTTAAGCCAGCACTTACGCAGCAATTATTTTCTAACCACCTTGTTGGTCTTTATAAGGTTGACTGCTTTGCTGAACAGCAGTTACACCTCTGAAGAGGTTCACGTTCAATCCTTGTGACGGAAGTTTCTAAAGTAACGCTCAGCGATAATTTTCCTACACCCAGCAGAACTACTCGCTAGAGCAGTAGCAAGAAACATCCTTATTATTCCCCCTCCCCTCGGAAAAACCCCACTCCCTTCTGTGCCGAGCCAGGGCTCTTGTTCCCTGTTCAGCAGTCTTGTTTCATTGTTCCATCCGCAAATTAATTCTGAACTATAATTACTGCCTTATTGGTGCATCAATAATTACTTGAGTAAGTTGTAATTGATTGCACCAACCTTGAAAAGCACAGAGCCTGTGCTCCAAAAGATGAGTAACCGATGCTTTTCTGCTTTCCTCTCTGAACTGCAGGTTATGGGCAGTGTTAAAGGGGTTCGTAAGGGTTTAGTTTTGACAGTAAATACTAAATAAAGTCTTTGTAATGACAACGCATGTTACGTAGCAAAGCAGAAAGTACGGCCATCCTTGGAAGACACAAAGGTGTAAAACCCAATCTTTCATGCTACCCTGTTAAAGAACTACCCATGCTGCCTCACAGGCTGTAGTTTTTCTCTTCCTTTGTTTTCTTGCACTTTTAATAACACCAAGTATAGTCTAATAAGAACAGAGTGAAAGGGATCATCTTTTAACTCAGGCTTGGCTCTGCGTATCAAGACTTACACACTATTTCAGATTCTGCTACAAATTTCCTGCCCTGTGTCGGACAAGCCATTTAACGTTTGTCATGGATCACCTTCACCAATAATGAAAGACAGCTCGTGATGCTTTCGCATCGCGGGGCTTTTAAGCGATGTTCACGGGTTCATTCATCCATGTTAACAACATCTCTCCGTGAGGGATGAAAAGGGTTGATACTGGTTTGGACTTGGGAGTGGATGCAGAGGTGTAACTGAGTAAACATTGAGTAAAATGAACACCCTGGCTTTATTTGGCACAAATTTCACTTTGTGAACACAGAAACTAAACTGGCTTTTGTAAACAACATTTTTTCAGCAGAGCTGTCTCCAAAGTCTCCACCTAAGGACAGTTTAAAGTTCTGATTCAAAACTCTTTACTGAATGTAATAACTATGTTGAGACATGCACTCTTTTTTTTTTTTTTTTTATTCACTGTATGCTACATATAAAGCTTCTGGAAAAAAAAAATGATCGCTAAGACAAAACTGACAGGAAATCTTCAACAGTAAATATCACTTTTCTTTCACTGCAGAAGATGACACTTGCACAAAGGCCCTTATCTTTAGTTCAACAAAGCCAACAGAGCAGTGGGGTCAAGAGAAGTCACTTCGAAATGCTTATCTGAATTCAAAACACAAGAGATTATTAAAACAGAAGGAGGGAGGGAGTCCAAGATGCTTTTAAAGTGACTAATGTCACCTCAAAAGCGACCACTGATACAGAAGCAACCAGGCCTTTTATAAAATTAGAGGACAGGAAGGATATGAGATACAATGTGGTTTCCATTCCCAGGAGGGACTCAACGGGTTGGGACTCCTTGGAAGACACACAGCGGTGTGGAAAGATCTACTGAAGACTTACAAAACTATCAGTGATTCAAGGAAGTTAAATATGGCATGATTATTCACCATGTGATGAACACAAGAACTGAGAGGTCCCAGTGAAATCAGTGATGAATTTTTTTTTAAGGAAAGAAACGGAATAACTTGCATGTGCAATGCATAATTAAATTCTGGAACTCTGAGCTGCAGGATGTTACGGAGCCAAATGGTTCAGAAAGAGATGAGAAATAAAGAGAGATGATCCGATGATGCTATTGAACATGACAGCTTGAAAGCAGCATTTAGCTCTGTCAGTTCCTGCGTGCCAGTGGCCAAAGGAGGGAGCACACGCCAAGGCAAGACCACTCTGAACTTGTCTCTTGTCTCTTCTTTAATTGCTGGTTGCTTCCCGTTCCAGAAGACAGGCTACTGACCTAGACGGGTTTTTTAATCTGATCAAATTTCTGGCCGTCTTAAAGCCATCATGAATATATGGCTGAGCGCAAAACTAGAAATGACTTAATTCTCCCTTTTCACTTTTATTAGGAGCGCTCACGAGGCAGAGGCAAGTATCCAGGTCACAGGATGTAAGCTTTTGGAAATTACAGTAACCAGAAACGACCACGTTGACTACACTGCTTCTCAACCCTCACATTCTGTTTGGCATAACAGAACCACAGAATCACAGAATCATCTCGGTTGGAAAAGACCTTGAAGATCATCCAGTCCAACCATGAACCTCACACTGACCATTCCCAACTCCACCAGATCCCTCAGTGCTGGCTCAACCCAACTCTTCAACCCCTCCAGGGATGGGGACTCCCCCCCTGCCCTGGGCAGCCCATTCCAACGCCCAACAACCCCTTCTGCAAAGAAATCCTTCCTAAGAGCCAGTCTGACCCTGCCCTGGCGCAGCTTGAGGCCATTCCCTCTTGGCCTGGCGCTGGTTCCTTGGCTCAAGAGACTCATCCCCCCTCTCTGCACCCCCCTTTCAGGGAGTTGCAGAGGGCCATGAGGTCTCCCCTCAGCCTCCTCTTCTCCACACTAAACCCCCCCAGTTCCCTCAGCCGCTCCCCATCACACCTGTGCTCCAGACCCTGCACCAGCTCCGTTGCCCTTCTCTGGACACGCTCGAGTCATTCAATGGCCTTTTTGGAGTGAGGGGCCCAAAACTGAACCCACTCATCGAGGGGCGGCCTCACCAGTGCCGAGTCCAGGGGCAAGATCCCTTCCCTGTCCCTGCTGGCCACGCTAGTGCTGATACAAGCCAGGATGCCATTGGCCTTCCTGGCCACCTGGGCACACTGCGGGCTCATTATCAATCACCCCCCCCAGGTCCCTCTCTGACTGGCAGCTCTCCAGCCACTCCTCCCCAAGCCTGTAGCACTGCTGGGGGTTGTTGTGGCCCAAGTGCAGCACCCGGCATTTGGCCTTAGTGAAACTCCTCCAGTTGCCCTCAGCCCATCGCTCCAGCCTGTCCAGGTCTCTCTGTAGAGAGATCTCTGCACTTCAGCGCAGGGCGAGCAGCTGCAGCAATACCGTCCCCCAAAATTTCTATGACATCTACAACAGCTTCGACGCTTCCCACGTTGGTCACTACCGAGGATAACTCGCCCGTGTCTTCCCAAATGCTCCTGGCAACTTCTGAAGTAGCCGTAGCTCCCAGCCATAGTGGTTTTGCAGGCATTGTACAGCCAAAATTTTTTGCTAGTATTTGCTTGGATTATTGGTTGGTTGAGTAATCTCAACCGCAGACTATTCTGGGATACCTTCATGTGAAACTGGACAACTGCACAGCGATCAAAGAAGCACCCTTCTGCGTCGAGGCAAAGCAGAAGAAGTTTTACTCTGTATACAGGTGTGAGTAGGGGAGACCTGAGTTCGCCTTCCAGTACCAGCCATGGATTTTGTTCTAGTTACTGCCTAAAAAGAGAAAAAAATATCTATGATGAAGAAAGAGGAGGTCCAGGAATAGCAAGGAAGTTAAGAGGGATTTTGCGAGCCTACAGACCTAACTCTCACTGTCGGAACAAATCCAACACACCAACCTCAGTCCTTATTACTCCAGAAAAAAACATATGGAGAACTGCAATTTCCTAATTTTTAATAGAGGTGTCTTTCTTCTCCCCCGAAAACCATGTCTTAGTACTGATTAAAGACATCTGCAACAAACAGGAAGAGGAAAGCAAAGAGAAAAGCTCATCATTATATGGAATCAATGCAAATATCCCCAGCTTACGGCGTGATCGCGTCGCTAACAAATTCCGAGGGTGACTAAGGCAAATAATGCATAAAAGAAGCTGAGACGGTGTAGTGCATGAGCACAAATATCTACTATTATTACCAAAGGAAGCCCATTACTAGCGTGGAGAGCTTCACCTTGATTTACTCATTGAAAAGGTGGCATATTTGCCAGTAAAACTGTTCAAATAGGGGAGGGTACACTGTCAGTGAATTGTGGCTCTTCAGTGATGTATTGTCTACTCTATTACAACCTGCATCACAAAAGAAAAAAAAACTTTAGCCTGCCTCTTGACAGCAAAGGACAAGATGACTGACTATCAGTTTGTATCTTTAAACACAGTGAACCATGACAGAAAAAAAAAGCAACAGAGTTGTTGCAGTGAATTCATCCCCTATTCCCAGGGCTCTGGAGTTCTGAAAGTTTTATAGTGTTGAAATATTCTAAATCCAGGAAAGCACTGACTTGGTGGACTAGATTTATTTCCATGAGATTTCTTGTTAAACCTAAATCTGTCCGGTTTTATAATTCACTCCCTGAGATTCTTCAACTCTTCCGCATTTCGGATTTTAGAAACTATTGCTGTGCCTAACAATTTATGAAGAAGCTTGTGTATGAGTTGAAACGGTGCTGAGAAAAAAAAAAAAAAAAAAAAAAAAGATGTTGGAAAGAATTACTGCTAAAAAACTAAATTGACTTGGAAACCATACAGATGTTGTGAATTCTGCTGCAGCCAATATGATTTTAGTGGAGGAACTTGATTTTCACACAGCCCTCTATACAGCTTCTATTGGCTTTAAAGGTTTATTTTTTTCTCTGTAAAATACCACTGCTACCTTTCTGTGCCTGTAATTAATTTCAGATACAGGCTATAATAGTTACTTTGCAGGTGCAAGCTGATACGACCATTATTGATACTCCCCTGAAGCCTTGGGGAAAGTGGGTAAGAAAAGATTTTATTATCTCAGAAACAGTTTTCAATTTCAAAAATAAAAAATCCACTTTGCTTCAGGAAAAAAAAAATAATCAAAATAAAACATAATCTGTCAAAGATATGCTCTAAAGGAAAAAGCCTCTATGAAATCTCAAAGTAACCACCGTAGTCAAGGTGCTTTGCTGGGACTGGGGAAACCCAGGTCCAAGAACTTCCTTTGAATTAGGAGGAAAGTGGCTAAAAAAATTCACACCCTAGACCAAGCCAAGGACAGATTTAATGACACGTTCCCTCTCTGCTTCGGAGCAGAAATACAAGAGGGAAAATAAGAAACATTTCCCAACCGAAGATTCAACAAAAAATCAACGGCACTTCTACAACTTTACTCAGCAAATTTCAAAAAAAGCAGAAAGGTGGCCACGAGCAGACACAGAGAGCATGACCATGAGCACGTGCAGAACAAAAATAACAAAAATAAACCCTTCATAAGGAGGGATGTTCCTAAATTTCAATATATGCTGTTTTACTGAAAATATTACATGCACGTGTTCTCACTGCATTCCAACCAGCAGTGTTATAATAAGAACAGAAAAGTTCCAGTTCCAAGGATTTTAATTAGAAACGTGTTTACGTGTTTCTTGTGTATGGAAGAAGAAGAAAATGCGTGAATTAAAAACATACAGTTGCTAAGTGGATCAGTGACATACATTATTTATTTATACTCTAGGGCAAAGGGATTAATACTAGATTACAGCGTGCAGGGTTCTCCCCGTGTGAGCGTGACCCTTCCCATGCGTCCCTAGAAAAGATCATGCTCCTTCAATTGATCTTTCCTAACTAGTCACTAATTGATAATGCATACTGTATCTAATTAGCCTTCATGTCATAACCTATTACGCAGAATTGCAGTCATTCCTCTTGAAAAATCCCAACCTGTGAACGCCGCGTTAACCCGTGCTTAGACCACGTGTATAAAATGATCGTTCCTACAAGACTCGGTCATTTCTGCAGAATACCAGTGAAGCCGTAAGCTGTGTAGCCATTTTTTAGGATTTTGTTTTAAATCAGTGCTGTTCGGAAAATATTAGTACTGCGTTATGTTTGGGACACCGAAGTGCCAACAGTTTAAATCAACAGCGCAACAAAGAAGAGGAAAATTATTTCCATGACGTTCATCCCAATATTCACCTCAATTTTATCCAGTCAACTCATAATAATCACTAAATCCAAATGTTTAGAAACCAGATAATTATGGTTTTGAACTCTTTTCCACGTTGGAATGGGCTGCCCAGGACAGGGGGGGGGTCCCCATCCCTGGAGGGGTTGAAGAGTCGGGTTGACCCAGCGCTGAGGGGTCTGGTGGAGTTGGGAACGGTCAGTGTGAGGTTCATGGTTGGACTGGAGGATCTTCAAGGTCTTTTCCAACCAAGATGATTCTGTGATTCTATGTAACATGATAAATACATTTTTGAATGCTTCCAAATTTGGAAATACAGTTTTCAGATCCCTAAAATGCCAACTGAAGTCAAGCAATGCTGCGGGCCACCTTACCTCTCCTTTAGCCTCCCAATTATTGCTGATGTTTCTTAGAAGAGATATTTACTTTCCAGCAGAAAGCTGCCTGCAGAAGAAACTTCTGCTAAATTGGAGTAGGTGCTTTACAATGTGAAATGCAAAAGGAAAGAGAAAATGAGAATAAGAGCTACGTTTCACTTGCGTTGTTGCTCCATGGAATTCAACACAGCTATGCCACCTGCGTATGTGGAATGAAAGACATTTTACTTCTTCAGTAGAAATTTTTTAAGTGTTTAATGATCTATTTAAACTCAATTTCTCCCTGGAAAAAAGCCTTAAAAAAATGAAAAACTTTTTAAAATGTAAGATTATGTATGAATTCTTAATGTTTCCAGAGTAAGATGGTCATTATAACTGAGGAAGAATTAATGGATCATTGTTATTAATTATTTTTATGCACTATTCTACTACAAAGAATCAATAAACTCAGACATTTTCCTCAGAAATACCAAGGGACAGAATTGTTTACAGCTTGTTTACCATAAAGATTTCATGCAGAAGCAACAAACTACGGTACCATATAAAATCAATTTGATGCTTGGAATTACACTTCTCTTCATTTCTAGTATGGGAACACTCCTATTGTACGTGTAACCGCTGCTCCGTGTCACCAGGCAAAACTAGAGGGATTTCAGTGGAAGGACCATTTCACGTGTCATCAGGACAAGACTATCCAAAAAGCACAACCAACAATCTACTGAAAAGGAGGTGCAACTACTGGTCTCTTCAATTAGCCAACACACAATTGGAAGTTCATCATTAGCCCGTAATATTTTATGAACTGAACTGTTTAAATAAATACGTTTATAAATAGTGATTAAATTAGCTGGCGTGCCAGGCTAAGCTTAGCTAAAACCAGTGGAAAAAATGGTTTAATTGGTAAAGTTCACTGACAAATATGGAACGTTTGTTGAGCCACGCTCAACACTCTCACGCTCAACACGCTCAACACTGCTCATTCTTTCTACAGCTCAGTATTTCTCTGAGACAAAATGAATCCAGCCTGTTAAACATTAATGTTCAGGAAGGAGACACACGGCAAGAAGAAGATGAAAAATATCTCGGGTACGCAATTAGAGAGGGGAACTGAATCCAGAACTACTTTTTCTAATTTCAAATTTCTATGCAACCATCAAACCACACCATTTCAAAATTCAAAACACATTATAATTAGATTCAAGCCACTCTGGACAGAACTCCAGCCAATATTGTTTTGTAAGAAAAGATGTAGAATGCTGTCCTTCTAATCAATCCTATAAAATATTTGATTTACAGCACAGCTTGTACTGAGCTCCAAAATTACTTGCTCAATGCACGGAACCAAACTGTTCCTGCAGAAAGAACCGTCCTGCTCGCCTGTCAGGGAGGACCTTCATGAGACCTCATTCTTCTGCCCATCTTTGAGGAATCATCTTGTATGACAAGATGATTGCATGACAGGAGCTTTCAATCACCGAGTTTCACATCATTTTGCATAATAGAATCATAAAAGGAAGGAACAGCTTCTACATTTAAGACTCTCCGACTCTAAAAGAGACAAAGAAAAGGATTTTGGTGACAGAGAAAGCACCAGCTTCAGCCTCCATGGTTCAGAAGTGGTTTGGAGGGGACTGAATTACCAGTGGGCTGAGCAGGTTTTGCACCATTTGCTCCAAATTCTCCTTTGGCCTCTTGACAATGTAGACTCCTTTGGGCAACGGCAAACAGCCACAGAATGGAAAGTCAACTTTAGAGGGTAAAATCAGATGCATTTATAACTTTTAATAACCCTGACCAAGGCATTCTGCCTAACAAACATAAATATATTGCTTGAACCTGTTGGACAGTGAGCCTTTTTCATTGTACCTAGCTGTAAATTATATGGTAAAGCTCCAAATAATTTCATGGAAGAGACCTAAGATCAATCGCTAGGCTTTTGCATTTTAGTGATCAAAATGAATGAAGTTTTTCTTCTTCACTTATATAACACCAGCAAAGGTAAAACACATTCAAAGGTTTTTATAAGAATTCTACAAATTCCAGCCTACTGTGCCTTGAAAACTAAATGAGACATTAGCAGAGAATACCAAAGCTTCGTTTCTACGGTCATCAACTTTTTACAGATTAAAGTTGTCAGAAAACTTTCAACTTCAAGCAGTAGGCCACTTGCCTTCTGATTTCAGTATTCAAATAGAGAGAAAAGCCTGACCAGCACAGCTACAGCACTCACCAATATTTAACATTCACGAGAAACTGGAAAATAGACCCAGCAAAAGAAAAAGTACACAAGCACGCACGTCTATCAGCTCTTCTTGTGCCCTCTATTGCTGTGGATCTGACTGCTTCAGGCTGTCTGTTCAGGGAGAGAACAGTTCAAGCAGTACGGAAATTTTCAATTCGTGATAGCGCAGCACTGAAATCCCATTTTCTTCTAGTTCTTTTGTCTTTACAGGGATGTTTCTTATATTCTTCTTACGAATCCATTATCTTTGCATTCCTAGGTATTGTCATGCAGGATTCTGGCTCTTAAATCTATAGGAAACAAACTCCAATTTCAGCCAATCATCTTATATAATATGATAAGCTAAACACAGAGAACAAATATTTCCTGAAGGGGCAAAATAATTCTCAGGGAAACAATAATCTTGCTCACTGAATTTAATTGAGGACTTTATCTTCCCTACAGATCATCCATTGGAATCCTAAGTATTTATTTTCCTCCAGCACCCCCCATTACTAAAACCCCCAGGAACATTTTGTTTAATTTCAGTCTCAAATAAGGTTTGAAAACCATTAGACTCTCCCACCATTATCTGGTTTAGTGCTGAATTAAAAATAGAGCCAGACACGTTGCTTCTTTCCATATCTTTCTGAAGCAAGACGTGCAAATAGGGAGATGATGCGAGCAGGACCATTTTCATGATATCTGGAAGCAACGTGAGAAAGATATCAGCCCAAAATGTAATTTTGCAAGATTTTCTGTCCAGTCTGCATACTTTCAAGAATTTCAGACGTGTAGGCAGAAGGGATTTTTATGCTGACTTATAACCAACTTGAAATCCACATTTTTGGAGAATCGCTTTTAAAAGTTGCTAGAAAAAAAAAAAAAACATGCAAAAAGAAACCTACAGTGAGATGTGTGCATTTTATCTTGTTACCAGCAACCAAATTTTTCAATCCCTGGGTTTTCTTTCCAATTACTCCCACCTCGCATCTTCTGAAACGGTTGCTCGCCGCTACCGCGCTCTGAGCTGTAGATTTCTGATGAACCCCAAAACGGAGGTGAGTTTTGTAGAGTTCTAAACTTGGTATCAATACTGCAAATTTGTGATAATTATCTCTGGGAAAAAAAAAAAAAAATCTATAAAATTGCAGCTACCACAAAACTACTTATTTAGCCCTACAAAGGGTAAGAGCCGGTGAAGAGATGCTCTGGACCACTTATTCCTTTAACAGAAATACTTCTGTAATAAAAATTTAATTTTAAAACAAAGAAATTTTAAAAAATTCCCCCCAGCCCTTAAATGACAAGAAGAAAGCAGAAGGAAAAGCAGCGTCGAGGCTTATGGCACCGACTGGCCTGGAGATACACGTTACCCATATGACAACCTGAGCTTATCACAGTGGGGGGACTTCAGCAGGAGACCAACATCTTGAAATGAGGGGGTGAAGAGAAAAGAGGAAGGAAGTGCTGAAGAAAATGATCTGAAAATGGGAGAAAATGACCTATTATCGCTTCTTTTTTATATCCTACCATTGAGTAGGACTCAGACTAGCTGTCAGAAAGCTTTCTTTGCTGAAAGAAACTAACGGGGGGTCCTTAGAGTCTCATGGGACAGTAAGTGACAGACGAAAGAAAAGGATACTATAAAATGAGAAGGAGAAAAAGCAAAGAAAAGAAAGGTCTGAAATGGTTAAGGGTGTCAGGCAGCAAGCAGACACAGACATCTCCAGGGAAAAATGGGGAAAAAAAACCCAACGCAACCACAAAACACTAAAAAAGAGCGGCAGAAAAAACACCGCGTACCTAGAAACTGCAGTGTCTGGCCCCATAGAAAACATTTTTCCTGCCCTACATCCCCTCCAGCCTCCTGTCAATGTGCACCAAAAGTCTGGCTTCTCTTTCCTGCGTGGCCCCAAGGAGATCCCAAGGAGTTACGTTTGTGTCGGGGAAAGGGACGGATTCCCCTTCCCGCAGGTCCTCGCATCGGAATCATCGTCGGGCTGCGGCAGCCTCGTCGTACGCACGGAGTCGTGTTTCCAACGCAAAAATACGGGCGCGTTGTTATTTACAGCACTTCTCTTTGCAAAAGACTCGCGCGTTCAAGGCAAAGCTCTTTGCGAGCCAACGCACATTGGGTTTTCTCCTCTACAGAAGAGCCATTATCCTTCTACAGATGAGGAAACAAAATACCAGGGGAAAATCAGCCCTCTTGATTATACACACATCGAGAATTTAATTAAGAAATTGATAATACAGGTCAGGTCACTTGTTCTTTTCTGGCCATTACGTAAAAGAGGCTGTTCCCCTGTATTCTCTAAAGTTGTTATTCAAGATGGGTGCATTAACGTAGCCAACGCTGCGCGGCCCTGAAGAACACTGAATGCGCTTGCATCTCCAGAATGACAAGACCTCAATTTTATGAGGAGACTTCTGAATGGTTTCTGAGGAAAACCTATACTTTTACCCCAGGAGGAACTGAGGCCATCAGCAGTCACGTGCCTCCTGCCCTCGATCACCGTGTGCTGCCGCACAAGTGTAGCATTTTTCATGAAGAAACTGAGGCTTGGTTACAGAATCACAGAATCATCTCGGTGGGAAAAGCCCTTGAAGCTCCTCCAGTCCAAGCATGAACCTCACACTGACCGTTCCCAACTCCACCGGATCCCTCAGCGCTGGGTCAACCCGACTCTTCAACCCCTCCAGGGATGGGGACTCCACAACTTCCCGGGGAAATTAGGGTGGCTCCTAAGCATGAACCTGTGCTCTGAGCTGGGTTTGGGGTGTCCTGGTGTCTGCAGGGTGCAGAAATATGATTAATGAACTGGTGCTGGGATGATCGGAGCCGTACGGATCTCTCCAGTGCATGGAAGGTAGAGGAGGACTTTGGTATGAGCAAGTAGGCTCTTGACATCCATCCTCTTCTGAGGGGAAAGCTGGAGGAGAAAACACGCAAAATATCGCCCTGTAGGTATCAGAGGGTCTGCAGGGGAGGACTGACCTCCTGAGAACCACGCCAGCCTCAGGGCTGGGCAGGTATTGCATCACCGGGGCCAGAATCACAGAATCATCTAGTTGGGAAAAGACCTTGAAGATCATCCAGTCCAACCACTAACCTCACACTGACCGTTCTCAACTCCACCAGATACCTCAGCGCTATGTCAGGCCAGACCTGCTGCCAGCGGCGAGCAGGGCTGTTCCTCTCCACTGCTCTGCCTGTTCCTCAAGAGAAGAAAAAAGCTCCCAAGGGTCCTCCAACAGCCAGAGGAAAAGCCAACCTGGTAGCCCGGCGGCAGAGCTGAAAGCGAGGAGGTGGGAGTGGAGAAAGAGGCACTCTGCATCTATGCTAACACCGTGGGGACACGTCCTTATGTATTTTTATTGTTTGGGGGGGAAGCAGGTTGTAACACAGGATCCAGAGATAAATGGAGGAAGGCTCCAGCCCAACAGCCTCTCGCTGATCATGCTGCTGTTCTCCCTCGGCTGGAAACACTCTGACCCTATGACCTATGTCACTGAATTACTTGAGTGTGTCCAGAGAAGGGCAACGCAGCTGGTGCAGGGTCTGGAGCACAGGTGTGATGGGGAGCGGCTGAGGGAACTGGGGGGGTTTAGTGTGGAGAAGAGGAGGCTGAGGGGAGACCTCATGGCCCTCTACAACTCCCTGAAAGGGGGGTGCAGAGAGGGGGGATGAGTCTCTTGAGCCAAGGAACCAGCGCCAGGCCAAGAGGGAATGGCCTCAAGCTGCGCCAGGGCAGGGTCAGACTGGCTCTTAGGAAGGATTTCTTTGCAGAAGGGGTTGTTGGGCGTTGGAATGGGCTGCCCAGGGCAGGGGGGGAGTCCCCATCCCTGGAGGGGTTGAAGAGTTGGGTTGACCCAGCACTGAGCGATCTGGTGGAGTTGAGAATGGTCAGTGTGAGGTTAATGGTTGGACTGGATGATCTTCAAGGTCTCTTCCAATCTTGATGATTCTGTGACCCACAGCACAGAGCCAGCCATCATCCTGGGAGCCATCTCTCTGCGCTCAGCTGGAAGCGTCCATCTCGGCAAACTCTCAGGCGCTGCTCAGCAGGGACCAAATTGCTCAGCATCACTGCCATCTCTGCAAATACACTCCCAGCTGCAAAATGGAGCTCTCCGCCCCGGTGTCCCATCTGCTGCTTTGTCATTAGAGACTTTGTTCACCCCACATTACGCTCATTATCCAAAACACCATCGAAGTCATCACTGGGGGCCTTAATTTTCCCTACCAGAGCTGTACAAGGGTCACAGTTTAAATGCGAGAACTGCTCTGAATTACAACCAATGCTGTGAGAAACTTTTTAGTAGGAATAGACTGGTTGAAAAGACTGTGTTTTGTACGGAAAAAAAATATAGTCTAGAAAAAATGAGACTAGTCAGTAGGATCCCAGGCATCTCCTCTTACTGTGGCCACTAAGCAAAAACTTGTATATCCTCCATCTCTGATTCCTGGCTTTCACAATAAAATCAAGACTATTTTTGTTAGGGACCAAGATCTCTTTCTATAGCAAGGGGAGAGCAAGGTGCCAGAAAATGCAATCCCAGAAATGAAATGTATGGGGAGAGAACTGAGCGGGGAGCTGCCCTGAACCAGCCAGCGAGGCAACGCTGATGTGAGCGTGAAATAAATCCACTCTCAGGATCCTAGGGATCCCGCCAGCAGCCCACTGCAGCCCGCTACTCTCTTCTGAATGCAAGATCCCAAGCTCTTCACTTTAAAAACTGATTTTTTCGTTAAGATCTAAGCGGAGAAGTTTCTGGTTTATACAGCAGCTCTGAAAACATCTCATGTTATGAAGCACCCAGGCTCAGCTCTACCAGGATGCCCTGTCCCGGGGTGCCCCGCGAGGGCTGGGTGATTCCCTCTCTCACAGCATCCCAATTCTTCAGCTTCACTGGAAATAATCCAGGTTTAGAGAGCAGAGAGGGGGAAGAAAAGCATTTGAGGTCAGAGCACTTATTCGGACAGGGAAGATCTGAGTTTCAACACCTGACTCTAAACCCAGTATAAAAGTTACTGGATGAAACACAACAAACCAGGAGGACTGAAGATAGACCTTCACACCTCCCAAAGCAGTATGAACAGTTGTTTTTCCTCTCACCCCAAGCTTGTAACTAAAAAAAAAAAAAACCACAAATATTTTTCTGGAAAGATATTCAGCTTTGTCAGTGTAGGGGAGAGCATGTCTGGCCTCACCAAGCTCCAGGCAAATCACACCAAACTCTTGAGACATGCTGCAAGGTGACCAGGCTGTGGGTGTAATTTTTTTTAGCCATCAATGAAAAAATTGAACATTTGTTCATCCCCCATAAGGGCTGCTCTGTGCCAGAGCTTTTCTGTATGAAGGGAAATAAAATTCCACTTTTGGTGCCCAAATCTTTTTGGGTTCCTGCTTGAATACATCAGAGTACAAATTTAAAGTACCGTATATTCATTCCAGTATAATGTCTTATAGATATTTTCAGTGCCTTATGGAATCAGAAAATCTGTATCAGGAGTTGAATATACATACATATATATATCTATCTATCTCAGTCCTTCTGGCTAGTCAAAACCCCACTTCTCTGTGTCCCATAAAAACCATGGGAGACCAGTCTTCCCCTTTACCTCTCCTCCCTCCTGGGCTGAATATATTTAAGCTTTTAAAGTATTTGGAAGTCCTTGGCTGGAAATTGCTACCTAAATGCAAAATATTATCTCTTGAAAAAAACCCAAAAAAACCACAAAAACCAAAAAAACCAAACCAGCCCTACTCATATTTAGCTGATGCGTTAAAAAAAAAATACGTTATTGCCACATGCAAGGCAGAAGATCAATGCTTTTTATAAAAACAAGCACCAATGGAAGGTTCTTTTCCAACAAGATGGGAAGTGGGGGAGAGAGGCCAGCAAAAAATCCCATGGAGACTCGTGATTGATTGCAGAATTGCAATACTGATTTGATTTCCTTTAAATAGTGATATTACAGCTTTAATCAAGATCGAATCAAATGACAAATAATAAATCACCGAGCAGAGTTCACACCTGAATAAATAAGTAACTTGGGGGTGGGTGGAAAAAATGTTTAAGGTACTAAGAAGCTTTCGAAGTTGTAACGCTCTCATAATTTTTTGACAAGGTTTTAGGAGAAATAGTGAATCGATCACGATGGAATATCTGCCTGTTTGCTGAATGAGTCCAAGGGTGCTTCAGGCCAGCTCAGAACGGCTGCCAGTGGCCCAAGAGAACCCAAGAAGATCAACTTTCTAAGCTGAGGTTTTCACTTTTTCTCACTGGATCTCAAGCTGGAGGATAAGGAGGCATTTTGGGGGCAACCTGGGGGGCTAAGAAGTTTGTGGGTGCGGAGCAGAAGTGGCGGCAGGAGGAAGAGGTGGAGGGACTCCCTGAGGTGGTGACACCCCACCGCCTCTCAGCACTGCGCCATCACCGATTCCCTCCTCGCCTCACCTCTCTTTTTCTTTTCCAAATACCTCCCTCGTGCAGCCACTTTGAGACGGCTCCTGTTCTCCTGCTGTGATTAGGAAACTGGTGGGAAAGGGCTTGTTCCTCTCAGGGATTAGTTCTGGTGATTCCTCAGCTCGCTGAGCACGGAAACTGGTGCGTTTGGGACGCCGTCACCGCTGCGATATCCAATCATGAAAATGAAGATTGTTTTTCAAGTTCTGTTCCCAAGAATCTTTTCCAATGCAACTCAAAAAGCAAGGGCAGACAATAGCAAATAACATTTAATTACAGCAGTACCTTTTACTCAAGGATCTCAACAGCTAGTTAATTAAAATCACACCCTTGCTCCTGCGGCACACATGTTGGTAAGCCGAATCACAAATGAGCAAGCACAGCTGTGAAGAGAATAATGACAAAGAACCACTTTTTCTTTAAAATTACTTTTTAAAATACAAGTCAATGGGTAATTGCTTCCTTAAAGTCTCAGTTGAGGACTGAGACCTGAAAAACAAGGCGCACACAGGGGCACCAGAAACCTAAACAGACTTTTTTTTTTCTCCCCTAATCTCACATATAACTTAAAATTATTAACCATTATTCACTTCTTTTCCCCCTTGCTATTCCTGGTTCTGTTCTCTCACACAACTGACTTGTAGCACTTTGGAAGTGTAACTACATCTATAATTTTCAAAGCGCACAGTCCTCCAAAACCACAGATGATCAGATTAGCCCACACGGCAAGCGGCCGCCAAAGCAAACAACAAATGAAATCTGAACGCAGGCGAGCCCTGGAGAAGAGCCTGAGAGCCTCGGCCATGACTCAGTTGTCATTTCTGTCAGTCACGAGGAGGAAAAATCCTCATTTTCAGTCACTGGCTAAAATCAGGGCATCTGTCTGCCTGGCTTTGGCTGTACAGCACAAAACTGCATCTCACTCACTGAAGGCACACGCGTGTAAGAACTTTAAAATACCAAAATGAGAAAAGGTTAAAAGTCTACAAAGGGTTTAAAATCGATGACTTTGTACCTCAGTGCAGCTGCTTTTCTCAGTGCAGATTTTAAGACAGAATCCCAGAATCATCTGGGTTGGAAAAGACCTTGAAGCTCCTCCAGTCCAACCATGAACCTCACACTGACCGTTCCCAACTCCACCAGATCCCTCAGCGCTGGGTCAACCCGACTCTTCGACCCCTCCAGGGATGGGGACTCCCCCCCTGCCCTGGGCAGCCCATTCCAACGCCCAACAACCCCTTCTGCAAAGAAATCCTTCCTAAGAGCCAGTCTGACCCTGCCCTGGCACAGCTTGAGGCCATTCCCTCTTGGCCTGCCGCTGGGTCCTTGGCTCAAGAGACTCATCCCCCCTCTCTGCACCCTCCTTTCAGGGAGTTGCAGAGGGCCATGAGGTCTCCCCTCAGCCTCCTCTTCTCCACACTAAACCCCCCCAGTTCCCTCAGCCGCTCCCCATCACACCTGTGCTCCAGACCCTGCACCAGCTCCGTTGCCCTTCTCTGGACACGCTCAAGTCATTCAATGGCCTTTTTGGAGTGAGGGGCCCAAAACTGAACACAGTCATCGAGGTGTGGCCTCAAGACAAAGGTGATCAAGCGCAACCTCTCCTTCAGCAGGACCACCGCCTCCCCTCCTTTCTCCCTCTTGCTTTCCCAAACCAAACAGCACAGAAACAGGAGTTTTTAAACTTTTCTAAGCTAAACGCTGTGAGTGTGTTAAGTCCTGTCTGCCTTGAACAGCCCCCTAGGAAGCCTCGGAGGTGCAAGTCCCAGCAGACCTACAGATGGGAGAAGGTTTCTGCCAGCTGCGTCATTGCCCGCAGGCGATACAGCCGCCACGGAGAGCTCAGTTGTAGCACAAAAGGGAACTTTATTTTGGAGGGTTTAATTGCAATACACACAAATCTATTGGAGCATCAAGGATGGGAAAGCTAATATGTACATACAGGGTAAATGGACGTATATATAATGTGTAAGAGGAGGATTCTCAAGAGTAAAAGAAGCTTCTTGCTGTCAGTAAGAGATCGTTCAAAAGCAGCTCTGTTTACTATTACCATAACATTTTTCTTACTATCTGAGTATATCTAGTTTACCATAAAACTTCTCTAGGCAATGAAGACAAAGACCAGTTTCATGATATGAAAAGAAAAAGCTAGAAAGATGGGCTGGGTAATAATATCTGAGTTTCTGGTATCTTGGCTAGCCAAGAGCAGAACAAAAAATAAGAAAATCTCCACATGTTCATAAATGGCTCCTGAAGAACTCAGTTGTTGAAGCAGAACAAATTTTAATTGGGTTTATTTTTTTATGAGCTCGCATATTCAAAACGTCCACAAAAATTAGGGATTGGAGTTTCCCAGTTTGCAGAATTCCCATTAATTCCTATTAATTCCTCAAGCATCTTTGAAAAATCCTTCTTAATCCATTCTTGTGATGGAACAGGGGTCAGCTGAACACATTTCACAGAGGGGAAACCACAACAGAGAGGTGAGGTGACACTGAGTTACCTTATGACCTTTTTTGTATAAATTCATCTTCCCGGGATTTTTCATGTCTCCATTTCGTACATGACGGCGCATGCAGATCTCTAAGGCACTCTGGGACTCCTCAGGGGAAGGTTTTCATTTGTATGTAAAGTGTGGTGGTGAATGAATAAATAAAAAATAGAAGTAATTAATAATAAATGCCAGGTTTATATTTTCAACAGCGTCCATTTTCATCTGCAAACTTTTAAACAGGTTGTGAGCTTTGGATGTTTTTTATTTTATTCCAAAGGAGAAAAATGTTTTCCCCACTTTTTAACTGCGACCACATCACGGGTCTTAGAAGACCGGATGGATTTGCCTTGAAATTTTCCAGCATAATCAAGTCTGAATAAACATCACCCAATGGAATTTCAAATCCAGAGAGGATCTACTCAGGAAGTGAAGCGCATGGGAACCCAAGAGACCACATCAGAATGGAGCTTTCTAACATGAGCTACAGCCACTTGGTTTTTCCCAGCGATGGTTCGGAGTATAAATCCCAGTGGTAAACGTACGCTATCAAATTCCGGCGATGAAAATGAAATGGCTGCCCTCATACTTATAACTCTTATTAAATAAGGGTTATCATTGCACAAAGGACTTTGCGTGCTCCGCCGCAGTGGGATGGCGGTCAGGTACAGAATCACAGAATCATCTAGGTTGGAAGGGACCTTGAAGATCATCCAGTCCAACCATGAACCCAGCACTGACAGATCCCAACTACACCAGATCCCCAAGCGTTGGGTCAACCTGCCTCTTGAACATCTCCAGGGATGGGGACTCCACCACCTCCCTGGGCAGCCCATTCCAACGCCCAACAACCCCTTCTGCAAAGAAATACTTCCTAAGAGCCAGTCTGACCCTGCCCTGGAGCAACCTGAGGCCATTCCCTCTTGTCCTATCACTTATTACTTGATTAAAGAGGCTCATCCCCAGCTCTCTGCAACCTCCTTTCAGGTAGTTGTAGAGGGCGATGAGGTACCTCTGGCCCAGCACCAAGGGGTCACCCCACATCCAAAAAAACCTGCGTGACCCAGCGCAATCCTGTCCTGTGCACAGAGATTAAAATAATTGCGAGCCTCGCGTGCGCTCAAGAGACGCAAAACTGTGAAAACTGTAGCCAAACACTCCTATCACCGTAAAATGTATAATGAAAAACAACAATACTCCAGTCTGCTCGTCTTTTTTTTTTTTTCTTTTAAAGGAAGACACAAACATGTTTACCATCCAGTCTCATTACTATCAGACCAAAGGAGAGCTACAAAAACCCCAGCGTCGCTTTCTTCCTACGGCTGGAGCGACAACACAGAGAAGACAAGACGCCGCATTTTGCGGGCTCACCGTGATGGGCGGCGTGCTCTTCCCCAAACTCAAAGACGAACGCCAGCACCAAGAAGACCCCGGAGACTTTCCGTCGCACCGTTTTAATCGTGTCCCCCCCCATGACCCCCCTCGGGCTAAAGCTGTGAGTAATGGTGTGCGGTGACACGCAGGGAGCATTTGTAGGAGGGCAGCAAAGGGCTGCCGCGCCGAGGTCGCCTTCGACACGGAGGATAAATGCCTTCAAAGGAAGAGCAAGCCCAGCCCCAACGCTCCATATTCAACAACATTTCTTTGTTGTTACTCCCCTAATTGCCTCTCTTAAATGCCGACAACATTACCTAAAAGTTTCGGACTGCTGGCATTTTCCAGAAGACAAAAGAAAACCGCAGAGAAGTAAATCTGCTTAAAGAGAAGCATCTATAATTTCAAACAGCAGCACGGAGTAAGCGTGGTGAAAAGTGATATATGATTACTGTCACAAGTGGTTTGATTGATTATTGATCGCAATCATTGCCTCGCTTCCATGATGAAATTAGCTCCCACTCCCTCATGCAGCCCCTGAGAAGACAATGTGCCTCCCACGCCGGTGCCGTGGGTGGGTGATACCCCCTACTACAAGGCACCGGTGGGGCTTTGCGGGGTGCGTGGTGATGCTGCAAGGCACAGAGAGGGGGAAAAAAACCCTTCTCAGAGCCCTAATTTTGGGCAGCAGGGCCCATCCCTGGGCTCACGCCACATGGCACCTTCAGGCACTGCTCCTGGGGCACCTCCCAGGTTGAAATCCCATGGGAGACCATGCAAAGACCCACCAAGAGTCGTCCAGTCTGACCGTCCCCTCCGGCAGCCCCATCTGCATGGGGCTGAGCTTTGCGGGAAAGCCAGGACCCACCATCCTCCTGGGGACCCTTTATCACCCCACTTTGGGGACAGCAAGGATTTAATCACAGAATCACAGAATCATCTAGGTTGGAAAGGACCTTGAAGATCATCTAGTCCAACCGTAATCTGGGAGGAAACCCCGGCATGCCCACCACCTTTGGGGTTTTACACCTTTCCACATTGGGAATGCTTATTCAGGGATGAAAGTAGAGAAATTCTGGTCTTTTTTCGACTGGGACAGCTGCCTTCCTACTGAGTCAGCTGTTCACTCGCTGAAATATCAAGTGATACGGAGTCAGTATTTTGTCATGCCGTGATAATGCACGGAAATAACCACTAATTAATCTGGCATAACAAGGAGGAAGATAAAACCCTTTCTCCCCGAAATGTCAAACGACTGCTGAGTGCTCTTCCTTCTTTTTCTTCTATTCTGTGTTAATAATTTACACAGAAAACTTCTTCCCATACTAATTGTCGCTGAAAGCCAGCAGAGCAACCCAAATCACTGCTTGAGGATGTAATGGAAGAGCATTTTAGCAGGCATGAGGAAACAAAACAGGGCAAATGGATCTGATACTTGCCCTCTAACACCCCAAACACCTACCCTTCAAATATTTTTCTTGTAGGAATTTGTTAGGTTCTAGGGATTTTTTTCCAACGTTTAGATTAAAGGGACACTTTCAGCAGGATTTTCTTGTTTGCTGGAAATAATTTGTCCTTCTATTATGTGGCAAACAAATTGTTTTCTTCCTTTTTGATTGCAGCCTGAATTAACACAGTTCTTTGACTGAATTCCAACTTTTCAAAAGTAACTCGCTTATAAACAAACATCTTTATTTGTCTGTCACCCTTTTGGGATGATGACAAGTACAGAACTGAGGATGTGCATTACTTGACAGCTGCTGAAGAGCCTACGAAGCAAGCACAAAGCACTGCATTTTACAGTGACTTCAAACCACGTGCATAACACCAGGAGCATTCTAAGTAACAGAATCCAAGCTCATACCGGTCTCAACGCAAACCTTTACGCTAATAAAGCAAAAGAAAACTTTGTATCACTTCCCGTTGGCTATTCATCGTGTCTCACCTAAGTTTTCAGGTAAGTTTAGGCTCTGTTGGATGGATCATAGGGAGGAACATCGGCCTTGTCAATGCTCAGGGAGATCAAGACAACTACAATGTGCTCCATTTATTTAAGATATGCCCTTCAGACCACCCAGGAGATGACACTGTCATGCGTGGTTAAACACTATGCAATCAGGAGGGATATATAATTTCATATTTCAATAAGGAAAGGTGGCATCAGTACGGGCCAGTCACTTTTTTTACAGATGTATCACAGAACCACAGAATCATCTCGGTTGGAAAAGACCTTGAAGATCCTCCAGTCCAACCATGAACCTCACACTGACCGTTCCCAACTCCACCACATCCCTCAGCGCTGGGTCAACCTGACTCTTCAACCCCTCCAGGGATGGGGACTCCCCCCCTGCCCTGGGCAGCCCATTCCAACGCCCAACAGCCCCTTCTGCAAAGAAATCCTTCCTAAGAGCCAGTCTGACCCTGCCCTGGCGCAGCTTGAGGCCATTCCCTCTTGTCCTGGCGCTTGTTCCTTGGCTCAAGAGACTCATCCCCCCTCTCTGCACCCTCCTTTCAGGGAGTTGGAGAGGGCCATGAGGTCTCCCCTCAGCCTCCTCTTCTCCACACTAAACCCCCCCAGTTCCCTCAGCCACTCCTCATAAGACCTGTGCTCCAGTATATATATACACACACACATATATCTCCATAGAGACGCACATATATATAAAATACATACACCACACATCCAATATATAGTTTGATTTCCTTCTCAAAATCAAAATGATTTCTCTTTCTCTTAAATCTTTTCCCTGTCGCTGCCCAAACGTGGTACGGGAGGTGCAGTCTCAGTGCCCCTTCAGCCGTGTGCTCGGTGCACAGTAGAACAATTCATTAGTTACACGTGTAAGAATTAATACACCCATTTAACAACTACTGAACTCCAGGTTTTCCTACCACATTTATTTTCATTCACATCGCTAACAAACGCTGCGATAAACAATGGAATAATACCCCATCGATTAAGTATAATTAAGCTTAATAATTGCTTAAACTTGTCATCCATAAATCATGACCAGTAAACCATTATGAACCAATTAATCATTAGTGGCATCATTAAGTATGTTTATTTATAGAGTATTTATACAAAACCTAATCATGTGGTAGAAAAGATTAATAAGTACAAGCTGGCAAAGGCAGGGATGAGGGAGAGGTGTTGTACAAGAGCAGGGAAGCCTTGAACAAGACCACATCAGATGAATAACCGGAACACCTCTACTGCACCCTTTAGATATTTAATCTACGAGACAGAAACAGGCGTGAGAATCCAATCAAGGCGTTGAGGAAAAATCGCAGCTACTAAAAACTTTGCACCAAACAAAGAAAAGCCTTAAATTTAAATCTGAGCCTGGGATGTATTCATTTGTACTGCGGCAAGTGTCTATAAACCCAAGAGAAATGGTCCAATAATTCGCCGTGCCGAAGACTGCAACAGCACTAAAGGACGGTGGTTTTCCCCCAAAAGCGCAAGGTCACGGTTTAAAGTCAATAATTGACATTTCCAAAGGGAAATTAGGCTCTAAAATACCACTGAAAGGGAATGGGAAGAGGTGCCTACGCTGCTCTTTGGTTCCTCGGATCATCCTAGCATGGATTTTTCCATCTTAAATGCCTGCTTATGTTTTACTCTTTTTTTAATTTTTTATTGTAAGGTCAAGATTTCTTCCTTTAGCCCCTAAACTTGTTCCTATCTACTGGTATTTATTTGAACGTCCTAAGGGGTTTAGAGCACGAGAGTTTAAGTGGAGACAGATTAGGGAGCCAAAGAAATGTATGAATGTTAATGTAATTGACTTTTTTTAATAGACTTTTGAGTTTAAAAAATTAAACTCCTGCTTGGGAACTGGGCTCTATGAAGAAAACAATCTATCCATTGATCCAGCAGTTCACAAGGCTACTCATCATCAAATTAAAACAGCTGCAGAATGGATTGCAATAATGCCTACCTGATACTGGCGTTCCTTTCAGTGTACTTCTGGTCTCCAATCTGCATATTTCTTACCATATTTATGACCTGCCATCTTATTACTTACAGACATTTCACTACAGCAGGAGCCCCTTATTTGATTAAACTAGAAATTTCTCCATCATATATACTCTACACAATGTAAAATAACTTATGTTCAGCCTTTAGCCCTGGACCCAGCATGTCTCAGGCCAGTGAAACTTCATCAGGAGAAAAAACTGTAAAAGCAGGCTTTAAAAAAAAAAATAAAATCCACTCTTTTCTAAGCTTTCTAGCTCTTCTCCCATTAGAAGGACATAAATGCTTGCTTTTAATTTCCATTTTCTACCACCCTATTATTTCCAAGTGCATCCTTCTATTTAGCATGAGAGTAAACAAGAGTATATTTTTCAAAAAGACCGACATTTCCAATTCTCCCAACCCACCAGCCGAGTCCGTTTTTTGCCATTAGCTTACAGCGTGCTGAAAAACAAGCAGTTCTGTGTCCTTTTCCTAAAATTACAGAAAACTGCAATTAGCCCTGTGGCAAAGGGCAGAAAACCCCAGTAGAGTTCAAGGCACAAGCCATGCGGCATCCAGGGGTGTGGTGCCAGCGCTGCGACAAAGCACCAAAACTCTCCTTATATGGACAAGCATTTTACTTTCTTTAGGTAAAAAAAAAAAACCTACCAACATTCTGAAGTTAAACAGGTCAAACTGCCAATTGGTACCGGATTTAGAAATCAGGCATCTGACATCTGTTAAAGCCGTGGTTTGCACTGTGAACCCACAAACGCATCCGTGATTCTGTTCATTACTCATTGCTTTGCCCTAAAAACCCAACAGCAATCAAAAAAAAAAAAAAAAAAAAAAAGGTGCCTTATCTCTTATTGTATGGTAGTCCCAATTTCCTTGATATTATCAATAAATAAACTTTCGAAATATAAATGCTACTCACTGATCCAGTGCCAAAAAGCTGTCAGCGTTGTATAAATTAGCATGAACATATGTTAATGCATAATTCACCATTTGCAACAGGGCTTTGTTGAAAAATTGATGAAAATTCATGAAAGAACCTTTCCAGATTAAGTTGCACAATAAACATGTAGCCAGCAGCATTCATAATGTAAAGGTAACAGTTTAGATTTACCCTCTGAACATTTTGTAGATTCGGAGGCCGTACGTGAACATTTTAACCATCATCAAACCCAAACACTGAATTACAGCGCAGCAGTACGTGTGTTTAAGTAAGTGGGTGTTTGCGCGTGCGCTGCAGGTACACACGTTTTGCAAAATAATTCTGTTTTTTCCCAGATGTTTTCTCTCTTTGCTGTACGATAACGGTCTTCAGAAATACACAATTCTTGTAGAAGAGTAGAAAACGTTCAGGATTTCACTGAGCATGGTATGGAAATAGAAATGGGAGAAGATGTTCTATCTAGTTTTATTTACTGAATATTGATTACTGAATTACATTTTTAAGAGAGAAAAGTAGCTTGTTGCCCCAGAGCATCCAAAACCATCTCGAGTTCAAATTATGCCACAAGCAACAGGCGATATTAGAAATCCTGAATACAGCATCAAAATTTTTCTTCCCTTCGAAATAAATTCAGTGCTTGTACCGAAAGTTTGGGGTTGATTTGCAACGACTGAATTAATTAAATTAATGAAAGAGAATTTGGATCTTTTTCAAAATAAAGTTTTATAAGATTTCTACTCCAAACAGCTTGTTCATCTTGAAGAGCCTCGATTTCCCCTGGCAGACTTACGTGCGTTTGGAAAAAAAACCTAATTTCTCTCGCAAATTCAATGACAGGACACGTATTTCGCCACATTCAACCAACTTCTTGCAAAACTAGGTGCCCAAAATAACTATCTTTAGTCACGGGTGGTTTTGAAATCCCTTTACAATTTCTTTGCAGAGAGTTGTAAATGGAACTCGTACTTTTAAAGATACATATTTCTGCCAATGCGTACAGTTCAAAATGAAAGATTATTCATACTAATGGCATAGTCGTGCTCCAGAGGCCAAATGCCTACAGAGACATTATGTCTACCTAGAAGAGCTTCAAATCGAAGAGAACAATAGAGGACAGGAGGGGAAGGCACTCATGCAAACCACAGTCATCATTTGTAAGTGTGTAGTGAATTTATAAAATCATAGTTGTCTTTTTTTGGGGGGGCCTGAAAGCATGTTAGAAAGGGGAAAAACTAATTTCTCAGAGCGATAAAAAGATGAGGTGGGGCTTTCTTGAATTTTCCCATTCCTAATTGCAATCTTTGGTAGGAAAATGAGCAGAAAACACGTGACGTGTCTCGACTTGATGCTGAAACTCAGTTGCAACAATTGCAAGCCAGTATATTACAACTGTTAAACAGTGCCCACACCTTCCCATCCTCGAAGCTGTTATCTTTGATAGGTTGAAGCTGCGTGACACCAGAGGTGATGGCATTACCACTGAGACCCATTTAGAGAGGAAAAAAACCATGTATTTTCTTTCTCTGTCTGCCTGTCTCTGATGGCTTCTCTCCATCACGGTTCACTAGAAGTTCTTCATCCCCAAATCATGCCTCCCTCAGCTGCCAGGCAGCCCCCAGCCGGCATGGCAATTAGCCAGATGTCAGCAGTCCTATTATCTCCATTCCTTACTTCTACATTATTTAGGCACTGCACGATAAGAGAGAATTACAGCAGAGGATCCCACCAGGACTCCACTTTAGAAACCTGCATGGAGCCTGAAGAAGGGCCAGAAGAGAGACCAAAATGATGCAAAAGTAGCTAAACACTGTCTCCTTTCCTGTTGGCACCTGAGCGCTTCTTCTTTAACTTCTCCTTGGGAATGAGAGCGGGTTGGGGAGATTATAAAAGCAGAGAGAAGAGTTATTTTTCCTTGTCACACTTCTCTGCAGCTCTGCATACAGCTCTCCGCTTTTTTCCTGCGATACGGGCGTAGGAGATTAACATCTGATAATGGGAGGGCAACAGGCTGCACGGAGTCACGGAGTCATACATCAAAAGGAAAACACACTAAGGAATTATTATTATTATTTTTTTTGCATAAAATAAAATAGCATATGCAGATTTTAACGGTTGGACTAGATGATTTTCAAGGTCCTTTCCAACCTGGATGATTCTGTGATTTGGAGTTTAAAACCCAAAGGGTTATGATTTTCCATGTCTGGTTGGTTGTTTTATAAAAATTCTGCCTTACCCATCCAGGGAGGGAGCAAAATCCCATCCTAAAGACAAAGGAAAACTTTCCCGTTTTGCCTACAAAATACACCTGGTGAGCGTTTTCTTTTGCATATAAAAAAGCGTTTAAGCGTGGGGGCATGCTAGTTAGTATTTCTGGGTCATCGTTTGGGTCATCAATTGATCAGGACTTCCAATGTCCAGACAGGCAATTAATCAGTGGCACGAGCAAAAGATAGACTGTGGATGGAAAGTAAATATGACAGCGACACTCTGTAAATTCTTAGCCTATGATTAATACCTGGAAAGTGACTCTAAAAGTGCCTTTCTTCTCATTTTCTTTCTCATATGGAGCCTTTTACAGAGACAAAGAGTCTTCTTTCTTGCCACTGACATCCTACACGCCACCAACGGCTTAAAATAAAGACGCCTCATTTCCCCTCTTGCCTCGTTCCATCTCGCACGTCCCGCTGGAGGACCCAAAGTGCTTTATCAACATTAATGAGCTGAACCTCGGGACAGTCCCGTGAGAAACGTAGCTTTTATGATTATTAATCCTCTTGGGCAGATAGGGAAATGGAGGAAGGGAGAAATGAAGTGGTTGGTTCGCAGGCGCAGGCCGCGATCCCGCACGGTGTGGGCAGTCAAGCAGAGCTACATCCCAAGGGCCGCAGGGGGACAGGGACATGGAGTTGGGGACAGGGACACAGACAGGGAGCTGCCAGGTGCATGTAATGCCTTTCCAGGTCTTCATTTTAAGCTGAGTCTAAGACAGCCTGAGCACCTCAGAGGAGCGTGTAGTATTTTGCTAGATAAGGCCTAAAACTGCGTGTTCTGTTGGGAGCCTCCTATCAGGTATTCTTCTCAACTCTGTCATGATGGCTGTTTGAAGAAGTTTTAAGGTTTCCATGAGACTCTGGCATTTCACAGAGATTTAAATCTAGAGCCTGGTCAATCCCATTAGAGCTCCCAAACCCAAGCTGGACAGAGCAACATCTTCGCTGAGCCCCTGGCACGGATAACCTCTGCTGACCACCATCTGACCTGCAGAAGACCCCAGCAACATGAAGCCTTTCGTGGTGGGCCATGACAGTGGCTCTTGGAAGAGGAGAGAAGAGGTGGAAACAAAGGAAAAGGTAGAGAAGAGAGGATTTTGTTCCAACTGGAGGGGGGAAATCAGTCCTGGAGCGATGGGATGTGTCTAATGGAGGGTGTGTTTCTCTTGTCCAGGCTCACAGCCTAGTTAGGACTTGGGCTGGGGCTAATATCAGTACAAAGCTCAGCAAATAATCCCCCAGCACTGTGAGAGCTGCCCCGGAGCACCCTCTTGCACCACTGCCCCAGCCCATGTCTCTCCCATGGGGAAGCCCCACGGGCACGAAGCCGTTGCCCCATGTGGCATAAGACTTCTGAACTCCTTTTCAGCCCAGCAAACCCCTCATCACCCTCCAGGACTGCAGATGGGAGCCCCACAGATCTGTGTCAGGATGCTATTTTTTTTTTCTTGCCCATATTTCCACGCTATACTACTCGATTTTAGCCTGTCTTGTAGCTCATAAGCCCAAATAATGCTTCTTGATAACACGAAACATGGGGAAATAAATGCAGCATCTCCTGTGCCAGCTTGCTTTATTGTGTCCCTAACTTCATCTATCATTTACTGTATTAATTAATTAATAAATAAACGTACAGACCAGCCACGCATTCCACGTTCCCGCCTGCTGCCCGCTCTCCTGACAGCCCTGTATTTGCAAACACTCAACTAACATGCTTCGCTGTGTTTGGAAAATTAAAAAAAAAAAAAAAAAAACAAGGCGACGAGGAAATAACATCCCATTTTTGGGATTTTGATTGATTTTGACACGTTTGACGTGAGTAATTAGTTAAACCTGGTTGGTTTGCATTAAAAAGGAAGACAGCTGAACTGCAATCAAAGACGTTATGAAACAAGTTGGTTGTTTCTCAACGTACCTGAGTTATGGGTATTTTTTATTTTTATTGGCTACGACAGCGCGGTGCAGGGGTTGGAAAGGGACAGACACGGGGACTGTGAGACAGTCCTGAGCTTGTTATAATCTCAGTCATGGGCAAATGTTATAAAGTCTTGACAAAATTTCTACATCTCTTGATCGCATCACCTTCCATTACGCTGATGGAGAAACCTGAGATTGTGGAGTTACAGACCACTGAATAAAAACAAACCAATCCTCCAGTCCAGGGCGTTTAACCATTAGATTTATCATTTTCAGTTAAACAAACCCGTTTCAGATCCACACTGCGTTAGGTGTATTGGTTCATGACAGCCCTTAAAGGCTTGAGTGACACTCACAGCGGGTGACAACCCAAAACCATCCTGTTGACCACGTTCGCCCACCAGCAAATTCATTTCCCGTGCTGCGGCCGTAGAGCCAGCTGCCTCCAGAAAGCTGAAAATAATGGGATGTTTGACAAAATGCCCTGCAGATCCTTGAATTTTTGCTCAGCGGGACAGGTCTTGCTCAGATCTACGGAGGGAGCAAATGGAGGAGCTGTGGTTGAGTCTCCCCGGCCGCCAGCCAGCACTGGGGTGGGGGAATGTTTTTAAGACTCCCAGATGGAAAAGCTCTCGTGCTATCTGAAATCCAGCTGCCAGGGCAGCTCCACGGTACATCTGGCTACCTACCCTCGATCAATAGGAACCATTATGAGACTGGATTTTAAACGCAATTATCTAAAATATCAATGATTCACATACAACAACTGTCACTTCAGATTACCTATACATTTTATCGTCGGTGAATGTTCCTGAATATTTCATTGAAATGCAGGGAGGGGGGCGGTAGGGACAAGAAGTTACAGCGGTGGCTAGAGAGAGAGCAAGAAGAGATGACAAATTAGCAGAGCCATTAATTGTGGCAGCATCAACAAGCTGCACCAAGGTTTCTTCCCGATGACACATTTTTAAAGCGGAAAGATCACCGTGGTTTAATTTGCCGATTCCCTCATGAAAATACTTGCTGAAAAGCATCTATCACAGAGACAAACACAATTAATCCTGGCCTGTGCAGCCACTCAAGTGGCTGACAAAATTGTTGTTAAATAGAAATTGCCCCGAGCGCTGGAGGTGGTGTGGGGAGAAACGTGGATATGGGGGGGCAGAAAGCACCTCAGCAGGGTATTGGGGAGAAGCAGCAGAGCTGAAGCATCCCCAACTAATCCTCCTGTCCTTAAGAACCAGCAGAAAAAAAATATTTCCATATTTATTTTTAAATTTAGAACACTTTTTTCCTAATATCCAGCTTAAACTTTTGCTGGCTATTAAGCCGGCCTCTACCAGCAACATCCCCAGTAGACATGGAAAGTAACTGATAACATCCTCTCCGCAACAAGATTTTCTTTATTGGAAGATCTTCTCATGCTTCAATCTTCTCTTTCTAGCTCAACCAGCCCAGAGTTTAAACCTTTCCCTCAAAGGTCAGCATTTCCCAAACCTCTAAAGGCTCCCTGGACTGCTGCAGATTGTCTGCAGAGTTTTAGAGTGCAGAGCCCAAAACTGAGCTTTGTTTTCCAGCTGCGGCCCCGTCAGTGCCAAGTGGAGAGCAATAACTCTTTCCACGTGCTGCTACACGTGATGCTTCAATTCTCACAGCAATATTTAGCTTTTTCACAACAGCATCACACTTCTGGTGATGGGATCCATCATCTTTTCCAGATCTTCTTTGGACAACAGCGTTGTCAAGCCCAAACCCTCCTCAACCTGTACCCATGCTCTTGGGAGCCTCTTGCGTTCATCTTCTTCCCTTTATTTCACTTTGTCAATTTGGGGTCATTTCTCCAAGCTATCATTCCAGGACCAAGTCTGGCTCTTTTCTTCCCAGGTTGGTGACACCTCCAGATTTTATTTCCCACCCTGAGAGCTCCTGACCTGGCAGAAACTCAGTGGAGAACCCAAAGTCCTCTCTTGGTAGCCTCTTGCCTGCATCTTCTTCCCTTTATTTCATTTTATTTTGCCAATTTGGGGTCATTTCTCCAAGCTATCATTCTAGTATCAAGCCCGGCTCTTCTCTTCCCAGGTTGGTGACACCTCCAGATTTTATTTCCCACCCTGAGAGCTCCTGACCTGGCAGAAACTCAGTGGAGAACCCAAAGTCCTCTCCTTGAGCATCTCCCACCTGCCCCCTCATTTCTGTGGGCTTTATTCTCCATTGATTGGGCTGCAGCAACACATTTATTCTGATATCAATGACAAGCACGAGTATATTTAACACCTTGGCATAAATCTTTAAAGCATTAGCCAGCACAGTCAGACTAGCTATGTGTACTTATTCCACAGAGTATTTCTGTCAAGGCTTTATTTAGGGCAATTCTTTTATTAATATTATTCTTCCACCAGAAAGTTCTTATTTGTCACAAGAATGAAGGTTCCTAAGATCAGCTGAAAACCTAATGAGCACACACTGTGACATTAATTGGGACGCTATTACCTGTTTTGCTATAAACACTGCTAATATAATAATACACCTCCAAATCTTTCACTTCCAGAGAACGTTATTCACATTAATCATTTCATAATTATTGCGCAGACGTTAGGATCTTCTCACAGGATCAAATCGTGAAGCTTCTATGCAGCCTGTACTTATTCAAGTGGAGATTTTTCAGTGCAATAGGTGAAAATGCCTTTAGTGAACTCAAACCACACCCACGGGAAGGGATTGGTTTGGTGTTATACGCCAAGAAACTGAGAAACGTTAAGCTGAAGCATTGGAAGCTGCACCCTGTGCTTTCAAAATCAATGTTATTTCTCCAATCTCAATTCCATAAAATAAAAGCAGACACGTTATTAACAGGGCAAGATGATGACTATTGGCTTAGCGCTCATCCCTTGGGAGCTCTGGACTGCAAGACCAGAGGAAAAATCAGACAAGGTGCTACAAGCACATGTAATTTTTGCAGTAACTCCAAGCTGTAGATGTGAACATCATCACTGAGGGTGGGGAGGGGGGAGCACCTATGCCTCAGCCCACCCTACCTGCCAGCAAAATTTGCAGGTTTTTTTGTAAATAGCCTCTTTAACAGACTGTATATGCATTAGCAAGTCATCTAAAGAAGTATCGCAGCTGTTTCACAGCTTCTTTCTTTCTGTTGATTTTTTTTTTTGCCGCCTCTTCAAAATGAGGAACAGTTGGACATCACTGCTGATGCTCAGGCCAATTTGCAGAAGCAACACAGCTCTTTAGATCCTTAAAACAATAGCTCGCAGGTCCATCCCCCTCTCTCCCCTCCCTTACATCTCACTGTATTATAAAGATCCTTTTTTACAGCATAGGAAGCTCCAACATCCTGCGTGCAGGGAACCCACCAGGGGCAAAGAGGGACTTAGGGACAGAACACAAGGCCCCAGTTCACAGGACAGTGGTGAGGAGCAAAAAGCAGCATCTCCCCGAGGCTCAGGCTGTCCCAAATACCCTGAGAAACTTAACTGCTATAGGGATACACAACCCACAACCGGCACTGCTGAACGTCTTTGCTGGGGCCATGGACAGTGGGATCGAGGCACATTCAGCAAGTTCCCGCTGACACTGAGCTGTGTGGGGCGGTGACACGCTGAGGGAAGGGATCCATCCCGAGGGACCTGGACAGGCTGGAGAGGGGGCACGTGCAAACCTCATGGAGTTCAACAAGGCAAAGGGCAAGGTCCTGCCCACGGGTCGGGGCGATCCCCAGCACAAATCCAGGCTGGGTGAGGAGTGGCTGGAGAGCAGCCCCAAGGAGAAGGACTTGGGGGGGTTGGGGGGTGGAAAACTGCCTGTGAGCCAAGAACGTGCGCTGACAGCCCAGAAAGCCACCCGTGTGCTGGGCTGCACCCAGAGCAGTGTGGGCAGCAGGGCGAGGGGGGGGATTCTCCCCCTCTACTCCGCTCTGGTGAGACCCCCCTGCAGTGCTGGGTCCACCTCTGGGGGCACCAACAGCAGAAGGACACGGAGCTGCTCGAGCAGGGCCAGAGGAGGCCACGAAGATGCTCGGGGGGCTGGAGCACCCCCCTGTGAGGACAGGCTGAGAGAGTTGGGGGGGTTCAGCTGGAGAAGAGAAGGCTCCGGGGAGACCTTAGAGCGGCCTCCCAGGACTGAAAGGGGCTACAGGAAAGGGGGGAGGGACTCTTGATCAGGGGGGTAGGGATAGGACGAGGGGGAACAATTTTAAACTGAAAGAGGGGAGATTTAGATGAGACCTAAGGAAGAAATTCTTCCCTGTGAGGGTGGTGAGGCCCTGGCACAGGTTGCCCAGAGAAGCTGTGGCTGCCCCCTCCCTGGAAGGGTTCAAGGCCAGGTTGGACGGGGCTTTGGGCAACCTGGGCTAGTGGAAGGTGTCCCTGCCCGGGGCAGGGGGGTGGGACTGGGTGATCTTTAAGGTCCCTTCAAACCCAAACCAGTCTGTAATTTTATGAAAAGCACATCTTAAGGCTTCTTGCAAATATCCCCTTTTGGTTAATGTTGAAACTTGTCCCCGTTCCTGGCGGTGGCAATACTCCCATCGCCTTCACTGTGGCACAGTCTCACCCGGGACGAGGCAGTGCTAAGGCACTGAGGGCCAGGGACAGTTTGGGTCAACAACCCCCACAGGCTAAAACCAGCAATTATCGTGCTGACAAAGAAGGAACAAGTCAAAACTCCTACAGCAGCAGAATTGCCCATAATTGCCTACAATTACCTACATGTGCACATATGGTACGTTGAAGCCTGATGCAGCCCACTCAAAAGCAGCCCTGGTGCTCATCCAAGTTAGTGAATCTTTTTCCTCCAGGTCAGTGAGCAAAACAGAAATGACTAATATAGGACTGCGAAAACCTAATGTCGTGTCTTGAGTGTATAATGTAGCTTCACTAATGGAACGGGGCTGGAGAGGAACAGCTCTGTGCTTTCTGTAATGTGTCAAACATATTTGCTAAGGAACATCTGATTAGTATTTTTTGGCACCTCTGTGTTCGAGCTGTGGGGCTCCCAAGCAGGATGGGATGGGGCAGCTCAGCAGAGGGCGAGCTCGGGAGCCAGACTGCAGGTCTACAAGCGATTCACGTGCACCCAAACCTCCCCGCCCCGCCCGGATCCCTTCTGCAGCGAAGGATCATAGAATGACAGAATCATCTGGGTTGGAAAAGACCTTGAAGCTCCTCCAGTTCAACCATTGACCTCACACTGACCGTTCCCAACTCCACCAGATCCCTCAGCGCTGGGTCAACCCGACTCTTCAACCCCTCCAGGGATGGGGACTCCACCCCTGCCCTGGGCAGCCCATTCTAACGCCCAACAACCTCTTCTGGAAAGAAATATCCAGTCTAAGATCACCCTTAGCTTTACGCAACTGAAGCCCCTGCCCAGTCTCTACATCAACCAAATTCCCTCCACGCTATTTCTGACAAAATAACAATCTTCCTGGGATACCTTTTCCCGGCCACAGCCGCTGCGTACATCCTATGCCACCCAGCTATTTTTTTTCCCCTCGCCGTAGCTGAAAGAAGAAGAAACGGTTGACGGATCTCCCGTTGGCACGTTGAGAAATTTGCTAGTCTACGTGTAACGGCAGGTGGGAGAGGGAACCGGGGAGAGGCTGGCGAAGCGTCAGAGAGGGACATCGCGAGCGCGCGCGAGCGGAGGCGGCGTTCAAATCCAGATAGATGGATGCAGTCACTGTTGCATAGAGAACGGACTGGGATCTTGCAACTCTAATTTAACTTGGTATCCTTCAAGGCCTAGAAGTTGCCAGCTTGTCAGCCAAGCAAGTATTTGACAGCAGTACGTAGCTATAAAGCAGTACGGAGTCTCCTGGACCTACAGGAATCAGCCCTGGAGAAATTCAGCTGCAAAAAGCAGATAAAGGTGGAAGAATTCCCACTTGTCTCGGGTGCTTTCATACCTGGATCATCTCTAGTCGCTGGATACCCGCTCCAGGCGCCGGGAATCCTCCCTCCGCACTTAGAAATGCTAATGTGGGAAAGGATTTGCATAAATGACAGATTCTCAATAATAAAGAGCTGCCGTCCCACAGAAAGGCACCGCACCACAGGCACGTTACCTGTCGGCATCAGAAGGAAATTTGAATTTAAGCACGAAGCTCACCAGAGCCCGATAACCGACAAAGAGCAGACCACAAAAACCTATTTTCTTCTCGCCATTTCAAGGGAAACGACAATAACGTAATTATTCACTTAATTATCTGACACCTAATGACAAAACGAATCCTCGGTGTGAAACGGTGAAGGCCAAAGGTCTTCCTGGAGGGATGAACTTGGCTGCTGGAGACAGAAGTCTGCCATTAAAGCGGGGAGGATGAAACAACAAGGTTGTATGTCTCCGTGAGGAAGATGGAGAAAGAAAGATACATTCAGGAGCTCAGAAATCTCCCCAAGGCCTGCTTAATAGCAACACAGAAATCAGAATAGGTAGGAATTTATGCCTCCGGGGCCCCAACGTACCTCCCCAGAAGCGTATGATGTACCGAGCCGTGCTGTGCATATAAAACTTCAGGCAATATCACGCCAGTGCAGCCAGGCAGCAGGAAGGAGCCTGCAAGCGTGCTGCAAAAATATTACGCCATTACACGTAGCCAGCAGTATTTTCTGTCCTCTGCTCTGCATAATGAGCTCGGATTAAATAATCTTCTTTACTGGTGAATAAACTATCATTGGGCTGAGCTTTCCGAATAGTTTATGTTTGGTCACTGAAGTTTGAAGTAGATTAACTCGACATGACATTGGCCCCATCATCCTTTCCAGCAGCCCAAAGGCTCTGGCAGCTGCCCAGGACATCGGGTACTGCCCGTTTAGCTCGCTGGGGCCATGGAGTGTTCATACCCACATCACCCAAAAATGTACCTCACTAGTCTTGAGGATGGAGATATCTTTAGTCTTTCCTACGGACACTATTAGCTTTACATAAAACACACTATTTGATGAAAGAAAAGGATCATGAAGTCTAATAAAGAGGCAGGAGGGTTGTCACCAACCCCTACTCCACTGAGAGCTCAAGGGGTTTAGGCAAGAAGGAACCACCATCTACGCAAAGATGAATGAAGTCCCACCTTGAAAATACACCTTAATATGATGACCCAGATATGTTGTGATTAGATTTTGTTTCTGTTTAGTAGCCACCACTGGTCAGAGACCCTATGCTAGGGGTGTTGATTGCCAGCTGGCTGAACAGGAGCAAGCAGTGTGCCCAGGTGGCCAAGAAGGCTAATGGCATCCTGGCTTGTATCAGCAATAGCATGGCCAGCAGGGACAGGGAAGGGATCTTACCCCTGGACTCGGCACTGGTGAGGCCGCCCCTCGATGAGTGGGTTCAGTTTAGGGCCCCTCACTCCAAAAAGGCCATTGAATGACTTGAGCGTGTCCAGAGAAGGGCAACGCAGCTGGTGCAGGGTCTGGAGCACAGGTGTGATGGGGAGCGGCTGAGGGAACTGGGGGGGTTTAGTGTGGAGAAGAGGAGGCTGAGGGGAGACCTCATCTCCCTCTACAACTGCCTGAAAGGAGGGTGCAGAGAGGGGGGATGAGTCTCTTGAGCCAAGGAACAAGTGCCAAGCCAAGAGGGAATGGCGTCAAGCTGTGCCAGGGCAGGGTCAGACTGGCTCTTAGGAAGGATTTCTTTGCAGAAGGGGTTGTTGGGCGTTGGAATGGGCTGCCCAGGGCAGGGGGGGAGTCCCCATCCCTGGAGGGGTTGAAGAGTCGGGTTGACCCAGCGCTGAGGGATCTGGTGGAGTTGAGAACGGTCAGTGTGAGGTTCGTGGTTGGACTGGAGGATCTTCAAGGTCTTTTCCAACCCAGATGAATCTGTGATTCTGTGAAACGGTGTGCAAATACAGTCTCTAAAATGGAGCCCTGAATGCTTTTTATGTGGTTTTGAAGGGTAATATCGTGCTCCCACAAGAGCACTGAGCATTTAATGATTTTAAGTGCTGACAACACTTCTGAGAAGAGGATCTGGCAAGCAGAGGTTAAATTGATTGCGAGACAGCTTCAGAGACGGCCAAGTGGGACGAGGCCCGATGCCGGCACTACCCTCCTGCTCTAGTGCCGGGGCTCTCACAGCGCACCGGCGAAACCCCGAAACGAGTGCCATTGCAAGTGCTGGCTAATTCTCTGGAGGACTTGAGCTTCACTTGAACCGTTGCCGGCAATTTAATGGTATCAAACACAAATTAGACATTTTCTCATGCGAGCGGCTCGTTTTTTCTTCCTCCATTCCCATTTGAAAGGCAATAGGCCATCACTACAAGGCAAAAACAAGTCTTCAGAATCCAGAGTAAATGAAATAAGTTCTTTTAGGATGACCATGTAAAAGCTGGGAAGGATTTAATGTAGTCCAGAAATGTTCATCTCCAGGTCTGAGGGCAACCAGAGACACAGACCACAGGCTGCAGCACCCAGTCGGTGGAGGAGGAGGCAGGAAGGCAACTCTCCAAACTGGAGAGATGAACTGAAGACTTCACTGCAACTAAAGGACATCCTAAACCCTGCCGTGGGAGACGTGATGACTGCAAAGGGAAAGGGCCGGATCCAGACGCAGACAGAAAGCAGTTCCAGCTAGGATGAGGGAAGAAATCCTCTCCAGGACTGGGAGAGACCCCACACCTTGTACTTTCTGCTGCTTGTCACCCAAAACTAGTGGCACCTCGCACCCCTTACAGCACCCAGAGCCCACCAGGAGACGTGGCTCCAACTCTCCCATTGTCTCGCACAGAAAATACACTCACAAATGTTCAAAACCCCTTCTTGCGAGTGCTACTCAGTGGGATCCCTGCAAATTGGTTTCCAGTGGAGTTAGGGTTGTTTCTTCTGACAGCCTTTTATATTTTAGATTTCTCTAGCATGACATTCAAAAAAAGAGACCTCAGAAGATGCTGGTCTGCACATCCCCGTCGCTCAGTTGTCGCTTGCTCAGGCATAAAACTGTAGCAATTCCATCTGGGAGTGCAATTACTTTCTGTCCCTGAGCTTATACACAACTTCAAGAGTCTGAAGATGCTTTAGTTTCATAGTATGAAGAATATTTAAATGATTTTTTTTTTCCCTGGCAAAAATCCATTATTGTATCATGCATGACATCTGTAAAACCATTTTCTTTATTTTACTTTACATTAGGCCTTAAGGGCCAGCGCCTCGTTCACAAAATGATAAATCCTATAAATTAAATAAGAAGAAGCAAATTTCTATGTAACAAATCACATCCTAATTTGCTAATCCATTACTACCTAGTCAGAGATTCTCTGTTCCGAGTCTTCATTTGTAATTCATGAATATTTCACATGCACCCATGCATTACCGCAGGAACGCTGCGCGGCGGCATTGTTTGCCGACGTTTTACAGGCATTGACTGTGCATGTAGGATGGAGAAAATAAAAGGTGTGTTGTCATTCTGCTGAGTCGGTGAAAGGAAACCAGAACACTTGCTCTCTGTCACCTGCAATGATACTCCTCAGCACGGAGAGACAGGAAAACTAATGACAATTATGTTAATATTATACTGTCACTATACACGGGGCACATATTACAGGTGGAAAATCTCCTGCTGAAGCATACTAATCACCGGTAACATGAGCAGGTGTTTGTAGGGATCTTCCATCAACAAAACCATTCCCTTGTCAAAGAACTAGTGTTCCCAGTAATATGTTCCCCAGTTCTTGGCTTTACCCACTTTCCAGTATCACAAGCAACAAGGCCGCCTACCGCTTCCCCAGGCGAGCTGACACAAAAACATCAGGGTCTGGCTACCAGCCTGCAGCGTTATCACAATGTTGGATAGGCTGGAGAGATGGGCTGAGGCCAACTGGAGGAGTTTTACTAAGGGCAAATGCCGGGTGCTGCACTTGGGGCACAACAACCCCCAGGAGCGCTACAGGCTTGGGGAGGAGTGGCTGGAGAGCTGCCAGTCAGAGAGGGACCTGGGGGGTGATTGATAATGAGCCAGCAGTGTGCCCAGGTGGCCAAGAAGGCCAATGGCATCCTGGCTTGCATCAGCAATAGCGTGGCCAGCAGGGACAGGGAAGGGATCTTACCCCTGGACTCGGCTCTGGTGAGGCCGCCCCTCGATGAGTGGGTTCAGTTTTGGGCCCCTCACTCCAAAAAGGCCATTGAATGACTCGAGCGTGTCCAGAGAAGGGCAACGGAGCTGGTGCAGGGTCTGGAGCACAGGTGTGATGGGGAGCGGCTGAGGGAACTGGGGGGGTTTAGTGTGGAGAAGAGGAGGCTGAGGGGAGACCTCATGGCCCTCTCCAACTCCCTGAAAGGAGGGTGCAGAGAGGGGGGATGAGTCTCTTGACCCAAGGAACAAGCGCCAGGACAAGAGGGAATGGCCTCAAGCTGTGCCAGGGCAGGGTCAGACTGGCTCTTAGGAAGGATTTCTTTGCAGAAGGGGCTGTTGGGCATTGGAATGGGCTGCCCAGGGCAGGGGGGGAGTCCCCATCCCTGGAGGGGTTGAAGAGTTGGGTTGACCCAGCGCTGAGGGATCTGGTGGAGTTGGGAACGGTCAGTGTGAGGTTCATGGTTGGACTGGAGGAGCTTCAAGGTCTTTTTCAACCGAGATGATTCTGTGATTCTGTTTTTCACTTTTAGTGAAAATACAATATAGGAATTTAATATCACCTGTGCGGGTCTGGTAAAACCCACCCTGTGCCGCAGTCTGCCTCCTACGGCTGATGGTGTTTGACAGTTCGGAAGAAACAAGGGAAAAGAAACCCCACAGCGAGGAAATTACAGCGTAACCCGCTGGTGAGAGTCCCAGGGAGACGGGTAGAGCCTTCACATACATCACTACCCCCCCGCAGAGCAAAATGCCTCTTCACCGTAAGGATCCCCGAGTTACAGTCCCAGCAACAGGCGCTGGGCTCAGCTGCGGCAATTCCGGGCTCCTCTTGGAAATCTCCGTGCACCTTTCGGTTTGCTGCACCCTTCAAGATTGTCTCGCTGCTCTTTTTGGTGTGGGAAACCAATGTGAGCAGCCCTGTGCTTGGGAATGACCCTGCAACACCGAGCCAGATTGCATCGGGGCAACTGAGAAAACACCACGCAGACGCTGAACAGATTTTGTGTTCCCAGGCAGTTGCCACCAAACATGAGTTAGGACAGGGATGCAAGTGCTATCTCTGAAAATACTTCAGCAACAAGGCAGACCAAACAACACAACTCAGCTCGGAGTCCAACGTGCTCTTTTTTTTGGTTTTTTTTGCAAGATGGGGCTTATTCTGGGTGCAGCTACATCCCGAATCCTGAACGCACGCGTTGCCTCCTCAGCATCTCTGTACCCTGAGCACCTCCACCCCCCCAGCTCTTGTCTCTCCTGACACAAAGCATGAACCTTTGCACCTTGAATAACCTCCTCCTGAAGTGTACTGCTTTTAGTTATTTATTTCCAAAAAGCTGTTTAACACAGTGGGCTTTGATCAGGATTTCAAAAATACACCGAGCACCTGACACCTATTACCACTGCTGAGGCTAGTCTTTATTCTTCTTGAAGTTTGTGGGCCCTTTATTATTGTCTTCAGAGGCAGCAAAGAGCATAATTATGTCCATGCCAGCTCTCAGCATCAGCTTCTGTCCTCCAGCTCCTCTCTGCTACTCCCTCGTTGATATATCTAAATGTCCAAACAATTGCAGACCGCGTTTGGAAAGCACACATTTTCATCATGAAGCTGACATGTACGACCTTAAGGAAAGGCTTTATAGGGAACCAATTGTAAGTAAATATTGGAATTTAAACTGATGAGAAACAGATTGGGTGTTGCCTGTCAAGAGCCCCAAAGGCCACATAATAAATGGCTAGGTAACAACAGCTCTGCCTCATTGAAATGCAGACGTTAGTCGCTGAAATTTCATATGCACGGCTTCCTCTCCGCTGCCTCCTTAACAGATGTCAATGAATCAGCTATAGATGTTCAGTGAAATGAAGTGCAAATACCACTGCAAAAATCAGGGGAGGGGCGGGAAGGGCCCTGCACATCCCTCCACGTCTCTCAGCTCCAGAGGTCCCGCCCTGGCCCTGCAACCCCATCCCGTGTTGCCCAAAATCTTCTCTGGTTTTAAGTTTCATATAAACTCATCAAGAGAGATTCTGCAATCAGGCTGCCACGTGGATGAAAACGGAGAACATTTTATACCTACGCCTTCCCGAGACTCAAAGCCCCCAGGATTATTTCTGCCATGAAATCTTTAAAATATCAGGATAAGCTTTTTCACCGAGGGACAGTGGAAGTTGAATTATTCAGTGTTGTGACTAAAAAATCAGTGCAGGGCTCCAGGCAAGACTATGTGCCACCAGCAAGAGGATGCTGAGCACAGGAGAATATTCCCTGTACCGAGCACTGTCTGAAAAAGGTATAAACCAGCTGATTTCCTTCTTGCTCCATCGTTCCCTCTGGTTTTTCATGCCTTACTGGTCTGTATCCCAGGCTTACAGCCCTGCACTCAGTACATGCCAGGCTTCTTCTGGTCCTGTTATTACAGCCAATGCATATCCACTAATTCCCACCACCACAGAACGTGGCAATATATTTAATTTCCACTACGTGACTCGACCCCTTCTTGTGTTCAAACATCAAGAAGTTCCTTCCTGAAGCTGCTATGAAATCTCTTAACTTCACGCAGCTCTTAGAAGGAATATCCTCAACTTATACATCACCTATATGTTGGTCTAAATTTCTTTAGCTTAATAAAACAAATAACACCTGGTTTTGCTGTAATTGAAGGCAAATAGAGGGGAAAACACCTCCCTCTGTGTTTGCTTTTCTGCATTTGAACAGATTTTCCACGTGCTCAGCTTCATGGTTTTTCAAGCATCACTCAGTAACTTTCTCTCCCGTACTCCTCACTGCATCAAAGGGCTTCAAATCCCTTAAACCGGTAAGAAAACAGAACTGTAGTAATTACTAATAAAAGCCAAAGGTTGCTAAAGACTTCACAGGTTGTAAACGCTTATGGAGTTTAATGTCAGAAGTGAATTTGACTCTAAATCAGGACGAGTCCCTCCAGCGTAGAAGCTGGCAGCAAAGCAGCACCAAAAGAGGTGCCCCTGGGGCAGGTTCCTCCCTGAAACACTCACTTAGTGATGGAGGATGAGTCTCACCCTGCCCCAACCAGCTCTGCAGGTGACCCCAAGTTAGAGGAGGTGGCTTCTGGCTCTACCAAAGCTGCTGCTGAAGAGCGACAGGGCACAACCAGGACACGGCTGCCAAACCACCTTCATCAGCCAACCCCATCCCGGTGCTGCCCCGTGCTCCTGCTGACCGAAACAACAATCCCAACCACGGAAATCATCTCCAGGTCTCCCAAACTTTCTTTTTTTTTTGGCTGGGCTACTTTCATTTACCCCAAAACCCAAGCAGAAAATCCCGCTGTTCCTTAATAAAATAAAACCTTGTTGAGTTTGCAATCCTTGCCTTGAAACTACAGAGCGTTTCTTAATGAGCTTTTACAGGACTGATGGCCTGAGTCAGAGATTCACCATTCACTTCAGTCACTTCACTCCCACTGCTTTTAAGTTATAAAATTGCTCTTATTGGTACACAGACTAAGAGCACCACCCAGGGAGGCATCTATGAAAGTTTACAACTCTCCGTAGTCGCTCTTACAGCCCCGGATTTACTACTACCTCGCGCAACGTTGGTGTTTTACCACCTTTGTTGTCGTAAAATATTTTCACGGTGATTAAGGAATCTGACAATGCACCATAAAACCCATCATTTAAGCTAGAGAAACTTGTAAAAAATCGAAGTCATCAAGGAGTATTGCTTGGAGCAGGGAGGTCACCCGAGTTAGGTGGGTGAAGCCGGGGTGCCAGGAGCATCCCCAGGTCTCAGGCCGCTGCTCGGAGCGAGATGTAGAAGAAGAGTGAGTGCCCCTCACCAACTGTGTTTTGAAGTCGTTCAGTTTTGCACAGAAAAATGTCAAGACGTGACAGTCCAGAGGGAATGAGAGCTGGAGTATAACTAGTCCTCTTTCATGGAAGTGAAGAAAAGGGAATCCCAAGGCTGCTCCAGGAACTGTTAATAGATTTTTATAACACGCCGGTACGCTGTAAAAGCAATTTGTAGCTGTGATGCCAGTGACAATCTGTCCAGCCCTTAGAAATCTGCAGAGATTTGGGGAACAGAGGCTCATAGTACCCTGGGTCTTTGGGGATTTAATACTTATTTTGGATACTGGCTCCTAAGCCTCATTTGAGACACGTACACCCCGGTGTGAGGCACCCCGCAAACCTCCACCCGGCTCCGGGGGTGCTCCGGGGCTCCCTGCATGGCACACGGCCACCCCTGTGCTGCCCAGAGCTCCAGAGCAGTGCTGGGAATCATTCAGATTCCCAAACTTTTGGAGGTTTTTTGGTTCTCGGGGAGGGTTTGGAGCTCTCCTGCCTAAAGCACGGTCTTAAACACCCCCCCCCTACTGATGGACACAGAGCGCGAAGAGCAATCGGCCGAGGGTCTGCTGGCCTCAGATAAAAGGGGTGTGATTTGGATATGTGCTCTTCTCCTGGGTTTCCCCACTCATTTTGAGATAAAATTGGGCTGAATTTGGGAGCAGACCCCTCTAAGTCTGGAGGGGAGCAGACACCAGCCCCCTGCTCTCCTCCTTCACCGCTCCTGAGGGAAGAGACTCACATCTTGGTGCTGGTCGAAACTTTCCTGATAGGGACATAAATGATCTTAAATCCCCAGGCAGATGACAAAGGCTTACATTTTCTAATCCTATAAGGAGATATCCAGAATAATTCTGATGTCATTCAGAAGGTCCTAGTTCAATGTCTTCAATGCATCTATTAGAGAATATCTGAGACTTACACATGGGTATATTGAGAAAAATCCACACGTGCAGCTTTATCGGTTCCCTTCTGATGTTCCCCACAAGTACCAAAACTCCAGATACCCACCCCGTTGTGGCAAAGCAGAACTACTCTTCGTTGTCTTTTCTGCCTCCAGTACAATATGAGCAATAGCATTTTTCAACCTTGTTAAAAGCTGCTGTTATATAAATTGCTGGATCTATTAGTATATCTTAATTACAGCATCTTGAGCTGCTCTTAGTCTCTTGTGGGACAAAATTGTCATGATTTATTCTATACTAACAATGATATTTTTACATTAGTAAGCAATTAAAGGACTAAACAGCACCCACGGGAAGTCTAGAAAATCTTGGAAGGACCACCATCATCCTGAGTTATATCTAGTCTAATTGTATTTACAGAAACCTTATGAAAGAATAAAACCTTGTCAAAATATTTGCAGTGTTCAGACTAAATGTATGTATAAAAAGCAGCATTAATGGCTTGAATTTATGATAAAAGGAAATCATAAAAGGGAAAAAAACGGCCCCTGATAAGGTCACAGAGAGGAGATGATCACAGGGCTTTAGATTTGTCAGCCCGGATTGTTAGAAAATGTGGGTCATCATTAGGTGTCATCATTAGTTTATATTTTTAATGTTGTTACAGCAATGACAGCTGTATTAGCTGCAGCGATGCTCCGTACAGTCGTCGCGACAGGCTGGAATCAAAGCTGGGAATATTTTCCCACAAAGGCTCAGGGCAGATGCTCCTTCCTCCTGGCTGGGCTTCTGCACCTCCCAGCAAGGAGATGTAGAAAGTTCATGAATGGTTTTCGAGGGTTTCATAGAGGATCAATTAAAAAAAAAAAAAAAAAGGAGTCGTAGCCAGATCAGATTTGGGCATAGAAATGAATCACAGAATCCCAGAATCATTCAGGTTGGAAAAGACCCTCGGGATCATCGAGTCCAACCCTCAGCCCTACTCTACAAAGTTCTCCCCTACACCACATCCCCCAACAGCTCATCCAAACGACCCTTAAACACACCCAGGGATGGGGACTCCACCCCCTCCCTGGGCAGCCTATTCCACTCTCTGACCACTCTTTCTGGGAAACATTTTTTCCTCATGTCCAGTCTGAACCTCCCCTGTTGCAGTTTAAAGCCGTTCCCTCTTGTTCTGTCACTAATCACCTGTGAGAAGAGACCAGCACCAACCTCTCTACAACGTCCTTTCAGGGAGCTGTAGAGAGTGATGAGGTCTCTCCTCAGCCTTCTCCTCCTCACACTAAACAGTCCCAGCTCCTTCAATGGCTCCTCACAGGATTTATTCTCCAGGCCCTTCCCCAGCCTCGTTGCCCTCCTCTGCACTCGCTCCAGCCCCTCGAGATCTCTCTCGTATTGAGGTGCCCAAAACTGGACACAACACTCCAGGTGTGGCCTCACCAGTGCAGGGACATGGCTGGTTACACAACAAAAGGATTTTTTCTGCCATTGAAACCCCTGGGGGTGAAGGGACAACCAGCAGAATTGCCAGGCAGAGGGGTTTTGTGGTTAATAAGCAGCCCAAAGACACACCAAATGAACACAGATTTGGGTCTGCGCTTATATAATCCACCTCCCAACAAATGCAATAGAAATAAGCTGCAACTTGTTACCCAAAGAAAGTGTAAAACCCAAAGCGCCCAGAAATATTTGAAGGTCATCGCCAAAAAGGGAATTTTGGTACTCTACGAGACAACCATCTCGCTGCCTTGGGATCCTCTGTGGGGCTGGTGTGCTCCTGCCACGGGGACACCAATTTGGCCCTGAGAGATCAAATTCACTGAGTTCTTAAAAAAAAAAAAACCTCGCTGAGGGTACACGAGGTGACCTGCTGCCTTGGCTCCACTCATCTTCCCATCACATCCTCCAACCAGCAAATGCCTGGAAAAGAGATTGTCTTTTTCTTTCCCTGGGATTTCTGCAGCTTTCCCAAGGATCAAGGATAACATTTTATTATTATTCTAAAATAGAAATGTGCTCCTACATGAGAGGTTAACAAGGTTTTAAAACCACTCTGCTCGTCTTCTTCTGGTACAAATGTAAAACAAGCCATTTCGAGTGATGGTGAAAATGTCACCTCTTGCATGAATTATGAGGCTCACACCTTCCCAGCAAGAACAAAACTGTTACTCCATTGCCTGCCTTTCCAGATAAATGAAATTTCTCCAGTCTCCTTTAACGTTATATATCCTTAAACAGAAAGACTGAAGTAAGAGTAGAGACGTGGATTGGTGTTTAAGCTTTCCAATTAAATATCACAACCTTAATTTTATCACTCTAATGGCAATTCAAGGAAAACTTGCAAGGCCAGTTCACAGAATCACAGAATCCTCTAGGTTGGAAAAGACCTTGAAGATCATCCAGTCCAACCATTGGCCTAACATTGACAGTTCTCAACTACACCATATCCCCAAGCGTTGTGTCAACTTGACTCTTCAACACCTCCAGGGATGGGGACTCCACCACCTCCCTGGGCAGCCCATTCCAACGCCCAACTACCCGTCCTGTAAAGAAATACTTCCTAATATCCAGTCTAAACCTTCCCTGGTGCAACTTGAGGCCATTATCTCTTGTCCTATCACTTATTACTTGGTTAAGAGGCTCATCCCCAGTTCTCTGCAAGAAGAATAAGTTCAACTTATTAAGTACATAAAATCCAAATAAGCTCCCGGTTCTCTGCTCCTTGTAAGCAATCCAGTGAAATATTCACCATCTTGTGTTCCTCAAAATGCTCCGTTTGTTTGGGTTAGCTCATATATAAATGTCAGTGTAGTCGGAATAGCTGTCCTTTCCTTTTTAGCCTTCACTTTATCCTTTCATCCCTATCTCTGGCAGCACAGAGCCGGGTGCGAGGGTTGCGCTCGCTCGCATCGCCGGAACTCCGCTAATCAGTGGTCTAATGGTGTGCAAGAGTTCAGTGAATCAGAATTCTTCTTAATGAGTTTTTTTGCTCCCTCCGCGACGGAGGTGCAGCTCCAATGAAAAATAGGTTTTAATTACTGAAAGTTTCCTATTGAATTTAATTAGAGTCATGCGGTCGGAACCCCGTACCTCACTCTAAAAAATTAGAGCTATTGGTTTCCTAAATGAATTGCAGTAAATATCGCTGCTAAAAGGAAATGCTTTCATGGAAGAAGCGATGACCCTCATAATTCAGTATGCAAATCACAGAAAAAAAAAGCAATACCCACTTTCCTCATCAATCTTACATATTCTAAAAGGCAGAACAATATTCTATCTAACTACCAATGCGTACGGAAAAAATAATGGACTGAAACAGGTGATGTTATAGCAACGGTATCAAGAGTCTCATTAACAAAAAGAAAAAAAGAAGAGAATGACAGAAGTCAAACTTAATACCTCTGCTGTAGAAATGGGAAATAGGGCATCAACAAATGATCTGATCACTGATTATTTGGGCTGGAAGGGATTTCTGGCAGATCAGTAAATTTACACCCAGGTTCTGCGGGACAATAGCCCAAACTCTCTATGGGTAATGGGGTTTTGAGCCTTTCATACCCATGATGATATACAGAATCACAGAATCAGACACTGGTTTGGGTGGAAGGGACCTTAAAGATCACCCAGTCCCACCCCTGCCACAGGCAGACACACCTTCCACTAGCCCAGGTTGCCCAAAGCCCCGTCCAACCTGGCCTTGAACCCTTCCAGGGAGGGGGCAGCCACAGCTTCTCTGGGCAACCTGTGCCAGCGCCTCACCACCCTCACAGGGAACAATTTCTTCCTTGCATCTCATCTAAATCTCCCCTCTTTCAGTTTAAAACCCTTGTCCTATCCCTACCCCCCTGATCGAGAGTCCCTCCCCCCTTTCCTGGAGCCCCTTTCAGTCTTGGGAGGCCGCTCTAAGGTCTCCCCGGAGCCTTCTCTTCTCCGGCTGAACCCCCCAACTCTCTCAGCCTGTCCTCACAGGGGGGTGCTCCAGCCCCCCGAGCATCTTCATGACCTTTATATTTCTTCCGTATTTTGGTATTTTAATTCCCGACTCGCATAATTTCCCAGCAGATAGAGAAACTTCAAAAGACGTTGTTGAAACAGCTTTTCACCAAACAATGTTTGCAACCAGACTGAATTTGTTTCTAAAAAAACCTTCCCTTTAATTTTTGTCTGGATGCATGTTTAGTAGACAACTAAATGACTGAACTGCATGAATGAATAATGTCTCCGTATAAAAGACTGAGTTTTCAAAGTACAAACCCATGAATCTGAAAACTTGTGCACGCAAAAAGATGAACGGGGAATGCAATTATTATTTTTACAGTTGGTCTATCTATTCAATTTGAGGTTGCTTTGAGATATTTGAAAGAGGAGGGAAGAATGAACGCATTCAAGCCGTTTTAAAATGGTACTGGAAGTGCTGCAATACATAAATATACATTTACATGCACAGGGCATCTGTGCATAAGATTTCCCAGCTAAATGGGACACCTAACTGTTGGCTGCTTCTAAATATATATGTGAGTAGCATATGCAATCACAACAAATGCATGTACAGAAGAAGTAGGCAACCAGCATATATTTCTCAACGGAGCCTTGCAAAATTGCCCGTTCTTCTGAAAATCCGCCGCAGATCCCCCAAAGCTGTAGGACTGAGTGTATTTTTACTGCATCTATATCTTTTGGGAGCCAAAATATACGGAGAGAAAAGAGGACTGTGTGAGTTCTGTGATTCTGTGATGGGTCTGGAGCACATGTCGTATGAGGAGCGGCTGAGGGAACTGGGGGGGTTTAGTGTGGAGAAGAGGAGGCTGAGGGGAGACCTCATGGCCCTCTCCAACTCCCTGAAAGGAGGGTGCAGAGAGGGGGGATGAGTCTCTTGAGCCAAGGAACCAGAGCCAGGCCAAGAGGGAATGGCCTCAAGTTGCACCAGGGAAGGTTTAGACTAGATATTAGGAAGTATTTCTTCACAGAACGGGTAGTCGGGCGTTGGAATGGGCTGCCCAGGGAGGTGGTGGAGTCCCCATCCCTGGAGGGGTTGAAGAGTAGGGTCAACATAGCGCTGAGGGATCTGGTGTAGTTGGGATCTGTCAATGTTAGGTTAACGGTTGGACTAGATGATCTTCAAGGTCCTTTCCAACCTAGATGACTCTGTGATTCTAGGAGTTGTACCCTGTTATCGAGGGAGGGTGCACAGCCGGTGTTTCTTGGGAGCAGAGCAAATATTCCGTGGCTCCCATGGAGAGATGACAGATATCGATGGACTCCTCCAGCAGCTTTATTTATTTAAACAGATTGAACATCCCGAGTGGAAACAAATTTCCTACGAAGTCTATCTTCTTTTGGACCTTTGCCAGGCAATAAAAATCATATAAATAGTACGAATATAATCGTGTTGATGTCCTTGACTACAAAACAATTCTCACCAGGCACGGCACTAAATTATTAAAATTTAAAGCACCGAGCGGGCCCACAGATCCCATCTAAACCTTGGTCCTGCTGAAGTTACAGAAGATTTTGTTCAGGCTACAAAACCTGGCCGTGCCACCACTGCAGCCACTGGTATTAAAGCATGGCTGGTCACAAGGGTCCTGAACAGTGTCAGCTTTTTTTTTTTTTTTCCATTAGAAAATGCTTTTTATATGATAGTGTGAATGTATCAATATCAGAAACGCTCACTAGAAAGTAGGATTTGTTAATGAAACTGCTATTATAGAAGATTTCAAGTCCAAGCATGCATGGTCAACGTTGGAAAGAAAGAAAGAACTAAAAAAAGAATTTAATTCATAAAACCCGGTGATTTAGAATCTCATCTAGGAAAATGCCAGATTATTTGAATCTTATTCTTTGCTTTTGGATATATACATACATGCATTTGGTGTTGGATGGAGGTTACTCCATAATATCTCAAGCTCTGAAATCATTGTTTGGATTTTGGGGAGTGATTTTTTTTTTTTTTTTTGGACGTTTGAGGATGATTCTAGACTCATTTCTAACAGTATATATCGGAGTAATTCCTAAGACAAGATGGCTAGATTTAGCTCCTTTCCAATGAAAGATCTTTTCTTCTGAAGAAATGTCCTCCAGAAAAAAAAGTCTCTCCAGTGCTCTGAGAGAATGGAAGAGTTACCCAAATCATTACCACTACCAGAATACGCAGCTGCTTAATATTTTCACTAAATAGCACCTGTACATCAACCACAGCCACCTCTACCCACAAAAGCATCTTCTCAACCCACAGAAGGCCGTTGCAGAGCAGCAACCCCCAGAACCAACCTGGCTTTCAACACCTCTTCATTGTTTAGCCCGGCCAACCGACACGGGATGGTGCGTCAGGAGGTAAAACCACCCGCGCTGCACCATGATTAAAGAGAAAAATATTATTTTTTTAATCCGTGACCTAACAAAGAAAGGTCCAAAAGCCCTGGGATTTGGCCCCACTGGTATGCACCTTGTCTGTTCAGACGTCGGGGAAAAGCCACCTTCTTGCCTATCGGTCCTGCACTGCTGAACGCAACAGAGGTTATAGCACAACCCCTTTTGAAATTCCTGTGGAATGTGAAATATGAATAATCAGGGAATAGTTTAATATCTGGTATGTTGGGGTCAGAGTCTTGAAGAATCACACAGCACAAAGTTTTCCTAAACTATTATTTTTCCTTGCTGCCTTACGTTTATAATCTGTATTTAACATTGCCCACACCTTCCAGTGCTGAAGACACCGTATCACTGGTGTAACTGGTCCAGCCAGTAGAGAGTAAAATGAGATTTTTCCCCACATTTTCTACCAAGTGTTACTTTACAGCTCGGGCTAGTTTGCTGCAGCCAGACTGCAGCTAGAACTCGGTTGGTTTTAGCACACTTTCTTCCTCCGTATGAGGGGGATTTTTACGCCGTTAAATACGCAGCTCCTGGGTTTATTCCCTGGCCCTGGTCAGCCACATTGCGGAGACGCTGCTTCGCTTGTGGGGGGACACTTTGGGAGTAAAACCACTCCCTCTGTCCAAGATGAAGTCTGGTTGTGGATCCGCAGATAAATTCTTGAAGGACCACTGCTGGTAAGCACTAGGCTAAAAAAAAAAAAAAAAAACCGAAAAAATCCTTTTTTACACTATCCCGACGTGCTTTGGATGCTCATTCCCGCACGTGCCTTTCTCCTGCATCTCAGGTCATGCAACACGAGGCCATGGCTCCAGTGCCCTTCACCTGGTGTCTCCTTTTGCAGGGCTTTGAATTAAAAAAAAAAAATAAAAATAAGTACCATCATTTCTTAAGCTCTCAGGATCCGACAAGTAGCACAGGAGACGTACGTTAAATGGATGGAGAAGCCCAAGCTGGAGGGGGTTATCTGAGTGAAAGCCAGGCTGCACCGCCAGACGCAGGGCCAGCCATCAGCAGATGCTGTTTATTTTTTTCAATTTACACTGTTTCTGATATCTTTAGACAACCTCCTGATTTTTACAGCCAATATTTCTTTTTCCCTGGCCAATACACATCGACGCACTGAAACCTTGCCCGTGTCGAGCGCTGTGCCCATATACAGGTCCATAAAGAGGGATGGCTATCTCCATTTCTTGTGAAGAAGTCCAGTACAGAGAGTGAAAATTAGGCTCCAAAATCACCAACAGAGCTGAGGTACCACAAACTTGGGGACTTTTTTATATTCAGCATCAACAGCCTTGGATCTCCATCTCCTAAACACAGAAATCTTTTTGAAACTTATCTGCTCCCTACCCATCCTGCAGCATGCACCTATACAGCCCAGCCAAAATTCTTATAAACAAGGTTATCAAGAGACTTTCTCGATTCTGGCAAGTCTACAAATAATACAAAACAAAATTGTTGTACTTGTCAGAGCTTCTGGACAGAAGCTCAAGGTGAAGAGATTAATACAGTGAAAGAGAATATAAAGTAAAAGAGAATATAAAAGGTAATTGGAAAAGCCCAAAGGCTGATAGTCATTTATTTCTGTTTAAACGTTCATTTTTTTTTCTAGATGTTGCTAGAAATTTGGAGAAATTAAAAGCCAGTGTTTAAGCCTGTTGAGCATAATTTGAAACCTCTCACATTTCCCCAGCAGCACTGAACCAAAAAGACCTGTGAGAGGCGACTGCTCAATTTTTTGGCATCCAGAAACTCAAAAGGATTTTTTTTTTTTTTTTAATGAGAGGATACGCTGCTGTCTCTTCAGATGCAGAGCTGTGTCTCCAAAGACTGATCCCTGCTGCAGGGTTGCACAGGGGGAGCTTGTCCATGGTCAGGCTGAAAACTTTGATGCTCCTGCAGATGATTACACCAACACGGCTCCTCCTGCGCTGCATCCCCTTGCAAAGTGGGGGGCGCTGGCAAAGAAAACATCTCTGCCCCCAACAGATAAAGGTTAGAGAAAGGACTTTTCTTAAGACAGACTCTGGGGACTTATCTCTTGAAATGATACTCTGTGATGCTTACAGCCTACTGGAAATTAATTTCCAGCCTGGAAAATTAAACGGCGCTACGCACAGCAACTGCAGATTCTGGATCTCCTCCGGATTGGGGGCACCACCCGCGACGGGGCTCGTTAGAGTAGGACTGAAGAAACTCCATCGTATTTGACTGACTGGATACGTTTGATAACACTATAAATAATTCTCATGTATATGTATCTAGTGATATAAATCTACAGAGGGGCCTGGGAGAAATGGAAATCAGCGTAAGGCGGGATGAGGTGGAAGGAGCAGGATGATGTTACGTCCTTCCCTCCCTCTCTGCGTGCTCCCCAAGAGCTATCTGTGCCTTTAGCCACGCTGAGCCTCTCCTTTGTCTACATAGAGTTGTGTGCATTTTTACCACTGGGGAAAAAAAAAAAAAAAAAAAAAACAACAATCCAAAGGCAGGTCAAGAGAGACATATAACCTGGAGACAAATAAGGAGGCGGAGAAAGACAGAGAAAAAAATCCCAGTGAGGGGCAAAGAGGAAATATATTCCACCATCAGGGAAAAATCACAGAATCACAGAACTGTCTAGGTTGGAAAAGACCTTGAAGATCATCCAGTCCAACCATCAACCCAACATTAACAGTTCCCAACTACATCATATCCCTCAGTGCTAGTCAGAAGATTTTCTCTTCTAACTCCTCTTGCCTTCTTGGTAGGGATTCCTTGCCTAAAAACCTTCCTAACAGCCCTTTTCCTCCTCATTTTTTGATTTCCACAGAGGGAGATGAATGGGCAGTGTCCTAATTGTACTAAAGTGCTCCCCACTTGGTGTCCTCAGTGATTGCCCTCCCCAACAGTGAACCACGAGGCCCCATCACCCCCACGGATACCTAATGTGCACCTGTAGTGCTTGGATGTCACAGGAATAACGAGGCTGGAGTTGGGATGACAGCGATGGGCATTTCAAAATACTGAGGGCTCAGTCACCATGGTGCTGAATCAGGGGTAAAACCTACCAATAAAACCATCTGGGGGGGAAAACGCTACAGCAAGTTGATGGGGCTGATGGCAGTGTCTGCAGAGAATGATTAAGTTCGTACAGAAATTTGACTTTCTGCAAACACTGAGAATTTAATTAATATATACTACTAAACTGTGAAGTAGAGTGTTCTGTGCAGGGGTATAATTTAACAGTAAATGCAACAAAAATGAAGAAGTTCTTTTCCGTTGCGTTGTAAAGGGTTTTCGCACAGAAGCCTACACAATAGCAAAGGAGAAGTTCACGTGTTGAGCTGTTGAACCAGTCCTACTCTGTAATTAATTAACAGCACGCGATGAAAAGACCATCATTCTTTTGTTTCTTCCATTCAAAATATGTACCCAAGAACACGAATGCTGACTAACAGCAATTACAATATTCTAGAAACATGACACAGAGTTTATGGATGGTTGGAATAATACAAGACGGTGAAGACACAGGCACGCCCCACCGCACTGGGGGGTCTCTCTTGCTCCTATTTCTTCTATTGATTTCCCACTACAGGCACGTTAGGACAGAAAAGCTCAAATTCAAGCTAAGAGGGCACGTTGTCGGTATTTATCCTTCAACTCTGGCTTAATGGATTAATTACGGGAGGTCAAAAAACCTTTGCAAACGTAATTTTGGAATTAGCAGGAGAAGACGATGAAGTTGGGTCTAACGAAGACGTTCGGCGTGCCACGGTGTGGAGATGGCCAGGGAACAGACAACCTCAGGTTTTGCTGGGAAAAATGTTAAAATTACAGGGAAAAAAAAGTCATTCTGGTGAAATTGAAATGGAAAGCTTGGAAATATTTTGCAGAATGAGCTCCTCCCACTGCTGTCTTTCAAACATTTATTTTGCATGGAGGTAAAAAGCTCTGTTTCACCTAAAATTGCATATCTCATTACACGTTGAATTGATTTAACGCTGATGTTTGACATTTTTTCCCATTCAACATAAAGCGTTGCTCAGAATGAAAGTCTTAAAAGTTTCATTGAGAGATGTGAAAATTAAACTTTTAAAGCTTTTAAAATAATGCCGATGTTTGGGTATTTTCTACATCCTATGTTCCATATCTAAATGCATTTCTTAGCCAAACTATAAGCTGTAGTTGACCTGAATTCTTGAAAAGTTGTTGTTCTGGAAGGCAGGAGGTACAAAATAAACTGAGCTGCTTTTAGGTTGGCATTATTAATTTATCCTATAGGTTTTTTTATGGGTTTTTGTAGAAGATGGAAAACCAAGCTGTGTTGTGAGCATCACATCTTCCAACACTTGGAAAGCATTGCTGAAAATAAGGTTATTTTTCAGCATTTCCTGAAGACAGATTGGATCCAACCATGCACTTCTGGAAAATAATTTTGCAACCTCAGTGATTTCAGATGCCTCATTCTCAGCACTGACACGCTGCAGCCGGTGCTCTCCTGCACAGCACCATCCTGCTGCACAGGTACTAACTGGGCACCATCCTGCCCTCGTCCCACAAGCCCAAAGAAACCTTTTCCTGATTTTAACGGGCTCTGGGTAAACACTGACCGTGGCCAGGCCTTCCAGTAATTATATTTATTATATTAAGACTTCCCCAAAGTGAGGATTGCTGAGATTCAGCCCAGGGAACGAGCAGAACGATCCACCAGGAAAGAAGATACAAGAGCCAAAATTAATGAAGTTCATTGTGCAGCATCTTCACCACCACCAACAGTGTTTAAGCTGCAAAAAATCTGCTCTGAGCTCTCAGGATGGGTGGGATGAGTGAGTCTGAGCTTGTAAACAGCCCGTGTGACAGAGGAGCTATGTCAATCATCAAAACTGGCCTTCCAAAGTGCCACAAAGTTGCTTTTCACAGGTAAGGTACTCTAAAACTAAGAAAGCAAGTAAAAAATGGAACCGATTGATACGTTTTAAGTGCCAGAGTTACCACAGGATCCTTTTATCTCAATGGCATGTGAAAAGTGACCTTGAACCTCTGGAGCTGTAGAAGGTCCCATTTCAGTGCTGTCATTTGTTCTTCCCTTCCGTCGGGGTGTATAAAGCATCATGAGGACTGTTCAAAGGATGCTCGTGCCTTTGACAGTTTTCCTGAATTATCAGCAAATGCACGTGTGGATTTCACAAGGGAAAACTCTAAAATCAGTGAAATTTAGATTTCTGTCAAGAGAACAAGTGGGATGAGACTTCTTCTGCGCTAAAGGAGTAACGTAGCTCCCATCAGCCTGCAATTTCAGCAGCATCTCTACATAAACACAACCAGATCCAGTCACAACCATCACTCCCTATAATTCAGCCAGCTGAGAGGGCAAACACCTTGCAGCTTGGCCGTGCAGTGATCCCAGATGTTCCACACCCCGGTGCAAAGCCCTGATGTCAAGAGTGTAAGTTGGCCACCATTGCTTCCAAAGGCACGCGGTCGGATGTGCTTCAGAGGATGAAAATACAACTGCCCTGACCACAGCATGCTGCTCAACGACCAAATAACAGAGTGAAACAGCTTGTATACGTTTGCCATGTCAGCAAAACCCCCTTCCGGGGGCTGGAAGCACACCAGGATTAGCAGGATGGGGCACAGCAGAATCACAGAATCATCTTGGTTGGAAAAGACCTTGAAGATCCTCCAGTCCAACCTCACACTGACCGTTCTCAACTCCGCCACATCCCTCAGCGCTGGGTCAACCCGACTCTTCAACCCCTCCAGGGATGGGGACTCCCCCCCTGCCCTGGGCAGCCCATTCCAACGCCCAACAACCCCTTCTGCAAAGAAATCCTTCCTAAGAGCCAGTCTGACCCTGCCCTGGCACAGCTTGAGGCCATTCCCTCTTGTCCTGGCGCTGGTTCCTTGGCTCAAGAGACTCATCCCCCCTCTCTGCACCCTCCTTTCAGGCAGTTGTAGAGGGCCATGAGGTCTCCCCTCAGCCTCCTCTTCTCCACACTAAACCCCCCCAGTTCCCTCAGCCGCTCCCCATCACACCTGTGCTCCAGACCCTGCACCAGCTCCGTTGCCCTTCTCTGGACACGCTCGAGTCATTCAATGGCCTTTTTGGAGTGAGGGGCCCAAAACTCAACCCAGATATTGAGGTGCTGCCTCACCAGTGCTGAGTCCAGGGGTAAGATCCCTTCCCTGTCCCTGCTGGCCACGCTAGTGCTGATACAAGCCAGGATGCCATTGGCCTTCTTGGCTACCTGGGCACACTGCTGGCTCATTATCAATCACCCCCCCCAGGTCCCTCTCTGACTGGCAGCTCTCCAGCCACTCCTCCCCAAGGCTGTAGCGCTCCTGGGGGTTGTTGTGGCCCAAGTGCAGAACCACAACATCCCAGTAGCTCTGGGAAAGAAAAAAATTCTCCAGTATCTACTCAACGCAAGTAGAAGTAACACTCACTGCTAGTTTGGGGGCAAACAACCAAGGAGCCTTAGTGCTTGGAGGTCAGGAAACCTGTGAATTTAAAACTTCACAGAGCCTTCTACCACCAGTTCAACAATAACTCAGGGCGGAGCGTGCCTTCTGCCACGCTAATGACTGATTGCTGGGTATTTGAGGAAAGTTTTTATGCAAGTAGTGATACAAGTCTCTCAGTTCGAGAGACAAAATCTCTTAGGACCCCCAAGTGCTGTTGCTTCAGGAGATGCATATAAAGATCATTAATTACTGTCTCGCAACTTGGCTGCGGACCCAGCAGTTTTTCATCTTTTTTGGAGTACTTGGTTTCTAGTTGAAGCACTGTGGAATTGAGGATAATGACTGTCGATTATAACGGGTGGAAGCAGCAACATTGCTTTATTACAACACGGCACGCGAAATGGTTACGAACTAGAAAGGAAAGAATCAGTCCCCCTCCGAAAAAATCTGTGCGTGTTAATTGCTTGCTGACCGCAAGTATTTTTTTTTTCAGGATTTTCTTTGGAAATTCACATCGTGCTTTGGCATTTTCACAGCAGCACTGGAACTGGAAGGCCCAAGCAAGGAAAACAAGCAGGTATTTTGGAATTTTTGAATTTTAGTATCCTACTGCCCAGCAGGAGGCTGTACTCAAGCAATGCTAAATACACATAGTCCTTCCTTCCAAAGCAAGGAAGATACAGATTTAGTAGTTAAGTGGCATCTTTCTTCATTACGGTGTGAGAGAAGAGAAGGAATGAATGAGTTTTAAAATACGTGCCATAGAAAAAAGCCTTACTGTCGCTGAGGTTAATGGCAAAAAAGAAGCCATTAACTTCAAAGGACAAATATTTCATTTTAGGTCTTGCTATTACCAGAAAAGCAGAATTTTGTAACTATCTGACTCTGCTATTACTTACGTGTAGAGGTCTCAAGGAAAGAAGGCAAACCCCCAGGCAGGCTGTGCCCCCCCCCCCCGCCAAGCCCCAAAGCTGGTCAATGGTTGGACTGGATGATCTTCAAGGTCTTTTCCAACCTAGATGATTCTGTGATTCTGCGGTCTCAGTGATTTCCCATTCCAGCTGAGCAGGGCAAAAATTGTGCCATTGCACCTGCAGAAGGTGAGGCTCTCTCTAGAGTTTATGGGTTTCCACCGAATTTGCAGCATTTCTGCAAGAAAACTTCACGGGAATTAGAATATGCTTCAAAAGTTAAGTTTGCATTCGTGATTCTTAGTGGAAAAAGGGGAAGTATTTATTAACAGACACAGTAATAATAACTGTTGATCAATGACAACCACTATTTACTGTCACGCCTTTTGTTTTCTGCTCTAATTAAAACCTCCAGTAGTTTTCTATCAAAACACCTAACCTCACTGCTAATAATTTGTTTTTATTTTGCTTGCAATCACCATAAAGCAAAACCGCCATCCCACTGCACCTATTTATTTCAAATAACAAACAAAAACAGAATGAAAAACCCACATCATCTCTTGGCAACAAATACAACCTTGACCGTGAACTCAGATTTACCCGCTCTGTGCAGGGCTATCTCTCGCAGCTTAATTAAGGGGAGCAACATTATTATTTTGCATAGCAATTTTTGTCACAAAGACAAATTAAGGGAGCCGGGTCGGGTTATAACGACGGAAGCTGAAGCCAATCAAGAAAAGCCATCAGAGATTTACACTTGACAAGCGTGGCAGCAAGCCGTCCTCCCCCCCCCGTCACCCCAGACAAGTTGAATTTTCCGCTCGTTTTCATTGTTTGAAATTTAATTTGGCCTCTCCCACGCCAGCGCGGGGCAATGGGGGGGGCGCCGTGGCTCCTCTTCCCCCCCAAGTGTTGGCCAAGCCCCATCAGCGAGGAGTCCCGGCTGATACCCCGTGTCGAGAGGCCACGTGGACTGCCATGAAAATTCATTGCCGTCACAAGATTGAAGGCCCAAACTGATGCTTTTGACAGGCCTGAAATCAGCAAATGAGGACGGTGAGGAGAAAAAGGCTTGAAACGTTGGCTAATTTTAAAGGCTGGATCTCTTTTTCTTTGTCCCCACTTGTTTCTTTTTCATTTAAACGAGTGTAACATTAAGTGAAATGCTTTTATTTTCTCCTACTAAGCCTATTAGGATTTAACTATGGGAAGTTGAAGCAATTTTTTTCCTGCTTAAGCTCCCTCCCCTGCACAAGGCCGGGCTCCAGCTGTCAGCCCTCCCGAAGATTCAATGAGATTAGTCCTAAATGTTCTTAGCATCATTTCAAAGGTTGTAACCGCGTTAATTCCTCCGATAAAATTGTTTTATCTCTTCCCTAAGTCGAGTAAAAGGTCAGAGATGAATATAAGTGGTTTTGAGATGAGTGAAGTTTTCAAGATTGGGAATCTCTCGTTGGCTCCCAAAGCCACGTGAGATAGGGAGTGGTGCCAAAACTGCTTGTGCACACTCTGCACCAGCCTTCTCAGAGTACACCGTGTCAATGACCCCTTAGTTACTCCTGGTTTACAACGGCGTTAAGGGAGAGAAGATGCACATCCATAGGGTGTAAGTGAGAACAAGGTCCAACTCAACAAAAATCAAGAGACTTGGGAGTGAGGGCTGAAGGGTCAAGCCTAAATCAAGGCCACCACTCCATGCCCACCAGGTGTGGTCTCGGTCTTTACCTGTTGCAGCAGAGAGACCTGCTCTAACGAGCTACAACAAGTTATTCATACTAAATATGATAAAAAATTTGTGCTGTTGGGAGAATTCTTGGGCTAAGGCAAGGCAAAACGTTATCCCAAGACGCATGAAACTCCCTGACATCCTTCTGGATAAGAGCGGCTCATTTCCGAGGGCTAAAAATATGTTTTGTATTTTCAGGGGTAAACAGCCAGGCTTTTTGCAGTATTGGCAATAACTACCCTGCCTCCTATAAATAAAACCATGAAGCGATGAAGCTTTTCACAGGCATGGATTAACTCCTGAATCTGTGAACTCGAGCAAATTGTTGTGGGTTTGTGAGTGCCCACCACGCATGTGCCAACACCGAGCAGGTTTTGGCCATGTTACTGCACGAGAACCACGATAAAAACATCGTGGGAAGTTCACAGGGACAACACAATTTCGTTAATTCCCAAATCTGCTGAACTCAAGCAGACAATTGTTGTGGATTTATGAGTACCCACCTCACATGTGCCAACACCAAGCAGGTTTTGGCCATGTGATTCCATGAGAACCATGATAAAAACATCACAGGAAGTTCACAGGGACAACATCATTTTCTTAACTCCCAAATCTGCTGAACTCAAGCACAAGATAGTTGTGATTGCCCACCACGCACGTGCCAACACCGAGCAGGTTTTGGCCATGTTACTGCATGAGGACCATGATAAAAACATCACGGGAAGTTCACAGGAACAACATAATTTTGTTAACTCCTAAATCTGCTAAACTCAAGCAGACAATTTTGGGGGGTTTGTGAGTACCCAACACACATGTGCCAACACCGAGCAGATTTTGGCCATGTTACTGCACGAGAACCATGATAAAAACACTGTGGGAAGTTCACAGGGACAAAATAATTTTCTTAACTCCCAAATCTGCTAAACTCGAGCAGAAGATCATCTGTGAGTGCCCACCACGCATAAACCAACACCAAGCAGGTTTTGGCCATGTGACTCCATGAGAACCATGATAAAAACATCGTGGGAAGTTCACAGGGACAACATAATTTTGTTAACTCCCAAATCTGCTAAACTCGAGCAGAAGATCATCTGTGAGTGCCCACCACGCACATACCAACACCAAGCAGGTTTTGGCCATGTTACTGCACGAGAACCATGGTAAAAACATTGCTGAAAGTTCACAGGAACATCATAATTTTGTTAACTCCCAAATCTGCTGAACTCAAGCAGACAATTGTTGTGGGTTTGCGACTGCCCACCACGCACGTGCCAACACCGAGCAGGTTTTGGCCATGTTACTGCATGAGGACCATGATAAAAACATCATGGGAAGTTCACAGGAACAACATAATTTTGTTAACTCCCAAATCTGCTGAACTCAAGCAGACAATTTTTGGGGATTTGTGAGTACCCACCACACATGTGCCAACACCGAGCAGGTCTTGGCCACGTTATTGCATGAGGACCATGATAAAAACATTGAGGGAAGTTCACAGGGACAACATATTTTTGTTTTCACTCTGAACTGATGCCTTTGAAGTTTAGGCAATGAATTTTTTATACTCTTCATTAGGACTCACATCTGATCTCCAGTCCACCTCCAAAGAGTGCTCTGAGGTTACTAATTTGGGCAGCTAGATTAGCCCTGCTTAATTCAGCTCTTTCTTGTTTGTTGGAACGAGGCTGTTGGCCATAGAGGAAACCTCAATTTGCATGTTAATGAGACAGTAAGCGGATTGAGGCCATTCATGCCAGTGTCCAGCTCCAATTAGCTGAAGAATTTCCATTCCCAGTTTAAAGAGTTAAACAGTCCCATCAAGGAAACAGCAAGGAGTCAAAAGGACAGACAGCCTCTTCAGGAAGTGTATGCATGACTTCCTAATCACTCCTCATTTAATAATAACTGCTAAACCATTTGGTCAGTACTTAGGGCTAACAAAAAAAAAAAAAAAACAAAAAAACCCCAAAAAAAACCCCAAAAAAACCCACCACCTTGCAGATCACCAGAGCTCATTTTGAGGAAGGATGATGTACCAACTGACTTGAAAAGGACCCAAATGGCCAAAAAAAACCCAAGCTCCTGTTGTAAAAAGACAAACCTGAACACAAAGTGTGTGCTTAGCTCCTTGTTTTGCTTCATCAGTGATAATGTCTTCGCCACGCGCTCAGCATGCTTTAAAGCGCGATGAAATTCTTGTCAAGCAACCCCTTTGTAGGGATTTTTTTAAATTATTATTAAGCTTGGAACAAAAATGCGAATTAAATATTTAAAACAGCATTCTGCAGCATCCACTAGAGAAGAAATTCTTATCTCCTAGCGAACTGAAAGGGACTTTTTTTTTATATTCTATTTAACCACAGTGGTGTGGGAAACAATAAAGTGACACAGCTTTCTTGCAAAGAGCTCTGAGCACGTGTAGTATTTCACAGGAGGTACAGACCAGAAATTAAATGCTTTAGGAATATGCTGATCATGGTGAGAAGCCAGTGTCCGTAGGAGAAATGCAGCGTACCGAAGGGGAGACACTAGAAAAAGATAGAGAAGTCCTGAGTTTGGTTCTAAAGTTGGTCTGTTATGTGACCCAGGAAAACTTCCCTCAATTTTGCTTGTTTAGTGGGACAACAATGGTGATGGGAAATGCTGTTTTGGGGAAGGCAAACCCACATGGCTGCACATTGGCCACAAGCACACCCTGATGGTTTACAATTTTGTGTGCAATTGGAGAAGTCTTTAGAGCTGTTGGTCAGCCCCGATTGTGGAGCTCTACTGATACAATGGAAATGGAATGAATATTCATTTAACGTCAATACAGGCAAGGTGCACCCTTCCATAGACCTCTGAAGGGTTTTCAAGCCCCTGAACACGAGGGAATTCAGAGGCAGGAAGTGACGGGGAGGATGGGGTTGGAGAAATCACAGAACCACAGACTGGCTTGGGTTGGAAGGGAACTTAAAGATCACAGAATGACAGAATCATCTCGGCTGGAAAAGACCTTGAAGATCCTCCAGTCCAACCATGAACCTCACACTGACCGTTCTCAACTCCACCAGATCCCTCAGCGCTGGGTCAACCCGACTCTTCAACCCCTCCAGGGATGGGGACTCCCCCCCTGCCCTGGGCAGCCCATTCCAACGCCCAACAACCCCTTCTGCAAAGAAATCCTTCCTAAGAGCCAGTCTGACCCTGCCCTGGCGCAGCTTGAGGCCATTCCCTCTTGGCCTGGCGCTTGTTCCTTGGCTCAAGAGACTCATCCCCCCTCTCTGCACCCTCCTCTCAGGGAGTTGGAGAGGGCCATGAGGTCTCCCCTCAGCCTCCTCTTCTCCACACTAAGCCCCCCCAGTTCCCTCAGCCGCTCCCCATCACACCTGTGCTCCAGACCCTGCACCAGCTCTGTTGCCCTTCTCTGGACACGCTCGAGTCATTCAATGACCTTTTTGGAGTGAGGGGCCCAAAACTGAACCCACTCATCGAGGGGCGGCCTCCCCAGTGCGGAGCACAGGGGTAAGATCCCTTCCCTGTCCCTGCTGGCCACGCTAGTGCTGATACAAGCCAGGCTACCATTGGCCGCCTTGGCCACCTGGGCACACTGTTAGCTCATACTCAGCCGGCTGGCAATCACCCCCCCAGGTCCCTCTCTGACTGGCAATCTAGTTCCAACCCCCCTAGACACCTTTGACTAGCCCAGGTTGCTCAAAGCCCCATCCAACCTGGACTTGAAAGCCCCTGCCACGCCCGCCAGGCCCAGGAGATCTCCAGCACTCACCCCCCCTCAGTACCAGGCAGCGGGGAGATGCTTTGTCTCACTCCACCAGCCACCCTAGGAACCAGAGGGGAGCTTTACAGAGAGGAGCTACTTGGAGTAGGGTGGTCCCAGGGTGCCACCTTGCTCATCCTAAACCTCCTTGGGAAGCACTAGTGCTTTGGTGTAACGGTTCAGGATCAGTTACTCGCCTTGTACACATGGGTGTATGTCCTGAGTGATATGCTGATTTAGGGTTGCCAAAGAAATACCACAGGGAGAGGGTGGGAAGAAAAATAAGTCTTACTTGAGTGCAGCAGGGGAGAAGATTAGGAAAAAATACAGGTCCCTGCTTAGGCACCAGCTGGACTCCTCCTCCTCCTGCGACGTGGTAGGAGCAGCGCAGGGCTCCGTCCCCCCAGCCCCGACCTCACTACATTGGGCACTGATTAAACAGCAACCAGAGCTCCAAGACTCAGCGGGCATTTTACTATTTACCTGACAAATATATAAAAAACCAGCTCTCCCACTGATCGCTGTTGCAATCCCAAACGTGTTGGGTCTGATCCTGACCTGGCTGGCTGGGGTCTCCAGCATCCCCAGAAAATAACTGATCAATATAATGAGGAGAAAAGAGTTACCAGGGGTTCAGTCTGTATTTATGCTGGTGCAGCCAAGGACAGGGCCAGCCACACGGTTCAGAGACAGCCAAGAAAGAAATGCAATTGTTCTGGACATTCCACAGCGTCCCTCCTGTTAGCTCGGTATTAGGCAGCGGTCGGACACCGCAGCAGGCACTGAAGGAGCAGAAAATTCTTGGAAGAAGCTCAGCAAAAGCCACATCCGCACCAAAAAATGAACAAAACCCAATCAACTTTCCTTACTTTTCCCTTTCAGAAAGGGTTACATTCCTGCTAAACAGCGTGAGGGGCAATTAAAAAGAGCAAGCCCAACTCCAGCTGGTTGAATAGAGCCACTTCAAGGACGAGACCTTAAACAGATGCTTCTTTTTCTCATATAAAGCCCCTACGGCTTCTTTAGGTAGCCATTGTCTGGCCGGCTCCCCCGGGGACCGCTTAAAAACCCACCTCCTCCCATCGACAAGATGCCTCTATTGTGTGTGTCCAACTGCGCAGCGTGGCCCCGTACTGGCCCCGCACCGACGGGCAGCTGCCGGTAGCCCCGGGGACTGGCCACTTGGCCCAGCAGATGCGGGGTCCTGCGCTGGGACACCCCCCCCAAGAGCCCTCGCAGGGGCCGAAGCCAAGACCACCAATGTCCTCCCCGTTTCTTTCGCCTTCGGTTGTGGCTCGGGGGCTCTCCTGCCCGTGGGGTATGGACTACAAAGGAGTAGGGGGAGGTCTGCTGGGATTCACATCCTGGTGTTGGTGAATTTAAGGAAAATAGGACTATTTCTTAGAATATAAAACTATATTTCATTATGTAACAGAATGTGCCCCGAGTCACCTATCTATATAAATGTATATACATCACTTGAATGAGCAAAGACCTAAATCCATTCCTTTTACACCACCAAAAGTTAAACATCACTCTACTACTTATAAAATTTAATTACGTGAATACTAAAATGCCGGTAGTTATGAGTCAGCTAACAAAAGACAACGGCGTAAGTAATTCCATATACATAATGCTGGGGAGCTAATATCCCACTGCTCACATTTAAAAATACCCACTAATGTTTAGAGTTTTAAAGTAAATGCTGACATATGTCTTAGCAAGCTGCATCTGCATTTTTTTCCCTTTTCTGTGTTATGTTTTAAGAGAAAAATTGGAAATATCTTCCCCAGCTTTCCACTCGGGCAACAAAGGAGCCAGAGAAGCCGATGTCGTTTCCTTCTGCTGTTTGAAGTAGTGTTTTATTTAAGGACAAGGGACTCGTTTTCTTTAGGAGGACCAAAACCCACCCGCGTTAGGGAAGCAACGGGGAAAAAAAATATGAATTTGGTGCAGCGATGCAGCGCAACGCCCGGCCTTCTGCAGCCCAGGTGGGCTCGTGGGCAACTCCCGGAACTGTGTTGGGCTACAAGAGGTGCCTTGAGGAAAAGCTTCCTCGTAGGACCCCACCTGGGTCACCTTTGCTTTTGGGTAAATAAACGCCAACACGCAACTCTCTATCCTAGGAGCTGCACAGTGGTTGGGCTGCAGGGAACTCTTTTTAACCATCTTTTTGAGGGATGGCGAGAGCGAGGGGCTCATGAGCTGAGGGTGTTGGGCATGAAGAGGAGGTGCCACCATGGCCCTGGGGCCAGCTGTGGCCTCCCGCTCCCCCTCCAGCAGAGGCAAGCGGCCGGGTGGTAACCCCGGGGCTGAGCAATTACGGCATCGACCGGGATGCAGACCTGAAGTAGCAGCCTGCCAGATGCCCAAAATGCGTGGGGTGTCCCATTAATCAAAAGACATCTGCCCTCCTGCTTTCTCAGAAGCTCCGCAAGCCCTCGCTCCCCCGGGGACAGCGTGTCCATCTCTAATTGACTCTGCTCCTGGATCTACCTTCTTACTATTATGTAGAAGAGTATTTCACCCGGGGACAAAGATAACACCACAAATTCCTTCCCCCATCTGAACAGATTGGTTTAATGAGACTATGTGTGTGTTTAAACGCTCTGCTGGAGTTTTCCCAAGATTTCAGACCTTTCCAAATCAAATCCCATCCTTCAGACAGCGCTAAGGTCAGACAGGACGCGTTGAGCGAGGCACAACCGTCCTAGCAAAAATTAATCCTCGGATTTGCTCCACGCACGCAACATTTTGCCCGGCTATAATTTAATAAAACAATTATCAGATCCCCTACCTGGCTCTACACTGCTAAATTAAATATGCACACGGAGAACTGCAATCAGCTGGCTCTTTATATCTGCACGACAGAAGGGCTGAATTTGGGATGTAGCAGCAAATTAAATATTTTGGAGACACCTCACGCCCTCGTAGAGCACGGAGGTGAGATACATCTCACTTAGCCCCTACCACCACGACATAAATCCCTATAGAAACCCCATTATTATTTTTAATAGCCAATAGTCCGCACAGTCAATTCTTAACCTTCAGGATTCATCAACTCTTAACAGAAAATTTCTGTAGCTGTTTGAAGGGACTGAAAACCTGCTGAATCAAAGGGTTTTCACATGGCGCAGCCACTCAATTGTCTTAAAGGTTACGAATGACACAAACAGGGATCCTGACAACTGTACAATTCTGCCAAAAGATAAACTGTTTGTAATCGTATCTAAGTAGTAGCGCTTTACAAAACCAGTCTGCATTATCTGGGCTACACTGCTGGGATTATTCACTCCAATACGAGCCTTTCTTTCATGGTAAGGAAGAAGATGCTTTTTTCAAAGCCATTTTTCCCACCCTCTCCTATTCTGTTATGCTCAGAAGTTGGGAACTAACTTCTTTTTAGGGAAATGATATTGCATTTTCTGAATGCAAATGTAAATACAACAACAACAACAAAATCAGGAAGGCTTGGTTTTGTACAACAGATTTTCTTTCCTCTGAAAATAACGCCGGTATAGCCTGTATTTATATGTTTCTAATTAAAAAAAGATAGAGAGTCAAGAAAAAATATTGGGCGTACAGATTGAAACAGGACATTCAGGAAAAAAAAAAAAAATGAAGCAAACAAAAGTTTTCTTATTTTAGAGCCTTTCTGGTTTAGTTTTGTTCTTCAGCCACCGTGCCAACTAGATGGACTAAAAATAGGTATTATTCATAAGTATTTCCAAAGCAGTATTACTCAATTAAAACTCCCTGCTTAATGGATCACAATTCAATTTAACACCACCAAAGAGGCTTGAATTTCCCCAGGCTGATTCCTCCCCTCTCTTGTAGCGCTTCCTGCAGTTCCTGACTTTCCCTAAAGGTTCACAAACTGCTCTCCGGGAGCTCAGCACCCATTTGGTAGCCCAAGGACAAGGCTCAGAGGCACCCACGGTGCTTTTCCCGAACGCAGCAGCCCGGTGGGAAAACTTTTTGCCCCCCGTTGCTGGCGCTGGGATTGCGGCGGCGATTTATCAGCTGCCAGACGAAGCAGGCAACGCAGCTTATCCCCTTCATGTCTGCTCCACGCATCGCACCACAGGAGTCCAATTCTTCCATTCTCTCTGCTCTCATGGCGTCTTTTTTTTTTTTTTTTTAATTAAAGATTTCACTGACATTTATTATAAATCGGCGTTCCTGACTCCAAACAGCTCCTCTGGGCTGTAGCTCTGTGGAAAGGGAATCGATGGCAAAGAGCGAGCTTGCCTTCCTCCTCCTGCACAGGTGGGAAACCTCTCCCTTGCTGGCAGCAAAGAGATGTTTCAAAGAACTGGGAGACAGCGCAGGTTAACATACACCTTCCTGCTACCCAAAATGCTGTTAAAAAAATATAGAAAAAGTCACGCGGCCGTGAGCCACGCAAAATGAATGTGCAAGTTTTATTCAGCCTGTAGACCAGAAATTTCTTATCCTGCCCTTAATATAGCTGATTCCCTAACTACAGTGGGAACAAAATGAATTGTGTTCACTTTCACACACGTCAAGGATTAAAAAAAAAAGGAGGAGAAAATCTGGAAAAGGCAGAAATATCCAAGTGATACCCACCATCTCTTGCTTAGTCTCCAGCACTGGGTCTCCATCACCCACAATTCATAGAATCATAGAATCATTCAGGTTGGAAAAGACCCTTGGGATCATCGAGTCCAACCCTCAGCCCGACTCTACAAAGTTCTCCCCTACACCACATCCCCCAACAGCTCATCCAAACGAGTCCTTTTCCACAGAGCAGGGTGGCCAGCCTGCACGTGCTGATACCATCAGACAGGCACAAAATATTAAATAATGAGTGAATATTACTTGTATGAAGAAATCTTACAGTAGCAGATGCAATTATATGGACTGAACTAGAAAAGTTCTCCATAGGTTCAGCTCAAGACAACAAGGGACCGTTACAGTGTCCGGTCTGTAGTTACACACCGTTAAGTTTCACATGACTTACACCCATATTAAGCCCCAAAATTTTTGCCATATTCAAGTATCACAAACCACACGTGACTGAACGTGGTGCCAGAAGTGAAGAACAGGAAAATCCACCATTGTTTGAGGCCCCACAATCATTTCCACACCAATCACTAATCCCCAGGGCCCTCAGGAGGACCTGATCTCCCCTGTCATTTTTCACAGGGGGTTTAATCACACCATTTGCCATCATCATTCTAAACACCAAAAAGAAACCTGACTTCATCAGATTAATTATGAAAAAGTCAAACAGCCCCATTTTCTCCACCCCAAAGCCACTGAGGCAGGATGAACACACACATACAATGCAGAGCTCCAAGAGGGACTTGGACATTCAGGGGCTGATTTGCAAGTTTCTCTCTTGTTTGAACAGTTTGGCTCACGCTTCCCACGTAAAAACAAGCCAAAAATGCTTCTGCCATTTTTTAGTGCTGCTGGTTAGTTTTGTTGGTATTAAACTACATTATTCGACTCATTTCATTTCCAAACACACTGGTTTAAGGTGATGCTGTGCTAGCTATTGCAGGCAGAATTTAAAATGAATCTAATTCAGTTAACTTACAAACATACAATGGTTTGGGTTGGAAGGGACCTTAAAGCCCATCCAGTGCCATCCCCCTTGCCACGGGCAGGGACACCTTCCACTAGCCCAGGTTGCCCAAAGCCCCGTCCAACCTGGCCTTGAACCCTTCCAGGGAGGGGGCAGCCACAGCTTCTCTGGGCAACCTGTGCCAGGGCCTCCCCACCCTCACAGGGAACAATTTCTTCCTTAGGTCTCATCTAAATCTCCTCTCTGTCATCTTAAAACCGTCACCCCTCATCCTATCCCTACCCCCCTGATCAAGAGTCCCTCCCCCCTTTCCTGGAGCCCCTTTCAGTCCTGGGAGGCCGCTCTAAGGTCTCCCCAGAGCCTTCTCTTCTCCAGCTGAACCCCCCCAACTCTCTCAGCCTGTCCTCACAGGGGAGCTGCTCCAGCCCCCCCAGCATCTTCGTGGCCTCCTCTGGCCCCACTCGAGCAGGTCCGTGTCCTTCTGCTGTTGGTGCCCCCAGAGCTGGACCCAGCACTGCAGGGGGGTCTCACCAGAGCGGAGCAGAGGGGAGAATCCCCCCCCTCACCCTGCTGCCCACACTGCTCTGGGTGCAGTCCAGCACACGGGTGGATTTCTGGGCTGCCAGTGCACGTTGTTGGCTCACAGACAGTTTTCCACCCCCCAACCCCCCCAAGTCCTTCTCCTTGGGGCTGCTCTCCAGCCACTCCTCACCCAGCCTGGATTTGTGCTTGGGATCACCCCAACCCATGGGCAGGACCTTGCCCTTGGCCCTGTTGAACTCCATGAGGTTTGCCCGTCGCCCCTCTCCAGCCTGTCCATGTCCCTCAGGATGGATCCCTTCCCTCAGCGTGTCACCGCCCCATACAGCTCAGTGTCGGTGGGAACTTGCTGAGGGGGCCTCGATCCCACTGTCCATGGCCCCAACAAAGATGTTCAACAGCGCCGGTCCCAACCCCTGAGGATGCCACTCGTCACCGCTCTCCCCTTGCACATCGAGCCATTGACCACAACTCTTGGAGTGCGACCGTCCAGCCAATTCCTTATCCCCCGAGGGCTCCATCCATCAAATCCACATCTCCAATCTAGAGACAAGGATGTCAGGTGGGACAGTGTCAAGTGCTTTGCACAACTCCAGGTAGGTGATGGATAAAGACAGCAGAAAGACAATGCAATGGTGAGAAGCTGACTCCATCCCTTTGTTCATTTAATGCCACCAGTGACTTCTGATTTCTACCTATTATGAAAATGAAGTGCTAAAGGTATAATTGCACGCAGCCCCCAAAAATTTATTTCCAAATAACACATTTGAAGACATTTAAAGCTTTTCAGATGAAAATTGGGATAGAAATCGGCTGGTTTGCAGTAGATCTGGATTGCCTTGCAGGCTGGAACTGAGACTTGTTGAGCCCTAGACTTGTTGAGCCCTAGACTTACTGAGCCCTAGACTTGTTGAGCCCTTCATGCCTCCACATCACAGGAACTGAAATCCTCATGTCAACATGTGTGCACCGTTCCACCACATCCAAAGAGAGCAAGGAAATGGTGCTATGCTATAAGCTCCCCTGTAGCTGACAATATTTCTGGAATTTGACACGGGTAAGACAAGCAAAATTACCATTAACATTGCATAAAAATCAGGAAACATGTTGTGTCTCTTATTTAACCTTCCTCCTCTCACATTTCTTTTTATTCAACTCCTATCTTGATGCACTTACTGTTCATTCATTTTTCATGGATTTGGTTTCCATACTCTCATGCAGATTTAACTGCTCTCAGTCTGTCATTTTTTAAATCTCCCTTCTTTTAACTTTCCTTGCAGCATATTTACCCTTTCAAGCCTTGTTTTTCTGCCAGTACTTTTCTCCCGTAGTCTCTCTATCACCCTGCTGAGCCTCCACACCCAGCCCAGCTGCGTGTACAATCCTCTCAGCCACCCCAGGCTGGCAGAGCTGTACCTCAAGGGGCAAAGAAGAATATACATATATTTAAATATAGTTAAATATACCAATTCATGGCCCTAAAAAACACGAGTGGGAATTTCTTGGTGTCATTACAACAGATGTCCCCATTGAGACCAGTTGGACGTGTTTGAGCTGCCCCATCCCATAAAAGTGATTTTGCTGGAGAAGAGAGAGAGGAGAGGACAGAGAGTGAAGTGACTCGACAGGGTCAGAAATACCCAGGAATTTAACTCATTTCTTCTAAGTTTCGCTGTTTTTCTGACCTTGAGTGGTTTTTATCTCCCTGAAGGCATGGAATTACCTTCATGCCTGCAGCTATGCCACGACTGGGCTTTGTAAAATTAGGTCCAGCTCTTAAAGCCAGAATTATGTTGCAGAACTAAAGCAAGAAATCAGCTCATGAGCAACAGATTTGATTGGTTTAAAATGGAAATACATCTTTTTTGTTAAATCTTATTATTTTAATGTAATAAATGTAGATATAAATACACACCTTCTAGGTATTCATTTGCAATCTCACCTGGAATTGCCACTTAATAGCTTTTCAAGTACTGGGATTGTGTGTTGACAGCTATTTGTAGGACGGCCATCAAGGACAAAACATCAGTGACTAAACTGAGGATTTACAGAGGTAAAAGCAGTTCTCTGTTACAATCTGAGCTGAAGATTTAAGTCTTTTTGAGTTGGAGCTGGAACACCCCTGTATCCTCGCTGATGTGAGGACCAACGTATAACACACATCGCTGACAGTGGATTAAGACCCTTAGTGAGGTCTCTGGGCTGTGCCATGTGGTTTTAGTCGTATGTCTAAATACCAGCACTAACTTCAGCTCACAGTGGAGTAAAGAAGTACAATTTATAGTAAGCACACGTACAAGACCTGCCCAGACATATCTGAGACTCCATCAAACATCCACGCCGTGGACGTGAGCTGGAAAATGCCTACTCAGCTGTTTGTGGAGCCTTAAGGTTTCGGCGTAGATTCAAATATAAATTTGGCTTGCAAAGAGCATCTGGTCTCATGCAACACTTGTTTTACGGATCGATCACAACTGCAGAATTTCACATGGCTCCTTGGAAGTCATTCACAAGCTCTGCTCAGACAATGCAAACTCCTTCCCGTACAGTGGAATATATTTCTTATATGTCAGCGCCGTGGAATTAAGGTTAGATAAAGAGATCATTAATAAACCTTGGAGAAGTGTAACTCATCTGTGGAAATTGTAATGACAACTCCAAATGATAAAATACAAAACAACTCCTCGTCACTCCATCACCACGCAGGTTTTCACCAGCAGGGATGATGGGTTCAGTTAAAAAGGTAAAGTCTTCACTAATAGTTTCATGTAAAACCTTTCCGTTGCAAGATAAGATTATTATGGACTTGCTTATTAATTAGGCAGGCACTTTCGCAGCCCTGAATAAATTTCACAGAAAGGAAAGGAGCTTTTTATGCTGTTCTGTTAATCCTGCAGGAAAATTATCCCACCTGTCCCTATCCCAGATGCATGCCCCAGCCATTACACTGAAATAGCAACTAATTACATCAAAAATCAACCGCTAATTACGCCAAAAGATAACATTTCACCTAAAGAAGTCTGCAGCTCCCTTGGAAAAAAAATTAAAAATGGCTCTTTTGCTCCCATCAGTGGCATCTTGCAGCGAAGGCTGTTGAATTCTTACTCCCAAGATCACCACGGAATCTTAATCTGCATGCTAACGGGGCAGGTGGCCGGCAATGGCTATGGAAATGAGATGAAGTGCTGCACCTTCAGAGGAAGCTCTGGCTAAAAGCGAGGGCACACGGTATCATCCGCCGCCTTCTAATTTAGCAGCGCTCTAAACGATCTTGTAGATGCCAGCTCCTTCTCCAGCCTCTCTCGCCTTTGTCAGCCAGAGAGGGGCTTGCACGGAGAGGTCTGCTTAATGGGTCCCTTTCCATTGATTAGGAGCAGCGTCGGTGGAAAATGGAGCAGATGTCATTAGACTTCATTACAGAGTGCAGCTCATCTTCTGGCTGGCCATGATGAGGCTGTCAGCGGCGTATTTATTCGTTAATAATGGGGAAGCTTTCCAGGGCTGCTGCTTCTTTCATAGGAGGAGAGATGGCTTTTTTCACTGAAAACATAGCACTAAATGTCAGAGGACCAGTGCTGTGCTTTCCGTTCCCTCAGGATTATGCCACGTAACAGGGGGAAGTTGGATGCGCTAGGGGTTGGGTTCCTTAGTGTCAACAAGAAACCTTCTGCAGCTCTCTGGGATGGGGACAGCACGAGCACCCTGTCACAAACTGTTCATAAACAACAAACTGTTGGTAAAGAGGAAACTCAAACAACTCCAGTGGGACGCCCTGTGGGGGAGAAGCAGAGCGAGCTCTGTGGTGTAGGGGCAGTGGGCCAGTTCTCTCCCCCTCCCTCCTGTTATTGCCCAGAGACAGAACTTGATTAATTATACAGGTACAAGCCAGAGAAAATGAGAACCTTCTGGAACGACCTACTGCGCCTGCGTAAGAACTATATAAAGGCAACACCCCACGTGTGTCTTTGTTGACCCACCACCTACACACCAAGCTGGCTGCTCTGCGACAACACAGAATCACAGAATCATTCAGGTTGGAAAAGACCCTTGGGATCATCGAGTCCAACCCTCAGCCCGACTCTACAAAGTTCTCCCCTACACCACATCCCCCAACAGCTCATCCAAACGACCCTTAAACACACCCAGGGATGGGGACTCCACCCCCTCCCTGGGCAGCCTATTCCACTCTCTGACCACTCTTTCTGGGAAACATTTTTTCCTCATGTCCAGTCTGAACCTCCCCTGTTGCAGTTTAAAGCCGTTCCCTCTTGTTCTGTCACTAATCACCTGTGAGAAGAGACCAGCACCAACCTCTCTACAATGTCCTTTCAGGGAGCTGTAGAGAGTGATGAGGTCTCCCCTCAGCCTTCTCCTCCTCACACTAAACAGTCCCAGCTCCTTCAATGGCTCCTCACAGGATTTATTCTCCAGGCCCTTCCCCAGCCTCGTTGCCCTCCTCTGCACTCGCTCCAGCCCCTCGAGATCTCTCTCATATTGAGGTGCCCAGAACTGGACACAGTACTAAAGGTACACGGGACCCAAGGGTGGTGATTCCCCTTTTCCTATCCCCTCCTCCTCTCTTTTCTCTTTCCTCTTTCTGCTCGCTCTCTTTCTTACATATATCCATGTGTATAAGTTTTGTAAGAGTTGAATTGCGATCAGTTGATTGTTGGCAGGTTATTAGGAAAACAGTCTCATGGCCAAAGTGACTTTATCCCTTCTCCGGATGGTTATCAGTTGATTGTTGCCAAATTGTCTCCATTCACTCACTAAAGTGGTCAGTTAATAAAGTCACCAGCACAATTGTTTCTCGGAGTCATTGTGGTGACTTGGCCCAGCACAGACTGACTCTTCCACCAGGGAATTCAAAAGATTCACCCACCTCATAACCCACCGTGTGGAACAAGACATACTCGTGCTTCAAAGGCCCTTGGGCACGCTGCACCCATCAAAGCTCATCTTTATTATCCCTCCAGTATTTTGAAGAGATTGCGCTGCATTTTTTTCACTGCATTTCACTCATCTTTTTATCCCTCCCCCCAATAGTTTGAAAGGATCTCATTGCAACCCGTTGATTAAAAGGCAGCCTGGTGAGGTGGGCTCCCAGAAAAGCTGAGCAGTCAAGTGTCCAAGCTCTTCTGTTGCTTTTTTAACCACAAAACAGCTCTGAAATGGACATCATGAACCTACATCTAATGCTAGCAAGTGCTTTGATGCTCTTAATCTCTCCTACTTGTCTCCTGCAGCTAATGATAGCTGGGTGGTTTTGGTCTTCCCTGATAGATATAAAGTTTATTAGATATTTCAGGGCCTGCCCTGTGTCCCAAAGTGTCTGAAGGATGTGGAGAGGAGCTCTGTGGGCATCTCTGCACCAAAAAACTTGCATTTCCAAGGACCTGGCCTGCCTGACACACTGTTTTTTCCAAGCCTGCATCATTATTTTTGGCTAGAAAGCAATATAGTTACCACACACAGCGATTATCATCAGGTATTCACAAAATGTCACACACGTTCCTACAGCACGGTGGAAAAAAAAAAAAAAAAATGTTTGGGCTTATGTCAGCGTGTTAACAAAATGAAATAAACACCATATTAGGGCCAGTAAAAGATTGCAAGTCAAATCAAACTATTTCAATTTAAATATTTCACTACCCCAATCGTGTATTTCCTAAATTTCATTTCAGTTCTACTACAGCGTTATTTCTTTTTCATTAGGCAAACAAACAAAATTCATCGGTCCCTTGTAACTGCGAAGACAAACCCGTGTCAAAACAGATTTGATGTTCTGAAACTTGGTTCATATTGCTCCAAAGTGGGGCAACATCTCCAAAACCCTCTCTCTGCTTCTTCTATGGGATTAAAAGATTAATTTCACAAACTCTGAGTGATGGAGGTAAAGAGAGAGGAACCTTCACTCCATCCCTTATTTCACCCACCACAGCACAGATTAATATTGTAGTGATCAGATACTGATAATTAACGACGTATCATGGTTTCATCTTTCTAGAGCTTCTCTACGCATTTTTATTATATACATTCCTCATCTAAATTTTTACTTTGATTTCTTTTCAAATTTTTAAACTGCTCTTTTCTACTTTCTTTGTCTCAGATGCAACATGCTGCAAGATACATAAAACCTCAATATCTGGGCAAAAAATGCGTAATAACCCACCAATCCATCATAAAATATCTTATCAGTGGCAACAAAGCTGGAACAACAAAAAAATGACAAACTTTTTTACCGACATCCTTCTAGAAGTTTTTTTAGGGCAAAGGAGACTACAGGGAAGGACAAAATGGTTGGAAAGCTGACTCCAATTGAGTTTTCTATCTGCTTCATGTTGTTTCAGATATGAGCAGAAATGAAAGAAATATTGCCAAGAATCCCCCTGTTATTACATATTCTTCCCTCTAAGACTGCTGCAGCTCTGTTATCCCAAGACTTTCTGTGCAGATCCAGTGCTCAGAGGCCTCTCCCCACCCTTGGGTTAAAATCCTGACTCTAAACTTCCACTGACCAGAAGAAGAACAGAAACAAAAACTCCATTTAAACAGAAACTCCAATTCTTTGGTCCATCACTACACTTACACCACATGTTACAAGTTTAACCTTAATCTGCAGAAGTCTAAGGAGAGGGCTCGTGTTTTACGCAACTGAAAAATGAACAGCAAACTTCAAAAAAAACGAAGGGTTCTATTTCATTCTGTCTTAACATTCCATGAGTTACCCAAGTTGGGCGTAATTTGGAATTTATTTCTGACATTATTGAAGAGAAAGGATACGTGCTTATCACATAAACATGATTCTACCTTTTCATATGCATATGACTCTACCTTTTATGTCACATAATTACTCTTAGTACTGTAACAACTAACCACACCCCAAGCAAAACTTTAATATAACTAAGCAATTTTTCTTACTCAGACAAAGTGGATGCTTTGAGAATGCAGCTCCCACCCTGTACGTGTTAATCCCAGCAGGATGATTAAGGAACGATGACCGTAGGTTACACCACTACCTTTACCAAAACCACTGACCTGAAAGCTCTGGTGGCGCGACTCTACATCCCAATTTCCATCCCTGCCTCTGCGACTGCAGCCCGCCGCAGGGCCGGGTTGCCCCACCACAGAGAGGACAACAAGGTACTTGAGCCACTGGTGACCCACCACAGTTTTGTGGGAAACTGCTCAGGTCTTTCCCTGCACTCCAGAGCTGGGATCACTTTTCTGGATGCATTAGCACAAGACCCCTTTTTCTTCAGCTCTACTTCATCCCGATTCACTTTCCTAGCAGCAATTGCATGAAAATTGGTGGCAGATAATGGCAAAGGCTGGTAACTACCTGACAATATCTATCCATAGATTTTTAAGAAAAAGCATTGAGGAGAGATAAGATGTTATCCTGAAGTTAAAACACTTGTTAGTATTTTATTTATGCTTTTCTTCCCTAAGTCTATCCACTTCTCTTATCCATTCAAGTCATAGAATCACAGAATCATCTCGGTTGGAAAAGACCTTGGAGATCATCCAGTCCAACCATGAACCTCACCCTGACCGTTCTCAACTCCGCCACATCCCTCAGCGCTGGGTCAACCCGACTCTTCGACCCCTCCAGGGATGGGGACTCCCCCCCTGCCCTGGGCAGCTCATTCCAACGCCCAACAACCCCTTCTGCAAAGAAATCCTTCCTAAGAGCCAGTCTGACCCTGCCCTGGCGCAGCTTGAGGCCATTCCCTCTTGGCCTGGCGCTGGTTCCTTGGCTCAAGAGACTCATCCCCCCTCTCTGCACCCTCCTTTCAGGGAGTTGCAGAGGGCCATGAGGTCTCCCCTCAGCCTCCTCTTCTCCACACTAAACCCCCCCAGTTCCCTCAGCCGCTCCCCATCACACCTGTGCTCCAGACCCTGCACCAGCTCCGTTGCCCTTCTCTGGACACGCTCGAGTCATTCAATGGCCTTTTTGGAGTGAGGGGCCCAAAACTGAACCCACTCATGGAGGTGCTGCCTCACCAGTGCCACTCTGTAGTCATCACCACTCTGTAACATCTCCAATAACTCACAGCGAGCACGCTCTCGGAGGACAGTGGCACCGGTGCAGATCCCAGGTCCATCCAGCCCCCACCTTGTCTCTGATCATCAACAACATGGGGAAATACAGGGCGATCCCGTAGAAATACCTCCCCTGAATATTGTCCCAGCTCCCATCAAACTGCAAGTTTCAAGATACATGAGGGTCTCTTCATAGAAAGAAAATTTGAAATATATTTGTAACTACTTTTTTCCCTCCACCTTTTCCCTCTTGGGTTTCTATTGGCATTTTTTAAAAAAATTAACTGAAAAAATGGGAGTATTTTCATAAATCAGAACATGTCACAGGGGTGGCTTGTGGAGTCTCATTGATTTCAGTATGAATACAAGTTTCTCACCACTTTGCAGTGTCAGGCCTCGGGGGAACAAGAGAAAGAATGAATTTGTATTTATTGTGGGTTTTAAGGCCTGTTAGGTTTTATTTCTGACAGCCACAACGGTCTCTTTTTAACTAAGATGAATTATAAACATATGAAAAGAAAATACTGATTGCAGCAGAGAAAGCGAGTAGACACATCACAAACAGCTTCATCTCCAGAGCAGACATGTGGCATGTGTGTTATTCTGTCAAAATGCCATCTGAAGCACAAGAAAGATGTTTATGGTTGGGCTGCAAAAAAAGTATGTTTAAACCATGCAATAATAGGAAGTGAAGCCTATAAAGGCTATTGTCATTATCAAGGCAAGCTACACTTTTCTTGCCTTGCATCCTTGGCAATACTTTATTATTTTTTTTAATTCTTTAAAAGGGCAATAACAACGACTCCACCTCATCTCTTCTAGAATACAGTTTTTTCAAACCAATGAAGAGAGTTTTATGTCTCCATAAAATCAAAAAATAATGTTTTTTTTTCACAAATCTCATCATCGCAGCCTCAAGGCATGAGTGCAGTTTATCACGTTCTTCCAAATTTCTAAACAAAATATAGACAACGGGGAGAAGAAAAGTTAAAATAATCCCAAGTTTTCCTGAGCCTGTCCTTGGTAGGAGCATCCACAGCCACTGCGGAACACTCCCTCCTTCCAAAATTCTTGTTGATTTTAACTGACGGTTGTTAATGTTGATGAATCAGGAGCCAGGGAGGCCTCCAGGATGCTTTTCCGTGTCTCCTCTGGACGGTTTTAAACACTGAGCATGCAAAATTACCATTGGGGAAACCTATTTTTCTAAAATTGTTCAATATTACAGTGATCTGAGCAACAAATCTCTCAGTCGCTGGAGCTGGCGTTTCCCTTGAAGGTTGTTTAAAGGAGTTCCTCTGAGATTTCTGTGATAATGTTAATTTAGGTCATTTGTTTCCACGCATTGGCATATGTTCTCCTTCCGTTACTTGACTGCAGTCAGCTTCACCTAATGAGCCACAATCTAGCAGAGACTGCACATTTGTTTAACATCCCAGGATTCATTCGGAAAATGATAATGACTGTGCCAAAATGTTTGCAACCAGTTCTACCAAAGCTTGAACTAAAGCATTATTTTACAACCGACCAGAATATACGACTTAGCTTGGGCTAAATTATTGCATTTACTCAACGTGGGTGAAGAAGGAATTTGTAATTCCATATTTTATTGTCATCCAGGTGCTTCTGAAGGAGTTACTCAACTTTCACGTCATTAATGGTCTTCGGCCCAATCTTGGCCACCGTCTCCACATATTTCAACCAATTATTTCCCTTTTCCAGAGTGCGTTAGCTGTAGCGGTGGCACTTTGACTGTTCACCCGCAGAACTGCTGAGGGGAAAAACACTTTTTGACCTAATTTTGTCTTTGGAAGCAGGCCTTAAAAGTGACGCTAAATAGTCTGTAAAGGTCCTCATCATCGCTCGGCGCAGACTCCGGTCAAGCGCGGAGGCGGTGGGGAGTCGTGCAGGCCCACTTGAGTCAGGCAGGGGATGGCAGCGGGTTGAAGGATTTCCCAGGGCATGAAACCAAAAATCAATCAGCTGAATTCAAATGCTCGCCATCATGCTAAGCTCACTTCCAACTGAACTACGAGGGAGACAAACGACCTCGGATTTCTGCCTGTGGCAGCACCATCAATACTGGCTGGGTCTAACACCTTTGTTTATGAGTTGGGCCTTTCAATGGTGGCAAAGAAAATCAGGGCAGCACGCTGCCAGCCCCCTCCTACTCTCGGGTTGATTTTCTTGGCCTGATTTGACCAAATTACTTGTATGAGGGGCTCTGATATTCACATACTTTCCTTTGCCAGTCAGAGAGGGACCTGGGGGGGTTGACTGACAGGCAGCTGAACAGGAGCCAGCAGTGTGCCCAGGTGGCCAAGAAGGCCAATGGCACCCTGGCTTGTATCAGCAATAACATGGCCAGCAGGGACAGGGAAGGGATCTTACCCCTGGACTCGGCACTGGTGAGGCCGCCCCTCGATGAGTGGGTTCAGTTTTGGGCCCCTCACTCCAAAAAGGCCATTGAATGACTCGAGCGTGTCCAGAGAAGGGCAACAAAGCTGGTGAAGGGTCTGGAGCACAGGTGTGATGGGGAGCGGCTGAGGGAACTGGGGGGGTTTAGTGTGGAGAAGAGGAGGCTGAGGGGAGACCTCATGGCCCTCTCCAACGCCCTGAAAGGAGGGTGCAGAGAGGGGGGATGAGTCTCTTGAGCCAAGGAACAAGCGCCAGGACAAGAGGGAATGGCCTCAAGCTGCGCCAGGGCAGGGTCAGACTGGCTCTTAGGAAGGATTTCTTTGCAGAAGGGGTTGTTGGGCGTTGGAATGGGCTGCCCAGGGCAGGGGGGGAGTCCCCATCCCTGGAGGGGTTGAAGAGTCGGGTTGACCCAGCGCTGAGGGATCTGGTGGAGTTGAGAACGGTCAGGGTGAGGTTCATGGTTGGACTGGAGGATCTTCAAGGTCTTTTCCAATGATGATTCTGTGATTCTGTGATTCTGGAGGGGTTGAAGAGTCGGGTTGACCCAGCGCTGAGGGGGTCTGGTGGAGTTGAGAACGGTCAATGTGAGGTTCATGGTTGGACTGGATGATCTTCAAGGTCTTTTCCAATCGAGATGATTCTGTGATTCTGTGACCCTTCCCTTTGCCCTACCTTGCAAACAGTAGGGCATTACTCTACCATCCCTCTGTACCCCACCACTTTTTGGGACAGTTGGAACCCCGAGGTCCTGCCAGACCCCAGCCCCATGGCCCAGCCCAGAGGGCTTTCATTCCCACAGTGTCCCCGGAGCTTGGCAATCCCAGCTACCTCACTCCATATCTGATGGCTTGACAGAAATTCCTGAGTTCAGGATTCCACATTTACTCCATGATGGGACGCTCTTGCCCCGTTTCCGCAGGTTTCGATGCGTTGCTGCACGCAGACAAGCTCCACATGTGCCTGCCCAGGTGGAAGACAGCTCTGGGTACAGGCTTGGTAGACAAAATCAGCACAGTGCTGGAAACACACATTTCCAGTGCTAAAATCTGATTTTTTTTTTTTTTTAACTGGACTCAGCAGAAAGTAATGTAAATAATTGCCTGTGTTAGTACAAAGTAAGGACTCACGCTCTCGTAATGTGCTGACTCTGATGTGCAGTAACGCAGGGGGTTGCTGGGCTACTGAAGGCACAGCCTGTTTTAATAATGTTACCCAAAATCCGAGGATTTTGCATAGAAACTCACTGTCCTGAGTAGTTTAGGGAGTGTTTGGGGGGGGGTTGTTAGGATAAAACACATATTGCTTTTAGCTGATTGTAATTTGTCTTTCAGTTTGGCTCACAGCTCAAAGACAACCATCAAATATTTTTAGTACCATCATAAAGACTGGTCAGGAGTTCAAATTCAAAAGCATGAAGAATTTTTTGATAGATATACAAGGCGCCACATAAATATAGAATCCCAGGTTCAGGAACAAATAAATCACAGGAAAAAATAATTTAATGTTACCTATTATTTTAGAGGAAAAAACAATTTTTTTTTAACCTTACTCTCGGTGGGTTAACAAACATAATTCAACATAGTATCAAACATAAAGAAAAATGCATAAAACATAAGATTAGAAGGCTCTGAGAAAAGCTGGATGTTTCATTTAGTTCTTTTATCTCATCACTCAGTAATTTGAAGTGAAGAAACGCTGTTGGCACTGTTTAGCAACAATTCATCAATCTTTTCTCAATGAAAGTCAAGTGCTCCTTACTCCAAGCTGAGATTTTTGGAGAGCCTCCTTTCTTGTTTTTGACTTTCAACTTTGGCTCCTCGCAACATTTTTTTGTTTGTGGAGCAGCGTGGCAGGTTGGGGTGGCAGCAGAGGCGACAGATTAACCAGTCCCACTAAGCAAAGAAACTGCTATTGCCAATCCTTGGCGAGAGAATTAATAAATGCCCTCATTAAAGCAACTTTAGGAGGTGGATAATGTTTCATATATTTCAGAAAGAGCCATTTTACACTGGAAACCAACAGTAATCCCTTAACGCACGTGAAGAGAGCAGGTTCAGCTGGCAGTGGAAATGTGGAATTGCATTAGGAAATTTGGGATTTTCTGTTCCGACAGAGTTTAACCTGGTGAATGGGGGACTGAGGCCATTTAATTCTCCAGCACAGAGACGCTCAAGCGTAACAGGAACATCTCGCCGGGGTGGCTTACGCCGTGCCACGCTGCGGGGCTACGGGGAAGCACGTGCTGTGCCCAGAGGGTTTTTCTAAACACTGGCTTAATGTATCATTAATAGCAAACAGACCATGAACTTTGATTTTAATATAACACTACTTAGTTGTAGCATTTGCCATTTAATGAATGCTGAAAGCACTAATAGGCTAAAATCTGGATAAGGGCTTTTTTATAGCAAAGGCTACTGCCACGGTGTCTGATGGGTCCATCTCTGCATTATGGCTCAGCTTTCAGAAAGGGCAACGGCACAAATAAATGTCTCACGCCGCGGCCGGGTTCCCTCTTCCCCTCACCCCAAGCAAAGGAGCTCGAAGAACGCACCTTTCATCAACTCTGCCCAACCAACTACTTCATCGTGATGGATGGCCACGGTTTACGGTGCCCATCTCATCCGCAGGCAGAATTTGGAAGCTCTCCTTGACTGGCAGCATCCTGATGAAGGGCCTCCGTATCATTCCAGCATGCTGGACTCATTAGAGGGAGAAGAAAGAGAGGGCGAGCTGGGATTTATGAACCACCTCCTACTCTTGTTGTGTCAAAAAATAAATTCAGTTTTTCTTTGCGGGCCTGACACATCCTGAACTTTTGTTCCTTATTAAACATGAACTCACCTCAAAGGTTGAAAACTCAGGCAGGCTTCTTTTTATGTTTTTAAGGTCATGGAAGGAGAAGGAGAACAAAACCAAGACAAAAATACCCTCTTAGAAAGAAACTGAACTTCATTGATTATGTCAATGAAAAGCAGATGCAAAAAAGATGCTGAGAGCAGAAGACATTGTGTCAAGGAAAAATAAGATGGAAAGGGGGATAACTGGTTTAGGAGGTCTCCAACTATTAGTGAGGCACAAGCAGTTTTAAAACAATGAAAATTAAACTGTTTCTAATATAAAAAAAAAAAGAAAAAAAGGAGTAAGGAACAGCAGTTCATCCAGCCAAGAAGGAAGGATGCAACTAGGCAAAAACCAGTGCAGCAATGGGCTCCATATGGGTGGATCAACAGCCACACCCCCCATCCCCAACGGGTCCGTGGCATTTCCACAGGACCAACCTTTCTGACACTGCAGCATTTTGGCAAACACCTCTGATCTTTCAAAGAAACGTCTTTGCACAAATTATCCTCCTGCAGTCCCAGTCCTTGCTTCAAAACTCCCAGGACAAGGCACCGCCACCCCACGATTCGTTGGGAAATCCCCAAGAAATAAATCAGCAGTCAGGCTGTTTCCTAAGCCAACAATCAAAGCAAAGCTAAACACGATAATGGACTCCTCAACTGTCGTTTATAAATGAACAGCAGATTAGGCAGTAATTTCTTCCTATAAGTACCTCTCGGTGGTTTCTATCAACAAGCATCTATTTTAAAACACTTTGAAGGTGCTCTCTGGGCTTCCCACGTACATGGAATGAAGAGCCCGCTTCTTTCAGAATAATTCATCTGGGCTCTTTTTGGTGTTGTGAGAAAAACTAAATTTGTAAATCAAAATTAACCACACCCAGAGCATCCTCCACCAGCCCCCCCGGTGGATGTTAAAGCCCCGAGGGCATCCGCATGTCCCTCCCCGAGCCGTCACAGCACTGCAGCGCTCACCCAAAAGGCACGAAAATGTCCTACCCAAATGTCATCTGCTCTGTAATATTCTTGGTGAGTTCAGCTTTGGGATTTTCAATGCAAGTCCCGTAATAAATCTCGCCACGCTTCCGCGGTCTCCTTATGACAGTATCACACACAGATCTGCTTCATGTATTACCACTGTTTCATGCAACCCAAATATACTCTTAGCGCAGCAGTGCTACTATAAACACAGGTATCAGCAAATTCATTCTGTATTATGACTGCCATAAATCTATCAGGACTTGTCAGTGGCAGAAGGGCCTGAATTGTCCATAAAGCAACAGTGCTTAAAGCTCAGAAATCTCAGTAACATGAAAGCAAAATCAAACGCACGTTGCTAAATGTTGCAGGTCAGAAACTGCCCCATTTTTTTTAAGGGGAAAAAAAAAAAAAAAAACCCACGACAGAACCAAAACCAACATAATTCCCTTTCTCTTCAGAGAGAGGCAGCTGACAGATGGACTACGCCGTTAAATGTCAGCATGATAACTCAAACCCCGAGCGCAAGCAAACAGCCCCACTCATGGTCTGCTCACCGCAGCCCATTAACTGCCCATGAATCTCACCACCACTTCGGCCTCACCCACCTCAAAGAGCTCCTCCACCATCCCAGGGGCTCACAACCTCTGACCATAATCACTAATTCACCATTAATTCATCACGTCTGGTAGTTTCGGCTTCTGCTTCTTCAGGATTTAAGGATGTGAGGCAAGAAAGCAGAAAAATATAGACTGAAAGCGGGATGCCAAAAGCTCTACCCCTAAATCAGGAGCACAAGCCCTGTTAGTGACTGGCTCCAACATCTTCTGAGCGTTGGCAGGAGGCATAACCCTTGGTTTCAGACACTCCACCCAAGGCCACACATCGTATTAATTATTGATATAAAACAGAATCCCAGAATCATCTCGGCTGGAAAAGCCCTTGAAGCTCCTCCAGTCCAACCATGAACCTCACACTGACTGTTCTCAACTCCACCAGATCCCTCAGCGCTGGGTCAACCCGACTCTTCAACCCCTCCAGAATCACAGAATCACAGAATCATCATTGGAAAAGCCCTTGAAGATCCTCCAGTCCAACCATGAACCTCACACTGACCGTTCTCAACTCCACCAGATCCCTCAGCGCTGGGTCAACCCGACTCTTCAAACCCCCTAGAATCACAGAATCACAGAATCATCATTAGAAAAGACCTTGAAGATCCTCCAGTCCAACCATGAACCTCACACTGACCGTTCTCAACTCCACCAGATCCCTCAGCGCTGGGTCAACCCGACTCTTCAAACCCCCTAGAATCACAGAATCACAGAATCATCATTAGAAAAGACCTTGAAGATCCTCCAGTCCAACCATGAACCTCACACTGACTATTCTCAACTCCACCACATCCCTCAGCGCTGGGTCAACCCGACTCTTCAACCCCTCCAGAATCACAGAATCACAGAATCATCATTGGAAAAGCCCTTGAAGATCCTCCAGTCCAACCATGAACCTCACACTGACTATTCTCAACTCCACCACATCCCTCAGCGCTGGGTCAACACGACTCTTCAACCCCTCCAGGGATGGGGACTCCCCCCCTGCCCTGGGCAGCCCATTCCAACGCCCAACAACCCCTTCTGCAAAGAAATCCTTCCTAAGAGCCAGTCTGACCCTGCCCTGGCGCAGCTTGAGGCCATTCCCTCTTGTCCTGGCGCTGGTTCCTTGGCTCAAGAGACTCATCCCCCCTCTCTGCACCCTCCTTTCAGGGAGTTGGAGAGGGCCATGAGGTCTCCCCTCAGCCTCCTCTTCTCCACACTAAACCCCCCCAGTTCCCTCAGCCGCTCCTCATAACACATAAACGATCTCTTAGCCTTCGCTTCCCGCAAACCTGCCTGAGCAAGGGCTATGATTTCTGAAATGATCTCATGTCTGTGTTTTATATTCAAAACGTTTGGTTCAAGGGGTTTATGTATTGCAGTCTGCGCTCGATTGCAGTCGATTACTGCGTATTGCAGACCGGTCCTGTGCAAAGAGATCCAGTGAGCAACGCAGAGGTGCAATAAAGCACAAAATTAATGAAGTTGCGCTTCGGAGGTGCTGAAGGATCACTTTACAGCCCTCCGTGCAACCCAAACCAACATCTGCTTCAGCTCCATCCGCAGGAGGAATTCGTCAGGATTCTGCTGATTAAAGCCAGGAGCTGAAATGGAGGATGGGCGTTTCGGGATGGCTGCATTCATTTTGCATGAAGCAAAGGTGTGATTGCATCTCATTTGACTGCACCGCCAGCACAATGGAACAGGAGGCAAAGAAAAAAAAAAAAAAAAGCTGCAAGTGTAAGGAATAGAAGAGCCCTGGATTAATTTCCTTTAACAAGGTAATCCTGATGGAAAAAGCAGCGCGCTTTAATCATCTACGCCGCGCGCTACATCTTCTACCTAAAAGAAATGATTTCTTGTCAGACACAAACGGTCATGTTTCACTGAAGAAGTTGAGTCTCGCTGGGGTACGTATCGAGGCAAGAAGGAAGAACATTATTGCCTGGGACAGCTGAAGCTGAATTGGATATCACACCACAAAGGCACCTGAAAAACACACAATGGGGAAAAAAATCTGCGCTGACAGGTAGGGAGGAGTAGATTAGATGACCAGAATACCCTCTCTATCTCGACTCTTTATTATTCTATGAACCTGTTTGAGTCTGCGGAACAGTTCAAATTCCTACCCCAACAAAGGCTGGGTTTAGCTTGGCAAAGAAAAAGGCAAGCCTCTGGTTTTTATTATCCCTGTATCTCCTTTTGACAGAGCTCCTTAGGTGGTGATGCCAATAGTGTAGTGAAAGCTGTAAGAGAAAGGGTGGGCTGGGGCCAGGATGGTAATCAGAGGTGGGGAAATGGAGTAGCTCTTCTATCTCACACCAAGATGGTAACGCTCATTTTAGATAATGTGCCTCCAGTAACCCAAATAATCTGGATCACAGGGAATGGCAAGTATCTATCTCAGCCAGAGCTAGAAAGCGAGCGTCGCCCAAGAGGAGGCAGCCAGCAAAGCGGATTGCTGTCATTAGGGTGATGAATGGGAAATTCTCCTCAACGCTACAGGTGTAGGACAGGGAACAACTCACTCCATATCACAATGGAGCATTACCTGAGTGAAAGCCTTGTCAGGTTCCACACAGTAACTGCCAGTTTTCAATAACTATATAATTATGAATAATTTAAAATAGATATATGGAAGCGCAGCCAATTTTTAACTCTATAAGTGGGGCAGTCCAGACAAATCCAGAACCTGTTTCTCATCCCTCCACTCTTTGTCCCTCTCCCAGAGCATCTCTCTGTAATTCTGGAGCTGAGAGCAGCTCTAGACAACACGACCCTATTCCAAGGCTTTCACAGAATCACCTGGGTTGGAAAAGCCCTTGAAGATCCTCCAGTCCAACCATGAACCTCACACTGACCGTTCCCAACTCCACCAGATCCCTCAGCGCTGGGTCAACCCAACTCTCTCCCTGTGGGGAGCTCTTCAGCCAGTTCTGTCCTGCATTTCAGTATTTAGCAAGTTTTCCAGAAAAGCTTTCCAGAAAAGATTCTTCAGAATCGCAAGCGAAGAGCTTCAAAGTCATCTCGGCGCGCCGTAGAGCTGCCACGGCCTCTTCCCTGACCCTACACAAGGGGGCTGGGAGGCAGGGAGAGAATAGAGATTCCCTGGTTTAGTGCTTTTATCTTCTGTGCCACCTGTTAAAAAAAACAGCAGAGAAACAAAACAAATCTTGCCACTGCTGGGAGCACAACGGATGCTCTTGGTGGAGTACAACCCCATGGAGCAGAGATGGTTTTTTCCTGCTCAGACACAGGTGGGCATCCGCTGAGGCAGCTTGGAGAGGGAGGTTGGGAAGGAGCCGGTATAAAAAAGCCATCAGTCATCCGGCAGGGACAATTTTTGGAGCAGCAATTTTCTAAGTGGGAAGGGTAAGCAGGTTAGCAGATGACAGAAAAGACTTAAAAAGCATCAACGTCGCTACTTGACGCCAAGACGACAACAGCAAGGGGTGGAAAAAATCAGCGAGTCCTGAGCTCAGCTAGGAGAGGAGTGGGTGGGATCAGCTGGATCTGTCTTCCAAACATCAGGAAAACTAATAACAAAGGCAAAGTTAAACAGGGGAGAGAACGGGTGACACAACAGCTTTGCAAAGCCTGGAAAAGTGTGGAGGACAAAGTTCAACGCTGGCCAGTCACTATTAATAATAAATAGGGGTGGTTGTAGATTTGCACCTATACAGATACATACGATCTGTGGGTCTGCTTGTACCACCTCTCCGAGTGCTCACATCAACGACCCCCATCCTATCAGAACTGGTAAAATATTCCATGAAGCTTAGAGCTGGGGAGAACTGGTTCAGGATGTGCTGCAGGCTGGGTCTTGAAGAAATGAGGCATTTGATTTTATTTATCTCCCTCCTTTAATAAGTGGAGAATAAAACCAGATTGGAATAAAAAGGGCATGAGAAGACTTTATGGGGAATTGAGGAACCCCCCCAAGATCCCATTTCTATCGCTCTGTATGTGCTCCAGAAAGGCACAATTTAAGCTGATGTCACAACAGATGACAAGCAACATCACTGCACCCCCATGCGTTCGCCTCGGCCAAATCCTGCCATATAGCAAAGAATAAGAAAGACCAATTTTATAAATGCTACTATTAGATAACAGAAAATAGATGAAAGCTAAAAAAAACCCCTAGTTTTTGGTTTTATTTTGTTAGGATTTCAACTTCAAAGGAAAACACGTGCGTTAGACCAAGGTACAGAAGCACCTGGAGGCTGTGGCTGAATGGAAAATGTGCTCATCCCTAAAGAATACAGTCTATAGGGTACAGTGCCATCTCACTTTAGCACCCATGGGCATCTCCAGGCTGGATTGGGGGAGTGAATTAATTCCTAAAGAATTAATTCCTAAAGAATTAAGAGCAAGCGTGCAAGATGTCGAAGATAAGCAGCAGTCAATGGAAATTTCAAGGGAGGTACAAGGATCAGCTAACGGGAGATGTGATGTTTTCAGAGCCTGGCCAGCAGTGGAAAAAGCATCCTGTCAGGGAGAGAAAGATAAACGTGGTAAACGGGGCAGCAAAAGTGAACCACAGATAAAATAGGGACGAGGGGAAATCAAGAAAAGCAGATCTGACATCTCTGATGCTCTGCTGAAATGCGCTTCGGTTTCGGGGATGTCGAGGGCTGGGGGTATATTTTCTGCTGCGAAGCTTAAAAGGACCATCCCAGAGTTTGGAAACCAAAGTTTCTGTCACCTTCACTTTGCCAAGTAAAAGATTCATCGAGTGATTTGAGATATTCAGATATATGCATCTCTCCAGCAAAACGCATCAGCTGGAGAGCAAATCTGCCTGGTTTGGGGAGCCCAAGGCTCTCCTTTCTCCTTTGTACGCTCACATTTCATATGAAAATGCTTTCCCTGCAGTTAAATAGGACACTGATGCCACAGGCACTCCAGAAAATCCTCTCAGTGCCTGGAAGTAAAAGGATCATAAATATTACTCCCAAAAACATGCTAGACAAGGATAACACAAAGTGCTACAACAGCTGCTAAATGCCACAACGATCAAATCAGATGTGCCATGCCAAGAGGAGCCCCTTTGTTCCGGAGCTCTCCTGCAGCACCCAGCCCTTCCCCGGCTGCACTATTTACATGAGGTGGCACTAAGGCAGGACTTAAACCCTTAAACCTGGCTCATCTCCCTCAGACAAGTGGATTCCCACCAGCTTTAATCCCGCTGCTCCAGCTGGGTGGGAAAGGCAGGAGCAACCTTTTGGATTGCTGCTGTTTCCAAACGAGACCTCTCGAAGATGACTCAGGGTGCTGGCTAGCCATGTGGTAGCCACAGGAGGAGATTAGCCCAACTGGCTAGTGGCAAGGTCCCCACAGCCCTGGGACGAGCAATACAGCACCAGGATCTGGAGCGCATGTCTTATGAGGAGCAACTGAGGGAACTGGGAGGGTTTAGTCTGGAGGAGGCTGAGGGGAGACCTCATGGCCCTCTCCAACTCCCTGAAAGGGGGGTGCAGAGAGGGGAGATGAGTCTCTTGAGCCAAGGAACCAACGCCAGGACAAGAAGGAATGGCCTCAAGCTGCGCCAGGGCAGGGTCAGACTGGCTCTTAGGAAGGATTTCTTTGCAGAAGGGGTTGTTGGGCGTTGGAATGGGCTGCCCAGGGCAGGGGGGGAGTCCCCATCCCTGGAGGGGTTGAAGAGTCGGGTTGACCCAGCGCTGAGGGATCTGGTGGAGTTGGGAACGGTCAGGGTGAGGTTCATGGTTGGACTGGAGGAGCTTTAAGAGCCTTTCCAACCGAGCTGATTCTGTGATTCTGTGGGATAAGCTCAGCAGGCTCCGTTCTGGGATTTAGCAATACCAGGACTAGCTGGTTCAAAGCTCTGGCACCAGGAGCTGGCCTCACACGCCGATCTCTGCATCAACACAAACCGCCACGGCGGGGTACGACCCTCCTGGTGTAATACACTCTCCTTTCCCTCTCGTGTGCCAGTCCTGCTTTGGACAGGCGCTGTCACTGTCACACTCTTACCGCCCTCGCTGTAGGCCCGTGACTCTGAATGACAGGATCTGGCAAAGAGGAACATAAAGGAAGCACACGCACACACCCAGCAATTCCCCTCAAGCAATACTAGCTGTGAATACAGTATTTTTGGCCATCCCAACCAGCCCGAGCTATTACTTGCTATGCTTTGAACAGATTTGAGCCTTTCTGAGCCTAAAATCCATCGCGCAACCATCGCTGCAGTAACCAATTGAGACTATAATGACTGCAGCTAGCTGGCACAGCAGGTTCTGTTTGGAGACCACTGATTCAGACCTGAAAGGCTGAGAAATAGAGAGACAAAATAAAAATCATCCATGAAATGGAAAGATCAGAAAGGCTGTGGAGCAGAAGAGGGTCTGAGACTCACTGATGATAAATATTGGGGGAAGAAGCTTTGGCATCAGGAGTGAATTGAGATTTGTAATCCAAACTCAGAAGGGATCACTGTCTGTGTGCTCTCCTGGTTCTAATTAGATGATGCGCTTGCAAAAAAAATAAATAAATCAGAAGCAAGCACTGAGGTTGTGCGCTGCTCCACGGACTTGGAGCTCTAAGATCCAACAAGGTTGCAGCTGAAAAGCATCTTTATAATCCACTGTGCAGCCAAGTGAGTCAGGAGCAGTTTGGTGCAAAAGAAGGGCCCTCGCAGCACTTTGTAGCTGAATTTTTTAGTGATTGCTGTCATCATCCAAGACGCACCAGAAGTGATTAAAGCAGAGACATCTCCTAGAAAGAGTCTGCATAGAGGGACAACAATTAGCAAATTTCTTCTAATCAGCTCACGGGATAAATTAGTGCCAGCGGTTTCACGTAGCAATTCAAGTATCACCGAGGACAGAAAAGTGGCAGCAGCTCCTCAGTCGTATCTTTATCAGGAAGTAAAATATGTCCTAGAGGAAGCGGATTATCTAGAGATGCCAGTTCTCTCCTGGAGAAACACGCCATTGGAAAATGAGAATTTTTGAATATAAAGTGTAAGATTTACTCAGCGGCTTCTGAAACTCTTGTCTCCTGATTTTGCAGCCGTGCTCTGCTGAGGTCTGAGCACAGCCTTGCTGGGGAGGGGGGGGAACAAGAGAAGCAGGAGAAAATTTCTTCTCAAGTGGGACAGGGGGAGAGAGGAGCAAAGGGGGGGTAGGAGAGAGTCATTACCTCCATGTTTCCTTTTTTCCTGTTTTTCAAGATGTTACAAAAACTTTCCTCAGCTACCCCAGGGGTCCTGCTGGGAAGCTCTGCACCCCAGACCTTGAAATATGTCACGAAAAGATGTTGGAGATGGTACTGTGGGTATCACTCTTACGTAGAATTGGGACTTAACAGACTTTTCTTTGCCTATGCAACAATAACAGATGAAATTGGATTGATTATTTTTTTTTAAATTAAATTCAAAATCCCCATGTGCGAATCCTTTGCTCTTCTGAATATACTCAATGACCCTGAGGAAGAACCAATCCACTGACCTTTTCATGATGGACAAAGGTTTCATCTGGCCTATTTTACCTTTCCTTTATTTTCTAAACTGGATCTGTTTCAGTGCTTTCATCACATCAGACTAAATCTGATCACCCTGCTTAGGAGAGCTCCGCTCTACAATACTGAGAGACTACATCCCTCCTCTGCTTTAAAGTGGCACTGGAGATGAAGCAAAGAAAATAAATAACTTTCAGCAAAGCAAGCAGCATTTACCCACCCGGGAGCAAAAGGGCTCCTGGTGAGCAAAGCAAGCACAGGTTGAAAGGACAAATACTGTCATGGGAAAGAAACTCCACACCTGAGTCGGTGCAACAGCCCTAGAAGTGCTGGTTGGGCTGGAAAGAATCACAAGCTTGATCTGAGAGACATCACTGCTACAAACTGCAGCTAGGACGACACTGAGATAGTTTATCATTTTGTAAGGAGGGTTTCAGCCCCTATTTGTGGCACTAATCAGGTGCTAAGGCATCAGCTTTTAAAAGCTGCCAGAGGCATTAACAGCAAAAACCTTTCCATATATCTACATTATTTTGTGCTTCCTATAACACACAATTCAGATAAAAATCTCCCCTTTCCTCCCAGAGAATAAAAACTCTTTTAGCAAGGAGGCTTGATATTTGGATACACTGTCAGCAGGATCCTGCATTAATTTGTATGCAAGTCAAAAATTGGAAGGTAACATACACAGAGACTCTCTCGTCCTCCCTAATATTGAGAGGGAAGAGGTAAGGGAGAAAACCAAACCGTAGAGGAAAAGCCCAAAAGCAGAACTTGAAGGTCTGGACCTCGACCAGTCCAGCCCAGTGTTTCTCCAGGCACAGGGAAGGAGAAAAGGCTCATATAACCCACATCCCCTTCCAGCCCCAGGGACAGGAGAACATGAACCAGCTTGAGGAGTTGCTGGGGAAAAAAAAAAAAAACAAACCTAAATTAAGAAATAATATGGCAAAGCATTGCAGTGTGGTTATTCCTGGGAAGAATGATGGATCATACCTGGAGCCTAGCAACACAGCTTGCACAAAAATTATTTTGAAGGGTCTCTTCCCAGACTCTCGTTTGGCCATGACAACTTCAGTCAGTGGTACAACCTCTTTGCTACAGTGCTGGGATTTTCCCCTCCTTACTGCCTGGCTGACCACCCCAGCCTGACAGCACCATGCCCAAGGAAGAATAATCCTGATTTGTGGTCAGCCTCTGCCAAGCTCTGGGTCCCTGTGGCTGCAGGTGTCTGTGCTCACCGTCAGAAACCAGCTTGGGAACATCTCCATTTCTCTGAGGTGACTGGAAGTCCCACAGAGCTCTCAGAAGAGGAGGGGAGCGCTGAAGAGCACGGGTGATGAAAAAAAAAAAATATACTTGACAATTAGAGCTCTTTCTGATGACCTTAATAGGGTATAAAGATGCCTCAGCAAAGGAAAAAAAAAAAAAAAAAAAAAGAGAAAAGCCAAAGAAAGACAAAGCCTCTGATGACCCAACAAAAGCATTTTTTTCCGACACAAATGCACAAGTCTGATCATGAAAAGCAGAGGGAAGAAAAAAAGAACATTTTCAGCATCTTAGACAACACGGACTCCCAGGACCCTGCCAAATCCACCTTCTTTAGTAGCCTTCAACAACACCTTGATAACTTTATCTCCTCCGGTCGCAGCTGTACTGGAAATATCTTCAGAAGAAAGCTCCTTCCTTCAGAGAAAACACTACAGAAAACATGATAAAGACAGACTTTCTTCTGTCTGTCACGTCTAAATGCCCTTAAAGATCTTGTGAACTTCAGTGTAGGCAGGGCTTGAATTTAAATGCCAAGTGCAAATGCTGTCTGGAATGTACATCCCCAGCAAGCAAAGGAGAAAATACTTTTGGCAAGGGTGTCCAGAGCTGTCTAGTTAAATAAGCACCTCAGGAAAAGAATTAATAAGATGGAATAATTTTGAGATGGACCGGCAAAGAAAGTACCCTTACAGAGGTCAAAAAGTGGAGGGCTAATACTGGAACAGCTAAAAACCAAGCGAGTGAGATGTCTAAGAGGAAACCAGAAGTATTTTTAGACATATAGATAGCCTGCCAGGTTAGACACTTCTTTTTATTGCTATTTAACAGTTTATATAGCTGGAACATCATCAAAGGAGACGGTGAGATCTCAGCCACAGCCTACTCCTCGGGTTAGCAATTAGGGCATTCTCACAGCAGGAGAGAGATGTGTCTTCACACCCACAGCAGCAGAAGGAATTTGAACCTTGATTCCAAGCATCCAAAGCAAGTAGGCTACTGAGATATTGGGTAAAGAGGCAACTATCTTCCTCCAGCAGTTCTGCTCCCTTTTAATTGCTTTGTTGGGTTTTTTCGTTGAGTATTTGATGTGGAGCCCAATGGAACATTGCATATGGAGTGAAAAAAAATGTTGGACATTTCCTGTTACAACCCTTCAGTCCTTCACCCTTATGCAACACCAAGTGGGCTGAAAAAACACTTACTTACAAAACTGTTTACGTGAAGAAAAAGGGACCGTATTTTCCACATCTAACAGAATCACAGAAATGTCTTGGTTGGAAAAGCCCTTGAAGATCATCCAGTCCAACCATGAACTTCACACTGACCGTTCTCAACTCCACCAGATCCCTCAGCGCTGGGTCAACCCGACTCTTCAACCCCTCCAGGGATGGGGACTCCCCCCCTGCCCTGGGCAGCCCATTCCAACGCCCAACAACCCCTTCTGCAAAGAAATCCTTCCTAAGAGCCAGTCTGACCCTGCCCTGGTGCAGCTTGAGGCCATTCCCTCTTGGCCTGGTGCTGGTTCCTTGGCTCAAGAGACTCATCCCCCCTCTCTGCACCCTCCTTTCAGGGAGTTGGAGAGGGCCATGAGGTCTCCCCTCAGCCTCCTCTTCTCCACACTAAACCCCCCCAGTTCCCTCAGCCGCTCCCCATCACACCTGTGCTCCAGACCCTGCACCAGCTCCGTTGCCCTTCTCTGGACACGCTCGAGTCATTCAATGGCCTTTTTGGAGTGAGGGGCCCAAAACTGAACCCACTCATCGAGGGGCGGCCTCACCAGTGCCGAGTCCAGGGGTAAGATCCCTTCCCTGTCCCTGCTGGCCACACTAGTGCTGATACAAGCCAGGATGCCATTGGCCTTCTTGGCCACCTGGGCACACTGCTGGCTCGTTATCAATCAACCCCCCCAGGTCCCTCTCTGACTGGCAGCTCTCCAGCCACTCCTCCCCAAGCCTGTAGCGCTGCTGGGGGTTGTTGTGGTCCAAATGCAGAACCCGGCATTTGGCCTTATTGAAAGGCCAAACCAACCTCCTTCGGTCACCCACTCAATCCCTTGAGCTCTTCACCCGTTTACGTGTAAGGTCAGGGGGGAGAGGGAGCGAGGGTGGTGCTGGGTGAGTCCTGTAACCGTTGCGCTCAAGGGAGCAAGATGCAGCCATCAAGACCTCTTCCCATAACAACACCAGGGATACGATTCTGCACACTCCAACAATCTGGGAAATCTATTTGACTACAGTACCACCTACTGTCATACAGTCGGTGTGCTGATTAGAAGAAAAAAGGTGAATTTACCAATACCTGTGGGAAGATGGTTTGCTTCTCTACCTCATCAGTGAGTACAGAATCCCAGTCTAAAACTGACTTTCCGAGGAGTAGTTCAGTCAAATATGATTTCCAATTGGCATGTCTATTTGCTTTATTATCTGGGGTATTTTTAAAGCTCTTTTACTCTTAAAAAACAGTCAAATAAATCAAAGTAAGGAAGCAGAGCTTGTCTTTAGACAAGTTGAGATTTATTTTTCTCGCGAATTTTACTAAATAAAAGAGGAACCTGAAGCCAAAACAACAGCAGACAGCTATTTAATTAAAGTAATTCCTGCCTAGATGAGGCTCACACAATGACTCCACTAAATAAGGTTCTGGGTGTTACCGAGCAGAAAAATTAGATGGCTAATAACTATGCAGGGAGGCACACTCGGTTGTAGTAAGACTCGTGGAACGATGATGGTTTGTGGATAGAGGACAAAAGATAAGTGAATGTGGATAAAAAAAGAGATAAGGAAGGTAGCGTTCAAAATGCAAGGCCAAGGAAGAAGTGAAGATGTGTGCCAAGACGCGAGGAGAGACAATTGAGCCGCAGGGACGTGACAAGAATGAGCAGCGGGGAGATTTGTAGAGGGTTTTTCTCCCGGTTCCAGATCAGCAGTGTGAAAGATTACTCTGTTTGTCTCATAACATGTTAAGGAAATCCTTCAGCCAACTTCTCTTGAAAAGAATATTCACGGCGAGAGAAACAAGAAGTGGGAGCCTGGATGCTGGATGTAGGTCAGGGATTAAAGCAAAGCAAGGATGTGCCAGCCTGGGGGATGGGAGAAGCGGGGAGAGGGGATCCTCCAGATGGAGACTTACTCATTTCTCTGCAAATAGGAGGAATTATTCTTCTTTTACAAGAGAAATTATCAACTCCCACCAGGGATTTATGTAGAATTTGATCTATGTCTTTTCTCGACGCATCAGCCTGTGTACCTGTAGCTACACTGGCACAGTGACACCCATACGGATTTTCATCTGCATCTTAGGTGAATATAATTCTTGAACTTTCCTCCAAAGAAAGCAAGTGATCAAAGGAAAAGCAAGCAAGCAAGATGTTCTGGCCCTGAGGACACTCGCTGGCCCTAATGTCCCTGCCCAGCCTCCCAGAGCCCTGCCTATGGGGGACCCCACTTCAGCCCAGCCCAGGGCATCAGTCCCTGCTCCAGAAATGTCCAGATGTGACAAAATAAATATATTATGCCAAACGCAGAGTAACAAGAGGGCAACACACACACACAACCTGTTTCCAAGTGCCAGCTGAGAACTGAAACAAAATACTTGGGGAGCGAGAGGCGACGCCGGGTCACAGCATCTGAGGCTGCAGGTCTATCCCTTGCTGAGACAATCAGGTTTTCAGGGGAAAGTCATAAAAAAGGATAAATTATGAATTCAGGTCTAGATCAGCTTGTGCACTTTGGCATTGACGATGCATATAAAATAAAAACCTTGAGGTCCAATTCCTTCCTGCTGTGAAAAATAGAAGAAAGGGGTGAAAGAGCTTGGAGAGATATGATGGAGCTCGGCTCTCTCCTTGCACAGCTGGGCTTGTCACAGATTTTCCTCTCTCTAAGCCACATAAGCTGGACAAACACTGATCAACTAGAAGACATGAGTAATAGGAATGAATAATAAAATGTTCGGGCTAACTACACACAACCACCAGCTTCTGATTTGTACAGTAAAACCGTTGCAGGAGTAGAGACGTGGTGCAAGTTTTAGCCCTTTCCCTCTCACCCAAGTCCCTGGGTACTCGCAGCAGGGCTGTAGCAACAGTTATTCACGTGGCTCCCTTCGAAATACTGCCAGTATGATCCAGGTTTGTTATGCTAACACAGTATTTCCAGTCTCCTGCAACTGTCCCTGTCACAGGAAAAGGCAGAATCCCAGAGGAATTACACCACCAGATCAGACGTAGCCCAGGGTCTCGTCCGAAGCAGGCAACAGGAGCAGACTCATTTGAAGAAGATCAAAGACGCCTCGCTCCATCCCTGCCTCATCCCCAGGTACAATATTAGAAACCAAAGAAAGAGATTTCCCAGCCCTTCTGACATTTTTGTTAGCATTACCTGTATCAGCTCAGGATGCTCGGGCAATCCACGGGCAGCCCAGCGCTGCAAACCCTTACGCAGCGCTGGGTTTTTAAACACAATGCCACTGCAATTACAATAATTACTGCAAACAGCAGCAAGAGGTTTGTATAAAAGTAAAGGACGAGTGGGCAAGGGGTTAATTTACTGCTGCACAGAGCTTTGGGGGTGTTCTTGCTCTGGCTGCCTGTGAGGAGTTGAGGAGGGCACCTCCAGCAGCGATACCCGTCTCAGACACCTCTGACACCGAGTGCAATGAATCTGTCTGCATCAGGCAAAAAAAAAAAAAAAAAAAAAAAGCGAGGAGCAAGGTTTCTATTTCAAATAAATTCCCACGTTCCTACCAGAAAAGCAAACTCTCCTCCCAGCTGCTGTGCCACAACACCTCTGTGAGCAAGGCAGGCTGCACGTAGCTTATCCAAGGTTCTTCCCGACAGCGAAGCGTGTTTTGATTAAAACAAGACCAAATTTTGCTGGTATGTTGGATTAGCCACCCAGTCCTTTTACTCCTGTAACAGATTTAACCTAAAGGAAATGTCCAAAGCCCATTTCAAGCACGCTGTCATCCTCCGCTGCCAATTTCAGAGCTGAAAACCAGACAGAACTGAGATCAAAATGAGATTCATTCCTTAATTTTTAATGTAAGAAAATCAATGAGCTTTGACCAAAGAAAGTCTTGAAAAGAATTCAGTCAGAAGCACTCGTTTGGATGAAGGCACCAATAAACAATATCAGAATCAAGCGAACCAGAATGAGAGGAAATGGTACAATTTTGGTGTCTATAGCAGTTATAAAACTAAAAAGCTGTGAACTCAGCATACAGAAATTACCATAAAAACGATTAAAAAAATAAAAGTAGATATTTACACCACAGTTTGGATTCCTTCCTACTGAAGAATCGCTGTGACAGTGACAAAAGATCCCAGAAGTTGATATGAACCCAAAAAACATTCCAGGTTTTGGTGGAGCCTAGAGGGGAAGAAGCACAAGGGAGCCCATGCAACATGGGAAAAGAGCATGTTTTCTGCTTAAAAACACCCTTGTACCCCCTCAGGGAGCAGATCCTTAATGCCTGAGATTGGAGTCCTTATAAAATCATTCCGAGAAGCAGTTGGGGAATGGAGAAAACTGACACTCCATAAACTGCTCGGAGGATATTTATAATACTCAGGGTCCTTCATGTACTCTTTCTGTTTTATTGATCATAAAAAAAAAAAAAAAAAATCAATCCATAAACTACATATGTATACAAATATAATACACTGACGTTCCTTAAGGGAATTACGCTACAAACTCAAACCAAAACGCACTAAAAGGGAGCCCAAAATCCAGCTGAAGGTGGGTGGGGGGTCCCCCGCAGAGGCGGACGGCGCAGAGCCCTCGGCACCTGGAGACACCGGCACCGGCCCCGCCGAGGGCCAAAAGTAGGTTAATGCTGTGAGTGAATCAATTTTCTTAATAGATACACGGCGAAGTTCATTGGCAGGGCAATGAGGGGAAGCTCACGGCGTAGCTCTCTGCAATACGACGGGGCGACGGAGAAAAACGCCGCAGTCCGCGACGCTGCCAGCTATTTAAATTTGATTGCATAAACAGTCAATTGTGGCTTCTTAAAAAAAAAAAAAACAAAAAAAAACAGCCCAATCCCATCGCTTGGACAGGTTTCGTTGATTGCTCTTCTGAGAGAGTTCAGAAAAACGAAACATGTTAGCTCAATCCTTTTAACAACCCTAATTTTGCACATTACTACTGGTATGTATTTATATATCAAAGCCTCAAGTCCTGAAGATTTTTGCTCGACTCCTGAGAAATTTCAATATTTGATCCTGAACGAAGGATAGAAAATTCACTTGCGACCGAAACTGTAATAATTTAAACTGAAAGTAATACAAAGTGGACAGAAGAGCTGCAATTTAAGGAAGATGCACCCGGGGAGCCCGTGGCCAAGCAGGATTCTGTGAGTGGAGGATGGTCACAGCCTCTTCCCCTCTGGGCAGCTCCAGCCAAGCCTGCGCCAGGCACGCGGCAAACTCACTGCATGTGACAATAACTACACCACCAAGGGGAAAGGAGGAATTTATCAGAGAATCCCAGACTGGTTTGGGTTGCAAGGGACCTTAAAGCCCATCCAGTGCCATCCCCCTTGCCACGGGCAGGGACACCTTCCACTAGCCCAGGTTGCCCAAAGCCCCGTCCAACCTGGCCTTGAACCCTTCCAGGGAGGGGGCAGCCACAGCTTCTCTGGGCAACCTGTGCCAGGGCCTCCCCACCCTCACAGGGAAGAATTTCTTCCTTAGGTCTCATTGAAATCTCCCCTCTGTCAGTTTAAAACCCTTGTCCTATCCCTACCCCGCTGATCAAGAGTCCCTCCCCCCTTTCCTGGAGCCCCTTTCAGTCCTGGGAGGCCGCTCTAAGGTCTCCCCGGATCCTTCTCTTCTCCAGCTGAACCCCCCCAACTCTCTCAGCCTGTCCTCACATGGGAGCTGCTCCAGCCCCCCGAGCATCTTCGTGGCCTCCTCTGGCCCCGCTCCAGCAGGTCCGTGTCCTTCTGCTGTTGGTGCCCCCAGAGCTGGACCCAGCACTGCAGGGGGGTCTCACCAGAGCGGAGTAGAGGGGGAGAATCCCCCCCCTCACCCTGCTGCCCACACTGCTCTGGGTGCAGCCCAGCACACGGGTGGCTTTCTGGGCTGAGAGTGCACGTTGCTGGCTCACAGGCAGTTTTCCACCCCCCAACCCCCCCAAGTCCTTCTCCTTGGGGCTGCTCTCCAGCCACTCCTCACCCAGCCTGGATTTGTGCTGGGGATCGCCCCGACCCATGGGCAGGACCTTGCCCTTGGCCTTGTTGAACTCCAGGAGGTTCACAGGGTCCCACCTCTCCAGCCTGTCTGTGTCCCTCGGGATGGATCCCTTCCCTCAGCGTGTCACCGCCCCACACAACTCGGTGTCAGCGGGAACTTGCTGAGGGGGCCTCAATCCATGTCCCCAGCAAAGATGTTCAACAGCGCCGGTCCCAACCCCGACCCCTGAGGACACCACTTGTCACCGCTCTCCCCTTGCACATCGAGCCGTTGACCACAACTCTTGGAGTGCGACCGTCCAGCCAATTCCTTATCCCCCAAGGGCTCCATCCATCAAATCCACGTCTCTCCAATCTAGAGACAAGGATGTCGGGTGGGACAGCGTCAAGTGCTTTGCACAACTCCAGGTAGATGATGTCAGTTTGTAAATTAGACCCACCAAACCTCACCAAACAGACTCTCAGGGTGCTGTAACTCAGTGGCCGGCTCCAGCAACCGCCCTACGTAACCCAAGCCCAAACCCGCTGCTCTTGGGGGCAGCTCCCTCGCACGGACCAGCCACAGCCAAGCACGTCCCTCACCCTGGTTAGATGAGTATCAGCCTTCCCTTTTTTTTTTTTTTCTCTTCCCCCTTTTTTTCCTTTCTTCCCTGGCTATCTGTGCCAGCACGCAGTTCAGATCGAAATGCTACCGTAACCCACGGGAGCGGGAAATTTATGACACAGAAAACGGTGCCGTTTCAATAACCATTCCATTTTTTTCCCTCATTTCACATCACAGGGCTAATATGACTTATTTATTTATTTATTTACACGGATCCACTCTGTATATATATTCTCCTGGTCTCAACAGTACTGCAGAGCAACAATTTTCTTCTCCTCTGAAGTCTTAAGATAAAAATATGACCTGACTAAAAACGTCGCGTTTAGTACACTTCAGCTCCGAAGATTCAGAAAATGCAAAGGGAATAAATTTACATTATGGTAGGATTAACAGCTAATTCATTAGATCAATTACAGAGTTTGCTGTTTATCTGGGAATAGTCTTCTACTCAGTAAAAAGCTCCACGGTTTCATATCCATGCTGATGATTTTGATTTGTGCGTAAGAGATGGACTGAGTAGCAGCTTTGTTGTCCCTCTTATTTTTGTTTATCTGTCTCTCTAGGCTTAATCTGCATACTTTAAATAGAATAATATTAATATTTCTGGATATCTCTCCCTGCATCTTCATGATCTTCAAGATACACCTTCTCTTTTGTCCTTTGTACTTACTGAGCTGGGGGGTTGAATGTCTCATTAACATAACAATGTTGAAAAATATTTTTGTGTTATAAACACCTAAGTGATTATCTTTGTGGGTTGCCACTCAAACCTATTCTATAGTTAATTTTAAACATTTTTTTTTCACGCAAATAGGTTGAATTGGGCGATTTTGCAAAGAAACCAGCCTGCTAGGCATGTAGCTCTATTCTTTTAGAATCACAGATGTTGGAAAAGACCCTGAAGATCACAGAGTCCAACCATTAACCCAAGGCTGCCCAAGTCCAGCACTAAAGCAAGTCCCTAAGCTCCATGTCCACACGTCAAGAGATGATGCTCCCTCCCACCCCACCAGCCCCCTGGTCCCCGCGATCAGGAGGCGGCGGCGACATTTGACGTTTTTCTTTCCTTCCAGATCGACTTTCCATTTCAAAGCGCGGCGGGCACGCCGTCGGGTCTCCTGCTCTCTGCATTGTTCTGTCTTTCCAAATCACCGTCAGGTTAGTTTGTTTTGCATATTATTACCCATCTTGGAGATCCCGAGACATCCTCCCAGGTAATGGATGCAGTCCAAAGCACCTGACTGCCGCTGGGATCGGGGAACGGCTGCCACGTTGAGCTCAGAGATTATCCAGCCATCAGACATTATAATTGGTAATATTCAGATGCTCTATGCCTTTTTTTTTACAGCAGATGAGATGACATTTGGAAAAAAAATAAAAAAATAAAGACAGCTCTGAGTCCAGATGGCTTGAAACCTACAACAAGGATGAAAAAACTGACAGATCTGTGGGGAAAGAAAGGAAGGAAAGGATGAAAGTGAAAAAAAAAAAAAATAATAATACAGACCTGGCTGGGTAGGTAGAACACAGAGCAAAGGAAGCTTGTTGTATTTAGCAAGCTATAAACCCAAGAACACCCTCTTAAAACACGCGCATTTACACCCGAATTTGTAAGCTGATGAGAGAAGCAGCAAAAATACTAATTTCATGGTGTGATCGTAGCCTCCGATCTCTAAAACAAGCCAACTGGTATCCTCGTCGCTATTGTGAGTACAAGATTGCGTTAGAGGGAAACACAAACCACTGAAATGTCAAGAGCAATTAACTGCTGCATTTTTCATGCAACACAAAATGGGAAAATTTTATAGGGCTCCTATAATTAAAGTTAATAAAAATGAATATACCATTCCCTGAAGGGCCGTAGGTGATACACGTTGCTCTAGCCTCAACATAGCCGTGCCCTCCCCGGGTACTCGGTGCTCCATTAAAACACTGGAAAATGTTCTTTTGCCTCATTTCTTACAGTTCTGGAGCTGAGTTTCTGAGCCACCCAGGAAACTCTCAGCAGATTTCTCTTTGTGAAATCCACTTTCAAGCAGCTTGCTCCTTAGCACCGAGCGGCCCTTTATTAACTCAGCAATTGTGGCAGCAAGCTGAGCAGGCAGAGGAGTGACACAGAGCGGGGACGGATGAAACACTGAGCGGTGTGATAAGGTGCAAGACGAGGTTTTGGTCCTGGTTCCTGAGGATGGACTGTTTGAAGGCAAACGATGCTTTGTTTGTCACCAAGGACTGACAGGAGCCCTCCGCTCCCGCCTGACCCCAGGCAGCTCATGTATTACTGCATCCTTCCATTTAATGACTTTAAAACGCCCATAGAAAGCTAAAGAAGAGGAACTGTTGGCAAGTAGTGCCAGTGTGGGCAGTCGGGAAACAATTTGTGTTTCTTATTCCATTTCAAGGAGAAAATGCAAAGAAAGAAAGAACGTGAAAAGAAAGAAGGTGGTGTCAAGGCTTCGTGGTCCCATTACAGTGCTGGATTCCTTCCTCTGCCTATGGGAGCACAAGCCCTCCTCTCCTCCTCCTCAGGAAAATGTCACACAGAATCACAGAATCCTCCAGGTTGGAAAAGACCCTTGGGATCATCGAGTCCAACCCTCAGCCCGACTCTACAAAGTTCTCCCCTACACCACATCCCCCAACAGCTCATCCAAACGACCCTTAAACACACCCAGGGATGGGGACTCCACCCCCTCCCTGGGCAGCCTATTCCACTCTCTGACCACTCTTTCTGGGAAACATTTTTTCCTAATATCCAGTCTGAACCTCCCCTGTTGCAGTTTAAAGCCGTTCCCTCTTGTTCTGTCACTAATCACCTGTGAGAAGAGACCAGCACCAACCTCTCTACAACGTCCTTTCAGGGAGCTGTAGAGAGTGATGAGGTCTCCCCTCAGCCTTCTCCTCCTCACACTAAACAATCCCAGCTCCTTCAATCGCTCCTCATAGGATTTATGCCAGCAACATTTTTAGACTCTGACATATTTTGGGTGCAGCTGCCACTGATCCTGAGGCCAAGACTCTAACTTCCCACCACACAGGCAAGTAGAGGGAGAGGGAGTTACCCCCCCTCTTCTCAATACTCAAACAACTGGAAGTAGAAAAGCTCTGTGGGAAGAGCCATGAAGGCCCCTCCACTCCCAGAGGATTTGGGGTGCTTCCAGATGCAGTGGGGGACCAGCCCCATGCCCTTGGTATGTCCCACCACCACGCAGCCCCCGGCGCAGGCTGTCAGACAAAAAAGACCAGCTCTCTCCCCATCTCCTCAGTGAGTCATTGCTGCAGTCATTCATTTCTCAGAAAGGCTGAGAAACAATACGCTGGTGTGGGTTAAGAAGAATTATTCAGATGTTAACTTTTATCAGGAAAGAAAAAAACATACATTTTAAATCTGGTTTGATCCAACCCCTTTTTTCTTTCCATTTCAGCTGCTGAAGCAGGACAGTTGTGATGCAAACTCTTCCCCACCGGCAAAGGCCCAGTGGATGCCGCTGGGAGCGAGATCCCCGTATGGCAGAACAGAGGACGGTGCCTATTAATGCAGGATATCTTTCCAATTTTCATCTCTTCTAGTATTTTTAGAAAGCGCTTAAATGTGTGTGAATTTTTGATCTGGGATGTGATGAAATACCTCCTCCAGCTGTGCTGGCTCCTTCGGAATACCTACAAGAGGGAAAGCCAGAACCTGAGCCGTGCCCAAACCCGGGCAGAGATGGGATCTCACAGAATGACAGAAACATCTTGGTTGGAAAAGCCCTTGAAGATCCTCCAGTCCAACCATGAAACTCACACTGACCGTTCTCAACTCCACCACATCCCTCAGCGCTGGGTCAACCCGACTCTTCAAACCCTCCAGGGATGGGGACTCCCCCCCTGCCCTGGGCAGCCCATTCCAACGCCCAACAACCCCTTCTGCAAAGAAATCCTTCCTAAGAGCCAGTCTGACCCTGCCCTGGCGCAGCTTGAGGCCATTCCCTCTTGGCCTGGCGCTTGTTCCTTGGCTCAAGAGACTCATCCCCCCTCTCTGCACCCTCCTTTCAGGGAGTTGCAGAGGGCCATGAGGTCTCCCCTCAGCCTCCTCTTCTCCACACTAAACCCCCCCAGTTCCCTCAGCCGCTCCCCATCACACCTGTGCTCCAGACCCTGCACCAGCTCCGTTGCCCTTCTCTGGACACGCTCGAGTCATTCAATGGCCTTTTTGGAGTGAGGGGCCCTAAACTGAACCCACTCATCGAGGGGCGGCCTCACCAGTGCCGAGTCCAGGGGTAAGATCCCTCCCCTGTCCCTGCTGGCCACACTAGTGCTGATACAAGCCAGGATGCCATTGGCCTTCTTGGCCACCTGGGCACACTGCTGGCTCCTGTTCAGCCGGTTGGCAATCAACCCCCCCAGGTCCCTCTCTGACTGGCAGCTCTCCAGCCACTCCTCCCCAAGCCTGTAGCGCTGCTGGGGGTTGTTGTGGCCCAAGCGTAGAACCCAACATTTGGCTATAATGAAACTCCCCCAGTTGGCCTCAGCCCATCGCTCCAGCCTGGCCAGGTCTCTCTGCAGAGCCTCCCTACCCTCGAGCAAATCAACACTCCCACCCAACTTGGTGTCATCTGCAAACTGACTAAGGGTGCACTCAATCCCCTTGTCTAGATCACCAATAAAGATGTTAAACAGGAGTGGCCCCAAAACCGAGCCCTGGGAGACACCACTCATGACCGGCTGCCAACAGGATTTAACTCCATTCACCACAACTCTTTGGGCCTATCCATCCAACCAGTTTTCTACCCATCTTGCCGTGGGCTTGCCCACCACGCACCCCCTGGAAGAGCCACCTATGTGATGAGAGGCCTGGGCACTCAATACCACTTATGCCGTTGTTTTGTGCACAAAGCCACAGTTTTACCTCTATATGGACAGAGAAACCCCCAAATTTCAGTACACTTCCACCTCCAGAATAACCTCACAGGCTTGGCTGGAAGAAGCTCCCCTCCCAGGAGGGCTGTGGGAGTTCATTCCTGACACAATTCCCCTTTCTTGATTGTTCTTCATGACTGAAACCCACTGCCACGCCAGCACAGAGCTCCCACAACCTCCCTGTTTGCCCAGGCAGCCAAGAGCTGGCCAACCTAAAAACCAAAGCCACGCTGGCTACCTACTGATGAGTCTTCACCCACTACCTCCTTGGGTCAGCAGGTGAGAAATGCTCCTGAGGAGACACTCCTCTAGCTAAGAACTTCTTTAAAAAAGATGGAGAGAGACACAAACCAATCTTTTTCTTGGTGAAACTTCATTATTCCTTCTTACAATGCAGCCCACATGAGCGGCCACGTGGAGGACATCATCGAACGGCATCTGTCCCAGAATCGTTCTGAAGTGGAGTCTGGAAGGCAACATGGTGCCCTCAGCCTGCTCAGGCATATTTTAGCAATAAAATAGGGTAAGCTAGAGTGTACTGCAATGTTTCTTATCAATTCCTTTTTTCTTTTTTTTTTTGTCTTTTTCTTTTTTTTCTTTGATGTTGTTTAAAAAAAGCCAAACGGCAGTATCAAACAGAACAGACCTTTCAAAAGGTTTTGATAACAGCAGCCTGCTGAGTCCTTTTTAAATGCAATTATTTTACGTGGGACTAATTCAGAGATAAAAGTTAGCTCTGTCAATAGAGCTTAAATCCATTCCTTGTAAAACAGGCCCTTGAATTACTCCCGTTCCGAATAAACCCGCTGATACGACGCGCTCGCTGGGTAGCAGCAGTGGAATGACCCATCATGAAGCCAACAGAGCCCACATCGCCCCAGTGGCTTCACGGGGGTTGTGAGGTGGTAAAACAGAGAGAAACGAGAGGGGCTGCTTGCTAGGAGCAGCTCCTGCTTTTTGGGGGTCTGGGCAGTGCCAGGGTCATTTGGATTTAGGGCGTAAATTTAGCTTGCGAGGACAGAGCGCGGCCGTTTCTCATGTTTTGTTGGGAAAGACAATATTAATGGGCCACTTCTGAGAGCGTTTGTTATGTACGAGTGCTCATACATTTGAGGATGTAGCAGCCCTTCTTAATTTACTCCTCAGCTACAGTTGAAATCCTCTTCTGTCAGACAGGTTTTCTGTGTAAAACCTAGTTTGTCCCGACTTCTGGGCACCTTGCCACCAAAGCTAGATTATAGACAAACAAGCATGTGCGCACACACGTAATCAGGGCCCGCAATCACATATTTAATCAGGAATGGATTAGGCAACCTTTACAAAGTTCAAGCTGTGGGTTGAAATAAAGAACCACCATGCCAAAAAAAAATTAAAAAGGTGTTATAAATGCTTTAATAGACTTGGCATTACAGATGCAAACTTGTGTCCTTACCCAAACGGTACTTTTAAACCTTATATTTTCAGCCGTTTCTTTTAGAAGCGATCGATCCTGGTTTACACCAACTTGCATTTCAGTGCTAATAATATCAGGCTACAGAGTTTTAATTAAAGGAAGATCCTCCCGTAAAGAAATCACATGACTATTTTAACAGCACGTTCGCTAGAGGTTTTTGCCGGCTGAGAGAGAGTCAATGGGATTTTGCGTTGCCCGTGGACAGTAACGCCTCCCAGGTCAGGCATTACAGAATCACAGAATCATCTTGGTTGGAAAAGACCTTGAAGATCCTCCAGTCCAACCATGAACCTCACACTGACCGTTCTCAACTCCACCAGATCCCTCAGCACTGGGTCAACCCGACTCTTCAACCCCTCCAGGGATGGGGACTCCCCCCCTGCCCTGGGCAGCCCATTCCAACGCCCAACAACCCCTTCTGCAAAGAAATACTTCCTAAGAGCCAGTCTAAATTTACTACTCAAACGACCCGCCAATGTCTGAGCACGCACATGTCCATGCAACAACCAGTTTTTGTAGAAAGAAGCCATAATAAAGAAGGAAAAAGCCAACACAAAGGAACCAAATTGCCACTGTCTGTGAAACACTTCGGCAGAGCATTTTAATTAAACAATTTAATTATGGCTAAATTAAAACAATAAAAAATTAGTTTCTTGTGGTTTTGGCAAAAGTTACTTAAGAGTTTTGCTCTGTTTTCCTTTCTTAGGTAAACATCTTAATCCCTCACTGGTGTAAATATAAAATATGCTTTTCTACTTTGATCCTCAACTGCAAAGAAACATCATTCACGTTTTGGTATTTTTGTTCATCCCAATTCTGGTTGCTGTAGCAAAGCTTTCCTCTCCCCCCAGGAGCAGGGGAGCTCTCCTGGAGCTGGGACATCTGCCCACCACAGCGGTCACCAGTGGGAAGGCTCCATCATCCAGGGAGGCCCACTCTAACAGAAGTCTCCCTCTGACTCACGCAACATGCCCCAAGATCTAGATGATGCCGACCAAGCCAAGACAACCTTTCTACCCCCCAGCACGCACAACTGTTGTACGAGTGAGGGTAGAAGTTACAACTCACCTAGTCCCCTACACTTATGGACCTGCCACCACCCATGAATTGCTTTAAACCCTTTTTCCCCCAGACACCACCTGCCTCCGCAACAACCCTGGCAGCAATGACCAGAAAATCCCTCCTTGCCACACAAAGAAGCATTTTTTTATGTCTATTTTTAACTCACACCTTTAATTTCTTCTCCCAGCCCTACAAACCAGCGAGGCCCCAAAGATGACACACAGAATCACACAGAATCATTCAGGTTGGAAAAGACCCTTGGGATCATCAAGTCCAACCCTCAGCCCTACTCTACAAAGTTCTCCCCTACACCACATCCCCCAACAGCTCATCCAAATGACCCTTAAACACACCCAGGGATGGGGACTCCACCCCCTCCCTGGGCAGCCTATTCCACTCTCTGACCACTCTTTCTGGGAAACATTTTTTCCTCATGTCCAGTCTGAACCTCCCCTGTTGCAGTTTAAAGCCGTTCCCTCTTGTTCTGTCACTAATCCCCTGTGAGAAGAGACCAGCACCAACCTCTCTACAACGTCCTTTCAGGGAGCTGTAGAGAGTGATGAGGTCTCCCCTCAGCCTTCTCCTCCTCACACTAAACAGTCCCAGCTCCTTCAATGGCTCCTCACAGGATTTATTCTCCAGGCCCTTCCCCAGCCTCGTTGCCCTCCTCTGCACTCGCTCCAGCCCCTCAAGATCTCTCTCGTATTGAGGTGCCCAAAACTGGACACAACACTCCAGGTGTGGCCTCACCAGTGCAGAGCACAGGGGGACTATCACCTCCCTGCTTCTGCTGGTCACACTATTTCTAATCCAAGCCAGGATGCCGTTGGCTTTCTTGGCCACCTGGGCACACTGCTGGCTCGTGTTCAGCTGCTTGTCAGTTAGAACCCCCAGATCCTTCTCTTCCAGACAGCTCCAGCCACCCCTCCCCGAGCCTGTAGCCATGCAGGGGGTTGTTGTGGCCCAAGTGCAGGACCTGGCACTTGGCCTTGTTGAAGCTCATCCCGTTGACGTTGGCCCACCGATCCAATCTATCCAAGTCTCTCTGTAGAGCCTCCCTATCCTCATGCAGATCGACACTCCCGCTTCACTTGGTTTCATCTGCAAATTTACTGATGATACACTCTATGTCCTTATCAAGATCATCAATAAAGATGTTAAACACAAATGCTCCCAACACCAAGCCCTGAGGAACACCACTTGTGACCGGCCACCAGCTGGATTTAACTCCATCAACCACCACTCTCTGGGACCGTCCAGCCAGCCAGTGCTTGATCCAGCAGACCGTTTGCTCATCCAGGCCATGAGCAGCCAGATGAGGAACCACAGGTAACACCAACTCCAAAACTAAATGAGACACAATTTACCAAGCCCACCTGGGTGAGCTGACCCTGTGGTGTCTCCCTGGGGCTCACATCAGCCACGTTGGACTCTCCTCCTGTATTAGGGGACTTCACCTCCCACCCTTCACCCACTCAAAACTCACCACTGCCTGCGGTGGGAACGGTGAAAACGCAAGGAGTGAGGAAACGTGCCCTGCCTGCAATATTTAATCCCACGCTTTAGTCACAACCTGAAGAAAACACAGATTTGCCGTTTACAGTGAAATCACTGAAAAGCAGTAGTATTTCTGTTGTCTCATCAAATAAGATTTAAACTTGAGAAAAGCGTAAGTTGGTGCATTTTGTTAACAAAAATAGGCTAGGTTTTCTTCAGCTGTTTTCCAGCTCTGCAGGCTTTCCAGGCACTGACTGCTGATGGATTCCAGCAAGTCCTTCCCGTTGAGTGATTATTATTCACACGCTACGGTGAGGGAAGTCGTCAAGGCTAAACTCTTCCATCTCTAGTGTCAAAAAAGTTGGATAAACTCGGGAGTGCTGAGGGCTGGCAGCTCCTCTTTAGAGGAGCTTTTTATGCAGCTGAAATGGGAACCACGATGCCCCTCTCAGCCTGAGATTTCTGGACTGTGTGAGTTGGGCAAAACCATGATTTGGAGCTTTGGATCATCTGGGTTGGACCAAAAACCAGCCTGGAATAGTTCTTAAATGCCCAGAGCAGAATGAATCCAAATGATGTCACAAGCTCCCAGTAAAATTATGGGGCATTGCTCATTTTTGGGCTGCAGCCGTTCCTACCTGTCCAGGCACGGAGCAGGACAGCGCTGCCGACACTGCCCCACCGCTGTCAAAAGACCAGAATAAAGTGCTACACACATGTGCTACCCGTATGCCTCCATTTTTCTTTCCAGCCTTCAGATATATTTGGGTATCCATAGTGGTTACTGTAAGAATGGGGTCATAATTTTTAAGACAGTCTCATTTATGAAAAGCTGGAAAAGAGACAAGTCAAAATAGAGAACATAAAATACCCAATAGCTAATTTACAATCTTTTATTTCTGGATCTTAGATGCATTTGCTTCATAACAAGAATATATTCTCTGCTCCTCTCTTTCCCCCATTTTCAATTTCCTGGGTTACTAAAGTTGAAAAATTCATTAATGAAAGCTCTTTGCATCCATAACTCAGGACATAGAGCTTCTTTTCAAACCTGGCAATAAAGCGTCATTTATAGCAGCAAAAGAGTTAGGGCTGGTTAGATCAAATACCGACCTAATCCCGCTGAAAGAAACAATGTTGCAAAAGTAATTGCTTGTTAGTAACCACCCCCCAGCTGCAGCACTGCATACTGCTGCCTTTGAGGAGCGCGATGCGATGTCAAAGGAGACGCACTGATAGAAAGAAAACACTCATGAAAATCAGAGGAATCAATTTGTGCTTCAAATGTATAATCCAGCAAAGGAACCAGCAGGAAGAAAACTTGCCCACGGTATGATGTTGGAGGAACCCAACACGCTCTGGACTTGGGTGAATCAAGAACACGAAAAGACACGGCGATTTTTTTTCTTCAGTTTTAAAGATTAGGTTCAACCTAGACAGGGAAACTTATCGCTCACATGTAAACCAGGACCAAGATTTACTCCAGAATCACAGAATCACGGAATCAACTCGGTTGGAAAAGACCTTGGAGATCCTCCAGTCCAACCATGAACCTCACACTGACCGTTCCCAACTCCACCACATCCCTCAGCGCTGGGTCAACCCGACTCTTCAACCCCTCCAGGGATGGGGACTCCCCCCCTGCCCTGGGCAGCCCATTCCAACGCCCAACAACCCCTTCTGCAAAGAAATCCTTCCTAAGAGCCAGTCTGACCCTGCCCTGGCGCAGCTTGAGGCCATTCCCTCTTGGCCTGGCGCTGGTTCCTTGGCTCAAGAGACTCATCCCCCCTCTCTGCACCCTCCTTTCAGGTAGCTGTAGAGGGCCATGAGGTCTCCCCTCAGCCTCCTCTTCTCCACACTAAACCCCCCCAGTTCCCTCAGCCGCTCCCCATCACACCTGTGCTCCAGACCCTGCACCAGCTCCGTTGCCCTTCTCTGGACACGCTCGAGTCATTCAATGGCCTTTTTGGAGTGAGGGGCCCAAAACTGAACCCACTCATCGAGGTGTGATTACTCCAGCTCTAGTTCAAAGGAATATGTTTATACCCAAAGGTATAAGGATACATATATACATACAGATATATATACACACAGTTATTACAGATATATATATAACAGGTATCTTCACCTACTTCCCCTGCATGCAAACCTTGTCTATGCCACTTCTCACTGGTGGCCATGGGCACAGACCATGCAGCATTTCCAAACTGATTTTGTATCTACTCCTGTGCCAAATGCAAAAAAAGTAACAAAATTTTGTCTCTTTTTTTTTTTTCTATGTGATTTTCTGTGCGTACATCGATAGATAGCACAAGGCATCGAGTGTAAATACTGTCCCTACATCTGTTTTTGCAGTTAGGATAATACAACCACAGCATTTTGTTAGGGTATGTCACCACTCAGAGTGGTTTTGCTTATTGACTGTCTTATTGAGTGATGGCAAGAGAAACAATCTCATTAATAGAAGTGACATCACACCTTGATTTTCTCCCCTGAAGTATCGAGATTAGAATAAATCCACCTCCCTGCTGATTTCAGTGGGACAGACAGAAAAAAAGAGTAGCACAATGGTGCAATAATTACCATTTTGGTTTGTTTACACACATACATGTCTTTGCACGCTTCCTTTTTTTCCCCCCAGAAGTCTTCTGAAACAACCAACCAGCTTGGTCTACGTCTGGAAGGGCAGTTGCTTAATGATGCATGTTTAATTGCAATTCATTGGATCTCAGCACTATGTAAATTGTTCCTCTCCTGCTTTAAATAGGCTAAAAGGTTTTACTAATCCTCTGCGTTTAAGCAAACAAAGTTGTGTTTTGCTATCTGGGGCTGCAGCTCAGATCTGCGTCTCCGTTCCTGAAGGACTCGAGGAACAACCGTGTTTTCACCCCAATTCAGCCGCTCTCGCTCGGCTCGAGCATCACGCCAGCCCTGCCCTTCCTCAGATAGGCAGGACTTTTGTTCTCCAGGAAAATGACTATTTTTAGCTCACAAAATATGGTATAAATCACCGTGTGGGTCAATGCTTGCTAATTACCCATGACTAAGTCCCAATTTAATGTGTACTGACATAGAGATTTCCAAATAATAATGCCTTCCCCCTTGCTGCACTCCAGTCATAAAATATACATTAAAAAGGCCTTCTTTTAGGAGAGCAGGTGCTAAGACTAAGCGCTGACAAAAAGGCACTTCTGGGGTGTGAAATACGTTATTGAATAAGCAGCGAATGCATTAGTTAGGTCTGAGTTATGCTTTGAACATCTAAGACGCACACAACCACGCCAACTCCCTCCTCACTCTTTCAGCCCATCTTCGGGGTGAAAATTTCCCTTGTCGCCTGCTGAATACAATATGGGCGTAGAAAGGAGCATGGAGAAAGTAGCGTGAAGAAGGATTAAGAGTCACGGGATGTTGGGAGGTTTGAAGGAAATGGACTGTGAGGGGAAAATGAAGGTTGTGTTGTCCGTACAGAGAAGGTGAAACTCTCAGACCGCTGTTGGCGTGCGAGGGGAGACTGGTCCCCACCGCCCTTGCTGAATCACAGAATTGTCTAGGATGGAAAAGACCTTGAAGATCGTCCAGTCCAACCATCAACCCGACATTAACAGTTCCCAACTCCACCAGATCCCTCAGCGCTAAGTCAACCCTACTCTTAAACACCTCCAGAGATGGGGACTCCACCGTTGCAGCAAGTTGGAGAGACAGGATCTGTTCCCAACTCAACGGGCGACCTCAGGCAAGTTTATTCTCCCCTCAGTGTAGTAAATTATACTTTCATAAAATCCGATGGTCCTAAAAGGCCATTTAAAAAAGAAAACCCAACTTTTAAGGCTGCTAAGTGAAAGCGGCGCAATCGTCTATCCCATCATCTAGAAACCCCAAGCAGTTAAAGCCAGGGAAATGAATAGTTAATGATACCATAAATCTTACGCTGCCACATAAACATAAACACATTTTTTCTTGTCATGTATGAAGGAATAAATGTTTTATCACACCTTAACTCTGCCACATTGAATTATTTCCCTATTATTATTACTATTTAAGGCAAGTATGTATTTCCTCCAAAGAGGCTCTGTTGGGAACGAGTTACCCGGTTATTTATTTGTGAATGGACAGTGCATCTTCGGTGAAGTCCTTCTGTGGAGATTTAGGCATGTCCAAAATAAGACTAATCAGAAATTTGTCTGACAACAGTTGACTGGAAGTTGTAAGAGGGACTCCCTGGCCATTTAGGAGGTGAGACAGGAGAGAATAACACAGGTCCGTGGATGGGCACTTCTTCCCCGTGCCACAGAAGAAGAGAGGATGAGAACTTGTGTGGAAGGAAAGAGGTCTGGAGTTTCTCTGTTGTAATACCCCACGGCGCTCAGCAGCAAGAAATACCTACAGACAGGTGTTTTGCCTTTGAGATTGAGGAAAAAATAAATCTATGTATTTCTTTTGAGTTTAAAGTGACTGGTTTTTGGAGCCCTCGTGACCAGGTGTGCTCCTTTGCTGCACGTGTCCCGGGGGCTGAGCAGCACCCAAAGGACTGTGCATTGAGAAAGGATGTGTGTAAACTACTGATAGTTGGAATTAAGACTGTAGGATCCTATTTCCATGACGGTGTAAAAGAAAGGGAAGCAGGGGAAAAAATAGTTGTGAAATGGCAGCTCCGTTTCTGCGTGGAAAGGGCACGCTCCCGTCCTGGGGGAGCGGCGAGTTCATAACTCACCTCCGCGTTCCAGGCGTGTCACGTGCAACTTTCTGAGGTCGCACAGAGCAGATTTTACCACCTTTGTAAAACACTTTGAATTCTGAGTGAAAACTATTATTTAAGTGCAAAATGTAATTACAGTGAAGATCGGCATGTAGAATGCTGCTGGGGAAAGGGGTGTGACATACTTTTAATAATTAGGCAGAAAAACACAGAGGAAATGGATTGTAAATAAAAAAAAGAGAAAGGAAGAAAGAAAGAAAAGGATAAATTAAGCTTAACTAGCAGAAAAACCCTTTCAGAGACTGCTTGGTATTGTGTCTAAACCAGCAAAGTAGAGCTGATCTTAGCTCCTAATTCAGTGTCCAACATCTGGACCCTTTTTTCAATGTCTTTATCTACAAAATACAGGCTAATAATTGTTATGAATTTTTGATCAGCACAAGTAGCAATACGACAGCTAGCTTTGATTTACTGTCATGTATACTTTGAGTATTTCCCTAAAGTACTCTCAGTTCTTTGTGTGAAAGAGCTGCTGCAGAGGTGCAAAGTACCAGTATTATTATTATTATTGTGCAGAACATTTCAACCCTGGTACAATCAAACTTGTGGCTTGCAAACCAGTTCCCAGAAAAGCAAGCCTTTAGAGCAAAATTGCACCAACTAATGAACTCTCCATAAAAAAGAAATAATTGGATTGAGAGACGACTTCGTATGAAGGGGTGGACCACCAGAGTCAGATGAAGTCCACGCTCTCTCAAGGATATAATAATAATGCCACTTTTCATACTGCATAAAGACTGTTAACTATTAATATTAAATATATTGAGAACTTTTCAATACAAAGAGGCTCTGTATAACCTTTTTATAAGGTAATCAAGACATATAGCTAAAATTATACAAGGCAAGTCCCTCCAAGCTCCTTTTGAAGCATCATCAGGTATCTCTTAGGTACCATCAGGATTTTTCCCCCTCCAAGCTCCTTCTGAAGCACCGTCAGGTATTGCTTCGGTACCATCATGATTCTTCCCACATATCGGGTGCCAAAGAGGAACCAGAGGACCAGGGCAAGCACCTGTAGGATTAAGGGTAACAACCTGAGCCTTGTAGGCCAAGATTGCCAAGTCCTGCACGATCATCATCACGTTGGGAACGGTCCCTCCTGCACTGCCACAATTAATCCTCTCCAAGCTTTTCCCTGCCTATAATCAGGTTGATTCCACCTATATTGAGACAGATAATTACTGTTTAAGGGTCTTTTCTCCACAGCTCCCTACAGGTTTGGAACAAGCAGACTCCCTCCAACCCCCGGAATATCTTGAAGGCTGTGCAGAACACGTGCACGCTCAGGGAAACGCAGCCATCCGGCATGTTTTCCTCCTCAGCAACGTTTCCCAGGAAAGCTGCGTTTCTCGTAGCCCCTCAGATCACACAATCCCAGAATCATCTCGGTTGGAAAAGCCCTTGAAGCTCCTCCAGTCCAACCATGAACCTCACACTGATAGTTCTCAACTCCACCAGATCCCTCAGCGCTGGGTCTAGACCCTCTTAACAGCACCTCATCCACTCGGTCACTTGAGAGACAACGTGGGGCAGGTGGGCTGTAAGAAACACTCCCCAGGGCCTCTCACGTCACAAATTGGTTTTCCAGAGAAAGATTTCCTCCCTTTTCCGGAGCTTTTGCGCTTTTCCAAGGACCGCGCGGAGCCGCGCGAGGCAATAACTCACATGCTGAAATCCAACCCAGTTAGCTTATGTGATATGAGGTTCCTTGACTACGCTGGCCTATTGATTAGTTTGTCCGAAAATGCTGCCTCATTTATTACGGTTTGATTTAAGCAGATAGAGCGCACCAGAAAGGTCACTCATTTTTATCCATTCCTAGCAAACAACACCCCCAATCCCATTACTACTATTTCCAAATCAATGCTGCTTTACTCTTCCCTTCTGAGCCTCTGGAGCATAGCTAGGATCGATGGTGCTTGTTCTGCCGTCGGTGTGTGAAACATTGCTCAGCCACTGTTGCAGGGAAAGGCTCCGCCACCTCCCATTTGCTCGTGCAAACACGGGCAGCTCACTAATGAATGCCATATCCAAATGCATTTGTTAGGGCTTTGATCCTCAGAGCAGACTGAAATATTTCTGCTAGAAAGGTTTCAGAAGTGGTTTTTTTTCCTCCTTAATAAACACCAAAACCAAACCCTTCTCCATCCTAAAATGGACACTGCCAGGATCTGGTTTTTTCAAACCATATTAAATAACTACATTGGTGAAACTCTCTGTTCACAAAAGACACAACTCGCGGTTTGAGCAAAAAGAGAAGTTTGAAAATGCGTCACAAATCCAAAGCAACGTATCGGAAGGAAATTTTCAAACTTTCTGGCCCAATTATCTTCCATCTCTACCTTTTTTATATTTAAACCCAACCCAATGTTCAGCTCTCGGCAATAAAAGCAGATTCAGGTCGCCCTCAGCTCTTGCGGGTGAGGAGGAAGAAGGAGGATTATCCGCATCGCTGGTCTGTGCTGTTTGCTTGGATTACAGTCTATTTGGATACACTATCTTCAACGTCATTTTGAAGCTGGTAAAAAAACCTCTCTGGGTTGTTCTTTAGTCCCCAAGTGATATTTCAGAACGTTTTTTACCCCATCGCTACGTTACACATCAGATAACGCAGCACTGGCTCCGCGGTCACAAGGGACTTGTTTTTTAACCAGACTGTCGCGCAAATCTTGGGCTGGGGATGTTGTTTCCCTGCATTTTCACCCAAACCCAATGACACGTTAGCAGCTGTCCATCCCTTCCCAGCTCTCTCCTGGGTAGAGCTGCTGCCTCCAAGCAAAGCTTCACTGGGCAGACCTGGTGCGACCACCGGAGGGGAAGAGACGTGCAAACCCCTCTCTCCCTTCCTCAGCCATTTATTAATTAATCTCTCGTTATAAAAAAGGCTAATGACGGTTACCTATGCTGAGTTAGAGGGCTCTGTAAGCACCAGCCATGAAGTCTAAGTCTCTTCTTCTGAGTGCTACATGCAGTCACTACCACGTCTCAAATTCCCATCCCAGTTCACCTCTTGCAATCCATTAAATGATTAAATGTCGCGGCTTTGCCGCTGGCCAGTGCCAAAATCCAGATTCCCTTCCCATTGGGGTGGGGGGCTCCATCCATCTCCCTTTCCCTGAGATCCTCCCGGCACCTTTTAGCTCCACATCAGTTTTTACAGGCCCCATTTTTCCTTTCAGCCCCTTTTCATCCCAAACGTGAACCCGTCGTTCAGAAAAAGGTTGTTTTATTTCATATATATATTCCCCCGCTGTTATACAAGTTACATCAAAGTTTGGGGGACCTGGACTTAATTATATATTCAAGCCAATGTATGGGGGGAAGACAGCAATCCAGGTGTGCAAAATACACGTAGCTTCATGTATATGTGCCTTCTAGGGGTATTTTCTGGAAAATTTGGAATTTTCTATGAAAGGAGCTAAATTGGGGCTTCTCTGTGAGCTGAGGAGGAAGAAGAGGAGGCACACGGGGCTGAGCCACAGGCAGCAGGATCAGTCCACGGCCATGAAAAGCAACGACAGAGCAAAGCTCCCTTCACCATTTTTCAAATAAATACCATAAAAAACCATGAGGCGACGTGGTTTTGCTCCTTCCGCTGCCGTGCCCTCTCATTGCCTCCACAAAATACCTGGCAGGGCATAACGGAGTAACTGGAGAGTGAAAAGCAAGAGAAATGTTGGAGTTTTGCTGCTGCTGTGATGGTGGGAGGGAAGGAAGGAACCAGGGGGCTGTTGTCACCAGCAGAAAGTTGGGGATGATGTTCACTCAGCCGACCAGCTGAGTCGCTCTCTGCTCCCCTCCTGTGCCGAGGGGGAGCCAGCAGTGCCCAGCACACCCCCAATTTCTGCATCTTCATCGGGTGTCCCAGAGGTCCCCAGATCGGTTATATATCCTCTGGTAGCACACTCAATTCTGCCAAAAAGTTACGGATCCATAAAGGATCTAGTGCCTAAACAGGGCCTAGAAGAAAGCTGGAGAGGGACTTTTTACAGGGGCGTGTAGCGACAGGACATGGGGTAACGGCTTAAATAGAAAGAGGGGAGATTTCAATGAGATCTAAGGAAGAAATTATTCCCTGTGAGGGTGGGGAGGCCCTGGCACAGGTTGCTCAGAGAAGCTGTGGCTGCCCCCTCCCTGGAAGGGTTCAAGGCCAGGTTGGACGGGGCTTTGGGCAACCTGGGCTAGCGGAAGGTGTCCCTGCCCAGGGCAGGGGGTGGGACTGGATGGGCTTTAAGGTCCCTTCCAAGCCAAACCAGTCTGTGATTTTATGAAATCTGTGGATCCTTTCCTTCTACAGATCTCTACTTCTTCATGTCACACCTGCTTTCCCAAAACAGCTCTCTAACACCATCCAAAATCACTCTAAAAGAATGGGTGCATCTGAAGGAAGAGGGAGATCAGATAACTGAAATGGGAAGGGCACAGCAATGAAAAATGTTGTTCTGGTAGAATTAAGGATGTTTATTCCCCGCTCTGTCACCACAGCAGTGTGTGATACACCGGGCACGGCGATGGCCTGCTTGGAACAAAACCAGTGTAACAAGTTCCCAGCTTCTGTCAAGAGTTCATCAACTCCTCTCCTAAAAACACACATACCAGACACAATTTTTCTTTGGTTTATGTTCTCGAGGCTCAGGGGAGCCATAGTGTACTTTGGATGCTGAGAACTGTCTCTTAAACATGAGTTGAAGAATTAATATTTAAAATGAGTGATGGAACTGAACAGACCAAACACTTTCCTCCACTGCCTCCCAGTTCTCTAACTTGCACCTTGCCGAGGCAGAAATAAACTGGTGTTTAATATATAATAAAGACACAGAATCACAGAATCATCTAGGTTGGAAAGGACCTTGAAGATCATCTAGTCCAACTTTTAACCTAGCATTGGCAGTTTCCAACTACACCAGATCCCTCAGTGCTATGTCGACCCTACTCTTAAACACCTCCAGGGATGGGGACTCCCCCCCTGCCCTGGGCAGCCCATTCCAACGCCCAACAACCCCTTCTGCAAAGAAATCCTTCCTAAGAGCCAGTCTAAACCTTTCCTGGTGCAACTTGAGGCCATTCCCTCTTGTCCTGGTGCTGGTTCCTTGGCTCAAGAGACTCATCCCCCCTCTCTGCACCCTCCTTTCAGGGAGTTGGAGAGGGCCATGAGGTCTCCCCTCAGCCTCCTCTTCTCCACACTAAACCCCCCCAGTTCCCTCAGCCGCTCCCCATCACACCTGTGCTCCAGACCCTGCACCAGCTCCGTTGCCCTTCTCTGGACACGCTCGAGTCATTCAATGGCCTTTTTGGAGTGAGGGGCCCAAAACTCAACCCACTCATCGAAGGGCGGCCTCACCAGTGCCAAGTCCAGGGGTAAGATCCCTTCCCTGTCCCTGCTGGCCACGCTAGTGCTGATACAGGCCAGGATGCCATTGGCACAAGCCACACAGAGCAGGACCATGGCCACAAACATCACTGCAGGGTCAGGCTTAAACCTGCAAGGTCTTAGGGATGATTTCCCATATAGTTAGACCGTTCCAGCAGCTAAATAATAATCAGGTCACATTTAAATTTGCTATTTTGATGTGCTTTGGCACGTGACATGCAATTTTAGCAGCACTACGACATCAAAGTGGGAAAAGAAGAGAAATATTTCCAGCATCTGGGTACCACTCAAAAGTTTTCAGCTCAAAAACCCTCTACCACATCACACAAAGACACATCTTCGCTACTGCAGCCATCTGTATTTTGCTTTTCTTTAATTTCAAGTCCCATCACTTGTCTTATCTTCGCCTCTCATCATTTGTTTCCTTCCAGGTTTGCTTTTCCTTTTGCTGGTTGCTCTCTCTGTGCTGATACAGCACCTATTGTTATAAATCATTAAAGTTTGACTACGCTGTTAATATCGGTATTCACGCGGCGTTGACACTTTAATAGCATCCACACGCAGAGATGCGGCATAGAGATTTCCTAATGGTTTGTGTTACCTTTGTTAACATGATTGCTCCTCATTTAACTACAAACCTTAAGACATTTGCCAGTGTGGAGCTCCTGTCATTAGGTGGAGCAATATCAATATTTCAGCGCAGTGAATTACATGCCCAAAGTTCTGCAAAATTAGCTAATATCTACCCAAAGTCTGCCATCCGTCATGACACGCACGTGGTTACCCGGGACGTCCGCTTCTGCTGCTTTACTGAATCATTCCTAAAAAGTTATTCTTGACTTAGTGACCAAAAAATGCTTCACACCGGGGGGGTTATTGGATATTGCTCGCTGTTCAGCTATTGCCTGTCTAATGGATTATTTTTTTGTCCACTTGTGACACAGTTTATTCACCTCCCAACCAGTGCCGTGCTTGCCTCCAGGCATCCCAATGCTACAACCCAACGCTAGCCAGCAACCGTGTGCCTGCTCAATTCAATACAAGCCTGACCCTGCTTTGGGTGAACAAATCTGAAGAAGAAACGCCCAGATTTGGCCGTTCCTTGGCGCACACGGGGCCTCGCTCGAGCTTTGTTCAGGCTACGCAGCGCCGGGCTGAATAACCACCCTGGGATGGGGGTCCCTTTTATTACTAGTGGTACAGGACAGACGCAGAAGGGAAAAAGCTCCTTAAAATCTTGGCAATTCATTATTCTCATCTTCTAGCAATCCCTCTAATGCCCAAGGGCGGATGCCAGGTTGGATGTGCAGCACCGGGTCGCAGACCTCCACACATGAGATCCCGTGTCCAAGCAAGGCCAACTACAGCAGGGTTACCTTACCTAGCAAACCGAGCCAACCCGGAACATTTCTTGAAAAACAGCCATTATCCAGCTCAGTTTTAAACCATCAAGGCAACAGATCGACAATTTTGCATTAGGAAATGATTCTACAACCCCATTTATCTCATCCCATGGGAAACTCTCTGGGTATCAGCCTGAAATCACCTGCATCTTAGTTCTTACCTGTAGCATTCCCAGCATTTCTTTTCTTTCTTTACTGATTTTGAAACTCTTTCTGTATTTTGCCCCCTTTATAGGTTGGGAAGCAACACAAGGGCAAGCTGCACTGGCTTCAGAAGATCTTCACCACAGCCAGACAGTCCCCTCAAAGCACATTTCTACAGGACACCCAAAAAGCCACAGCTTTCCCGGACAATGCCGTTGCAGTGAATCATCACGATAAGCTCCATAAACCCCAAATGCCATGTTTTCTCCCTAAAACGATCCTTTTTTTTTTTTTGCACAAGCCCAGCGGTAACCTCATTGCATTATGGCTAAAGGGCAGATATCTATCTGTCGCACGAACACAGCTTACCAGTGCATAAGCTCAAGATTGATTCTTCCGCTGGGGGAATCACTTCCTTAATTTTTAATTTATTTATTTAGCCTTCACAGTTTTAGTAAAGAAGCTTCATCACTGGGCTCGGAGGGTAGGGAGAGGGAGCGCAGTAGCTGCTTGCTATTCCTCTCGTGTCTCAGCAAATGTCTTTGGGAAGGTGGGTTTTGCTGACGGGACTCAGAACTGCCTCTACACAGCAAGGTGAGGTGGAGAGAGGGGGGAGAATTATTACCAGGATAAATGAAGGCGGTAGAGCTAAGTGACCTGCTTTCGGTGCAGGACGCTGTCAGCATCACGGTCGTGCTCAGAAGGGAGAGGTTCCTCCGCTCCCGTTGCGCGTTCGCAGAGCACAGATGGGGCCGTGCCGATTTCCCACGGGCTCCGCTGCACAAACACGTGAGCAGTCGGATTTGCAAAGAGCCCACTGGGTCCTGTCCTGCTCTTTGGGGAAAATCTGGAGAAGAAAAGGAGCTGATGGGTGTCGATCACCCTTCAAAATCTGTCCCCGTGCAGGGCATTCTTTTTAACCTGGTCCAAAATAATAACAGCAGACAGCAGAGAGTATGTGAGCAGGTTTTGAATGTGTCTTTTTCCTTTCTTTCCCTTGTTTAATGTTTATTGCCTTCAGAATTCAACAACCAAAAGAAAACTGCATTCATCTTAGCCAGAAAAGAGAAATATATTCTCCTCATAACAGTTTGTTCTCAGAAGAAAATGAACTATATCTTGATTGTCAGGTAGCAGTGAAGCTCAGAAACAAAGATACAGACTTAGCCAAAAAGGAGAAGGTTTTGCAGTTATCAGGAGCATCAGCCAGTGTCAGAGGGAATTTGATTTAAAAAAGAAATATTCAGGTTTGGTTTACAGAATCTGAACACAGCCACAGCCACTGAAACATCAAAACCAGCCCCATAGCTAATCCTGCCGTTGCTCAGGGTTTCTTCTAGAGCCTCCCATCCCAGCTGATGATGTTTGGTTGTCAGACACAATTTTTCAAGGTGCCTCCAGAAGCTACGTGGGGAATTTGAGGCTCTTAAACTTCCCTCCAGACAGCCCAGCCTCACCGCATTGCTCCCAGCTCAACCTCTGAGGTTTGGGCTTGGGCAGAGCGTGTCCAGAGAAGGGCAACGAAGCTGGTGCAGGGTCTGGAGCACAGGTGTGATGGGGAGCAGCTGAGGGAACTGGGGGGGTTTAGTGTGGAGAAGAGGAGGCTGAGGGGAGACCTCATGGCCCTCTCCAACTCCCTGAAAGGAGGGTGCAGAGAGGGGGGATGAGTCTCTTGAGCCAAGGAACCAGCGCCAGGACAAGAGGGAATGGCCTCAAGCTGCGCCAGGGCAGGGTCAGACTGGCTCTTAGGAAGGATTTCTTTGCAGAAGGGGTTGTTGGGCGTTGGAATGGGCTGCCCAGGGCAGGGGGGGAGTCCCCATCCCTGGAGGGGTTGAAGAGTCGGGTTGACCCAGCGCTGAGGGATGTGGTGGAGTTGGGAACGGTCAGTGTGAGGTTCATGGTTGGACTGGAGGATCTTCAAGGTCTTTTCCAACCCAGATGATTCTGGGATTCTGTGATAAACGCTCCGTATCCTTTTAATCCAAGGTGAACATACAGAAGGACTTAGGCTGGGAAGGGCCTATAGAGATCCTTTGGTCAACCCCAGCTCAGGCCATGGGTCATGCCAGGCAGAGTGATGTGGTCGGTTCACTGAGCACAACATGACCCAGGCAAGCGCAGTCTTCTGCCTGTTCTAGTTGGAAGGACAGTGGGGAAAATGAAATCAGTGTGAAGAGGCTGGATGGAGGAGGAAGAGCCAAAGCCTTAAAAAACCACCTCAACAACCCTTCCAAAAGTGCCCCTGCTGTCACATCCATGCTGATATGCTGTCACAGCAAATGCTCGTGTTGGCACAGGTGAGCCAGCTGAGCCCCATGAATCCCTCTGATGCTGTTTTTAACATGCAAAGCCAACTTCTCCACATGAAAAAGTCTAACAGGGACGTTCCTCAAGTCTGTTATGGGTAAATTTGGCTTTTGGACTCGTTATCTGGGGTTTTTTCCACAGGCAAAGATATTTTCATCACAGAATCATCTCGGTTGGAAAAGCCCTTGAAGATCCTCCAGTCCAACCATGAACCTCACACTGACCGTTCTCAACTCCACCAGATCCCTAAGTTCAACTTCAGTTTGTAGCAGGGCTGTACGTTACAATTACTTCAACATCTGTTATTTAAATATATCCATTAATGTTATCTGTGCAAACTAATCCTACCTTTTATTATGTTCGGAGGAGATATTTTATACACTCATGTTTTTCAAATTCCAATTAAAAAAACAGAACAGAAGATGGTAAAGCTCAATATAATCTGCATTTGTATGTAATTTTATTGTGAATTTAAATTTATTTTTCTCCAAGTCTTAGTGCACTCTGTCGTGATGCCATAAAGCAGCAAAGTCAAAATATGTGAAAAATTTAGATTTGGGGCCTTAATATAGTACAGACATATCTCCCTGAGTTGGCAAATATCTTTCTGACCTTCATTAATGCCCATAAATATTTTTTTTACTGCAGTTATTTAATCTCTTGGTACTCTGCAGAATTGTTAATGGATGGAGGCTGTGGGAGGGAACAACTTCCACCGAAACGTTCTACTATCTCAGGCATTTCTCGAGGTATTTGAAATACTTCAGGACACACACTGATACTGTAAGCTGCCCTGATGCATGATATTATGTTCCCTGGCAGGAAAAAGAAAGAATGAGAATCCAACAACGCTGCTCTCAAATTTGGCAACGTGTTTAACAACGATCTCTACAGCTCTTGGCTTATTTTGTTTCTTCTCCAAGCACATGCTCGCAGACCATGAAGAGAGAACGGCCTAACAGAGCCAGTGAGATGGTTCGTTTGCAGCACGGGGTTGCTCCTCTGCGTCGTAAGGATTTATTACTTCCATTGTGTTACCAGCAAGTGACCCTGGTCCACACAGGTCCTCACCCCATTGCACACAACCTCTGCATGGGTCTTCGATATGGGTTTCGTTAGGGAGTCGTAATGGTTCTGTGATCCCCTCGGGTTAAATTAAAGTGAAATGACACCAAATGACCAGTTAAAATGTTGTACTTGAGGTAGAAACGGCTTAAACTTGGCAAAATATAAGCAATGGGGTCTCTTATGAATCTATAAGAAAGAAATGAAAGAAAAGGAAAGAAAAAGAAAGGAGAGAAAGAGAGTCAAAGACATCTGGATCACCACCAGCGTTGTCCCAGGTCCAGTAATCTTGGGTGGTGGGTGCACACCCAGCAAAGTTTCTGTCACCTTTTAAGTTCATTTTATCAGCTGATTTGCATACTAGATGAGGAGAGGCAGATATTCCATGAACTCATTTCCATGAGAGATGAGGAAAAGGTGGAGCAGGGGTTCTGTGCGTGCGTTGAGGGGGAAGGGGGTGCACCACCCCTTGTCCAATTGAGTTGGTGGTCATGCTTGCCTTGCCCACCTTTCTTTTTTCCTCTGTTCCCACAGCTTTTTGCTGACTTCCCGCTTCTTGAGCAATCATCTGGCTTCTGGGGCAGAAATGCTCACCTCTTGTCAGTTCTTGTCACCTCCTTGGGCTTACATGATGGAGCCAGTGATTCACGAACCTTGTGCTTGATGAGAAACATTTGGTTTCAGTCAGTCCATTTTCCCCCCTTTGAGGTTTATCCAAGGAGTTCGAGGGTACAACTACAAGGGAATTGGGACGTCCATCCTTCCATACACTCCCACTTCACAGAATCACAGAATCGTCTAGGTTGGAAAAGACCTTGAAGATCATCCAGTCCAACCATTGACCTCACACTGACAGTTCCCAACTACACCAGATCCCTCAGCGCTAAGTCAACTTTACTCTTCAAGCCCTCCAGGGATGGGGACTCCACCACCTCCCTGGGCAGCCCATTCCAACGCCCAACAACCCCTTCTGCAAAGAAATACTTCCTAAGAGCCAGTCTAAACCTTCCCTGGCACAGCTTGAGGCCATTCCCTCTTGTTCTATCACTTGTTACTTGGTTAAAGAGACTCATCCCCCCTCTCTGCACCCTCCTTTCAGGGAGTTGGAGAGGGCCACGAGGTCTCCCCTCAGCCTCCTCTTCTCCACACTAAACCCCCCCAGTTCCCTCAGCCGCTCCCCATCACACCTGTGCTCCAGACCCTGCACCAGCTCCGTTGCCCTTCTCTGGACACGCTCGAGTCATTTAATGGCCTTTTTGGAGTGAGGGGCCCAAAACTGAACACAGTAATCAAGGGGCAGCCTCAACAGTGCCAAGTCCAGGGGCAGGATCACTTCCCTGTCCCTGCTGGCCACACTACTGCTGATACAAGCCAGGATCCCATGGGCCTTCTTGGCCACCTGGGCACACTGCTGGCTCCTGTTCAGCCAGCTGGGAATCAACCCCCCCAGGTCCCTCTCTGACTGGCAGCTCTCCAGCCACTCCTCCCCAAGCCTGTAGCTCTGCTGGGGGTTGTTGTGGCCCAAGTGCAGCACCCGGCATTTGACCTTAGTGAAACTCCCCCAGTTGGCCTCAGCCCATCGCTCCAGCCTGGCCAGGTCTCTCTGCAGAGCCTCCCTACCCTCGAGCAGATCAACACTCTCACCCAACTGGGTGTCCTCTGAAAACTTACTGAGGGTGCACTCGATCCCCTCATCTAGATCATCAATAAAGATGTTAAACAAGAGTGGCCCCAAAACCGAGCCCTGGGGGACACCACTCGTGACCGGCCACCAACCGGATTTAACTCCGTTCACCAGAACTCTTTGGGCCTGGCCATCCAGCCAGTTTTTTACCCAGCGAAGCTTCCTTGGGTGACCTTCCTTAGACTAATCACAAAGGCCACAGCTTGCTGTTGAGGTTTTCTGTGTCAAAGAATGTTTGAGGTATCCATTCCTTCAATTCCTTACACTTTGAGGGATCAGTCCAGCAAATTTAGCAGGCAAGCGAGTGGTCTCCTCTAATATTTGGCCACAAATACTCAATCTCTTCTCAAGTTTCCAGCCGTTCTCCCCAGCATTGTGGATCAGAGAGGCTTCCATGCCCATCAGCGGGCTGGTGAGCCACCAGGCTGGTGTCCAGGAGGTGGGTTGGTGGCAGAACACCACGGAGGTTTGGAGGTCCATCCCCAACCGTAGCTCCGTGTCCCACTGCCACCGGGACCTGACGCCTCTGACAATGGCTTCGGCTGCCCTGCAAGGTCTTCAGCCAGGGATGAGATGACATCTACCGACACGGACATCCATCCCTCACAACAGCCATGAGTCCCACTAATCACGATGCTATTCCAGGGCGTAAGAGATGTGGCTTCGCCATGGCCACAGCTCTCCGCAACAGCTTCCCCATCCCACACCTCAGCACTGTTTGAGGTTTGAAGAAACAGTGCTAAAAAGTCCAGCTAAGGACTCCACATACTAAAATACTCTTTAAAAATAATTAGGGAGTCTTTCTTGCTTTTCAAATCAGTACTTTGGTTCCAGGAACCTGACAAAGGTTAGAATGGCAAGCTTTTGTGATTTTTTTTTATCGATCTCAGTATGTTCCCTAACGGGAGGTTTATCATCAATTCTCTTCATTTAAGTCTGAGCACACAAAGCCTGTTCAGTTCTCAGGAGAAAAAAAGGGGGTTCGAGAAAAGCCTTTAATTTCTCCTGTGTCCTGAAGAGAGTTTCAGCAGTACAGAGAGAGACTTTTTAGGAACACCGACTCGCAGACCTGTTGGGCAGAGGAATCAAACCGTGTCTCATTTACTTCCACAAATAAGTTGGCTAAAGCAATGAAAGTAGAATAAATAGCGCAAATGCATCACTAGTAACCTGCAGCAGGCGATATATGAACATGACAGAGTATAACTCATTTATCATGCTCTTTAGTTAGTGGCGACCATGTACATTTCCATTTATCCGCTGATTAATTATGCACAGCAGCTCCTTTCCCATATATAGACATACCAAACGCAGCCATTCATCATTTCTATAGTTTATGTCTTATTCCATTTCAGTCCTCTCTTGTCTTTACTAGAGTTTAAATAGGAGCTTTTGTCCATACATCCAACCCTCTCTGTTGGTTTTTTTTTTTCCTTACAAAAAGGAGCTACGTGCCCCCACACCCCCCACAGCACACACGTATCCTCTCCTCCATCCCTTCATCCCTACGTGTCCATCCCATATCTGGCTGTCCCCCATTTGGCTGCTCCCAAAACCAAGGGGGAATTTTGTCACGTGCTTTACGGAGCAACAGGATGGGGATTGGAGTCTCGGAAGGAAAAGAGGCGAGGGAGGGAGATGTCCCAAGGATTTTACCCTTGGGGAAGAGTCCTCAGTCATCTGCCGTCGTCTTACGTCCCCGAGGAAGAAAAGGGGGAAGCCAAGGGCACGTCCCTGCGCATCCTTACGGTAAGCAAGGCAGGTCACCTCTCCTCCCCGGGCATGTACCTACGCCCCCAACATTTTCTTTGTGCTCCCTCTCATTCCTCCTCCCCCACCATCTCATTTGCTGTCTCTCCCTGTCCCACACCTCCCCCATGTTCCTCTGGGTCTATTCTCCTCCCGGTGTATAACTCACATTAATGTCAACTGGAGTTATGCACGCGTACGGAGGGGAGAATGGACCTCTTGGAGCGGAGCTAATTAAGCTCTTCTAAAGAAGTCAGAGCCTGTAATCTCACAGACATCAGTAGCCTGCTGTCAATCAAGGTGCATCCTGGGCTGCCAGCGATTCGTGCCTACCTGTCCGCTTCTGGGTTTCCAACAATTGCTGATCGGCTGCGATGGGGGCGGGGAGGGCGGCAGCCGCACTGGATTCAGCCTCGGCTTTAGCAAAGCCTTAAATGGACTCTGAGTTTTGAAAATGCCTTGAATATGCATAATACCAACTAAATTCTGACTCAGGTCAAACCTGTGTAACTCCCCCAGTGCCAGTGAACTGCGTATGTTGAAGGGAGCAATTTGCATTTAACTCTCTAGAAACTTTACCTCCTGCTAGCAGGCATGAGAAGATGACCTCACCTTTGAAAAGCCATCTCAGATTAAGCAGAAAAGGCACTACCAAAGTATTTGCTACTCAATTCAAGTTCAGTTTACTCCTCCTCCATTCACCAACAGCCTGCAAACTTCCCCACTAGCGAGCTGCCATTGCCTCTGCCCGCGCTGGGCTGGGACACGCAACCTGAGAGTCCTGGCACAAAACGTCCCTTTCAGACACCCGGTAAAAATGTCAGAGATGTTCAAGAGAAACCCCCTGCCCAGGCAGCCCCTCTCCCAGCTGCACGCCAGGTCGCTCGCCAAGAGATGGCCCTGCTTTCTCGACGTCCTCCTCCAATCCCAGCTTACACAAGAGTCTTCCAGAAAGTCTGAATAACTATGGAAATAAAGGATTTGCCATTTCTTTCCATGTCAGCACTTAATGACACAACTTGAATCCAGGGAAATCTCTGGGAAATGTCTTGATTCACCTTCAGTTCATCTCTGCAAGGTGATCTATCAACGTGGTGCAGCAGACACCATCACCACTCTCCTTTATCTCATCTTCTCTCCACCAGCTGCAAGGCCCGTACAGTTGTGCCTCCAATTTTACAACATTTCTGTCTCAAATTCTTTCTCGGTTACACCATAAAACCAAAGCACCATCAGAGGCAGGAACCACCCTGCGCCACACGACCTGGCAATCACCAGAACCCTGCAAAACCTCTCTGCAGCTCCAAGCACCACCAACAAGCTTCCAATCAGGAATCCCAGGGAGAACGCAGCGGCTGATGCACCACGAGAGACTGGACTGAACAACCACAAGCCTTATATTCAGTAAAAACTAAATAAATTAATGGTCTGCAAACACAAAAATTCAGCTGTAAAATCATTTAGTAACGAGCTGACAAGGAGATCACACTGAATACCAAGTATTTTAGAAGTTATAAAATATCCCTTTGGTCATTACCCCTGGGTAATCCAGAATGAAATGCACGGTGGTTCGCAATGATCTGTAAATATTCTGTTTTCTTTTGCACTTTTTATGGAGATGAAAACTTCAGTATTTAAATCTCAGCTCTGAAGTGAAAGGCATAAATATTATATCAGATACACACTCTATTTAATACAACTTAAGGAAAGGTGAAGGCCCAAGTGAAGTCCCTGCGGCTTAGAATAGAAATAGGAGAATTTGAAACATGTGACTACCTCTTATAGCAAAAAGCCCACTCTAAATGTGAAAACACCGGTGCCCTCTTCCCCAAGGCTTTTACTGTGTTTAATTCTTCTCCTTACACAGAACAGCACCGCTGTCTAGCTTAGTGTGGTATTTTGCCGGAGATTTAGAATGGAAAATAACCTAATAGTCTAAATTCGCCCAAGTGAAATTAGAGGAAAATCCACTGAGTTCAATTAGTTGGTTCATTTTCACTGGCTCCAGATTTGTCACTTTGATTAAACCACATGTTCAGTAGGCAGGTGGCTTGTGGGAACATGACTATCAGGTAATACGAGTTATTTCCCTTAGTGTCAAACAAAGAAATCCAAAATACAAACAGAAAATCCAACCCAGGCGCACACTGTCGCAGCATCAGTGGATTAAAAGTCATATGAACTCTCGGTGACAGTCTCTACCAGCCCAGAGTCCCCAAAATAGGTTCCAGCTCCTCTAGGAAGCAACAACGGGCTCTAGCGAGGAGGTAGCATGGGGACCTGGTGTCTGCAGAAGCGGGAGAGGTCTCCTGAAACATCCTGGAGAATTTAATTCAAGGGCTGCATTCCCATCGGCCAGAAATTCCCCTTCCCTTGGAGAAATCTCACCCTTTGGGCAAAAAGACTTAATTTTTCAGTTGTCCCAACTCATGGGGTATGAGACTCTGCCCATGGGGTGGGAATGAGGATGCAAGAAACCTCCCTATCCTATATCAGTTACCATCCATTCTACTTTTAGGCCCAATTTACTAACAAAATTCCATTTTCTATGTCGTTTTCCACTTGACCCAAGTTCTACATGAGACGGATGCTGGGGAGCCCCAGCACTCAGCTCCACAGATGCTCAGCTCCGGGCACAGGGGAAGAGACAGGGAACGGGAGCTTCTCCCCCAAGGGATTGCTGGAAAAGTCCCCTTTTCCCCCAGACTTGCAGGAGTGGCTGGTAAACCAGAGCGCCAGCCAAGCTCGTCTCCGAGGGCTTCATCCACTTGTCAAGTTCTCAGCTAAATCTCTCCAGCCTCATCTCAAAATCTTACCCGTGTAGCCCCAAGCTACAGTCTTGAAAACAGCAAGAGTGATTGTGCTTTGTCATTTACAGTGATGCTGTGAAATTAATTTAATTATGAAGTGCTTTGTTATCCCTAGACTCAAGACAATGTGGAAGTGCTTGGCAAATAAATACAATTTCTTGACAACTGCCAGGATTTCATCTGCAGTTATTAACCAAAGAGACTTGATTTCAGTGTTACTCACCGACATTTGGGGGGGGGGGGGTGGGGGGGGGGTTTAATTCACTGCCTGCTACTTTGCAGAAGACATCTGGTGTAGGATCCTGTAATGATCTCAAACAGCACAGAAAACGCTCAACAGCTAATTAAGGTCTCCTTTTCAGAATCACAGAATCACAGAATCATTCGGATTGGAAAAGACCCTCGGGATCATCGAGTCCAACCCTCAGCCCTACTCTACAAAGTTCTCCCCTACACCACATCCCCCAACAGCTCATCCAAACGACCCTTAAACATACCCAGGGATGGGACTCCACCCCCTCCCTGGGCAGCCTATTCCACTCTCTGACCACTCTTCCTGGGAAACGTTTTTTCCTCATGCCCAGTCTGAACCTCCCCTGTTGCAGTTTAAAGCCGTTCCCTCTTGTTCTGTCACTAATCCCCTGTGAGAAGAGACCAGCACCAACCTCTCTACAACGTCCTTTCAGGGAGCTGTAGAGAGTGATGAGGTCTCCCCTCAGCCTTCTCCTCCTCACACTAAACAGTCCCAGCTCCTTCAATGGCTCCTCACAGGATTTATTCTCCAGGCCCTTCCCCACCTCGTTGCCCTCCTCTGCACTCGCTCCAGCCCCTCGAGATCTCTCTCGTATTGAGGTGCCCAAAACTGGACACAACCCTCCAGGTGTGGCCTCACCAGTGCAGAGCACAGGGGGACTATCACCTCCCTGCTTCTGCTGGTCACACTATTTCTAATCCAAGCCAGGATGCCGTTGGCTTTCTTGGCCACCTGGGCACACTGCTGGCTCGTGTTCAGCTGCTTGTCACTTAGAACCCCCAGATCCTTCTCTTCCAGACAGCTCCAGCCACCCCTCCCCGAGCCTGTAGCCATGCAGGGGGTTGTTGTGGCCCAAGTGCAGGACCTGGCACTTGGCACTTTTATATCAATCAAAACTCCTGCTCTCCAGTACAAGTTCGTAGACATGTTCCTGCACAGCCCAAGCACCACCAGGGACCAAAGCCAGGGAGAGGCTGAACTTCTGTTCGTCTCTGCTGAGCAGTGGGAGTGAGGATGCTCTTCCACTTCATTTATCAACATCAGTTACACCCCCAGGATTTAACACAGACGTAACTGAGGTGTACACAATAGCTTTTACCCAATATTAACACCTGCTGTTAGTATCTGTTGTGTAACATCTGTGATTGAATTTGTATCTCTGTACGAGCCTTCCCCTTCCTGTTCTTCAACGGGAGCCAGACCCACCGAAATTACAACAGTAGCTTAAAATTCATAAATTTGAAAGCTAAGTTGTTAGGGGTTTGGGGGTTTTCTGCTGAATTTAAAGCCATATTGTCCCAAAGACGCAGGTCAGGAAATTAATTCCTGTGAGAGAATAACACTGTCAGATACAAGAGCCTTGTATCCAGGAAGAGTAATACTGAATATGTGAAATTATTTTGTTAATAATAAAAAAAGTCTTTACTATAGCATTGGATATAATGTTAGAGGGCTGGCAGTAAATTCCTTCTACAGTTAATTCTACTCAGGAAAAATTGCATTAAAACTTTATTTAATTTTTTTAAGCCCAAGATCATCACTGAAGACTTGTTCAGTTAATACAATGCTTGAAGATGAAATGACAGAAGTGCTGTAACTAATTAAACTCTAAAATTTTGTAATGTGAGCCAAATTCAAGTCCTCCATCATTTGCCTTACTCATTACGTCTTGGACAAAAAAAAAAAAAAATACTCCAGGTTTCTGGAAACACTTTTAATATTCTTAGAGCCTCTCGTTTTATTATGACCCTTCTGCAGTAAGTGACTGGGTTACACATTTATTCACACAAATCAGACTTTGGTACCCATGTCCCTCTGACCCCAGTATCCAAAAAACCTCCTCAGGGTCCCTTATCTACCTATAGATAACCGTAATTGTGTGTGTATACGTGGTTTGATCTACACCTATTTCTGTACCAAAACATCTCTGAGGCAAATTTAAAGTTCCAAAAAGATACTTTTAACCAAGCTGCTCATAAACACAATCACTTAAGTGCCACATGGGGTCTGGCAGGCACTGACAAATACCAGAGTGCTAATTCTGAACGTCTCGGTCGCAAACAGAGGGCGGTGACCTTAGCTCAGGAGAAAATCAAAATACAAGGGGAAAACCAGCCCTTTCTGCCTACCAGTCCCTTGGTGAAATTAGCTTTTTTTAAGTAAGGGGACGTTTTGTGGCCTAATCCTTCCAATCAGATGCGATTTCAGCAACCTCCAGGGTGCAGAAACGCAGCAGCTGTCGGTCGGAGCAGTTTGTTAAGGTGCTCCAAGGACCAGGGTGGGGGCAAGGGGTTCCCCCAAACGGGCTGTCTGCTCTCCCCGTTACAGACCTGATGATTCATCTCTACCTCTCAGCAAAATAATTTACCGTTTTCCTGCGGTGCACGAATAGTTCCCGAGGTCACTTCACCAAACGAGTGACCACACACAGGTCCCGAGCGGGACTCGCCAACAACTTCTCCGCTGCTGGTTTTACTGTGGGGAGTGGAGTCGTGTGATTTTTCCAGAGCAAATCTCCATCTGTGCTGTCCCCACGTGAATCTTTTTATCTAAGACAAAGCATCTCCTCAGCAAAAGGGCTTGGATATACAGAGAAGGACAGAGGTACCCGAGAGAACCACAAGCTTTGGTTAATGACAAAAATCAGCGCATCTCAGCTGTGCAGTAAATAGGCTTTCCTGCCCCAAAACTACACTGTAGAAGGAGAAATGTTCAGCCGTAATAAGCTGATGTACTCTACAATTACTACTAATAAAATTGGACCCAAAGCTTATTCATAAATCCTCTGGAAAGTACTTATGAAAATTGTAAGGGCCAAACCCTGCTGTTCTTGTCAGAAAATACGTCCCCTCGAAGCCACGTGAGCTCTGAGTGACTGACCCGTGCAGATCTTGGTCTCCATTGCCTGCAAACTAATGATTCCTGTCTGAATCTATCCCAGCTATCGATTTCCAGTCTCCACACCCGCTTGTCCATCACTGCAATCAAGGTCCTGCGGAGGGGAGAGCAATTTATCGCTAAACTCTCATGAGACAAGTGACACAAATTTAGGATCCTCATATACTTTGCTCATCACTCACTGAATAATATTGAATCGATTCGGATAGGTTTTCTTTTATCATTCTTAGCTTACTGTCATTTTGTCCTCTGTGATTTCCACGCTGCCCCATGACATAAAGCTCAAAGTCAAAAGATATGCAGTGCTTGTTGCTAAAGCTAACGCTGTCACCGGTGTCATACAAGTTGCATATGCCTCTGATTTTTCACTCCTAGGGAAGGCTGATTTATAAATCCAGACACTCAGCAGCAAGATTCAATCACCTATAAAGGGCCACAGGTACGCATGACATTCTCAGGGTCTATTAGGGTGTAGATGTTGCCTAATCCTTATCCATATGTATGTCAGTAATTCATATCGAGAACTGCGTATCCTGGGCCTTGGTAATTTCTCTCTGTCGGGTTCAGTTAAACAGCTTGTGAGACGTTTCACCATGACCTTACGGTTCACCTAATACTGGGCACCAGCGGAGGAGCCTGCTCACCAGCCCTACCCCTATAAATACCTATAAATATCTATAAATACCTATAAATACCCACTCGTCTGCTGCTAATGCAGAGCAAAGGGCCCCTTCAAGGGGCCATCAGATCCTCAGCAAGTCCTGGTGGGGTCCCTCTTCCTTCATCGACCACTTAGGAGGCAGAAGAGGGTCTGTCAGGGAAATCCAGTCTCTAATTTGGTCTCCAGCTGTGAGGAACTGAAGGAATCGATGCCTCAAACATTCATCAACACAGAAAAACTCAAGGACAAGCTGTGGACTTTGTGATGAGTCTAAGGAAGGTCACCCAAGGAACTGGGAGTGTATGGAAGGATGCACCCCCCACTCCCTTGTGGTTGTACCGTCAGACTCCTGAGATAAACCTCAAAGGGGGGAAACGTGGACTGAGTGAAGCCAAATGTTTCCCCTCAAGCACAAGGATTGCGAATCACTGGCTCCATCATGAAAGCCAGACACCATGCAGGCCTTGCTAAGGACTTTGCCATTGAAGAGGTGATAAGGCTTGATAAGAGGTGAGCATTTCTGCCCTAGAAGCCAGATGATTGCTCAAGAAGCAGGAAGTCAGCAAAAAGCTGTGGGAACCAGGGGAGATTGTGACCACCAACTCAATTGGACAAGGGGTGGTGCACCCCCTTCCCCCTCAACACATGCACAGAACCCCTGCTCCACCTTTTCCTCATCTCTCATGGAAATGACTTCATGGAATACCTGCCTCTCCTCATCTAGTATGCAAATCAGCTGATAAAATGAACTTAAAAGGCAACAGAAACTTTGCCTGGGTGTGCACCCACCACCCAAGATTACCGGACCTGAGACAACGCTGGATCCAGGGGTGGTGATCCAGATGTCTTTGACTCTCTTTCTCTTCTTTCTTTTTCCTTCCTTTTCTTCCTTTTCTTTCTTATAGATTCATAAGAGACCCCGTTGCTTATTATCCTTTCCCAAGTTTAAGCCATTTCTACCATAAGTAAAACATTTTAACCGGTCGTTTGATGTCATTTCACCCTAATTTAACCCAAGGGGATCACAGAACCTTTACGACTCCCTGGGCTCCCAGTCCGGTCGTGACACAAGCACGCAGGTGGATATTGGTGCCTCCTGAAGCAGTCAGCAGCCTGAAGGCTTTTCCTTGGGAGGTCTTTCAAGTAACTTCATATTCTCCAGTGACTAAAGAAGGAGCTTAGGCCCTGCTTTAGAAGGACTGGTTCTTTAGGCACCTAGTATTTAGGGGTAGGTTGCATACCCAAGTGAGGCAGATGGGCTCTGTGTTCCCACAGCGGGTAGACACCACAACCAAGGCTGGATGACTCCAGGCCATCATCACCTCTGTAGAACGACAGTGTACACTGGAAAAAATGACTCTCCCAAGAAAACCGAGGCCATTCCCAGACATGCACAGAGCTGTCCTAATCCCTCCGCATCCCCACGGGGGGAATGCAGAAGACAGCACAATTCTGAACCGGAGCTGAGCACTGGGGAGGGGGGAACACCCAGTACCCGTGTCCTTACATAGTTCAGTGTTTCGTTCACATGATTTAGCTAAGGAATAATTTTGCAGGAGACAGCAGCAAATATTAGTGAGAAAAGTAAAGTGGGAATAATTACATGCGCTTCTTTATTATGCACTTGTTTTACTGAAATATATTACTTCTGTGTTCTGGCTTCAAGGACAATCCTTTTTTAAAACAATAACAAAAATGAAAAAAAAAAAAAGCAGAAGCATTTTCCAGTAAACCGAGGGACAATGTTCAAAAACCTCCTTAATCTTTCCACAAGCATAAAAATCTCCCACAGACGAGCCCCACGGATGCAGCCTTCCCTTCCCAAAACAGCCCTCGGACCGACAGAGAACAAGCACCTGCATCAAGAAATCTGCACAAGCAAAGAAGCGATTGGTATCTGTCCAGCTCAGATATGAGAAGCCAAATACTCATTTTCCTTCCAAAACCTGACCCTTTCCTATCCTTGGAAGCAAACCCTAAGGAATTTCTCCTTGAAAAATGATTAGATCTGTTTTACCACGCAAGCCCCTCAGAGGTGCACCGTTCCTTTCCCCAGCATCTAAGGACTTTTTGCTTCTAACCATCAATAAACAGGGAACTTTTGGGAAAACATTCCTGTCGGTGGGAAAATATTTTCCACGTTTCAAAAGAGCGCAGGTAAATCAGGGTAATAACAGGATTTATGCCGCAGTAAAGCACTGAAAAGCTTCACAGCTCCCTGCAAAAGCACAAATAATTCAGCCTCTGGGCTGGCCCGGCGTTGGCGTGAGGAATACGATGCTCATGGTCCTCAAGAAAAGGCACATCTGCAAGGCTTGATAAACGCCCAGAGGCTTGACTCTGTATTTATTTTAAACATTTTGGGCTGGATTCAGCTCTTGGATAAACCACACTAGCCAACATAGCCTCCCAAAACCAGGGGAGGACAGGAAGACGCGCAGCCAGCTCTCTGGTGAGATAAATGCCCTTCAGCAACATCAACCCAAGAAGAATTTTCTGCTTCTGGTATCGTGGCCGGTACCACACCCAACATCCACCATCTGCCCTCTGCTCCAGAGGCGCATCCTTGCACGCATCCCTGCTGCACATCCTTCCCTACCTCTAATCACCAGCGACAGCACCGCTAGAAAAGGAGTCTTGCTTTTCATTTTCATTTTTTCATTTTCATTTTTTCATTTTCATTTCCTTCTCTACAAACTTTTCCCTGGATGGAGGACAAGGAGGACATAAATGTCGGTCAGTCCTGGCTTTTCACTGACTTAAACAACACAAGGGATCATTAATTCACATCCCCCCCATCCCCACTCTCCCCTGGGATTGGACATTCCTGGAAGTCCCACTTGAAACTTTTTGCTGTTTAGTTTGTTACTGAGGCATCAGACATTTGTATAAGCATCCATCAAACATTTGATCTCTGAGCTCGGAGTCACAACACAGCCCTGAGCTCATCTATCACGGCAGCCCAACATGCAAACAGTTGAAGACTCAAAACAGATCTCTTAAAAAACATCATGTTTTGTCTTCTTGCAGAGGGTGATTAATTTTTAGAACAAAACTTGCATAAAATCTTTTCAATCTATTTGCAATTACCAGAAACTGAAACAAGTGGCAAACAGCTTTGAGCACTTGTTTTCAGAAAAAAACCTCCCACTAATTGAAAGTCAAAGCTTCAAGAAATTTGAAATATGACTTCAAAGTACTATTTTAAGGATCCAACTTATTCTACAGAAAATAAATACACAGGGGTTATATATATTTGGAAATCCCGTGCTATATGGTGTGCACATACGCACACGTTATGTGTGGGGTGGTGGAGAGAAAGGTTCCATCCTTGCAATCTCTTAGTGCTTTGCAATCTCTCCTGCTTTGCAATTTGCCTTGTTTCTCACCATTTCGCCTCACTTCTCACTTCACTAGCTTCCTAGAAATTGGTTCTTTCATGTTAAAAATTACTGCTGTTGCATTTAATTTGGACATCCAGCTCTCTTCTCCAGTCTCCCTCTGACTTCTTTATGCAATTCTTTTCCTTTCTTCTGAGCATCTCATGCAACAACTCACTTAGAAATAACTACCCCGGTGAGTTTTTCTGGACAAGCTTTCACCGTTACCTGCCACCGCAATCAGATTATACAGGGTCCGCCCAATTAACACCACCTCAGATAAATGCTACAGGATGGACCCAATTTCAGAGCTGGAGGAAGATGAATGAAGGAAAAGCAAAACATGGACTGAACCTCCTGTCCAGTTCCACAGGGTGGAAAATACTGCTGGCAAATCCCACCAGGGCATATAAAGGTCAACTAAATCCCCCTTTCTTCCTTCTTCCATGGACTTTTCTGTTTGAGTGCTTTTGGCCTTAAAAGAAATGAAGGGTATATGCAGGATGAGGTGTTTTACAGGAAATAGAGATTATGTCTATTATTCAGTCTTTGCTGTTCTTACTGTTATTTTTTTTCCCTGGAGAAAAGGAACATAAATACCATGAAAAGTCATCCTGGAGCAGAACCAGCGTGAACAACCGTGCTCCGTCCTTCAGAGCCCCGACACTCTCCTGCCTTTCCCACAACACAAAAGCCATCAAAGCGCCCAAGTCACTGAATGCAGAAGGGGCCTTGACACCAAAACACCCGCAGCCTTCCTGCTTTATTCAGTACCAGAGCAGGGAAGACTCTGCTCTGTTTCCATCCAGCCCAGTTCATCTAAACTGGTGTAAACCTCGTGTTTCTTCAGCCCCACGAGTCCGGTCCTGCACCGGGCGCATCCTCACCGTGACTGCTGCACGGGGCTTCTGGTCACTCAGGCACAAGGCTGAGCAAAACGGGGATTAACCAGGGCTGATGGCATTTAATTTCTCATCCAAACAGCCCAGTGGGAGCTGCAGCAAATCCTCCGTGTGAGGGGGAAGGAAGACATCATCGCTCTCGATTAGAGACAAGAGCTGGCAGAATCTTTTGACTGTGCTGACAGGATCATGTTGTCCTGGTTTTTAAAAGAGTTAAAAACGGCTTGTTTTAGAGATATTGGATATTGCTGTTACCACCATTAACTTTGTAAAGTTGCACAACAAAAGTCTCGTTACCGAATAAACCACTAGTGGTGTTGCTGGGCCAGAAACACCAGGAACCAAACCCAGATCTTCTGCAAAGCAGAGGACAGTAGGAGCTGGAAGCCCAGCTCTGTTCTGAGGCTGGTCCTACATTAAAACAGCCCCTCCAGTGGGACAGAGGAGCACTGCACTGACTGATGCTGCTCCCACTCTTCTCCAGTACAGACACATCTGGTAGCAGCCAAAGTTTTGGAGCCCGGCTCGGTGTCTTGACTTTGGGTCTCCTCCTGTTTCCCAGGAAGCATTCAGACAGTGCTGCCCTTCCTTGAGTGGCTCTTCACAACCATCTATGGGTATGAACCACCCCACAGAATCCCAGAATCATCTCAGTTGGAAAAGCCCTTGAAGATCCTCCAGTCCAACCATGAACCTCACACTGACCGTTCCCAACTCCACCACATCCCTCAGCCCTGGGTCAACCCGACTCTTCAACCCCTCCAGGGATGGGGACTCCCCCCCTGCCCTGGGCAGCCCATTCCAACACCCAACAACCCCTTCTGCAAAGAAATCCTTCGTAAGAGCCAGTCTGACCCTGCCCTGGCGCAGCTTGAGGCCATTCCCTCTTGTCCTATGGCTTGTTAAACCCTGGCAGTTTAACCCCTCGGTCAAATTTGATCAAAAAAGAGCCTCTGAGCTCAACTGAAGATGAAACCAATCTGGACAATGTGGTCTCCACTTAACTTGAGTCCTTTCAAGAAAGTTTCCTGAAGGACTTTTTGCCATTCTTGGAAAGATCCCAGCATGTGGAAGGGGCTTCACGCCAAGAGAGGATGTTTTCTAGAGGTTTGGTCACAGCAGACATTTGACTGCAGTTTTCCTGTCCTTTGACTTCACAAAAGGACAAAATAAAGGAAGAGAAATCCGCAGTTACAGAAGGTGATGTCATGTACCTTTACTCTGATATTGATTGCCCATCTACAGTACTTCACTTTAAAATAATGAACAACCCAGAAATAGAAACATAACCAATCAATTATTCTGTCCTAATTACTCAAAGCCAAATCTGGTGGAAATGCAGGCTTGTACACCAGCTTCTACGGCATAAGAAAGCCCCTTTAGATCCTTGTGAAGAGGTGGGAAGACAAGTGCAAACTGGATGGTAAGTGCTTGAAAACGCAGCCCTGCTCTCAGCTGTGTTGTCACCCTCATGGTTACAGGACAGTAAAATGGGAAAAGATTTTCATTTTACAGCGATTCCACTGTCAGGTTAAATATTAACCACCATGTTCATATAACCCACTCATCACCAATTTCCATTTGGAAAATACTGGATGTCTACAACCAAACGTTCTTGCAAGACAGGCATTTCCACCACAAAATATATACAGACAAATTATCTATGTAAAGCTCAGGCTTAGTGCATTACAAATCAATATTCCTCCTTCCCCTCTCCACATCTATTTTCTTCGCTCATATAAAGCCAATCATCTCCTGAAACACAGGTGTGAGGAAATTATTCTCATTTCCATAAAAAAAAGTCCGTTGGAATTAAATTCTATAAAACAGAATAAATCCATGTTAGACAAAAGCTGAAACCTCCGCAAGCGTCTATCAAGCCTAAAGCCCTCATCCTAATCCCAAATTCAACCTCGGCTGTGATCATTGGCGTGACAAGGATTTATCACGGTGCAGAATTTATGCCTCGTGCACCTGATTCCCGTCCCAGGATTTCTACGGGTGCAACTGCTTCGGGTTAAGGTCACTACCAATTTGCAGGAACAGGAGGGAACAACAGATAATGTTTTTCCAAGGTAATTTTTTTTCCAGCCTGTGGCCAAAGTCTGCTCCAACGGGGGAAACCTCAAAACATCGCCAGCTTCTTTCACAGCACTCAAAAAGCAGCTTTTACAGAGGTCCAGACTTAGAGGTGCAAAGAAAAACATTGAAAGAGATTGCAAAGACAATAAAACTTGTACAGAAAAAGTTTGGCACGTGTATAAACCCAGAGGGCAGTTTTTCCTCTAAAAGTCAAAGTTTACCTCACAGTTGTTTCATCCCACAGCAATTTTCTAATTGTTCATTAAAAACACATTAATTGTATGTAAAATGCATAATTTATCGCTGTTTGGAAGTGAAAATAGAAAACTCCAGGGGGCAAAAAATTGGCATGAAGTCATACTTCTGATTTATCCCTATAAAATCTGTCCCTGGGTACTGTTAATTATTATAACTTATAGGAGAAGACATTAAATTTCTACTTAAAAAAAATTAGTTTTAATGAATCCATGCATTGATCATGAATATACAGTATTTTCATAAATTGCCACATCTTTCAGTGAAAACACGTGTATGCTTCTGTTGATTATACTTAGCTCGTAAAGTCATATTTTTATATGAGTGCAAAACCAATATTCAGTAGTCATAATTCAAAAAAAAAAAAAAAAAAAAAACCACCCAGCAACAAAAGAACCACAGCAAACCCCGCACCATCACGCTCCATGGTCTCGTGATTACTGTCTCCTCTTTTAATGAAGACGTAGCACCCCACTTTCTGGGCCTAATTTACACTATAGATCAAAACTATGTGAAATTTTCTAATTCTCCAAGAGAGGAGGGAGCTTGCCACCTTTATGGCTTTTAACCCACACTGTTATTTCAGTTTACAGAATTAGCATCTGTGTAGAGCAGCAAAAGATGGCTGGGAGGTGTTTAAGCTGGCATTGAACTGCTGATTCTCAGAAGTCCAAATAATGAGTGTTTTACCCCTACTAATGATAACTGAAACCTTCAGTTCGAGTCACGTCCTTCTAGCTTGTTTTTTTTAAATCACAATCTCAAGGAATAAAAGTCATTACCACAGCAGCACACACTTGCAGTTTTTCTTTCAGCTCTTCCAGCACGTCGGTTTGCTCTTCAAACTATAGTCTATTAAGAACTTGCATTTTTGCTGTGACTGTAGATATATATATGTGTGTATATATATTTTATATATGGGCACACCTGTCCACATGTATAGGTGTATCTATACACCTACACCCAGGTATATCCAAGCTAAAAAAAAAATCACTCAAGTACAGCAATGCACACACAAACATACCTACTTACACAGATACACACGTATATATTCACCTCCCCATCTAGAGTATATATAAATATATAAATAAATATATATATATTATATATAAAGCATCTCATTCATAGAACTGCATTTTCTCCCTGCCCACAGAAGTCACCAGACAGCAAAATGCTGCCCACACACTCCGAAGTGAGTGTGGGGCCCTTAACGAAGGGCAGGAATTAAGGCAGGATTTTATCTAACCAGGGGCATCACTCCATGAATCTCACTCCTGGATAATTCTGGGGGAGCTGATCTGCCCTTGGTTTGTGTGTGTGACTGGGGTTTTTGCTAGCAGGGGAGGGGGTTACAGTGGTGGTCTGTGTGAGAAGCTTCTGGAAGCTCCCCTGGCTCCAAGTCGGACCCACCTCTGGCCAAGGCCAGTTAGTGATGGTGGCTGTGCTTCTGTGATAATGTATTTAAGAAGGGGAATTTGGGAGGAGTTGTGAGGAGGAGTTAGGAGAAGGACGCCTCTGTGAACACCGAGGTCAGTGGGAGGAAGGAGGAGGAAGAGGGGGAGATGCACCAGAGCATGGAGCCCCCCTGTACCCTGTGGTGAGAGGGCAGGGCCCCCCCCATCACCCATGGGGGTCACTGGAGGAGCAGAGATTTGCCTGTGGGGGACCCCCAGGACTCTGTGGGGAGAAGTAGCCCCCGCTGTTGTAGTTCAGCGCTGGGAGGTGCAACACGTGGGGGTGACCCACGGCGGAGCATCTCGGGAAGAATCACCCCGTGGGGAGGACTCACGGCGGAGAGAGTTTGTGGGGGACTGTCTGCTGTGAGAGGGACGTGACGTGGAGCAGGGGGAGGAATGCAGAAGAGTGCTTCCCCCCAGCCTTGGGGGAAGGAACAGCAGCACTGACTGCACCCCCCATCCCCTGTGCTGCTGGGGGAGGAGGTAGAGATATTGGGAACAAAACTGAGCCTGGGAAGAAGGGAGGGGTGGGGGGAGGTGGTTTTAAGATGCTGTAACATTTCTCACTGTCCCATTCTCTCTGTGAAGTGTCGTTATCTTTAATGTTTTGAAGCAGTGATATTCTTTTTCTGCCCCTAATGAGCCTGCCCTTTGCCCATGACCATAATGGGTGAGTGACACCCCCCCGGCTCCCCTCCTTATCTCCACTCCTGAGCCTTTGGATTCATTTTTTTCCTTTTCAGCGCTGCGGGGAAGGGAGGACTGGACGGCTGCGTGGTGCTCAGCTGCCCTCTGGGCTCAAACCATGACAGGCCAACAATTCTGCACCTATCTATGCAGTAGGCTAAGGAGGTGATTTTAAAAAAAAAATAAAAACACCTCCTTAGCCTACTGCATAGATAGCGCAGAGTCATCCAAACATCCATTTATTCCATCAGGTCATGAAGCGACTGGTTGCCTGACACACCAAATACCAGCGTGCTGCATGCTAGGAGCGTGAGAAACAGCCTGCAACGTTCTCTTTGCAGGGTGAGGCCACCTCCCAGGGTTGGGAGCTGCCAAAGACCCTGAGTATCTCCTCTGGCTTTGCTCTACCCCTTGGCCATCCCCCAATTCCCCACCTCAAACGAGGAGGGTGTCCTCGAAGCAAATGGGTCGCTCGCAGCAGTATTGCAGAAATGGTTTGAAAACACCGACAGAGGAAATTACCTTTTGCTCTTTTCTAACCTACAGGAGAGTTTGTCGACTTGCAGCTCCTTTGTTTTAGCCATGATCTAGTAGACAACAAAGTTTCAAGAGGATCTGCCCTAACTCTCTGATAATAAGCATCTCCTTGCCTCTGCTTCCACTTACAGATTCTTGCTCGAGGCATCGGATGCTCCAAGGCAAGTTTTGATAAAAGAGCCTTGCTGTCTGCAGTGCCCCTAATTACAGCGGCTCCGTTTTCTCCTTTGCCGGTGCTCCATCCTCTAGGTTAATGCCACAAAGGTCACTTTGTTAATTCAATACCAAGCCCACATTAGAAATCATCTGCACAGGGCTGGAAAAGTCAGTGTCTTTTTTAATACCGATGTTAAGGTTTTCTTACTACTATACAGTCATAGAAATGAATTATGGAGGAATAAAGTAGGTACCTTGTGAAGGTTAGCATTACCCCGAGATAGACATCAAGGCAGGTCAGATGATTCACCACCAGCAGGTGATTATTTTTCTCCCGAGATTAACATATGCCTTAAACAAGCTTCCAGGAACGTGAAGTTAGAAGAGAGAATTTCCCATCGGGTAAATTGGAGCAGGCAGGGCTCCAGTTTGACCAAACATGTAGAAGAAATGATCCCACGTGGGGCTTTGGATGGAAAGGGACAACCAGGGTCGTCAAGCCTACGTCAGAGAAGAGCTACACAACGGACACCTACTGCAGAAAGGTCCACAGAGCTTCACCACATGCCACGAACCCCCAAAATACTCACAGGCACCCTTCTTAAGACCTCATAAAGACCAGAAACTGTAACTACCAGAGGAGACGTGGGGATACCGATGTCCCTGAATGTTGCACAAGATGCTAGGAAGCCCAGCAGACCCCACTGTACAGGAAAGGGGGGAAAAACAGTCCCTGGTAATCTGGCCATGAGGAGAAAATTCCCTTTTGACCCCAAATCTGGGTGTATGAGCAGAAGACAGCAGCAAGGGCTGATACTAACAGGACTGCAACGGCCCCTTCCTCCACTGTTCCTCCAACCTGCCTCTTTTGGGATCATTTAAGGAGTTTTTTCCCCTACATATCGGATGTGGATTTGTTATGTATTTAAGGATATGCACCAAACTGAAGCCCAAAGCTACAAGACACAAAAAAAGCTGTTCCAGCATTTAGAGCTGCTGGGCTGGATCCTAAGTCCAGCCTTCACCAGGCTTTGCAGCACACTGTCGTGTGCCGTGTGGTCCTACTCCCCTCTCCTCCGCTTAAATCGACTGTCAGGATGAACAGAACTACCACAGGACCAAAAAGAAAGTACAAAGCAGGATTTCCAAGAAGGTAGAAGCAGAGGACGGGTTGTGTTCATTAGCTGTAGCCCTTCTAGTCCCGACAGTTGACAATTAAGTCCCAGGCTTAAAACATTATGGTTATTCCTGAAGGACAAACCCTGAAGCAACAGTTGGTACTTGCCCCCAGTTTTGTTCTTTGCCTGTTGAATTGCCATTTTTATTTTGTGCGAGGTTACCAAGGAACACAGAGGGGTATTTTTCATCCCCTCTTCGGCTTCTTCAGGCTGTGAACACCAGGAATGTATTTAATGTAGTAACAGAGGGGTGAGGGAAGGCCTTCAGCACTCACCAACGCTTACCATTTTAAGATTAATGACCACAAAGAAGGACAATGGGTTTTTTCAGTCATGGTTTTGGGAGGTATCTGCCCAAGATTTTTGGGGAAATGTTTATTGATTATCATTTTAAAAGACCAGCTTCCTCCCAGGAGCCAAATAGGCTATTCCTAGGGGTGGATTTTGGAAACTGTTAGCTGCTCACTTTTTTATATTACAGAGTAATGTATATGCCATCAAGAAATGTTCTACAAAAAAATGAGAAACAAATTCAGATAAGTTGCTGACAGATCGTATACTAAGAGGCCAAATTTTCATCATACATTCACTGAATTACCTTTTAAAATCTAATTTATTGTCAGGCTAACTCTAGTCTCATTTGGAGCTTACTAGCGTTAGGATGATCAGCATTTTATGGCAGCCATACATTACAGTTGTGTCGTACCCTTTTACTATAGGAATCTCAAAGCATTTTACCATCCCTCATAGGTGTTTGCAGTTGTTTAGCTTTAACTGGGATAAGCACCTCCCCATCCTCATTTAACGTTGTGGTGAAGCGGCAACGGGACGCTTAAAAGGCTGTGGCAGCATCACGGAGCAGTTTGGGAAAATGAGATTTTAGAAGGGGTATGATTGAAAACCTAATAGAAAATTAGAGAGAAAAAAAAAAACCAAAACACCTGTAGCTCAAAGGGGACCTGTCTTAGCATCAGGTTTACTCATGGGGAGGATCACGGGACCTTTAGCTCTACAGCTCAGCCCTGGAAAAGGACTTGGGATGGAAACCTGAGCATCAGCATTCATGTCCGAGAAAACAGGGAAAGTTAAGCCCAGCTCTAGGAGTGTCTGGCTGCATTTTTGGATGGTTTTTAGTCATGCAGTGACCCAGACTGACCTTGTATAAAGGTTTACTTCTTTCTGACACAACCCATTTACCTACCATACAGGAACAGAGTATTTGGTGGCAAAGCCTGGAGCCCAGCAAAGGATGATGCAGAAAAACTCCTGACGACGTAGGAGATGTCAGGAACAATCAGAACTAATGAAATAGTTATTGCTATCAGGTATTTGGCATATTAATGCACGGAGACAGATCTCATTTAATGAGACAGAGTCTGGCAATATAAATTATCGGACACTCAAACACTACCACGCTCCACATTTAAGGGCCATTTGAATTGTACTCAGGTAGTTTCACTCATCTGCAATCTGAGGAATGTGTTAATAAATACAGGACTGAATCACACCATTGATTTGTAAGTGGAATTTCCCATTAAAACCTGTCAAGAGTATTACTTTAAAAAAAATTAATGGTATATTATAGCCCAGGGTTCTGCTATAACATACTCCTGACAGTATAGCTCTGCGTGTCTCATGGGTGATGGATAATCTTGTTTGTTCTGTTTCGTCGCTGTAGTATCTTTCTTTTGCACTTCTGCCGCAGCCACGAGCAGGACTTGGGGTCCATCTCCAGTGGGCAGCAAATTAAACAACCGAGCAAGAGTCTACAGCTTCCTTCTTGCTTCCTTGAGGAGCAATGTTTCATTTCTACGGCCAGTATCTCCAATTCTGCAAAAAAACCTGGAAATCCACCTCTCTCATTCTGCCACTTTGGATTCTGCTCCGACTTCTCTGTGGATTTATTCTCCCAAGTCTCATAGATTTGGTGTTTTTTGGAAAGCTAGCTAGTTTTGTAGTTATGGACAAACACACTTGTCATTCCTGGGATGTTCTGTGAGTTCTGATATGAAAAGGAGGAGTAACATGAGTGACAACACAACGCCGACAGCCCGGACTTGGCACGCACAAGGATGGCCCCTGTGATTCTTTATCGGTGGCCTCACTCCACACTACTTCAAGAATTTGTGATAAAAACAGATTAAGGTTATGTAAGAAGCATCGGTGGGGGGGAAAAAAAAGACAAAAAAAAAAAAAAAAAGCCGAAGCATTATTTTATCGCATGTTTGAGATTAAAACCATTTCATAGTCGATTCACAAAAACCAATTTGCAACGAAGCGACGGTGCCAAGGGATTTGGGTGGCTCCAAACCAGTGTCCCCAGTTAAGTAGGAAACCTCCCCTTGGTCAGGATTGGAAAATTTGCTCCTGAAGAGTCATGGTGCTGCCCCATTTGTGACTGGTTGGTTGAGCACAAAGCATTACTCACACCCTCGAGTGGCCACCGTCCTTGCGGTGATATCATTTTCCATTGATTGTAATTGAGTTCTATTAATGATGTAATTCAATTAGACACAAATCAAGAGATAACTAATACTTTTAATAACGTAACACCAGCTTCTGACAAAATCCCTACACAGATGGAAAAGCTTGACAGAGTTTCTGGTAACAGAATATCCCCCTCTGGAGAGATGTTAACAACCCTTTTAATATCAATACACCTGCTATAGCAAAGCTATTTGGTTGCAGAGAATCAGCATCTGCGTGAGCATAGAAGGAATGCAAATGATCAACAACAAATTGTGTTAGGAGGATGTTGTTGATGTGAAGGTGTCTCCACGGAAGTCAGTGAAGATTTATTCAGGTTACGAATGTGGCCTAATGCGTTGAAACAACCTTTCTCTCTCTTTTTATAATTGTTTAAATCATTAAAATGTGATGGATTAAAAAAAAAAAATCTGATTTATTCTCCATTACTGTGGGCTTAGAGAATTGTGTGGGCAGTATGGAAATACAGCTGTTTACCCAGTTTTCTCTGGAATCTTTCATCCAGATGACCTTTATTTCAGATTAATGAAAACAAAGAATAACGTTTGCGTGAGAGGGAGATCAGAGCAAACTGCCACGGGTAACAGACTCTGCCAGAACAGAATATATTTCTTAGAACACACACCTGCTATTCCAAAGCACACAGTTGGTTTAATTTCCACAAACTGAGTATGCCCTTACTTTTAATGTCAAAACCAATTACCGCCAGAAATCTAAAAACATTAAACCGCATGATTTTTGCAAAAAGCGCTGCACGTACAACACCCTCTATCCTACAGCACTTTAAAACCTTGTGCATAAATACCTTTTTCTAAGCGTCCTTCTACTGCTGGTTTGCTAAATGTCCTATCAACACTTGGACCATGGGAGCTATCAGCCTCCGTTGGCACAGAAAATTTCTACATTTCTAAATCTCTGGAAAAGGCCATTCTGACACGATCCAACGGTATGAAACCGTCTCTGTTTTGCATCCTCCTAATCATGAATGGTTAAAACAAGAGCTGTCAGATTCAAGTTAATTTTTTCACAGAATCACAGAATCATCTCAGTTGGAAAAGCCCTTGAAGCTCCTCCAGTCCAACCATGAACCTCACACTGACAGTTCTCAACTCCACCACATCCCTCAGCGCTGGGTCAAAACTCGCTTCACGCTGTTTCTCACACAGGAGGACACAGTGTCCAGGGAAAATAAAAAGGTCCTGAGCCCCTGTAAATAAATACACAAAAATCCCAATGTCCTTTTTAACAGCAAAGTCTAAATCTAAGACCATTAACTACTTTCATATGTATGACAGACTCCTCTTCAATAATTCATCTAAACCTTTTCAATCTTCTGAGCAGAAAACCATGTAGGAAGCTGCCTTTCAAAGCAGAATGGGGGATTGTGGGCCTTTTTGCCAAATTTATAAATAACATGTAGGAAATTAGGATAACCTAATCCCCCCCCCCCCCCCCCCCCCAAGGCAACGACAATCAAAACCTCGATCCATGCAAGAAAAGGCATTGCTTCACCAGCAGTCAACAGGGTGGTGCATTTGGGTCTCACCACGACTGTGGTCTGTTGTGTGTCTTCAGCACCAGGGAAGAACAGAAGGAAAGTTTTAAGGGATTTTTTTTTCTTCTTTTTCTGAGCATCAGAAGGCAAAGAAGAAAAAAAAAAAAAAAAATGGAAGGGTATACGGATGAAGGCCCCTCGGAGACTTTTTAGATGTCTGTCTTCTTCCCCTGATGCTTCTAAGAGGAAAAACAGAATGAATATTGTGGATAGACACTCAAAAGAATGCTTTTAAAAGGCTTTTTTTCACTTTGGCTAGTGAGGAGAAGAGTGTTGGCAAGACACTCAGGAGGAAGGAGGTTCTTGAGTAAACTCTGCACTGAACAAGCCCTTTCGGGAAGCTGTGGGCTAAGGATGAAACACCCAACTGTGCTCAGTACCTGCTGCCAGCCCCAGGACAGCCCCCTCCTTGCTGATAAGTCAACTCCACTCCTAGGGAAGCAACCTTCAGCTTTTAATTGCAACACTTTGTTAGAAAGAAACACTTCACGCAATTGTATCAATTGACCTTGTCCAGAGCCGTCATGTTTTGTCTAATTACTGCTCTCAGAGCTCGACAGCCAGACAGAAATGCCCACTGGTTTAGCTACAGGTCACACTGTTCAGACAGCCACCAGCCTTCAGGCACTTTCTGAACGGAGATTTCTCAGATTTGTTGCACCAGATTTGGCTACTGGGCATTTTTTTCTTCCTCCTCAAAATACACTCCAAGAAAATGGGACAAGGAACATGGAATAAGGCTCTAAAATAATATATATATGAGGTCAGTGTTCAGCTACGCCAACAGCAACCGCCTCCAGCTCACGACCTTCACTGTATTTCATACCTTCTTGGGGAGAATCCAGTGTTAGTTTAGTGGGGAATGGCACTGCAAGAACCAGTGGCATGCAACTGAAGTCAAGCAAATTAAAAAGAGAAACAAAGCGGGCGGAAAAAAAAAAAAAATCAAAAAAAGCAACCCAGTGAATGCAATTAGCTACGCCAAGGGAGAATGTCCTGCAGCCCATCACAGCGCAAGGTAAATAGGTGAAGTTCTGTGGATTGTCCACACACAGAACAGACTAAATGAGCAAAGGATTCCTGTTTGAGTGGAAACATTATCTGTTCCCATCACAGAATCACAGAATCCTTCAGGTTGGAAAAGACCCTTGGGATCATCAAGTCCAACCCTCAGCCCGACTCTACAAAGTTCTCCCCTACACCACATCCCCCAACAGCTCATCCAAACGACCCTTAAACACATCCAGGGGTGGGGACTCCACCCCCTCCCTGGGCAGCCTATTCCACTCTCTGACCACTCTTTCTGGGAAACATTTTTTCCTACTGTCCAGTCTGAACCTCCCCTGTTGCAGTTTAAAGCCGTTCCCTCTTGTTCTGTCACTAATCACCTGTGAGAAGAGACCAGCACCAACCTCTCTACAATGTCCTTTCAGGGAGCTGTAGAGAGTGATGAGGTCTCCCCTCAGCCTTCTCCTCCTCACACTGAGCAGTCCCAGCTCCTTCAATCGCTCCTCACAGGATTTATTCTCCAGGCCCTTCCCCAGCCTCGTTGCCCTCCTCTGCACTCACTCCAGCCCCTTGAGATCTCTCTCATATTGAGGTGCCCAAAACTGGACACAACACTCCAGGTGTGGCCTCACCAGTGCAGAGCACAGGGGGACTATCACCTCCCTGCTTCTGCTGGTCACACTATTTCTAATCCAAGCCAGGATGCCGTTGGCTTTCTTGGCCACCTGGGCACACTGCTGGCTCGTGTTCAGCTGCTTGTCAATGAGAACCCCCAGATCCTTCTCTTCCAGACAGCTCCAGCCACACCTCCCCGAGCCTGTAGCCATGCAGGGGGTTGTTGTGGCCCAAGTGCAGGACCTGGCAGAAGTGTATGGTGGACAGGACTCCAGTGAGAACTTCTCCTTAGACTCACACCTGTGACCAGCCAGGCAGAGGACACAAAATTTGCGTCACTATTTTTTACGACAATCTCTCTCCGTGCACCCAAAAGCAAGCAGTGAACTGCAAAATAATAGTTTGCTTTAGTCCCGTTTATAACACTATAATCTCTCTTAATCTTTCACTGGAGAAACTACCCATATCCAAGAGTCACTTTGCTGCTCCTTTTACCAAAACAGCCTGTTCTGGCAGCGCTGCACTGAGATTTGATAGAGCATCGGGCAGCTGTGGAGACGGCGGAAGGTATGCAGTGCGAGTAAAGAAAAACTTCAGAAATAGGAGGCAAGAACAGAGCTGTGATATTGAGGGCAGAAAAAAAAAAAAAAAAAAAAAGAAGAAAGCAATAAGCAAAGGCAAATTGGAAATATAGAAATGTCGCTTCTCACCTGTGCAGGACAAACACAGTCCCTGTCAGCACAACATCTGAAGCTCCCATTGACTGACAGGGTATAGAGAACGCGGCCACCAGGCTGCGAAACTGTTATTATATATAAATGATAAAAATATGAACTAGGAGACTGTCATTCATTGCTGAGCTCTTCTGGTGATTGAAGAGCTGACCTTAGCTCAGCTAATCTACAGAGCCTCTCAAAAGAGTCGTAACCCTGCAATTTATAAAGCTCTCCATCCACCCCCCAACGAGCACAGCCTCACCTCCCACAGTACATCCTCGTCCCACGCTACGTCCACGTCGTGCAAGCACCACCTCCACGATTTGGATAAATTCTGGGTTTCGTAACACAGTGGCACAGAAAGCATCCAACCACCCTAACCTCTCCACCTAAAACAAATGTTTTCATAAACACCTGCATTGGTGGATGGGGTTATTTCACTGTCCAGGAAACTCTGTGCACAGAACAGGAGCTTTCCAGTATCTTTATTTATTTTTGTCACCCTTTGTTCTCACTGTAAGACCCCAGAAGAGAAAGACAATAAGTATTTCTTCCAATGAGTCAAACTTCTCAGCTGGCCAGGATGCTGCTTCCCAAAACGGATGGAAATTGGTATCAAAGCTTTGGAAATTACAAAGCTGCTGGTTGTTCACCTTCTGCTTCCAGGCTGGGAGAGAGGAGGCAGCTTGTGAGTCCTCCAGCCCAGGGAAGTGTGACCATGGGCTGGGTGCATGTGATCACTCCAGCGAATCTGATTATTCATAAAGCACCATAAAAATAAAGTAAATCATCAAAACATCAGTAGACTCCTTGTTTTAAACTCTGCTTCGCAGGGTGAGAAGATACCCAGTTCTCAGCCAGTAATGCAACTTCCAAGATACTATTCCTTCAGCTTCTCTGTTTGACAACTAATATTTTGCTGAAACTTCGGGCAGCAATTTAGAGTAGTTTTCAACGTATTTTGAATACTTCAGAGCATTTATAAAATTACAGCACATACTGGCATTAGCATCGACAAATGACTGCCATCAACCGAGACAGAAATTGAGACATTTAACTGCGCGTTTATTGTGCCTCTCTGAGAATTCCGTTTCCTTTATAGTGCAGACGTCTCCAAACTCTCGAGCGAGATGTTCTGTCATTAGCCCAATTTAGATGTAGCCCTTCACATCAAAGCTGAAATTGAGAAACGTTGGCAGAAAGAAACAATTCTGCTAGGTTTACAATTATCTGATGCGTTATCTTTCAGGAATAAAATACTCTATTTTACCAGAGAATTTACTGTCAGAAATCAGGAGATACACTTCACTTTCAGTTGTTGCTTTCCATAGTTGGAGAGTTTTCCTTACAGAGGGCTGTGCAGAAGACCCAAAGGAACAAATCTCAAATACCCGAGGCTCTCCACCCGTATTAAAAAAAAAAATTCCTAAGCATCAAGCATCCGTTATCTTGCAGAGGAAACCGCTGTTGCTTTTCAACAGCAGAAGTGGTCAAACAGACCGTGAAGTTTATAGAAGGGGATGGGGAGGAGGAGACAGGTAATGGACACATGAAGGAGATTTATCTCTCAAGGACCAGAACCGGTAACAATTTAAGCCACCCCCGCAACAAATATTGGAGAAGAAATTCTTGTAAGTGAGCGTTAGAAACATTCAGCAAGGGAGATGGATAAAAAATGGTGCAAACACCAGGAGTGAACCCTGCAAAGCGCCTGAGCTCATGGATGCGGTACGTTGTGGCACCTATTTATTGGCAGATGATTTTTCAGGCCAGCGTGGAGAAAGGAATTCACTTGGGCAAATTAAAAGTAAAGGCGGTCAGAGACTCAGGGAATAGCAAAGAGGATGTGGCAGTGGGTGCCTTCTGGAGGAGTGGGGACCCCTCTGCACCCTGCAGATTTGGGTGCTGTGTCCCGAGCTGATGCTGGGCAGGAGCAGCTCCATCCAGCCCCGAGCACTGTGGCTGCAGTAAGGGGAGGGGGGGGGGCAAGGAAAACGAGGACAGGGCCAGTCTCTTTAGTTTGGATTCCAATGGAAATAAAAAAAATGTAGGTCACTGTTTCACCCAAGGGATAATTTTAACAGAGCAAGTGAATTTTTTTGCCTTTAGTTAATTAATCATGAAAGCCTCGGTGGAATTTGTTAGTATACTTTTAATTCAGGCAAGGCCAACATTTTAAGAAATTTCCATCTATTTGTATTACAACAAAGAGACTGACTGCACTGACTCACCCTGTTACAGATCTGCATTTCAGCAGAAGGGAAAATTAGGCATGAGAAAACACGATCCCCGCTTTGAGCCGCAGCTTCTTTCACAAGCGCTTCGTTCCCTACACCAAGGGAGAACTTCTGTAAACTGCATCCATCAAGGGATTTGCAGCAGCAAACCTGAAGGGAGAACCTACCTGTTGGCCTTCGAGTCTGACTGTCCCTACACCTGCACGGCGGCGGCACAGATAAACCTTCTCCTACGCCAGCACAGCGGGGAACCGGCGAGCTTTAGCCTGGCCAGATGTTAAACTATCAGGAAAAGGCAAACTTCTTTCACAGCTTACTCACATTAGCACATTCGCTGAAGTCTTTACAAGTTTTTCACCAAGAATGGAGGTGCAAACACACCGCAGAGTTTTATCCTCTGCAGCTGGATCCGCCGCACAAGCGGGCACATGGGAAACACTCGGTTTTGCGGCGTTATTTTATCTCGTAAAACTAAAGCTTAAAAAATCAGTACTGGCCCTCTAAAGGACAGCTGGTGGAACATCCATGTGCTGTACATCTGATGAATGACTCTGAAAGAGTTATTTTAGCTGTCATGTCACCGGATTGACAGCAGTCTCCCGCTAGAAGGGGCCAAGCCAGGCGTCACATACAACACACGCTTCAGGGACCGAGCTCAGGCAAAACCCAGATTATTGCAGGATGGTGTTAAACAACAGGCTACTGGGAAATACCAGCCCACGTACAGCATCAGCCTTTTGCCAGTTAAAATGTGAGGCAGGACAGGGATGCAAAACAAGGCTCTCCGCTTCCCTGGCAGTGGAGTGAAAGGCCGGGTGGGTTGGGAGAAGGCAGCACTTGCACCTCCATCTCCAGCCAGGCTGCTCCAGGGAGATGCAAACAGCAAGGTCAGGGCACTAGCTCTGAACTTAAGCTCAGTCTGATGATGGGAAGAACTCACCTGGACTGCAGTCCCCGGTTTTCTTCCCTAAATTTGAGAAGCACGGATGTATTTATTAATCATTTGGATCCTGGAAGCCCTCGCTGCGGACCACGATCCCGCTGTGAATCTGCAGAGCAAAGCCCTGACAGCCCTGCCCGAAAATCCTACCGTCCCAGCATAAAACAGGCAAGCAAAGATGGGTTCAGCCAAACAGAGAAATATCTCGATGGCGCTTCCACGTCTTGGGCCCTGGAACAGATCTTTCAGGCTAAGTTTTGTATTGGGAAGGACAACGGAGTAGCAGTCAAGGATAAATGAACCAAGTGTGAAATCTGGACATGATTGCACTTGGCATAATCTGATTGAAAACAAACGTTCCTGCCTGTGTGTCTGAAGTCAGCATTGGTCCTGGATCCATATGGACGTGGAGAAGGGGGGAGTGAGGACAAAAAGGCATAAAACGTGGTATAATCTGATTGAAAACAAACATTCCTGCCTGCGTATTTGAAGTCAGCATTGGTTCTGGATCCTTATGGACATGGAGAAGCGGGGAGTGGGGACAAAAAGGCATAAAACAAGAAGAGCTGAATACAAAAACATTCAACAAACTCTAGAAAGAAGACTTAACTCAAATATAAATTGCTCGTCCTCAACTAAGCTCATTTCCATTTTTAAAAACACTCTGGCGAACGCGCGGAGGTTACCCCAGTCCTGTGGTACCCCGGGGTGGCTCACACGCCTCGTAACACAGAGGGCAACCGCAGCGCATGTGAAATGGATGCTGTGACAGGTCACTGGTGATTTATACTGCACCACTCACAGGAGTGATTGCCATAGTACCCAGACATCGCCGGGCTCTGACATGCTGCACTAACGCTAAATTTCTCGCCAGGATCTAGCGGGAGGCAAAGACACCAAACGCAGAAGCCATTCACACACAAAAAAAAAAAAAAAAAAATCTTTGAGATGGAGTTAAATTCTACAGACAAGAAAGAAAGGTAAGTATTTAGTGGTTACTTTAATACCTACACAGAACAAACCATACAGCACCAGCATGATCAAGCGCTACATAATTTACATCCCCCTTTATCAGGAACACGTTTTCCACGGCCTCTTTCCAAAATGGCAAACGTTGCCCATCATCTCTTCTTCCACCCACATATATTTAACCAGGAAAAGTCCAATGTTGCGCTTTACTTTCTGTCTCATCCCCCAAACCATTTCGCCCCTCGTGCCCAACGGCAAAGGACGGGCGCGGGACTTGACTCGGGCGCAGAAACGGCGCGTCCCTGCCCGCACATGGATGCGCCGCTGCCCTTTGGGACCAAAGTTTTGAACAATCCCCCCCCCACCCTGCACACCCACAGCAGCTCCGGGCTTTGGGCAGGGGGGCAAGAGAGGAGCCCACCCCATTGTGCAGCATCTCTGGGAGCCCTTTGTTAGCAGGACTCGCTGCCTGCTCATGCCCTGCTGTGCGGGGACGGTGCCAAGCACAGAGCGCTGCCCGCACCTCCTGCCTGCACCTCCTGCCCACGGCACACCAGCTCGCCGGTGGTGTGGAGGCCGCTGCCTTGCCCAAAAAGGGGTAAGATCTGCTTGATTTGGGTTAGTCGACTGACTTGGGATGGCGATAAAGACGCTCAGGAAAGCACAAACTCACGACAGCCCCCGGGGCTGCGACGCTGGGAAAACTTTGCCCGTTTGCAGCTTTGTGAAGCGCAGCGCAAGGAATTGGCTGCGCCGCAAAGATGCCACCTTCAAAATCGGGGCAAAAAAAAAAAACCAACCCACCCGTGTCTCGGAGATGGGGTGTGAAACACACAGCCGATACGTGCAGTTGGAAAACAGCCTGTTTCCTCCACAAACCACAAAACAATACGGACGCTGTGGGAGCGACGGGTTTGCGGCACGTTTGGCCCCTGACACAGCACACGGTTTCCTTCCCTCCTCAGGCACACAGAGGCTCTCGCTCCATCCCCTCCTTTGGCAGCAAAGCAACCTGCAAGTCAATCATCTTTCAGGAAGGAGGATCACTGCCACGTCTCCCAGCTTTTAAGCTGGAAAGGCAAAAGAGGCACCAATTTGTTATCCTGCTCCCACTGCCCTGGTCCCCCCCCTCCTCCCACGCAAGTCATTGCAGAGGACGATGCTGGGGACACGCGTACAAAAAATAAAACCTCCTGGTTTGACAGAGGAGCATCTTCCAGTTTACGCACTAACTGCCCAAAATCAGGACAATCAAAAGATACAGCGGTTTGTGTAGAGGAAGCACCACCTCCACGGGCAATCTGCATACAGCTGACACCCTGAGCTTTGCCAGAAGACACCGAGGACCTTCTCGCCCAACGCTTCGTGGTGCAGCGCTCTCCCCATCACAAAAACCTGCTTTAGCGGTGGTGTGCGCGGTGTGGGGAGTTGGTTCCCATTGTTCCTCCGTCGCTGCAGCGAAAAGCAGTCTGCTCGGATGCTTTTTTTTTTTTGTGTGTGTGTATTTTCCAGACTCCCCCTTCCCAAGGTTTCTCCTACCAAAGTGTGCCTCGTTTTCTTTTGGAGACAATTAGATGAGCGCTGGGGAATAATATTTCCTCGCACGCATCTCCCTCCACCACGCACTCACACCCTGAGCCTCCTGCAAATCAAAGCTGCACTTTCTTAGTTCCTAACACTTCTTGGCTCGCACTCCCACCTCTCTTCCCTTTCTTTTCGAAGAAGAGATTGCGTAGTGCCGAACCCTTCTCTACCTCCCGCACAAGTAGCCCCAGAGCATCGCCGTGTCAGTCCTCTCCCTTCCTCCCCGACCCCGCTTCCACACACACCACCGGCTTTGCCATTTTTAATTAGAAAATGTGCCTGCCAAGTGCGGCGAGAGAGGTGCAGCCCCGAAGACTCGCAGCCTCATAGAGTTGGAAGATGCTTTGCAGAGAAGCGCCTTTTCTGCCTCGCTAACTCCTCTGCTGCTTTTTATTCCTTTCCCCAGTAAAAGCAGCCCCTTCCCTTGGTTTCAACACACAAACCCAAAAAGCTACAGGCGAATTTATCCAACCGCAAGCGGGATCAGGTGCAGAACTGGGAACTAACCCTACCACCTATTATGCCACCTCCTGCCACATTTCTCCTTTATTTTCCATAGATTTCCTTCTTTCCAGTGCTCCCCTTTCTCCCCAAGGCTGCGCAAGGCGCTTCTAAACGCGGTTCCCCCCTTCCCATCTGTAGCAAGTGATGCAAAACAGCAACAGCAACAACAAAACGCTCGGAAAAAAATAAAAAAAACACCATATCATGCTTGCGGAAGGTGAGAAAAGTCCATCAGCACAAGAGAAACGGGCACGTTGCTTTGGGATGCGGAGGGAAAAAAAAAAAAAAAAATCCCCCTCACCCCGGAGAGAAAAAGGAAATAAAGCAGAACTGACTTACCAGAGACTCGAGGATGGAGGTTCGCCAGCGTAAACCCGAAGAGGAGAAAAGCCAGTTTTGGTACCCAAAGACATCCAAGACTATTCTCCATATTTCAACACACACCTACAGAGTCGGGTCCTGAGCACCAGCAGCAGCCACACATGCACGCTCAGCTCCTTCTGCCTCCTCCTCGCCGGGGCTTTTGGGGGGTTTGGTTGGGTTTGGGGTTTTTTTCGGTCCCTGCTGACAAGGATCAGCAAAAGGGGAAGGGGTGCGGAGGGAGGAAAAAAAGTTGCATTCAGTCCAGGAGGCTCCGTGCGGGGAACTAACTCAAGGAGACGGGGAAGGATGGGGAAGGGTCCTCCCACCGCTGGAAAACCATACAGAGGGAAATCCTGCCCCCCCAAAAAAAAAGAAAAAAAAAAAAAAAGCCAAAAAGCCGGCCGGCGGGCATCAAAAGAGTCGCGGCGGCTCCATGTCCAACGCGAAGTAGAAAAAATGAAAATAATAAAATAAAAAATGGGTAAAAAAAATGGGGGGGGGGGGGGGGGGGAGAAGAGCTGCAAGGCGGGGAGCGCGCGGCCGGCGGGCGCGGGGCAGCGCCGCGAGCAGCCGCCGGCGGAAGGGGCTGAGGCGCCTCACGCGTTCCCGCCGCTGCCGCCCGCAGCCTGGCCAGCCCGGGCCATGGGGGCGGGGGCCGGAGGAGGAGGCGGCGGAGGAGGAGGAGAGGCCGGGCCGGGCGGGAGGAGGAGGAGGAGGGAGGAGGAGGAGAGGACGGGCCGGGCCGCGCTCGGCAGCAGCCGCCGCCTCAGCGCCCCGCCGGGGAGCGAGGGCGCCCTCTGGGGGCCGCTCGGGGAACGGCCGCGGCCCTGCCCGCACCCCCTCACCCCTCACCTCTGCCCTCACCCCTTCACCCCTGCCCTCACCCCCCGCCCGTGGCCCTTCTCTGAGCCAGGTGCTCTGAAATCACAGAATCACACAAAATCCCAGAATCAGCTGGGTTGGAAAAGACCTTGAAGCTCCTCCAGCCTCACCATGAACCTCACCCTGACCGTTCCCAACTCCACCAGATCCCTCAGCCCTGGGTCAACCCGACTCTTCAACCCCTCCAGGGATGGGGACTCCCCCCCTGCCCTGGGCAGCCCATTCCAACGCCCAACAACCCCTTCTGCAAAGAAATCCTTCCTAAGAGCCAGTCTGACCCTGCCCTGGCGCAGCTTGAGGCCATTCCCTCTTGGCCTGGCGCTGGTTCCTTGGCTCAAGAGACTCATCCCCCCTCTCTGCACCCTCCTTTCAGGGAGTTGCAGAGGGCCATGAGGTCTCCCCTCAGCCTCCTCTTCTCCACACTAAACCCCCCCAGTTCCCTCAGCCGCTCCCCATCACACCTGTGCTCCAGACCCTGCACCAGCTCCGTTGCCCTTCTCTGGACACGCTCGAGTCATTCAATGGCCTTTTTGGAGTGAGGGGCCCAAAACTGAACCCACTCATCGAGGGGCGGCCTCACCAGTGCCAAGTCCAGGGGTAAGATCCCTTCCCTGTCCCTGCTGGCCATGCTAGTGCTGATACAAGCCAGGATGCCATTGGCCTTCTTGGCCACCTGGGCACACTGCTGGCTCATTACCAATCCCCCCCAGGTCCCTCTCTGACTGGCAGCTCTCCAGCCACTCCTCCCCAAGCCTGTAGCGCTGCTGGGGGTTGTTGTGGCCCAAGGGCAGCACCCGGCATTTGGCCTTAGTGAAACTCCTCCAGTTGGCCTCAGCCCACCGCTCCAGCCTGGCCAGGTCTCTCTGTAGGGAAAGATCATTCAGGGCCGTGGCTCTGCAGCCTTCTCCTGCAGGGAAAGAGCACAGGGCTACAGTGGGGGCACTGGCTGTGTCTTCTGAGCGTGTATTCGGGATGAGTGAGAGCCAACAGCTCTGATATTTACACAAAGTGCACCTCAGGGGAATAGAGAATTCAAATCCCAGGCAGAACTCTACAGCTTGGATGTTTTCCTTCAGGAATTCTGATTTTTCAGCATGACTTTAAGGAAGAATCATTTAAAATAACCATTAAACCAATATGCTCTGCCTGCAATCATTGCTTGGGCTTAATTAGAGCATGTCATGCCTTAGGTCCAGCTGTGGGCTCCACAGCAGTAAAAGCATCACCAGCAGCTGAGGAACCTCAACTTTGTGCAGCTTGTTTGGTCGCTCTCCACCCATTTTCCCTGCAAGCAGACCATGCTACACGTTATTTCAGTAACTTTTTGGCTGCTGGAAAAAACACACGTTGGGTAGGAAATGAAAGCCGAGGAGCTCAAACAACTAATTGCTGGAGTTACGTTCCCCTGGGCAGGCACAAGTCTCCTGGAAATGCCTTCTGCAAGTGGGGAGATTCTCTCTAGAAATTACCCAGGCCAGACGTTGGGGTAAGGGCCCTGAGGAAGGCACCCTGCCACCCTGTTCCTCACATTGGACCTGGCTCCACCACCCTCACCGTTCCCTGCTCCCAAGGGCTCTCCTGTTGCCAAACCCTCTGCTCCTGATTTACGAAACATCCCCTTCTGCAAAGACTCTATTTCTGCCACTTGTCGCTGTTTGCCTGCAACTTGCCTCTGCTGTTCTCTGATTTTGCTCCTATTTTGGTCTTTTCTTTTTCCTCGCTTTTTCCGTGACCTGCTTAATCTCCATTTTCAGTAGCACCCTCACTACTTCTGCAAGCGCCCCAAAATTACAGCCTGAGTGTTCAACGCAGCTCTCGCAACAACCACTTTCTCACTGGTGGTCAGAAACCTCCATGGTCTGGACTCCTGCACACGCACAAAGGGCTTTTCTCTGAACAACCTTCCTCCGTCTTCTATTCTCCGTGAGTATTCTGCAAGGTGAGATAATTGCACGGCAAGTAGCATCTGGGCCATTATCATGAAAGTTCAAAGAGAGCAGCCCTTATTGAAAGGGAAAGGACTACGAGTAGGAGGGATTTGTAGTTGGGGATGGTGGGTTCTCTCCCTTCCCCTTTCCCGGCACGCTCCGACATGCAATTCCATAATTCTGCAGTGCTGTTCTCAGCGTGAGCTCCAAGTGGCTCTTCCCAACCTGTTTCTAAAAACTGCCCTTCCGAAATCAGCCTTTCCTCGAGTGTCTGCTCGTGTAGCAGAAACACTTTCCATCCTGCAAAGCCTATTTTTACAAATACAAAAAAGCCTTAAATCTAAATACGGATTTGGCTCCAAGGAAATAACAAGCTGAGCAAACGCAGGCTTCTGCTTTAAACAGAACCAAGACTTCTGCCAGTATGTGGCCAAGACCCGTTCTATTTGAACACACAGAGCAACATATGGTGATAATCTTACAACTTGTAGCTGCACTGAGATGGGAGTTTCTCTCTGAGATTCTACCAGCCCTTTGGGGAGCGGATCCTTCCCAAAGAAACAGCACAATTGACTTCAAAGCACAGGGACCATCTGCGGGTGCAAGTCTTTGTGACCAAGAATACCACAAGCTGGAGGGGAATCTATCACCCAGCACATGGCTTTGTGTGCTACGTGAAACCTGAAGAGCAAAATACGGTCAGGGCACAGCAGGCAAGTTTGCTAATTTGTAAAAAAGACATCTAAAATTTCACAGAATCACAGAATCATCTTGGTTGGAAAAGCCCTTGAAGCTCCTCCAGTCCAACCATGAACCTCACACTGATCGTTCCCAACTCCACCAGATCCCTCAGCCCTGGGTCAACCCGACTCTTCAACCCCTCCAGGGATGGGGACTCCCCCCCTGCCCTGGGCAGCCCATTCCAACGCCCAACAGCCCCTTCTGCAAAGAAATCCTTCCTAAGAGCCAGTCTGACCCTGCCCTGGCGCAGCTTCAGGCCATTCCCTCTTGTCCTGGCGCTGGTTCCTTGGCTCAAGAGACTCATCCCCCCTCTCTGCACCCTCCTTTCAGGGAGTTGCAGAGGGCCATGAGGTCTCCCCTCAGCCTCCTCTTCTCCACACTAAACCCCCCCAGTTCCCTCAGCCGCTCCCCATCACACCTGTGCTCCAGACCCTGCACCAGCTCCGTTGCCCTTCTCTGGACACGCTCGAGTCATTCAATGGCCTTTTTGGAGTGAGGGGCCCAAAACTGAACCCACTCATCGAGGGGCGGCCTCACCAGTGCTGAGCACAGGGGTAAGATCCCTTCCCTGTCCCTGCTGGCCATGCTAGTGCTGATACAAGCCAGGATGCCATTGGCCTTCTTGGCCACCTGGGCACACTGCTGGCTCATTATCAATCACCCCCCCCAGGTCCCTCTCTGACTGTCAGCTCTCCAGCCACTCCTCCCCAAGCCTGTAGCGCTGCTGGGGGTTGTTGTGGCCCAAGTGCAGCACCCGGCATTTGGCCTTAGTGAAACTCCCCCAGTTGGCCTCAGCCCATCGCTCCAGCCTGGCCAGGTCTCTCTGCAGAGCCTCCCTACCCTCGAGCAGATCAACACTCCCACCCAACTGGGTGTCATCTGCAAACTGACTGAGGGTGCACTCGATCCCCTCGTCTAGATCATCAATAAAGATGTTAAACAGGAGTGGCCCCAAAACCGAGCCCTGGGGGACACCACTCGTGACCGGCCACCAACTGGATTTAACTCCATTCACCAGAACTCTTTGGGCCCGGCCATCCAGCCAGTTTTTTACCCAGCGAAGCGTGTGCCCATCCAAGCCACAAGCAGCCAGTTTTGCCAGGACTGGTTAAGGCTAAAGAGGAAACAGGACTGTTGGTACAACCATGCCATTGCAGATCTGTGTTTCAAGGCGTCACTGAGAGTTTTGGCATTGCAGTTTTCAAGTGTCTTGGTTTTCTATTTAACTTTTGCATGTATTCTAGTAGTGAAAACACAATGTCTTGCTGAATTGCGTATGAAAGTAAACAATGAGTAAAGCGAGAGTATTAGAAACAGCCGTTCTCTCTCAAACTGTCTGGCAGAGTTATGTAGCAATTGTGTACTTTTTCCAACTTCTGAGGGAATGTTCGTGGAGGACAACCAGAACTGATGGGAACTGAGCAGAAAATAGGCAAGCGCTGTGCTTTCTTCTGACATGTGATGTCTCTTATTTTTGCCTTGAGCTTCTTCAGGAACAGACGGCCAATTGTACTGCGCTGTGCACTGGGGGTTTATGAGTTTCACAAATGGGTGAGCAGGTTTTCACCACTAAACTCATTTCTTCGCTTTCAATCTGAATGCAGATCCTGAGGGATAAAAGGCTGGTGTGTGCCTTAAAACAAACAGGCTCCACAGCAGTGGAAGTGAGCATTGCTGGTCTTTCGGGAAGTAAGAGGATACAGAGAGCTGTAAGGCCAAATCTGGGGTTTAGGACTAAAAACTGCCCAGTCAGTCACTGCATCCTGCTGTGGCAAAATGAGCGACAACTGCCTGAGTTGCTCAGCTGCCCTCTTCCACCAGGTTATGGGAAAGTCTTGCTGTGTCACCTCCAGCCCCACAGACAAGCCCTGGGAAAGGTCCTTCAGTCAGATCCAGATCCTAAAAACTGCAGTAGACCCTGCAGTGGAGATTAAAAATCAGCCCTGGGTTTACTTTCAGGCTTATTGCCAACAGGTTTTTTCGCACATACGTTTTCTCCAGTAAAACCTGCTCCTTCCTCAGCCCAAACCCATCCTTTCTACTGTGCCAGAAAAAACCTGGCGATTCACGGGCTGAGAACTTACAAGAGCAAGCGTGACCCTGAAGATGAGAGGTTAAAAGCACTCGCTAAGCTGGAGGAGATTTCTGTTCCTGGCCATGAAATTAAAATCTCATCCCCACCAGCCACTGGCTACAGCCCATACTCTGATCTGGAGTCTGCCCCAGGGCCACGGGAGTTCAGCTCCGCAGTGACGCTCTCCATCGCGTAGGATTTCCTTTGGACGTCTCGCGCACTATGAACAAGTTTTTCCTTCTCTAACCCCCGTGATGTGCAGTGCTCAACGGACTATTCAAAGCAGAAGACTACAGAGTTTACACTGTAAGACGTTACCACTTTCCTTAGGATCTGGTTCCTTCTACCTCAAGAGACCTGTTCAAAAACATGAACATTTCTTTTACCGACTTTTACATCCCAATAACCATGTTTAAGGTACTATTATCCACTGTAAGATTATGTGCAATTACCTCCTTCTCATGCAATTTTGTTCTCCAGAATTACCACTCCCCTTTCATTTGTTACAAGGAATATTTTATACACCTTTATGAATTCATCCAACTATGCACTAGATCAGAACACATAATTTCATCACACTTACTTAAGTGCCTTTTAAACATAATTAGAAAATTGGTGCGAGTCAAACTAAGCTGCAGTGAAGTTTTCTCCTTTCCTACCTGTTCTTCTTCCCACCAACCCTCAACATGCTGCTCGTCCTGATGCGGGCTCCCACCAAGCCAGGACCCCGTTCCTGGCCACGTCTGTTGCATCTTTCCACTATGAAGTGCCACCTAATGCATCTTAGAGAGTTTTTATTTTGTTGTTAATATATTTCTTTGTTCTTTAGCTCGCAGTTTTCTTAACAACAAGCGTTAAGTAGCCACAATAACAACCACGTTGATGTTACTCCAGAAGTAGAGCAGCATACCTCAGAGCAGAATTCAGTCCCTCTTACAAAGAACCTTAAATTAGTTAAATGGCTTACAATTAATGAGCTTATTAGACAGATGAGATAAAGTGAGTGTCTTTAGTTTTCATGCAAAAGAGAGAACGCTTTTTACTTTGGCAAGACAAGCAACTGCTTCAGTTGCCTCGGCATGTTTTTTGAAGGAAGCGGTGTGTCTGTGGCTTCACCCTCCTCTACAGTAGAGTATTAGATTTGCTGCCTTCAGAACTCTACCCCTAACGCTGTAAGTTCTTCTTTTCCCGTGATTAGAGTTTAATCACCGTTCCTGTTTTGCCACTTGTGAGTCAAGCTAATAAATCTAAATGTTTGTCCTCGTTTCTCTTCTGCAGAGCCCCTGCAGTGGTTCACATTCTCCTGTGCACCGAGCAGCTTCTAAAGACGTGTCCACACAGCGCTTAAGCTGAAATAACTCCATCCTGAGCAATAAAACTGTCCCACCGCCGCACGTAAAGGTGGCCATCCACCCACGGCCCTCCCACAAGCACACATCCTCCGTGCTTTTAAATTCCCCATGGTTGAGCACAGTCAGTCAGGTTCCATCCCTGGTTCTCACCGCTGTGAGAAGGTGACCGCTTGCCTGGATCATACCTCCACGCTGGTCCGGAGAGCCCTTCACAGATCACATGCACCCTCAGCCCACGCTCCGACTTCCCAGGCAGCCTCACCGAGCAAGGGGTAATTAATTGTTGATCTATCACAGAATCACAGAATCAACTAGGTTGGAAAGGACCTTGAAGATCCTCCAGTCCAACCATTAACCTAGCACTGCCAGTTCCCATCTACACCATATCTCTCAGCGCTGTGTCGACCCTACTCTTAAACACCTCCAGGGATGGGGACTCCACCACCTCCCTGGGCAATCCACTCCACTGCCTAATAACCCGTCCTGTAAAGAAATACTTCCTGACATCTAGTCTAAACCTTCCCTGGTGCAACTTGAGGCCATTCCCTCTTGTCCTATCACACCGGTTTTGCAAGCACTGCGCTGCCAGGAACGACAGGGAGGATGCCACAGTGTGCGGATACCAGCCATACCTCTCCTGGAGTTCACTTCTCAGGTTATAGGGATGCAGCTGTACCTCGGACCTTCCTGTTATCTCCCTTATTTCCTCAAAATAAACGAGTTCTTCCCCTCTCCTCCCACAACAACTTTATAACTTGAACAAAGGACGGTCAATCTGCTGTAACAAATAGGATTAAATGGTTTGTCTGCTGCAGCATCCAAGCTTTTAAAGATGCCAGTCATTCCTCCTTTGATGATCCCGGACTTCAGCAGCTCAGATCCTCTCAAAGTTATCGAGCACAAGCAGTGAGAGATGTCTCGGCAAAGTTCACTCACATGCTGCTCTTCCCAAGGTCAGCTCTTCTCCCTTTTCACTGATCCTCGTTTTAATTCCAGATAGGCATTTTTATAGGAAAAGTTTCCTTTTTGGAAATTACAGGAAGGTACAACTGGCATTTCTCTAGAAGACCACAAGTGAAAAAATTACCGACTTTTCTGTTTCTACACAAGTGGGTGGTGGTCCTGTCCCAGCTGGATGAACTGTGGACTTTTCTGGACATCAAACCATGTGGGAGTCAGCTCAGCCTTACAAATTTATGAAAGTGACCTTCTTTCAGAGTAAAATGTAGCTGTGAAATTCTCAGTGACTTACCATCAGATGTTCAGGTGCCCCTGGTGCATTATGTTCTCTGATGGATTGCCAAGATGTTTCTCCTCCTAAAGCAGTTTTGAAGTCTCCTGGAAAGATTTGTTTTCCCTAAAGAGAGGGAGGGCAAAGTCCAGAGTACTTTGTGCCAGCACATGCTACAAAAAAAATCAGCAATTCATGCCTCCCTCTGCAAAAAGCACAGCTTCTCTCTCTGCATTTCCCTGAAGGTTATCTCGAAGCGTCCCCGTGCCCAACACACTGTGTCGTGCCCCCACGGTTTACCGAAATCAGAGCACGCCCTTTGAGAAATCCTCATGCGTACACGGGGAAGTTGCCTGTAAGAGTTAGGTTGAAGAGTGAATTTGCTTCATTTTTAATGATTTTGGAAAGTACACTCATTTTATGACAGCTTTCAGGAACCAGTTCAGTGTGTTTTCTGGGCTCCAAATGCCCTTTCCATACGCTGCTCTCCGGGGAGCAAAGTCTTCTGAGCCACAGTGTCTCCTCCTACCAGTCCTCTCCCCCAGACAGACTCCTGTAGCCCTAGCTAGCCCTAGTCACCACAGCAAGCACTGGTTTCCCTTCAGGAACCTGTGCATCCCCTCCACGGATTCCAAGTTCTGAGTTTTTTAGAGTTCAGAGCAAACCCTGATCCCTGTATCTTCATCCTCAGCAAATGCTGCTGCTCCCCAGAGAAGGCGCTGGAGGAACTTTGGCATCACTAACCCATTGTCCTAAACTGCCCTGGGAGAGAAGCAACAGCACTGACAGCGAGAGCTGGATTCCCCACGTACTGGCAAAGTCTTGGAAGTGTTCTTTGGCCTTAAATTTTGGGCATGTACAATGCAGATGTCTCCACCTGATCTAATCATCTCAGGTTCTTCATTACCATCAATAGAGTGAAAAAACACAGTTTCAGTGCATCACTTTTTGACATTTACATTAAAATCAGGTAATCCAAACTCTGGAATAGCCTAATCCTTTCTGTTGACCCTCACGCTCAGCCAGATGTTTGGAAACAAAGCTATTTTTATACAACTAGCAGGGCACAAAAGTTCCTCCTAGACAGATTGCCACGACTCTCAGGGACATGTCTGATTTTAAGTGCATGAACAATCAGACAAGCCCCACTGATGTCAACAGATGAGTCACAAGAATGAAAGGAAGCAAGAGCTGAAAAGCTTTACTAAATCAGACTCTCAGTCAATAATAGCAGGTCTCAGAGGATTACAGCTAATGTTACACTAATATATTAAAATATGGGTATTTTATAGCTAATATTAAATGATAAGAAAATCATTTATGACCTCTAAATCTAAGTGCCAGAAATTTGGTAAGGAAGTGCCTGCAACTCTTATAAATCAGAGATGGAAGAAATTTCCATTAGATCCAGCTGAATTCACAACTGGAAACACCTTACTGCTAAATTGTGACAGACCCAATTCTCTTGTCTACGTGGCCCTCAAATACCTTCGCTTGGGGCAGCACCTCAGGGCACGTTTGTCCATCTGACAGCATGAACGAGGCTGGACAGTCATGCTGTCCTCTGGCACCCGACCTGTAGAAGAGACTAAACCTTTATCATAGCTACGACTTCAAATCCTGCGTCCCAAGATGTTGTTAGTAGTGGACGTGAAGCCACGTGCCCGCTTTTACTCTTGGCTGTGTATCTTTGGCCTTGAACCCAACCCTGTGGAAATCGGCAGGAAAAGCGACAGCAGTCATCGTAATTATGGGATCAAAAAGGATATCAGCTGCCTGCAGGCAGAGGTGGTCCCTGGCGTGAGTCCCTAGAGCCACATCTCTGTCTTGGGCAGGGGACCCCAGGGTCACAGCATGCACTTATGGCTCACTTTGGGAAAACTCCTCGCCACTGACCCGAGATCCTCTCGCATATCTCGCACAAATGTTGCCTGACTGGGCTGGGGCAGGCACAATGTTCAGCGTGGGTTAACCCAGAGCACATTTCCCTCCACCAGCTTCCTGAGCTAAGCCCCTCTTCTGCCTTCCTCTGGATTTTCTCTTGTCACGGTTCAGAAGACACCTGCCCCAACACCCAGTGAACTCAGAGCAGTCACGTTGACAACAAATGACACTAGTGAACAAATTTTGTTTTCATCTCCTGTCACCTCCCTTTGGAAACTGTTTTGCCCGGGCTAATTCTTTACACCATCCAGTCCTCAGCCAAAATATCAGGTCTGCATTATCTACCTCTGAATGACTGCCAGGGCTTGAACTGCTGATTAGGTATGTCAGACCTGACGGTTAGACCACTGCGCTCTTCCCTCTGGGAAAAAGACAAGCATCTGGTCATTTTTTTCTTTTCTCTGTTGGACTGTTCAGGCTGAGAAGCAATTTGTTCAAATGTGAAGTCCTTTACTAGGAGGACTGCGTCCAAGATGAGACAAAATTACAATGAAAGGAAAAATAGCCCACAGCGGCTCAGCTCGCCAGCCGAGCCGTGGCTCCCAGTGAGAAACAGAATACGCTGCCTAATGCTAGTCCAAACGTTAGCCAGTAGTTATTTGCCACTTCAAAACCTTTTTTCTCCAGACCTCTTGTTGTTTGAAAATCCATGTTTCAGCTTGAAAAGCTACCATATTTTTTAATGGAAAGTAAACCGATACTTGCAGACAAAGTATCATTCCATCTGTTTAATCTCATTGTACTATTGTTGGGCTGCCAAAGCATCGGTCATTAACAATCCGCTTACTCCAAGTTACACTTTCCCATTGTTGGAATAAATTCAGCACCTGCAGCTAACTCAGCAGAGGCTGCCATGGGTTTAATGCCATGTTGGTCACTCCATGCTGGCAGGAGACACCCCCACTTTTCCCCCAGATACAACAGCTGACCGTCCGCAAGGCAGCTGTGGCAACTGAAATCTGCCACACGCTCCTGAGAGCATGCTAAATAACATTTCTCATCCTAAAATTGATCTTTTTTTTCTGTATTTTAGTTCAATCTTGTCTTATTAAGACGTTCCTGTGCCTTACACTTGCACTAGGAGTTAGGGCACAGGGGTATTTCTGCTTCTAAAACTTCTTTTCTTTGACTTTTGGGAAGTTACCTGGAAGAAGTTTTTTGAGACTTGAAACAGATCTTGGAACCCCAAAAAAAACAAAAAAAACCCCTAATGGTGGCCTAACTTTAGCAGATAACGGCCCTTTTCTACAGGATATGTTTCTTCCAGGAGCATTTTGACATTCTGAATCAGACACATCCCCAAAGGTACCTAATTTTTCTCCACTGGCTCCGTAAGGAAATCAGTTTCTGACTTTGTTCAAACACAACTCAATTAGTTGCCTAATGCTGCCTAAAATAGAGGTGTGAATCTTCACTCTCACTCTCCATCCCCAGGGGCCATTCCTGGGAAATACTGAGTGTTCTCATCATAATTTAATGACAGGAGTTGCGCAAAATCTCTCAGAATCAGCATTCCAGACATTGCATTGCTGCTGAATGAAGCACGTGATATGTCCTTCGCTGGGACGGACACTCTCACGCTCGATAAGGCCAGAACCTTTGAACCAAAGCGGGTTCTCCGTGCTACCAACTGTGTTACCATCCGAGCATCGGAGCACCCCTTGCAGTCTGGGTGCTACAAAATGTTACAAAACGCTACAAAATGTTATAAAATGCTACAAAAAAACCACAAACAGTGCTACTGTTAATGTCGAGTTGGTGGTTGGACTGGATGATCTTCAAGGTCCTTTCCAACCTAGACAATTCTGTGATTCTGTGAAAATGGATGCTGGAATACTCCAATTAGATAAGCACATGAAACTCATTAACTAATATCCAAGTGCTTATGCATCTTCCATCAAAATCCACTGTTTTCTAATTTGTTAAATTATTCTATTTATTTCCATAAATCATTCATCCAAAACCCGACTCAACAAGTAGCAAGAGAAGACCAGGAATGCAAAAGAGCCTTTCAAATTTCAGGAGTGATATGGGAAGTAAAAGGCAAAGACAATAAGATAACCTATTTGAAGTTATACATATTGTTAGTTCCCTTCTCTTTGTATTTAGATTATATTTCTCAATGAATATAAATCAAAATAGCTCCTAGATGTCAATTCACATCAAGTTCTATTCCAGGTTTTCCCATCCCTCTCCGCTTCTTTTAATGTTAATTCAAATTATCAGATGAATATAACGGAAATACCATAATAGTTTGAGAAATATAACCAGCAAGGGGACAAGAGGAGTACAGCACAGGGGAATGTTCTGCTTTAGAAAAGAAAATCATCCTCCCTGCCTCACAGTTACAGCTCCGGCTGTGAAAACTGGCTAGGGAAAGGTCTCACTGTACTGTCATTCATGCTAAATAGCCACAGTTTCTGTAATCCCCACTTGAGAACTGTGTTTTTTAATTAGCTTTCACTTATTTCCAGCATGAAGGCTGATTTCAGGGAATCACTCAACAAAAAAAGTCTTATCGTTTCATGATGTCAGGATTAACTCACTTGTAATGCTCTGCAGATGCTGGGAAGTGCTTTATTAGGTTTATCAAACGCCCAGTAATCAAGTCAATACAATAACCAGTCCTGCATGCCAGGGGCAACAAGAAATGTCCCGGTGTGATATATGTCAAATAAAAGTATTTTGTAAATCTTCCAGATCACAAAACAGTAACGCTTCCAAGGAATTTGTAGCATACAATAAAAAGCTCACCACCGAATATCTGAGCGTAACAACTGAGTAAGCAACTGAAATCTACAGAATGTAAAATCCGTCTCTTACACTGATGCTAAAGATGAGCTTTAGTTTTTTTATGTATCTCCAAAAGGGTGCGTGCAACAAATGTTGACATTCAGGAGCAGTGAAACAGTGGGTTAAGAGAGATTTGAGCTTCCAGAAATCTGGATAAATACCGGTAGCTGTGTGTGTACAGGATTTCCATTTGTGCCAGCCCTGTGTACTGAAACAGAATATACAACCTCCAAAAGTGGAAATATAGACTATAGCATAACACACATTGCCTCCTTCAGGCGTGCTCTATATCAAAACACCCAATGTATGATTTTTTTCACAGAGTTTGCACTGAAAATGAATTCAACAAACTCCTACGTGTTGGTTGGTTGGGTTTTTTTTTTTGCCAATACTGCTTTTTGATCATATCTAGTTACAGAGTTCATGCAAAAAAAATAAGTAATGGGAAAATCTGAATCGTAGGCAGGAATTTTGGGTAAGATGCTTAAGATGGTGCAGAAGTACAGCAGAAGTATTCAAGAAAATACACAAGAGAGCCCTTTTCAGTCTGAGATCTGGATTAGATAGGTCCTATCTCTGAGAGTCTCCTGCTTCTCAGCAGTGAACAAAGAGCTAATCCAAATCCTGCCTGACTGATGAGGTGGAAAGGAGCAGGAGGACCATAAACCACTGTGATCCTGTCGGGTTCATAGCAGGCACAACTTGTGACCCAGCTGGCTCTGAAGACTCAGGTATGACTTCCCAAGTCTCCTCCAACAAAACAGGTTTTAATGGAGACCCGGCAGACAGATGACTGCACTGGCTCTGGAAACACCATCCTTAGAGCAATGGTGCGCAGGAGCGAGGAGAGGCTATCAGAAACACAGAATCATCTTGGTTGGAAAAGACCTTGAAGATCCTCCAGTCCAACCATGAACCTCACACTGACCGTTCCCAACTCCACCACATCCCTCAGCGCTGGGTCAACCCGACTCTTCAACCCCTCCAGGGATGGGGACTCCCCCCCTGCCCTGGGCAGCCCATTCCAACGCCCAACAACCCCTTCTGCAAAGAAATCCTTCCTAAGAGCCAGTCTGACCCTGCCCTGGCGCAGCTTGAGGCCATTCCCTCTTGTCCTGGCGCTGGTTCCTTGGCTCAAGAGACTCATCCCCCCTCTCTGCACCCTCCTTTCAGGGAGTTGCAGAGGGCCATGAGGTGTCCCCTCAGCCTCCTCTTCTCCACACTAAACCCCCCCAGTTCCCTCAGCCGCTCCCCATCACACCTGTGCTCCAGACCCTGCACCAGCTCCGTTGCCCTTCTCTGGACACGCTCGAGTCATTCAATGGCCTTTTTGGAGTGAGGGGCCCAAAACTGAACCCACTCATCGAGGGGCGGCCTCACCAGTGCCGAGTCCAGGGGTAAGATCCCTTCCCTGTCCCTGCTGGCCACGCTATTGCTGATGCAAGCCAGGATGCCAAGAAACAGGTCAGAAAGATGTGGCGGACTTGCAGTCTTGATACCCAAGGGAAAATCAGAGAAACAGGAAGAAGCAGCTGTGAGAAGAGGAAGAGAGTGAACATGACGACAGCCTAGGTTGAGATGAAGTCTGAAACCTGACAGAGAAAGCTGATGGTGAGGACCTGAGGTCCATCACAGGTTGGTCCCTTCCCTACGGGTGGAGCATCTGCTTCTGCAGAACAAGTAGCAAAGCTCATCTGACCAGTGTAGGCAGAAATAGGTCTCTGCTCCCACCAGGAACAACAGCAGAGCAGTTCGGCCATTTCTTATAAAGGTACTTCAGCTGTATGCATGAGTTTACACCAACCTCCTACTAGTACGAACTCTATCACGGCATTTCATTATGCCTTTGAAGACCTTACCAGAGAATGTATGAGTAAATACATATTTATTAATACAGTGTTAAGCAAATTCTGTATTTCTGCTATATACTCTAGGAGTTTGCCTTAAAATACCATATACGCTGGTTGCAGCTGCCGGTAGATCTCCCGTTTCCTATACATGAAAACAATAAAATAAAAATAAGTATCAGCCTCAGGGGGAAATAATCTATACACAGTTCAAATGAGATATTTCCCTTATTAAAATGTCAGGCTTTGAGCGCACTTGGCACACTTCCTTCTCTGAAAGGGTTTGTACCTATACACAATGGGGCACGATACTTTTCATCACGGAACAGTCCTTGTGGTCTGCATTCGTCACGCGGCTTTTTAAGGGAGTATGTTATCAAGGCTGGTTTTTTGATTTCCTTCTCTTCTTCTGTAGATGAACATTTAATGTTGTCTCGACCCACGTGGTGGGTTACGAGGGGGGTGAATCTTTTGAATTCCCCGGTGGAAGAGCCAGTCTCTGCTCAGCAGAGCCTCAGGAACAATTGTGCCGGTGACTTTATTAACTGACCACTTCAGTGAGTGAATGGAGACAATTTGGCAACAATCAACTGGGCACCTTCAGCAGAAGGAATAAAGGCACTTTGGCCATGAGACTGTTTTCCTAATAACCCACCAACGATCAACCCATTGCAATTCAACTCCTACAAAACTTACACACATGAATATATGTAAGAAAGAGAGCGAGCAGAAAGAGGAAAGAGAGGAGGAAGGGATAGAAAAAGGGGAATCACCACCCTTGGATCCCGTGTTGTTGCAGGTGGTGGGTCAACAAAGACACACGTGGGGTGTTGCCTTTATATAGTTCTTACGCAGGCGCAGTAGGTCGTTCCAGAAGGTTCTCATTTTCTCTGGCTTGTACCTGTATAATTAGTCAAGTTCTGTCTCTGGGCAATAACAGGAGGGAGGGGGAGAGAACTGGCCCACTGCCCCTACACCACAGAGCTCGCTCTGCTTCTCCCCCACAGGGCGTCCCACTGGAGTTGTTTGAGTTTCCTCTTTACCAACAGTTTCTTTTTATGAACAGTTTGTGCCAAATGTCACATCATGAAATGTTCCCCCTTAGTCAGACCAGAGTTTAGTTGAATGCAGACACGAAGAGAGTTTACAAGACACAGCAATAGTATATGTGTGTGTGTGTATATATATATAGTGTAAGATGTAGAACAGCTGTGGAATAGAGCTCCTGAAAAACACACACAAGCAGAGGCAATTTGCTTTGTTAACATTTTTCATACTTACACAAAATTTCATGCATCTGTGTTACATGCCAGATGCCAGTAAAAGTTGTTAGCATAATAAACTTGAAGGCCCACTAAACATTTAACCCCAAGATGGCATTCACTTATCACTGCAAGATGGCGACTTTTGTCTCCTGGGGTCAACCTGACACATGGTACGGGGCTCGTATTTCCACGGGCAAGTCCTTTCCCTGCACCTGGAGCTGCACTCAGAGACCCTCCAGCTCCAACCTTCCCTGAGAACCAAGTCATTGGGCTTTTCAAGTGAAATTTGTCTACAATGACCTAGAAAGCACGGCTGGTAGATCAATAAAATAATGTGTGTGTGTGTGACAGTAAAAGCTCTCAGGGTTTGGCTGAAACTCAGGCTGGACAATACACAATACGTGCAGTGCAGCTCCTGTTAATGCTACCGGGAGTTGTTCAGGGTTACGGAGCTACCACGATGCTCATGTACAGGAATGAACGTGGTGTTCAGGAATGCAGAAACAACAAAAAGCCACCTACCCTTTTCCAGCTCTCAACCTTTGCCACCTAAATCTCCGGGGATAACTCCGTTTGCCCTGGCATTCAATGAAAAGTCAGGGCACGGCACGACTGACCCTCTCAGAAGCTGGAGGAGCACAGAGGAGTTAGATAGGTGACGTGGGAATTAGAATCAGCTTTTTCAGAAGCTTTCTGTATTGGCCTCTACTAGAATCTTTGCCAGCTGGAGGAAAGTTAGACCAAAACTCACTCTGTTTGACCCATTTAACACTACAGCAATTGCAGGTCTCACGGTCAGCATGTGCTTCCTGGGATTCCTCCAGGCTTCCCTGAGGCTTCATAGCTCCTGTCCCATTATGCTACATGCTGGTATGTGAAAGGTACAGCCACACATCATGCAACGTGCAAAGTGCAAGAATTACATGTGGTCCAAGAACAAAACTGGAAAAAAATAAGCCGGAAAGAGCCATTTCATCTTCAGGCACAGGGATAAAAAGGCATAGACAGGTTTTGTGCAGCACAAGGTACAGGTTTTAATTCAAAGAATCCCAGAATCACCTTGGTTGGAAAAGACCTTGAAGCTCCTCCAGTCCAACCATGAACCTCACACTGACCGTTCCCAACTCCACCAGATCCCTCAGCGCTGGGTCAACCCGACTCTTCAACCCCTCCAGGGATGGGGACTCCCCCCCTGCCCTGGGCAGCCCATTCCAATGCCCAACAACCCCTTCTGCAAAGAAATCCTTCCTAAGAGCCAGTCTGACCCTGCCCTGGCACAGCTTGAGGCCATTCCCTCTTGTCCTGGTGCTTGTTCCTTGGCTCAAGAGACTCATCCCCCCTCTCTGCACCCTCCTTTCAGGGAGTTGTAGAGGGCCATGAGGTGTCCCCTCAGCCTCCTCTTCTCCACACTAAACCCCCCCAGTTCCCTCAGCCGCTCCCCATCACACCTGTGCTCCAGACCCTGCACCAGCTCCGTTGCCCTTCTCTGGACACGCTCGAGTCATTCAATGGCCTTTTTGGAGTGAGGGGCCCAAAACTGAACCCACTCATCGAGGGGCGGCCTCACCAGTGCCGAGTCCAGGGGTAAGATCCCTTCCCTGTCCCTGCTGGCCACGCTAGTGCTGATACCAATTCCCAGGAGCCTACAATTCTTACGACATCAAGCAGGTTTGATGTTATTTATTTAACAGGATTGTTATTACTATGCTGCTCATTATTTATCTCTAACTGTACCCACTGTGTTACTAATCCCAGCATGTGGAGCGGTACGTTCCTGGCGTGGGGGTTTATAGACCCACGGCAGGCAGAGGGCAGGGGATCAGCCAGGCACCTCCCAATTTACATACGGGAGGTCCCATAACCCATGGGACACTAATATCCCCACATTGCGCTGCCCTCAAGGTGACCTCTCTGCCCACGGGCCTGGACTCACGTCCCCAAATAACTCTCACCCTCCTCCCTGCTTCCCAAATCGCTCCTTTGAACACGCTCCCCGTTACGCTTCCAAGGGCATCATAACGGTGTATTATAATTCTTTTCCCACAAGGTCTCCCCTTGCCAGACACATGTAATAATACATATTTTTCATTGCTCCAACTGCTTGGGAAAAATGGAATTTTATTCGTGTCTTCTAGCAGTTTTGGAAATTAGCATGTTATCTATGTTGTTGCTTCTTTGTAGGTGTTTTTCTATTGTAATAATTCATTTAATTATGATTCTTTTGTCCACACCGATTTTATTGTACATTTTCTCCTATTTTCTGCTTCCCTTCTCTTCTTTCTGGTGCATAAATAAGTTCTTTTGCTACCTTCATGCCACCATGCAGTTAATTCTCACTTTTGGTTATTTGGTTACCGTTGAGGGAAACCAACTGTCTCCAATTTGAACGATCCCCTACCCCTATGTGGCACGTTCTCAATAAAATGGGTTTTCTAGGCATGAAGGCAAAAGAGCAAATTTCGCCCATTTTTGTTTACATATAAACTCAAAATAAATTTACTTAGAAGCAAGGATATTTAAGTGTGATGACTATATAGAGGTATTTTGTTTAAATATTCATTTTATAGAGTAACGTTGCAATTATAATGTGTATTTGTAGGCACAGCAAACGTTACTGCTTCCTGTCTCTAAATCTCCCAGCACTTCCCAAATAACACCTCTCAAATTTTCTGACATTTATGAAAGGGGAAAGTAAGGGACGGGGGAGATTAAGCGACCTGACGAGTCACACAGCAGGTAAGTGGCCTGAATCCCACTTCCACATTCAGGCTGCTGGGACCTGAATCCTTTCTAAAAATTTGAACGTGATTAATTTTTGTTTTCAGAAGGAGCTAAGTTAGTTTTCCTGTATAACCAGAGCAGCACAAATCTCTCAGCTTCTTCCCACTGCAGCATGCAAATCCCACTTTTTCGTGCAGCCCAAGGCTCCGGCGAGGGCCGGAGTAACGAAACCACGTGTCCGTTCAGAGATCTGCACAGAAACTTGTGGATTTACATAGTGCTGACAGCCAGAAATCAAAGTCTTGTGGACTGTAACAGCTTACTGAATTATGAAAATGGAGGAGCACGAACTCGTAGCTTGGAAATGATGAATCTGCAGATGGCTCTGAGGAAACAGCAGGCTTTCGTTAGCTGAAACGAGCACTAGCAATTAAGGGCCGGCTCCTCTGACACACTTTTACCTTCGGTTTAAGCAGAAGAAATTTAACCTTCAGCTCTTCAATTAGTTGTGTAAAAAGTTATAACTGACAGGAGCGATTATAACAGGCATATATAAATCGATGGCAAGCAACAGGTCTGCTTCCAAAAAGCTTGAAATAAAAGATTCCGGCGTAGTGCAAAGGATCTGGGAGGAGAGAGTCATCTTGCAATTCATGTCTTCTCACGAGAACTGAGCGCTCACCATTTTGGGCAACCTGCCAAGCCAAACTACTGGTCATTTTGCACCAGAGGCAGCGCACGGAGCTCTTGGCCAGGGCTCAGCAACAGGGGCATATAATCACCTCTGCTCTGCGTCCCTGCAGCAATAGCTCATATCATCTCTGCTGTGCTTTACCCCACGGGGACTTGTCCTAGTTTTGGCTGGGATAGAGTTAATTTTTTGTGGTAGCTTGAATAGTGCTGTGTTTTGGATTCAGTGTGGGATTTGGGATGAGAAGAAGCTGATAACACGCTGATGTTTACGGTTGGTGCTGAGAGATCAAGGTCTCTCCAACTCCCCCTGTCCTGCCCGTGTGCGGGTGCACAAGAAGCTGGGAGGGGGCATGGCCAGAGCCCCAGACCCAAATTAACCCGTGAAATATTCCATATCGTGTAACATCATGCTCAGGATAGAAAGGAGGGGTGCTCAGGAAGGGGGGTTTCTCTGTCACTTCCAGAATTGTGGTTTTGGGATCTTGGTATTTTGGGATCGCTGGCCAGGAACGAGCTGGGTATCAGTCAGCGGGTGGTGAGCATTTCTGCACTTTCTATCATTGTTATTGTTTTATTTTATTACAATTCTTAAACTGGTTTTTATCTCAATCTACAGGTCTCCTTAACTTTACCCCTCCAATTCCTCCCCGCATCCCCTGGGCAGAGGGAGGGAGAGCGAGTGGCTGTGCGGGGTTTGGTTGCAGGCCGGGTTTAAACCACGACAGAACTGTAAATTGTCAAATTGCAATTACAATTGCAAACTGTAAAATGAGGTCACGATGCTGGCTTCCAAGATGAGGCCCTGGGAAATTTTTAAACCAAAAGAACTATGTAAGAGTGTAATTTATTATAAATTTCCATGGTTGTCATTTTTGAATTGGTAGTTCCTGGAAAGTTAAACCTTGACTTTAGCTTCGTGTTTCCTCGCAGGACAGCAGCAATTGAAGCTTTCCCATCCTCTCTCTCTGGTGTTGTCTGATCCCCAGCAGCCTCCAGAGCTTGTGGGATAAAGCTGGAAGCTCATTTTCTGTTTTCATGTCTGTTCAGGCTCTTGGGCTGCGGGCTGAGTTTGCCGCAAAGGTGAAAATTAGGACCAAGAGTAATAATGTGCTTTGTGAAGGGCATCAGTCCACTAGAATACAGGCTGGACTGATCCTCCTAATTCATTTCACATCAGGGATTTGAATCTGCCACGGAGATGAAAAGCTCTGCCTGCTACGTACAAACCATCCCTCCCAGACACGCGTTATCACATGCTGCACCAGCGACCACGTCACGCCCAGTGTACTCCTCTCGGTATCAATTACCTCACCATAATGAAATCAGAACGAAGGAAAACATTCAGCTCCACACAAATAAATACGTACTTGAGATAGAAAATGAAATTAGAGGCTGTATTTTGACCACGAGCTCTGCGCTGGTTGTGGCTTAGGGAAGATAAGTGAGCCCAGACCGATTCCCCCGCAGCGCCAGTGGTGAGATACGACAGCTAATCTGGTTTTCTATTCCAGCAGCGTCATTAACTGAACCTTTCAGGGCTCATATTAGGTGACAAAAAGTGATCATGAGCCCCGTTCGTGCTGTCTCAGCAGAATGGTATTTGAAAAAGTTATTCAAGCCATTAATCCTTCAGTGCCAGGAATCTGTATCTGCCAGGGAGCAGCGTTCGCCGGCCGGCAGTTATTTATTTGCCGGTTCCCGATGTATGAAACAGCGACGTGGCAATAACTTACACTGGCCGTGCTTCAGAAACAAACAGAGGGAACCCACACACCTACTCATCACAGCACCACATCTAATACACCAGAGATAAACTCCCTCATTTCACGTCCTGCCCTCTCTATATGTGCCCAAAAGGGAAGGCTGGATTTCCCCCACCACTGCGATGGAAATCACCATCCCAACACCACTGAGATGGAAATAAGTTTTCTGCAGAGATCTCACACAGACAGCACAGAGAAACTCCTGAAAGGAGCATTTTCACAGAATCCCAGAATCATTCAGGTTGGAAAAGACCCTTGGGATCATCGAGTCCAACCCTCAGCCCGACTCTACAAAGTTCTCCCCTACACCACATCCCCCAACAGCTCATCCAAATGACCCTTAAACACATCCAGGGATGGTGACTCCACCCCCTCCCTGGGCAGCCTATTCCACTCTCTGACCACTCTTGCTGGGAAACATTTTTTCCTCATGTCCAGTCTGAACCTCCCCTGTTGCAGTTTAAAGCCGTTCCCTCTTGTTCTGTCACTAATCCCCTGTGAGAAGAGACCAGCACCAACCTCTCTACAATGTCCTTTCAGGGAGCTGTAGAGAGTGATGAGGTCTCCCCTCAGCCTTCTCCTCCTCACACTAAACAGTCCCAGCTCCTTCAATCACTTCAAATCGTTTTACTGGACATGGCTTTGTCCCCAGCCTTTGATGCAAATAGTCTCAGGGGTACAAGAATTTTTGAGTCCGTAACTGGGTCCGGACTGATTTCCTCACCATTTTTGCGCCGGGTGTTGAACCAGCATGAGGAGGCGTGCTGCAGAAATTTAAAAATGGATTTATCTAAACTAAATCTGGCATATGAAAATTCATTTTCTTAGCCCAAGCTTAGCACCATAGTGCTCTGTAACTCTAATGTGCCGATACGGGTCCTTCTAAGGTCAATTCACCTGACCAAGCCTAAAACTTGTCCACGGGCAAGATGAATTGCCCATCACAGGACTACACAAAGTCTCATCTGGACTTTCACAGCATTCCTGTAAAATAGCTGGGTCTAACGTATTTTTCTAGCCAGGACTCTTTACTGAAAGTCTTTTTTTTTTTCCCCTTGCAGCACAGTGGTTTTGAAAAAAAAAAAAAAAAAAAAAAAAGAAACAAAAGGAATGCTTTTAACAACAACAACAAAAATATCTCATGAGACAAACCAGAAAATTTTGTATTGGAAAAAATCCCCACCTATGTTCTGAAATTATACAAGTGTAAATAATGTGTTTTAAAATTGCCTTACATCTTCTGATGTCACGGTATAGGATTAAAACGAAATAGTTAAAATATTGTATTCTGAACAATTAAGGGCAGCTGCATCTCAGTGCTCACTGAAGTGTGCTGCTTTATTTGCTGGATTAAAACAGCTCTGAGAAAATGAAATAACACTTTAAGGCTGTTGTCATTAGAGCAAAAATAAAGTAGAGGTAGTAGAGCCACGTGTGAAGCGACACTGAGGCAGAAATACTAGTCTGTTTGTCACTCAGTGCACGTTGCAGAATAAGAGAGAAGGGAGCATAAGCCATATAATACCTTTTCAAACAAAATTTCACAAAAAAATTGACACGAGAGTTTTCACGGAAATCGCGATGGACTTAAATTTGCCTCAGCCATAGTTTGAATGCTGTGGGCTCTCCGACACGTTTTCTAATTACCCAGCTACACCTAAACATTAGGAAAATTAAAAAGAAAAACCAACACTGAGGTCACTACAAAGCTGCAAGTGGTAAAAATTCAACAATACCAGGGGCAGAAATGAGCGTCTGAAACCCATCCGTCTACCCAAACACAGCTTGCTTCTCTCCTGTCGCACAGCACTTCTGTTCCTTAGCAAAGTTTGCTTGATTTTACTTGCCCACGGCAGACTCTCCAAGGGAAGCCGGAGCAATTCTGACAGCTTGGCTCAGCAGTTTGCCAGCTCCAGACAAAAACAAGAATTGACCTTTTATTTCAGTCAACACCAGCCCCTCCAGAACATCCAGGTTCCCTCAACGCTGTCTTTTAAACCATATTTCTTTGTCTCTTTCTCCTCTCATCACAGGAATTTGGTTTTGTTGCAAAATGCCGTATCAGTGTGAATCCTTCGTATGGATTTCATATAATTACTATTATGCTTTCATTACACTTTTCATGTGCTTCAGCAAGAAGTATTTTATAAATCATGTAGATTTTCCAATCAGTCTCCTTTGAATGTTATCACCCAAGTCTTTTTTTGCATTGGGAATCTATTATAATACCTGTTGTAATGAGCAGAATGATACAGTCTAAGATTTTCCTTGAGGTCTAAAACGTCTTGAGATAACGATTTGTGCTTTATTTATACATAAGAACGGATTCACTTTCACCAGCAAAACTAGCAAGAGACCTATAGGCTTTCAAATGCTAATTATATTCTGTCCCAGGGACTAAATCCTGCCAGAATGCAGCAGGACTGCGACTACACACCATGGTACATTAAAAAAGAAAGCTGGGCTAATCCAAACCTCAGCTAGTAATCCTGCCTGACAAGCAGTTCTGTGTTTAATGGGTAATTTAATCACTCACCAGCTACACATTTAGAAACCATCCCAGTTCAGGGGAGAACCCACCACCTCCAGCACGCACTTACATCCCGCGCCCACAATGGCCTTTCCGAGAGCTACGGCAGCACCCAGACGTGTTGGGGAGCTTAAAACACATCACTAAATCTGGGAAAACAGGAGAAAGTACCATTTGGAGAAGGCAGAAAAAAAAAAACCACAATCCCTCCCAGACCCAACAGGTTAACGTTTAAAACAGAAGTGCCTCACAGTCCATGTTTAAAACAGATGGTCCTCGCAGATCATTCGTGAGGATGAATTTGGTAAAAATGAGGAACACATTCCCTCTGCTCCAGGGACCCCCATCCTGCCTCAGTGTTTCTATCTGGACCCCAAACAGGCAATACTGAAGGAGTATTTCTTCAGTATTTCTCCAAATATTTCTGCTGCTGCCTGGCCTCGCCGGCAGCACCGGGTGGTGCACAAAGGGAGGTAGGAGAGATCCAAATCCTCTGTAAAATCACACTCCAGAGGAGCATCGTTCAGGCAGAAGAGCTAAGAGGACAGATGGACACCTGGGCTAAGCACAGCCATTTTAAACACTTGATTGTGCCCTACTGAACTTTATCCAACACACCGATCACTTTTCAGTGTTTTAATGAAGAATACATGAAGTTATTTGGTTTTTTTTTTCCCAAGTTTCAAGAAGGCCATTTGAACAGTATTTAGAAGAATTTCCAAGTTATCCCACCTCTCCAGAAGGACTACAGACAAATCCAAGGAAGTTTCAACAGCAGTGCTTCACAGAATCCCAGAATCATCTGGGTTGGATAAGACCTTGAAGCTCCTCCAGTCCAACCACGAACCTCACACTGACCGTTCCCAACTCCACCACATCCCTCAGCGCTGGGTCAGCCCGACTCTTCAACCCCTCCAGGGATGGGGACTCCCCCCCTGCCCTGGGCAGCCCATTCCAACGCCCAACAACCCCTTCTGCAAAGAAATCCTTCCTAAGAGCCAGTCTGACCCTGCCCTGGCGCAGCTTGAGGCCATTCCCTCTTGGCCTGGCGCTGGTTCCTTGACTCAAGAGACTCATCCCCCCTCTCTGCACCCTCCTTTCAGGGAGTTGGAGAGGGCCATGAGGTCTCCCCTCAGCCTCCTCTTCTCCACACTAAACCCCCCCAGTTCCCTCAGCCGCTCCCCATCACACCTGTGCTCCAGACCCTGCACCAGCTCCGTTGCCCTTCTCTGGACACGCTCGAGTCATTCAATGGCCTTTTTGGAGTGAGGGGCCCAAAACTGAACCCACTCATCGAGGTGCTTTGCAAAAATGCAACATTTTCACAACTGATTCACTAAAGACTCCTCTCAGGCAATCATCCCCCACTCCTCACAGGTAACCACCCCCCTGCACACTTATTAAAGTGAATAAAATCTGCATGGGCACTGGTTGTACTTGAAACCCTTCACTAAACCTAACCAGTTGCTGGTTATGGGCTCACACATCTCACTATTCCTTGGGAGTATGATGGTAGCAACCTGTTAGCCCTCAGGCATCGCTTCACCTTTACATAAAATATTCCAATTAACACCTTAAAAGATGTAATTACAGTATTTTTTTAGAAAAATATATTAGCAACAAAGATTTTAAAGGATGTGCACGGGATGAGGCACCACAAAAGACACCACGGCCAGCCCAAGTAGATCTGAGGAGAAACTTCAAACATCAACTTTCAGACATTTGTTTTTTTTCAGACAAACAAATCTTTGGCGTTGGCTTTGTGATACCAAACAGCTAAAAAGGCTGGTTGGTAGCACAGTCCCTCTCTCATCCCTCTGTATCTATTTCCAAGGAAGGTGCCCACCTCACAGCCTCCAAAAATTCATTCACAGGCTCTGCCAGGTCCCATGACTGTCTCAAGAGGGACCATTTACTCCCATTTATAGGAAGTAACTGCTTACACAGTCTGTTTACTGAAGTTGGAACTGATTTTTTTTTTTTATGTGGGAAACCTTTACCACGACTGACAAATTTCCCTGCAACAACTTTACTCCTCCTACCAACCAGCCTCTCTGTAGGTGACAGTCACAGCTACTTCTGACCTACTTCAAGCTCTGTGTCAAATCCAATAACATTTATAAACCCATTTGAAAGACAAAATGTGGTTTTCAGGGTAGGGATTTTCTTGAGATTCATGGAGACATGGGGGCACCATCTACATGCACCTCTTGAGCGAGTGCAAAGAAAACTTACAACATGCACAAAGCCAGACTCTTCTCGAGGCCCATTTATCTCGCAGCAGAGCTGTGAGGGAAGCCAGCCCTCGTGTGCATCTGAAGCTGCTCAGTGGTTTCACAGTGGGCTTCATAAATTTGGTGTCCAGCAGTGAACCTTTGCAAACCAAGGGGCCTGGAGCAGAGTAACACCACCAAGAAACCCCAACCAGACAGGGGAGATAGTGCCTCTGGGCATCACCTGGACAGATTCCACCTGAGAACCAGATCATCAGTTTCTGGAACAGAAAATATATCCAGTTACATTTTTGATTTCACCTCTGGTTTTGGGGTCCATTCTACATTTTGTACAATCTTTGAGAAATTCCTGCTAAGTGGTTGGCTTGTGAATTATCTACACTCCGCTCCCACCTGCAGTTCTGGCAGTCTGGAACTGGTGAAATAGCTGGTTATAAAAAACCTGGAGAATGCAATTTTCTAGTTATTGAAAGAACAACCACCTTCTCCTCTGGGACTATGGAAATCAGCAGGAAATAAGTATCCATGCCCTTTGAGCTGACCTTCTGCTTCAAAGTACCCAGAGAAACTGGTCCTCCCCGTGCAGGATGTCTTTCAGCGGGGAGGTGTCGTGACTCCCATAATTACTCCCAATGAGACAACCTTTTCTACCAACAGCCCTGGATAAAACGCTGCTGTGATTACTCCAGAGGCATTACAGATGTCCCAGCTGAACCTCACAACAGCATGGGAGGGTTCAGAATAAATTAAAACCAGAGCTGTCCAAAGGCCAGCAGAGCAAAGGGTTACTTAACAACACGTTCCCAAAGGTACAGCCAGAGGTAATTTAAATTTTTTACTACCCCAAAGTTGTGTAGATCTAAATAAAGCTTTTTAAAAATGTTTGGTGAAGCCAGTCCAGCTCCTGGCAAACCAGCATCGGCACCCCAGTGACTGGCACGTTGCAGTACTGGTTGGGAAACCTAAAAAAAGCCAAGGGGGATGAGTCAGCTGAGCAACAACTGGGCAGAAAAGGGCAATGCAAGGAACACGTGGGTGATTTTGCTGCCATTTTTACCCATTTTGACTTCCTGGGACAGCTGGGCAGAACTAGCAGCTGACCGGGAACTGCTGGAGAAGCAGCGTGTGAGGCTGCAGAAGTGTTTTCCCAGGTCACAGATCCACAGCTGACGTCACGCCTGTCGTGGGGTACCTGTGCATACCAAGGAAAAGATAACCTTGTGCTGTCCTTACAAATTTTCTCCAAGACTTGCTCCTTCTACAGACAACCAAAGAACTTTCCAAGATTTCCACAAATTCATGTGAGATATTCAGGGTTAACTAAGCTTAGGAAATCAATTCACACATACTCAGACGAAGCTGTGGGAAACCTCAGGAAGGTGCAGCAATCACATACCGAAGTGCTGTGCAAAAACCTGGACAGCTGGCAATGGTCTTCACTTTCAAATGTTGTCAGTATAATAGTAAATTGATAGAAAAGGTTCAATTGATGATTATTTCATCCTTTTGTATGTTTTTAATGTGGTTTCTTAAAGAAGTAAGGACTATTGGAACACGAGCCATCTATTGGTCTTTCTGTCCTTTCTCTTTTTAAGATGTTGGTTCCCTGGAACTGAATTTGACAGAATAGAAAAATACTATAAATAGCCCATGTTAAAGCAAGAAAAGCCTTAGTCAGAGGTTAATAGTAGAGAATCCTATCCAGGAGAGTCTATTGAAAAAACAGAAACCTCTCCTATGCACACATCTGCTTAGAAATGATTATATTACTGATCTACTCAGTAGAAAAGCAAGTCCCTACGGCACAGACAATCCCTGACACATAATGACCAGAAGCTAAATAGACATGACCAAGGGTAAGAAAAAGTATCAGCAGGAACAGTCAGGTCACATAACACCGACTACAGACCTTCCTTAAATCCAGGATTGCTGCTGGGGAGCACAGAGCCCCTAGTCATCTGCTTTCTCTTTTCAGACCCTTTCAGAAAGAAGAAGAAATTGTACTTACATGTGGTGCAACTCTTAATTGCTACCAGCTGCTACCTGACAACTTGGATTTAGTTCAGGCTGGGTCCAGATTGTTCTAAATCAGCCCTTTCCTACAGCCACATTTGTCTCCATTCTCTTCTTCCAAATCCCGCTATACCTTGCACCAGCCACAGCTCTGCTAAAGTAGATCTACCCAAAAATTCACATTCAAAACTATCACGTCCTCCTTATCTAAAACTTTGAATGCATATGTCAAATCTGCCAGGATACTTGTTGCAAAATAGTGCTTTTAAAATAGAAAAATGTAAGCTTATGCTTTGACCTGAAACATTTCCCTTCCTCCACAGATTTAAAAAAAAAAAAAAACAATCTAGGAAAATCCAAATCCTTTTCCTTGGCCTGAGCACTTCACAGCTACTTCAACCCACATTGGTGAGAGATTCCTCTTCTACCTTTGTAAAAAGCTCAGGCATTTCTTGGGAGTCCGTTCAAAATAGTACAATTAGGGAGAAACAAGCTCAGTAATTTATATTAAAGTATGTAAGTGCCACGCTTGCCCTTTGCAGTCGCGTTTTTAGAACAGCATCCGCTTCTGCCTCTCTGAATTTCCTGATGCCGAAGTTGGTGACTTAGTAGATGATGCTACGACACAAAAAACATCCAAAAATCAACATCCAAAGCACAACATCGCAAACCCTTGTGTAGGACAGCACTTCCAGCTTGCTGCTCCAGTTTCCAAAAGAGCCTCATTTCCCAAAATCCCACCACTAGCAGAGTTTTATTTGCAAAGCCCACGTGTTCTCGGGTTTCCCACTAAGAGCACCAAAGGTGTGCCCAACACGACAGCTACTCCTGCTTCAGCTCTTGGTTTCATTTGCACTCTCAGCTTGATTATTGCTTGAAAACCATAAATTTACTCATTCAGTGGAGACGACTTGCTGCCTTCTCTGAAAGTAGGGGGAAGCTCTTCCCGAGGTCTCGCATGCGGCCGTGCACCGCTCAGCTCCCTGAACACACATTCAGGCTGAGACCAGGCCTTGACACAGGATTTTGGGATTAGCCAGCGTGCTGAGGACATCCCACTGTGAGATCCCACCTGTTGTGAATCAATTCTTGCTCCTTCTTGCAGTAGTGACAGTGGGTTTGCCCCAAGGTCTTCAGCCACCATTTTCTTTCCTCGTGCCGCAGGCCAGCCCGCTGTGCACTATTAACCCATCGGCATCGCAAAGGCATCTGGCAGCTTTTCAGTGGTACCATACGTAGAGCTCGTAGATCCAACTTCTGCCCGCAGATGTGTGCGTCCAGCTCCCATTGGCTTTGTTTGGAATTTCACGGTTTAATCCAACAGCAAATTTTGGCCGTCAGACAGAGGCACTTCGGGACGCTGACGGATGATAGGTGGTAAAAAATGTAAACTGGTTTAGTCATTATATTTTCAATCATCTTTTTACTGCCTGTTGAATTTAATCTAGGAAGAAAGGACATACATACAAACATCCCCTACCTACGTACACCATTATTCAGCAGTAGAAACATGGGGATTTTGGATCCAAGCCTTGAAGGCTTGAATGCTTCAAACTGTACTTCGAAGCTTGTGGATAAGTACTCTGTAGAGCAGGCTGATATTTAGAGGCTCAGAGTACCCCAAACTTCACTGCGTTTCATTACAAGGCAACCATTTAGCTCATCCAAACGTTCATATTGTGCTTCACTGCCCTGTGCATCGTGTGGCACTGTGCTTCAGTCTGCTCTTTTCCAAAGTGCACCGATATAAAAGCCTGAAAAAAAATGTCATTTATACAAGGCCCCTGAGAGTTTTAAACGTTACTGACTGTGACTATTATATCTAAGATACCTGTCTCACTTCTTAACTTTATCCTAAAAGTTAAGATTTTTCTTTAACTATTAACTTAAACAGCCATTGAAATATAGACTGAGAGGTCTGAAGGTATAAGCTTCTAATTTTAGAAATGTTGTCCGCGGCCCTTTATGACATGACGCTAATTATCACAAATATAAAAATGAGAAGAATTTATGGAGCTGTTAGCAGAAGCTTTCTGTGTGCCAGCAGAGTGATGGAATTAACTATTAAGACTGTGGTGATGGTAACTCACTTACAAACACTGATTATCCCTTTACAGCCTGGAATTTAGCCAAGGTAAACCCAATTTAAAGGTAAGCTGTACAGCCATACTTTTCTTCATTCTAATTCATGCCACTTTTAAAACACACATAGGACTCTTAGTCGCTGTATTTCACCTCTTTGTTCTATAATTAGACAAAAGAAAGCAGAATGGAGAAAAAAAATACCAGTGCATGCAACATAACTATAATTTTCAGTCCAAAGAAGGAAAGCACAAAGGAGAAGTGTACATACACACAGAGAAATAGATCTTTTTTTTATGGAAAGCTCATTAGAGAACTTATAGCAGCTAAAATAACGCATGTAAAAACTGTCAGATGGAATTTGCTGACTGCCATCTCACGTTATTCTCAGGACATGAGCTCCTCCGAGCCACAGAGGCCGCAGAGTCCTGGTGTTCCCAGGGCATTACAAACCGCCCTGCGAGACGATGCTGCTTGCAGGAAAATGAGCAGAGCGAGAGCCTTAGTACAAAGCCAAAACTTTCGCCCCTAAAATGAGACAATCAAGAGTCAAGGCACGCACCAACCCCCCCAAACTGTGTCTGGTTTTGGTCCCCAGGGGTAGCACCGAGCAGAAGATCATCTTTGGGGCTAGACAGCAAGGCTGGTGCAAGAACAACCGTGGCCCAGGCAAGCACATGAGCTTCTTGGAACAGCCTAACGTTATGGAGAGGAGGGTGAGCAAGTCCAGGGGAAGGTGAGGGACTATACGACGTGATTGCTTGAGATTAACAGAGCTGGACTTCAGGAAATCCTTCCCCCTGAGCTGCTGAGTTACAGGAAAGTGATGCATGCAAAGCACATCTGACGCTGCTCTCCTGTGGCAATGAGAAAAGGGTCGTAACGCAAGGGAACCTGCAAGTATTTTCTCAATCAGGTACCTTCATACTTCTCAAGAGGGAATACTGATTTTGCTGATTAACATGAATATATAATCGGCTCCCATTTACAAAGCAAAACATTACCTCCCTGAGAGGAGGAAGCTATTAGAATGCACTTATAAACCATAGCAAGTGATAAAGCGGTTTACAGTCCACTATGCTAATGAGATGCTCAGCTGGCAAAGTGCACCATCATGCTTACAAATCATTTGTTTCAGTGACACTTCAGATAGCAATTTACAAAGAAGCAAGCATTAAAACCATAACCATCACCACTTCATCATTTTTAACTCCGGAGTTTCAGGAGCTGTGCAAGTCACAGCAACAATAAACGTTAGCGGCATAGTAATGGTGGATTATTCTTTTCACCATGCAAAGTCATTTGGGTGTCAGGAGCTTGTAGATTTTTTGACACTAGAGTGTCAAGAGTTCAGTAACCTTCTTTCCATAAAAAGAACATACCAATTAAACTAAATAGCATCATAGCAGATCTGTAATTTGTAATTTCAGGATCTGTTCAGAGGAAAGACAGTGTAGGGCAATGAACAATTGAAGGTCCACGGCTCAGTCACCTCTAGTTCATTTGTTACCTCCATAATGAGCAGTACAGAGCAGGAGGAGGTAGGGAAGGAGAAGAAAAGCTGCTTTAGAAGGCACAACTTTTAAAATTGCTAATGAGGAAGGAGCAGCAGAGTTCCAAATCTGAGCTATCACAGCAGACCTCCTTGCAAGGAAAGACCTCGGAGAGACACAGCCCCTGGCTCGAGGAGGAAAAAGGCAAAACATGTGGCCAGGACACAAGGGGTAGCAAAGAGTCCCATTGATGTGCATCACTTCAGGCTTCCCCCTGCACTTTTACCCCTCCTTCTAATCTATTAATTCTCACCCCTGCACTTCCATGACTTCCGTGACGACTGGGCTTTGTCTGCCTCTCACACTGCTAATAGACCTCGATATCATAACCAAGTCGCAACTTCTGTGACTTCAGGTCACAGACCCGAAAGTGAAACTATCTGAGATTCATTTGAATATTACTTTAATAATCTAATGTCTGCTGCCCTTAAGATTAGTCACGCTCTAAGCTGCTGGCCTCTTCACCCTCTCTTCCCAAGAGATGAAAAGATGGTTTATTTTCCTCCAGGTTTCACAGGGCTCAGCAACACGTCGCACTTTAATTTTTCAAGCCGTGTCTGGAGCGGCACTTTTGCAGTTCACCCACCAGCAAAACATTTCACCAGAGCGGCTACCTCACTGGACTACTGATAAAACTTCAGTAGTTATTATCTCGTGAAATACTTTGTGACATTCAAAGGCAAGGTACTAAAAGCACAAAGAAGGTACCATCAGCCAAGCAATCACCTGCTGCCACGCAACTGCCTGGCCCCCGGTGCTGAGCCGGAGAGTCCCCGGTTCACACGGATGCTGGGCAGAGGAAGCTCACCCCTACTCACAGTACACCCACAAACATGAGAATTAGGCCAATAATAAATATTTTCTAGAAAAAACAACCCCGCTTAAAAAAAAAAAACGATTTGCAGTGAGACCACTTCAGCAGATGAGACAGTTCTAACAGCAAGTCATGGGTTGTTCAAGAGGATCCAGGTGGAAGGTGAGTCCAGATTTCTGTGGATCAGGCCCCCAAATAACTGCATATTGTGCCTCCCTCTCCAAAGCTGCGTGGGGAACACAGCAGCATTACTGTACAGCAGGGACTAATCACTGCTGGAAACTGCCAGGGGTACTCACCTGGCTCTGCTCTCCCCTGCTCAAAGCAAGGTGGGATTTACATTACCCTAAATACACCACAGACCACGGTTCGGGATCCAGTATCGCAGAGATGAGGCATAATCATGAGCCTCTATTAATCACCCTGCAGTTTTTCACTCTGCTCATACAAGCATCGGAGCAAGTTTATTTCCTCGGTCAACAAAGGAAGAAAATTTAATGGTAAATTAATAATCTTTATCTGCTCGCTATCAATATGCACACACTGCAGGTTTATTCAAACCCCTGCCAGGCTCTGGAGAGGGACCTCTGGCACTGTACAGTGCTACACAAGCTGCCCTGTCACTGTAGTTATTTTATGTCTGAAAGGATTACCTGTCATCCAGGTGTGGACTACAGCCATCACTCCTGGTCTCGCCTGACGAGTCAGCAGAGAAGGTGTTGGGTTGGGGTCCTTTTTTCCTCCTGTTGCCTTCGATACTGTAACTGAAAAAGTCTTTTTTTTTCTTTCATCTCTGTGAAATTGCTGTCTGAAAAAATAAGGCAACTCCGGTGACAGGTGACACATGTCTCCCCATGGTCTCAGAGTGAAATCCAGCCACGTTGGCTCTATGTTCACAGGCAGGTGAAGCATCAACAGCTTCCAGACGCCAGCAGCAGCAGCAAAAGACAACAAAGCACAAGACTAATCCTTCAAAAACCTTTTCTTCTTGATGGCCTTTCGAGCAGGCTGGGGCTCCCCAAGGAAACGGTACACAGGAGCAGGTGAGGGCTTCAGGCTTCAGGTTTCCATGAGCCCCCTCGCCGTGCTGGGACAAGCGGAGACACCAGCCCAGGGCCAACCTGCCACGGCGGTACCTGCAGGAGATTACAACAGTGGTTTAGTTTGGGTGGTCTCTGGCCATAGCCACAGCCAAGCTTTGGTTTTCAGAGTCCATTCTGGGCACGCAAACTAGATACCTTTTGGTTAAAATGAAGCAGAAAACGACCTCTGATTGTTCATGGGACCACAGACTTCAGAGAGTCTGAAATAAGCTCTCCCTCCAATGTGCGGAGTAGAGATCAAGTCCTCAGCACCAGCTATCTCACTCTGCAGACCAGCCCCGCTGCCCGTGGAGCTCCTCTGCCACAGACTTAAGCCCATTGTCCAAGGACTAGACTGGGGGCCCCCCAGGCCATGTCAGCCACAATGTGGTACTTTTCACTCAAAACCAGTATCAGGGTACAAAGTGATGCCGCGAGATCACTGGGATACCTCTCGTTAGAGCAAATAAGCACATGAGAAATATAAATGGCCACCACTTGGAGGAACTTCTCGCCATACCCTTTAGCAGCAGCCAGAATTTATCCCTTGAATAGTCCTGGGAAGAGCTGAGCTAGCAAAGCATGCAAACACCTCTACCTGCTCCATCTTTGCCTTGTAAGCTGCTGTTTGTTCATATTTGAATTATTACTGTGCACTCTCAAATTGCTCTGGGTCTCATGCTCTTTATGTTTACCCAATAAGCCAATTCTTTCAGGAACAAGACTGAAACTCTGTATTGCAATAAAAGCCATGTACAGCCCATGTACAGCCCACTTGCATGTGCAGAGCCTTAGGACCTTGCTCATACATAATTCCTAGGTTCAAAAGACCTGCCATGTAAAATGCACGCTGAGAAAATTGTGCAATTGCATAATTCAAGAGCAAAAAAAACTGGTAAAGTTGAACAAGTTGTGTTTCCGTATCAGTTCCCAGCTCTGTGGTGTTTCTTTACATAGCTGGGCAGAGAGGAGAGCAAAAAGGTCTTCATCCCTCAGAGCTTCTTTTCCCCAAAAGCTCTTTGTTAAAGCCTCTGATGGAGAAGAGAAAATATTTGGGCTCTTCCAGGGATGCTCTCTCTCCCACTCCCACAATAAACTTGTCCTCAGAGCTTCTTTTCCCCAAAAGCTCTTTGCTAAAGCCTCGGGTGGAGAATAGAAAATATTTGGGCTCTTCCAAGGATGCTCACTCTCCCACTCACATAATAAACTTGTCAGTGCAGCCAGAAATAACATGCTGAAACTCAGAAGAGAAATAGAGGGAAGTCGTGTAAAAACAGTTCTCTGTTCAACCAAGTCCTTTTATATTAAAAGGCTCTTTTCAGAGGAATGATACAAAAACCAAACGGGTAGAAAGCCTTCTGTCATCATGCCTATTATTGATCCACAACAGGCAGAACAGGCAATGGCACAGTGTTGGTACAAGGTACGGCTTTCCCCAGGACGCCCTGATCTGTGTAACGCCTCGGGAGCGCAGCAGAGCAGAAGCGTCTGCACGCGTCCACCCCACGTACCCGCCGTGCCCAAAGGGCCCTTCGTCCTAGAATGAGTAATGATGACTTCTGCACGCTGCTGGCCACCTACATAATTTCGGCCACAACAACCCCCAGCAGCATAGAGGCTAGGAGAGAAGTGGCTGGAGAGCTGCCAGTCAGAGCGGGACCTGGGGGGGTTGATTGCCAGCCAGCTGAACAGGAGCCAGCAGTGTGCCCAGGTGGCCAAGAAGGCCAATGGCATCCTGGCTTGTATCAGCACTAGCATGGCCAGCAGGGACAGGGAAGGGATCTTACCCCTGGACTCAGCACTGCTGAGGCCACCCTTCAATGAGTGGGTTCAGTTTTGGGCCCCTCACTCCAAAAAGGCCATTGAATGACTCGAGCGTGTCCAGAGAAGGGCAACGGAGCTGGTGCAGGGTCTGGAGCACAGGTGTGATGGGGAGCGGCTGAGGGAACTGGGGGGGTTTAGTGTGGAGAAGAGGAGGCTGAGGGGAGACTTCATGGCCCTCTCCAACTCCCTGAAAGGAGGGTGCAGAGAGGGGGGATGAGTCTCCTGAGCCAAGGAACCAGCGCCAGGACAAGAGGGAATGGCCTCAAGCTGCGCCAGGGCAGGGTCAGACTGGCTCTGAGGAAGTATTTCTTTGCAGAAGGGGTTGTTGGGCATTGGAATGGGCTGCCCAGGGCAGGGGGGGAGTCCCCATCCCTGGAGGGGTTGAAGAGTCAGGTTGACCCAGCACTGAGGGATGTGGTGGAGTTGAGAATGGTCAGTGTGAGGTTCATGGTTGGACTGGAGGATCTTCAATGTCTTTTCCAACCGAGATGATTCTGTGAATTCTTCCTATGCCAAGAAAATTGTTCCCTCCAATTATAAACCAGCTAAGTAGGAAAAGTGGCTTTGCATCATAAAACCCGTAACACAGCAGGGATGTTGAAAACCAAAGCGCCGAGCCCAGCTGATCTCTGTGTCCCGCAGACTACTGGACTGTGATATGCTGTTGTCACATGCGCAGGAGCAAACCAGCTATAAAAATAACTTATGTTTCTATTCAAATGACCCCTGAATACTGTCAGCCGTAGCAAAAGAAGACAAAAATGTTTATTCATAGACCTTTCACTGCTGCAAACATCTCATTAATCCACAAGTTTGCATAGGTCAGCGAAGCTTTCCCAATCGAATGCAAAAGGAAGAGGAAAAGCAGGCGTGAGGAATGTGATTATCTAAGGCTGGACATCAGAGTAACACCACTATCCAGACCCATGCTGCCACCTGAAACAATCAAGACCTCAATTTTTCAATTTCATTTAAAACATTGTATTATTAACAGGTTACAGGTGGTTATAAATATTTTATTATATCAATCAAGATAAATTAGAAAGAAAATTGCTCCACAAATTAATGCTGTATAGAGAACAGGAGATGTTTCGTGGTAGAGAGAAATTTAAAACAACATAACAGGAGGAACAGGATATGTGAAGAGCTGGGAAGAGCCCAGCTGGTTGGAATTTCAGGGTATAACCTGTTTGATAAGGAAAATAACTCTCAAAGTTTTTTTTAATACCTCTGCGACATCCGGCACTGAACACTGTGGAAGAAGGGTCCTGGCCTGGGTGGGCAGCAGATCTAACCCAGCATATCCATGAACTTGACTGACCAAGATGGTCCCGCTGCTGTCTGTGTAGCCTCGTCTGTCCAGATCCCTGCTCAAGCCACCAGGCAACCCCTGTTTACGCTGCTTCGCAGAGCAGCCGTGGAAGAAAGCAATAGTCTGCAGGCTGCAGTATGAAATGGCAACAGTGGGAATTTCAAGACTATTTTTCATCCTCTTTTGAGCATAACTACTTATTTTTCCCTAGTGGTTACCTGCTAGCTACAGTTAGAAAGTGCTGAAACAGCGTGTTCAAAGAATCATAGAATCACAGAATCATCAAGGTTGGAAAAGCCCTTGAAGATCATCCAGTGCAACCATGAACCTCACACTGACCGTTCTCAACTCCACCAGATCCCTCAGCGCTGGGTCAACCCGACTCTTCAACACCTCCAGGGATGGGGACTCCCCCCCTGCCCTGGGCAGCCCATTCCAACGCCCAACAACCCCTTCTGCAAAGAAATCCTTCCTAAGAGCCAGTCTGACCCTGCCCTGGCACAGCTTGAGGCCATTCCCTCTTGGCCTGGTGCTGGTTCCTTGGTTCAAGAGACTCATCCCCCCTCTCTGCACCCTCCTTTCAGGGAGTTGGAGAGGGCCATGAGGTCTCCCCTCAGCCTCCTCTTCTCCACACTAAACCCCCCCAGTTCCCTCAGCCGCTCCCCATCACACCTGTGCTCCAGACCCTGCACCAGCTCCGTTGCCCTTCTCTGGACACGCTCGAGTCATTCAATGGCCTTTTTGGAGTGAGGGGCCCAAAACTGAACCCACTCATCGAGGGGCGGCCTCCCCAGTGCCGAGTCCAGGGGTAAGATCCCTTCCCTGTCCCTGCTGGCCACGCTAGTGCTGATACAAGCCAGGATGCCATTGGCCTTCTTGGCCACCTGGGCACACTGCTGGCTCCTGTTCAGCTGGCTAGCAATCAACCCCCCCAGGTCCCTCTCTGACTGGTGTTTTCGGCATGTAACTGTTCATTGGAAAGGTAGGTACTTTACATAAATACAGTGAGGACATTTGGCCTACAAATATTAAAAAAACCCACATCTAAATGGAGGGCAGTGAGGACCAGCTGCACAGCCAGGGGCACAGAATTAGTTTCTAAGCTGCTGACCTAAATAGATCATTTAAGTTTAAAAGAGAAGATCTGTTTCAAATGTAATTGATCTGACTTGTACTGACAACACGGACAGCCTCTGCCGCAACACATGGCTCGTTCAAACTGCTTGGCAGGCACCTCATTTTATTCATGTTATCCAGCTCCGATCATGAAGGATTGGGCTGTCAAAACCTTCAGTATCCCAACCTCAGTGTGTGCCAACGGTGGCAATGTAAATGTATATTTATGTGGTGACATTATTAAAGGAGGGCGGGTGAAGAAGAGGAAGAAAAACTCTCGAGTGAAGCATTTCACAGCCTCCCAAAATCAGAGACAGTTGCATGAAACAAACCCTCACAGTCAGTGGAAAGCTTAGGCTGAAATAACCATCCTATCTTGTCTGTACTTGTGTAAGGAGATCCTTAATCTTGGAGAGGACCGCAATATTTTTACTACTCCCTAGTGCTGAAGGCCATCAACCAAGGATCAGAAAAAATCAAGCTTTAGGACGATGTTGAAATTGCAGCATCAGCAGTACCTCGTGTTTCTTGAGCAAATGCCTAACGCGCTGGAGCGAAGCTGCCACCCCGGCTCCCCCGAAGGGGACCAAAGACCTCGTCGCTCATTTGGCAGCCCAGCACCCCCACCCCTCAGTCTGTACTTTCCCCTTGCACCTCTTGAAGCAAATTTGGATGATGGCCAGAAAGCTAAGCGAGTATCAGACGTGAGCAGGCCCTGTGAAGTCAATCGATCGAGGTATCAAGAGGAACATGTCGGGGAAGCTCTTGCAGCCGAGGGATCGTGGTGAAGCTGTTGTGGAAGAGCTCCTCATCTGCGGTGCGGCTCGGCGTAAGCGCTGTGCACGGATCCCCCAGCAGCACCGAATACCTGGGCAGCTAGACAGGTGGTGAATTTAATCGAACCTGACCTATGCCTGTCGTTAAAATATGAGCAAAGTTTTCAGGAAAAATTAAGATTTTCCTTTCCAGCAAGAAATAGTTCGTCCCGTTTCATCACACAGCAGCGCAGATTAATTTGTTCTTCCCATTAAAACTGTGCGTTTTAGCAATATTTATTAAATGTTTGTTGTGGATAAAATTACTTTTTTTTCACAGTGAGAGCCTTGAAAATTTAAAACCACTTCTTGAGACCGGAGATTCTTTACTGTGGGCAAATCTGCTGGACTGCAGATCATGGATTGAGCTGTTCTCTAACAGCTTTCTATGGGGAAACACTAATCTGCAATGAAAGCATATACGCCTGGGAGAGGGTAGGATGTGAATTTTATGCTAATATTATATAATTCTGGAACTACAAGCAGAGAAGGCTTATGTTCTCCCAACGTGGAGATGTGCTCAATGCATTTTACCTTTTAGGGGTATTAAATTTATATATGTGTGCATGTGTCTCTATATATACATACACATATGTAGAGGACATTTAAGGACAAATAATAGCTCCCTACTCTATCAAAATTCAACTGTTCCATCAACATAATTTAATTCTGAGCTACACAACATCATTCAGACAACCGTTCAAGCCATGATTTAAAGACTTCGAGTGATGGAGAAGCCATCATACCCCGAGGTAAATTATCCCAATGGTTAATTGCATTCTTTGTTAAAATTGTGCACTTTTTTTTTTCTCAATTCATCTTGCTTTGGCTTCCAATCTGTGACTCTTGACCCTTTAACCCTGAGAACCTGTCTGAGACGACAAAGACTGACGTCTGCCTTCCAGCACAGATGAGCACCAAATTCAAGCAGGAAGACAAAATTGTCAGAATACGGCAAAAGCTTCTTTTTGCCAAAATAATCTTCAATGGGTTTTGTAAAATGTGTGAATAAATATCATCAAAATGTTTGGTTGGGTTTGAGGGCTTTCTTTCCTCTTTTTATATGGAGTTTAGGAATCATTTTGTCTTTCTGCATGATTCAATGTCATCTTGTTACTGGAACTGAAATTTCCTCCAGTGTTTTCACTAAAACCCCACCACCAAATTGGAAGGAAGGTTGGGCTGATTTCCCTGCCTCTGGTAATGCTAATCCCTGTCTGGATATATTGCTAATTTATCAGTGCCAGCAACGATTTAGCCCGGAGGGTCACAGAACTACATCTAAAGAGCATATTTTTTCTCTTGCCCTGGGTGCAGAACAGATTGCACCAAACAGCAACACTTCCCAAAGATTTCCCAGGATGGGAATTTACCGGTTCCCTCAGAGATACATTTAACTTTCCCTTGGATCCTCAACATACAATATTTTCTTGGAACAAAATGGGAAGGTTTCCAACAAGTCTGTAAAACATATGTTTGTTTGCCCAGTAGTATTACCCTGCCCACTTGGATCCTGGATCTGAGAAAGAGCTTTTGTCTAAAACGGGGAAAGAAATAAATTCCCTTCTGTCAGTGCGAGGAGGTTTCTCGTGGGTGGCTGATTAACAGTTTTCTTTGAAGCCCCTAGTTAAAAATATCGGTAATATCACCTTTGTGCTGTGTGGTTCCTGGTAAAGAGATATTTTAGAAATAAGGAGAAAGGAAAGATTTGCTATGAAAAATTATAGGTAGCAAAACTGCAAGGACTTTTATCAGCTGTCGTAAAGCAAATAAGCGTAGGTTCAATTTTGGAGCACCTCCAAATTTACTGTTTGGCCCTTCAAGCTTACTCTTGCTTTTTTAGGGCACTCTTTTGTACTGTCTGTAAGGCAAATGTGAAGAACCACGTGATAGTGTACGGCGCGTAGGAGAGAACAAATGACTGTATAATGTTTCCTGGTGAGGTTTCTGTACTAATTACAACTTTTGGGGTTTTTTTCCTTTGTTTTCTCCAACTACATTGTTCCAAGATAATGAAATTTTCTCTTGCAAAAGTTTTCCGTGACAGTTTCTTTTTAAACAATGCAGGAAAATAGGTATTTTAAAGCTATAATTATCCAGAATTGATGCATGCAACAAAAAGTTCTGTTTCACTTCTCTGCGGTTCAGCTTTCAGCACCCTAGGTGCAAAGTGTTATTATATAATTTACTATTTAAAATAATTGGAAAAAGAAGGTAAAGAAGAGTCCCCAGTAACAAAATTACCTTCAAGAATTACAGCTAAAAAAAGTTTCTGATACTGTCTGCCAGATGTCACTGCGATCGGACTGGAAGGGTTCTGGGATTGTATCTGAAAAGGGGAGAAATGGTCAGGAGAGCTGAAAAAAAAGCTGTGAACACCTTCTTCAAGGCCACCACTGGCTCACCAATATTTCAACAATACTATGAGTTCTTGACATAATAACACGCTCTCAGCTGGTAGCTTTTACGTGAGCTGCTGGGGTTGGATATTATTTTCTTCTCTGCTTAAAGAAATTATTTTAAATCAGCAAATAAAGCAAAAGTTGATTGGTATTTGGGTATTTCCAGGTTAATGTGGCTCCAAATTCCAACAGCTTTGGAGCAGTGCTATTTTTTTTCATACGTATCTGGAGCACAGATACATATTCCCACTGACAGGAGGGTCTCCACACTTTCATTGCCTGTGACTGTCATACTCTGGCACATTTTTCTTTTAATTCTTTTAATAGCAAATGATAACTGTTGCCTCAGTTCCCTGATAGTGAATGCAGCATAAAAACAACTGCTTTTAGCAGGAAGTTAAACTCAACTATTCGAGCAACAGGAAAGATGAATATTCTAGTTTATTAGCTAACTCCACCCACTCAAAGTTTGTTCCAAGACATTTGCAAATAGATTTACGCTCTCTGCAAATGCCACATAATTTCAGGCAGATCTCTTATTTGCTGTCTGTTCTGTTCTTCCAGCACATGCTAAAGAAGGAAAGGTTAATATAGGAGGTTACTGCAAACTAAACAGAAAATAGATTGAGTAACACTTTAATATATTGAATCCAATAGAAGACAGTGCAGTGACACGAATGCATTAACTACTCTTGGGATAACATCCTCAGCTACCAAACTAGACGATGATTTCTCTGTGCTGCAGCCTTATTCCAGTCCCTGATGCTGCAGGCTGGGCAGTCACTGTCCTTGGACTTGCAGACGGGGTTTTGCTCTATTTGCCCTACCAATCTTGTCAAAGAAGTGAAGAAATGTGGCTAGGCAAGTCATAAATTTACTTTCCTCTTCACCAGCATCAGCAGGATATATAAATTATCGTGTTACTCGTATTGACTGGAGCGCTCCACTGTCACATGCCCCTTGCTGGGGCTGAGAAGATGGGAATCCAGTGGAAGACAGATGATAATTGATGCTGGTGAGGAGGGAAAACCAAAAGGTCAACACTAGCTGGTGTCTGAAGAGCATCCCAGCTCTACCACAGGAAGAACCAGCACTTCACCCTACATTTGCACAGATAATTCCCTTAAAGACAGTTAATTCCTCAGACCTTAGAGTAGCTGGGACTGTGTAAGCAGCTTTGGAGGAAAGAGGTTTGTTTGACACTGCACAGCACCCACCTCTGCAACAAACACACAGAAAAATGAATTTCCAGCTTTGGCCCCCTAAGGTCCAACACCCAGATCCCCAGTGCAACATCTGAAACAGCCGGGATGTGGAGCATCCCCAGCTGACTACGGCCTCTCTCTCCACACATTCCCCCCTCTCCTCCCTCCACTCAGCTTTGAGGATGCCACACTGGGAAGCTCAGTGGAGGATTTGATGGCTCCTGCTATCAAAACCAGCAGCCAAGGGGTCGAGACCATCCACCCAATGCCAAACCAAAGGAGGATGTCTTGCCACACAGCCTGCACACAGCAAAGGATATATTCTGGCTGAGACAGGTCTCAGAGGCAGGGGATCACCACTACAGAGGTAAGCCAACAGAGCTGGTGTTCATGTTTCAAGGTGCAAAAAGAAAAAGTGTCTTTAAAGAATTACAGAATCAGAATCACAGAATCATGTCGGTTGGAAAAGACCTTGAAGCTCCTCCAGTCCAACCATGAACCTCACACTGACCGTTCCCAACTCCACCAGATCTTCAGCGCTGGGTCAACCCGACTCTTCAACCCCTCCAGGGATGGGGACTCCCCCCCTGCCCTGGGCAGCCCATTCCAACGCCCAACAACCCCTTCTGCAAAGAAATCCTTCCTAAGAGCCAGTCTGACCCTGCCCTGGCGCAGCTTGAGGCCATTCCCTCTTGGCCTGGCGCTGGTTCCTTGGCTCAAGAGACTCATCCCCCCTCTCTGCACCCTCCTTTCAGGGAGTTGTAGAGGGCCATGAGGTGTCCCCTCAGCCTCCTCTTCTCCACACTAAACCCCCCCAGTTCCCTCAGCCGCTCCCCATCACACCTGTGCTCCAGACCCTGCACCAGCTCCGTTGCCCTTCTCTGGACACGCTCGAGTCATTCAATGGCCTTTTTGGAGTGAGGGGCCCAAAACTGAACCCACTCATCGAGGGGCGGCCTCACCAGCGCCAAGTCCAGGGGTAAGATCCCTTCCCTGTCCCTGCTGGGGACATTCATACTGCTGTATAGAAGCAGTCAGTATGGTGCACTGTTGCAAGCAATTCAAGAGAAAAAGCAAGAGCCATTGCTCCAAATACTGCTCCAGCAGTGGACAGGCCCTGCGAAAGGATCTGCCAGTCCACCCTACGCTTTGTTGCCTGGTGCATCACCCACCTAAAAACATACGGATAAAGAGCTCTAATGCATGGTCTGGAGATGAATGTGCAAAACCCCTTTCGTTTCAGGATGAATATCATCCCAGGCTGATCTTCTTCTGTGATGTATTCATAGACATAAACCCCCCAAAAAAGCCCTTTAGAATCCCTTCATTTCAGAAAAAGATTTTTTTTTTCTTAGACCTTGTTTCATTTTGCTTTATTTTATTTTGCTGAGTTTTGTATTCATGAGTATGCATTTTTATATGCACACCTCTATATGGCAGTGGAGAAGCAGAGATTCCTAGCAAAAATAAAACTTTTTGCTCTCTTGTACTGGAGACTTTTTTGTGAGCAACTCCAAGAGATAGGAGAGGGAATTAAAGCAGCCGACAATGGGAGCTGTAAATACTTCTATAATAGCCAAATGACACTGCTTTTGCTGAAAGCTTCCCGCTGTGTGAAGGCCTGTGATCTCGCTGCAAGTGACTTCAGCATTTGTGAAGATGCACTCAGCAAGAGGTGCCAGTTTGGCAGTGACAGGCTGCTCCGCAGCCACCGGCGCCTACAAGGGGCATTTATGGTTTCCTGCTCTCGGGTCTTTGCCACAAGCTGCTGAACAGGAGATGTGTTTGCTGAATACAAACGCTGGGGCTCCCGTTCAGAGGTACCAAGTTAGGAGAAAAATTTGGGAGGGCAGAGGCCAAGGTGCTGAGGCACCTCTCTAAAACACACTGCATTCCTCTGGCTTCTTTTGAAAATCCCATTTGATGAGTCTGGTTGTGTGTCCCCATCCCCACTTGGGAGATTTTCCCCTCCTCATTGCTGGATGAGGCCATTCTGCAGATTTCACAGAATCATTCAGGTTGGAAAAGACCCTTGGGATCATCGAGTCCAACCCTCAGCCTGACTCTACAAAGTTCTCCCCTACACCACATCCCCCAACAGCTCATCCAAACGACCCTTAAACATCCAGGGATGGGGACTCCACCCCCTCCCTGGGCAGCCTATTCCACTCTCTGACCACTCTTTCTGGGAAACATTTTTTCCTCATGTCCAGTCTGAACCTCCCCTGTTGCAGTTTAAAGCCGTTCCCTCTTGTTCTGTCACTAATCACCTGTGAGAAGAGACCAGCACCAACCTCTCTACAACGTCCTTTCAGGGAGCTGTAGAGAGTGATGAGGTCCCCCCTCAGCCTTCTCCTCCTCACACTAAACATCCTGACATCCCAGTGTCCCAGGAAGCCACAGCCTGGCATTTCTATATTCAGACAATGCTGCTCAGCTGGGAAATGTCTCTCCCTCAGCCTGCACAGAGCCGAGGAGCTGCAGCCCTCACGCAGTGCCAGGCCCTGCCGTCAGACAAGCATCCAGGCATCATTCCCCAGCGGCAAATTCCAAGGAGACCCAAGAGGAAGAAGGAATGAGGTCCCACACTCCTCCCTGGGCTTGGGGCAGGTGCCCCAAGTCTGATGATTTCAAGTCCTGGCTTAGTCTGAACCAGCCCTGCCTGGATTTCTGGTTTCTCCCCCAGAATTTTGCTGCTCTATATAGTTATTTCTTAAAATACCTCAATTCAGAGCTCTCTGAAGTCTGTGGTTTAACAAGCAGACACCATCTTACAGACTATTCAACAATGCTTTCATCAATCTGAGTATTCACCTTTGCGTGTATTTTTGTGTACCTAGCATAAAAAAACCCAATAACTTTAAAAAATGGCGGACATTACTCACAGGCATCTCCCGACTTCTCTAATGGGCCAGACTTTCCTTTGCTTTTGTCCCCTATGGGATTCAAAGCTGAGGCTTAGTTATTTTTTTTGAAGAAGGATGAAAAATTGCACGGGTTTATGCCCTGTGGACCACTGGAGCATTGTTTCTTCTACGCATGCACACGCATGATTCTATAATACCACGAGCACGTAAGCTAATGCAAATTATTAATTGCCCATTCTCAGTTTTACATGGCCACATCTGGCAGACTATAGGTCACAGTAAAAGCATAAAGCAAAAAAGATGACAGGTGAGTGTTGATTACCACTCAGAATTAAACAGGGTGCTGATTGGTGGGACCGTCACCCCTCATAAAGATGATAATGATTCTTCCCCCTCCTTTTCCATCCTCATAAACAAGTTCAATTCCATCAGGTTGCATGAAGGGCTCGAAGAACAATGAACAAACATAATCAAAATTCCAATATGTTTGCATTAAGACTGAAGTGAGCAGTGACATACCAGCACTGTTTAATGTCTATGCCTTCTGCCCTGGAGTAAAGGAAAAATATGTATCTTTCTCCTCAAAAAATGAAGAGGAAGAGCAATTAATTATAGGAGGCTGCTTCTTACTAGTGACCAGACTTGATGACCATTCCAACAAACTGGAGCTGGTATCTCCTACGTGTCACTGTCACCAGGTCACCATGGCCCAACTTCCTGACTTATGAATTTCCATGGAGAAACCAACGCAGTATTTTGCAAAGTAGACATTAGCTGCAATTTCTGCTTGATGACCTGTTCTAACCACAAGCTGAATTAAGCACTGATGGCCCTCTCACAGCATTTCTTCTGTGAAATCCCACAGCCACAGCCCCGCGTGCTGGGAATCCTTCCTCGGGCTCGCGGGTCTCTTTGAACGCTGACAAAACACAATCGAGTCCTCTCTTCCCTCTTTTGTCAAGGTGGCTCCTGGAGCCTCTCTTCCCGAGCTCACCCTCCTAATGCCTTGATAAGCCTCGTAACGCTGCCTTTAAACTCTGGTGATATTGTGAATATCCTTCTTTAAACCCACTGCCCACTGCTGGACATGACATTTCAAATGAGGTTTTACAAAGGCTTTGTATAATGAAACCATTCTCTCTCCTGATTTTAACTAATCCTCTTGCTTATTCGCCATAAGACCTGATTAGCTTCTCTTGCATCTGCCACACACTTGGATCTTTACCTTCTAATTATCACATGCTTTTATCCCTAAGTCTCCTTCCTTTGCTGGTTTTGCACATCTGTTATTCAAAGCCCATTTTCCTCTCCTTCAAGCTGCCTCACCTTACCTGCGTGTGCATTGCAATTTCTAGGACTGTGTCCCAGATCTAAGGGTCTTCTTAAAAATGGGTTCACTTGACAGAATAAAAGCATTTTAAACATTAACTCATCAACACTGCATTGTCTTCCTGAGTCTGCAGACAGCCTACAACAATAATTCATTCCCTTCAGCACCACCTCACTTATCCCGATCATTTGTTGACTTCAAAGCTTAAATATGGTGATTTAAAGGTCAACATTCTTAGCTAGTCACTTAACCATAATTTTAGCAGAATTTATTCTGTTAACGTACTTCTTTTCCATCTCAAATTGCCTCCCCAGAGGTCAGAAACCCCATCTGTCTCTAACCTTGCAAAACCTCCAGCTGTGATTTCACAGTGATAAATTGTCAATACAAACATTTTTGGCGTATTGAGAAAGCTGAAGTGTTTGGCACAGTAAAGCAAATATGATTGAAGGGTCTGATTATGTTATCCAGCCATCTATTTGGTTCATTAAAAAAATATCATGCTCGTTCCTAAATAAAACCACTCCACAATTTCCATTTGCTGCACTCGCAAGCGGCGGAGCTCAGGCTCCTGACACAACCCTCTTTAGGTTTCCATTATCATTGCCTGAAGGGGCTGTTGCCATCACCCAGGGCAACCTCCTCCATGCTATGGGCCACAGAGCTTCACTTGGTGACCCAGACTGCAAGCCCGGTAACCACTAACTAAACTATAGTCTGTGTTTCAGAAAACTACAAGATATTCAAGTAAAGACTTTGGAAACGGATACTCTGAAAGGTGGCAAGTTACTGCAGTGGTTAATTACCCTCACTGATAGAAATATATGCTTTATTTCCAGTTTTCATGTCATCTACAATCCACCTTTGTATCCCCTGTACAAAACAGAAGTCTTTTTTGGTTGAATATGCACATAAATCCACACATACACATGTACAACCCTTAAAAAGAGGAGACAGGCTCGCAGGCACTATGGATATAAAAAACTGCGTAGCTGACAAGTCTCAGGCTCTGGATGTTGCCCATCCCTACGGAAAGTGGTCCCAGCGGAGGGAGCTCTGAAGGCAGGACTCTGCTGAGTCCCACTGCCAAGGTCATCTGTAAAACCATCGGGCCAACAACCGCCTACACAGTGCGGATCCGTTAAAGCGCAGCATAATTTAACTCAACCTCAATTTCTCCTATAGAAAAGTGCAGATAAATGATGATTATGTGACAGTCTGAGACAGCAAGGGAGAGTACTCAGCAGGAGAGCCCTCACAGCCTCACGTTCCTAAAATGTGCCCCAAAAATGGAAAGCAAAATCCTCACCGGGAGGATTTACATCAATTTCAGCAATGCAGCTGATCAATTATTAGCTGTTCATCCTTCATCTGCTAACTCATTTATTCCCTCAAACAGCTGCATCAGATGAGTCAGACAAGACTTATTTTTAGGGACTTCATGGCAGGATGGGGTTGTCACCACCCGCTTCCTGCTTGGCAAAATATTTCCTCTTCTCCAGGATCTGATCCTGTACTTGAATGGAGTCAAACCAGGTGTCGGTGGCTTTTTATGGGCTTTAAAAAGTGAACATTGGCTTTCAGTGGCTGCTGTCAGACCTGGATGTTAGCTGATGCCATGCAGAAGCCAGCTCAGGTCACACCGTTCACCTGGGAGCATCAAAGTAGGTGGCACTTGGCTGCATGGCGGTTATTTGCTGGTTTGCTGCCGGCTACAGCCTTGGGCTGACTGCCTCCTCCTCCCGAAATTGCACAGATAAAACATAAAATAGAAAATGCAAATCACTGGCTGGAGACAAAGGGCACCAGGCAACTATTGATGAGGATTTCAACTGCCATCAGGAATGACCAACATGTGAACTCACGTGCCCATGTAGCTCCAGGTCACCTCTGGAAACCAATTCAAGACAAACCCATCGACAGTTCTCCAGTGCAGCTGTAGACGGGGCATTGCTCAGCCCATCAACCTCAGTTTTTAAGAAGGTTTCATAACGAGCTCTCAGCTAAACTGCACTTTGACATTTATTATCTCCAACCAAACACGCCCATTAGTCTCTGACAAAGTCTGCCTTTGACGAAACATTTAAGGACTTGGTCAATGGCAACAGAAGCGAGTCACCAGGGCAGAAAGACCTGGTGACTTGGGCACAGATGCTTTAACATGACCCATAGCTGAGCACAAAGCCCTTTTCTGCAAATCCAACCCAATACTGCAGGGTACAGCTGCACAGCAGGGTTGTCTCCCCTGCAAACCACCTCTTCTAGAAGGACCTAGGGAGGGATCGTGGTGGATAATCTGTTAAATGAGAGTTCTCTGTACGACAAAAGAAAATAATGATTAAGAATGAAAAAACTAAATAATCTTGGAGTAGGAGATGTGAAATTACCTTTGGGAATGGCTCTGGGGGTAACACCACTGTGTCCTATCCTGTGCTACCAGTCAGGAAGGGTACAAGAAAACTCTTGAAGATGCAAACAAAAGCCCCAAGGCTAATTAGAGAATAAAAAAAGCTGTAATATTGTAGCTCATCAGAAAGAAGATTAAGGGGTAAATAAGGATAACTACAGAGGACTTAAAATTAATAGAGGACTTCCTAGTTTAGCGTGCAATATGTTGTGACAAGAATCAGCAGCTGGAAGTTCTAGCCACAAAAGGAAATTCAACCTAAACTATGTACAAGTTTTCAAGAGTGACAGTAACGTAACCATGGGACCAGGCTGGCAAGGACTGGGATGGGTTTCTCTATCAACAACATTCATTTTGTTAGCATGGGTGCTTTTTTTTTTTTTTGGTAACATCATCTTTCATCTCAGGACACCTATTGAACTGGAAGAAAAAAATAATACCGCAGCCATTTCGCACTCGGTCCTGCGCAAGGAGTCAGACTAAATGGTCCCAGCGATGCTGCAACGTCAGCACCCATCAGCTCACGCCCAGGAAAATTTTATCCTTAACCCAAGCGCTTAGAAGTTAACTTACAAAAAAAAAGTGTTTACAGTTCTTTTTTTTTTTCAAAAGAAACAAGGAAAAGGTTATTCCAGTTTTGAGTTTCACACAAAGGAAACACTTCTGAACCAGGAAGCGAGTTCATCAGTCCACCCTCAGCAATGCAGCACAGAGCAGAGCTGATCCTCTACGGATCCTCCCGTGCCCAAGACACCGCTAACTGGACCTCAGTCCATTTGGAAGAATTATTTCATTTATACAACTAACTCTTTAGAGAAAATAAATCACAGTAAGGTTTAATTTCTCTTCCCCCTCATTTCCTAAGTGTACATCATATCACTGTATCATCTTTACCCATTAAGGAGCAGTTTGAGATCCCAAACTGATTTTATTATAGGATTTATGTCTTTAATTACAATCCAAGCAGAATAAATGCCTCTGAAGAAACTTTTTGACCTTATGAGGACATGCTATTACAGTAAAAGATTGGAACTGGCCCCACCAAGTGTGCACTAAGTCCACTTGTCTCAACGTGGTGGGTTAACTGACTCGCAGCAAGTGGGATACGGTAAGGAACTGGAGGAATTGATGCCTCAAACATTCATTGACACAGAAAACCTCAAGGACAAGCTGTGGCCTTTGGATTAGTCTAAGGAATCGCCCCCAAGGAAGCGGGAGTGTATGGAAGGATGCACCCCCCACTCCCTTGCGGTTGTATCATCAAAATCCTGAGATAAACCTCAAAGGGGGGGAAACGTGGACTGAGTGAAGCCAAATGTTTATCATCAAGCACAAGGACCACTAATCACTGGCTCCATCCTGTAAGCCCAAAGAGGTGACAAGAACTGATAAGAGGTGAGCATTTCTGCCCCGGAAGCCAGATAATTCTCAAGAAGCAGGAAGTCACCAAAAATCTGTTCGAACAGACGAAAAACCAAAGGTAAGCAGGTGAGTACGACCACCGACTCAATTGGACAAGGGGTGGAGCACCCCATTTTCCCCTCAATGCATGTGCAGAACTCCTGCTCCACCTTCTTCCTCGTCTCTCATGGAAATGAGTTGGTGGAATACCTCCTTCTCCTCGTCTAGTATGCAAATCAGCTGATAAAATGAATTTAAAAGGCAACAGAAACTTTGCTGGGTGTGCACCCACCACCCAAGATTACCGGACCTGAGACAATGCTGGATCCAGGGGTGGTGATCCAGATTTCTTTGACTCTTTCTCTCCTTTCTTTTTCTTTCCTTTTGTTTCTTACAGATTTTTTAAGAGACCACATCGCTTATTATCCTTTTCCAAGTTTAAATTGTTTTCTACTGCAAGTAAAACATTTTAATGGGTCGTTTGGTGTCGTTTCACCTTAATTTAACCTGAGGGGATCACAGAACCCTTGTGACTCTCTGGGATTCCAATCCAGGTTGTGACAGATACCAACACAGAACAAGAAAACCTGAAAATTCAAAAAAAAAAAAAAAAGGAAAAGCCCCCACGCTGGTGGGCACATCTCCAGCCTGCCATGCCATGCAGTCTTGCTACCCTGCTGCTCCTGCGGTGTGGCACCTAGCTGGGATCAATTCAGCTAAAGGTCAGCTTAGTCTCTCTGCTTTAGTCTGAGCAAGCAGGTGGGTTTATAACGTTCCTGCCGAGGTGATGCTGAACAAGCTGTCCTCCCCCTGGCACCTCCAGCCCTGCCCCTTCGACAGCCCAGCTTTTGTACCTTGCAAAGCTTAAGTAGAGATACAGCTGTCCAACAAAGAGCACCTCACCCCCGTTCTTCCTCCCTTGCATCCCTCCCCAGTTACTAAAATACACTGCAAACTGGTTTTGCGTTGGCACCTTTAACAAAGCAGATTTTATTTCCTGTCCACACTGCATCCAAGGGGGATCTTTGCTTGCAAAAAGTCCCACTAGCTTTTTATTCCCTAGCCTTGCTGTGCTAGGTAATAGTCCTAGCTTTTTTTTAAAAACCCTACATGCTTTCAGGTAAAGCAGGATTTTTTTGGTTTGTTTCTTTTTCCCCGTTTGCATCAAATTCCTGAATCCTGGTACTCATCAAATAGCCAAATGAGGCTTTTTTTTTCCCTAAGGCAATTTTTAAAAAAGCACAGCTCTAAAAAAAACTCAAGACTTGCAGTAATACATTATGAGGGAAAAAGAGATCACTGTTAGCCTGAACTAGCCTTAGACTGTGATTTTTGCTGGTTTGCCCTTTCTCCCTCTCAAAGTTGCTTCTCCCTGCTCTAATTTAATGGAGTTTTCAAAAAACCCACATTATTTTAAAGCGTCTATCACCTGGATGCTGTGGTGTGGTGGGAGGGCTGCTTTGCATTATGATGCAGCAGGCTAGCACACACAAAGCAGGGCACAAGCAATTGTTTTCTATAGGAAGAGAAACAAAAATAGAGGGAGTTTGAGAGGAGCCATCAGGAGCTTTAGTGTCTGCCACCAAATATCCAGTTTCATCTCAGATATACTGAGAAAAGCGATGGGAGTGCTGCTCTGAAAAGGGCACCCCACCACTCATCACCGTCGTTAAGGTGTTGATTCGGTCATTCGGCATGTGCTGAACTTGAACATGAGAGCCATGAGTAAAGCTACACATATGTTCTAAGTACTTTGTGTCTGTGCCAAATCTCTTCAGGGAACTCTCACCAGCCTCCTCCTGGCTCCCCCACAGCTCCCATTCAAACATCGTTGCTGTTTATTTTGGATAATGACGCTAGACCCAAAGATTTAGACCTACGATTAGACCTCAACAGCATCTCTGTTCCATTTTTGAAACACACTTTCCAACTTCATCCAAGAGCTGGGGAGGCCAGACGCATGCAGAGTAAGGAAAGGCATCCCTGTTTCGCTACAGGGCCCCTCACACAATGAGCATGGCTGAGCACCCCGTCTCCCCAGATCTCTGGGGATCTCGGCCCTGAGCGTGCAACAGCCACGCGCTGGCTGCTGCATGGTACCTGTTTCTATGTGTATTTATTCATAAAAGAGAACAAATAATGGAATGGCTTAAGGTGAAAATAGAGTTAAGTATCACAACAGGAGAGGGAAGAAGTAAATCTCAAAATACCAGGTTAGTTTTAGTGGACAATTTTATTTATACACTGCAATGATGACTTACACTGAACTGGAAACTCAGCTGCTGCTGAAAGATTGAGATTGCAGCATTCCTCTGACAAAGTGTGAGTTAAGGATGAATTTTATTTTTCCTAAGCAAAGCTGATATTTCTCAGTGTTTTCATTTTCCCCCACCCTCGAGTTAAATAATTTGGTTTATTTCCAATGTTCTTAACGGTTGGCTTTCTCAAATGACAGCACTCTGAGAACATAGGGTCTCTATATCTTACGTGATGGACTTATAAGAGTTTCTGTCTCAAAAATCTCATCTTAACCAGGCAAGGTAGACTGAGGCAGGCATGGAGATGCCTCCTCGCCATCACCACATGAGCTGGATCAAGCTGGTGCAGGGTCTGGAGCATATGTCATACGAGGAGTGGCTGAGGAAACTGGGGGGGTTTAGTCTGGAGAAGAGGAGGCTGAGGGGAGACCTCATGGCCCTCTCCAACTCCCTGAAAGGAGGGTGCAGAGAGGGGGGATGAGTCTCTTGAGCCAAGGAACCAGCGGCAGGCCAAGAGGGAATGGCCTCAAGCTGTGCCAGGGCAGGGTCAGACTGGCTCTTAGGAAGGATTTCTTTGCAGAAGGGGTTGTTGGGCGTTGGAATGGGCTGCCCAGGGCAGGGGTGGAGTCCCCATCCCTGGAGGGGTTGAAGAGTCGGGTTGACCCAGCGCTGAGGGATCTGGTGGAGTTAAGAATGGTCAGGGTGAGGTTCGTGGTTGGACTGGAGGATCCTCAAGGGCTTTTCCAACCCAGTTGATTCTGGGATTCTGTGAAGTCAGAGCAGAGCCGGAACCCTTCAGACCCCCACAGTGGAGGGTTACAGCTGGGGTGGGAGCAGGAGGAGAAAGGAGACCACAGAGAGTCAGAACTTTCTGCTGTGGCCAAACAGTGTCCAGATGTGGTGGGCTGACCGGAGTGTGAGAAGTTAAAGCCACCATTGGGCTCTCCTAGACCAAAGCCTAACTGGGACTCATCTCAGCATGAATTAGAACAATCAGAAAGTTAATCAGATTTATAGCTGGATACTGTAGCCCCAAGGAGGTGTTCTGGCAAGAGGACTGCTGCCAAGTCCTGTTTTCCCCCTCTACTAGAAAGCTGCTTTGGCAATATTATGCTTCCAAGATCCTCTTTGCACAAAGGTAATTTTCAAGAGCCATTTAAACATATTTTTGGCTGCTCTGTGCTGTCAGATCAGTGCTAAGCAGCCAGAGCACACCCAGAATCAGCATGTGTCAAATGAAGAAGTTGGCTGGTGCTCAACGCCGAGACATTGTGGGGCAGGACACGATCCAGCAGATACAACAGCAGGTTAACACGCAGGACTACAGCTCTAGTACAGCAACCAGGGGCACAGCGGGGACTCGGACACCGACCCGCAGCCATCCAGACGGTTCAGCTGTTCGCCTGATTCCTAGAAGTGCTCTGGCCCAGGAAAACCAAGCGGTGCCACGGCAGGATCCGAGGGACAAAGGAAACCAAGGGCTCTTCCCGCTAAGTTGCACGTGACATTTGCCCCCCAGATGAGAGAAATGGGCTCTGCCTACACTAGAGCTATAGCCTAGGCTATGAAGGCTACATTTCCAGTTTTGCTACTGGTTTTGTCGCTCATCTTTAGACTTCAGTCTCTCTCTCATTCTTTTGCTTTGTTTTTGATTTTGGACTGTACGATACAGGTCAGTTGTGGAGAGCTGGAAAAAGTGTCCTCACTCTCCCTAGCACACTTCTGGATGGACACCCAATAATTTTGCAGATAAAGAGCAATAAATGACACCATTACCAGATTGGCATTTGCTCAAATTTAAATTTGAGCAGTGGGTGGCTAGTGTTTACATGCACACACACAAACACTATCCATTTCCTCAGAGCTACTTTACAGGAATCTGGTCTAAAGAGTACGTTAAAGAACGAGGTTTATCTCTTTGTACTTGTACCGATTGCTAAGCCACGGACACGTGTACTTGGAGCTGGTGTTTTTACAGTAGTTTAGAGACTCCTTGCCACAGCAAACTCCTTGGCTCCCTTACTGACTGGTGAAGGAGCTGCAACACAGGCACAAAATGACCGAACTATACAGCAGGATGAAGAATTTAGGGCAAATCAAAGACAACAGTGCCCGAGGAACGTGAGCTGGAGGAACAGCGTACACAGATGCAGTGGGTCCTCACTTACAGTAGCTTAAGTGACTTACTCAAGGTCAGCAAAAACTGAGGTCTGGGCCCCAGACTACCCTAGTAATTGCTGAGCCAACTTCTCTTTCTGCTTGTCCTTTCCATTTTTATTTGCAGGCTGTATCTTTCCAGCTGGAAAATATCAACCCAGTGGGATATGGATTGCCTGTGAGGCAATTTGGATGGCTGTTAAATTAACTGGAGGAGAAAAGTCTGCAATGTATCTTCCCTCCAGTGGTAGATCAGCTCATGCCTAGAGGAGATTTTGCTTTCAAAAGAGATACAGAACACATGCAGGACTCAGATAAATCACAGCTGTCTCAAAGTGGTCCACAGCTCACACATGAGAAACCCCATAACTGCAGGTGCTGCCCAGATAAAAGGAACCAGCCATCCCCTACCTTTCCAGGATAAAACGAGAAAAGAAGACAAACAACCTCTGCACACTGAAAACTGCACAGGCATACAGCACCCTGCCTGAGCATCACTCAACAAAACATCCCGAGCCAGTCTAGCAAGGCTGGCAGTTGGGTCTCCTCCCCTTTTTAACCAACTCAATCCAAAGCACCGAGAGGTGTAAACGCCTTATTCGAAACTGTACCACAAGTGAGTAGCAGAAACGGACTCCTGAAATCCCAGATCCCTCTTCTCATCTCTGCACTTGAACCCTGACAAGTCTGCTACCAGACCTGGTAGGGCAGAGCAATAGAAAAGGAGAGTTAAAGGTGTATCGTAAAAATCATTCTCTCTATTATAAACTCCAGGACTGTCGATACTACTTTATGAATTTCAGTTCCCTGGCTCCCCTTCTCCAGCCTATTTTTGCAGTGCTCTGTCAAGAAACAGAGCATGGCAGTCAGTGGGGGAATGGCTGTTGCGTGAGAAACATTCCCCTGCTGATAAACCCACACTCTATCACTTTGCTTTCACCTTCAGCCTATATTTTCCCTTTGATTTCCTGCCATTTCTGTTGCAGAGGCTGCAGGTACCTACATCCAGAGCTCGTCATCCCTCCCCACATAAAGCTCCTTCCCAACAGCTCCATCCCGTTTTAGTTCACCATGTGACTGCAACCACAAAAGCTCAAGAAAGAAATCCCTCTTCCATCTCACATAAGAGAATTAAGAATGTCCCCGCTTGTAAGAAGTCCACAAAACCACTACAAGATGAATCGAAGGCGTCTATTGAATCTCTGGGTTGTCTCAGCATGAATCAAACATGCAAATATGCTCAATCCAGCACTGGGGAAGATATTTTTTTGTGGAGGCAACAACAGACAACTTTCCACCCTTCTATTAAAAGCATATGGAGTCACATCAGCTGGATCACAGGACTTGTCATAATAATCCTTTGCATATCTTGCATCTAACCATGTCAAATCCCAGACTTTTTGCAAATACAAGCAAATCCCCTAAAGTTTGCCAAAATTATGGCATGGAGTCCACCTAAGGGAGAACATCTCTGAGTCTGGCAATGAATCTTAAGCCTCAAAGCATAAGGATGGAGCCTCACAAATTTTATCCTCCCTAAGCTGTCAGTATTATTCATGCGAAAAATTTCTCTGTTGCCATCCAGTCTATTTTCAATTCAGATGCTGTTTGTTATCTGATTACCTTAAAAAGAGAGCAAACAAAACGTGTTGAGGGCAGGATTTACTGATGGCGAAACTGTGGCACTGGGAGACTCCAAAATAGTGAGTTCTCCGTGCTCTGGAAGCAGAGACGGTCCAGGAGATATCCATGTGTAACAGGGCGGGAGGCCAGCTGCCATCATTTGAGTTATGTCAGGGATGAATTAGTAGCATCGATTTCAGATGCTACCATGACCATAGGGAGTGTCTAAGAAAGGGAGCAGGGACCTTTGTGTGCTTTCAGGATAATACAGTTACTATCCTTCAAAATCAAAGTCACCAGTTTTTCTCTCTCTCTCTCTATTCAGGGAACAGATAATATCATCAAAGCCTAAAATATTGTCAAAAGTATTGCTCTGGGGCTAGTTCATAAGCAATGCACCACAATAACAAATGAAATATGTGTATAAATATAAAAAAGAACATCTCCAGAAGATCAAGACTATGGGAATGAAAAGAATATATACTCTCAGCAGAGGGTAGCTCCAATGACAGCTAAAGGACAGCAGGAGCTTGAATTATCAGGACCAAAGTTTGGGAGGAATTTTATTACTCTTCTAACTTCTGATCAGTGTCAGGAGAGAATTTGCTTCCACACAGGCAGTGGTAAGACAGGAGGAGGATGCATACTTGCAGATCAAGACGCTGGCACGGGAAACTGGTTTTTTCCTCCTGAGTCTGTGCGTGACAGACGTGACCAACCTCTACAAGCAAAAGGCCGTGTCATATCGAGCAATACCCCGAGTGACTCAATGACTCCCAAAAGTTCCTTTGGGCCTCAGCAACCACACTGGGAGAAAAAAAAAAAACAAACCAAACCAAACTCTTTTTCACCAGCATGCTAATTTTTTTTCGCAAATTTTTAATGACAGGTACAATCTCTTACCATGGCTGTATTTCATACGTAGCATGCTGAGGCTTTGACTTCCCTTTGAGATCACTTCGTTTCTCCAGACAGAAATTAATAAAACAGCTGCTTTGTGAATATTATTCTGCTTTAATCAGTGTTGGATCTCAAGAGATAAGAATGTATCATAATTGTTTTGGAAGAAAAAAACCCATTTTGCAACATACAGACCCATTTTGGCAGAACACTTACACCCATTTCTTGCATTTTCTCCCACCTTTTTTGCTTTCTGCAAGTGAGAACCTTGCCACCTTGTTTGTGTAGAGTCCATCTGCTCCTGTACCTGAAAGTGCCATAATCCTCTTTCTGTGACATCACTATAATTTCTTCCCCGCTACTGTCATATCAAAAGCAGGATTATGACTTCAGGTTGGGGAAAAAAGCAGCAAGAGCAGATGGGCCCTTAAGAACAAAGATCACAAAGATCCTCTTCTCATGCAAATGTACCGACATACTAAAGAACAACTGGGGAGAAATGAAGAGAATTATATGATTCCAGCCCAGTATAATCTGGATGACAGCATAACATTTCTCAACCCATCTGCAGGGGTAAAACAGAATCTGATGGGAACAAAGTCAGAGGGAAAAAAAAAAAAAAATCATCAGGAAAAAAACTAGAGAGCAGGGGAAAAAAGTCAGAAGTAGCAATGAATTTAAAATGGGTGGCAGAGCCAACTCTATGGCACATGTAGACCAGTATAGGTCAAATGTTTTTAATTTCTACCAGGCAAGAATATGTTGGGCTATGATAAATGTTAACAATCACCAACTGAAGTATTACTTGGATATTATTTATCCCTAAGAGCTGAAGCTGACCAAGGAATGAAGACCCTTTCCAGCAGCCATGGGCATTGTAGTTCACTTGGAGATAAAGTCTGGATTCCACCACTTGCTTTACGGTATGAGTCCCATCAGTCCTTGGTCATGCAGTCACAGTTTGTCACCTTTACAAGTTTGATAATCTGCCTACCCAGTTCTTCCAAGTCAGCTAATGCAAGTCCACTTCAGTGTCTTCTCTGCAGCCCAAAGAACAGTTATACCTTCATTCACTAATGTTCTCATTCAAGATGGGGGGAAAAAAAAAATAAAACCCTTTAGGTAGCTTTGCGTTTTGCCTGAAGCAGTGACTCATCCAAGCTCACTCAGGTTTCAACTTTCCCCTAGTTCTGTTTCTCACGCTCCTAAAGAAGCTCTTTTCTACAGTCCTGCCTGCCTGCTGCTCCACTTTGAGCTGGTCTTGTGTTCTATAAAAAGCTCTAATCAGACTTCCAGACGCAGTCACTCAGCCAATTACCCAGGCTCTGGCTTGGTTTTGGCCAGTTTGGAAGGCTAATGGGAGATCAATGGTTTCCAGCAGCCGCTGGAAGGTAGCTCTTCCCCTCCATCCTTCAACAATTTGTGCAGCATATTTCTCTGGAGAAGAGTCAGCCCTTGCGGAGGTCTCGCTCTGTAGAATTTGGAAGATTCAGGGTGCAGCACCCACTGCTCTCGCGGCCATCTTTCTGCTTCCAGTACATGGCACTTTGGGATGCTTCAGACTTCTTGGCTCATCTCCGCCAAACTGTCATGTATTTTCAGAATTCTGATCTGCCGCAGTACTGACAAGGTGTTCACATTGCTTTTTATACATAAATAAATGTGTGCTCGTTTATTTTTCCGTCTGTGAAGAATTGCGGCCCATGTGCTGTCAATCTAAATTAGATCAGTTAAGAACATTTTGTCATGTAAAATAAAGCTATAAAGTGGAGTTGCATGGGGAGATGGTAATTGTGGATTCTGTTGAGCAACTGTTTTGTATTAGTGGGTGACTTTTACAGTAATCCTTTAACGCCTGTCTGCGCTACAGGTGCCTAACATGACTGAAGCAAGAGGGTTATCTCCGAAGGAATCACAGAATCACAGAATCAACTAGGTTGGAAAGGACCTTGAAGATCATCTAGTCCAACCATTAACCTAGTACCGCCAGTTCCCATCTACATCATATCTCTCAGCGCTATGTCGACCCTACTCTTAAACACCTCCAGGGATGGGGATTCCACCACCTCCCTGGGCAATCCATTCCACTGCCTAATAACCCGTTCTGTAAAGAAATACTTCCTGACATCTAGTCTAAACCTTCCCTGGCGCAACTTGAGGCCATTCCCTCTTGTCCTATCACTTGTTACTTGGTTAAAGAGACTCATCCCCCCTCTCTGCACCCTCCTTTCAGGTAGTTGTAGAGGGCAATGAGGTCTCCCCTCAGCCTCCTCTTCTCCACACTAAACAACCCCAGTTCCCTCAGCCGCTCCTCATACGACATGTGCTCCAGACCCTTCATCAGCTTCGTTGCCCTTCTCTGGACACGCTCGAGTAATTCAATGTCCTTTTTGTAGTGAGGGGCCCAAAACTGAACACAGTAATCGAGGTGCGGCCTCACCAGTGCCGAGTACAGGGGTAAGATCACTTCCCTGTCTCTGCTGGCCACGCTATTGCTGATACAAGCCAGGAAGGAGGGCATTAGGGCAAGGGGAACCCAAAATGGCACTGATGGCTGCTGGTCTAATCCCCGGTAAACTCTAGAAGGAGAGAGGAGCTCACAGAAATGAGCTAGAGGGGCAGAGTTCACATAATTCTTTCAACACCGGACTCTGAAGGTCATCGTCTCAAGACATGGCACGGTGCTGGCTCTTTCTGTTGTTTTTAGGGTAATTCCTTAGGGTGTAGATGTCACAAATAAAGCTAACTCCAGGTTTAGAGGGTCTGCAGTCACTTCCTAAAGCCTGGAGTGAAGTTTGTTACTGGCTTCTGGATAATTGGAAAGCTGGTCGCGGTGGCTTATTGCTGAAACCTACTGGGTAGAAGAGGTGGATGGAGCAGAAAACCAGCGTGCATATACCCCCACGCAAGGGGCCCTGGCCAATTCACACCATGCTCACAAGTTTTTTTTAGGGCATTCTGAGATTGGACAAAGAAACCTAAAGCTTCAAATCTGTCACAGAACAGAGCTGTCATACCCCAGACAAGTTTTACAGTGAACAAGACAGGAGAGAGGAAAAAAATAATAATAATTTAAAAAAAAAAAAATCACTTCTTTTACAAAAACATTGTTCTCAGAACAGAAAAGTTGAAGAATTCATTGCCCTTTTAGAGCTTACCAAAAATACAATAAGGCTCCTCTCCGTCAGCAAAAGCAAAATTTTAAAATACATTTTATCTCAATGAATTTTCAGTTAGGAGGAGGCAAGATCAAACTGATTTCTATGCAGGCAAAACTAATTTCCTTTCCTGATCATACTACACCTCAATTACTGACATATTTTCTCCTAGAGTAGGTGGATATATAAGGAGCTGTTTATAGAGTAAGTCGTTTCTCTAAAGCTGGACTGTCTTTGTTATGCTGCAGATCACTTGCACAAAATATCACCGATTCTTCCAGCGGTAGGAAAAGGGATTAGTGCTTCACCCAAGCAGTCTTCAAAGGGGATCTATACACGTTGGTTAGACTCACAGATTTTCCTGAAAGGACTGCTAAATCGTTTAGTGTGACCTCTGTATAACACATGCCATAGGATTTCAGGCTACCACTGTAATAAGCTCTGTAATTCCTCTTTGAAGCACATGTTCTGAGAAGGCATCATGACCTCACAGTCCAAAACAGCACAGTCTCAGTGAATCAGTATCATTATGAAGCTTTTGCCATTTTTTTTTTTTCCTTGATCAGTACAATGAGATAAAGGACTTTTCAATAATGTTTTTCATATACTCTGAGAATTCATATGAGACACTTTTGTATTATGAGCTCTTCAATATTTATGAGATGAAATACATAAACACAGTTAAGCAATAGCAGAGACAAAAAATCCAAATGATGCCAAGGTTTTGCTTTACTATAAAGCACTGCCTTTTGGCGGTGAAAGAGGGAGAGAGACAAAGGAGCTGGCACCGTAGGACACGAAGTCAACCTTGCAGCAGTAGTTAACCCGTGGTGTCAGACTGTAAATGTGGGCTTCTTTGTAGACTTCCTGCCATTCTCCCACTTCGTTTGTGCGGCTGACCTGAAAAACAGCCATACCCTTTCGACACCTTGTTTCCACCATGCAGCTTTTCCAATAGTTGTGTGTCACAAATACACATTTATTCAAGATGCGCAGCGATCAAGGAAGAGAGCTGGTTTCTGTAAAGTGCGTGTGGGAGTATCATTAGAGTGTGTATTTTTCCTTTTAACTTCTCTACTCCTGACAATAAGTGATTTTGACACAGAATATCTGCAATATGTATGTTAGAGAAACTGAAAAAAAAGTGACTTCTGGGTGAATTGAGAGTTTGTGGTGGTTTTTCTTTTTTTTTTTCCAGCTATTAAACTCTTCCATGCTGTGCTTTCGAGTCAGTTTTTTAACAGCTGGTTTGGGTTCAGCCCCACACTGGGAAGCTGAAGGTCCCACCACGGATCAGGAGCGTGGTTCACGTGCCGTGTGGACGTCGCCAGCTGGATCTGCCAGCAGTCCAGTGGGCAACAGTCGTCGGTCCTTTTCCTTCTCAGCGGGATGGAAAAGGGTGGAAGCAGCTCTGGTGACTACACTCTGGATCTCAGCTGGGCTCCTGGTGTTCAGCACATCACCCTTTCTGCAGGAAACGAAAAGAATCACCCCGGTTGCAGCCGCAGGAGAGAAGACGGGGGCGGTCGCTGCGCCCACCCAGCGCCTTGCGCTCTGCTTTGCGGAGGTTAAACAGCTCCAGCACTCAGCGTGGGCCCTTCCAGTCTGGATGTCGCTACCACACAGGGATTGTTATTTAATACAAAGAGCCTTTGTGTTTGGGGAAGGACAACTTGTGCTGCTTCTCTCCTGTCCACATGACAAAGAAGCTGTTAGAGCTTTACAAAAAGCCCAGCCAGGTCAGAAACATAGAGGGCCTTGAATACATTTTAATCACCTTTATTCCATGTTGGAGGAACATAAAATTAAAATGTAAAAATTAGGAAGAATGTGGTCCAGCACTTTGGTGTCTGTCTGCAGCTTGGGCTGTATTTCAGCAGAACAGAAGAGGTCTGTGCAGAAGAAAACTGCCACATGGGAGATGCTCATACCAGCATCTCCCCTCCCTGCACAGCCTTGGTTTACCCAGGATCTTGCTGCTCCGGGTACCCAAGGAGAGCTGACAGCCTGAAGGATTGCTGACAGGTCCACTTTTCACAGAGATTAAACTTGACTAAGAATCCGTGAAACAGAGATTCTTTACATTTATTTGAAAATAACGATTTGCTTAAGTGTCTGCCTTCTATAGGTCATCAGTGGAGATTAACATACCAAAGTGCAGTTCTGAATGGGCCAAAGTCTTCAAAATTTGCATGCGAATACAACTTCGTGGCTGGGGTTTTTTTCATAGTAAATTAAGTTGCAGAACCAAAGACACAAAGAGAAAGCCTGTTGCTGAGGAGCGCACCTATCCTGACACAGCCAGTGACTATTCAAAGAAGTACTGGAGTAAATGAGCAATCACAAAGTTAACAAATATAAAAAGCAGAATAACTTCTCCACAACCCCTTCTAGGGAACTAGGTAATATTTAGAAGGCACAGAGCAAGACAAACCACACAAATTATTTAGGAAAAGAAATCTGTCAGTTATTCATCAACGTTAATTGAATTCCCTGATGTTTCTCCTACACTGTCCTTAATCCAGCAAGCAGAAAGGTCCCTGAGGCTGAAGGCCATCTCTTGACACATGAAAAAAATCTATTACGTTGTGGTTTTCTTCTTCTAAGCAAACTACCATAAGTCTGAGTCACCTCTGAATGATTATTTAATTCTTCTAAAGATTTACTAGTCAGCAGGCACTAGTGTGCCCTATTTTTATAGATGATCTACAAAAGCAACGAGGAGACACAGAAGAGGAATGATGAGCATCAGGAAGCAGCGAGCAATCTTGTCGGCAGTGGCACTAAAGCTCCTTCCAGTTGAGGTGGTTGGTGTGGTTGGATTGTGGAAAGACACAGCCAAAAACCAGCTCGGTTTCTGCATCCCCCAGGACAAGGACTCTTAGCACGGACCATAATCACAGAATCATCCAGGTTGGAAAAGCCCCTTGGGATCATCGAGTCCAACCCTCAGCCCTACTCTACAAAGTTCTCCCCTACACCACATCCCCCAACAGCTCATCCAAACGACCCTTAAACACATCCAGGGATGGGGACTCCACCCCCTCCCTGGGCAGCCTATTCCACTCTCTGACCACTCTTTCTGGGAAAAAAATTTTCCTCATGTCCAGTCTGAACCTCCCCTGTTGCAGTTTAAAGCCGTTCCCTCTTGTTCTATCACTAATTACCTGTGAGAAGAGACCAGCCTCATCACTACAGCTGTAACCCCACCCACACCCCAATTTTCCACCTTCCCAGAATCAGATACTCTTGCCCAAGAGCTGGGAAAATCTGTGGGCAGTGAGGTGTGCCCCCCGACATGGCCTGTTACTGGCCTGGCAGATTGCTCTGATTAGCTCATATTAAAATGTTTTAGAAATAGCTAGATTCTGGGAGAGACCAATAGCACCGAGAAGCCCTGACGCCGCTCGGGGTAACGCAGAAGGATATTTCTGAAGCAGAGAATATTGTAAGTCCCTATCTGTGTTGAGGAAGAAAATAAGTTGCAAAAATAATGCGACTAATAGCAACAGCCTATAATCCCATTTAACTGCCACTGTGGAGTTTCTAACACACCATTTCTATAACACATTCCTCTGAGCGAGAGACAAAATTGCCACAAGAACCAAAGATACTTAACTTGGATGCAAACTGCTGGGCTAGTGCTGCATTTCTACAGTGGAACGACTGTATTTTGAGCTCCAAACATTAAAGAAAGGTAGACAGACAGATTCTGATCTCAATTAACTGTAGCTAATTTGGCTCCATTGACATCAGCAAAAAGATTTTTTTTTTTGCTCTGAAAAGTCAATTTAACCAGTCCAGAATAGCACCAACACCAAAATTTACTTTCCACCTAAAACATCATGTTTGAGCTTCGGTATCCAAAACACACTTTGCTGCCTGAAAACCTCAGGAAAAGAAATCCCAACACTGAAGAAGAAACTAACTTTATCAAAACAGAGAGTTTGCAACCTAGAGGAAGTCATGGCAATGAGGGAGACGACTAAAAGGAGGAGCTGACACAGCCGAATCCCCCACATACTCTTTCTATTTAGATATCGGAGAACTGCGCTCTTAAAATCTGCACTGTTATTTGCATTCCTCCTACTTTTGTCTGCGCGGCTCAGTTGTTGTATGTATCCAAATTTAAAGTGATAGCTTGTTTTCTATTCACTCTCCAACTTTTCCTTCCTCTGTTTTTTTTTTTTTTTTTCCTTAGTGCTTGTCCTCACACGTTTCGCTCCAGCTCTTAATTCTCTCGCCTGTCTTTGCCAGTGGGCCTCCTCCCTCCCTGCTCACCCACATCTTTTCGCTTCTTTTACAGCCTGACAGCTTCCTACCAGGCAAGGGATGCTCATCCTCTGTTAAGCTTTCATCCCAAGTCCGGAGCGGGAGCGGCAACAGTCAAAGGCCCATGTGTTGGGCCTTCCCTAATCATCTTTCTTTGTTACGGCTCCTCTGCCACATGCAGTTTATCTGACAAAAGGGACCATCATACATGCAAATGGATTTTGCACACTCTGGCTTGCTGGTAGCATCATTGTTTGCAGTGGCTGCCCAGCCCCTGAGCCGACCAGAGGCCATTCTTGCCCTTTTGTGTCTTCCGTTCCATATTCCTCTTGCTTTTTGAGGATCAGCAAACTGCCCTTCCCTTGCTAGATTTAGACAGTGCAGTAGGAGAAGCTACAGCCACTGACTGAGGCCACACTCCTTGGGTTTGCAGTTAGCCACGGCCAGATTTCTCTTTAGAGCAAAAACTTCTTTTTTCCCCCCCCAACACGGTATAAATGTCCCCAATCACGTTTATTCCTCTCCTGGTACCGCACCTTTCAGATAAACCTTTTGGTCTCACACATGCTATCACTCACATTTCTCTTAAATGTCTCAAACACCAGAAGGTTCCCTTAGAGGATCAACACTCGGATCTTTAGGTCCAATAATAAAAAGCAGGTCCTTACTACCCCAGAAAGAAAGAAAAAAAAAGAAAAAAAGAGAAACCTCCTCACATAAGATATCTCAAAACGCTGGACAAAGCACTGATAAACATAATACAGGAAAAAATGACAGCATCAATGCATCAAAAAGGGACTTCCATACTTTCTGTATCTGTATTACAGGATTACAGAAGAATATGAAGCCTAATTGTCACAGTTTGAAAAGTCTCTTCCCTTTCAGAAGACAGAGTAACACCCAATTAGAGACCATGTTACACCACAAAGAATACAAAGTGAAGGTATTTTAGTATATCCATGCACTGTTAAAAGTCCATCTTTCTGACACTGAATTTTGATGAAGAATGAAAGTAACACCCAATAAATTTGTACAGAGAAGAGCCTAGGCTAACGGTTAGTGGGGCAGGTTTTTCTACAATCCCTTTTTCCAAAGTTTCTCTTAACAATCCATGCTAATTTAGATGGAGTTGATAATGTTTGAAGAGTATCAGGCAGTGTACGTGGCCTTGGGCAGCACGGTTGCCACAAATAAGGTTCAGCACTCTACCTCACACATCTCTCCCACTGCCACTGTTAAGCACAGCAGATAAAAAAAAAAACCAACCACCACACCACAAACCACAATTCTGAGATGCAGAAAATGATCTGATGAATTCTTTGGGAAAAGATTAACTTGGAAGGGAGTTGTTGCTTTAAAATAAATATACATTCACATTTGTAGTGGGTTGACGTGATAAATTTTCATGTGAACCACTGGTTGGAAAAGCGTTGGACCTCAACACAAAGCCCCGGCAGGCCTGTGTGCCCCATGGTGCTGTGTTGTGTCCTTTGTGGAAGGGAAAATGGTTACTACAACTACAGCCATGCCCCTTTGCTCACCCCACAGCCTGGTGCACTGGTTTTACTGTGCTTGTGTCCCAGAAGTCCATCCCTCCCTGCTCTTGACTCGCTCTTAGGGAAGAGGGCAGCCAAGGACCCAGGATCCCACTGTGGTCAGTTTAAATGGACATGCTTTGTTGGAGATGATCAATTTAATACCAAATCTTTTGGAATCAGACACTCTCTTTAAACGCTTTTCTCCAAACAGTGGCAGCTCATGGGTGCCGTAGGTTGGGACTGGCTTGCCATATGCTCAAGTTTGGCTGGAGTTCAATTTCTTAATCTCTTCAGTGATTAGCACCGAACAATACATCTTCATGGTGACCTGTTTCATCATGGTTACTGAAGGGAAGAGTGAATATATTTTGATCCCGTTGATGAGACAAGTACAGTCCCAATTTGTATCTCCAGCACAAAGCCTGGCTTAGCTCCCTGCTTTCAGCTGAGTCTCCAGACTTACAGTTGTGCAAGTGGTATAAACCAGAACAGAACCGTACGCGGGTTTTGGCAAACGCAGCAAATCCTGCTGGCCCGAGCCTGCCGGTTACACGTGTGCTGGATGTGTGGGGGTAGAACAGACCCCTCATAAAACTTGTATAAGAGCTGGCAGGAGCCCAACCCAGCGCTGCAGGGACCAGCAGACCCACGGCAGCAACAAAGGACTCCTCTCATCTCTCAGCCCTACACGACAGAGCCAGCACGTTGTATTTTCTTGGGCAGAGCTGCGTGTCTTGCACCTCCGGAGGATGTTGCCTGGGCTCCCTTCTCACCGGGAAGCTCCCCCGGGGATGTTTGCCTCCCTTTTCCTCAGTGCTAGGTTTTTTGAGTGCTCTATGTGTGCAGCTGAGGCCAGATGTTGTGAAGATTTCTGGTCCCAGTTAGATGCCTAAATAAAAGCTGGATATTCAGAGGCGCCGGTGGTTCCCTCTGTGACACTTTAAACACCAGCCAGTGTCGACGCTGCAGTAAGGCTGACTTTGAGCAATTAACACAGTGTAGTCCTGTAGTTTTAAATCTATGTAGTTAATATTCTCTCCCTATTTTAAGCCATTTCAACATTGCTTTCAAGCTGTTCCAAGTGCACTTAGCGCTTTTGTTCATGTGTCTGTACTATCAGCTGTGAGAAGTACTATTAAGTTGAAAATAACTTTTATAACAGGTAGGAATCTCTTCAGCAAAATCTATTTTGCTTTAATCCTCCTTTATTTCCTTTTCTCACCAACATCACCACCTGTTGTTTCTCCCATGTTTTGCCAAAGAACTGGTGAGATTTAGCTTAGCTATGGGAAAAGGACTGACAGGTTGTCAGAAGTATTAGGCTTAGCATGTTTGTTAAGGATGCTCTTTTGTCTGAATAGTTAGAATCCATATTTATCTAGCAGAAAAATACCTTCTGGAAGTTTGAGACAAAAAGTAAATGTTTTATTTAACCAGCTACTTCATTGCCACGTTTCTCAAAGCATCTGTTTCCCAGTGGCCACTCAAGAGAAGACACCAATTCCCTGGTCTGGTCCAGTGCCGTTATTTTTAGGTTTTTCAACTGCAGTATGAGCTAACGATGCACTAAATTCTAAAGCCATAACATAGCATTAATGCATACGATTATATAGAAATCCAAGACATGACTAGAAAAAAAAGATTGGTTGAGTCAATCGCCCACCAGCTTCTGCCATGTTAAATTGCACCCACCATCATGACACTCACATTTGTGCCTTGCCTTCAAAGTGAAAGAAGCGCAAGAGTCCCTCCTACACATGCTAGCAACCATTATATATTCCCACACTTGTAAAGAAATAACAGGTCCTTTCATTGTTAATTAACATTACTACATAAATAAAAACAATGGATAAGAGAAACAGGCTTCCTTCCCCCACAGAAGCAGAAAGTGAGACGATATTTAACATGTTCAGCACGTTACTTGCTCTCAGAAGTGCCCTGCCAGGTTTAGCCTCTTCCCTTTGTTAATTTATTTATCAAATGACTTTGTAAAATTACGTTAATTCACTTTATTACAGAACCCATCAGAGTGCATTCTTATCTGAGCATGTTAGATCTATACCCAACTCCCACGGCAAGGAGATGAGAGGGAAGTGATGTGTGCTTGTACTTCTATTAAAAGGAAAAGTAAATCTCCAAAGTTTCTAGGTATACACAGAGAAATGATCCTGTCAGAAGAGCGAGAAGGAAATGCATTCCCATTTTTTCTTCATGCATAAATGCAGCAAATAACACCCTGACACGCAGGAGCACCCAGTACTCCAAGTACTCCCCCAGAATAAGCCGGATGGTCCACGTGAGAGAAGATTTGCAGAAGTCTCCAGGGCCCCTCCTCTTAATCAAAGATTAAGAGAATGGAGCGCTCGGCAAAGTCATTGTATTTTGCAAAACCATCTTATTTAGAGTTATTGCTCGTACTGTACCAGTTAAATGACATTTGGGGACAATGTGGGAGAGTTTGAGCAAACACAGTACTCACAGTCAAGGTCCATGTGTTGCAGTGAACGTCCTCACCAGGCATGAACACAGCCCACAGGCTTCTGACAAAAACACAGCCAGCCTTTGTCAAGTGGAAACTCAATCCCCACGTGTACGTGAGAGAAAAGATGAAGAGTAAGAGGGACAGGAGGACGACCTCTGCCAGAAGACCTCCACGTCACCAACTCCAAGCCCACACACCTCTGCTGAGGTGTTTCCTCCTGCTTTGCGATGCCCTGGAGAAGCAGGGCAGGATGCAAAGCACCTCCAACGTAGTCCAGTATGGCAGCTACAAGGAGGATAGAAAGACTAAGTACAAAGGGAAATGGAAAATAGCCTGACGTAAGTCAGGACAAATCCAGAATTATGTACAAAATCCAGATAACATGGTCTCAGACGCTGTTTCTTGTGATTGATCCCACCATGAGCAGTTTCTCCCATTCTCACCAGGATCACAAGCCTTAGATATCCACCTAGTTGTGCGTTTAAAATCATCTTTTCCTGCAAGCTTTACATCTTCCACAGCCTGCCCTACAGCAGCCTACCCCAGAATTCTTTCAGGTTTCCTTGGGGCTCCATTTAAATTCAAAATCTTCCCCTCAGGTTATTTTGTTCCTTGACTTAATTAGAAGGCACTTTCAGTCCTCCTCCTCCTCCTTCTCTACTACTGACTGGCAGCACTTCAGTGAGCTACTCGTGAGGCATTTACCTTTCCCAAGGTCAAAAACCCTCCTGCCCAGCAGGGCCACATGCAAGGCCTGGGCGATGCCCTCGTGCACAACACATTTTATATTTTGTACCGACCAGCAGCAGCCACGCCACAGACCATCGTGTAACAGGGGCATGGGGCTCGTTACCATTGCCTCACAGTCGGTAATCAGTCACTCTGGGAGCAATTATGGGCAGGGGAGTGATGGACACCTCACTCCATCTTTGAGAGATGCCACGGCAGGTACTAGAGCTGAAGTCGGGATGAGAAGTTTTCCTACGTGTTACACATCTGGTTGTTGAGTCACATCCCTATCCCCATACACAATAACCCTTAAACATCTGCTTCAGTCACACCAACCATCCATTTCAGGTGGATTTAGCCACCAGGGACCAGATTTAAGCATGGCCTAAGTATGCTACAGGTGGGCAATATATGCAGGACTTCCCTGCCTAGTTCAGCCTAGACTAAACGCACCGATCATTTGACATAAGAAACTCTGATGTCTATTTAAAAAAAAAACAAAAGTCTTCTGTAAACTCTTCACCTTCCTCTCATTAGTATTATGGCAGCTAACTGAGCCACTGTCTAATTGCCACGTCCCTTATTTGCTTGTCACAGCTAAAGATGGTTACTAATCCATGACCTGATATAGGCAGTTCAACCTGGAAGTCTTCAGAGCTTGCCCACAACCTACAGCACAGCCTGGGCAGGGAAGAACCAGGAAAGGGGGAAAAGTTCATGGTTTTGCCCATTGTTTGATAAGCTAAACTACTGGGAAGAAGGAAGATTAACCTTTCTGTCACTATGCAGAAGTGTTAAAACAGTTCCCCTGTAGCCACAGCTGTATGGCTCAACATCTGTTATTTCTATATTCCAGGTACCAAATTCACATATGTTATTTCCAACACGCAGCACCTGCCTCATTTAAAAGATAAAACAGACAACATAATTAAAAGTGTGCATTCATTTTAAAGGCAACTCAACCGAAACAAAAATCATTTGGAGAAAACAAATAACAAGCAAATAATAGCCTCACCTGGAAGCAAAGTCACAGATGAATTAAACAGAAGTTGATGAGTACCATGATAATCTTTAAAGCTCTAATCAGAAGCTAACTTGAAACAGATGCACCTCCATGAAGGCTTTTTCCAGGAAGTACCTACTGCAAAACTCTATCAAGTTGAAAGTAAAATGCTCTCAAAGCATCTAAAGAAGCTGACAACGGTGCTGACAACAGCTGGTAACGAACACGTTTTTCTGATTCTCAGCCATTCCTGCCTCTATTGAGCTGCAGAGAAATTTCTCCCACTCCAGAGCCATCACCTCAGGTTCAGTTGCTGGTTTGTGGCAGATGTAGCAACATAATGACACAGAAAATTGAAACCAACTCTGCAAACAATGATGCTGCTCGCAAAGGCAGCCCCAACGCCAACTAGAACTTACAAGATAAATATCACTGAATGGTTTGGGTTCAAAGGGACCTTTAAAGGCCATCTAGTCCAACCCCCCTGCCATGAGCAGGGACATCTTCCACTAGATCAGGGTGCTCAGAGCCCCGTCCAACCTGGCCTGGAATGTTTCCAGGGATGGGGCATCTACCACCTCTCTAGGAACCTGGTCCAGTGCTTCACCACCCTCACAGTGAAGAAAGCAAGCAATATTCATCAAAGTTAAAAGCTGATAGTGGGGTCTACTACCATCCCCAAGAAACGTAATTTAACGCTTAAGCTGTCACATCACAAAAAGGCCATTGAATGACTCGAGAGTGGCCAGAGAAGGGCAACAGAGCTGGTGCAGGGTCTGGAGCACAGGTGTGATGGGCAGCGGCTGAGGGAACTGGGGGGGTTTAGTCTGGAGAAGAGGAGGCTGAGGGGAGACCTCATGGCCCTCTCCAACTCCCTGAAAGGAGGGTGCAGAGAGGGGGGATAAGTCTCTTGAGCAACAAGAGGGAATGGCCTCAAGCTGCGCCAGGGCAGGGTCAGACTGGCTCTTAGGAAGGATTTCTTTGCAGAAGGGGTTGTTGGGCGTTGGAATGGGCTGCCCAGGGCAGGGGGGGAGTCCCCATCCCTGGAGGGGTTGAAGAGTCGTGTTGACCCAGCGCTGAGGGATCTGGTGGAGTTGAGAATGGTCAGGGTGAGGTTCGTGGTTGGACTGGAGGATCTTCAAGGGCTTTTCCAACCGAGATGATTCTGTGATCATCTTAGTTTGTTACAGGGCTATATTGCTGCCTGGCAGCTAAATCAAACTTCATTTCGCTTTGCAGTCAATACTATTGTTGTCTGAATTTGAACACTCACCGCTAGTTTCCGATAACATTTTTCACAACCTTGGACAGCACTAAAGGTTTGTTTCATAAAACCAGAGAAACCCACAGTTCTGAAGGTAAAACCTCCACAGGAGCCGCTTCTGCTTAGCAGATGCCTCCTGCTTCAGGCTGGACACACACCAGGGCAGCAGCAAGGAAGCAGGGCATCACTGTCACTAAATGCCACACAAGTATACAACGAGGAGGCTTTACCTGACAGTTAGTTTCAGCAGCAAGTGACGAATACATGGGGAATATAAAGAAACTACTCAATGATTCTGGCTGGTCATAGCACTCTCACTGCCAAAACCTGAGCCTCGCTTGGTGTTCCCATTGCCCCAGGGTGGGTATTTGCACCACAGAATCATTCAGGTTGGAAAAGCCCCTTGGGATCATCGAGTCCAACCCTCAGCCCTACTCTACAAAGTTCGCCCCTACACCACATCCCCCAACAGCTCATCCAAACGACCCTTAAACACATCCAGGGATGGGGACTCCACCCCCTCCCTGGGCAGCCTATTCCACCACTTCAGAGCAAGCATAAAATGCTCCGGAATAGAAGTTACTTTGCAGTCAACGCAAGCAGTCCAAGACAAAAGGCAGGGAAGAAACTGCCTCCCTGTACAGAAGTAGGAACCCTGCGTGGTTTTGACTGCATGGGAAGCAGCCGAGGAAGAGGAAAGAAGCGGCCACCGATTCCTTTTTCCCAGATAATACAGGCTTTCACTGTAGGGATGCCATACTCTCTAAGATCACAAGGCCAATTGCTTTCTAACACCACTTCCAGCTGGAAAGCATTCCCTCTCCTACCCAGCGATGCCCACCAGTCCCACGGCTCACCGGGGCCCGGCACACGCGGCAGTCGCCGAACCTGGCACGGGCTGAGCATCAACACGCAGCTTGCTCCCCTCCACCCTACGACGAACAGGGCTAAATGGCAGAAAAAAAAGGCAGTAAATGGTTGTATTTTCTGGTCACCGCAGCAGAGATGCTTCCGAGTGCACCAAGGCAGGGAACCTGCTGAGTAAAAAGGCCATTTCCATGCAGTCGCTTTACAGGTGTGAGTCCAACTCGGACGGAGCTCTAATAACAGTAATCACCTTACTGAGCCTGGACAAGCTTGAGGCTTTAGATCAGCCCTCCCGTTCCCCCTGACTCTAATAGCATTTTAGTCCCTCTTGCCACAACAATAATGTTGAAGAAATGTGTTTCTATCCACACCAGCTTCCTGGTGTACTAGAATTAGGTAGATTTTTGGTAGGGTATCAAACCGACAGCTACTACAGGCACCACAGATATCCTTTAACTACTTTTAAGGATGTTTTCCTCTGTGGGCAAAAGAAAAAACAAAATCTGCCCATATCTTCAGAGAGAGATGTCAAAATGCTTTCAGTGAATTTCTGCCTTGCCTTGTATATTTGACAGAACCTGACTCTGAGTTTGAACACTTATCCCAGAATCCTTCAGGTTGGAAAAGACCCTTGGGATCATCGAGTCCAACCCTCAGCCCTACTCTACAACTTCTCCCCTACACCACATCCCCCAACAGCTCATCCAAACGACCCTTAAACACATCCAGGGATGGGGACTCCACCCCCTCCCTGGGCAGCCTATTCCACTCTCTGACCACTCTTTCTGGGAAATATTTGTTCCTCATGTCCAGTCTGAACCTCCCCTGTTGCAGTTTAAAGCCGTTCCCTCTTGTTCTGTCACTAATCCCCTGTGAGAAGAGACCAGCACCAACCTCTCTACAATGTCCTTTCAGGGAGCTGTAGAGAGTGATGAGGTCTCCCCTCACCACCTCCTCCTCACACTAAACAGTCCCAGCTCCTTCAATCACTCTTCGTAGGATTTATTCTATTTATGTTCTAATATATTTTAATACAGTGTTTACGACTTCCCAGCTACTGCAAAGTCAGCATCCTTCTCTAGCAGCAGCTTCCCACTTCTCTGGCTTGCTACCTGGGGCATCAGCTGGGCTTTGCTCAGAGGTGAGCTCCATTCCTTTGGTCCAAAATACTGACTTTTCCTCTTGCTTTCACCCATATTTTAAGTGCCACTGATCCACAAAGCTCCCCTGATGCCCCCCCAAGCTTCACCAGAACTCCAGTGACAGCCACTGTGACTACACCGAGCCCCCGGCAGCCTCGCGTTTAAGACATTTAGTGTTCTCTACAACTGGGAAGAAGAAATCACGGGCTGTATTCAATGACCACCTTTATCTTCAACCCCTCCAACCTGTGCTGAGTGTGCTGCAGAGAAGGAAGGAGCCCAAAGGACCGCTTGCCCAGGAAGGGCTGTAAACTCTGCGCCACGCCAGAAAACAGCAATGCACAACAGGGAGGCCTCAACATAGCTCCTCTAATAACTCTTTCCCTTAAGTGATTTTGTAACTCTATGCTTATCAGCTAAATTAAGCATTAATGAAAAATAGAACAATTTGTTTTCAGATTCTACAGGTTTCCAGTAATAAAGATTACTAATGCTTCATTTTGGGGCACTGGTTAGCTAATTTAAACTTTTTTGTCATTACGCAGACAATTCATTTAATTTGAAGAGGCCAGGTTCTTTCTAATTTTATTAGCGTTTGGCCCTTTTCCAGCTTGTCTTAATCAAAATGCTCATTATTTTTGCCTGGCTGTTGAGGCTAATCTAGCTATTATAGGGATACTAAATTGGCAGTAGAAGGAGGAATTTTGTTCCTACCAAACAGCTGCATTGCTGCGTGTGTACGAGCCCCATTCAGCCCCGTCCCTCACGGCAGCATCCCTGAGCACGACCGGCTGTGCTAACGCAGGGTAAACTGCAGATCTTTGCTTTCCACGGGGGGGAAAACTGCATTCGCTCTCCCCCTTGTCTTTTTGGGAGGCAGAAAGGTCTAACACATAGCAAGTTAAAATGGTAAATGGCAAGGAGCAGAGATGCAGCTTGCAAGTTCTGATAGCAATAAATTCCATGTCAGAGCAAGCCACGTTATCCCTCCTCACCTGCTAACCCCCGCTACCCTCTGCTCCAAGCAGCATCTCTTTCCTGTCCCACAGCCCAAATGATTATCGTATCTGGTTAAAAGCAGAGCAATAGTCTTCAAATTGTATCTAGCTTTGAACATTGCTCCTTGTGAGCCTCGGGCTTTCCTGTTTTTCTGAACTGTATCAATTGGTCTAATAAAAGATATTACCTCCTTCACAAACCTGCCAGCTTCTGCCGTGAGGGAGTTTTTTCACTCAGATTGCTTTCTAGTCGTTTATTTGGATGCAAGGAACTTGTTCATGGCCAAGACGTGTGTATTTCTGCTGTCCTGCTTCACTAAGCAGCCTCGCAAAGGCTGCTCTGTGCCACTGCTCTGTAAGTCGGTGTGTGCGTGTACACAGGCAATCCACAGAGAACAGCAAAAGGCAGCGCTATCCCGGCCAGATGGGGGGGAAAAAATAATATCAGCAGTCTATTTCCTCCTCTCTGCTGGACTGGTGTGCAATAAAACAGCTCCCTGCTCTGACAGGGGAGGGTTGGTTGGGAATCTAAAAGACAGAAAGGTAATTTGAGCCAAAGCGATGGCGAGACGATAGAGTTTGCTCTGAAGGAAGAACGGTGCGAGAGCGGGCGAGGAAGGAAAATGAAGTGCAGAAAAGCAGGTCTCGGGTCACTCGGCAATCTGGTAGTGAAATCTCTGGGGAAAATAGTGTGGAAAGAGGCAGCAGAGCAGGCAGGGAGAGGCCACAGAAACACGTGCTGGCAAGCCAGCCCCATGCCACAGAGCACAGGAAGGGGCAGCCAGGGCTGCTTCAGGGGCTTCTTCAGTGGCCATCACATCTGGAACAAAAAGAAAGTGAAAAGGGGCTGGGGGGGGCAAGTCCTGCAAGGAATCAAGGACCCAAACCACCTCAGGACAGAGGAACAGCAGATGCATGGGAAGCAAAAGGAAAAAAGATAATCAACGTTTCAGTGAGTAAGGGACAGAAAAGGCAAAAAAAAAGAGAAATTATAAACTCAGAGGAAAGAAGAGGAAGGTTGGGTTACACCCAGGTATTTACCAGCAGCTTTTGGATCAAGGGGATAGATCCTGCCAACAAATCCATAGTAGAGATTAGAGAATATCTATTCAGCTAGGTAACGTGAAATTCAATTCGGACCTTTGGTACTTGAAACTCAGTGATTTATTCCTGCGACAGGAAACCCTGCAATCAGGGAAAAGCTCCAGGTTTTGCCTCACACTTTGTTTTAAAGTAACCTAGAAAACTCTTTAGCTGTAGTTTCTACACGTGGGTACAAATCTGATTCCTAACGACAGAATAGTTGCTAGTGGTTCACTGCCAAGTCAGAACTGTATCAAGCAGGGATTCCCCTCCTATGAAGCTATCTCATATTTTCATTAATGCCTGCAACAATTAAATCGTGAGTATTCTTATTAAACTGTGAAGAATAAACCAAGCTGCAAGTCGTTTGCAGGCTAGTATCAGAATTCAGAATTACTTTTTCAAATTGCATTAGCAGTGCAGAAAAAGAAACAGGCTGCAATTCAAAATGGCAGTGGAAGTAGAGCATATAGGTAAAAACTATCGGTTGTGCAAACACAGGGGAAGGAATGAAAGACCAAACAGCATCTCTGCAGAAAAGGAGCTAAGGATTAGAGCGGCCAGACACGGGAGTTGGTTTCTGCTGTTAGGAAAAGGGTGGCTAATACAGTAAAAATAGATGAAATTGGAGCATGCTGACTAAGATAACAGAAAAAAAAAAAAAAAAATCAGCAGTGAACAGAGATCTAGAAAACACAGCCTATAAACAAAGCACATGAGAACAGAGGTAGTTTAATCCAAAAAAGGGAAATCTATGGAGAAACATAACAACTTTCCAAATAGGGAAAATGCTGATGCAAAGGAAACGGCGATAAGTCTCTTTTTCCCTGTCCTCTGCAGATAGTATGTGAAGGTAACAGGCTTAGGTTAGAGACCTAGAGATGCAAGATTTAGATTACATGTCAGGAAAAACTTTCTAACAGTAAGGATAGTTAAAAATAAGCATACATTGCTTTTCCCCAGTCCTCTGGGATTTCCCTCTTCACTTACAGTTTTTGAAGATAGCTGCTTATCAGGGATCGTAGCAAACAGAGCCAGCCCTTAAATGCATTTCCATTTCCTCAGCTAAAGCAAAATCATATTCAGTACGTGTTTGTCTAACCCATCCTTAAAAACCTCTACCAGCTGATTCTACCACCTCAGGAAGTAAACACTGTTTTCATTTAGAAAAGTGAGAGATTATTTCAGCCACTTTTTCATTCCAACTATTTAAAGATTCTGGAAGAAGCTATGGGAGTGCTCAGTTTGCAACAGCAGAAATAAAATAAGGTTCATAGTAAAAAGTAAACACAAACCAAGAAGAATACATCACACTGAACACACCTATATGCCTCTGAATCTGCTCTAGCATCCTTCACAATAATGATGCTGTAAAAAAAAGACAACTACAATAGGATGCAGGACAAAAAGTGCTGTATGTGACATCCATGTCTCAGCCTCCTCTTCCATTTGGGAGAGTTGGGATTCTCCAAGGAAGCCCCAAGCAACAGGGACTGACCCTCAGACATTCCAGAAGAGGCAGGAACTCTGCAGGATTGAAATCCACCACTGTCAGTATTTCCAGACAAACGGTTTGGGAGAAAGAGGATGTAATTAAGAGGAACATTTAAAGCATTATATGGCAAGACATATATTATATGTGTATGTGTGTATAAGTATGAATAACTAAGACTAATTACAGAGCAGGAAATAAGTGAATAGACATGATTCGGGGGGGGGGGGGGGGGGGGGGGGGGGGGGGAAGGTCTCCGAAAGCTTTGCTGTGGCATGGAAGAGGAGGAATCACTTTAAGCACCTATTTGCATCTTTAAGGGTCTGCATAGTTTTGCATGACAAGCACCAAGCTGTGGCACAAGCTTCTCAGCAATCCTTTTCAGCAGGCTGCCAGCACTGCCTTCACTTGTACAGATGCCATTTCTACAAATAGACACGTATGACTTTCCGTGTGTAGCTGCACGCCTGCTGGCCCCACACCCCAGTTGGCAGTGACCCCCCGCACAGCTGGTTTTCCATGGGAAAAATCCTTCTTCTGCTACAGATCAATAGGCACAACACAAGGCAGATCCGGCCCCAGCCACGGCTCTCGGCGCTTGCGTACTTTTGGAGAGGTTTTGGGGCCAGAAAGAGAGATAACCTTCAGGCAGGTCCAGTTAGATGGGCAGTTGAATAGAAACGTCCTGTGCTTTGCCTTGCAGGGCACAGATAAATCTCACATTCATTCTACATTTACAGTTTGAATTTATAGCGCTCTTTAGGCGGTGTTTATTTTTGCCACATCCTTGAAGGCTAGCAGAAGTCGGGGCACGGGACTGGACTGCCAAACCACGTTCCCCCATCTCAGTCCCACCTGCAGTCAGGTGTAAGATTTGGGGGGCAGTACAATGATTTGGGAGAGGAATGGAGAGCAGTGACGGGACGGATAGAGGCCCAGAGTTGCCACAGCTTTTACCATGGCTCCAATAACCACCCAGGGACACCCACGCTCCGCAGAGACCGATAAACCGCGCTCTCCGATTGCCCTAGGCTGACATACCCAAGTATTGGTGGAGAGCAGACATGAGCTATGGAGAGAAAGGGGAAATGAAGCAGCACAAACGTTCGTGAAACTGCCAGGACAGGCCAAGGGTCAAGTTCCCACCAGCCCAGAGAGGGTTGGGGTGGGAAGAAAGGACATCACACACCTCTTCCATCACCGAGCAGCACCGCGTTGCTCAGTGAAGGGCTCTCTGTACCTCCCAGCATCTGAGCTACACGGGTCCTTTTCCTCCAAGAGAGACCAAGCTCTGCTCACCCTCCCACAGCAGCCTGTGTGAAAACTGATTTCCTTAAAAACTCCTGCTGTGTCCTAGCTGGAGGTGGGGAATCCTCCTCCATTTCTTCAGGGGTTCATACTGAAAAATGCTTGATGCTGGCTGGCACTGAAATCACCTCCCTGGAGCAGTTTTTTGGGTAGAACCTCTCAAAGAGGAGGTCAGTTTGCTCATAGACCAGGTCAGATCTCTGCCTTGATTTGTCTTTAACGTCCAAAGCCTCCCAGAGAACTTCTGCCCCCCATTCTTGGGCCACTGATTTGGGGGAGAGAAGGACACAACTCCTTTTTGCCAGACTTCTAGAAGCATCTCATATTTAAGTAGGCAGTTGCTTGCTAATGTGTAGAGAAAAGGAGAGGGATGAATTCAAATTAGTCATAATTTACTGACAAACATTCCAAATAAAATATACAACAAACCCAAGGGAACGGTGATTGTAATTCTTTTTTTTTTTTTTTTTAATGAATCAGGCTTTGAAGTCATTAGCTTGTTGCTATAAAGCTCTGTTCTGGTAATTCACTGCTACCATTTTAAAAATAGTTCTATAAAAGTAAATGAATTGCTGGAATAAAGTGAGCTGTATTTTTTCCCCACTTCTCTGAAAGGCTCACGTCTCAGCCAGTTTTTCTGAGGGGCTGAGCATTACCTGGGTGCTTCAGCTCTGACTACAGGGCTTTTCTTTCCTTGCACTATTTCTTGTTATGGTCTCAATTAAATGAAAGTTTCTTGCTTCATAGCTTGGCTTGACAGATGTTCGTTCCAGAGACAAGTCCTGGTACAGACACGCAGCGCTCTGAAGTATTTCACCCATGCGTCCCATGGCATCAGTTCATACGAGCAGTCAAAACTCCCCATCACTGGTTACCCACCTCAGAGGGGAATGTGGGGAAGGACTTCTGACAAGGACCACCTAAATATCATCTTTACAGGAATTGCACTGAATTTCAGTTTTTTGGAGGAAAGCAAGGTGCCTGAGTAGTATTTTGATTGGGTGCCATAACAGCTAAAGAAGAAAAAGAAGGAGGAAAAAAACAAAAAAAAGGAGCAGAGAACAGTGTGCCTGAAGTGTTGGCTATCACCCAGCTCGGTTACAAACCTCTGTCAGACAGATTCAGTATCCAACCGCCCCACTGGACCCGATGTCCCTGGTGCGGGTGAGTGGGTCATTTTCCTTCCCTGCCCTCCATAAAATTCAGCAGCTGCGGACACCTCTGTACGTCAGGGTACGATGGGGGCTCGATCTAGCCCGCTTGGGTTCAAGCTTTCACAGAATCATCTCGGTTGGAAAAGGACCTTGAAGCTCCTCCAGTCCAACCATGAACCTCACACTGACCGTTCTCAACTCCACCAGATCCCTCAGTGCTGGGTCAACCCGACTCTTCAACCCCTCCAGGGATGGGGACTCCCCCCCTGCCCTGGGCAGCCCATTCCAACGCCCAACAACCCCTTCTGCAAAGAAATCCTTCCTAAGAGCCAGTCTGACCCTGCCCTGGTGCAGCTTGAGGCCATTCCCTCTTGTCCTGCCGCTGGTTCCTTGGCTCAAGAGACTCATCCCCCCTCTCTGCACCCTCCTTTCAGGGAGTTGCAGAGGGCCATGAGGTCTCCCCTCAGCCTCCTCTTCTCCACACTAAACCCCCCCAGTTCCCTCAGCTGCTCCCCATCACACCTGTGCTCCAGACCCTGCACCAGCTCCGTTGCCCTTCTCTGGACACGCTCGAGTCATTCAATGGCCTTTTTGGAGTGAGGGGCCCAAAACTGAACCCACTCATCGAGGGGCGGCCTCACCAGTGCCAAATCCAGGGGTAAGATCCCTTCCCTGTCCCTGCTGGCCACGCTATTGCTGATACAAGCCAGGATACCGTTGGCCTTTCACATCCAAAGAAACAAAGTGCCCTTGTTCCCAACAGGCAGCAGAGCCATTTTGCAAAGCCAGGTCACTGCAGGGCCACCAGCAGAAAAGGCAGCACGAAGAGACATGGGAAAAGGGAGCACAGAAATCAGCCCCCCTCCCTCCGTCACGCTGCCCATATGGCTCTCCTGCCTCTCCCCAGCTTTGTCAGCACCCACCTGTGACAGTTATTTGCAACCTAAGCTTATACGTACAATACCAGGTTTGAGTACGTTCGCCAACTTTCAAAGCCTTTCCCCTACCCCGTGGCTCTCATCTTCCCTGCATTTAAACAAGTCTTTGTACTACCTGTTTTTTACCTCCATCTCTTTTTGAGCAGGCTGTTAACCTTTCCCCCCACCCCCAAGGGTTTGTTAACCCTTCAAAAATAATCAACCCACATTGTTTTTTGTTATAAACAACTGAACCATTAACCTCCCTGGTCATTTAACCTGCCGAGAAGCTTCATAACACCGAGCGTCTCACCATCGCGTCCTCCCCGTTGTCTGGTATCACTAATATTTTTGGTTTATTATGAAGCTTTATGAATTCTGTATGGTGTGTCGGACTGAATAAATGTTTGATAATGCTACACCGAGAGGCACAACGGGTCTCGCACGCCTGACTTTGTTAAAGTCAAGGGGCGTGCGGCACGCTGTTTCGTAGCTCCCTGGAAGGAGCAATCAAGGCTTTTGTGGCGCTGCAGACAATGGGGACAGGCCACATGTTGTGCTAAAGCTCAGCCTGAAGCTCAAACAGGGGGATGGAGGGAAGACCCCGATGGCGGGCTCTGCAGGCGCAAGGCCAGCCACGCCACCTCCCTTTTGGCTTTCTCTTAACAAAGAGCCTCCTCTCCAAAATAAAAAGCATGGAGCTGTTCCCTCACAGTACTGAGGGAAGATGTTATTCCTTGGCTCTCGTGACCAGCAACTAAAAAGTTGGAGAAATAAGAGGCAGAAAAGCTAATAAATTTCTCTGGTTTAGTTTAGCGCCAGCTCTAAATGACTCCCTGAAGAATTTTATCCAGCGCAGCTTCAAGCCACAGGATTCGAAGCAAAAAAAAAAAAAAACCACCACATCCTAAGGGGAGGTTATTCAGCTGTTTCAAGGCTAGTAAACATGGGAAATACTTAAATGCTCTTAGTATGCACCAGGAGTAGCTCTTTGCAGCAGTGCGTTTGCTTCGCTTTTGAAGTGGAGTAAGCAGAACCACACAGAAAGATTCAAGATAAGCTGGTTGACGTGGGACGCGGGCATACAGCGACCTGTGCTCCAACGCTCACCCATCGCTCTAACCCCTGCAGAAATGCAGGCAACGTTTGGGGGGGGATTTGGCTTTTTTGTCTTTTTTTTTTAAATCAGCCTATTTTGGCCCTTCGCAACGCAGCCGTTACCAAGGTATCCGAGCACTGTCCCGTTCTCCGTGTTCCTTGCTCTAGGGTACAGCGTCCCGGCAGGGTTCGGGTTTTTTCCATCGTTACAAATCATTATCGCTGCACCTACGGAGCGCTGCTGATGTGCACCTGCCGACAGCCTGACCTCAGCGAGGCGCTTGCAGTTCATTAACGTTCCCAACATCCAGGCTAATCTTTTAAAGCAAAAAACCCACACCCATTTTTATTTTTTTAGGTTTTTTTTTTCTACTCATGGCTGTCATACTTTTGAGACCTCTAACCCGAGCCACACACAGGCTGAGTTTGCACCCACAATATTTTTGCAGGTTATTACACTCTCGAGTCCAACTACTCATGTTTTTGTGTTCAGGTTTACATTTAGCCAGCGTTGCCTAAGCCCAGGAGCCAGTTCTTTGGTGCTACATGTTACACCATTCCCTTCCAAGTCCCCACATACAGCACGCTTGTTTGTGCATAGCACATAAATAAAAATAAATAAATAAAAATAAATTAAAAACGTAGCTATTCTGAATGAATAACCTCCAGCTCCAGCACTGAAACCCAGCTGGCCAGACTCGCCGTCCCTGCCCTCCTGCCTTTGGAGGAGCAGCGTGCCTTTGGCTCTATTATTAGTGAGCCTTTTCCATATTAACTAGATAATTTGAGCTCTAAGTGCATATCATTTTAACCGGACTAATAACACCCATTAGTTGTATTTTGATAAGATTAAGACTTTTATTAGACTAACGTATTCAAGGCACTGTATTTAGGGTGTGTTCCTTTTTGCCTATTAACATTTTGAGCGTAACACAAAGCTCCTTTATTTCCAAAGCTTATGCCAATCTTAGCCCAACGCAATTCAATTGGTAACTTGGACTTAATTCTGATTAACTCTCACATTAAAGGCAGCACTATCAGATCCCATTTTTCCCTAGAATCTATGCAAGCAACGAGGAAACAGCAACACAGTTAAAACGTTCCAGTGATGAGCACCATAACAAGACCCTAAGCAAAACAACATAAACAGTTTAACTTGACAATTAATCCTCGTGGTTGCTGCTTGTTTCCATTTTCCCATCCCCCACCTCAGTCAGAGAAAACAAATACTGCAGCCGCTGTTAATTAAAGATTTCTTTAACAACAAACGTGCCAAATAAGCCACTTCGCACATAGCAGGGCATGAACTCTATTCTTCACATGCAGCAAATTGTGCCACCCAATAAGTAGCATTAAAATGGTAATGTTAGCTAGCTGAGCCCTTAATTGGCTGAATCAGAGAGCCAGGAGCATGCTTGTGCAATCAAGAGACCCCTGTCTGGCCTAAATGCTGAGTTTTAAACAGATGTCTTAAAAAGAAAAGGGGAGGGAGAAGCCAAGGGAAGGGAATATAAAAGGATTTTGCAAATAGGCTAATCTCAGCCTCTGTATGCATAGATGCAAAAAGAAGATAATTCCCCCCCAACGCTGCTTTGAAGTCTTTTGACCTGGACAGCATGGATCACAGGTGGCAGCTTAAGCAGGCACCCTTATGCTACAGAAAAAGAAATTCATAGACAAATCTTTAGCGTAAATATTTTCTGGCTATAGGGTTGATAACACTTGTTAAGTCTTGTGCCAGGACTCTCTAATGCTGCTTTTGTAAGTGAAAGGAAATTTTTGCCATACGACTTCCATGAGAAAAACAAAACTTTTCTTATCTATACACACTGTAAGTTACAAAGACCTGGCAATTTAGCTTGTGATGAGTCTCGCGTTTCTTCCTCATATCCCCAAAATAAATTTTTTTTTTTTTTTAACACGCATTTTCAGACTTTGTGGAAGAAAACCAGATTGCAGTGTCGGATGTGGGAGATAGATTTCTGCTCATCTGAATGGCTACCGCCTTCCTTGGGTAGCATAAAACCTTTCACTGAATACAAGCTTCAGAGAATTGCCAAGTGTGATACTGTCCACAAGTGCAGAGCAAGCTCCATCCTTCCTGCCCTCTGTTATCCAGCAGTTCCCACCTCAGAAAATGCATCACGGATTTTCTTCCTCTTGAGGGTGGGAGGGAAAAGCCACCCACATGCCAAGGGACCCGATCCAGGGACCCCCTGCTCCTGGAATGAAGCCAAACTCACCAGGATCCTCCTTCCCAAAGGGTAGGCAAGTCCTGGCCCTTTATCCTTGAGTTTTGCTTCCTTCCTTTTATACGACAACCATCTCTTAAATAAGGATAGAAAGAGTAGCGGGGAAGAGACATCTTCCAAGCGCCAGATCCAGGGATGGGGCTAGGAAGAAGCCCCTGCATCAGTCAGGGATGAGGCTCAGACCAACCCTGCAGGGGGCAAAAAGGGAATTTGGGGGACACCAAGAGCTCTGCAAAGGGCTCCTGGACTCTCTCACACCAGAAGCAAAGCAGGAATCAGGGCAGGAATATCCCAGCTGGATTTCTCAAAAGCCAGGGAATAGAAGAAGAGTGGAGATGCACAAGTGGAAGGGCCGAGTCCCTTCTGAGCAAAGAAGGCATTGAAGCTTAACTTTTAGAACAACACAACAATATCAGGCTTAGGTCATTAAAGATGTTCTTTGGATATGTTAAAGTCAAAGGTATCCCTCATCAGCAGAACAAGTCGATAGTCACCTTTGAGCAAGGACATCCTAGAGTCATCAGCCCTTGAAGAGGACACAACGCCAACTTGGCAAGCAAACTCAAGGCCTATGGATCCTTCGTTGAACTACCCTCATTCTAATACTAAAAATCACGTCTATGGGTCAAGAAAAGCCTTGACCAGGGGAAGACCCTTCCCCTGAGCATGTGTAGTAGTAGAAGTATTACATCAGCAGTGTTATAATTGTATGTAAATTACTAACCAGACACCATAGAGAGGATGGACTTAGCAAATTACTAACTCTGCAAGTTTTGTGTATAAATACAGCACAAAAAGTCCCGTTGTTGTGCTTGATTTGTAGGAAACCCAGGCTTGTACAACCCTAAAATAAATAAGCAACATCTCTCCCAAGTGTGTGATTACTGAGCTATCGCACACCCGGTGATGGATCCGCTTTTCAGCCAACAAAGGGAGGTACAGGTCGTACAGCGTGCAAACAGCAAAGGTGTTTTGAGGAAACCAGTGAACCCATGCAAAAGTCATTTGCAGAGCACAAGACAAATGTTAATTAATGAAGCACATGACACGCAGAAACCCCACGCCCAAGTCGTCTGTGCACAGCACGAGGGCAGGCGAGCGGCACAGGAGCGGAGCCAGGTTTGTACCGAGGACGCCGCGGGCGAGATCTCCACGGGTGCAGAGGCCTAGTCACTGCTTACAGCTATTTAAGAAATTGTCTGGCAGCAAAGGTGAGTGACACTCCTAAATGATATTGCTGGTTCAAGTTCTTTGTGAGACAGCAGAAATTGTTCTGAGTTGCGATGCGGCGTCCTAACTAATGCCTGTGCAACTAACGCTGGAGTCTTCAGTTAGCAAAAAAAAAAAATCAAGTACATGTAATGGTATTAAAGGAGCCTTAATAGACATAAAAGTTATAGATTTGCATTTCTTAACCCAATATCACAGCCATGATGGATGTATGGAAAGAGGAGAGAGTCACATGTTGGTCACCTTCGTAGTAAATAAGAAGGAATTGACCACAAAATTGGAAATCAGCTGTTTCACGAGTGCAAGCGATCATGACTTGATTGCATTTATTATGTGAAAGGAAAGGATAGTCTACACCGTAATCACACACACAGAGCTTCGAAAGGGCCAATTTCACAAGGCTCAAAATGATTATAAGTCAAATCAGTGAGGATAAAAAAACCAGCTATATATAAACAGAAATTATTCTCTATCAGACGCTTTAAAAAAAAAAAAATGCAACAAAACCCAACAACTAGACACCCAAACCACAGTTTCACAGAAGGAAAAAACACCACACTTATAAAGCAAAAATAGAGATGTCAGTCTTCCTTAAAGGCAAAGCAACTACAATAAATATTTTTAATTATCATTTAAAAACTCAAGAGGAAGCTAATGGTAATCAATATGTGACAGAATCTGGGAACTGTAGGGTACAGATAAGGGAAGTAAAAGGACAATAAAAAGAAGTCTGTGACCAACGTAATTGAAACAATCAGGGATGTTATTCTTTTCAAAGACACCACCTACATCTTACTAGCAAATGAATCCATTTAGTGGATTTATCCATATTAGTATAGCCCATTAGTAAACACAAGTGGTAGAATTGATAATAGAAAAAGGCAATAGTGTTCAACAAATACTTATATCCCACATCTGGGAAAGAGCCAGCCAACATACAGCTATCAGAGGATGAAACACACAACATCAACACAATTACTTTTGGAATGTAAAAATATCACCTATGAAAGATTAGCCCGTATTACCTGAACTTCATTTTTTATTAATGCCTATCAACAGAAGCTTAGGGAAACTAGTGTTTAGTTTCCAGAGTATCTTGCCAGCATTAAGGTCTGTTTATTGGCAAAGCCATCCTTCTTCAACATTTCACTTTGTAGTGAAATGCCTGATTAAGTAAGGAGGACAACACAAAAAAGGAAAATCAGCTTAGGCCTTGCTAAATGGATTAAAGACATACCTGAGAAAGGGAAACCTCTCTGACAGCCCAGCAGGCGCAGCTCCACACCAGCCATTCCTGGGAACATACTGTGCAGCAGTTTGGGGGTCTAAGCGAAAGAAAACAAACAAAAAATTGTCAGGAACTCTAGTTTCCAGCTACCACCAGAAATAAGAGAGCAATAACGAGAGATCAGCAAAAAAAAAACCCCACACCATCTAGACCATTTGGCAAGCTGTGCAGCACGAGGGGCTGCAGGAGGAGTGTGGTCTGTCCGACGGCGCAGGAAACGTCAGCTTGAGTAAAGAACTGACACTGCAACCTGGCGCCCCACCAAGCTAAAGTTTTTCAGTGTGAGTGGGAAAAAAACCCTGAAAAGGAGCCAGCTGGAGCACTACTTCAATATTGTAGGTGGCTCCAGTAGCAATAACTCAGAAGGGAAAGTTTGGAAAAAGAATAGAGCTGAACAAAAATAATTATGAAGGAATTAATAACCACATTTGATAATCACAGAATCCCAGAATCCTTCAGGTTGGAAAAGACCCTTGGGATCATCGAGTCCAACCCTCAGCCCTACTCTACAAAGTTCTCCCCTACACCACATCCCCCAACAGCTCATCCAAACGACCCTTAAACACATCCAGGGGTGGGGACTCCACCCCCTCCCTGGGCAGCCTATTCCACTCTCTGACCACTCTTTCTGGGAAAAATTTCTTCCTCATGTCCAGTCTGAACCTCCCCTGTTGCAGTTTAAAGCCGTTCCCTCTTGTTCTGTCACTAATTCCCCGGGAGAAGAGACCAGCACCAACCTCTCTACAATGTCCTTTCAGGGAGCTGTAGAGAGTGATGAGGTCTCCCCTCAGCCTTCTCCTCCTCACACTAAACAGTCCCAGCTCCTTCAATGGCTCCTCACAGGATTTATTCTCCAGGCCCTTCCCCAGCCTCGTTGCCCTCCTCTGCACTCGCTCCAGCCCCTTGAGATCTCTCTCGTATTGAGGTGCCCAAAACTGGACACAACACTCCAGGTGTAGCCTCACCAGTGCAGAGCACAGGGGGACTATCACCTCCCTGCTTCTGCTGGTCACACTATTTCTAATCCAAGCCAGGATGCCGTTGGCTTTCTTGGCCACCTGGGCACACTGCTGGCTCGTGTTCAGCTGCTTGTCAGTTAGAACCCCCAGATCCTTCTCTTCCAGACAGCTCCAGCCACACCTCCCCGAGCCTGTAGCCATGCAGGGGGTTGTTGTGGCCCAAGTGCAAGACTTGGCACTTGGCCTTGTTGAAGCTCATCCCATTGACGTTGGCCCACTGATCCAATCTATCCAAGTCTCTCTGTAGACCCTCCCTATCCTCATGCAGATCGACACTCCCGCTTAATAATAAGACACCAAAGTAGTTTCTCTCCTTACATTTCATAGAGGAAGGTTCAACAAAAGGTAACAAACTGAAGTCACCAAATGAATAAGTTGGCCAGTCAGGGACTCCTCACTCTCATGGCGTGTGTTGTCCAGTGGCCATCACTGCCAGCTCACAGACATGGAAACAACACAACCACTTCTATGACCAAAGCAACTGCCACCGAACAGCCACAGCAGCTGTAACAGCTGACAGCTTGGCGGGTTGAGCATTCACACAGCACGCCAGAGATCTGGATTCACTCCTTGCACCATTTCAGAGCGGGAGATTCATGTGGACTTCCCACACGAGTCCAACCTGAGTGCTGTACAAGCAACAGCAGCATTTCTTTTTCTGACCAGGAATTCGATCCTGAAGACATATACATCCCTCTGGAAGGAGTGAAGATTTCAGCTAAAATCTTCCATTTCTTCCAATTTCAAAAGAAAGCCCTGAGAATTTGCCATAACAACCCCACAGTCCCATCCTTCCTCTCTATAACAAGGTTGCAGATGACCTGTGGCTTCAGCATTGCCTCCACAATTAATTATTCCAAAGAGGAATGGTGGAACACATCTGTGTGAGCCAGCACAGGTAGGACACAGGAGCAACCCCAAAACCACAGATGAAATGCAAAGAGCAAATTTATCCTCGTTACCTCACAACCTGGGGGATCTCCGCAGCAGCGCCCGGGCAGAGGGACGCAAGCGGGGACGGTGGCACCGCAGAGCTCAGTCCTTGCCAGGAAACAGAGAAGAAAGAAAAAGATCTTGAACCTGCTGCTTTCGTCTGTAGATATCAGGGATTTTCACACACGTACTTTTCCACTGTGCTTTGATCCTTCCCACAGCAGAGCAGGAATCTCAAGGATGCTCGATAAGGTGCCCCTGAGCCTCTCCCAGGCCTGTGTTACCTAAAGGCAGACATTCTACCCATCAAGCACACAAAACTAAACAACAATTAGTATGATACATGTGGTTTTTGACACCCTGGCTGCAAATTACTTAAGTCTGCTTACAATCCTCCTCGCCAACCTTCCCTTGTATTCCCACAACCTCCAGACACAGAAACGGCCATTTCCTCACAAGAACAAATCAAAGAAGAAGCTTCGACATGAGCAAAAACTGCAGCCAAACTGCAACCGTGGGCAGGAAGCCAACGCCAGCAGCCCACCTCTCGCAGGCGGGTTACCGATGGCTGCCTCCCCCGGTGCAGACAGAGGCTCCGATACCCCTTAACCCAGTATGTCGTTATCAGCCACACGCTCAAGTGAAGAAGAACGAGGTGCCAGGGCTGGCAAACAAATGGGCTGTGACAGAGTTACAGACATGACACAGAATGCAGAGTGCGAAATCCGATTTCCCCCGACCGCGGCAGAGCAACGCAGAGATTCGCTCGCTGGTGATTTATACCTTAATTTTGCCCGATAATGTCTGCATTTGTCTCTATACTAGTTATTAGCTTCCCCAAGGAAAGCAAAAATCGGAAAGCTTTTGAAAACTGAGAGAAACGCTGCTCTCCCTTCCTCACCTAGCAGACGTATTTATGGCATAATCCAAAGGAATAATTACTCCAAATGGTAAACCATCTCTCCACGCGCTCAGCATGAGTGTGTAAAGTTACAATCAATGTTGAAAATATGTGTCGCGGTATTTATCACAGGACAGTCCCTCTAACTTTGAGAAACCTGTTTTTCCCCCCTCTCCCCACCTCATTTCAAAGTTGGAGATGGTTTTGCATTGGAAATCAGGAGGCATAGCCACACACGCAGGGCCCTCTCCCACAAAAAAAAATACTTTTTAAAATTATTATCAGCTGAAGCACTACGCTACAATCAAACGCAGCCTATGAGAAATACAAAGAAAGGTAAGAAAGTGTTTACTGTCAGAGAAAAATCTTTGGAAATCTGTAATTGGTCTATTTGTTTCTCTGCACGTACACAGAAGATACGGTGCGTAGGAAGCTTAGTTGCAAGTTTCTCCCTTTATTTGCAAATCATTAGCATTCCTCAGCATCGGGGGTTCCCAGTGAAATAGGTTTGTCTGCCCCAATTACAGGAATCCCCAAAGAATTCTCACTTTCAAAACAGTTGCATAAAATATTAATTACTCGTATTTGGAGTAAATGAACATAAGCTAATAAATTTACAAATTCAATTACCACGAGCTATCAGATGACTTTTTATTTAATTGCTATGGATTGCCCTTTAGACATCATAATGAAATTAATAGAACATGCTGGTAATCAATAGTTACTGATTAATTGATTCGGAGCAGCTCTTACGAAGACTCTTTAACCCCCAGACGTCATTATTTATTATCTGATAATGCAAGTGTAGGCATACGTGGGGCAAATAGATACAGGACATATTTAGGAGTGCAGAGGTATCTGGCTGTTATACAAAGTTCAAGGTGTGGCAATATGGGATTTTGCATATATATAGGGTATCTCACCCTTGAAGGTTAAGTATTATACTCCTCATTAATATATGAGCAAGGTCTTCTCATGAGTGGAATAAACAGTCATCCTTCATGGGTGATCTACTTTATTTATTCAGCGAGGAATATTTAAAACATTAAACTTCATCAACGTGTAGCTGCTCAGTGAATCTCTGCGCTTATGGAAAAATATAAGCTCTTTAAATATTTTCACATGTGCACAGGCTTTTTCGGAAGTTGCACACTGAAGTACAAAATTCAGAAACCAGTGGGAGTAGCACACTTGATGCCAATAGTATATAGAATTTTTGTGGTAACGGTAGCTTCCCTAAAACGCTCGTGGCCCGTCATTAGAACACGAACTTGTCTCGCCTCACGCCGTAGAAATGAAACATCTTCCAATGAAAGAGTCACACCCTGATCTTAGGTAGCTATATTCACAGATCATAAAAGCAAAAAAACCTTTCAAAAGAGACAAACCTTTCCAAAGAAGGCAAGTGATGCCCTACAGCCCTGATTCCAACCCCCAAGGACCTTTGCTTTCGCCAAGCTCGCTCAGCACAGCGTTGCCTCTCCCATCCCAGGGGGAGCACACCAGGTTAGCACAGACCTTCAGTAATAACAGACCGGGCTCACCCTTTCTTCTCTCACTGAGAGAAGCAGCGGTGCAGCCGACCTCGGGCAGGTCCTCCTCCTTTTAATGCACAGAGCAGTTTGGCAGATACGTTCTGAGAGGAAAGTTAAAAAAGGCCAGTCTTGGCCCAAAACCTCAGACCTTTGCTTACAGACAGCTTGGGCAGTAAAGACCTCTTCTATCAGCCGTGGCTTCTGCCCAATTTCCTAGCCAGCCATACTGCCAGCATCTTCGCTTGGCAGGCTACTGCGTTTGGCAAGCAGAGAGCCCAATTTTTCAGCACCTGCATCTCAGGGCAGGCCTCCAGGCAGACAGCTCTCGCAGCAGGGACTCCAAGGCTGCTCTAAGTAACTTATTATGAATTAATATGAAACTAGATCTAAAGTAGTGAGGTTTTTTAAAGTATTAGTGCCTTTTCTGAACAGGAACAGTCTCTCTCCCTGTCCCCCACACCTCTAGCAAGACCATCAGGGTGGTGGGAGAAGCAGCGAGACCTGCACCCACAGAAGCAGCTGTCCCCACATCCACAAATCCCGAGCAAAGACCACTGTGGCAGAAGGATGCGCAGACATTGGCCTTTAACATTTCTTGGTACAGAGGAAGCCACAAGCAAGAATGAGACACCAGTTTCTAGCCCTGCGGAGGTAGGACTGAACAATAAATTCTGTGGTTTTGAATTAGGCAAGAACCTGTGGTTTTGATGTCTCTCAACAACTGAGCAGGTGCTGGGTCGTTGACTTTGAGGAAGGGTCTTGTATGATGTGACCACCTGGAACACACTGAGCTTGCACCAAACCAGAACACGCCTGCCATCACATAATGCCATGCATATGTATGAAGTTTCTTGGAACCAGGTGGAAACTTTGGGACTCAGACTGTATAAAAATGGTACTATCAAGAGGTAGAAAAGGGACTGCCACCACCATCAAGGGAGACCCCTAAGGGACTCAGCATCACAGAATCATCTCGGTTGGAAAAGACCTTGAAGATCCTCCAGTCCAACCATGAACCTCACACTGACCATTCTCAACTCCACCAGATCCCTCAGCGCTGGGTCAACACGACTCTTCAACCCCTCCAGGGATGGGGACTCCCCCCCTGCCCTGGGCAGCCCATTCCAACGCCCAACAACCCCTTCTGCAAAGAAATCCTTCCTAAGAGCCAGTCTGACCCTGCCCTGGCGCAGCTTGAGGCCATTCCCTCTTGTCCTGGCGCTGGTTCCTTGGCTCAAGAGACTCATCCCCCCTCTCTGCACCCTCCTTTCAGGGAGTTGGAGAGGGCCATGAGGTCTCCCCTCAGCCTCCTCTTCTCCACACTAAACCCCCCCAGTTCCCTCAGCCGCTCCCCATCACACCTGTGCTCCAGACCCTGCACCAGCTCCGTTGCCCTTCTCTGGACACGCTCGAGTCATTCAATGGCCTTTTTGGAGTGAGGGGCCCAAAACTGAACCCACTCATCGAGGGGCGGCCTCCCCAGTGCCGAGTCCAGGGGTAAGATCCCTTCCCTGTCCCTGCTGGCCACGCTAGTGCTGATACAAGCCAGGATGCCATTGGCCTTCTTGGCCACCTGGGCACACTGCTGTCTCCTCTTCAGCCGGCTGTCAATCAACCCCCCCAGGTCCCTCTCTGACTGGCAGCTCTCCAGCCACTCCTCCCCAAGCTTGTAGCTCTGCTGGGGGTTGTTGCGGCCCAAGTGCAGCACCCGGCATTTGGCCTTATTGAAACTCCTCCAGTTGGCCTCAGCCCATCGCTCCAGACTGGCCAGATCTCTCTGCAGAGCCCCCCCACCCTCAAGCAGATCAACACTCCCACCAACATCAAGGGAGACTCCCACCACCAAGACACTGAGAATCAAGAGGACCAACAGGACACCGCTGGATCCACAGGTGGTGATATTTTTCTCTGCCTGTCTCTGTCTCTCTCTCTCCTTCTTTATCTTTAATGAATTCTAAGTAGATTCCAGTTAAAAACCTGTAGCACGGGGCTTGCTTATCCAAGTAAGTTATCCAGTTAAGAAGCTGCCATTGAGTTATTGTAGTTAACCACTTGTCTTGAGTTTTGTATTAATAAATTGTTAAACTGGTTGGCTGGTGTTGTTTCACCTTAATTCACTCCAAGGGTATCTCAAAACTTGGTCGTAAGTCCTAAGGTGAGGGAGGTTGTCCTAAATAGCTCCTATCGGGCTGTGACAGCCACCTACCAAAATTACGGATGGGAGGGCTCCCCTGCGCAGGGGAGATGAAATTAAGGCCCAGCCTGTGGTTTCCTGCTGTCCCACCGGCAGCCTGCACGTTCCATACCTCCCCTTCCAGAGATCTTAGCCCAGATGCTCTCCAGCAGAGAGTTTTCATGCCTCTGCCCAAATGATGAAGAACCAGAGCGCACTAAAGCTCGCCCCCATCCAGCAGGTTGGGTAGCTATGTCCTGTGAATGGCCACGGTGCACGGCTGCGGATTTTTTTAGGCTCTCCAAGAGGATCTGAAAAGCATTTAACTGTCACAGGGTCTCTCCACTGCCCCAGTCTGCCAGTCCTGGCCCTGCCCGTGCAGGACAGCAGTGCACCAGAGATGCCTGCAAGCAGTTGATACCTGCAAGTTGAGGCCTGTAACAATTAATGATAAGAGAAGCATGCCATTATCCCTTATATGGTCATGTTGTACCCAGCTGTGTATACCTGGAAGTCTCCAAGGGGAGAATTGTTAAGAAATTCTTTTACTAAACAATGTTTAACTTTGTATTTAACAAAGCCTGAGTGATTAAAGCCTACAGAGAAGATATCTTAACCTTGAGAACAGACACATCTTGGCAGAACTGCACAAACAAGGAGGATAAGAAAGAACATCTTGGCCAGACAACAGAGCTGGGAAACATCCAAGGAGGAGAAATTGTCCTCAAAAGACTCGTGACCATAAAAGGGAAAAAGGAGTAGGGGGCTAACTCCCCAAACAACCACCAATGACTACCCGAGACCCGGCACATGCGTAGTGTAGTTTTGCAGCACCAGCATTATGTAAATGTAGTAGATGGGCAGAAAGGTGGAGACTTCTTGGAAAATGTATGAATATTCGTGTCTTTAAGGTATAGAAAGGATGAACTTTTGTTTTAGGGTGTGCACGTTAGGTGGAGTGATCCCCTGTGCATCCTGCCCTGCAATAAAGAATGCCTGCCTCAAACTTCAAGCTAAGTCTTAGAGGGTTCTTTTGAGACCAGATTTGTGGTAACACCAGAAACCTGCAGTTCACAGAAAACTTCCCCAAATCCCACAGAAAACTTCCCAGGCAGGATGGCACATTGGCCAGGGTGAGCCAGGCTGGCAGGAAGGTCACATTAACCTACAGACAGTGTTTGCAAAGTTACCACAGAAGTAAAGCACAAAGCTGGGTCTGGGAAACGATGTAGATTGAGTTTGTCTGCGCTGACAATAGCTCTTGATTAGAGGCTTCCAGAGCTCCTGAGGAGCTCGCAAATTCTTTTTTCTCCCCCTCAGTCACAGCCCACAGCAGGCTGAGGATCAGGAAAGGTCCACACACACACACACACACAAAGGGTGGAAAGGGGACATTAATGCACCTCTCTGAGCCTGCCAGGTTGGGCTGCAGGCCCCAACTCCACTTTCACAGGGGTTGCACAAGGACAGAAGAGAGGAGCAAACCTTCCAGCATCTCCCAACCTGCAAGACAAGGTCATCAGATGAATTCAAAGAGCTTGTCAAGGTTTAGTGTTTTCTCCTCATAAAGAGGTCAAGACAAGAGAGGAGGGAAAAAAAAAAAAAGGCATTTCAGTATTTTAAATGTTGTCAAATTTGCAAGCAAATGCTTTGAAATACAAAGGCTTTTTTTATGGAAAACATTTTCTGGTGTTTAAACAAAGCAAGTACCTGGCAACAAAACCCTGAGCCAAATTACTGTTAACAGTGAAACAATAATTGCAGCAATAAATAGGATATGTTGAAAATTATAGCAGCCTGAAAACATTTACCCCATCTGACAATATACGGGACAATTTAGCTCCTGGTGAGAAACATAATTTCTGTTTTTACTGTTATATAGAGATTCCTGCAAAGTAAAGTTGTCATACACATCCATAAAAATATATATACGGAGCGAAGTTACTTCAGGGAGATGCACTTTTATCTTCACTAAATAAACTTTTTGCTGGATGCTGGTGGCCTCATTACCTGGTCATGTAACAACTTCCTAAGCCCTCCTCGTTTCTGGAGCAGGCTTTGGTTCACTCCAGGTGAAGCCAAGATGTTATCGATTAAGTACGTCAACTAAAATTACAGACTGTTCACAGTTGCTTATATTTCCATTATTATCACGGGGTATTACAGCATACTGCCATGTGGCACTCTGCAATATGTCACATCTCTTCAAACGGTGGTCGCGATCCTGCTAAATGCTATTTATAACGCTGCATATGTGCAGAACTTATGGCACCCAGCTAGGAGAGATAACTTCCCACGGGTGCAAAGCCGCGGTCGAGCCCTTGACCTCCTGCAGCTGATTGCTGCCTCAAGCCAGGGGTTTCTCCAAGGCTCCTTCTACACTCGGGAACCCTCAGTTCTTCGGTGCCTTTGAAAAATAACCTTCCTGTTTCGTGGCAAAACGTAGCAGCGTGTTTCTGCATGCAGCCACCGGGCATATCGCTTGCCTGTTTCTCACCCTCCGTGCAGATCTTTCCAGGTATCCTCCGCACAACACAACAGAAAGGTCACGTGTAAAGAGAAAACAACAGATTTCGTTTGGGTTTTCTGTTAGGAAAAAAGTCCTGCCCCCACGAAACACGTGCTTTTTGCTGCCATGGGCTGTAACCACTGTTCTGGGCACATGGTGCTCAACCTTGTGTGCTTCGTGGGGGCAGAGGAGCCCAGAGCTTTATATGAGCACGTAGCAACTGCTAAATACCAACACTCCGACTTTACGTGACCATAAGAAGCTCCCCCAATGCCGAATAAGGAGCCCCTGTTCCCACAGACACTTTTAAATCCCAGCAGTTCCCATGGTTGGGTGCACAAGCCCCGGGCACTGCAGCACCCACCTTTTACATGCACCAATCCTTGTTGGATCTAATCCTAAATCCCTGACAAAAGTGTTTCTCATTTTCATTAACGATGAAAGAAATTCTGGAGCACGTAAGGATCCAGCGTAAGTGTTACCTTTATCTCAGCCCTATCACCAGAAAACTACAGTCCCCTATCTTCCTCCTAATAGTATCACGAATCAGTAAATATTTGTACAGCATTTTAAAAGATATAAAAACACCACTTTAATGCTAACTATCATCATATCCAAAGATAAGCATTTTAACTGCCACATTATTCCTGAAAATTGTTGGGTTTTTTTTTTACTGTTTTGATTATTGCAGGTATTAGAAACTCTTGTTCCTTCAGCAGTTTAAGGTATCTTCTTTTACGTTTGTATCATAATGTAGCGCTCGCCTATTTTTCCAACTTGATATCATTCTTCATCTCAGCTGGCTTTATTACAGTAATACAGAATGAGATAGGATTGCAATATGAAGTAATTCACCCCAAAACGAGTATATTAACAATGAGAAACAAGTACTGTCTTCACCTCCCAAGCAAAAAAAAAAAAGTACACACATAAAGGGAGAGAAAGAAAAGTTAAATTTAGGACAGATGACCTTGCAGCAAACATCTCCTGCCCAGGACGTTTTAAAAGGGAAGGCATATACACCCTTTGAAGCATTTACGACGAGTATAGTCCATGGCACTAGACATAAATGCCTAAAAATAGCATTACAGGTATGACTTCCATCACAAGGTGAATGTAAGTCTAAAATGAATCCAGACAGGAAATATCAGAAGTAAATATTCTGAGACAAAAATGCTAATATCGAATATACTGCAGTAATCTGGCAGTCCCAGGCACAGAGTCTCTATATTAACACACATTCATTTGTGGGCACCTACATGGAAAATAGCACAAATCTTGGGCACATTAGCTTCTCTAGGGTGGTTCTTGTTTAAATCAGTCCAAAATCTACACAGCAAAGATTTAATGTTTTAGACAGGTGTGTTAGAAACGATGGTATCCAAACAACGCATCGTTAAAAAAAAAAAAAACTAAACAAAATTCTCTTTACAGCAAACCGAGGAAAGCAACATAGATTTTTTTTCAGAGCGCTGTCTGTTCAAATAGTACATTCTGACACCTCCTTGCTGACACCAGCCCATCAAGCCTGCTCGTGTCAGCATCATTTTGAGCTCTAACTCCTAAGGCAGCATTACACGGGAGCTTTAGGCCTGCCACACAGGATCACATCACTGCTCCAGCCCACCCAACGTCCTCTCTGCAACGGCCAATAGCTGAGCCTGATATGGAAAATAATCCTTTTCGTGCCATTTCCATGTATAGTTGGTATGGTCTGTCATGCCTGGGAGGAAGTACGAACTTTTTTTTTTATCCCCAGGGGCAGAATTACACCTCTAAAGGTAAGACTTTGATTCACCAATTGCACTCTTAACCAGAATAGCTACTCCTGTTAGTAGTGATCATTAACTGATTAATCAGTTCAAACTATGCGGTAATTGTAATTCCTGCTAATGAGCAAGTATCTCGAGAATAGTCCTAATGTACAAAGCACACTGAGCCACTTCAAACTCACAGGGACAGATGAGACAGAGACCTGTGGCTAAGGAACTCATTAATGATCTCCCGTGCCGCAAGGACAGATCTTCAGGCTCCACGCGACACGTGCGCACCCCAAAGCCTGCAACGCCGCTTTGTCCTGATCCAGTGTCAGAGGAGGCTTCGATATGATCCCAAGAGCAAGATTAAGACACGAACAAGGTCAAATACCGTACACCCAGAACTGGTTTTATTATTTGAAGTGAAGAGGGGGAGTGATAGGACAGAAAGGAAGGAAAAGACAGAAATCAAGCAAGCATCCGGAATAGAGTCGCAAGAATAGAAGGAATGGAGCCGAAGCTGGTGAAGGGTCTGGAGGACTTGTCTTATGAGGAGCGGCTGGGGGAACTGGAGGGGTTTAGTCTGGAGAAGAGGAGGCTGAGGGGAGACCTCATGGCCCTCTACAACTCTCTGAAAGGAGGGTGCAGAGAGGGGGGATGAGTCTCTTGACCCAAGGAACAAGCGCCAGGACAAGAGGGAATGGCCTCAAGCTGCGCCAGGGCAGGCTCAGACTGGCTCTTAGGAAGGATTTCTTTGCAGAAGGGGTTGTTGGGCGTTGGAATGGGCTGCCCAGGGCAGGGGGGGAGTCCCCATCCCTGGAGGGGTTGAAGAGTCGGGTTGACCCAGCGCTGAGGGATCTGGTGGAGTTGGGAACGGTCAGTGTGAGGTTCATGGTTGGACTGGAGGATCTTCAAGGGCTTTTCCAACCGAGACGATTCTGTGATTCTGTAACAGTCACCACCATGGATCCAGCAGCGCCCCATTGGTCCTCAGTCTTCAGTTCTTCAGCAGTGGGTGCACACCCAGCAAAGTTCTCTGTCACCCTTTAAACTCATCAGCTGATTTGCATACTAGACAAAAAGAGGCAGGTATTCCACCAACTCATTTCCATGAGCAATTGAGTCAGTGGTCATGCTCGCCCTGCCCACCTTTGTTTTTGCCTCAGTTCCCACAGATCTGCTGACTTCATGCTTCTTGAGCAATCATCCGGCTTCTGGGGCAAAAATTGATCACCTCTTATCAGTTCTTATCACCTCCTCACTGGTGAAGTCGTTCACAAGGCCTCCATGGCATCTGGAGCACAAAAAGTATCAGGCTTTCACAATTAACGGTCCTTGTGCTTGATGAGGAAAACCTGGTTTCACTCAGTCCACCTCTTTGAGGTTTATCTCAGGAGTTTGTCAATACAATCGCAAGGAAACGGGAGGGTGCATCCTTCAATACACTCCTGCTTCCCTGGGTGACATTCCTTCGACTAATTACAAAGGCCACAGCTGGTCCTTGATGAACATTTGAGGTATTACTTACACTGCCACATGACTCAAAGCGCACAAGCAAGCTCTGAGACAATCATTTGACATTTCAGTCTCTCACACACTCTACATAGCAATAACTTGCTTCTGCCCAAGACCTCCTGCAGCCCCTTTGCAAAAATTCTTGCTTTTCTAGCAGCTTTGGTTAAGACAGCAACCCATCGGGGAGGTCTCCCTACCTAGCAAAGCACCCGCTCCTCACTCCATGTCCCATTTGCAGGGCTAGATAACCGCCAGCGCTATCCGAGGTTGGACGTGCTGAGCTTGTGGCAGATGGAAGACACGACCCACCTTGGGCTTTGATGTCTCAGGAGATGCTAAATCACCTGAAAGTTGTCCTCAGGAGGAAAGGCTGCTGAGCCCGGACTAAGGGATCTCCGGGGCATCCAGCCGTACGTCTCGCCAGACCTCACCTCTCCCCAGGAGCGATGGCTCTCCGCACCCAGGGCTGCCTGCTGAGCTGAGCTCAGGGCACTGCAGAGCTTGGCCACGTGCAGATTTCTCAAAACCACGCACAGGGTCAGGAAGGGCAGCCAGCCTCTGCTAGCTCAACCTAACCTTTAATTTCTCACTCGCGTGAGAGCTCTCAACCACTTTTGTTGATGCTTTCTTCTTCAGTTTCCTTTACAAGGTGTTTTTTTTTCTTAAAAAAAAAAAAAGAACCCTTTTAACTCACACGTTCGAGAATATTTCCATTATTTGTAGATTTAAAAGAGGTGGGGAAAAAAATGAACTACCCAGTCACTATTTATCCCAGACCATCGCAAATTTAATAGAGCCGTATCATATAAAAACACTCAGGTTCTAAGTGATTGTGGCTAAAAGAGGAGGCTATAGCTCCAGGTCGCTTAGAAATAGGAAACAGCCCCGTCACTGCAGCTTTGCAGCAGGGTAACATCAGTATTGATGGACCTCCCCCTGATTCATGGTGTAGTAATTAAGTTTGAAAGTAAAGCTGAAAATTGGTCCGATATGGGTGAAGTAAAACATAATATCGTAATAGCGTTTGCTTTCACTGCCAAACTTTTGTTGACCCATAAAATTACTTTCAAGATACTGCATTTAATTAGTGTTTTATAGCACCTATGAAAAAACATGCTCTAAACACATCTAACATTGAGTTTTGCATTTCCCTCCCCTTAGTTCCTCCTCTCTGTTGCTTCATGGCTCCCTTTTTCCTCCACCTCCTCATCCTCGAAAGACTGAAATAATCATTCTTGAATTCGACAAAAACGCTGTGATGCGTAAGAAAGGGAACTCAAAACCATCTCTGTCAAGAGAGACCAAAAGCTCTATTCTCTAGTTTATTTTCTAGATGTTATGAGACAATATCACAGTCAGCGTAATAGGCTGGACAACTGCCACAACGTTTTCTGTGTCTTTGACGTACTTTGAAAGCTTTGCAAGGTTATTTTACAAAGGAAGAGCATGGAAGAGGCTTGAGGAATCAGATCTGACAACAGAGGGCTTGTGTATGGTCATAAAGGTTAAACCTCCTCTTGTTGACTTAGAAAAGCGCCGGCCGGGTGAGGATCGGCCGGGATTCCTTGCGTGACCGTGGCAAGAGGGCACTCCGGCTGCAGCAGGGAGAGCAAAGAACCAGGAGATTGGGGTGTACACATGCAAGAAGTTTTAAGCTAAATAGAAAATGGGGAGACAATAAAACTTCCAGACTGTGGTACCTCAACAGCAGCCTCACTAAATTGTTACAGAAATGACATACGTAGGCCACCCCACAGCCTCGGACACAGCGAGGAAGAGGAGCCAAGGCCTGTCTTTGACAAAAAAGAGCAAAAGGTTCAGCCCAAGTCCCTCAGCGGGGACAACCCCAAGCCAGACCAGCACAAGGGCAAGCGGGGACTCCCTGCTGAAGGGCCACAAGGCACCCCAAAGGCAACTGGGGGTGTGACACGGAGGTAGCTAACCTCTGCGCTGGCTCTTCTTACCCTCTATCACCAATTCAAAGAACCGTGTACTGAAATAAGTATGATTTGGGGTTTCTTCCTTCTTTGACCCTAGGAAAGCAATTTGGTTACAGAACAAGAGTTTGCAGAGTAAAGGAAGGATTTACAAATCTCCGAGGATTATGTGTGTGTGTGTATACATACATATATATCACCTTACAAAGCACCATACAGGCCTCTGTGAAGAAAATTAACTCCATCCCAGCCAGATTCAGTTCATGCTTATATGTCTTATGTGCATATATATACACATATGTGTATACACATATATACAGAGTGTGTATATAAATAAATATATTTACACAGAGCCCATACACAGACCAGGTAGAAAGTCAGGCTCTCTGGAAGACGATCCAGAAGACTATCTTCTCTAACAACCAAAGTACAAGCTAAGGCTTCTCATTTAGAAGAGTCACATATCTAAACTATATGAATATTTAATAAATATTCCCTTAAACGTAACCGCCCTCTTGGGATGCAGCACACCGAGCATCGGCGTGAGCTTGGGCAACGTGGGTTTTCACCCCACAGACCCAGAGGTGACCCCTCAGAAAGGTGCTTCACCCCGCTGCTGACCTGGAGCCCGGAGGGGAGATGCCCAAGCTCAGTGCCATGGCGGGTGGCCGCAGGGTGCTGCGTCACTGCCTGGGCCCAAATGCCACCAAGCAGCTCATTCTCCATCCCAAGGCACACAGGGAGAGGAAAACCTCTGCGGGAAAATGGTGCAGGGACAGAGAAGCCTCCCAGAACAATAGGCAAGGGAGCATCTCTGCCGCCTTCAGGGAAACAGAGCCTGGGGTGCATCTTCCTGTAATTAAACAGGCTCCAAGAAGTGGATTTGATTATAATGAGTCAAATACTTAATATCTTAAGTTGGGTCTTAATAAACCCACTGTGGCTAGCCACTCAAACCAGTGGGGGAACCTGCTCAAGCTGGTGCAATCTCTCACACTTCAGTTTTCTGTCAGCTTCCTTCACACATCCTCCCACCCCTCTGCCATGCCACTGCCCGGTTCAAAATTATTCTGTCTGCAGAAAACCACCACAAATTCCTTCCTTTGCCTTCAGCCCTTCTCTCTTTACACACAAACACCTTAGTCCCCAGGAGTAACCCCCTTCCAACGTGCGCTGAGAGCAGACTCTAAGCACTGAGATATTCGCATCAGAAAAGCTTACAGCATACATCAGAAATGTCATTTTCGAGCGGAAAAGGTAATGAGAACCACTGACAGGCAACACATCTCTTCTCGTGAGGTGCCGTGCCTGACTCATGACTGCTCACATCTACCTGTAAAGATGATATGGAGTGACTGCAAATGCTCCTCTACCGCTGCCTCGCCGCGTTTCCTTTGCTACGTCAGTCAACAGCTGAAGCATCACTACAAACACCAGACACGGTGGTCTGAGCTGCAATTTCATACTTCTCCTGGCAGTTTTACCCTTAGTCACTTAGATTATCAAATTCCATCTGTAAATACCTGCTCTTAAAGGTATATAAATATCACTTAGCTCAAAGGATCCACAAACACAGACAGGAACAAGCGATATGTCAAGCTGCATTGGAACTGCTGGGAAATCGGGCCATTTCTGAGGTAATTGCATCAGCTGCCTTGTGGCAGCGCACGAGGGTTTTGGGAGAAGCGGAGGAGTGAACATTCCCGGCTCCTCACTAAGGAGCAGCATCAGGCACCAAACGGTGTGAAATATTTTCAGCAGGCAGCGAGGGTAAATAAGGCACCAAAATATCTGAGATAATACCAACGTAGTTTTTAACAGAAAAAAAGGTTGTTTTCAGTCAACACGCATGAGTTCAAAAAGAGGCCAGCACGGTGCTCACGAGTCAGGGGGGTTATCGTGGGGCAAGACCCCCCTTTGTCTCCACTGCCTGCCAAGGAGATGTCAGCAAGTCTCTTACTCCCACAGCAGCATCCAAACGGTCAGGAGCACTCCCCATCACACCTTCCAGATTTACTGGGAAAGCTCACCAGCTTGGTGCCAGGACCTCTCCACACAAATCAAGGGCTCGTTTAGTAGTCACAGATTTCCCATCCGGTTTTCTGAACCTAGGCGAGCGACTGAAAGCCACCTCCGCTTCTGCGATAACCACTTGGCATTACGTTTGGTGAGGGATGCCAACCCCCCTCCAGATAACGAAGGAATCGGGATGGCAGGTCAGCTGTTTAACGACTACGATACCCACAAGAGTATTTTAATGGGCAGGGAAAGATGGGGAGCGTTTTCCCAGGAAATTCATGCCCCTCAGTCCACACGGCCTTCACGCAGTCCAGTCCCAGTGGGTTCTCTCCCATGGGATACTCCCAACGCCCACCCTCCCCTGTCCTGCTGCCAGACAGGTCCGACACCTCTTGAAACCATAACACGGGCTGTGGGCAAAATCCTGAGAGCTCATTAGATCTGATTTTTCAGGAGCTGCGATTCTCAAACCAACTGAGGTAAAGAACAGATAACACTTAACTCTCCTACTTACGTGTATACCTTTGTGGATTGGGCTTTTTTTTGTCTTCTCTTTCCAAAAAGCAAAAAAACCCACCCCAAAACAGTCTGAGCAAAACATGTAGTGATAACCACAACTCAAGTTGTCCACATCTCACGCAGTTATAAAGTAATACAAAAAGAGAGAAATGTTTCTAGGATGAAGCACCGTTTATCGCTGTTTGTTACATGAGTTTGAGCTGCAGTGCTCCTGTTTATAGCATTTTCTCCATTTTTTATTAAATACCCTAAAGACAGGATTATTAGTTTCCTCACAGCTTTTATACCATGCTCATGACTACACTAAGTTCTCCACAAATATTATTTAGTTTTATAACAACCAAGGAGGCTAGAGGCTGTTAGCATCTTTGCTTCACTGAGACAGAGAGATGAAGCTGAAAAATTGACTTTATTTTGGGATGTTGCCTGAGCTGCCCAAGACATAATTTTTCAAAATACTCCAGTATCACAGACTGCCTTGGGTGTCTGAATCATGGCTCCTGCGAAGTTTAGTTAAAGCTCCTGGAACATGGCACTTCAATTAGATCCTTAAAGCAGGACACACGCCCCAAAAAAGGAGAAAATACCCATGAAAGGCAAGTTTTAAACAGTTTTCCCATCATCCCATTAAATACAGCAGCACTAAGATGCCAGAGTCCTGCTAACAGACATCCCCACACATTGCTCCGGGCCCTTCATCCCGCTCACCCACCGTGAGAAAGGACAAGGATGAGGTGGCCCCACAAATCCTGCGGGGAGCCAGCCCCAGCACAATTCAGCTTTCTACTTAGGACACGTTTCTACATTAACTCCTTAGTCGGTGGAGAGAACCAGGCACTTTGAGGGAGCAACTCATGTGACCCTTTCTAGCTGTTATATTAACAAGCTCTCTGATGACTATAAAGGGACCCTAGAGAACCCTATAGATTTCTGCTGCTAGTCCACACCCTAGGTATCCTGTGTAATGAGCTGCCTAGGCAATTTATAATCCATTAAAAAAAAAAAAATGTTCTAGGGATGCTACTTTTCTCCATTATAGTGGGAGACTCAACAGCTAAATTTTAAGGGGCTGGTAGAGTTAGAGGAGACAAAACCCACCTTGTATCCCAGCACATGCTGGCCAGAAGGCAACTTTGTCTTCCAGAAAATATTCACTCTGGTGATTTTTAGTTTTTGAGCACCTCTTTGTAACTTCAGGTCTTAAAAATATATTTGGGATGCAATCTCCTAGGATTTGGGGGTCTGTCACAACCCAGACTGGAAGACCAGAGAGTCATAATGGTTCTGTGATGTCCTCGGGTTAAATTAAGGTGAAACAACACCAGGCAACTGGTTAAAATGTTTTACTTGAGGTAGAAACAGCTTAAACTTGGGAAAGGATAATAAGTGATGTGGCTTCTTGTAAATCTGTAAGAACAGAAAGAAAGGAAAGAAAAGAAAAAGAAAGGAGAGAGCGTCAAAGAATCTGGATCACGAACCTAGGATCCAGCATTGTCTCAGGTCTGGTAATCTTGGGTGGTGGGTGCACACGCAGCAAAGTTTTCTGTCGCCTTTTAAGCTCATCTTATCATCTGATTTGCATACTAGATGAGGAAGAGCAGGTATTTCACCAACTCATTTTTACGAGAGACTGGGAAAAGGACAGTGAGCATGGGTTCTGTGTGTGTGTTGAGGGAGAAGGGGGTGTACCAACCCCCTCATCCAGTTGACTTCATGGTCAAGCTCACCCTGCCACCTTTACTTCTCCCCCACTTCCCACAGATTTTTGCTGACTTCCTGCTTCTTGAGCAATCATTGAGCTTTCTGGGGCAGAACACTCACCTCTCCAGTCCTTATCACCTCTTCAATGGTGAGGTCATTAGCAAGGCCTGCATGGTGTTGGGCTTACACTTTGGAGCCAGCAATTAACAGTACAATTCCCCCCTTTAAGGTTTATCTAAGCAGTTTGTCAATACAACCACAAGGAAGTGGGGGCGTCCATCCTTCGATACACTCCCGCTTCCTTGGGTGACCGACCTTAGACTGATCACAAAGGCCACAGCTTGCCCTTGAGGTTTTCTATGTCAATGAATGTTTGAGGCACCAATTCCTTCAGTTCTTTACAGGGCCTCACTTGATTCCCCACACTGGAACACCAATACTTCCCCAAAAACAGGCTCTAAAACACTGAGTTATCAGTAGAGGTGAACGAGAGGGAAGGTTAAGATGTACCCAAGGGGTTTCACAGGTAGTTATTGACACGAGTTACTAATTCCACATTGGGCAAGAGGAGGTAGGTAGCCTGGCCCTGCACTCACTAAAGGTGATATCTTCAACTCTGGCCCACCTTGATTTACGGCAACCTGCAGCTCCTCATCGTGGAGGTCTCCACTTTCCTCAGCCTCGTGCCTCTTCCTTGCTGACTCCCCCGGATTGCCCACTCTGCTCCACTATCACACCCATGCCCCTGTTCCCACTCTGCTGTCCTTACCGGCCCCAGTGTCATTGCCCACGTTCTTGGGCAGCTCACAAAATGGGTGGCGAGCAGCCTGGCTAATCCCTTCCCATGCTGTTTGGGTGGGACAACAGCAGCCTCAGGCCCCTGCTTCTTGCATGTGAAACCTTCAGAGGCTCCAGCTACTCAAGCCTCGTACGTTAACATGGAGACTAATTCCCTGGGAGAGCTTCATACTTATGTCCAGAGTAGGTATTGCCACAGAAACAACAAAATCCTATCTGCAGATTATTATTAAATGGAAGAAGGTATTTTACCACACCCCCCCCAATGATGCTCAAATGCCTAAATCATTGAAATAGTCAATAAAAATCCAGTCTGCAGCACGCATTAGGCTGAAAAGTTTTAGTAATCAGTTGAAGACTGATGAAATTGCACACAGTTGCAGTAAGATTTTGTAAAATGAATGAGTTCAGCTCATGAGTGATCTTAAGCATATGCTGCACAAATAATCCTTTTTTCCTGAACTTGCTACCCTAGCATTAAAAAAAGGCAGACAAAACAGTGAAACTTTCCTGTGCTGATGATGGTTAAGCATTTTGTTGTCTTTTAACTTCTGCGGGCAAGATATCATCTGGCAGGGGGAAATCTCTCCTTTTGCTGCAAGAAAGGTTCATCACCTCTTGCTCTCAGTTCCCCTGTTCTGTGCTGGCCAGCTGGACTCACAGGGATCCTCTGCTGACTGCATGTTTACTTTGAGCAGTTCAACTAAAACAAGAGATGTGATAAAAAACTGCAGGCCTCGCCTAACATTTGCCATCGTTAACACGACGTACAGACTGAATACTGTGACATATTTGTTCCGTGTCCGTCGTTGTGTCTATTAGACTTGGGTCTTCCAAGCCTGCGTGGCACAAACTGCTACTCCAGATTAACGCAGCGATGGGGACAGGAGGGACTTTCACAGATGGTCTAAAGGCTCTGCTAACAAACGTGGGAGGTAACAGGGTAACTTTGTGATACAAGAAAACAGAAAACCCGAAGCCATTTCGGTGTGTTGCAACATATAAAATGAAATTCCCTCAACAGGGAAATTCTCAGAGCAAAGCTGCTCTCCAAAATTATTAATAATTCGCTATAGAGAGTTCCAGCATACGCGAGTGAGATCAGGGAGTTCAGCATTAGATAAACATGTTTTGACTGCAGAATGACTATTGTGAACCTACAGGTCAGCTACAACTAGAGCTGGGGGAATAGTGCAATGAAATTCCATGAGTGCTTGTTTAGATTTGCAAACAAAATCACCTCGGTTATGTTTACACTCCTCTTTGTGAATGTTTCTAGCTAATATTTCCCCACAATTTTTTAGGTTTTTAAACAAAACCAGGCTATTTTCTCTTTTTTTTTTTTTTCTTCCTCCTTCCCACCAAAAAGTTGTATTTTTAATTCCTGAATATTCCAGGTTGACACTTCAGGTGTGGAACCACCAGCTGGAGGACAGCACTGCCACAACGGGGACAGCAGCTGGGTTTCACTGGTGTGCACTGGGACTCCTGTCTCTAGCTGCTCTGCCCACACCTCCCCTCCCAGCTCCCAGGAAGGAGGCAGTGGAGATAATTCTCTCAATCTTGAGGTCTTGTCGGGTGAAAAAGAAATCACCCACCGTAGCTGTGGTAGTGACAAGCTGTAGTAACAATGGAGGAACGTAAGAGGTGTTTGACAGGCTGGTGTCTTACCCCAAAATCCACTTGATACTCAACACCTTATAGGCAGGATGAGACCTCTTGGAAATTAGGGACCATCAGCTGCCCTTCCCTCAAGTTAAGCATGAGAAACAAAGGTGTGTCAGGAAAAATAGGAAATAAAATAAAAGCCTGCCAGCACTGTTAGTTCAGGAGGGATTTGCTGAGATTGCTTTGGTTAGTACAAGGGGCGGGGGGGGGGGGGGGGGGGGGGGGGGAAGAGATGCCACTCAAACAGTAGCAAAGGAGCAGGTTCAGCTTTTCAGCTGTAGCTGGCATCAGAAGAAGGACAAATGCTTAAAGTCCTTTGAAGCATTTTTGCACCTTCCTCAGGCTTGTGCTAGTGGGTTATTAACTAATGGTGAGAATATACACAGCTGATACCAACCACCCACTGCTCAAAAGTCACTGATGTACAGGGACATCCCAGTAAAACCTTCTCCCATTTTATTCCATCTGATTTAGAGCGTGCTATATCCCAACGCCATCTTATTATTATCACTTCCATATAAAACACGGATATTCCCATGTCCACAAAGAGTAAAGGATTTGTTTGGACACAGGGAGATGAAATCAGCAGGAAGATGCACTTTTATGCTGGAGCAAGTATCCCACAAGTGAAACTCCAACCCCGGAACGACCATACTTCCAGTAACTGCTTATGGATGCAAAGCTTGTTATTCACTCAATTCCTCAAGATCCCCTTTTCTACAGTATGCCTTTCTCATCTTTTTTAGCCCTCACCCTTTTGCTCCTTCACTACACCTTTTCTCCCCTCCCCCCCCCCCCCCCCCCTTTTCAGGATTTAGGGTTTTTTTTAGCAGATACAGCCTCTCAAATTTCAATTACGTGACTCTGGCCTACTTCAAGCAATAATCAAAGCTTGGTACTGAGAATGGAAATTATACAACTGAGCTAAAAAGCATATCCTGCAGTTGTTAGATGTAGCTAGGGACAGTTATGAGCCATCTGTATTCTTCAGAGTTACATGAAACGTGCTTACACTGTATTTGTTCACCAATTCCAGCGACTTCAACTTAAATTGTGTCATCGCTTAGTTTTTGGATGCTTGTGTTCCCCAGCGCCATTGCTCCCAGCAAATTACAAAGGAGGTGCCCTGCCGTGAGCATTCGACTTGCTACAATTATTTCAACGCAGTTAAGAGGTTATTTCAGACAAGTTTACTGCTCACGTTGTCTCCACCTCATTCATCGTAAGAGCCCTTTCTGTTTCGAATGGAAGCCACAACTTTGTTCCAAGGTCTCATGTCAATGAGGCTGCAGGTGAAAGCCAGCCAGGGACAAATTAGGTGCTGTTTTATTACTAGCACGGGGAAAAAAAAAAAAAAGAAAAAAAGCAGCATGGCCCCAAGCCATATGGATGTGCCACTTGGGTTCCAGTAGGAGCAGCAATAGCTTTTTCTACACCTCATACCCCATTTCTGGCAAAGCAGCTCACCACAGCTTTTCATCCACCAAATGAGAACGCTGTAGCTTTAACTAGTCCCCTTTAAAATGAGATTAAACAGTCCAAGATAAAGTAATGCTATTATTAGGGAGTGGTTTGAGTGAGCCAAGCTGCAAGGCCGGGACAGTGATTGTAGTTTAGTTGTCATTATTTTCAGTTCCCTGGGGAAGTGCGTACGCGTGCACCCGGCTGCACGGACACGTTGGCCTCTATTAACGGCAGCAGCAGCTGGTCCTGGGCTAGAGATGTTTGCTTATGGTGAATTATAGAAAACCGCTGTTTTCAACTTGTAAATTTGAGAAAAGTCAACCTTGCGTCAAATATGACAGCAAGAAGCATCTGCCACAGGGTCAATCAATTGCATACACTTACTCCACATTAAAACAAACCCTACAGAGGCTCACCCTTCCGTAGGGAAGGAAATCCTTACAAGCTAAAACTAGGTAGTGACTTTGATGTAGTACCCAGAGCCGATCAGATGGCTTGGTTAAAAATTACTTCTCTGTGTTTCTTCGTGGTGAGTCTAACCTCTCCGGCTCACAGGCATGCAATACTATGTGAGGAAGCATTAAAGAATGAACATCTAATATCACCACAGTTTTTTGTAAAACCCTTTTCCCGGGAGACTTCAGATCAGATGTGCTAGCTGAGTTTCACCGAGGCTTCTGCTTTCTTTCCCTAATTTTCCAGCTGGGTTAACTAGGCAGGAGGAGGTCAAGTACTTTACAGGGGAAAAAAAAAAAAAAAAAAAAAAAAAATCACACAAAGTGTCAGAGCCACAATCAAGAGCCAGGATCCTCCAAACACCTGCTCTTTCCCTGTCACCGCGCTATGCATTTCCCAGGTTTTAGGTTTTATTTGCCTCTTATTAATCATAAGGCTGATTATATTTCTGTTTATTAGTACTCAGTAATGGTTTTCTCACTTTTCCACCAGCACTGAAGTGGCATTTAGCATTCAATTCCCATGATTCTTGCTGCTGTTCTGCGCTGTCTTTACCCAACTAGGAAAAAATAAAAATAAAGAGCAGAAGTCTTCCACATCAACCTTGCAGAGTAGTGAGCAACTGCATGCCCTGCACAGCTGCAGACACTCACATCTTACAAGATTTCTCCTTCCAGATCAGGCTGAAATATGAAAGCAGAGAAAGAAGTGCCCTTCAGACACGTTCTCATAGCGAAGGAAATAGTAAAAAAATCACCAGCGACGCTACTCAATTGATTCATTCTTTAAACAACAACAGCACTGTGCTGCACCCAGAGAAGTAATGAACTGAAAGCGTATCTAGAGGCAGAACGTTCTCCTGGTTAGTGTCAACTGTTCACATTTAAGTAAAGACAAATAAAACGCTAACCACTGCCCAGTTCCGCAGCGTTGCCATCTACCTGCAAGCGCCGTTCATCACTTGCACGCTGTCTCACGGCTCATTTTAACAATAATTGCTTATCAGGCTGAATGCAATCAGCAGAAGGCCCAATAATAAGGAGCAACCACAATAACAGGACAATGAATTGGGTTTAAATAGGGCCTTTCGTTTCAAAGGAACCCCCTCATTTCTCCCCAGGCACTTGAGCACCAAGCCAGACCGCAGCTCGCACCGCACTGATGAGCCCACAAAATAGTCCCCGTCGCCGGCTTTGCACTTTGCAAAGAAATTTGTCATCGGGAACCCTGCTAATTTGCAACGGCAGCCCTGCCTTCCCTGGGTTTCCCCGTACGGGGGTGGCAGCTGAAGGCCAGCTGGGCACGGAGCAGAAGCGGGGGGCACGACGCTAGCACAGATGAGGCGCACGCAGCCTGGCCTGGGGCCTGCAGGGAGGAGGCCCTGGGGATTCACTGGCACCAAACACAGTTTATCATCCACACAAAGCTTTTTTTTTTTTTCCCCCCTTTTTCTTCTTCCCATAGAATTCGCATCGTGCCAATCCACTACTGCTGAAGGCAGTGGACGGCTGGCACCCAAAGAGGGGCCATCACCACCCCGAGCATGAAGCACCAAAGCTAAAAGACCCCTCATGCGCACGATATGTCACGCCAAGGCTCAAAAAGCTCCAAGGGGCCTCCATGAGGCTGAGCCCTGGTGCTTCAGGACTTGCCCCAAAGCAGCAGCCCCTACTCCAGCACCCCTCTGCCCCTCCAGGGGCTCCCCACTGAGAACACCCCCGGGTCCCAACTGCCACGGCTCATCCTGCCCCGTCAGCCGTGCGCGTCTGGAAGGGCCGATTCCCCATTTCTGTGCACGGGCTGTTGCTACCCAGCGAGCCCCTAACAGGATCACAGCCCCCCACAGTGCCACACTCCAGCTCATCGCTTCTTACTGCATTTTTCTTTCTTTTTCTAATGAAACAGCTTCGCTTTTTAACGTATGACTTTATCTGGCAACTACTACAACATCTCAAGGTCTAAGAAGAACGTTATAAGAACAGCACACGCTACGCTGAACACAAAAGAGTGCAGGAAAAGAGCATCTGCCACCCTAACAACAGCTTGAAATCCTCCTGCCTTTATTTCTCTAGGTGCCCATATGTGACACAGCAGCAAAGAAATACCACGGTGAAGAATTTGGCTTCAAAGCCCAGCCTCTGTCCTGATGAACTCCACAAGAACCCACCCGACATAGCTTCCCACTGGCTTCTCTCAGCTCACATCACGCTCTAGTCCTGCTTGTTTCAGAGGCCCCCATTTTAATAAAATGCACATAGCCAATAATTCAGAGGAAAACAATAGAGAGGGAGAAAAAACATAAGCTAATATTTCACTTGACAGGTCTCCAAACCATGAGATACACAAATATAGAAGTTGCTTCTGCTTGCAAAGCTTGGCACCCAGGGACACCCACTTGCACTCCTTCGCAACCTTCCTGAAAACCCAACCCAGGAATATTCACAAAAGCTTAGCCCAGGTAGGCTTGGTCAAGGGCCATCTGGGAACTTCAGTGTTATTTTTAGTACTAAGGACTGTGGAGGTCCCAGTTACAACTTGGAGCGTGCAAAAACCCCACACTTAAAGCTACGTTCAGCACTGCTGAAACACTGCCTCTACCCAGAGATTCAGGTATCTCCTTCACTTCCTAAACAGCAGCCACCCTTCCCTGAAAGCTGACATTAGTGCTGTCTGAGAAGTTACAAAAGAGGTGGCTGTAAATGCTTAAAGGCTACTCAGGGCATGCGAGTATATAATAAACACTTACATTTACCAGTACTAATCTTATCGCACTGTGAATATACTTGTGTTACACAGTGCATAAAAACGACAACGGTTCTTACTACTTCATTATATCACAGCAGCAAGGTAATGAATCCATTATGGTATTATTATTTGGAAGACAAGTAATTGGCCATGTCAGCCTACACTTTGCTATTTGAAGCTATCAAGTATGAACTTTTTTATAGTACTTTGACATTTAACAATATGCAATGTTTTCATTTATTTTTTAAAAGGCTATAAAAATACAAAGCGTAAGAAATTGTGGCCTCAACTGTTGATTTGAATAATCTATCCTGAACCTGATATCGAATTCCTCCCTCAAAAGATACATTAGATACATTATAGATTGTGCTAGTAAATTCAGTTGTTAACCTTGGGGAAAGATACATGACCTCACATCAATTCTGTAGTGTTACTCTGAAAGACAGTAAAAAGATGAAACATAAAATGGGTTTAACTTACAACACAATCTAGGAGTACACTTGCATGGTCATGGGTTCTTCCCAACAGCTATGGGTCCAGTATTCTGATAAAGTTATCTTATAGAAAAATTAACGTAATATACCACATAACTTTTTTAGACTTTAAAGCACATACCAATTCCCAGTATCCTTTATTTTTCCATGCATCTGAAAGCTCTAGCCAAGACAGACAGTACATGTACACAGTAAAGACATCCTCCAAGATGGAGGAAATCCCCCTTGCTGCGCTGCCCCACGTTTATGCCAGCCAGCAAGCTTTCAGCCCTCAAGCATTCATGTTTATTCCTAACACATGCTGAAACCAAACCTAAAAAACAACGACCCTCTGGTAACAGAAGCCCAACCACCAGCTTTAAGAAATTCAGATTCAAATCCCTGTGACACCAGAGAATTTTGGTCAGACACTGAGTAATGCACGGTTTTGCTGGCCAAGGTTGCCCCAAGAGACAACATACACGCTCCCCTCCCTGGAAGGGTTCAAGGCCAGGGTGGATGGGACTTTAGGCAACCTGGGCTAGTGGAAGGTGTCCCTGCCCATGGCAGGGGGGTGGAACAGGATGATTTTTAAGGTGCCCTCCAACCCAAACGAGCCCGTGATTCTATGCTTTTTCTCAGAAGTATTTTTAAGAGGCTGCATTTTTTTTCAGGCAGCACTTATTAGGGTTGCAACAAACAGAAAGCTTACCTGGCAATTAGCCAAAATTAATTAAGTTTTTACTTGCTAAAATATTTTAAAAGTCAGCATAAGTTATTAATCTTAAAGCTTTTCTTTAAATAATTTCAAAACACACTTCTAAAAAGCTTGTTTAAAGTTTTTTCTTTGGGAAGATGCTCAGTTTTGACAAAATCAACATTGCCACCCCTATTCAATGAAATAGATACAAGCTCCTAAAACATTTTGGTTCAGTGATATTTGAATTCTTGCAAAATACATTTTGTCCAGGACCTATCACAAGATGTTGCACCAAGTTCCCTCCCGGGAAGCACCAGGGCCCCCCAGCGCGGGCAGGGGCCGAGCTGTGCGCTCACAGGGGTCACTTCAACAAGTTTTAGCCTCTCCTGCCAAGTTCCTCACCTGCAGAACGGAGTTACAAGCTTCCCAGCCTCACACATCCTCACATCACAATGTCAGAACACAACAAAATATTTAAGTTTTACAGTATCCAAAATAGATACTTCAAATCCTGTTTCAGGGTTCAGAAGCAGCCTTTCAAACCTGAACCACAGAACAACTCAGTAAAAGCAATCACAAGCCTAGCCAGTACATTTCCATAAAAATATTTCCATACACACACATAAGTATACAGACAAGCATTTTCCTCACCGAGAAACCATGTTATTTCCCTGTGTCAGGCTCCTTATTTTGTTCATAATAAGCTTGCTTATTTTCTAGTCTCAAAACATTTTAGTTGTATATGCTTATCTTGCACTCATCAGTACATTCACTGAAGGCAAAAAAAAAAAAAACACTGAAGCTTTCACAAGGCAAAGTTACATCTGCCTAAATAAAAGGTCACGAGTTGTTTTAGCAGAGTTTTACACACATGTTATTCACCAAGCCCCCAAAAGCAATTCCAGCAGATATCCCTGGTATTAAAGACCAAAACACTGAATTAGAACTATTTTTTTTTTACAATAACAGCACAGAACTGGGGCCTCCCCAGGGGCCTCCCCCCCCATCCCCCAAGCTCACAGGCCCAGCACACCCCCAAAGCACCAGGTCGCAACACCTTTTCCCAGAAAAACATGAGGAAAAGAGGGCATAAACCAAAAAAACAGACACTTCACCAGAAAGCAGCAAACGCCTCCGCTGAGGCACAGTTACCTGCAGCAAAGCCCCACGGTAGCAGCAGGCCTGCAGCCGCCATTTGTGATTGAAATGAGGGCCGGGGCCTCCCGCCGGGCCTCCCCCCTCCCGAGCCGGCCTTGATGAGGAGCACACGGCCCCGCTTTTATGAACACCTGTGTCTAAAGCCCACAAATAATTAGCTTAGCCTCCCTGTTTCCCTCCAATAATGGTGTAATTTGCCATGCCTTTCAGCCCCGGGACAGCTGGTGCTATTGAAAATCACCTCAGGATTAGGCCGCAACTCCCGGCTTCCCTCTTTGGGGGCTTCTCACATCTCCATGGCAACACACTTAGGCTGCAAATTATCACCTCTAATAATAACGGGGAAAGTCTATCTTATTTTATTCCGGTTATATCCATAATAAAAGACAAAGCGTGAAAATTGAATGGAGGTCTCGAAGCTGGGAAAGATCCTTGCCTGGCCCGGGAAGGAGCAGCACGAGCAGATGGAAGGGCCTCTGGGGTGCCGCTTGGAGCTGGGGTTTCGTTTGTACCTGGGTCCAGCTGCGTTTGATGTCAGAAAACAGCCCTACAACCCCGTGCTGGGGCCTGCAGAGGCCATCGCCCCCCACAGTGCCGTGACATGGGGGGTAATCGCTCAGGCCTCCGCTCTGGAGAGCCGTGCAGGCACGCTCCCCCCATGAACCCCTCAAACATGGCCCCAGGGCTCCCCAGCACGTCATGGGGCGTTTGGGGCCACGCTGACAAAAGCCGCTGTGTGACAAAACCTCGGCTGTAACGCACAGGGGGCATCCTCCTCAAAGGACTAAGATGCTCCTCTCCCCCTGTCCCTCCTAGCCGTCAGGAATGAAGAAAATGGAGGTGGCCCAAATCCCACTGCGGTGTGTGGGAAGGTTAAGTTTTGCCTGAAAATGCCATCTTTCACCCCTTGGCGTGACGCTGCAAGCAAGGAGATGGGAAAGATCCATATCAAGGCCTCCCCAGTAGAGGGTCCCCCCATCCCCTGTTACCCCAGCAGCTCCCTGCACACACCATCACTTGCTAGCACTCACACACCTCTTCTTTTAATTATTTTTTTTTCAGTAGACTCTGGTTAGTCACAAATATTGATATGAGCATCGACTTCATGGCCATACTTGAAACAAGACACCTACAGACAGGAGAAAACCCTAATTTTTTCACCTTCTCTTCTAAGAGAAAGCTCCACATCCCCTAAACATCAATTATACACTTGGCCACTGACCTGTGTACAAGCAGAGGGCTGCCTCTTCCAGCTGAAGGGAATTTGCTCCCAAGTATCAACCTGGGGGAAATTCAACACCCTCTGCTTCCTACATTAGGGCAATTGGCAGCACTTGACAGTGTAGTCCTTACATATTTGTGGAAGGGCACAGAGTAATAACAAAAACCTGGGAAATAAATATATATTTAGTGTTACATTAAAATATTTCCTGAGCAGAATTTCCTCTGCACTTGAAGTTTGTTGATAAAGCCAAGAAATTAGAGGGGATAGAAATGTGGCTTTTACCTTCCTTTGAGCTAATAAACTGGGCAGGACTCTGAGGCAATATTAATGCAATCTGAGATTGCTCTGAATTACATCAGGTTCTTGCAATTTAGGAAATGAAGGGTGGTCAGAGCTCATGCATTGGAATAGCCTCCATGCGATGGGGAGGGTGTTCCTGGGATGCAAGAGCCCTTGGACCTGGGAAGATGGGGTTTCAGCATGCCTGTGCATCGATAAGCTGCCCTGGTTTGATCAGCCACCTTTGACTATCACATGCTGGAAGGAAGAAGCCTCGTTGAAAAATCCTCTATAAGATATCTGAGGATACATAAATACCTTTTGCTTTGCTGCTGAGTAACCCTAGGGCAGGTCAACCACAACACTGAGCAGCTCCTTGCACCTCGGTGAGGATCCATGTAGATGTTTGACCACACTGAGAGGAACAGGGCCACCAGAAGCTTTGGCAAGAGGTGAATCCTGCCTAACAGCAAGAACCCCTTCAAAATTCACACCATGTTTTATTAATGGCCACAAAAAGACTTGGGGTTGCAGGGGAGGAGGTAAGGGTGAGTACCTCTGCGTTTGGGTGAGGGGCACGCAAAGATGAGTGACCAAAACAAATCCCTTGGTCAGATGCTGCGCTCAGGACAGTACCCAGGATGGTCAAACAGCATTGCAGAAAGAGGTGGTGGTGACAGGAGGGCCCCTGTTCTGCTGCCTGGGACAATTGCTAGTGCTGTCCTTTGTACGACACCTCAGATCTGCTCAGCTCTAAGCTGCTTGCTGAAAGGGGAAATCCTACTCTGCCCCGGGAAATCTCCCTTCTTCCTTCAACTCCCTGCATCAGCAGAAAACATCATTTTTCCTCTCCCAGACTCTCCCTTACTGCTGGGTTAATGGGCTGAACTGGCTCACTGAGGATGGCAAATGAGCATTCAGGCTGGCAGAAGGCAAGACTCAAAATGCCTGGGAGGGAGTTGGATACAGTGTGAAGCCTCACCCTTCCAGACTGTGAGAATCACTGGGTCCAGGCCCAGGAAAGCCAGGCATGCACAGGAGTGTCGCTGTCACATCCGAACAAAATGACAGCAAAGGCACAGCGAGAGCTGAAGCATCAGAGAGACAGCTCCTACAAAGCCAAATCTGAGCCCAGTTTTGATAAATCCCCACATGCCTTCATAGCCAGATCATTTGTTTTTATCCTCAAAGAGTCCCAGAGCTCCTCCCCATGTTTAACAGCCTCTGCCGCTGGGTTTTGCCTGTACGGTCTGTGTACAAGCGAGGACAACGTGCAGTTCTGAACAGCAATGGGGAGGTGGAGAGGAGGCAGTGCAAAGGGCAAGACACGCTCAGGGATGAAGGCAAAATGTAGAGATCATCAGAAAAGTCAGGTGCTTAAATTCCCATCATCCCCCCTGGCCAGAGCTGACATGACAGTTAATTCATGCAAGCCGGTGACTTTGGCTGCACTAGGGGGGTAATGTTTTCTCAAGGATGAAATGTCCCTGTGTGCATTCGGGGGGGAGATGGCAAACTTCAGACAATGTTTCTTGTTTCTTTCCTCTCTTTGTAAACATCATTAATGTGACCAGCAAAACTATTTTCAGTCAAAAGCTTTATCGAATTTAGAAATCTCCATCCCCTAGGACCTGTCTCGCCTCAGGAAGCAGCTGCTCTTTTTGCAAAGTTGTCCTTGTGCTGGCACAGGGAACGACCTCCTCCCACCCTGGAGAGCTTCCTCCAGTGCAGCCAGGCAGCAGCTATACAGCAGGGAGGCATTTACCACAGCCTCCCAAAACCTTAAGGACTCCCAGTACCAAAATGACCTCAGGTGGGCTGACTGAGGGCAATACATAGGGTGGTGTGAGCTGTGCTTTGGAATGACACCACTGCGCATCTCCTCACCCTGGTGTCCTGAGGACCCTGGTCTTCCTCCTCCTCCTCCTCCTCGCTTGGCTCAGCCAGATCAATATCTTCCCACTTTGCAGTTGCACTCGGGCCCTGAGCCCTTCAGGTTACTATTAGGCCAGCCCACATCCCATAATGGCCACAGGAATCATATTTGCGAAGAGCCAAAAGCAACTCTTCGTCGACTTTTAGGAATTCAACACCTAGGATACGCGGCTAAGCAGCTCTAGGTCTGCTCAGTGGAGAGCAGAATGGTGAACTGACCAGTTTAAACAGGGTTTTTAAAGTGGATAGTCTTCTCTTCCACGGCAAGATGTGTAACCATCAATATCTGAAAAAATAACTTCCAAACACAATTTGTTTAAAAGCAGATTTATAGAAACACCTAAAATCAGCTACAATCAAGAGCTACAGGGCTGTTACTCATTTCCGTTACTTCAGTGCTGGGGTGGTGAATCACAGGCAGCGCTTGGCACTTATCTTCAGAATTAGATGGGGTTTCTTTATCTGCTTTTACGAAACTTGATAAAACATCCTTAGAACATTTAATTTGATTTTCCTTCTTATCAGATTGGCCTGGGAGTGTGTGAGCTTTCCCCTTTCAGAAGCTGAATGACCTCTCGGCAGGGCGTCCTGCAGCATCTTATGGCTGCATCTTTGTGCCTCTTCTTCCACCTCATCAAGTTGGGGCAGATTTGATCTTTGGGGAAACCAAGCCCAGCAAGAGCAGGACTAATTCACCAGCTCATCAGAAACATTCATACCTAAAAAGCAGCATTAGTGCTGGTTCTAGAAGCAAACCTGAGAGGGAAATCCCCTCCTGCACCCCATGCGCGTGGCCTCATGGGTGCCACCCCAGGCCAAGGGAGACCCTCGTCAAGAACCGGCTTCCACGTGGCATTTCCTGAGCTACAGAGGTTCCTGGCACTTTGTGGGAGTCAGACAGATTTACTGGTACAACTAAAGCCAAAAAGAAAGATGCCAAAAGCAAGAGGAGATGGTGTCAGCAACTGAAGGTAGAGAGGGGAAGGCTGGAGGGAAATCATCAATCCGAAGTTGGCTGAGATGAAGAAGGATGGAAAAGGAGAAGGACCACTCTGTCTCAGTGAGATCTGGGGCTCTGCTAGTTTTCATAAGTGACCCACAGCTCCAAAACTGTGAAAAGCCATTTCTATACAAATCAAGGTCCAACTCCAGATGAGCTTTCAGTTTAAAAAGGAAAACCAGAAAAATGCTGGCTGCTGGGAAAATACGATTGAGAGAAATTGTGCAATGTCCAAACTCCATTTAGCTGTTAGAAGGCTATATCTAAAAAATCTAGAATTAACAGGCTTGAGCATCTGGGAAGACCAAATGGCTTTAAAATATACCATATTGTTGCTGCACTCATATCAAAAGCACTTTGAAAGAAAATAGACCTTCAACAAGTCAACCTTCGAGCCGAAGCATCCTCCCTAGTGTGGGAATCATAATGTCAATGCTTTGGTGCAACCCATGAGAGAACGGCCGTGCGGTTGAGACAGTTTGCAACTTTGAAAATAAAATGCATCGAGAAAATAAACCAGCTTTGCAAAAATAAAAGCAAATTTCTCAGGGTTTAACACGACTTGACAGCTAAAAGAAAAAAAAGAGCAAAGCAAAACCCAGTGACTTGCTTTTACAGCTTTGCCATATTTAAAGAATCACTTCTCTTTAATCCTCCCCAAAAAATGCATGTGGGGAAAACGTACCAGTAAGATCCCGATGTGATAGTGTTGAGTGAACACTATCACGTAGTGAAGTTGAGGGGAAAAAAAACGTTGCCCAGCAGTGAAAGCAACCCAGCTTTAGTTTGTTCTTCTCTTTCCACAAGCACCTTCATCCTGGCCTGGGGGCAGTCACACACTCTTTTATCAGGTAAGGAGCTCGCAGCTCCTTGCCACCCCCCAGAGGTGCACAGACAGCACTGGCTTTTCGGTGTCTCCAGTCCAACTCTGGGCACCCCCTTTCCCTTCTGGCAGGGGGTTTTGGCATTTGCCAGTGACCCTTCTCCTCTGAACCCCTCCATCAGTGAGCTGAGCTGCAGGACAATACAATATTTTAAACAGTGAATTTCTATTAGACCCTGATTAATTTTATATTTATGTGCAACTTTAATCTGAAAAATATCTGAAAATGAATCCCGGCCCTGAGAGCAGAGCCCAGATGCTTTCTTGGGCTCTTTGACAGCATGAGTGGACCGGACCCACCAACACAAACACGCAGGAACTTCACACCTGGTTGGGACAAATGCTGTTCCGCTCATGTTTGCTACTCCAGGACCGCGGCATCTGAGGAAAGGCAGAGAAGAAGGATGTCTGGCTACAGCCCCGTCACCGACTTTCTGCAAAGCTTGGCTCCAGACCTAGGTAGCAAACAAAAATGAACAAAAATTTACACATGTCAAGAAAGGTGGAGGAGGTGATGAGCTGAATTTGTGGTTCCCTCCCACGCCCAGACTGAGCAGCCTGTCACATAGGGAGAGGGGAGGCAGATGGAGAGAAATACAAACTTGAACAGGAAAAATATATGTAACAACCAAAAATACTGTTAGAAAGACGGATCCATCCCTTCTCCTTCAATCCCAATCATCTGGAGAGGAAGGATGGGTCTGGGCCATCTGTACTTACGTTCCCTGTGGCTTATGTTGTGTCTGGGCTTCAGCTGGAAGGAGAAATCCCCAGGTCCTGTACTCTGCCACATTTGGGAGCTCGCTTAATGTGCTTAACACAGAGAAGAGTCACGCGAAATTCCTCTTGCCTACTCACTAGAGCCAAGCAAGTTTCTGTGAATACATATTTGTCTGGAAAACAGTTTTCCAACTGTCCCCAAACTGTGGGGGTTCTAGTTGCATTTCCAAACACCCTGAACTTGAAAGACAAGGAGAAAAAAAGAAAAAAGTGTTTTAAAAACTGCTCCAGTCTGCATGGGATTACCTTAAGGACGCACTGAGCAAAAATAAATCACTTTTGTGCGAATGGCTGGCAGGGAATCAGACCCAAATGCAAGTCCCTGGCCAGTTGGCGACACAGCTCCAAACCAAGGTGTCTTGCAGTTCTGCTAGGGACTTAAACCCTGCTGTAACCCCTGCATTACAGTCACAGAATCCCAGAATCATCAAGGTTGGAAAAGCCCTTGAAGATCCTCCAGTCCAACCATGAACCTCACACTGACCGTTCCCAACTCCACCAGATCCCTCAGCGCTGGGTCAACCCGACTCTTCAACCCCTCCAGGGATGGGGACTCCCCCCCCTGCCCTGGGCAGCCCATTCCAACGCCCAACAACCCCTTCTGCAAAGAAATCCTTCCTAAGAGCCAGTCTGACCCTGCCCTGGCGCAGCTTGAGGCCATTCCCTCTTGTCCTGGTGCTTGTTCCTTGGCTCAAGAGACTCATCCCCCCTCTCTGCACCCTCCTTTCAGGGAGTTGGAGAGGGCCATGAGGTCTCCCCTCAGCCTCCTCTTCTCCAGACTAAACAACCCCAGTTTCTTCCCTTCCATCCATCCTATGTCCTGGTGCACCAGTGGTTTGTCCTAAAACCAGCTCCCACTCTTTTCCTGAGGGTAAACAGTTTGGACAGCTGGAAAATGTGGTCTTGAGACTCTATCTGTGTTGTTTCAGAGCAGTCTCATGTCTGGACCAGGGAATACTCCATTGCTCCTAAAATCTGAAATAATATCACCGGGCCAGAAGGAGGGAAACTTAATAAAAAATGACCTGGCATTTGAGGCACTCTCCTGGGAAATAAGAGGAGGTTAAAATTCATCTTCCAAACCAGACAGAAACCGGCATTTACCTTAGTGCCAGGAAGCGCTCTGGTCATGGGACTATTTAAGACCATCACTACCAGTCCTTGCTTTTTGGAAAGAGCCAGTACCAGTCCTCACAGGGCAGAAACCTGGCTGTACATTGAGTCCTCACTAAGTCAGACTTGGCAGGACAAGGCAAGCCAAAAAGGTTAAAAAACGGTCCCTCTTCTTTCCCAAGAGAAGCATGGAGGCACAATAAACAGAACAACGTGGAAGCTGCCTCGTGTTTGCTTTTCTGCTCTTCTCCAACGGGCCTCCCAGGACAGCAGACCGAGTGTGAAGCGCAGAGCTCCAGCATCTCTCCGTGCCCTTCTCTCACTCTGTTCAAGGGAGAAAAAGGGCTTTAAACAAATCAAAGGAAGTGGATCTATTTGGACTCATGTATTTCTGCCAGGATAAGGAGATGTTTGTATAGCGTGGTAGTCTAAAGATACATTTTAATCTTGCATTCCTTTCAAAATATTTTTTTTTTCAAAACATTTAATGAGTTTTAATTGATTTTCACACCACCTCTGCATTACAGCACAGTCATCTCACACTGCAGCGCAGCCACCCCCGCAGACCCTCAACAACCTCGAGGACTGAAGGCATTGCCTGTACTGCTCTCTGGTGCGTGACCTTCGGGAGCTCATGCTTTGAAGCCATTTCCACTTTTCTTTATGACTGGAAACATTTTTTACTGGTTAACAACAAGTCTTGTGTAATCGCTCGACTCCAAAAGCTCAGAATTTAAAAAATAAACCATGTGCATGACAGTTAATGGTTTTTGTGATTGTTGACATGTTTTACAGAAAGGTCTTGCATTCCCCACAGCTTAAAAACATCAAAAGACGGGCAAATAATGTGTTCAGCCACGAATTTTGTGAGTCTGGTGTACTAGTGGCCAGGCTATCTTCTCTTTTCAGCTTCCCACCTCTCTCTGGGGAGGTTCTTCCAGCCCAACCTGATGCGTCGACCCGCACGCAAAGAACATACGCACACGGAAAGATAACTAGAGTGACCCAGTCGGTTTGTTGCTAGTTGGATATTGGTCCCATAAGTAACTAATCAGAGATCAACGCTCGTTCCTGGGAACCGGGTATTTCATTTGGTCTTTGCTGTGCACCTGAGCCCTTTTCCATCGCCTCCATCTTTGCACAGCGCTGTCGGTTTCTGCAGCGAGTCCCCAGTAGCGCCTCTCCTCCTCCGCCACAGTTCCCTTTGCCTCCCCTGCTCCTCACGGCACTTTCTGTCTCCGTATAAAAAAATACACAGAGAACTCACAGACCGTTAAATTCCTGCTAATCTGACTCTAATGATATACTTACCTGCAGGTCCCTTATTGATGGCAGATTTATTTTCAGGAAGCAGGTTCCAAAGCAGCTTGGAGATTGCTGATTCAGAAACTAATGAGCCTACTTATTTATCACACATCCTGTTCTCCTTTTTACCTGCATTTGCTTGGTTTGGGTCACTCATGTTTCTTCAGGGAAAGTGGTATCTAATACCACGAGTAGCTGAGGAGGAGTCAGGCCCCAGGTTTCCTTCCCTGGTTCTCTGAAACCAACCTGCTGTTTGCCTTTGAACAACTAATTTATCCTTTCTGCCTGCCTTCTTTTTTTTTTTTTTTCCTCAGCTATCTTTCTGTAAACAGGACAGATGGTTTACATGGACTTTCAGGAAACCTTTGACAACTCCCTCATGAGATGCTATTAAGGAAGTTAAGTAGACATGGGGCAAAAGGTAAAGTATTGTCATAGAAACTAGCTAAAAGACAGAAACCAAGGAGTATGAATATATGTTCTTTAATCTTACCAAAAGCTGCCAGCAGAACTGGCTCAATATTTTTTAAAGGGGAAAAAAAAAAAAAAAAACAACCTATTGGAAAAGCCAGATTCCAAAAAATTGAACGTTTGTAATGAGAAATATTATTTTGCAGAAAGAGTTCTTGTTTATACACGTATGTGTGTAGACATTTTGTGTGTGTGTGTTCATTTATATTTGCATCATGAAAATCAGAATGGCTCTTTCCTTTCAGTTCAACATATGAAGCTGAATAAGAACAGGATAAATAGTTACCTGGAAATAGACCCCAAGAAAATGAAGAGAATATAATCATTAATTTCCAGAAAGATTAAGGCATGTGAAGTCGTCATAATGAGATCATCATTGATTCCCAAAAAATAAATTAGAAAGCTTCACAAACCATCAGGGAATGACCTGGAGCATCCTCCTGTGCCAAGGCAGCAGCAGCTCTGCTGTGGCACTCCTGGAAGGCTGCTGCTCTAGATTTTGGTCCTCAAGACCTGCCAGTGGCAGAGAACCACCTCAGTTCCCCAAGAACGCTCATCCAGGACTGCCGAGACACCTCTGTCACCCCAATCTCCAGTTTCACCCAGACAATGTCATACCCCAGCCACCTTTTTTTACCATTCCACCAACTCTGGCAGAAGCTGCACACTTTATGCCTGGCGACATTTGTATTTTCCTGCGGTTTATCGATGACGATTATTCAGGAGTACGTTATCAAGAATGCATTTCTACACAACTCCAGGAGAAACATTTTCTTTAGAAGAAAATTTCCTTATCACAGCTATTTTCATCTACTCAATAAATAAATTGTAATCTAATACTGACTAAACTGATGCTGTGTATTGCTGGGCTTGATTGAAATAGCCTGTGGAATTGCAATGTTATGAAAATTTAAGTAAATTCTCTCAGTGTGGTTGCTTGTGCATTGTTGTAAGGTTTCTTGGGTTTCATTTATTTTTTATTCTACATTATTTGGGATGAGAAATAAACAAGAAGATGGCAAGAACTGCAGCTGACCCAAAGTATTTCAGTTTCAGAAAGAAAGCAAAAGAATTAAAGAGGAACCTAGGTGAAAGAACCACATAAATGCAGATGAAGATTTGGGAATTTCTGGCAAATACACTGTGCATTGGAAGACCTGACCCATATCATCCACACACCTTGCTGAATGCTGAGCATGCTATAGCCCTTATTCCACCAAAAACAAACCCCCAAAAAAACACAGTTCAGTAAAAGTCTGTGTAGTGTACAGGCAGGTAAAATGCTATGGCAAAAAGTAGGGCAGAAAATAACACTGGAAGTGCTGAAGGACTGTCCAGAAAAATAGTGGCTTGCCCTCAACGGGAAAGCTGTTGTATTATTATTTTTTTTTTTTAACCGAACCAATTCAGAAGAGGAAAGAGGGACTTCTTGAGAGACAGGAAGTGAAAAGATTAGAACCTGGGACCCAAATGAACAGATATAAGATAGAAATAAGGACATAATTAATAGCAAGTACAAGAGGACAGGCAACAAGCTGCAGAGAGGTAGAATACAACTTTTCTCACCTTACACATCTAACCCACATGCATTCGAGCGTGTAATTCAAGCTCCTACGCAATCAGCAGAGCCGCGTAGCTCTAGGCAGGGGGATCCCAAGAGCCAAAGTTCGATGGTATAAATACACTGCTAAAAATATTCTCCTCTTTGCACCAACCTTCTCCTGGTCCCCGGGACCCTGACACCGCAGCGACTGCTGTATCTGCTTCGCTTTATGCGCTGCACGTAGCTGCAACGAGGACAGTTTGGGGTTTAATCTGAACAACCCCGACTTTTTTTTTTTTTTAATTTTTACTGTGAAGAGCACTGTCCATCTAGACACTGATTAGGAGCTGGACATTGATTCTCTAAATTTATTCTTGAATTCTATAGACCAAAATATATCTCCCATATAACCCTACTGAACACAAACTTAGAGTAGGAATGCGCTGAGCCTGTAGAAAAGCCCGTGGTCCTGAGTGGAGACTTCCCATCAGATTAAAATTGGACAAAAATAAATGGTAACATTTTCCTATTTTCATCCAAAAAAAAGACCAACTTTTCAAATTTTTGCAAACATCCCAATTATACTTTCATCAAAAGCATCTTGCCACAAATGACCTAGAAAGAACTACTTGTAAAAATAAGCGTCAAAAAAAGAAAAAAAAAAAAAAAAAGTAGGTCTTTCACAATTTTTTTTTTTCTAGTCTTTTCAGAGTTAAAAAAGCTTGTTAAACATTTTGAGAAAGGCAAGGAGCGCTTCACAGTAGACAAAATTTTTTTCAGTGTATTGATTATGGTAAGGGGAGGTGGGGATTTTTTCCCCCGGAAAACAGACCCTTTTTCCGACAGAAAGAAAAGATGGGTATAAAGTGCTACCAAGGTCTGTGCTGGAGTCAATAAGAGCGTACTGGTACATTTGACAAAGAGCCTTATTTCTACGTTGCCTCTTTTCTCCGCTTTTAGTCAAGTGTTCATTAAAGTTGGCTGAAAAACCAAGAATTCTGTTCAGGCAGACGAAAAAGAAGTTTGAAAGCACGTAATTCTGTGAGCCGTGAAACACATGAAGCCTGTTTTCCCAGAGCTTTTCATTCTGAGCAGCTTTCTTCTTCATGCTCTCTCTGGTTCCTGATAAGGGCTGAAGGCTGATGGCCATCGTCTTCCTCCTACGGACACACTTGGGCTCTTCTCCCCCATCCGAGCGTTCCCACCACACCGGAGCAAAAGCTATTAGGGGTGGACGGATGAACAGACACAGAGAGTGGGATTTTCTAAATTATCATAGAATCATAGACATAATTATGACAATTATCATCAAATTATGATGATTTCCATAGGAAATCAATGTATCTTTTTCAGCAAAAAAGCTAAAGCTTTGAGTTTGGGGGCTGATTTTGTTTGTTTACGGACAGATCCACCCCAGAAGAATGATGGGACACAGCTGTGAAGATGAATCTCTGTTACACCTTTATCCAGGTCAAGATCTTACCGTGAGGTCTCTTACATCTAAGAGAATTGCCCCAGTCATCTGGTTAATGACTACGCTGAGACAGCTTTTCTATATTGACACACAGAAAATTCTCTGCTGGAAAGCTCAGATATTTATATATATGTATAAAAATATATAAGGCAACATATCAAGGGAATGCCTTTTAAAATTACCTCCCCCAGTGTTCATATTAACTCCCCCTTTTCTTTTTACAGCCTCCACAAAGCCCAATATACTTACTCTTGGTACCATTATTTGCCCAAATACTCTAATTTGTATAACTCAGATTCCCATTCTGTACAACACACATCAGCACCACACACATCCTTTTCCTCCTGAACTGATAAGCCTGCCTGCTGTGATAGATGCAGCCACATAACTAAAAGGAGATGTCATTTTGCCTGATGGATATCGCAATTTTAAATATAACCAACTGTCCCTGCCCTGTTAATCTTGTAGCTACAGTTCATTTCAGATTCACAAGCTGAAAACGTTCATTTTTGTGATCTTTTTCCTGGAGAATGTTGCCACGGTTGTGATTGTTGTTTCCCTTTAATCTAAAATTAGTTGCCTGAATTGAGAAATACATGCTTTGCTCTTTGTTTATGAAAAACATACCGTTCATGTTTATATCCTCTTTATACTTCCCAAAATCAAAAAGTGTTTCAAAAACTAGTCAAGGTTGCTAAGTAACAATGACATTTACAAAACCTGTGCTGCACTTAAAGGTAAGGACATAATGAGAATATTTAAGACTATCATAAATTTTATTATAAGCAAACAAACCCATTATTCTCATCAAATGAAATGAAATAACTTCAAGTCTGTTCCAGGGATTTAAAAGTATTTTTTCTGGTATTTGGTTCTGGTCTGTGAATATTTCTTGTGAAGCGATGCAATTAGATGCGAAATCATTGCTCTGATTAAAACGTAGCTGTTCTAATTCAACAGTTGTGGTTGGTTTGGTTTTGTTTTAATTGAAGGGCTTACGATTAATTTGAATGCTGAGAACAGGCTGTTAATGTAGGAGAGCAGTTTCACTCAGCGAGTCTTTGACCATGGAGACGCTCGGAAGACGCGATGGGCGGCACCCGCGGAGGATGCTGGGGGTACCCAGTGCCCGCATCCAGGTAGTGCTCAGCAGGACCAAGGAAGCAGGTGCCTGGAATTAGCGTATGCATGGCCCCATGCAGAAAGCCAGGAAGAAAACCCTGAAGAACCAGTGCTTCAAAACCCAACAGCCGACCACAACATACATGAATATACACATGAGAAATCCCCTTTTTTCCTCCACACTTTGCCTCTTCCCTCTGACAGTGGGAGGCGAGATGGGAGGCAGGTCCTATGGCAGGAGACATGGAGCTTCATTCTGCTTTTTCTCCTCAAAACTCAAACAAGAGCCGTCAAACGCATCCACAGCTTCCCCAGCTGCACACGAGATCAGCTAGAGAGGGGCACGGGGCAGAGCTCCCAAGGCGTCCTGGAGCAGAATTACAGCGAGGAGCTGCAAACAAACAGCAGCAGTTTGCTGCCGTCTTGCTCCAGGAAGGTTTCCACGCAGAGGCAGCACGACTCGTGGCATCGGAGGCAATGCGCAGCTCCAGCACTCGCTGCGTGTTTTATTCATCACCAGGTAGGAGCATCCCCGGTGGGGCTGCACCTGCAGCACCTGCGATGCCATAGGACTGAAACCCCTTGGGAAACGGTATGTTCCAGAATCCTGGCTCCAGGATGGATCATCACAGCTTCCAAAACAGAAAAATGGGAAATGGTTATACTTGAATTTGCTTGTGAATTTGAATTATGCTAGAATTCTGCATCTTGTTCTGAACGCTTTTTTTATTTTTACTGCAGTGCTCTGACATCCCGATCATCATCCTTTCCCTGCCACGAGCCAAGAATTTCTTCTTAGCCACGCTTCCCTGAGCTGGAGACTGCTGGAGACAGCACATCACTGCAACAGGGGAGGTTCAGACTGGACATTAGGAAAAAATTTTTCACAGAAAGAGTGGTCAGAGAGTGGAATAGGCTGCCCAGGGAGGGGGTGGAGTCCCCATCCCTGGGTGTGTTTAAGGGTCGTTTGGATGAGCTGTTGGGGTAGGGGAGAACTTTGTAGAGTTGGGCTGAGGGTTGGACTCGATGATCCCAAGGGTCTTTTCCAACCTGAAGGATTCTGTGATCACAGCAGCACACAAATCCAACAAATTTCTGTCAAAAGGGAACTCTGGAGGTCCCTGGTCCCAGCTCCTGCTCTACGCAGGGCTCTCGGCAGCAGAGAGGCCATCAGCTGCAGCTTTGCCTAGCCAAGCCCTGGAAACCTTCAAGGACAGAGATGCCACCTCTTCAGATCTATGTCACCCTCTTCATCAGTAAACATTTTCCAATATTTGAGCTGAAGTTCCCAAGTCACAACTTGTGGCCCCTGCCCTTTGTTTGATATCTGACTCTACCAAGAAGAGTTGGTCTCCATCAGTTTTGTAACTGTCCTTCAAGTGCTGGTGGGCTGCCGTGGGATTACCCTCCTCACAGCTGTTAACTCCTGACCATCCTCACCACCTCCTCTGGGGTCTCCATGCTTCCCCCATCCTCTGGAAATCAAGAATAATGGAAACACAGCAAAGGTGACCCCTTCTTGCCTCTGTAATCATCTCCATACAGGTTCCCAAGCAGAAGAGAAATCAAAATGAGCTTCATTTTGTCCAAACAGTAAATACCCCTCTCCCCAGTTATAAAAACTCTCAAGATTTCAAACTAAACCTTTGAATTTTCCAACAGTAGATACTCCAGAGAACAACTCCTTCCTTTTTTTTTCCTGCATCACTTTATCATCTACATATTCATTTGAAATAATTTTCATGCATAGCTACATAGACACGTTTTTCATTACCGAGTAAAACCCAGCACATTCACACTAGTTCTCCTCAGCCCAGTCATGTTACACGACCAGAACAGGACCTTATAAAGAAAGTTAACACCTTTATTTTGGAAATACCAAGCAAAAGCAGAAACTTCATTTCCCTATGGCTCTTAATAGTATTTTAGTGCAAAATTCAAATCTGTATTCAAGCAAAGGAAGGTAGTAAATTATTGCTGTGAGCCTAATATTTTCTCCCAGAGGAAAGCTATTTCTGCTTGTCACCTTTATTATTTCCACACGCTTCATAATTCAGGTATTGCTGTTGCTCATTATGCATAACCTTGATTGATCATTTATACTAATTTTAGAAACAATAATGAAGGCAGCATGTCGGATACTAATTGATGTTTTCTTGCAGTAATGAATGGTTTGACATCAGTTCTGCACGCTGGCTGTTCCTGGGTCAAGCAAGAGGTAAAAACCCAAGCGGGGTCTTATTTTGTGATGCCAGGCAGCATCAGGGTCCCGGAAAAACACGCAGTTATGGTTAATGACACCCATGAGCCACCGCTAAGATCTTGCTTAGAAGGTTTTCATTAATATAGCGTGCTCCTCATGGGGCTGGGGAGCAAATCTATTGTTTCAGTGAGGCCATGAGGTGGTTACTCCCACCCCCAAGCTGCACGCAAGGGCTCAGCTGTGCTGCGGCAGCTGTCCTGAGCCTGGCAGTCCAACAAGCAGCAGCAATCCAACCCTCCGGGGATGCCTCGATTAGTGTCCCAGGTGTTTTTATGACCTTGAAAGCACTCAAGGGCTTGTCTCCCACTTTCCCTAGAAAGTGGCTCCCATCAGGCAGCAGAAGCTGGTATCAGGAGAGGTGTGTGTGCTGGGTTTGTGTGGTGGGTTTTTGGTAGCAGGGGAGGGGGCTACAGCAGTGGCCCCTGTGAGAAGCTGCTTGAAGCTCCCCCAGCTCCAAGGCGGACCCACCTCTGGCCAAGGCCAAGCCGATTAATGACAGTGGTTGCACCTCCGTGATAACATATTTAAGAAGGGAAACCTCAGAGAGGGTAGCAACTTTGAGGAGGTGTTACTGGAAGGACACCTCTGTGAACACCGAGGTCAGTGGGAGGAAGGAAGAGGGGGAGATGCACCAGAGCATGGAATCCCCTGTAGCCCATGGTGAGAGGGCAGGGCCCTGCCATCACCCATGGGGGTCACTGGCAGAGCAGAGATTCGCCTGCGGCCTGTGGGGGACCCCCAGGACTCTGTGGGGGAGAAGCAGCCCCTGCTGTTGTAGTTCAGCGCTGGGAGGTGCAACACGTGGGGGTGACCCACAGCAGAGCATCTCGGGAAGAATCATCCCGTGGGGAGAACTCATGACGGAGAGAGTTTGTGGGGGACTGTCTGCTGTGAGAGGGACGTGACATGGAGCAGGGGGAGGAATGCAGAAGAGCCTTCCTCCAAGGCTGGGGGGAAGCAAACAGCAGGACTAACTGCACCCCCCATCCCCTGTGCTGCTGAGGGAGGAGGTAGAGATATTGGGGAGCCTGGGAAGAAGGGGGGGGGGGGGGGGGAGGTGGTTTTAAGCTGTTGGTAAAGCTTCTTACTGTTCCATTCTGTCTGTTAAGTGTTATCATTAGTGTTTTGAATTAGTGATGTTCTTTTTCTTCCCCTAAGGAGCCTGCCTTTTGTCCATGACCATAATGGGTGAGTGACACCCCCCCCCCATCCTTATCTCCATTCCTGAGCCTTTGGATTCATTTTTTACCCTTCCCAACGCTGGTGGGGAAAGGGGCCAGTGAACGGCTACGTGGTGCTCTGATGCCAGCTGGGCCTAAACCACAAGAGCACGATGGTACAGAGCTCAGTTTTCAAAGGGATGGAGCTGCAGAAGGCCACTCGCGGTGCAGGGCTCCTAGCCCAGAAGGCTGCTTTGCCCACATCCAGAGGCCGTATCACAGCATTTCCATCCTCAACAGTGGTGCAATTATACAGCTGTAGGATGCCTGTGGTTTCAGCCCCTTGGATAACCTCAAGTTATAATTAGGTCCAAAAGTCAAAACGAGTGACTATGAGCCAAGCCAGTCATCGACAGAGCAAGTTGAAGTCAATGCTCCGATGTGCTAGAGTTGTATTTACTTCTGTCGTGAGAAAATAGCCTCCAAAACTGCAGTATTCTATCAAAAAAATAAATGCACAGGATGCAGGGACAAACTTAGATGGTGGGAACCTTCATAAACTGAATTTTTCTGGATGTGCAAGCGCCATTAATATTAATTGGAAAGCATTGCGTGGAATAAACAGTGCAACATCCGTATTTATCTAACGGATTTGCAACATATCAGCAGATTACATGAGCAACAGGTTAATAAATGAGCACGGTGCAAGTTCAGGTGAGGAACTTGTCCTCCCCACACCTGGGATGCAGCAGCTACACGCAGTAAAAGCGTGGGAATAGATGAGGACCTTGAGTTCCTCCAAATAACAAGCCAACCTGACCCCGGGTCTGAGCAAACAGCAGCCAGGGTGAGGGATTATACCAGCCACACAAAAGATCTCTTGTTTTGCACAGTCTCAGCCATTTCAGACAGAATATTTCTTTCTGATGTTAAAGCTACAACTCGGCCCCAGCAGGTTGTATCCGAAATTAAAACTGATGAAAAAAAAAGGTAGATATGGAGAGGATTTTCTTTGTGTTGGAAAGACTTCTTATTTCTTCATGTTTTAAATTTCAGTGATTTTCTGTGTTGAAGTGAAAAAGATGACAATTAGTTCCATATTTGCCCAAAACTGGGGAAAATATTTACTAAATTTATAGAAATATTTCTTATTGATACAGGTTTCATGAACGGGAGCCAGAGAATAGTTGCAGTAAGATTAAATTATTGTGAACAAAGCTCATTTTGGGGACTATCCACTATCAGACTCTGGACTTCACCCCTCACCCTTCACGACAAGGTCCACAGCCCAAAATGTCAAAACTCCTGCTCTCGGGGGAAATGCAAATCTATGACCCAGCCTTGCAGCTCCGAGGTTCCTCCCGTCAAAGGGAGCTTGATTTAAAACTTGTGTTCGGTGTAGCAGCATGATCTATCTGGAGCTCAGAAGAAAAGGATTTGAGCATTTCTCAGCGGTGGATGGGTACATGCCGACAGATATCCCTGCGAGGCAGAACTGCTGCTCTCCGCTACCTGCCAGGAACCTGCCCTCAACCTGTTCCCAGCAGCCAGGGAAGTTTGGGGCATCCCAGCCCACCTCTTCCATCTGCAGTACCTTTTTTTTTTTAAACGTCAAGTCAACGCGTTTTTACTGTTTGCAATGAAATGAGACATTCGCAGGAGTGGAGACATTTCTGCCAGCACTTTCCCGATTGCTGTACAACAACATATGTGCTGTGAGCAGGGAGAGATGCTGAGCCTTATCCCCTCTGGAGAGGGCAGTGTAAGAGCCAGAATCTTTTTTTTTTTTTCCTCCCCAGCTACATCCCTTGCTGTCACTCTCTAATAATTTGCCCTCCAATTATTGGGTTAGAAGAATTGATTATGAACTGGAGTTGCACTGCTTTGGGGAATTAAGTTACTTAAAAGGTTTGATGGGATTGATTATAACCTGTCAAGCAGCACAGCTGCCTGGTGCAGGAACACCACGGTCTGCCCAC